>NC_142574.1:11330000-12580000 GCF_041283825.1 Pyrus communis | reverse complement strand
CTTGCCATAGACAAGTCTAAAAGGGGACATCCCAATGGGGGTTTTGTACGCCGTACGATACGCCCAAAGTGCATCATCTAACCGTAAGCTCCAATCCTTCCTTGTTGGCCCAACGGTCTTCTCAAGTATTTGCTTGATCTCTCGGTTGGAAACCTCGGCTTGGCCATTCGTTTGAGGATGGTAAGGTGTAGAAACCTTATGGGTGACATGGTATTTCCTCAATAACGCTTCAATGGTCCGATTGCAAAAGTGTGACCCTCCATCACTAATGATCACTCGTGGCATTCCAAACCTTGCAAAAATGTTAGTTCTAATAAAATCTGCAACCACTTTAGAATCATTAGTCCGGGTGGCCTTGGCTTCCACCCATTTTGACACATAATCAACCGCAAGCAAAATATACATGAAACCATACGATGAAGGGAAGGGACCCATAAAATCAATACCCCAAACATCAAAAATTTCAACATTTAGGATAGAAACCTGCGGCATTTGGTCCCTTGCACTAATACCACCCATTCTTTGGCATTTATCACATGTTAAGCAAAACGTTCTAGCATCCTTAAAAATACTAGGCCAATAAAATCCACATTGTAACACTTTGAGGGCTGTGCGTTGTGTGCCAAAGTGCCCTCCACATGCATATGTATGACAAAAACTCAAAATTGAATGACATTCAGAATCATGCACACAACGACGTATAATCTGATCGGGACAAAATTTCCATAAGTATGGATCATCCCACACATAAAATCGTGCATCATGCCTAAGTTTATCACGTTGGTGCCTAGTGAACTCACTTGGAATACGTTTTGACACCAAAAAATTAACAATATCGGCATACCAAGGTGCACTAACCTTAATGGACAGCAATTGTTCATCGGGGAATGTCTCGGCAATGGGTAAGGCCTCTTCATTGTGCACCATTCGGCTTAGGTGGTCAGCCACCACGTTTTCACTTCCCTTCTTGTCCCGAATCTCTATGTCGAACTCTTGAAGTAGCAACATCCATCGAATTAGCCGTGGCTTGGCCTCCTTTTTAGTGAGCAAGTACTTCAGAGCTGCATGATCAGTGAAAACAATTACTTTAGTACCAATTAGATATGATCGAAATTTATCTAAAGCAAAGACAACGGCAAGAAGTTCTTTTTCCGTAGTGGAGTAGTTCAACTGGGCATCGTTCAACGTCCGTGAGGCGTAGTAGATAACATGCGGCCTCTTGTCCTTTCTTTGTCCTAAAACTGCTCCTAAAGCATAGTCGGACGCATCACACATGAGCTCGAAAGGTAGACTCCAATCCGGTGGAACAATGATGGGTGCCGTGGTCAACAACTCCTTAAGTTGGTTGAATGATGCCGTGCACTCCTTGGTGAATTCAAACGTCACGTCTTTTTGTAGGAGACGGCAAAGAGGTTGTGCAACCTTCGAGAAATCCTTGATAAACCTACGATAAAATCCTGCATGGCCAAGAAAAGAACGAACCTCTCTAACCGAAGTTGGAGAGGGTAAGTGACGTACAAGATCTATTTTCGACTTATCAACCTCAATACCGTTTTCAGAGACTATATGACCTAAAACTATGCCTTGTTTAACCATGAAATGGCATTTCTCCCAATTAAGAACAAGGTTAGTTTCAACGCAACGTTTTAAGATTAAACTAAGATTATGCAAGCAACCATCAAAAGAATCACCAAACACGCTAAAATCATCCATAAATACTTCAATGATTTTCTCAACATAATCAGAAAATATGCTCATCATGCATCGTTGAAATGTAGCAGGTGCATTACATAAACCAAAAGGCATGCGACGATATGCAAAAGTACCGAAGGGGCATGTAAAAGTGGTTTTTTCTTGATCTTCGGGTGTTATGATAATTTGATTATAACCAGAATAACCATCAAGAAAACAATAGAAAGCATAACCGGCTAACCTCTCAAGCATTTGGTCGATGAACGGCAGTGGGAAGTGATCCTTCCTTGTTGCGGCGTTTAGCTTCCTATAATCGATGCACACCCTCCAACCGGTTTGAATGCGTTGAGGAACAAGTTCATTCTCGGCATTTGCAACCACAGTCACTCCAGATTTCTTCGGAACACATTGCACGGGTGAGACCCACTTACTATCCGAGATTGGATAGATTACTCCACAATCCAAAAGCTTGATTACCTCCTTCTTCACAACTTCCATCATCGGAGGGTTGAGACGGCGTTGAGCCTCTCTGGATGTTTTGGACCCCTCCTCTAGAAGTATGCGATGCATGCATGTAGTAGGGCTAATTCCCTTGATGTCGGCCAAGGTCCATCCAATTGCTGTTTTGTACTCCTTAAGCACTCGTACCAATTTGCTCTCTTCTTGTGCCGTGAGTGAGGATGAAATAATGACGGGCAACGTGTCATCCTCGCCCAAGAAAACGTACTTCAAATGACTAGGCAACGGCTTAAGTTCAAGTGTAGGTGGCTGCACAACTGAGGGAAGCATTTTATTAGCCGAAACTGAACTTAAAATAGGGTCCGAATACTTACCCGATTGTAATGGCAATGACTCAAGGGCAGCCACCATCTCAATAATATCCTCATTAGGGGGCACGGCCAAGGATTCCTCATGCATGCCGTGGGGTTCCTTGGTGGTTGTTTCCATGTTTTGCATGTTCCTTCCTTGTGCAATGACCAATTCAAGTGCATCATCCTTCAAATTGTCTAAATAGTCCTGCGCCAAAGAGTTAATTATATCAATAGCAAAACATGAATGATTCTCACTAGGGTACTTCATAGAATCAGAAAGATTGAAATTAATAACTTCCCCATCAAATTCCATGGTCAAAGTGCCATTATATACGTCAATCTTCGTACGAGCAGTTTTCATGAATGGCCTTCCGAGGAGGATGGGCAACGAAGGGGCATGGTCCGATTCATCCATCTCAAGTACGTAGAAGTCCGCCGGGAAGATCAAATGATTAACCTGCACTAACACATCTTCCAAAACTCCCTTTGGATAGGCATTAGATCTATCGGCTAATTGTATGATCACACCATCGTTTTTTAACGCTCCTAGGTTCATAGATGCATAAATTGAATATGGCATGACATTTATAGATGCACCTAGGTCTAACATGGCAGATTCAAACCTAGAATTACCAATAACACACGGAATTGTAAAACTACCCGGATCTTTGCATTTTGGGGGCAGCTTGCGTTGTAAGATGGCTGAGACGTTTTCACCTACTTTGACCACCTCCTTGGTCGAAATCCTCCTCCTATTGGTGCAAAGTTCCTTCAAGAACTTGGCGTACCTCGGGACTTGCTTGATTGCATCCAATAGGGGGATATTAACTTGAACTTTCCGAAACGTCTCCAAAATGTCCTTTTCCGCTTCTTCTTTCTTTGTTTGCTTAAACCTACTAGGAAAAGGAACATTCGCAGGAAAATCATTAGTAGGAACCGAACTTGACACGTTCTTACCTTTATTGGATGAATTGGACGACTTGGGATCACTTGGAACTTGCGGCACATTTGGTTCCACCTTGGCCGTGAGTGGCCTTTGCTCCTCCTCTTCAATTCTCAACTCATCCTCCTCGTTGGAACGTGATTTGGATGGGTTGAGGTCAGATCCGACTTGCTTTCCACTTCGCAAATGCATAGCTTTTGCAGATTCGAATCCACCTTTCGGATTGACCACCGTTGAGCTAGGCAACCTTCCTTGCTCACGAAATTGCCCCATGAACTCGGCAATCTGTCCCACTTGCTTCTCCAAGTTGTCCACCCTCTTGTCTTGGATTTGTCTCTCTTTGTTTTGAGTTTGGACTTCCTGCGTCAAAGTAGTGAGTAATTGAAAAATCTTATCATTATCACTTGAATTACCTACATTGCTTTGGGCAGGTTGTGCTTGGGCTTGTGGTGGTGCCAACGGCTTTTGATAGAAACCCGGGGGTTGTTGCCTAAATCCGCTTTGTTGTTGACCTTGTTGGGGGTCTCGCCATTTGAAATTCGGATGATCACGCCAACCGGGATTGTAAGTATTAGAAAACGGATCACCACGTGTTTGGTATTGGTTGCCATATCCCACGGCATTGAGTGTCTCCCACCCTCCATTCTCGATCAATTGTGGGCATTTGTCCGTAGGGTGTCCTTGCATGGAGCATACGCCACAAGAAGCTACGGTTTTGACTTTTGGACCTTCCACCACCTGAGAAAGCAACGTAGTAAGGTTAGCCATTTGATTTTGAAGTTCGGTTATGGTACTTACCTCATTGACTTGGTGTTGCCGTGGGGTACTCCTCTGTCCAACGCCTTCGTATTGTTGAGCATTCAATGCTCGATTAGCAATCAAGGTCTTTGCAGCCGTGGGGGTCTTGTCCACCAAGGCTCCACCCGCTGAGGCATCTAGCATTTGACGTTCAATAGGTAGAAGTCCCTCGTAAAAGTATTGTAGAAGTAGTTCCTCCTTCATTTGATGCTGTGGACATGAAGCAACCAGAGATTTAAAACGTTCATAATAAGTAGGAAAGGACTCACCTTCATCTTGTTGAATTCCACTTATCCTTTTTCGTAGGAGGATGACTCGAGAAGTTGGGAAAAACTTCTCCAAGAAAGCCCGTTTCATGCTCTCCCATGATGTGACAGTTCCGGGAGCCAATTCGTACAACCAATCTTTCGCTTTCTCTTGGAGAGAAAAGGGAAAGGCCTTCATCTTCAAGATGCTCTCATCTACGTTCACCGGAGTCATGCTTGAGCAAACGACTTCAAACTCCTTCAAATGCTTGTTCGGATCTTCCATGGATAGCCCATGGTACTTCGGAATGTGATGTAATAGGCTTGACTTCAATTCGAACTCGGCAGTCTTGTCTTGAGCCGCCCTTGGGTATTGGATGCACAAGGGTGCGGCATTGGCCAATCCCGAAGCGGAAAGCTCCTTGATTGTTCGGTTGTCCACTGCCATGTCTTCCACTTCTTCTTCAAATTCAGAAACGGACTCGGAACTTGCACTTGATTCACTAGGTTCCGGGTTCTTCCTCTTACGTCTCAACTCACGCTCAAAATCGTCGTCAAAGTCTAAAATATGTTCGTGAACCGGATTAGAACTCCGAGTCATAAACAAGTACCTAAAACAAGAAACAAAATAACATAAGAATCTGATCTAATAAGAAAAACGAAAATAACAATCCAAGGGATTAGCAAAGTTGCTAATCCCCGGCAACGGCGCCAAAATTTGATGCGAGATTTATACGCACACAAATTAAACCCTCTTTTATCAATTGTAGTGAAGAATGTAAGTAGGGATCGTTCTGGACCGGGGATTAGGAGGGATTGTTAATCACTTGGAAACTGACTCAAATATGTAAAAACAAGTTTAAAACACTATACTAGACTCAAAGAATGCAAAACTAAACTTTAAAACACCAAAACAAACCAAAAGACTCAAAACAGCACCAAAACACTCAAAACAGCCTTAAAAACACAATCTGGGCAGTTTTGAACACTAGACACAACTTTGGACGAAAATTGGTTTTACTTTGACCTAAGACACTTAAAAACACAAACTAAAGTGATTTCTAACTACTATGACTCAACAAAGTAAAGGGGGATTGATTTTGGACGAATTTAAAAACAAAACAAACTTTTTAAATTAGAACAGATTGTAAAACGAATTTGATGGAATTGAATGGATGGGAAGCTAGCTAAGGGGTTCATCTCCACACATGTTATACTTGCATATAAAACGATTTCCAATTGCTTTTCAATTACCCATGAATTCTCAACGCCCCAAGTTAATTAGGTTCGCTTAAATTAACCTTCAGATTTTCCTAATGTTATTGAATTGGATGATTGCATACGACAACCCAAAACATTCCCCACAAGTCCCCTACATGATTGCATAATAGAGGTACAAGCAAGAATCATTAAGTTCTATGAAAACCATAAGCATTGACGAAGCACTTGTTACTATGATTGCATGAAACTTGTGCCAAGAATTTACTTAACGCGATTGAGATCATCAACCTTTACTACTTGTGAATATAATTCCATAACGATTAGGTGAAATTTCCTTATATCCTAGCATCCAATTTATGCATGATAATTAAGCGTGCACTCTCAACCAACACACACAAATCAATGTAATTTACATAGATAAGTAAATTGAATTCACAACTTATGAAACGCAATTAGAAGTAATCAAATCATATAGCAAGTATGTTCATGGTTTCGAATCCCCCCCTAGCCAAGGGGGGGTTTAGTTCCTCATACGCACAAAACAAAGAGAATTGAAATTAAACATTGAATTCAAAGGAAAAGAAACACCTAGAAATTCCAGTGACGCGAACTCGAATTGCATGAACTTCCGAGCTTCCTTCTCCTCCTCCTTGGTGCGGCAAGGGTCTAGGGACAGGTTTAGGGCCTTAGGTGTATGGATGAATGGTTATGGAGGGATGTAGTAGTGTTTAGGGGAAGGGGATGGTGCGGCAAAGCTTAAAACTAAGGAGAAAGGTGTTTGGTGGCTGTGGCAAGGGTGTGGAGAGGGTTGGACGAATTTCTGGAATTAATGAATGTGTATGAGGGGTGGTGATCTGATCTAGGGGTTAATATGAGTATATATAGGCACTTAAAACCCTAGGGTAATCAGATATGGACTTGAATAACCCAAATCCACAAGGAAATAGGCTTAGAAATCAGAAATAGAAAGGGATAATGCTTCCTAGGTGCGGCAGGTAAGGAGATAAGGTGATAAGGCTTCTAGAATGCCTTGCAAGGCAAGGGAAATCAGCTTTCTAGAAGGATTTGGGGCGGCACTTAAAGGATAGGGCAGATTTAGGGCTTCTAGAAACCCTCCAATGGTAGGAAAACTCATGGCAAGGATGGATAAGGGTTCTAGAACAAGGATAAGGTTTCTAGAACAAGGATAAGATGCCCTAAATGGATAAGGACTCCTCATTGCACATGGAAACTTTGCCTATTAGGATTAGGAAACCTTGTCTTTGTCATTCCTTCTTCATCTTGGACTCCTTTTCCTTCTTGGACTTGGAAAACTTCTTTGTTGCTTCACTTGAGACCATTTGGACTTTGCCTTTCCTACTTCAAGTAGGAAACCTTGTTTGAGTAGGCAACTTTGTTCTTCTAGGAATCCTAATTCAACTAGGAAACCCATTTTAACTAGGAATCCTAATTCAACTAGGAAACCATCTTCCATTAGGGACTTTCCTACTTCAACTAGGAACCCTTGCTCAAGTAGGAATCATCATCTTCAAGTCTTCAATTTCGTCCATCCTCTTGGCTCCAAGCATATGATGTCCATTCCAAGCTCTAATTTGCTCCAAAAGGCTCCAAAATGCATCCTTTTGCATACTTTGCCCTTAAAACCTGAAAACACATAGAACTAGCTTAAAAGACTACTTTACTAAGGAAAAACACTATAAATGCACAAAAACAAGCTAAACTAAGGTGCGTAAATATGCTCCTATCAGCTTTTCAGAAAACGCGTACAGCTTTGTCAAAAGGAGCCGCATCTGCACTACCACGTGTCGTTCAGAAAGCGAAGGGGCGTCGTTCAGAAATCGAAGGGGCGCCTGCTCAGAAATCGAAGAGGCGTATTCAAAGATCGAAGAGGCGCCACTATTTCAAAAAGCCAGAGTTGCGGGATCAAAACGTTTGTCGACAAAGGTAAAAAGTACCACCACTTGCTATTATCTCTATATATGTCGACCTTCGTATTTTATGGCAGGGCAAACCTGAAGAAAATGCCCAACTCTCCCTCACCTTTGAGGGCGCACTCCCAGCAAAGCCTTTCGAAATACTCAATTCTTTCTTCTTCCCCAAAGATGATACCAGATGTCTGGAGTACAGATGACCCAGGAGGAAACAGCACAACAAATACATGTGCTGATTCATTCACCACTTCTTCAAAAGCAAAGGTATCTCATATCATCAAGGTCAAAAGCAAAAGTATCTCATATCATGCTCTTTCCCTGTCTTTTTCTTTGTCCTTGTTCTTACTCGCATGGCAAAGTAAAAGAAGCAATCAGCCGGCACTTGGAGTCAGTCTTCCGTTCTGGAGCCAACTGCCTGGAATCTATTCCTGATTGCTTACCTGGCGTTGCTCTCGAGTAGTCATCTTCAACGGTTGATACACTTCCGGAGAAGGGACCACTTCTGCAAAGGGGAGCGAGTAAGGCAAGTGAAAATGATACATTGAAGCATGTGGAGACAAACATAGGCTGAGTTATCCTCCAACCCTTTTCATTACGAATTGGAAAGATTGAACAAAGAAACAGACCAAAGGGGTAAGCTCAGACCTTCGGGGAAGACCAAAAGAATCCTCCAGCCCAGTAGCACAAAGGAAAATCAATGATGGGCGGAAACCAGTTCGAGAGTAAGCCTGTGGAATCAACAAAATCAAGCATCAATGCAATCACCAAGGAGAAGATGGAATTTACATTCCACAACCAGATTTGCGTCCCTAAACTCTTCTCTTTGTTAATTAAATTCTGCCATGTTTAGTATGTTTAAGTGATTTTTGTGTATTTACTTATGCTTTGTGTGAATCTATGCTTAAAACATTGAGGACAATGTTTGATTTAAGTGTGGGGGGGGTAACTAAGTATGTTGATGCAAATTCGTTGAATTTTATCACCCATAACTTCAAGTGTTGTTCCTTGCTGTTTTAAATGTTTTTAAGGTGTTTTTAAACTGTTTTAGCGTGTTTTGTTTTATAACTCCGAAAATCACATAAAAATTTGAAAAACATTTTTTTTGAAAAGCCTAAAAAGAGTGTTTTGAGTTGTTTTTGTGTCTTAGGGAACCTTCCAACGTTATGATGAGGATTTGGTTTGTAATTGCATGATTGTTAAAAAGAGTTATAAACATAGAGAAAAGTTTGATTTACTCTTGGTATATGCTTGGTTATGGTTATAATGTATGACTTCACATGCAATCATAAAAGAAAAATTCGTTTTTGTAACATGCTTGAAGGAAGGAACTCAAACAAACGCTACAACCCTGTGAGACTCGAGACATTACCTTCTTTGGAGAGTTATTTTCTGTGATTCTTTGTTTTCTAAAGTTGTTGAATGATCTCATTATTCCTTGCTTGGTTGCTACTTAGAATGCAATTGTATCATGATAGAACTAAATGCTAGAACTTATATCCGTTTCATTCAAAGCATGACATTGAAATTGCATAACATATATCAAGATGAAGTTGTGTAGTTGCCACCATAGCCAAATAGCCTTACTTCCCATATTTCGTATATATTAGTTTTAACCCCGTTGAGCCTCGTTTAGCCTATTTTCTTTGCTAACCACATCACCCCTTACCTAGCCTAGTGTAGGACAGTCCACACCCTTGTTCTTAAATGATAGTGAGCATGACTTAAATGAATTCCTTTTGAGTACATTATGAAAGAAAATGAGTGTGGGGGAGAATGTTTTGTTCTTAAGCGTTTATGTATGTTTTGAGAGTCAAAAGAAAAGAAAAAAATTGTGAAAAACATATGAAAAAGAAAAACAGAAAAGAAAAGAAAGAAAGAAAGAAAAAAGAGCTTGTTCCCCCTTGTTGTTCAAAAGTTGAGTTTTCATTCAAAAGTAAATTCTACATTAATTCAAATGCTTTGCTCGCTATTTCTTTAAGAACCTTTGTTTTCCATATACCTTCTTTGTTAGCCAAACACCTTTAGCCCCGTTACACCCCTTTGACTTCTATCTTGATCGTTATGTGTTCAATAATGTGGAGTTTGAAATTGATATGAGCTTATGGAATCACTGGTTCTCATTCTAAGTAGTAGCATTCCATTCATGAGATCATATTCATGTCATTATCGTAAATCCAGAAAATGCTTTCCTTGTTATAACATATGTGAGTGTTCGTCTACATGTTTACATCAATCTTCTCACATATAACTAGTGTAGGGTGTGTAGTCAGAAAATCTTGTGAAAAACGAGTGCATATCTTGTAAGGATTTGAGCAATTTCTCTAAGGCATGTTACTACATTCGAAATGTGTTTTAAATGCTTAATTGTGAACTAGTATGTGGTGACTATGATTAAGAATGTACTTAAGTGTAATGATGGCAAAAATCTGTGGGAATGATGATTTTTAACTTGTCATGTGCTTTGGAAATCCCTAAGACGGTTGTTGAAAGGTTTAGGTTGTGTTTTACTTGTTTTGTTTCGTTTGGTTTTGTTTTGTTTTTCTTTCTGTTTTGCTCGAGGACTAGCAAAAGATAAGTGTGGGGGTATTTGATAGGAGCATATTCATGCGACTTAAATGGCTTGTTCTCGTGCATTTACGTTATGTTTCTCTAGTTATTTTAGTCCTTTATGCTTCTTTTGTGTGTTTTCAGGTTCTAAGGGCAAGGTATGCAAAAGGATGCCTTTTGGAGCCTTTTGGAGCAAATTAGAGATTGGAATGGATATCATATGCTTGGAGCCAAGAGGATGGACGAAATTAAAGACTTGAAGTAGGAAAGTTAAATCCTAAAAGACCTCATGTTTAAGCATCATTGAAGACTCCTACGCATTTTAGAACACAAAAACAACATTCCTTGCAGCCTTAGGACATTGTCGTGTGTTTCCTTGTGTCTCCCTTCCTTGCATGGCAAGGAAGGGCTTTGTTCCCTATTTTAAACACTTAAATCATTCACTTATCATATCATTCACTTATTATAAGCATTCACTTATCATATCATTCACTTATCAAACCATTCACTTATCACTTCCATTCACTTATCACTTATCACTTCCATTCACTTATCACTTATCACTTCCATTCACTTATCACTCACCACATATCATTCATTTATCACTTAATACATCATTCACTTATCACTTATCATACTCATAATCATCTACACATTTCAACCATTTAAACATATGCATTTCAACTCACATGCATCATCATCATGCAACCAACCTTGCCACATGCTTTCCAAGCTTTCCCCCTTCATCATTAAGCCACATTCACTCCCATTTCTCTCCCCTTAACAACCCTAAACCGTGCATAATTAAAGGACACCATTCAACACACACATGCACCAAAAGACAACATTGGCATGCATCACATGCATTTCCAACACTTCCCCCTTTGTGCCGTGCCTTCCCTTCCACTTTCCAACCACATTCTTTCAATTCCCACTTCATCATTACACCACCTAAGCCACATGCACTCCCATTCTTTAATTAAGCCACTTAAACCACAAAACAATCACATAACACACCAACACACATGCATCCTGAAATTCTTTGCCATGCAATCACATGCATTTCCCTTGACATTTTCAGCCATCACACTTCATCATTACACCACCATTCACTCTTTAACCCACACACACTTCACACAAACAACATTCACATGCATTCACATGCATTTCCAACACAAAACACACTCAAAACCGTGGCCACCTTTGCATTTCAGGATTCCCATTTGCATTTTCAGATTTCCAGCTTTCCCTTTTATTTTCCAGCTTTCATTCTTCATCATTGCAGCCATTCCACATGCAATTCTCCATCATTCCTCCACACAAACACCTTAAACAAATAGCCATATACATCTCCACTCCTCCTATAAATACCCTTGCATTCCCATCATTCAAATCATCTCATTTCATACACAACACACCACAAACACTTCCATTCCTTCTCTTTGCCGTGAGTCCCCTTAGAATCCAAAACCATCTTTCCATTTCCATCACTCCTCACTCCATTCCACATTTCCATAATCCCCCAAACCTCACCTTAGACCTTGTGCTACAACAACGAGGAAGAGAAGAGGACCTAAACGTTCATACAATTCAAGTTTGAGTTGTTGGAATGTTTAGGTGATTCTTTGATTTCAATGTTTCATTTTAATTCTCTTTGTTTTGTACGTATAAGGAATGGAAGAGAAGAGTGCCTAAACGTTCATACAATTCAAGTTTGAGTTGTTGGAATGTTTAGGTGTTTCTTTGATTTCAACGTAATGAGGAACTAAAACCCCCTTTAGCTAGGGGGTGATTCGAAATAAATGTTTATGCTTGCATTTTGATTTGATTACTTCTAATTGCGTTTCATAAGTTGTGGTTCAATTTGTTTAACCGTTTGATTGATAACTTATTTATGTATGTTTATTGAGAGTGTACACTTAATTTTCATGCATGAATATGACGCTAGAATATAAGTGAGTTTCACCTAATAGTTACGAACTTATATTCACAAGTAGTGGAGGTTGCTTATAAACAATCGCGTTAAATGAATTCTTGGCATAAGTTTCATGCGTATTCCATAGTAACGAATGCCTCGTCAACACTTAAAGTTTTCATGATGCTTAATGATTTTTGATTGTATCTTTATTGTGCTTTTCACGTAAAGGACTTTTGGAGAATGTTGTGAATTGCGTTGCGCTAACCCATCCAATTCATTAACTTAAGGAAAACTTGACGGTTAATTTAAGCGGACCTAATTGACCCGGGGCGTTGAGAATTAATGATTTGTTGAAATGCAATTGGAAATCTTTTTATTATGCAAGTGTAACATGTATGGAGATGAACCCCTTAGCTATTCTATCATCCATTCATTCCATTTCATCAATTCCATATTTACATTCTGTTTTAATTTGTTCATTTAATTTAATTTCGTATAAACTTAAATCCCCCTTTACTTTAATGTCAATTTAGTTAGAAATCATTTTAGTTTGTGTTTTTTAAAGCATTTTGAGTTTTTGGTTTGTCTTAGTGTTTTAAACTTTAATTTTGCATTCTTTGAGTCTAGTTTAGTGTTTTAAACTTTATTTTACGTTTTTGAGTCAGTTTCCAAGAGATTTGCATTCCCTCCTAATCCCCGGTCTAGAACGATCCCTCACTTATCCATTCTACTACAATTGTCAAACGAGGGTTTAATTTGAGTGTCAAGTAAATCTCGCATCACGCAACGCAATTCACAACATTCTCCAAAAGTCCTTTACGTGAACAGCACAATAAAGATACAATCAAAGATCATTAAGCAACATGAAAACTATAAGTGTTGACGAGGCATTCGTTACTATGGAATACGCATGAAACTTATGCCAAGAATTCGTTTAACGCGATTGTTTATAAGCAACCTCCACTACTTGTGAATATAAGTTCATAATGATTAGGTGAAATTCACTTATATTCTAGCGTCATATTCATGCATGAAAATTAAGCGCGCATTCTTAATAAACATACATAAATAAGTTATCAATCAAATGGTTAAACAAATTGAATCAACAACTTATGAAATTCCAACGAAAGTTAATCAATTCATATTGCAAATATAAACATAGTTTCGAATCACCCCCTAGCTAAAGGGGGTTTTATTTCCTCATATCTTTGAAATCAAAGAAACGCCTAAACATTCCAACAACTCAAACTTGAATTGTATGAACGTTTAGGCACTCTTCTCTTCCATTCCTCATACGCACAAAACAAAGAGAATTAAAATGAAACATTGAAATCAAAGAATCACCTAAACATTCCAACAACTCAAACTTGAATTGTATGAACGTTTAGGCCCTCTTCTCTTCCTCTTTGTTGTAGCACAAGGTCTAAGGTGAGGTTTGGGGGATTATGGAAATGGATGAGGAGTGGTGTAGAAGTGGAAGGGGAATGGAAAAATGGTGTTTGGATTATAAGGGGAGAGATGGGAAGCTCACGGCTAGGGAAGGGAGAATGTGTTTGTAATGTGTTGTGTATGAAAATGAGATGTCCATGAATGAATGAATGCAAGGGTATTTATAGGAGTAGTGGAGGGAACATATGGCTATGTCATTTGTAGGTGAAGTAGGTGGATGTTGTAGGTGAAGTAGGTGGATGTTGTAGGTGAATTAGGTGGATGTTGTAGGTGAAGTAGGTGGATGTTGTAGGTGAAGTAGGTGGATGTTGTAGATGATTATGAGTGATAAGTGATAAGTGTATGATATGTTAAGTGATAAGTGAATGATTATGATAAGTGATAAATGAATGTATGATATGATAAGTGGTGAATGATAAGTGATAAGTGGTGATGATATGTGATAAGTAATGAGTGGTGATGATAAGTATGGAGCATGTGAATTAACTAATGAAGGAAATGCATGTGCAATGACAATGTGTTAGAATGGATGTGTGTTATGCATGGCATGATTGGGATTAGGAAAGGTTTTAAATGTCCTAAAACTAAAGAGAACAAGGTTCCAACACTTTGGTCTTCAATTAGGTCTTCAATTTCGTCCAACACTTTGGCTCCAAGCATAAGCTATCCATCCTTAGCCCAAAAGTGCTCCAAAAGTCTCCAAAATGCATCTTTTTGCTCCTTTAGCCCTTTGGACCTATAAACACACGAAAATAGCTTAAAGTACTAAAATAACTAAAGAAACATAACGTAAATGCACGAGAACAAGCCATTTAAGTCGCATGAATATGCTCCTATCAAATACCCCCACACTTATCTTTTGCTAGTCCTCGAGCAAAACAGAAAGAAAAACAAAACAAAACCAAACGAAACAAAACAAGTAAAACACAACCTAAACCTTCCAACAACCGTCTTAGGGATTTCCAAAGCACATGACAAGTTAAAAATCATCATTCCCACAGATTTTTGCCATCATTACACTTAAGTACATTCTTAATCATAGTCACCACATACTAGTTCACAATTAAGCATTTAAAACACATTTCGAATGTAGTAACATGCCTTAGAGAAATTGCTCAAATCCTTACAAGATATGCACTCGTTTTTCACACAGATTTTCTGACTACACACCCTACACTAGTTATATGTGAGAAGATTGATGTAAACATGTAGACGAACACTCACATATGTTATAACAAGGAAAGCATTTTCTGGATTTACGATAATGACATGAATATGATCTCATGAATGGAATGCTACTACTTAGAATGAGAACCAGTGATTCCATAAGCTCATATCAATTTCAAACTCCACATTATTGAACACATAACGATCAAGATAGAAGTCAAAGGGGTGTAACGGGGCTAAAGGTGTTTGGCTAACAAAGAAGGTATATGGAAAACAAAGGTTCTTAAAGAAATAGCGAGCAAAGCATTTGAATTAACGTAGAATTCACTTTTGAATGAAAACTCAACTTTTGAACAACAAGGGGGAACAAGCTCTTTTTTTTTTTTTTTTTTTTTTTCTTTCTTTCTTTTCTCTTCTTTTCTGTTTTTCTTTTTCATATGTTTTTCACAATTTTTTTTTTTTTTTTTTTTCTTTTGACTCTCAAAACATACAAACTTAAGAACAAACTTTTACTCCCCCACACTCATTTTCTTGCAAAATGTACTCAAAAGGAATTCATTTAAGTCATGCTCACTATCTTTTAAGAACAAGGGTACGGATGGTCCTAATCTAGGCTAGGTAAGGGGTGATATGGTTAGCAAAGAAAATAGGTTAAACGAGGCTCAACGGTGTTAAGACTTACAATATATACGAAATATGGGAAGTAAGGCTATTTGGCTATGGTGGCAACTACACAACTTCATCTTGATATATGTTATGCAACTCAATATCATGCTTTGAATGAAACGGATATAAGTTCTAGCATTTAGTTCTATCATGATACAATTGCATTCTAAGTAGCAACCAAGCAAGGAATAATGAGATCATTCAACAACTTTAGAAAACAAAGAATCACAGAAAATAACTCTCCAAAGAAGGTAATGGCTCGAGTCTCACAGGGTTGTAGCGTTTGTTTGAGTTCCTTCCTTCAAGCATGTTACAAAAACGAATTTTTCTTTTATGATTGCATGTGAAGTCATACATTATAACCATAACTAAGCATAAACCAAGAGTAAATCAAACTTTTCTCTATGTACATAACTCTTTTTAACAGTCATGCAATTACAAACCAAATCATCATCATAACGTTGGAAGGTTCCCTAAGACACAAAAACAACTCAAAACACTCTTTTTAGGCTTTTCAAAAAAAATGTTTTTCAAATTTTTATGTGATTTTCGGAGTTATAAAACAAAATACGCTAAAACAGTTTAAAAACACCTTAAAAACATTTAAAACAGCAAGGAACAACACTTGAAGTTATGGGTGATAAAATTCAACGAATTTGCATCAACATACTTAGTTACCCCCCCCACACTTAAATCAAACATTGTCCTCAATGTTTTAAGCATAGATTCACACAAAACATAAGTAAACACACAAACAACAACTAAACATACTAAACATGGCAGAATGTAATTAACAAAGAGAAGAGTTTAGGGACGCAAATCTGGTTATGGAGTGTAAATTCCCTTTTCTCTTTGTTGATTGCATTGAGGCTTGATCTTGATGATTCCACAGGCTTACTCTCGAACTGGTTTCCGCCCATCATTGATTTTCCTTTGTGCTACTTCTTGAACTGGGCAGCAGGATGGTTCTTTTGGTCTCCCCCGAAGGTCTGAGCTTACCCTTTTGGTCTGTTTCTTTGTTCAATCTTTCCAATTCGTATTGAAAAGGGTTGGAGGATAACTCAGCCTATGTTTGTCTCCACATGCTTCAATGTATCATTTTCACTTGCCTTACTCGCTCCCCTTTGTAGAAGTGGTCCCTTCTCCGGAAGTGTATCAACCGTTGAAGATGACTACTCGAGAGCAACGCTAGGTAAGCAATCAGGAATAGATTCCAGGCAGTTGGCTCCAGATCGGAAGATTGACTCCAAGTGCCGGCTGATTGCTTCTTTTACTTTGCCATGCGAGTAAGAACAAGGACAAAGAAAAAGACAGGGAAAGAGCATGATATGAGATACTTTTGCTTTTGACCTTGATGATATGAGATACCTTTGCTTTGAAGAAGCGGTGAATGAATCAGCACATGGTTCAATCCGCCGTTTCCTCCTGGGTCATATGTACTCCAGGCATCTGGTATCATCTTTGGGGAAGAAGAAAGAATTGAGTATTTTGAAAGGCTTTGCTGGGAGTGCGCCCTCAGAGGTGAGGGAGAGTTGGGCATTTTCTTCAGGTTTGCCCTGCCATAAAAGACGAAGGTCGACATATATAGAGATAATATCAAGTGGTGGTACTTTTTACCCTTGTCGACAAACGTTTTGATCCCGCAATTCCGGCTTTTTGAAATAGTGGCGCCTCTTCGATCTTTGAATACGCCTCTTCGATTTCTGAGCAGGCGCCCCTTCGATTTCTGAACGACGCCCCTTCTCTTTCTGAACGACACGTGGTAGTGCAGATGCGGCTCCTTTTGACAAAGCTGCACGCGTTTTCTGAAAAGCAGAGAAAGCGTCGCCGAACTTTGCGCTTGTCGGCTAAAGACGTGTAGTTGCGATGATGGCCTCCACGTGTTTTCAGCTTTGTCAGAAATCTTTTGACAAAGTTGAACGCGTTTTCTGAAAAGCCGAGGGAGCGTCGCCTAACTTACGCCGGAAAATCCAGCTCTTTGAATCGGTGGACGCGTCGCCTTGGCATTTTATAGAGCTATCGATCACCGCCAACATACACACTCTGAAGATTTCCCATTCCTGAAACTCGACTCCGGCCCTTTGTGAAATTTTTAACTCCATCCACCCCTTCTCTTTGAACACTTTTGAAAAAAATGGCAAACTCATCGAACCTTAGCTTAGATTTGAGTCTCAGCAGCGATCCGGTTGCGCCCCGTCAAGGTAATGTATGGCGCCCTTCTTTTTTATCTTCTAACGGTCATCTTTCAGGTGAAGACTCTGTGATGCAGGACGCCACAACAGCTACAATAGTAGCTAAAAACCTCCTCACTCCAAAAGATAGTAGGCTGCTGTCAGGACGGTCCGATGAGTTGGCCGTTCAAGAGTCCCTCGCACTTAGTGTTCAGTGTGCGAGCTCTGTGTCCAACATGGGCCTACGCCTGCTTGCCCGCTCCCGTCAGGTGGAATCGTTGATGGCAGAGGTGGAAAGACTTAAGCAAGAGATCCAGCAGCTTAAGTACGAGAATAGAAGTTTGCATGTGCTTGCAAATAACTATTCGTCGGGGATGAAGAGGAAGCTTGATGAGCTGCAAGAATCTGAGGGTCGAATTCACAGTGACCGTCAAAGGCTTGCGTCTTATCTCCAGAGGCACCTTTTTCCTGGGTCATCCAGCGCTTGGCCAAGTATTGAGGCCTGGAATGCTCTACCTCCGATGCCTCCCGCTCCGATGCCTTCCGCTTCGATGCCTCCCGCTTCTGCGCCTTCCGCTTCTGCGCCTCGTAGTGGGACTTCACGCAAACAACCTTTGTGAAGCTCCACCTTTCTCCATGTTTAGTATCTTTCTTTTTTTTCTTTTTCTTTTTTTTTATTTTTTTTTATTTTTTTTTATTTTTTTTTTATTAACATAAATAAAATCAAACGGCATGGAATTGGTCCTTGAATGGAAGGTGATACTTGAAGTGAACCGGCATTGGTTTGAATTCTAGTGTAGGTGCCTGATTCAAAAAAAATAGCAAGTTAGTATAAAATCTAATGGAATTTGGAAAAAAATACTTACTTGTTTTGTCCGACAAGAACTCAATGACAAATACCACTCCTTTGAAAGTTTCAGGGATATTGGACTTGGCCAGTTTGCAAGTGATGGTTATTACTTGTCCAATGTCATCAAATTTAACTTCTTTGGATTTTGTGGTTTCAAGAACGTCCTCTTTGATGGATTCATGACATTCCCTACTTGTCACCTTTGGAAGGGCTTCCAAGATGTTTTTTTCACCTTCTTCTTCCTTGGACGTCATGAATCTGCAAGGAATAGGGTTAAAAATAATGAAATTTGGAACAACCATACCTGTATTAGATGGCATAAAAGCAATAGGAGCCTCCGGTAAAGGTGTTTCCACCCTTTCCGTGGGTTGGGTGTATTCCTCTTCCTTGTGATTTGATTTTGATGGTTGAGGGTCCGTTCCAACCTCCTTGTCACTTCTCAACATGATTTCCTTGGCAGTTTCAAATTCTCCCTTCTGATTTGCAATGGTTGAACTAGGGAGTTCGCCTTGGTCGCAAAATTGTCCTTCGAACTCCGCTATCTGCCCAATTTGCTTTTCCAGAGTAGTAAGTAATTGAAAATTCGTATCATTATCATTTGAATTACCTACATTACTTTGGGCAGGTTGTGGTGGCTGCATAGGCGTTGAATAGAACTCCTCATACGGCTGCCAATATCCTTCTTGTTGAGCCTCATTGTCTTGATTTTGTAAGCCCTGCACCAAACAAATTAATTCATCAAGCTTTTGGTTATAATTTATTGACGAACTTAAATTTGGTTGGGCATATTGAATATGAGGTTGTGGTGGCTGCCAATATCCTCCTTGTTGAGCATTTTGAGGTTCCCACCACATAGAGTTTGAATGATCACTCCAATCCGAATTGTAAGTATTGGAAAACACGTTATTCCTTGATTGAAGATTAAATATATCAACTCTTTGCATTTGGGACCTTTCCATGAGTTGTGACAAAAGAGAAGCATTATTAAGTGCCATCTTGTTCTTAACAAACAAAACACAAATAAAAAAAAACTAAATCTAAAAGACAATACAGAAACAAACAATCCAAGGGATTAGCAAATTTTCTAATCCCCGGCAACGGCGCCAAAATTTGATGCGAGATTTATACGCACACAAATTAAACCCTCTTTTTGTCGATTTGTAGTATAAGTATAAGTAGGGATCGTTCTGGACCGGGGATTAGGAGGGATTGCAAATCTCTTGGAAACTGACTCAAAAACGTAAAATAAAGTTTAAAACACTAAACTAGACTCAAAGAATGCAAAATTAAAGTTTAAAACACTAAGACAAACCAAAAAAACAAAAAAAATACTTTAAAACATAAACTAAACAGATTCTAAGCACTAAAGAACAGGAAAGTAAAGGGGGGGGGGTTTGATTTGACGAAATTAGCTAAATTGCACAAATTGTAATTAAAGGCAAAACGTAAATATAAATGTGATGAAAATATGGATGATGGAATAGCCAAGGGGTTCTTCTCCACACATGTTACACTTGCATACAAGATTGATTCTCAGTTGGTCTTTCGATAAATTATGAAACTCAACACTCCGGGTTAATTAGGTCCGCTTAAATTAACCGTCAAGTTTTCCTTAAGTTAATGAATTGGATGGGTTAGCGCAACGCAATTCACAACATTCTCCAAAAGTCCTTTACGTGAACAACACAATAAAGATACAATCAAAGATCATTAAGCAACATGAAAACTATAAGTGTTGACGAGGCATTCGTTACTATGGAATACGCATGAAACTTATGCCAAGAATTCGTTTAACGCGATTGTTTATAAGCAACCTCCACTACTTGTGAATATAAGTTCATAATGATTAGGTGAAATTCACTTATATTCTAGCGTCATATTCATGCATGAAAATTAAGCGCGCATTCTTAATAAACATACATAAATAAGTTATCAATCAAATGGTTAAACAAATTGAATCAACAACTTATGAAATTCCAACGAAAGTTAATCAATTCATATTGCAAATATAAACATAGTTTCGAATCACCCCTAGCTAAAGTGGGTTTTATTTCCTCATATCTTTGAAATCAAAGAAACGCCTAAACATTCCAACAACTCAAACTTGAATTGTATGAACGTTTAGGCACTCTTCTCTTCCATTCCTCATACGCACAAAACAAAGAGAATTAAAATGAAACATTGAAATCAAAGAATCACCTAAACATTCCAACAACTCAAACTTGAATTGTATGAACGTTTAGGCCCTCTTCTCTTCCTCTTTGTTGTAGCACAAGGTCTAAGGTGAGGTTTGGGGGATTATGGAAATGGATGAGGAGTGGTGTAGAAGTGGAAGGGGAATGGAAAAATGGTGTTTGGATTATAAGGGGAGAGATGGGAAGCTCACGGCTAGGGAAGGGAGAATGTGTTTGTAATGTGTTGTGTATGAAAATGAGATGTCCATGAATGAATGAATGCAAGGGTATTTATAGGAGTAGTGGAGGGAACATATGGCTATGTCATTTGTAGGTGAAGTAGGTGGATGTTGTAGGTGAAGTAGGTGGATGTTGTAGGTGAATTAGGTGGATGTTGTAGGTGAAGTAGGTGGATGTTGTAGGTGAAGTAGGTGGATGTTGTAGATGATTATGAGTGATAAGTGATAAGTGTATGATATGTTAAGTGATAAGTGAATGATTATGATAAGTGATAAATGAATGTATGATATGATAAGTGGTGAATGATAAGTGATAAATGGTGATGATATGTGATAAGTAATGAGTGGTGATGATAAGTATGGAGCATGTGAATTAACTAATGAAGGAAATGCATGTGCAATGACAATGTGTTAGAATGGATGTGTGTTATGCATGGCATGATTGGGATTAGGAAAGGTTTTAAATGTCCTAAAACTAAAGAGAACAAGGTTCCAACACTTTGGTCTTCAATTAGGTCTTCAATTTCGTCCAACACTTTGGCTCCAAGCATAAGCTATCCATCCTTAGCCCAAAAGTGCTCCAAAAGTCTCCAAAATGCATCTTTTTGCTCCTTTAGCCCTTTGGACCTATAAACACACGAAAATAGCTTAAAGTACTAAAATAACTAAAGAAACATAACGTAAATGCACGAGAACAAGCCATTTAAGTCGCATGAATATGCTCCTATCAGTTGCCTTTTAATTGTCCTCCTATGCTTATATAGATTTGGAGTTCGGTTCAACTTTAAAGACTTATCTAGACATGAAGAAGGTGCACATTGCCTTGGGGATCTTTGCTGAATATCGCAAGTGGTGTTGGCTGCTCATTCTTCTTTGTAGGGAGAAATGTGGGATGCCCCCATAGGAGAAGATTATGAGGATTAAAGGTAACGTGTTTGCTTGTCTGATCTCCACTGTGGAGCTTGTTGCAAGTGAAGGTGGGAGAAAGAAATCTTCATCGCCTGCTCGAGAGCCGTCGGTGGAGAAAAAGCTGAAGACTTCTTCTGCTACTCGTTCGTCCACTGTTGGGAGGCTTGTGGTTGACTTAAGTTCTTCCAGGAATAAGAAAGAGCCTACTGGATCTGAGCTTGTGAAGCTTGCTGCTTCAAGGGTTACTAGAACAGTTGCTAACAAGATTACGCACCTTGTGCCTGGGTTTATTCCCAGACAACCTTCCATGCCCAAGTTCGATCCGATTCCAGACGAGCGTGTAGTGGCAAAAAGCGAGGATGGTGATTCCACTGCCAAGACGGTGTCAAGGCCTGCCCCTCCTGTTGAGAATGAAGCACCTTCCCACATAAGCAACTGCGATCAATCTACCAAACTAGCCTTGGGGGAGTTTTCTGAGATCTATGTACTACTGAAGCTTGATCTTCTTAAGGGCATGGAAACATATGCCAAGTTTGTTGATGGCATGAACAAGGTTGTCGACTTCAGTTTCTTCACGAGGCATGAGGCTTAGTCGTGAAGGGGTTCCCTGTTTGCTGTGATATAGAAATCTATGATCCTGGCAGTTGAGTATATGCGTATGAAGTAGGATGACGCCAAGGCTGCTAGGGAGATAGCGGTAGCCATGGTAGCATAAGCTTGCTCGACTGCTAATAAAATTAAGAAGTTAGAGTCTTAACTTACCTTTTTGAAGGGATTTGATGTCTGTGCCTCTACTGCTCTGCAGCTTGAGATTGTTCACCAAGAGATCATTAACTTGAAAGCTCAGGTTGACACGATCCAGGGGAAGTATGACATTGCAAAGAATGAGATTGAAGTCCAAGTGTTTGTTGGAAATATGCCCTAAAACCAATCATATGATGATACTTTACGGACATTTCACAAAGTTAAACTAATGTAGTTTAAATGTAAAGGGCAAAGATTATTGTTTGAGCCGTCTCATATAAATGTTATATGCTTAAACGATAAGTCCAAGGAATATGTGATTGGAAGAATGCGATCTAAAGAAGTTCGATTCATGAGACCATTCTTTCGTTAACACATCCTAAACGTTCCTGATCATAGGATTGTCAATTGGGCATTGACAGTCCGTTAAGATCAGTACGTGCTATGTCTTCTCTCAGGGAGAGTGACTAGTCTCGAGTCATTGGTGTGTGTGACATCAAGACAAGTACGTAGGTGCTCAATAGAGAATGAGTTCACTGAACACAATCAACGAAGAGTTCTCATATTTATGTCACATGAGAACTCATGGTTGGGATAATGCAAATTAGTCTTTTGACCTGAGGCATCACAGTTGTCTTGTGGTTAGGTCCTTAATCTTTGATTATGTCAAAGTCACTCCATCAGGAGGGTGTCCACGGCATCGTTGGGGTTAAGCCACTTAGCCATGGAGGCAAGTGAATGCGCAACAAGGGATCTCTAACCTTCAAACTGTTTGAGGGAGAATACTCTATGATATGATTAAGAATCTTTGGCCAAAGTATGAATGAGATTTAGGAATGTGTTCCAAATCACATTCAAGGTAATCATATAAGCACAAGACTCACATTGGATAGTAGACATGAATAAACTATCAAACCAAACAATGTGGTCAAGAGTATTGTATTAGAGAAAGACCGTATTGCATTTGTAATCCTAAAACTAAATAGGTTCTCCACCTCTTCTGATTAGCTTGGGTAACCATGACATGCTGCTAGGCGTCAACCATGGTTTGTGGAAGCCCTAAAAGTGTATTATCACTAACGGGAGAATTGAAAGTAAGTTTCAATTCACAATCGATTAGAAAGAGTTTTAATCGCCCACTGCCTCGCTAAAAGGAACCTAATGGATCGTTCACCGAGTAAGGTAGAGTTTGAAGAAACAACGGAGATGAGTAAGAATAATTAAATGGTTTAATTATTTATCTAAGGCTAGGATTAATTAATATGTTAATTAATCAAACGAATAAGTTCGTTAAAGACCTCGGGTTAGTTTTGGGCCGCAAGGCCCAATGGGATTTGAATGTCAAGCCCATTAACTCAAGTTGTATGACAACTTGAATAAACAAAGGGCTTGAAAGCCCAATAAACCCTATAGGCCGGCCATGTTAGAAGAATAGGGCTTTTGGTCCATTAGGTCACTTATTTGAAGGGACTATATAAAGGACTTTATAGCCTAAAATTCATTAAGGGTTGTTTTTGGGGAAAGGATGAGAACACAAGCTCTCCTTTCTCTCTAAAATTTCGGCCACCTTGGAGGGATCATCTAGCAATCAAACTCCTCCAAGGTCACTCATTTCTTCTTCATTATGCCTTGGTGATGAATCATTAGAGGTTCTCAATTTTGGGAACTTTGGAGAAACCTTTTTCATCCATCCAAATCCATAGATCTAAGATGCAAGGAATGAAGGCCCTCTCTTTGGGTGATTAGCCTTTGTTTAAATACAAAGAGGAATCTACAAAGGTATATATTTCAACTCACTTTGTTTTGAGTTGATTATTGGTTCACCATTTTACTAGGCTTTGAACATTCATGGGTAATGTTTTGTTTTTAAGTGCATGCTAGCATGATTCCGCCTTTAATTTATTAATTGCATGCTAATGATGTTGCTTAAATGAACATGTCATCTTCCAAAATAATCCTTCAGTGTTGCTAGTGCAGGATCTTGAGCGTACAACTTTGGAATTTTAGTTTGCCTATGATGCCAAAGACGTAAAGTTACTCGCCATGCATAATGACATTGTTTGACTCAAGAAGGCCGTCAGTAGACTTGAGTCCAAGGAAATGGAGCTAAAAAAAGTGTTGACCACCAGCGAGAACCTGAAGAAGGAACTAGATGAGTTGCATAATGCTCGTACTGACCTAATTGAGGAGAATAAGCAACTGAAAAGTGAGAAGTCCAGTCTTGAGGTTGTCTTTGCCCAAGGTCAAGTTAACTTCTACAAGCTTGGCTACATAAATAATTTCTTTGGCATAAATTCTGACTACACCTTTTCTGATAAGGACATCGAGCTTTTTGTTATTTCTTTCGAAGATCTTCTTAAGTTTTACTTCAAGAGCACCATAGGTGGAGCTGTTAAAGATCAGGCTGCCTAGGTAGGTGCGGCCGAAGGTTATGCTGCCCAAGCAGGGGTGGTTAGTGACAATGCTGCTCAAAATGGGGAAGCTGTAGATGAAGCGGAGGAGGTTGATGTTGTTGGGTGCGATGTGGCTGTTGAAGATGGCCAAGCTGATGAAGAGTAGTCTTTTTAGATAGACTTTAGGATTTACTTTATTTTCCTTTCCTGTTTGCTTTTTCCTTTGCTTGAACTTTGTTGGCCATTGTGCCAGTTTACCAATTAGCTAGAATTTAATAGACTATTTTTCTTTGCTTTATTTCATCTTTGTCTCTTTGCCTTGCTTCAAGCTTTAGTCGGAGAATGAACAATTGAGTAAACTGCTTTGAACAAAGCAGTCAAGCACAACTTCATTGCTTTAGGTGCCAACTTCGGGTTGTCAGGTGTGATTCTTTGCTTGCTTGAGGCATCTTTTGAAACTTCTAACTTGCATGGTCGAATAACCTTCGTAGTTGCATGTTTCATAGCAGTGGTCCACTAGATCTTAATAAGTAGATGGCCTTGCATGACCTATATGACTGCCGATCTAGGCTTAGGGCCTTTGCAAAGCTATTAACCATAGAACCAACAATCAAGTGCCTTTCTTACAGAAGTAAGCGAGTCTGCGGGTATAAACACTAAAATTCTATATCGAATGAGACGATAACACGTGTACAAAGTAGATTCGTATTGATTTAAATTTGTAGGTTACAATCTCTGTTAACAACTTTTCCTCTGATTCAGTCTTCAAACTTAACGTAGATGGTTGATTGTTGATCTAAGGGTTGCGATGAATGATTGCTTCAAGTTTTGAGCTTGAAACAAACGTGGGGATGGTCTTCACCTCAATGTGTGGCAAAGATAGTGTGGATGCGGGATTTCGTTGCTTCAAGGGTCTTGGCAACTTGATCATGAGACGAACATTGCTACAAGTTTATAAGCTTGCAACAAAGTCTTGAAGGAATCGACACGAGCACTTGTTGATTCTTCAAGGAAGTGCTTCAGCTTTGGTCGAGAGAAAGCTTCGGCTTTGGTTGAATGTTCTTCGAAGAGAGCTTTGGTAGCGTATTAGTCTTCAAAGGTTTGGTAGAGGTTTTTTTGCATAGACATTTTTTCCACCTAAATGCTTGTGGGAGCACCTTGTATTTATAGGCTTTTCAAGGCTTGCCTTTAGGAGAATTTGGCTTTGATTTGTGTCCTAATTTGTCCATGAGAGAATTTAGGCATGTTTTGTATATTAATTTTAACCACTTTCCTTGTTTTAGCCGAATTTAAGAACCTTGTTGCATATTTTGTTAGCAATCTTCAATTCTTACTTGTTTTATGAAGATGCTTTAACTTTTTTTTTTTCTTTCCGATTTTGAACGATTTTGGACCTTCTTTGCCAAATTTAAAGGATGTTTCTTCTCTTAGCCAAATTTAGGGAATGTTTTATACTTCCCTTGCTTCATTTGTGCCACATGTCATTGATGACTTGTCCATTTATGATGAGTCATATGCCATGTGGAGCTTTGTGATACATTGTTTTATATGCAACGAAATTTACATGTCTACAAATGCCCGCACTTCAAGGCGCGTTGTAGTCATGTGCTTGTCACATGTAGGAAACGTGTTTTGAAGTCCTGCAATGTGAATGTTCTAACTCAAGGGTCGTTGAGACTTGACCTTGAATTAGTTTGTTTCTTTAAGGGCCGTGGAAGTGTATTTCTTGAATTGCGATGATGAACTTCGTCAAGGGCCATCGAGGCGTGTTTCTTGATCAAAGCATTTCTTCAAGGGATGTAGAGGCTTGGTCTTGAATTGAAGTGGTGAATTTCGCCAAGGGCCAGTGAGGCATATTTCTTGAACGGAACATTTCTTCAAGGGCCGCCGAGGCTTGGTCTTGAAAGAAATGAAAACTTTTCTTCAAGGGCCACAAAGGCTTGATCTTGATGAAATGAACTTCTTTCTTTAAGGGCCGTAGAGGCTTGATCTTGAAGGAAAACGTGAAAATGGATAAATCGGCACGTACTTATTGTGCATAGTGATTTTCCATAATTTTTTTACAAGATGCATTTGGCACATTCTGAACTTTTCCTTATGGTTGTAGGAAAACAAACTTCTATCCTTGTGGTTGTAGGACAACAAACATTTTTCCTTGTGGTTGTAGAAAAATGAACATTTTCCCTTCCTTCGATAGGAATCCTCTTCAATTTTGGTAACAAAGGTGGCTTACTTCAAAATGTTGGAAAGCTTTGGTGATTTCCTTCAAGGTTTTGGGAAGATTTAATGCTTATCCTTGGATGAGTAGGATGTGCATTTTTACTTTCCTTTTTTTTTTATCTTTTCCCACGGTAAGGGGGAATTTTTTCTTTCTTTCTTTTTTTTTTTTTTTTTTTTTTTTTTGTTTGTTTCTTTTTTTGATTTCCTATGGCATGAAGGAGGGATTTTTTCCTTTCTTCTTTTGATTCCACGGCAGGGAAGGAGTTTTTTTTTCTCTTGTTTTGATTTCCACGAAGGAGTCTTTCTTCCTTGTTTTGATTTTCTACGGCAAGGGGGAAGTACTTTTATTCCCCTTTTGATTCCCCATGGCAAGGTGGTATCCTGTTTTTCTTTTTTGTTTTGGGAAACATGTCATCTGATTTGCACGTCCATTTTGAGGTTGATCTCTCTTCTGCAAAATTCTGAAAAAATATGGGAAACGTAGCTTTGTTTCTTATCTTTTCAAGCATATATCGCATGCCACTAGGAAAAATGGGAAAAACCTTCAACTTTGCATTTTCCTACAGTTGCGCAATCCTAACGAGTAAGCGACTTCTATGAGAATGATTTTGAAAATAAGAATGTTTGGCTTTAGTGAAAATTATGGAATTTGGATACAATGATCCTCAGCCACTTAGCTTCCTTCTGCAATTGGCATTGCATCAAAATGCTTTCGGAAATTTAAATTATTACCAAAAACGTCCTGCCTGCATAGATTGGCTGAAACTTGCCATTTTTCTTGGAATTTGCTTCCTTCTTTTGGTGGGAATGTACCTCCTTGTTTTTTCCTATTTTCCTTTTGTTATTTGGGTATGCCTTAGGAAGCAATTAACCCCTATATATAGGACCATTCAGTGTGTGTTTTTTTCGTACACACAATTGCTTGCCATGGACTACCTTGAAGCTTTTGCCGTGGGTTTGCTGCTGCTGCCATGCCCAATAGCTACTTCTTAGAGCTTGTTACCGTGCGTCACTTTTACCGTGTGGGGTAGTGCGTTTTGGTCATGACTTTCCTCAGGGGGTGACGTAGTCGTGCCTCTTGCCACTGCTTGGAGCATGTTGCCATGCGTTGCTTTTACCGTGTGAGGTAGTGCCTTTTGGTCACGACCTTCTTCGATGGGTGACTGATAGGAGCATATTTATGCGACTTAAATGGCTTGTTCTCGTACATTTACGTTATGTTTCTTTAGTTATTTTAGTACTTTAAGCTATTTTCGTGTGTTTGTAGGTCCAAAGGGCTAAAGGAGCAAAAAGATGCATTTTGGAGACTTTTGGAGCACTTTTGGGCTAAGGACGGATAGCTTATGCTTGAAGCCAAAGTGTTGGACGAAATTGAAGACCTAATTGGAGCCAAAGTGTTGGAACCTTGTTCTCTTTAGTTTTAGGACATTTAAACCTTTCCTAATCCCAATCATGCCATGCATAACACACATCCATTCTAACACATTGTCATTGCACATGCATTTCCTTCATTAGTTAACCCACATGCACTTATCACTTATCATCACCACATATCATATCACTTAATCACTTATCACTTATCATCACCACTTAACCACTTATCATATCATAACCACATATCATATCACTTATCACTTATCACTTAACATAACATCCACCTACTTCACCTACAACATCCACTTCACCTACAACATCCACCTACTTCACCTACAACATCCACCCACTTCACCTACAACATCCACCTACTTCACCTACAACATCCACCTACTTCACCTACAACATCCACTTCACCTACAACATCCACCTACTTCACCTACAACATCCACCTACTTCACCTACAAATGACATAGCCATATGTTCCCTCCACTACTCCTATAAATACCCTTGCATTCATTCATTCAATTGACATCTCATTTCATACACAACACATTACAAACACATTCTCCCTTCCCTAGCCGTGAGCTTCTGATGCGAGATTTATACGCACACAAATTAAACCCTCTTTTCGTCAAATTGTAGTATAGGTGCAAGTAGGGATCGTTCTGGACCGGGGATTAGGAGGGATTGTTAATCACTTGGATTTGACTCAAAAACGTAAAAACACAATATAAAATACTATACTAGACTCAAAGAATGCAAAATTAAATGCTTAAAACACTCAAACAAACCAAAAGATTCAAAACAACACAAACACACTCAAATCTGCCTAAAAACCACTTTCTGGGCAGATCTGAGCACAAACACAAATTTGGACGAATTTGTTTAACAAATTGAATCAAAACACTTATAAACACAAACTAAAAATATTTCTAACTAATCTAACACTTTAAAATAAATGGGGATTGAGGTTTGGACGAAAATAAACTAAATGGACAGATTCTAATTAAAACAGATTATAAAAACGAAATTGATGAAATGGAATGAATGGATGATAGAATAGCTAAGGGGTTCTTCTCCACACATGTTACACTTACATAATAAAAAGATTTCCAATTGCATTTCAATAAATTATGAAACTCATCACCCCGGGTTAATTAGGTCCGCTTAAATTAACCGTCAAGTTTTCCTTAAGTTAATGAATTGGATGGGTTAGCGCAACGCAATTCACAACATTCTCCAAAAGTCCTTTACGTGAACAGCACAATAAAGATACAATCAAAGATCATTAAGCATTATGAAAACTATAAGTGTTGACGAGGCATTCGTTACTATGGAATACGCATGAAACTTATGCCAAGAATTCGTTTAACGCGATTGTTTATAAGCAACCTCCACTACTTGTGAATATAAGTTCATAACGATTAGGTGAAACTTACTTATATTCTAGCGTCATATTCATGCATGAAAATTAAGCGTGCACTCTCAATAAACATACATAAATAAGTTATCAATCAAACGGTTAAACAAATTGAATCCACAACTTATGAAACGCAATTAGAAGTAATCAAATCAAAATGCAAGCATAAACATTTATTTCAAATCCCCCCCTAGCCAAGGGGGGTTTAGTACCTCATACGTACAAAATAAAGAGAATCAAAGAAACACCTAAACATTCCAACAACTCAAACTTGAATTGTATGAACGTTTAGGCACTCTTCTCTTCTATTCCTCATTCGTACAAAACAAAGAGTATTGAAATTAAACATTGAAATCAAAGAAACACCTAAACATTCCAACAACTCAAACTTGAATTGTATGAACGTTTAGGCCCTCTTATCTTCCTCTTCGTTGTAGCACAAGGTCTAGGGATAGTTTGATGGTGTGAATGGTTTGGGGAGTGGTGGAGGAATGGAAGAGGAGTTGTGGAGATGGAAGGATGGTGTTTGGATTTGTAGGGGAGGTAAGTGTGTGAGGTTGGTGAAGTAAGTGGAGGTTGTAGGTGAAGTAGGTGGATGTTGTAGGTGAAGTAGGTGGATGTTGTAGGTGAAGTGGGTGGATGTTGTAGGTGAAGTAGGTGGATGTTGTAGGTGAAGTGGGTGGATGTTGTAGGTGAAGTACATGTGTTTAAATGTGTAGATGATTATGAGTGATAAGTGATAAGTGTATGATATGTTAAGTGATAAGTGAATGATTATGATAAGTGATAAATGAATGTATGATATGATAAGTGGTGAATGATATGTGGTGAATGATAAGTGGTAAGTGATATGTGATAAGTGATATGTGGTGTGTGATAAGTGATAGTGTGGAATGTTGGAATGTTATGCACGGCTAAGGATAAAGGAAAGGTTTAAATGTCCTAAAACTAAAGGGAACAAGGTTCCAACACTTTGGTCTTTAATTAGGTCTTCAATTTCGTCCAACACTTTGGCTTCAAGCATAAGCTATCCGTCCTTAGCCCAAAAGTGCTCCAAAAGTCTCCAAAATGCATCTTTTTGCTCCTTTAGCCCTTTGGACCTACAAACACACGAAAATAGCTTAAAGTACTAAAATAACTAAAGAAACATAACGTAAATGCACGAGAACAAGCTATTTAAGTCGCATGAATATGCTCCTATCAAATACCCCCACACTTATCTTTTGCTAGTCCTCGAGCAAAACAAAACAAAAGAACACGAAACTAGACAAAACGAACAAAACACAACCTACACCTTCCAACAATCGTCTCACGGATTTCCAATGCACAAGACAAGTTAAAAATCATTATTCCCATAGATTTTAGTCATCTTCACACTTGAATACATTCTTAATCATAGTCACCACATACTATTTCACAATTAAGCATTTAAAACCATGTTTTGAATGTAGTAACATGCCTTAGAGAATTTGCTCAAATCCTTACAAGATATGCTCTCGTTTTTCACACAGATTTTCTGACTACACACCCTAAACTAGTTATATGTGAGAAGATTGATGTAATCATAAAAACAAACACTCACATATATGTATTTCAAAGGAAGCAATTTCTGGAGTTAATAAGCATGTTTAGATATGATCTCATGAATGGAATGCTACTATTTAGACGCGAGAACCAGTGATACCATAAGCTCATACCAAGTTCAAACTCCACAAATTGAAATACACAACACTCAAGATAGAAGTCAAGGGTTGTAACGGGGCTTGGGGTATGTGGATAACAAAGAAGGGATATGGAAAACAAAGGTTTTTAAAGAAATAGTGAGCAAAGCATTTGAATCAACTTAGAATTCACTTTTGAATGAAAACTCAACTTTTGAACAAAAAGGGAGAATTTAGACAATTTACACCCAGAATTGGTGTTTTGGAACCTTTCTTCAATCACTTATTCTTTCATTTTTTTCTTTTCTCTTTTTTTTTTTTTTTTTTTTTTTTTTTTTTTCTTTTCTTTTTCTTTTCTTTTGAATCTCAAAACATAAACACTTAAACATTCTCTCCCCCACACTTATTTTCTTTCAAAATGTAACTCAAAAGGAATTCAATTAAGTCATGCTCACTATCTTTTAAGAACAAGGGTGGGGATTGTCCTAAACTAGGCTAGGTGAGGAAAATGTGGGTAAACAAAGAATAAAAGCTAAACAAGGCTCAACGGGGTTAAAACTTACAACATATACGAAGTATGGGAAGTAAGGCTATTTGGCTATGGTGGTGGTCACTACACAACTTCTTCTTGAATATGTGTTATGCAAATCAATAACATGCTTTGAATGAAATGGGCATGAGTTCTAGCATTTGGATTGTACGTATGAGGAATGGAAGAGAAGAGTGCCTAAACGTTCATACAATTCAAGTTTGAGTTGTTGGAATGTTTAGGTGTTTCTTTGATTTCAAAGTAATGAGGAACTAATCCCCCTTTAGCTAGGGGGTGATTCGAAACTATGTTTATATTTGCAATATGAATTGATTACTTTTGGTTGGAATTTCATAAGTTGTGGATTCAATTCATTTAACTGTTTGATTGATAACTTATTTATGTATGTTCATTGAGATTGCAAGCTTAATTTTCATGCATGAATATGACGCTAGAATATAAGTGAGTTTCATCTAATCGTTATGAACTTATATTCACAAGTAGTGGAGGTTGCTTATAAACAATCGCGTTAAACGAATTCTTGGCATAAGTTTCATGCGTATTCCATAGTAACGAATGCCTCGTCAACACTTCTAATTTTCATTGAACTTAATGATCTTTGTTGAATGTCTCTATCATGCGTATTCCATAGTTAGGGACTTTGATTAAGAATAATTTGGTTGTAATGCGTATTCCATTCAATCCAATGAATTTAGGGAAATCTGAAAGTTAATTTAAGCGGACCTAATTAACTTGGAGCATTGAGTTTCATAATTTATCGAAAGACCAACTGAGAATCAATCTTGTATGCAAGTATAACATGTGTGGAGAAGAACCCCTTAGCTAGCCTTCATTCCATTTATTCCATCATCCATATTCACATTTACATTCTGCTTAGTTTATTAACTTGTTTTGTTATTTCAATTTTCGTCAAATCAAAACTCTTCCCCCCTTTTTCCTTATTGTTCAATTTAGTTTATGTTTTAAAGCATTTTGAGTCTTTGGTTTGTCTTAGTGATTTAAAGTTTAGTTTTGCATTCTTTGAGTCTAGTATAGTGTTTTAAACTTTATTTTACGTTTTTTAGTCAAATCCAAGTGATTAACAATCCCTCCTAATCCCCGGTCCAGAACGATCCCTACTTATACATATACTACAATTGATAAAAAGAGGGTTTAATTTGTGTGCGTATAAATCACGCATAAAATTTTGGCGCCGTTACCGGGGATTAGCAACTTTGCTAATCCCTTGGTTCTTTTCTTTTTTTTTGGTTTAGTTGTTTTCGTTTTAGTTTCTAACTTAATGTTGTTTTCTTTGTTTGTTGTTACTTTTGATATTTGATTTAGTTCTCTTTCTTTGATTTTAGGTACTAGAGAAGTAAGATATGGATTTTGCTAGCATTCAAGCTCAATTGGCAAATCTTACTTCTAAATTGTCGCCGTATGCCGAAAGGACCACAATGCAGAGTGTCCCTACATTTGGTGCTTCATATAGGCAAGGATTTCAAGCCAATCAATGTCCACAAAGAGATTGGAGGGATCATTCAAACTCTATATGGTGGGAAGATCAACAAGTTCAGCGTGAAGCATATTGGCAACCATATGAGGAGTTCTATTCAAGACCTATGCAGCCACCACAACTTCATATGCAATATGCTCAATTAAATTCAAGTTCGCCAATAGATTATAATCAAATTCTTAATGAAATAAATTCTTTGGCGCAGGGGTCACAAAATCAAGCCAAGGAGGCTCAACAAGAAGCATATTGGCAACCATATGAGGAGTTCAATACAACACCTATGCAGCCACCACAACCTCCCCCACAACAATTCCAATCAAGTTCAAGTATGTCCATGGATAATGATAAAAATTTTCAATTACTAACCTCTTTGGCGCAGGGGTCACAAAATCAAGCCAAGGAGTTGGGTAAATTGGACGAGCAATTTGGGCAGATTATGGAGTTCATGAAACAAATTCAAGAGCAAAGTGAACTCTCCAACTCAACTATTGAAAACTCGAAGGAAGATTTTGAAATCCATAATGCTATCACTTTGGGAAGTACTATGGAGGTTGGAGCTGACCTAAAAATGTCCAAACATAGCCTAGAAGTGGATGAAGAGCTGCTAATTGAGGAGGAGGAAGAAGACATGCACACGGCAAGGGTAGAACAACCCTTGCCGCAGCCCCCTAAGCCCTCTAAACCACCCACCACCAGTAAGGACGTCCCAATTCCATGTTATTCTGATGTTATTCCACCCAATGTCCCTTTTCCTAGCAGGTTTTTGATTCCCAACCAAGAAGAGAGTAAAAAGGACATCGTGGAAGCCTTCCCAAAGGTGCAAAATGCTATTCAAATTCTTGGTGCAACACAGCAAGTTTTAGATGGTGTTGAATTCTTCAAAGGACTTTGTACACCAAGAAGAATGATTCAAGAGAAGGTAGTGGCTGGAGAAGATGTAGAAGGCATCAAAGAGGACATATTTGAAACCACAATTCCCAAGGAAGTTGGATTTTATGACACGGGACAAGTCATAACTTTCGAAGGGGTGTTTATTCTGGAGTTCATTTTGGAGCACACAGGTAAGCCGCCTCCCCGAATTTCAATTTTCTTTTATACTAACATGTGGTTAATGATCCAGGCACCCACTTTAGAATTTGAACCAATGCCGGTTCACTTCAAGTATCACCTTCCATTCAAGGACCAATTCCATGCCGTTTTATTTTATTTATGTAAAAAAAAAAAAAAAAAAAAAAAAAAAAAAAAAAAAAATGGCAGAATGATGGAGCTTCACAAAGGGCGTTTACTTGAAGCCCCACTACTGGGCAAAACTCTAGAAGCAGGAGGCATAGATGCGGAAGGCATCGGAGCGGAAGGCATCGGGGCGGAAGGTATCGGAGCGGGAGGCATCAAAGAAGAGGCCTCAATACTTGGCCAAACGCTGGATGAGCCCGGAAAAATGTGCCTCTGGAAGTAAGCCGCAAGCCTTTGACGGTCAGTTTGACGGTCACTTTGCATCCGACCATTGGATTCTTGTAGCTCATCAAGCTTCCTCTTCATACCCGTCGAATAGTTGTTGGCAAGCACGTGCAAACTTCTATTCTCGTACTTAAGCAGTTTGATCTCCTGCTTGAGACTTTCCACCTCTGCCATCAAAGATTCCACCTGACGGGAGCGGGCAAGCAGGCGTTGGCCCATGTTGGACACAGAACTCGCACACTGAACACTAAGTGCGAGGGATTCTTGAACGGCCAACTCATCAGACCGTCCTGACAGCAGCCTACTATCTTTTGGAGTAAGGAGGTTCCTAGCTACTATTGTAGCTGTTGTGGCGTCCTGCATCACAGAGTCTTCACCTGAAAGAGGACCGTTAGAAGATAAGAAAGAAGGGCGCCATACGTTACCTTGACGCGGCGCGGCCGTATCACTGCTGAGACTCAATTCTAAGCTAAGGTTCGATGGGTTTGCCATTTTTCAAAAGTGTTCAAAGAGATGGGGTGGATGGAGTTAATTCTCAAAGGGCCGGAGTCGATTTTCAAGAATGGGAATTCTTCAGAGTGTGTTTGTTGTGGTGATCGATAGCTCTATAAGAAGCCAAGGCGACGCGTCCACCAATTCGAAAAGCCGGAATTTCCGGCGTAATTTAGGCGACGCGTTCTCTGCTTTTCAGAAGACGCGTTCAACTTTGTCAAAAGATTTCTGACAAAGCTGAAAACACGTGGAGGCCATCATCGCAACTACACATCTTTAGCCGACAAAGCGCAAAGTTCGGCGACGCTTTCTCTGCTTTTCAGAAGACGTGTGCAGCTTTGTCAAAAGGAGCCGCATCTGCACTACCACGTGTCGTTCAGAAAGCGAAGGGGCGTCGTTCAGAAATCGAAGGGGCGCCTGCTCAGAAATCGAAGAGGCGTATTCAAAGATCGAAGAGGCGCCACTATTTCAAAAAGCCGGATTTGCGAGATCAAAACGTTTGTCGACAAGGGTAAAAAGTACCACCACTTGATATTATCTCTATATATGTCAACCTTCGTCTTTTATGGCAGGGCAAACCTAAAGAAAATGCCCAACTCTCTCTCACCTCTGAGGGCGCACTCCCAGCAAAGCCTTTCGAAATACTCAATTCTTTCTTCTTCCCCAAAGATGATACCAGATGCCTGGAGTACATATGACCCAGGAGGAAACGGCGGATTGAAGCATGTGCTGATTCATTCACCGCTTCTTCAAAGCAAAGGTATCTCATATCATCAAGGTCAAAAGCAAAAATATCTCATATCATGCTCTTTCCCTGTCTTTTTCTTTGTCCTTGTTCTTACTTGCATGGCAAAGTAAAAGAAGCAATCACCCGGCACTTGGAGTCAGTCTACCGATCTGGAGCCAACTGCCTGGAATCTATTCCTGATTGCTTACCTAGCGTTGCTCTCGAGTAGTCATCTTCAACGGTTGTTACACTTCCAGAGAAGGGACCACTCCTGCAAAGATTGAACAAAGAAACAGATAACAGGAGGAAGCGCAGACCTTCGGGGGAAACCAAAAGAACCATCCTGCTGCCCAGTTCAAGAAGTAGCACAAAGGAAAATCAACGATGGGCAGAAACCAGTTCAAGAGTAAGCCTGTGGAATCACAAAGATCAAAGCCTCAATGCAATCACCAAGGAGAAGAGGGAATTTACACTCCATAACCAGATTTGCGTCCCTAAACTCTTCTCTTTGTTAATTACATTATGCCATGTTTAATATGTTTAAATGTTTTTTGTGTGTTTACTTATGTTTTGTGTGAACCATATGCTTAAAACATTGAGGACAATGTTTGATTTAAGTGTGGGGGGGTAACTAAGTTTATTTAATGCAAATTTGTGGGATTTTATCACCCATAACTTCAAATGTTGTTCCTTGCTGTTTTAAGGTGTTTTTAAGTTGTTTTAGAGTGTTTTAGTGTGTTTTGTTTTATAACTCCGAAAATCACATAAAAATTTGAAAAACTTGTTTTAAAAACCCTAAAAAGAGTGTTTTGAGTCGTTTTTGTGTGTTTGTGTCTTAGGGTACCTTCCAACACAATGATAAGGATTTGGTTTATAATTGCATGACGGTTAGAAAGAGTTATAAACATAGAGAAAAGTTTGATTTACTCTTGGTATATGCTTGGTTATGGTTATAATGTATGACTTCACATGCAATCATAAAAGAAAAATTCGTTTTTGTAACATGCTTGAAGGAAGGAACTCAAACAAACGCTACAACCCTGAGAGACTTGAGCCTATAACGTTCTTTGGAGAGTATAATCTGTGATTTCTTGTTTTCTAAAGTCGTTGCATGATCTCATTATTCTTTGCTTGGTTACTACTTAGAAGGCGTTTCATCATATAGTTCCAAATGCTAGAACTCATGCCCATTTCATTCAAAGCATGTTATTGATTTGCATAACACATATTCAAGAAGAAGTTGTGTAGTGACCACCATCATAGCCAAATAGCCTTACTTCCCATACTTCGTATATGTTGTAAGTTTTAACCCCGTTGAGCCTCGTTTTGCCTTTATTCCTTGTTTACCCATATCACCCCTTACCTAGCTTAGAGTAGGACTTTCCTATACCCTTGTTCTTAAAGTTTAGTGAGCATGACTTAAATGAATTCCTTTTGAGTTACATTATGCAAGAAAATGAGTGTGGGGGAGTAAAAGTTTGTTCTTACGTTTATATGTATGTTTTGAGATTCAAAAGAAAAAGAAGAAAAAAAAAAGAAAAAAAAAAAAAAAGAGGAGTGAAAATAAGTAAGAATGAACTCACGAGCGTTGATGGTTGAAGAAAGGGTCCAAAAAGTTGAATATGGCCCTAAGTTTTGTGTGATTTTCCCTTGGGTGTTCAAAGTTGACTTCTGCGTTCTTAAGGGAATTCTAAGTGTCTAATTCAATACTTTGCTCACTATTGCTTTAAGAATGTTTGTTTATCCTTCACCTTTCATTGTTAGCCAATACCCTAGCCCCGTTACTACCCTTTGACTTCTATATTGAGTGTTATGTATTTCAATTGTGGAGTTTGAACTTGGTATAAACTTATGGTGTCACTGGTTCTCGCGTCTAAGTAGTAGCATTCCATTCATGAGATCATATCTAAACATGCTTATTAACTCCAGAAAATGCTTTCCTTATTATAACATATGTGAGTGTTCATCTACATGTTTACATCAATCTTCTCACATATACCTAGTGTAGGGTGTGTAGTCAGAAAATCTGTGTGAAAAACGAGAGTACATCTAGTAAGAAATTGAGGGAATTCTCTAAAGGCATGTTACTACATTTGAAATGTGTTTTAATTGCTTAATTGTGAACTAGTATGTGGTGACTATGATTAAGAATGTACTTAAGTGTAAAGATGGCTCAAATCTGTGAGAATAATGATTTTTAACTTGTCATATGCATTGGAAGTCCCTGATACGATTGTTGGAAGGTGTAGGTTGTGTTTTGTTCTTTTTGTTTTGTTTTTCTGTTTTGCTCGAGGACTAGCAAAAGCTAAGTGTGGGGGTATTTGATAGGAGCATATTTATGCGACTTAAATGGCTTGTTCTCGTACATTTACGTTATGTTTCTTTAGTTATTTTAGTACTTTAAGCTATTTTCGTGTGTTTGTAGGTCCAAAGGGCTAAAGGAGCAAAAAGATGCATTTTGGAGACTTTTGGAGCACTTTTGGGCTAAGGACGGATAGCTTATGCTTGAAGCCAAAGTGTTGGACGAAATTGAAGACCTAATTGGAGCCAAAGTGTTGGAACCTTGTTCTCTTTAGTTTTAGGACATTTAAACCTTTCCTAATCCCAATCATGCCATGCATAACACACATCCATTCTAACACATTGTCATTGCACATGCATTTCCTTCATTAGTTAACCCACATGCACTTATCACTTATCATCACCACATATCATATCACTTAATCACTTATCACTTATCATCACCACTTAACCACTTATCATATCATAACCACATATCATATCACTTATCACTTATCACTTAACATAACATCCACCTACTTCACCTACAACATCCACTTCACCTACAACATCCACCTACTTCACCTACAACATCCACCCACTTCACCTACAACATCCACCTACTTCACCTACAACATCCACCTACTTCACCTACAACATCCACTTCACCTACAACATCCACCTACTTCACCTACAACATCCACCTACTTCACCTACAAATGACATAGCCATATGTTCCCTCCACTACTCCTATAAATACCCTTGCATTCATTCATTCAATTGACATCTCATTTCATACACAACACATTACAAACACATTCTCCCTTCCCTAGCCGTGAGCTTCCCATCTCTCCCCTTATAATCCAAAAACCATCTTTCCATTTCCACCATTCCTCATCCATTTCCATAATTCCCCAAACCTCACCTTAGACCTTGTGCTACAACAACGAGGAAGATAAGAGGGCCTAAACGTTCATACAATTCAAGTTTGAGTTGTTGGAATGTTTAGGTGTTTCTTTGATTTCAAAGTTTAAATTCAATTCTCTTTGTTTTGTACGTATGAGGAATGGAAGAGAAGAGTGCCTAAACGTTCATACAATTCAAGTTTGAGTTGTTGGAATGTTTAGGTGTTTCTTTGATTTCAAAGTAATGAGGAACTAATCCCCCTTTAGCTAGGGGGTGATTCGAAACTATGTTTATATTTGCAATATGAATTGATTACTTTTGGTTGGAATTTCATAAGTTGTGGATTCAATTCATTTAACTGTTTGATTGATAACTTATTTATGTATGTTCATTGAGATTGCAAGCTTAATTTTCATGCATGAATATGACGCTAGAATATAAGTGAGTTTCATCTAATCGTTATGAACTTATATTCACAAGTAGTGGAGGTTGCTTATAAACAATCGCGTTAAACGAATTCTTGGCATAAGTTTCATGCGTATTCCATAGTAACGAATGCCTCGTCAACACTTCTAATTTTCATTGAACTTAATGATCTTTGTTGAATGTCTCTATCATGCGTATTCCATAGTTAGGGACTTTGATTAAGAATAATTTGGTTGTAATGCGTATTCCATTCAATCCAATGAATTTAGGGAAATCTGAAAGTTAATTTAAGCGGACCTAATTAACTTGGAGCATTGAGTTTCATAATTTATCGAAAGACCAACTGAGAATCAATCTTGTATGCAAGTATAACATGTGTGGAGAAGAACCCCTTAGCTAGCCTTCATTCCATTTATTCCATCATCCATATTCACATTTACATTCTGCTTAGTTTATTAACTTGTTTTGTTATTTCAATTTTCGTCAAATCAAAACTCTTCCCCCCTTTTTCCTTATTGTTCAATTTAGTTTATGTTTTAAAGCATTTTGAGTCTTTGGTTTGTCTTAGTGATTTAAAGTTTAGTTTTGCATTCTTTGAGTCTAGTATAGTGTTTTAAACTTTATTTTACGTTTTTTAGTCAAATCCAAGTGATTAACAATCCCTCCTAATCCCCGGTCCAGAACGATCCCTACTTATACATATACTACAATTGATAAAAAGAGGGTTTAATTTGTGTGCGTATAAATCACGCATCAGTGACGTAGTCCTGCCTCTTGCCATTGATGTGCCCTGTAGTTACTACTTGGAGCTTGTTGTAATGCGTCACTTTTACCGTGTGGAGTTGTGCAAAAGACTACATCGTTTTTACACTGTGTAATGCCTTTTGGTCAACTTTCCTTGGTGGTGATGTTGGCCTGCTCCTTGCTGCTGCTTGGAGCTACTCACTTTGTTGTGCTCGATCAAGCTTTGTGGCTGATTTCTTTCATTGCTACGACTTCATCAACATCATCATTTGATTCCCACGAGGTTAGTCTTGTATGTCTTTTCTTTTCTTACCGTGTCCTACTCTTGCTTATGTTGCTTTGTTTTATTTGTTACAGCTATGGTATTTTTCAAGTGTTTCAAGAACAATACCATCACTATTCTTGTAAAGGAAGGTGATTCGCGAGATAGGGGGGACGACGTTGAAGCTTTGTGCGTCATTGATTGGACTTACGACGCTTGTTCTTCCTATAAAAGACACCTCAATGCACATTAAGTCATGGTCTTCTGAAGTGTTTTGGGAGGTGACGGACTTTAGTCAATCAACTACGAAGAAGAAGGCATGTACGTCGAAGGTTCTTGTTTTGAACCCTTGCATTATGTTCGTGATAACTCACCAGCTTTGTTTGAGCTTCTTGGTGATCTTATCTGTAGCAAAGCTATGACTTGAAGTAATGCCTTGTCGACTACTGGAGAAGCTGCCTATGTTTAGTTTTACTGGGAGTGGCTTGAAGATGTCTTAAGCCGATCCAAAGATGTGCTTACCAACGTGGCCCTTTATCACGCTGTGTACAAATCTTTGTTTAGCTACGATCGCCATCCTTTTATCCTTTGTGAGTTCTTCAAGCATTGGTGTTTAGCAACTAACACACTTCACATAGCTGAAGGGGAGATGTCGATTTCACTTTAGGATCTTCACAAGATAGGAGGAGTTTTCTCATCGCAACAGCCAATGATTGCTTACAAGTTATCGCATTTTGTTTTGGGCATATCAAGCATAAAGATTTCTTCATGGATCCGATTTTGGTACTGGGATGCCATAAAGTACAAGAGGCCTTCAAAGAAAAGTGGTTGCAATAAGACAACCAAGCTAAAGGAAGACTTGGATCCATTAGGTGTTATTGGTCCAGCTGGGCGCCATATTCCTACTGAGTTGAGAGCATTTAAGGATCTTGGCGTAGTGCTTGAGCACTTGGAAGAATCTTACCTAGCCACTTTCTTAGCTTGTTGGCTTTGTAAGTTTGTTTTCCCCAAAGACTGATAGGAGCATATTCATGCGACTTAAATGGCTTGTTCTCGTGCATTTACGTTATGTTTCTTTAGTTATTTTAGTACTTTAAGCTATTTTCGTGTGTTTGTAGGCCGAAAGGGCTAAAGGAGCAAAAAGATGCATTTTGGAGACTTTTGGAGCACTTTTGGGCTAAGGATGGATAGCTTATGCTTGGAGCCAAAGTGTTGGACGAAATTGAAAACCTAATTGAAGACCAAAGTGTTGGAACCTTGTTCCCTTTAGTTTTAGGATATTTAAACCTTTCCTATATCCTTAGTCGTGCATAACATTCCAACATTCCACTCCTTCATTCACCACTTATCATATCATACACTTATCTTATCATCACCACATATCATTCATTTATTACTTATCATATCATTCATTCATCTACATATCAATAACCACTTATCATTCATTTATTACTTATCATATCATTCATTCATCTACATATCAATAACCACTTATCTTATCACTCAACATATCATTCATTTATCACTCAACATATCATTCACTTACCACTCAACATATCACTCAACATATCATACACTTATCATTTATCATACTCATAATTATCTACACATTACAACCTAAAACACATGCACATTCATCCACATGCACAAACACACATTATTGCCGTGCACATTCCATTGCACTCCTCCTTTCATTTTCAGCCACATTCCACAAGCATTTGCACATGCATTCCCTCACCAAGAAATCATTCAACACATGCATTCACTCTTTAATCCACATGCATTCACACACACTTCACACAAACAACATTCACATGCAAACACAAGCTTTAACCAACAAACAAAACAGCCAACACATGCACCATTACACTATTGCCGTGAGTTTCATTCCATTTCCAACATCTTAACATGCATTTCCAGCTTTCACATGCCTTCACATTCATTTCCAAACAATAATCACTTCAAATCACACGCACAAACATGCATTTTCAGCACCATTACACTATTGTCGTGAGTTTCATTCCATTTCCAACATCTTCACATGCATTTCCAGCTTTGCACATGCATTTCCCTTTCATTTCAACCCACATGCATCCTTTAATCATTCAAACATGCAGCCACATTCCCTCCTAGCTGCCATGTTCCCCCATTTCACCTATAAATAAGCATCCATTCTTCCACAATTCATTCACTCTTCCATACACATTTTCAGTTACAAACACCAAGCAACAAACCCATTCCATTGCCGTGAGTCCCACTTCATTTTCTGCATATTTTCTCTTCACTCTTCCATCTCCAACCACTCCCTACTCCATTCCACATACACCTAAAGCCCTTAACATCTCCTTAGACCTTGTGCCACAACGAAGAGGAAGAGAAGAGTGCCTAAACGTTCATACAATTCAAGTTTGAGTTGTTGGAATGTTTGGGTGTTTCTTTGATTTCAAAGTTATAATTTAATTCTCTTTGTTTTGTACGTATGACGAATGGAAGATAAGAGTGCCTAAACGTTCATACAATTCAAGTTTGAGTTGTTGGAATGTTTAGTTGTTTCTTTGATTTCAAGGTTATGAGGAACTAAACCCCCTTTAGCTAGGGGGTGATTCGAAACTATGTTTATATTTGCAATATGAATTGATTACTTTTGGTTGGAATTTCATAAGTTGTGGATTCAATTCGTTTAACTGTTTGATTGATAACTTATTTATGTATGTTCATTGAGATTGCAAGCTTAATTTTCATGCATGAATATGACGCTAGAATATAAGTGAGTTTCACCTAATCGTTATGAACTTATATTCACAAGTAGTCGAGGTTGCTTATAAACAATCGCTTTAAACGAATTCTTGGCATAAGTTTCATGCGTATTCCATAGTAACGAGTGCCTCGTCAACACTTATAATTTTCATTGAACTTAATGATCTTTGTTGAATGTCTCTATCATGCGTATTCCATAGTTAGGGACTTTGATTAAGAATAATTTGGTTGTAATGCGTATTCCATTCAATCCAATGAATTTAGGGAAATCTGAAAGTTAATTTAAGCGGACCTAATTAACTTGGAGCATTGAGTTTCACAACTTATCGAAAGACCAACTGAGAATCAATTTTGTATGCAAGTGTAACATGTGTGGAGAAGAACCCCTTAGCTATTCCATCATCCATATTTTCATCACATTCATCTTTACTATCTGTTTTAAATTATAATCTGTCCGTTTAATTTAATCTCGTCCAACCATAATTCCCCCCTCTATTTTGTTAAGTCTTAATCATTTGATTTGTCTTATTTTATGTTTTTAAGTATTGGAGTCTTTTGAACTTGTTTTGAGTCTTTTAGTTTGTCTTAGTGTTTTAAAAGTTAGTTTTATTTATTTGAGTCAAGTGTTTAGCATCCCTAGTTAATCCCCGGTTAGAACGATCCCTACTTACATCATTACTACAATTGTCACAAATAGGGTTTAGTTTGTGTGCGTATAATTCACGCATCAAATTTTGGCGCCGTTGCCGGGGATTAGCAACTTTGCTAATCCTTTGTCTTTATTTTTATATTTTGTTTTTCGTGCATTCTTATTTTAGATTCTTAGTTTGTTTGTTTCCTTGTTTTTTAGGTACTGTGTATGACTCGTAGCTCTCGGCCTATTATAGAGAACATCTCCGACTTTGACGGTGATTTTGAACGCACTTTGAGGAGAACGAGGAGTCAACAAGAGCCACCACAACCTCCACCACAACCTGGGCGTGAAGAAGACGAAGTAGGTGTAGAAGAAAAGCCCACGGATCAGATTTTTGAAGAAAAACAAGCCATGGCAGCAGATAATAGAACCATCAAGGAGCTTTCGGCCTCGGGTTTGGATAATGCATTGCCTCTTTGTATCCAATACCCCACGGCTGCAGAGGGGAAGACTGAGGAATTTGAACTCAAATCCAGTTTGTTACACCATATTCCGAAGTTCCATGGTTTGTCTATGGAAGACCCCAACAAACACTTGAAGGAGTTCGAGGTGGTTTGTTCGAGCATGACCCCCGTCAATGTGGATGGGAGTATATTAAAGATGAAGGCCTTTCCATTTTCACTTATGGACAAGGCCAAAGATTGGCTCTACGAACTAGCCCCGGGAACTGTGACTTCGTGGGAGAGTATGAAGCGTGCTTTCTTGGAGAAATTCTTCCCTACTTCGAGAGTGATTCTCTTACGGAAGAAAATTAGTGGTATTCAACAGAATCATGGTGAGACATTCCCGGCTTATTATGAGCGCTTCAAGGGCCTTGTAGCTTCATGTCCTCAACATCAAATGAAGGAGGAACTTCTCCTTCAATATTTCTATGAGGGCCTCCTTCCTATCGAACGTCAAATGCTTGATGCATCAGCGGGAGGAGCATTGGTGGACAAAACACCAAGGGATGCCAAGATTCTCATAGCCAACCGAGCGCTCAACGCTCAACAATATGAAGGAGTGGGCCAAAGGGAAGCCCCACGGCAACAAAGTGTAAATGAGGTGAGTGCTATTTCTGAAATTCAATCACAACTTGCTAATCTTAATTCTCTTGTTTCTCAGGTTGTGATTGGTCCAAAAGCACAAGAACACCAAGTTTGTGGCGTGTGCTCAATTCAAGGGCATCCATCCGACAAGTGCCCTCAACTAATCGAGAATGGTGGGTGGGAATCTGCCAATGCAATTGGTTTCCAAGGACAAAATCAAAACAACCCATACTCGAACACTTACAATGTCGGATGGAGGGACCATCCAAACTTCAAATGGAGGGAGCCACAACAAGCTGCCCAACAAGGAGGATTTAGGCCAAACCCCCCTGGTTTTTATTCCAAGCCGTATGCACCCCAACAACCCCAACAACCTTCGGCATCATCTCATTCAGGTACGTCCTTGGAAAGTGATCAAGCTATGCAATTACTAACCTCTATTTCGCAGGGGTTGCAAAATCAAAACAACCGGATAGCAAATAACGAGAAGGAGATGATGGATATGAAGAAACAAATAGGGTAGATTTCTGAGTTCCTTGGACAGATTAGAGAGCAAGGAAAGCTTCCTAGCTCAACCACAGTCAATCCAAAGGGAGGATTCAAATCCGCCAAGGCCATCACCCTAAGGGGTGGAAAAGAAGTTGGGACCGAGCCAAACAATCCCAAATCTGCCCAGAAAGTAGATGAAGAGACGACACAACCTGAGGAAGTGTCTAGCTCACCCACGGTAAGGGTGAAAAACCCAATGCCGCAGGCCCCCAATCACCCTAACTCGGCCAAATCAGGTAATTTAAGTTCAAATTCATGTACTTCACGTCCTAATCTGCCCAATGTACCTTTTCCTCGCAGGTTCATGCAAGAAAAAAAGGAAGAAAGCGAGAAGGACATTCTTGAAACGTTCCGGAAGGTGCAAGTGAACATACCGCTTCTCGATGCAATCAAACAGGTTCCAAAGTATGCTAAATTCCTCAAGGACCTATGCAATACAAAGAGAAGAAGGGCAAACAAAGAGGTAGTGAAGGTAAGCGAGAATGTGTCCGCTGTTTTGCAACGTAAACTGCCTACCAAGTGCAAAGACCCCGGTAGTTTCACGATTCCTTGTGTGATTGGACATAATCGTTTTGAACATGCCATGCTTGATTTAGGTGCATCTATAAATGTGATGCCTTATTCTATTTATGCATCTATCAATTTGGGTGAATTAAAACAAGATGGTGTAATTATACAATTGGCCGATCGTTCTAACGCGTATCCAAAAGGAGTTTTGGAAGATGTGCTTGTGCAGGTGAACCATTTAATTTTTCCGGCTGATTTCTACGTCCTAGACATGGAGGATTCAGCCCATTCTACATCTTTGCCGATTCTCCTTGGTAGGCCATTCATGAAGACGGCCCGAACGAAGATTGATGTATACAAAGGCACCTTAACAATGGAATTCGATGGGGAAGTGATTGATTTTAATATTTCTGAAACTATGAGATATCCCGTTGATGACCATTCTTGTTTTTCCATTGATGTTATCGATTCTTTGGCGCAGGTATACCTTGAAGAATTGAACGAGGACGCCCTGGAAACAACAATCACTAAGGCCATAGACTGCAAAAATGAAGGATTTGGGCCAATGCAAGGCCACGGCAAGGAGGAGGAATTCTTTGCCATGGGTTCTAGTGAAGAAATAATTGAGGTTGTGGCAGCCCTTGAGTCATTGCCATAACAATATGGTAAGGTTCCACTCTCACTTTCAAATTCAGTTTCCACTAAGATGCTACCTTCTGTTGTTCAGGCACCATCGCTTGAACTTAAGCCGTTGCCGGACCATTTGAAGTATGTGTTTTTGGGAGAAGGCGAAACATTGCCCGTCATCATTTCATCAAGTCTCACGGCAATGGAGGAGGAGAAGCTTGTGAGGGTGCTGCGAGAACACAAAACGGCCATAGGGTGGACTTTGGCCGACATTAAAGGAATAAGCCCTACCACATGCATGCACCGTATACTTCTTGAGGAGGGGACTAAGCCATCCCGAGAGGCTCAACGCCGTCTCAACCCTCCGATGATGGAAGTGGTGAAGAAGGAAATAATCAAGCTTTTGGATTGCGGAGTGATCTACCCTATCTCCGATAGCCGTTGGGTCTCTCCAGTTCAAGTCGTTCCCAAGAAGTCCGGAGTAACTGTTATCAAGAATGATGAGAATGAGCTCGTACCTACACGCATTCAGACTGGATGGCGAGTATGTATCGATTACCGGAAGCTAAATGCCATGACTAGGAAAGATCACTTTCCTTTGCCATTCATCGACCAGATGCTCGAAAGGTTAGCCGGTCATGCCTTTTACTGTTTTCTTGATGGATACTCTGGATATAACCAAATTGTGATAGCCCCGGATGATCAAGAGAAGACCACATTCACATGTCCCTTTGGAACATTTGCTTATCGTCGCATGTCATTTGGCTTATGCAACGCACCGGCCACTTTCCAAAGGTGTATGGTAAGTATATTTTCCGATTTTGTTGAAAAGATCATTGAGGTTTTCATGGATGATTTCAGTGTGTTTGGGAGTTCATTTGATAATTGCTTGGATAATCTAACCTTAATTTTGAAACGATGTGTTGAAACTAACCTTGTCTTGAATTGGGAGAAATGTCACTTTATGGTGAAACAAGGTATAGTTTTAGGACATATTGTTTCAGAAAAAGGAATTGAAGTAGATAAATCGAAAATAGACCTTGTACGTCACTTACCCTCTCCTACTTCGGTTAGAGAGGTACGTTCGTTTCTTGGCCATGCAGGGTTCTATAGGCGTTTTATCAAGGACTTCTCCAAGATGTCCAACCCTCTTTGCCGATTGCTTCAAAAAGATGTGCCATTCAAGTTTGATGAAGAGTGTAATTCGGCATTTAACCAACTCAAGGAGAAGCTAGTCTCAGCCCCCATTATTGTACCTCCAGATTGGAGCCTTCCGTTCGAGCTCATGTGCGATGCATCCGACTATGCATTAGGAGCTGTTCTAGGACAAAGAAGAGACAAGCGGCCGCATGTCATATACTATGCCTCTCGGACTCTCAATGATGCCCAATTGAACTACTCCACGACGGAAAAAGAACTTCTAGCTGTGGTTTTTGCTTTAGATAAATTCCGTTCATATTTAATTGGTACTAAAGTAATCGTTTATTCTGATCATGCAGCTTTGAGGTACTTGATCACGAAAAAGGAAGCAAAGCCGAGGCTTATCCGTTGGATTCTTCTTCTTCAAGAATTTGATATTGAAATCCGGGATACGAAAGGAAGCGAGAATGTAGTGGCTGACCATTTAAGCCGAATGATCCACGAGGAGCATGAACATGCCGTACCTATCCCTGAAACTTTTCCTGATGAGCAGCTGCTATCCATTAAGGTAAGTGAACCATGGTATGCAGATTTAGTGAATTACTTGGTGGCTAAACAAATTCCAAATGAACTAAACAAGCACCAACGTGATAAGCTTAAAAATGATGCACGTTTCTATGTTTGGGATGACCCTTATTTGTGGAAGTATTGCTCAGATCAAATTGTACGTAGATGTGTGCATAATTCTGAATTTCACTCAATTCTAAGCTTTTGTCACACATATGCATGTGGTGGTCATTTTGGCACACAACGCACTGCCCTCAAGGTTCCAGAGTGTGGTTTTTATTGGCCGACTATATTTAGGGATGCTAGAACCTTTTGTATGTCTTGTGATCGTTGCCAACGAATGGGTAACATAGGTACCAAGGACCAAATGCCGCAAACCCCTGTCTTTAATGTTGAAATTTTTGATGTTTGGGGCATTGATTTCATGGGCCCTTTCCCTCCATCTTATGGTTTCACTTATATCTTGCTAGCCGTTGATTATGTTTCTAAATGGGTGGAAGCAAAAGCCACCCGTACTAACGATTCTAAGGTGGTTGCAGATTTCGTGAAAACTAACATTTTTGCTAGGTTTGGAATGCCGAGAGTAATCATAAGTGATGGAGGGTCTCACTTTTGCAATCGGACCATTGAGGCGTTGCTAAGAAAGTACCATGTCAACCATAAGGTCTCCACACCTTACCATCCTCAAACAAATGGCCAAGCCGAGGTGTCTAACCGAGAAATCAAACAAATTTTGGAGAAGACCGTTGGACCAACAAGGAGGGATTGGAGCTTACGTTTAGATGATGCACTGTGGGCATATCGTACGGCATACAAAACACCCATTGGGATGTCACCTTTTCGGCTCGTCTATGGTAAGCCATGTCATTTGCCCGTAGAGTTAGAGCACAAGGCACATTGGGCCGTGAAGACTTTCAACATGGACATAGATGCAGCGGGAGTTCATAGGAAGCTCCAATTGAATGAACTTGAGGAGATTCGGAATGAAGCCTATGAGAATGCCCGGATGTACAAAGCCAAGACCAAAGCATTCCATGATAAAATGATTCGAACCAAGACCTTCACAGTTGGGCAGAAAGTGTTACTTTTCAACTCTCGCCTACGTTTGTTTCCTGGTAAGTTGCGTTCTAAATGGATTGGCCCGTTTGTTGTTACTAATGTTTTCCCTCATGGTGCAGTGCAAATCAAAAGTTCAAGGACGCAGCAAGAATTCAAAGTGAATGGGCATCGATTGAAGCCCTATTACGAGATGTTTGAGGAGCATGTCGTGGAGGAGGTACCCCTCCATGCCGTGGAATCTAGTCAAGCTTAAACGGAGGTACCGTCCGGCTGCAAGACGTAAAACAAAGCGCTACTTGGGAGGCAACCCATGCATTCAACAAAGGAAGACTTAGAAAGCACTCCAAATCCAGATTCCTAAAAAAAAAAAAAAAAAAAAAAAAAAAAAAAAAAAAAAAAAAAAAAAAACTCTTCTCTTTGTTGCTATTTCGTTTCTGCCTTGTTAGGTTGTTTAGTTGTTATTGTTTGTTTGTTTATTAATTGTGTGAGTCTATGATTGTAACATTGAGAAAATGTTTGATTTATTGATAGGCACTGCTAAACAAAGAAAGATGGTGCTTCACAAAGGTTGTTTGCTTGAGGCCCCACTACGTGGCTTTACTCTTGGAGTGGAAGGCGTAGGAATAGAAGGCATCGGAGTGGAAGGCGTAGGAACAGAAGGCATCGGAGCGGGAGGCATCGAAGATTGAGCATTCCAGGCCTCAATACTTGGCCAAGCGCTGGATGAGCCAGGAAAAAGGTGCCTCTGGAGGAAAGACGAAAACCTTTGACGGTCACTGTGAATCCGACCTTCAGACTCTTGCAACTCATCAAGCTTCCTCTTCATGCCCGTCGAATAGTTGTTTGCAAGCACGTGCAAACTTCTATTCTCATACTTCAGCTGCTGGATCTCCTGCTTGAGACTTTCCACCTCTGCCATCAATGATTCCACCTGACGGGAGCGGGCAAGCAGGCGTTGGCCCATGTTGGACACAGAGCTCGCACACTGAACACTAAGTGCGAGATACTCTTGAACGGCCAACTCATCGGACCGTCCTGACAGCAGCCTACTATCTTTTGGTGTGAGGAGGTTCCTAGCTACTATTGTAGCTGTTGTGGCGTCTTGCATCACGGAGTCTTCACCTGTAAGAAGACCGTTAGAAGATAAAAAAGAAGGGCGCCATACGTTACCTTGACGCGGCGCGCCCGTATCACTGCTAAGGCTCAATTCCAAGCTAAGGTTCGATGAGTTTGCCATTTTTTCAAAAGTGTTCAAAGAGAAGGGATGGAGTTAAATTTCAAAGGGCCGGAGTCGATTTTCAAGAATGGGAAATCTTCAGTGTGTGTTTGTTGTGGTGATCGATAGCTCAATAAAAAAGCCAAGGCGACGCGTCCACCAATTCAAAAAGCCGGAATTTTCGGCGTAATTTAGGCGACGCTTTCTCGGCTTTTCAGAAGGCGCGTTCAACTTTGTCAAAAGATTTCTTCTTTTCAAACAACACGTGGAGGCCATCATCACAACTACACATCTTTAGCCGACAAGCGCAAAGTTCGGCGACGCTTTCTCTGCTTTTCAGAAGACGCGTGTAGCTTTGTCAAAAGGAGCCGCATCTGCACTACCACGTGTCGCTCAGAAATCGAAGGGGCGCCTGCTCAGAAATCGAAGAGGCGTATTCAAAAATCGAAGAGGCGCCACTATTTCAAAAAGCCATAGTTGCGGGATCAAAACGTTTGTCGACAAAGGTAAAAAGTACCACCACTTGCTATTATCTCTATATATGTCGACCTTCGTCTTTTATGGCAGGGCAAACCTGAAGAAAATGCCCAACTCTCCCTCACCTCTGAGGATGCACTCCCAGCAAAGCCTTTCGAAATACTAAATTCTTTCTTCTTCCCCAAAGATGATACCAGATGTCTGGAGTACAGATGACCGAGGAGGGAACAGCACAACAAATACATGTGCTGATTCAACCAACCGCTTCTTCAAAAGCAAAGGTATCTCATATCATCAAGGTCAAAAGCGAAAGTATCTCATATCATGCTCTTTCCCTGTCTTTTTCTTTGTCCTTGTTCTTACTCGCATGGCAAAGTAAAACAAGCAATCAGCCGGCACTTGGAGTCAGTCTTCCGTTCTGGAGCCAACTGCCTGGAATCTATTCCTGATTGCTTACCTAGCGTTGCTCTCGAGTAGTCATCTTCAACGGTTGATACACTTCCGGAGAAGGGACCACTTCTGCAAAGGGGAGCGAGTAAGGCAAGTGAAAATGATACATTGAAGCATGTGGAGACAAACATAGGCTGAGTTATCCTCCAACCCTTTTCAATACGAATTGGAAAGATTGAACAAAGAAACAGACCAAAAGGGTAAGCTCAGACCTTCGGGGAAGACCAAAAGAATCCTCCAGCCCAGTAGCACAAAGGAAAATCAATGATGGGCGGAAACCAGTTCGAGAGTAAACCTGTGGAATCATCAAGATCAAGCCTCATTGCAATCAACAAAGAGAAGATGGAATTTACACTCCATAACCAGATTTGCGTCCCTAAACTCTTCTCTTTGTTAATTACATTTTGCCATGTTTAGTATGTTTAAGTGCTTTTTGTGTGTTTACTTATGTTTTGTGTGAATCTATGCTTAAAACATTGAGGACAATGTTTGATTTAAGTGTGGGGGGGTAACTAATGTTGTTAATGCAAATTCGTGGGATTTTATCACCCATAACTTCAAATGTTGTTCCTTGCTGTTTTAAGGTGTTTTTAAATTGTTTTAGAGTGTTTTAGTGTGTGTTGTTTTATAACTCCGAAAATCACATAAAAATTTGAAGAAAATGTTTTGAAAATCCTAAAAAGAGTGTTTTGAGTCGTTTTTGTGTGTTTGTGTCTTAGGGTACCTTCCAACGTTTGACGAGGATTTGGTTTGTAATTGCATGACTGTTAAAAAGAGTTATAAACATAGAGAAAAGTTTGGTTTACTCTTGGTTTATGCTTAGTTATGGTTATAATGTATGACTTCACATGCAATCATAAAAGAAAAATTCGTTTTTGTAACATGCTTGAAGGAAGGAACTCAAACAAACGCTACAACCCTGTGAGACTCGAGCCATTACCTTCTTTGGAGAGTTATTTTCTGTGATTCTTTGTTTTCTAAAGTTGTTGCATGATCTCATTATTCCTTGCTTGGTTACTACTTAGAATGCAATTGTATCATGATAGAACTAAATGCTAGAACTTATATCCGTTTCATTCAAAGCATGACATTGAATTGCATAACATATATCAAGATGAAGTTGTGTAGTTGCCACCATAACCAAATAGCCTTACTTCCCATATTTCGTATTTATTGTAAGTTTTAACCCCGTTGAGCCTCGTTTAGCCTTTATTCTTTGTTAACCCACATCACCCCTTACCTAGCCTAGAGTAGGACTTTCCTATACCCTTGTTCTTAAAGTATAGTGAGCATGACTTAAATGAATTCCTTTTGAGTTACATTATGCAAGAAAATGAGTGTGGGGGAGTAAAAGTTTGTTCTTACGTTTATATGTATGTTTTGAGATTCATAAAAAAAAAAAAAAAACAAAAAAAAAAAAAAAAAAAAAGAGTGAAAATAAGTAAGAATGAACTCACGAGCGTTGATGGTTGAAGAAAGGGTCCAAAAAGTTGAATATGGCCCTAAGTTTTGTGTGATTTTCCCTTGGGTGTTCAAAGTTGACTTCTGCGTTCTTAAGGGAATTCTAAGTGCCTAATTCAATACTTTGCTCACTATTGCTTTAAGAATGTTTGTTTATCCTTCACCTTTCATTGTTAGCCAATACCCTAGCCCCGTTACAACCCTTTGACTTCTATCTTGAGTGTTATGTGTTTCAAAATGTGGAGTTTGGAATTGATATGAGCTTATGGTGTCACTGGTTCTCGCGTCTAAGTAGTAGCATTCCATTCATGAGATCATGCTTAAACATGCTTATTAACTCCAGAAATTGCTTCCTTTGAAATACATTTATGTGAGTGTTCATTTTTATGTTTACATCAATCTTCTCACATATACCTAGTGTAGGGTGTGTAGTCAGAAAATCTGTGTGAAAAACGAGAGTATATCTTGTAAGGATTTGAGCAAATTCTCTAAGGCATGTTACTACATTCGAAATGTGTTTTAAATGCTTAATTGTGAACTAGTATGTGGTGACTATGAGTAAGAATGTACTTAAGTGTAAAGATGGCTAAAATCTGTGGGAATAATGATTTTTAACTTGTCATGTGCTTTGGAAATCCCTGAGACGTTTGTTGGAAGGTTTAGGTTGTGTTTTACTTGTTCGTTTTGTTTTGTTTCTGGTTTCTTTTGTTTTGTTTTGCTCGAGGACTAGCAAAAGATAAGTGTGGGGGTATTTGATAGGAGCATATTCATGCGACTTAAATGGCTTGTTCTCGTGCATTTACGTTATGTTTCTTTAGTTATTTTAGTACTTTAAGCTATTTTCGTGTGTTTGTAGGCCGAAAGGGCTAAAGGAGCAAAAAGATGCATTTTGGAGACTTTTGGAGCACTTTTGGGCTAAGGATGGATAGCTTATGCTTGGAGCCAAAGTGTTGGACGAAATTGAAAACCTAATTGAAGACCAAAGTGTTGGAACCTTGTTCCCTTTAGTTTTAGGATATTTAAACCTTTCCTATATCCTTAGTCGTGCATAACATTCCAACATTCCACTCCTTCATTCACCACTTATCATATCATACACTTATCTTATCATCACCACATATCATTCATTTATTACTTATCATATCATTCATTCATCTACATATCAATAACCACTTATCATTCATTTATTACTTATCATATCATTCATTCATCTACATATCAATAACCACTTATCTTATTACTCAACATATCATTCATTTATCACTCAACATATCATTCACTTATCACTTATCTTATCATTCACTTACCACTCAACATATCATACACTTATCATTTATCATACTCATAATTATCTACACATTACAACCTAAAACACATGCACATTCACCCACATGCACAAACACACATTATTGCCGTGCACATTCCATTGCACTCCTCCTTTCATTTTCAGCCACATTCCACATGCATTTGCACATGCATTCCCTCACCAAGAAATCATTCAACACATGCATTCACTCTTTAATCCACATGCATTCACACACACTTCACACAAACAACATTCACATGCAAACACAAGCTTTAACCAACAAACAAAACAGCCAACACATGCACCATTACACTATTGCCGTGAGTTTCATTCCATTTCCAACATCTTCACATGCATTTCCAGCTTTCACATGCCTTCACATTCATTTCCAAACAATAATCACTTCAAATCACATGCACAAACATGCATTTTCAGCACCATTACACTATTGCCGTGAGTTTCATTCCATTTCCAACATCTTCACATGCATTTCCAGCTTTGCACATGCATTTCCCTTTCATTTCAACCCACATGCATCCTTTAATCATTCACACATGCAGCCACATTCCCTCCTAGCTGCCATGTTCCCCCATTTCACCTATAAATAAGCATCCATTCTTCCACAATTCATTCACTCTTCCATACACATTTTCAGTTACAAACACCAAGCAACAAACCCATTCCATTGCCGTGAGTCCCATTTCATTTTCTGCATATTTTCTCTTCACTCTTCCATCTCCAACCACTCCCTACTCCATTCCACATACACCTAAAGCCCTTAACATCTCCTTAGACCTTGTGCCACAACGAAGAGGAAGAGAAGAGTGCCTAAACGTTCATACAATTCAAGTTTGAGTTGTTGGAATGTTTGGGTGTTTCTTTGATTTCAAAGTTATAATTTAATTCTCTTTGTTTTGTACGTATGACGAATGGAAGATAAGAGTGCCTAAACGTTCATACAATTCAAGTTTGAGTTGTTGGAATGTTTAGTTGTTTCTTTGATTTCAAGGTTATGAGGAACTAAACCCCCTTTAGCTAGGGGGTGATTCGAAACTATGTTTATATTTGCAATATGAATTGATTACTTTTGGTTGGAATTTCATAAGTTGTGGATTCAATTCGTTTAACTGTTTGATTGATAACTTATTTATGTATGTTCATTGAGATTGCAAGCTTAATTTTCATGCATGAATATGACGCTAGAATATAAGTGAGTTTCACCTAATCGTTATGAACTTATATTCACAAGTAGTGGAGGTTGCTTATAAACAATCGCTTTAAACGAATTCTTGGCATAAGTTTCATGCGTATTCCATAGTAACGAGTGCCTCGTCAACACTTATAATTTTCATTGAACTTAATGATCTTTGTTGAATGTCTCTATCATGCGTATTCCATAGTTAGGGACTTTGATTAAGAATAATTTGGTTGTAATGCGTATTCCATTCAATCCAATGAATTTAGGGAAATCTGAAAGTTAATTTAAGCGGACCTAATTAACTTGGAGCATTGAGTTTCACAACTTATCGAAAGACCAACTGAGAATCAATTTTGTATGCAAGTGTAACATGTGTGGAGAAGAACCCCTTAGCTATTCCATCATCCATATTTTCATCACATTCATCTTTACTATCTGTTTTAAATTATAATCTGTCCGTTTAATTTAATCTCGTCCAACCACAATTCCCCCCTCTATTTTGTTAAGTCTTAATCATTTGATTTGTCTTATTTTATGTTTTTAAGTATTGGAGTCTTTTGAACTTGTTTTGAGTCTTTTGGTTTGTCTTAGTGTTTTAAAAGTTAGTTTTATTTATTTGAGTCAAGTGTTTAGCATCCCTAGTTAATCCCCGGTTAGAATGATCCCTACTTACATCATTACTACAATTGTCACAAATAGGGTTTAGTTTGTGTGCGTATAATTCACGCATCAAAGACGACGTTAACCTTATCCATCTCGAAGTCTTCAAAGTTGCTAGCAAGATGGTTGCAGGTGAATCCTTTAGTCTTGCTATTCCATTCTTAGCCAACATTTACAACAACTTGAGTGTTGTTTCAAACTCGACGAGCACCGAAGATTGTGTTGCAGTACTTCCTTACCATTATGTGTACGGTTGGTTGGGTGAGTACTTTGGCACTCATTTTTCTTCGTCAGTTTTAGACAAGCCAGGGCCTTCTTCACCAACTTCAGTCAAGCCAGGGCTTTCTGCGAAGAGTCTTGACGATTCGCAGGCACAAGCACTGTTTAGAAGTTGTAATAGCTTGAGGATGGACCACCTAGCGAGAGTTAGCTCGGGCGGCGAGGCCTCAGGTCAAGGACGAGTTTAAAAGCAAACTGGTGGCCCATGCCTATGTAGGCTGGTGGTCAAAGGTGTACTGTGGTGACTTGGGGATGACAAATGGTACCAATTATTCTCATTCGCATAATGATGTACCAAGAGAGGGTTGTCATGCACCTCATACACAGCTGGCGCCTTGATTGTGCAAGTGCAGCTCACTTACATCCTGCGATTTTAGCTTCTTAACGCTTATGCTCATCTTCTCACTATCCGGATAACTCTGAAGAGAATGGTGACGAAGTTGATTTGCATGAAAATGAGCTTATTATACGGTAAGGTCAACAGGTTTTGAACAAGTGACCATGTGAAGGTGATTTAGATGATAGAGACGTAAATTTCCGTCACAAGAAGAAAGAGGTGCTTGAGCCTCCTCAGTTTGACTCGGTGAACATGGGTGTTCATTCTTATATGGAGATGCTATTTGGAGGCGATCTTCCTACGGCCAAGGAGATTGGGGATTTGCCTGGTGCAGAGCTCATTCCAAATCCGCCAAGTTGTCCAAACTTGCCGTGTGTAGGTGGAGGTGTGCAATAGCCTGTCATGCATCCAACACCTTTGTTGGCTAACTCTGAGATCTCTTTGAGGGGGTCGAACCTCAGTGGCATTGAGCAGCTTATCCATCACATTAACCTTCGCGCGGCCATGGATATCAAAAGCCATATTGAGAAGAGGATTTCAAAGTGTCCATTAAAGGACCTTGCTTTGCTTGAGGAGGACTTATTGAAGCGTTTTTCTACGATTGACCATCTTAACATTGATTCTTTGCTCTTGAAAGCCAAGATTACTGAATTTATGGCTACATCAACTGAGTATTCTTCCTTGTATACTATTTCCTTGAAGAAATTAAGTTTAGAGATTAGAGCTTAACAACCTGCGGCAATAGATTGCCCTAGCTCGGCCTTCTCAGCAAGCTGCTTCAGAAGGTTATCAAGTCACAAGGATTTCTTTATCTTTTGTCTAGGCACTGCCAGAAGCGTTGGTGCTTGAGCGAGAGCAGTTGGAAACTGAAGCATCATGACTCAAGGTGTTCTCTCGGAGCAGGAAGCTATACTTTCCCATCATCAGGAGGAGATTTTATGCTAAGAGCAAGAGAAGGGTGCGGCTATGGAAGTGCCCACCTTGTCTCTTACCGATGTAGAGACTTTAAGGACTTTGGAAAGCTTGCTTGAAGATCATCGCCGTAGTTTCAGGGATATAGCTTTTAAGTAGTGTCTTCCATTGGTGCTTTAAGCCTATTTTTGCCTTTGCTCATTTTTGTAATAAGGCTTTGTAGCCAAATTTTTTCCTTTAAAGAAATAAAGTATTCGTATTTGGTTTTGCTCTTTATTCTTCAAAGTGTTTGTGTTTTGCTAGTGATGTGATTGTACTTGAAATTTTTGAAGTTTCAAGTTGCCTATGTAACCTCGGTTGATGAGGGATCAAGTCATGTTATAGTTCAAGGAATGATGGATTGTGGCGATTTTAATGGTGTTTTTGTTTTTTTTTTTGCTTTATTTTTCCTTACACAGTTTATGCTCTTATGGGACAAGAGCATTGGGTGTCGCCTTTTAAGCTCATGCGAACAAGGAGCATTGGGGTGTCGCCTTTTAAGCTCGTGCAAACAAGGAGCATTGTGCCATAGGCGATTAAGGCTCATGCAGGCGAGGAGCTGTGTGCCGTGTGCAGTTTAGGCTCATGCAGGCAATGAGCATTGCTTGTTTGGTTTTGGGGTAGTAACGCTTCAAGAATCTACCGTTGATGGGGCCGATCTTTTAGCCATGTTCCACCATGATCAAGTAGGTGTCGTTGGTGTAAACCCCTTGTATTACGTAAGGTCCATCCCATTTTGATGTGAACTTGCTTTTTGTCTTGTGAGTTGTAATGATAGGCCTCTGTAATACTAAGACTCACCAGTTTGGAAAGACCTTGGATAGACTTTCTTGTTGAATGCCTTAGATAGCCATGCTTGGTAGCATTCCAAATGTTATTGAGCTTTAAGCCTTCTTTCATCGAGTGCTTCTAACTCTTGAAGTCATAGTTTTGCATTTCCTCTTCAGTTAAGCCTTCTTGTATAGTTATCCTTAGTGAGGGGATTTGACTTTCGAGCAGCAAAACAACTTTCACGCCATATACGAGAGAATAAGGTGTAGCCTGGGTAGGAGTCTTATGTGTCATCCTATATACCCAAAGTGATTCGCTTATTCTTTCGTGCCAGTTTCTCTTTGTTCGGCTGATTACCTTATTTAGGAAGTTGCACAACATTTTGTTGAATGCTTCCGTGAGATCGTTGGCCGAAGCATGATACATGGAAGACTTGTGCTACTTGAATTGATATTTCTCGCAGAGCCCGTCCATGAATCGGTTGGAGAACTAATTTTTATTGTCAGTGGTGATGTAGTAAGGCACACCATATCGATGGATGATATGCTATTTAATGAAATGGACGACAATTTCCTTCTTGACTTCTTTTAGGGGTACGGCTCGAGCCCATTTGGAAAAGTAATTTGTTGCAACTAGGATGTAAGCTTCTCCTACAGATGATTTTGGTGTGATTGGTCCTACGACGTCTAATCCCTATGCATCAAACGACCATGAAGCAACCATAGGGTTTAATGGTTTTGGCGGTTGATGTATGAAGTTGGCGTGGAATTGGCAGGCTTGGCACCTTTTGGTGTATTACAAGCAGTCATTCACCATGCTCAGCCAATAGTAGCCCATTCTCTTAAGCTGGAAGTGTAGTTTTGGTCTAGACTGATGGGCTCCGCATACGCCTAAGTGTGCTTTTTCCATGGCTTGATTGGCTTCTTCCTCGCCTAGGCATCTTAGAAGTACTCCTTCAAAATAGCATTGGTATAATGCTCCAAGCTTGACTGCAAAATAGTGCACGACGATGATAGGGTCAAGGTCGGCCATTTCTTTATAGGTCCAAGCAAAAAGGTCTTTGTACTCCGTTAGCAGTTAGTAGTACTCTTCGATCACATCCGCACTTAGTAGTGCCCTTATGAAGATAGGCTTTGATTCCTCGCTTGTGCCTAAGTTGAGCTCCCTAAGATTATCAACCGTGGCTTGGCCCCTATCCTTGAGCTATGGTGGTGCATCAATGGCCTCTTCCTCGGGGATTTCGTCTTCTTTATCTTCTTGGATTGTGATGTGGAAAACTTCTTGCACCTTCTCTTCAATGCTATCCTCTTGGGCTTGTTGGCGTGAAGATTGGCCAGTGTGGATGATAGTGCGCCTCTTTACCTTCGGTTGTCCTTTTATGTCAACTTCCAAGGTTGCTTGGCGCTTCATCCTTGAAGGAATCAGGCTTCGAACATCGTCTTTTCTGTTAGACCGTCGAGCTTGTCTTCAAACATCGTCTTTTTTTGTTAGACCTTCATCCTTGAAGGTTTCTTGGTTTCTTCAAGTCTTTCCAAGGCCGACTGTCGTGGAGGAGAACTAGCCGTGTTGCTTTGTTTCTTAGGTTTTGATAACCTTTTGAAAACAGAGCTTTGGGGTGTTGGCGAGTTAACCTGCTTGAAGACGAAAGTTCTATCTTGACTACCAATACGATCAAGTGCCGAAATTCTAGGTTTTGAATGATTCAGCCTATCGAAGACTGACGTTTGATGGGTGATCTTAGGCTCCTCTTAATCTTGTTCAATGCTTAAGTTGATGTGTTAAGCACTAGCATTTTTCGCTTTTCTTGAAATTTTCATCGGTGTATTTGGTGTGAAGCCAAGTCCAGCTTTGGTGATGTCAACTCCGTAACCATGCTCCTTGAACTTCTTTTGAGTCTCAGTGAGGTCACCTTCTTTGTCGTTAACAGTGTTTACATTCTTCTTTCCAACATTTGAAAAGGAAGTGAAATCGTACCCAGCCTTTGACATGAGTTTGTAGATGTTTGGGTTGAAGCCTTCTCCGGTCTTCTTGGTTGGAAGAAAGCTTGGTTCTGTTTCTTTTGGAAAGCGTTGTATGAAGCCTTGTGGTGGCATTGATATTTTAGCATCGCCTAGTTGTGTCAGAGGTAAAATTACATTTGCCTTGAGCAGCTTTATGTTGTCCTTTTGTAGCTGCATGTCGACTTTGCTTGTTTCGAATGGGGATTGCCCCTTCTTTCTTCCCGACATCAGGATATATCAGAAGATGGATGTGTTGAAGTTCCTTTCGAATGCAAATATAAGGATAGTATAGCGGCACAAGTAAGGGTGTCGAACCACAAGGACTGAGAAACAACTTAGTAAAACCTGACTCTTACAAATTAGCATTAGTTAAAGACTCAAATGACTTAAAATGGGGGGTTTGAGTACTTTTGGAAAAGAAATAAAAACAGAAAGAAAAGGGAAAAGTTAGAACTATCTAAAATCAAACCTAAGACATGGAATAGGTTACAAACGTTTTTAGCACATAAATCTGACTTCAATTAAACAAAGGCCTTCCCCTAAACATTCTTGATTCAGTGATATGATCTTTTAACTTATCCCTTTCAAATGCATAACTAAGATGTTCACATATCTAGCATGGCATATAACTAGATTGTATGAATCCTTTCTTACTTTGCATGTAAGATGCATGGCATATGCATAAAACTTTTATTTGTAGGTGCAACCTAGCATGGCATATACTCAGATTTGGCGCCTAGAAACTCATTAAGAACGAAGAGGATTATGAACATCACATGAACCCTAGAGCATGGTATTTATCCTAGAAATTCATGGAATCAATTTACATGATTAGTTCTAAACCTAACCACATGTTGGTAATGAATGAATGAAGATATGGCAGTCATCCTTATCATTCTCAACAGAAAGCAAACATAAACAAGGTAGTAAGCTTGAAAATATGTGCTTGAAATGATTGAAACAGAAAACTGATTCTAGCTTGCAAATGAAATTAATAAACTAAAATTGCATCATAACATTAATTCAATCATGTCAAGGCTTCAAAGTAGCCCTAAGTATCCATAAACTAAATTAAAAACATAACAAAATACATAAAAAGCTAGGAAAGCTAGAACCTAGAAACTGCTTAAGGTTGAAGACTCCTGCTCTCTCCATATTCTCCTCTTTATTGTTGTGTATCTCTTCATTTTCCTCATTTTCTTCCTCATGTAGTGTATTTGTCTCATATTAAAAGGCTTAGGAGTTATCTAACATCGGACACATTTACATCCTTGAATTGACTCTCATTTATAACTCATAACAACCAACTTTTAGTATTGGAGTAACTGAAAAACTAGCTGTTATCAGAATTTGTAACTGAACAGCTCCACTTTATTTTGTTATAACTTCTTGTCGAAACCTTGAAATCATAAGCTATAAAGACCATCAGAAAGAAGACTTCTAAGGCTTTCCAACCATATATAGCCTATTTTCTAATTCGTTATGAGCACTTCGGGGCAAAGCTCGTAAATTGGTTGTTCTGCAAGGGCTTTTTCTGGCGATCTTGGGCCACTTGTTGCAATATTCAAAATAAGATGATTTCTTCAAGCCCCTACTTTCATCCTGAAATACAATACAAACAACAAAATAGCTTGTGATGCATAGAGATTTTAAGTCAAAATCCTATGTAAAAGAAGGCATATAAATATAACTGTACGCACTCAACAGGATGTGTTTGATCCTTTTAAGGGCATTGATAGGAGCATATTTATGCTACTTAGCTATGTTGTTTCCTTACATTTAGTGAGCTAATTACTACTTATTATAGTGTTTTAAGAAATTTCTGTGTGTTTGTAGGTCCTAATGACAAAGTTGGCAAGAAAAGGCAATTTTGAGCCTTTTAGAGCATTTTTGGGTTTATTATGGATAGCTTGTATATGGAGCAAGATGGATGGACGAATTTGGAGTCAAAAGAAGCTAGGAACATGCTACAAATAAGAAAAGGAAAATTCAAGACAAAGAAGATAAGGAAAGAGCAAGAAATATGGAAACTTATGATAGGAGCATATTCATGCGACTTAAATGGCTTGTTCTCGTACATTTATGTTATGTTTCTTTAGTTAGTTTAGTCCTTTATGCTTCTTTTGTGTGTTTTCAGGATAATAAGACGTGTTTGACGAAAGGATGCATTGTGGAGTGTTTTGGAGCACTATTGGGCTAAGGATGGATAGCTTATGCTTGGAGCCCAAGTGTTGGATGAAATTGAAGGCCTTGTAAGCACTTGAGGACACAAAACAATGGCCCTAACCCAATTTCATTCACCTTGCCTTGGGCTTAACACAAACACCATTCCTTGCCATGCAAGGGGGAGCAATTTGGGTCCATTTCATGTACTTAAACTCTAGCCCAATCCACAATCACTTCAAAGCCATGCAAAACCTTTCAACACCCTTTAATCATTCCCCTTTAAGTTATGATTTTATTTCCTAACCCTACATGCATTATTTATTAGCATCTTCACATGCATTCACACACCATCTTCCCTTTTACAAAACACATTGCCGTGCATTTCTTCCCATTTTCTGCACCTTTCCTCCTTGCAATTCCACATGCATTCATCATTATAACCCACCTACATTCCACCTAATCCACATGCCTTCCCAACAATATAATTGAGTCAAACACATGCACCCAAACAAAGCCAACCTAGCTAACCCTACATGCATTTCTTTATTCACTCTTCATCACATGCATTTTCACCACCATTCACACACACATGCATCCTGAAAACCTTGTGCCGTGTATCCCCTTCAACTTTCCAGCTTCCCACTCATTCAATTCAGCCACCATTCATTCTTTATTCCACATACACTCATCATCACACACCCTAGCTATCATTCACATGCAAACACAAGCTTTAACCAACAAACAAAACAGCAAACACATGCACCAAAACACTTTGCCGTGGGCACCATTTCACATTCCAGCTTTCCCTTTCATTTCCAGCTCTAACTCTTCATCATTGCAGCCACAAACACCTTAAACAAACAGCCATATACATCTCCACTCCTCCTATAAATACCCTTGCATTCCCATCACCTAGGACATCTCATTTCATACACAACACATTACAAACACATTCTCCCTTCCCTAGCCGTGAGCTTCCCATCCATTCCCTTATAATCCAAACACCACTCCTCATCCATTTCCATAATCCCCCAAACCTCACCTTAGACCTTGTGCTACAACAACGAGGAAGATAAGAGGGCCTAAACGTTCATACAATTCAAGTGTGAGTTGTTGGAATGTTTAGGTGTTTCTTTGATTTCAAAGTTTAAATTTAATTCTCTTTGTTTTGTACGTATGAGGAATGGAAGAGAAGAGTGCCTAAACGTTCATACAATTCAAGTTTGAGTTGTTGGAATGTTTAGGTGTTTCTTTGATTTCAAAGTTATGAGGAACTAAACCCCCTTTAGCTAGGGGGTGATTCGAAACTATGTTTATATTTGCAATATGAATTGATTAACTTTCGTTGGAATTTCATAAGTTGTGGATTCAATTTGTTTAACCGTTTGTTTGATAACTTATTTATGAATGTTTATTAAGAATGCGCGCTTAATTTTCATGCATAAATATGACGCTAGAATATAAGTGAATTTCACCTAATCGTTATGAACTTATATTCACAAGTAGTGGAGGTTGCTTATAAAAAAATCGCGTTAAATGAATTCTTGGCACGAGTTTCATGCTCATCATAGTAACGAATGCCTCGTCAACACTTATAGTTTTCATAATGCTTAATGATCTTTGATTGTATCTTTATTGTGCTGTTCACGTAAAGGACTTTTGGAGAATGTGGTGAATTGCGTTGCGCTAACCCATCCAATTCATTAACTTAAGGAAAACTTGATGGTTAATTTAAGCGGACCTAATTAACCCGGGGCGTTGAGTTTCATAATTTATCGAAAGACCAACTGAGAATCAATCTTGTATGCAAGTGTAACATGTGTGGAGAAGAACCCCTTGGCTATTCCATCATCCATATTTTATTCACATTCATATTTACATTCTGTTTTAATTGCAATTTGTTCATTTAGTTTAATTTTGTCAAAACCTAAATCCCCCTTTACTTTAATGTCAAATTAGTTAGAAATCAATTTAGTTTGTGTTTTTAAGAGTTTTGAGTCTTTTGAACTTGTTAGAATCTGTTTAGTTTATGTTTTAAAGTATTTTTGAATTCCTTGAGTCTAGTTTAGTGTTTTATATTGTTTTTACGTTTTTAAGTCAGTTTCCAAGAGATTAACAATCCCTCCTAATCCCCGGTCCATAACGATCCCTACTTGCACCTATACTACAATTTGACAAAAAGAGGGTTTAATTTGTGCGCGTATAAAACTCGCATCAACTTATCCTAACAACCTTATCTTATCCAAACCTTATCCTATCTTATCCTAACGTAATCTTGTTCCACCTTAATCCTAGTTGCAAGTGGACCTAAAAACCTAATTCCTAGAAGCCTTATCTAACCCTAAAAGGGTGCCACACCCCTCCCCCTTTTATCTCTTCTAGAAAACCCAAATTCAGCCACAAAACACTTAGTTTCTAGAAAGCCCAATTTTGGACGAATTTCCTAAACATTTTTCCTCTTGGATTCTAATTTAAATTGGCTATTTTCCTCTTGAATTTGGATTGTATAAGTCCATATCTGAAATTAATTGGGCTAGGTCTTGATTTCCAAACCTTTGCTGCAACCTAGGGGCCCTAATCACTTATTTCTGCTAGGTTTAACCTTAATTCTGATTCCTAGGGTTTTTGCCATGCTATATATATATATATATATGAAACTAAATGTGCCGCACCCCCTTTGACACCCTAGGCAGCCATTCATCCTCCCATTCATTCATTCATTCAAATCACTCACCATCCATTCAGAAATATAACCTTGTGCCGCAAACCCTAGGGAGAAGAAGGAGTGCCGTGGGTTCCATAGGAGAAAGACCATCTTGTGCCGCAAGAAATCTGTATCCATTGGAGACTTTCAGAGTTCTTTCTTCCCTCGTTTCGTTTTGATGTTTATTTTAATTTGCTTTTCAATTGTTATGAACATGTGGAACTAAGTTTTTCTTAATTAGAGGTGAATTCAAAGCCATGGACATATGTTTTATATGAATTGATTTCCTCCAGATTTTGTTTCTTGAATTGTGAATGTGATTTACTTAATTGATTTATTGAGAACTTGTTCTTGTGTGTTGATTAAGGATGCATACTTAGTTTTCATTCATGAATTTGATGCTAGGATATAAGGGAATTTCACCTAATCGTTATGAACTTATATTCACAAGTAGTAAAAATCACTAGTCATGATTGTGTTAAGTAAATTCTAGGCAAGAGTATCATGCAGTTCATAGTTACGAATGCGTAGTCAATGCTTATGGTTTTCAAAAAGCTTAATGATCTTTGATTTTATCTCTATTATGCAGTTCATGTAGGGAATTTAATAAGAATAATTTGATTGTCGATGCGTATTCCATCCAATTCAATGAAACTAGGAAAATCTGAAAGTTAATTTGTGTTTTTCACAATTAATTTGGGGCATTGTCATTCATGGTTTAAAGGGATAAAATCTGGAAGTCAATTTGTGTTGCATATGTGCATGTGTGGAGAAGGACCCTCTAACTAGTCTTTTACCCATTCAATTCACCTAATTTAGTGCCTAATATGTTTAGTTTACAATCTGCCCAATTTAATTATTTTTGTCCAAAACCAAATCCCCATTTATTTTAGAGTGTCTAACTAGTTAGAATTTGTTTTAGATTGTGTTTTCAAGTGTTTTGAGTCAAGTTAAAACCAAAATTTGTCCAAAATTGTGTTTAGAGTCAAATCTGCCCAGGTTGTGTTTTTAGGTAGTTTTGAGTGTTTTTAGCTTATTTTGAGTCCTGTGAACTTGTTTTGAGTCTTCTAAGTTGAGTTAAGTGTTTTAAAGCTTAGTTTTATCTATTTGAGTCAGTTTAAATGTTTAGCAATCCCTCATAATCCCCAGTTTAAGAACGATCCCTACTTACATATATACTACAATTGTCAAAAGAGGGTTTAATTTATGTGTTAGGTTAATTTTCACATCAGGCGTTACATTCCCTTTGGTTATTGCAGCCTTAGCAAGCTCATTGTTGTTTTTGCTTGAAGATGGCATGGCTTCCCCTTCATGCTGTTTGGGCACGGCTTGCCACTCCTTCTTTTTGGGTGTGGCTTTTGCCTGTGGACTTGATCTCTTTTGGAAGAGCTTTAGGCATCGTATCTTCATCCATGTATAACTTGGCGTATGCAAAGTGTGATTCAGCTTCGGTGAATGGTTTGGTGTCACCTTGTATCACTTTCACCTTTTCTCAGTAGTATTTTAAGCATTGATAGAGGGTGGACGGCACCACTCCATTCTTATGGATCCAAAGCCTTCCCAAGAGAAAGCTGTAGGAAGTTCTTGCGTGAATCACATGGAATATGATGCTAGACTTGAGTTTGCCAATGGTCATCTCGACGCATACCATGCGTATTTCCCTTTGTCCTCCTTGGTTGAAACCTTGGATTAGCAGACGGCTTCAAGTTAGTTTGCCCAGCTTTCTGCCGATTGCAGTCATTTTTGACTTTGGCATGATGTTTATGGCTAGACCATCATCCACAAGCATGCGGTTGACTTTGTGCTCCTTCACGTACCCAGAGACAAAGAAAAGACAGTTGTGAGGCTTGGACCCTAGTAGTAAGTCTTCATCAGTGAAGGTTATTGTGTCATAGGCGACAGATCATGTGGTGTATTCATGTGGTCGCAACTCTAAGCCTTTATCCTTACTTTCTTGCACTTTGTGGTCGTCGAGACTTGCCAAGACCGCTATTAATACTCTTTGCATATGCTTGGGCAATCGTAGTGCCTCCTCAATGCTAAAGTATGATGCCAGGCTTTCTTCAGGCGTTGGAGTTTTCTCTTCCTTGATGGCTATAGCTTTGCCCTTTGAGAGCTCTTCTATCTCTACTTCAACCATGTGACAAGTAGCGGTGGTGCATTGTTGGAAGAAATCTTTCAGGAAGTACTCGTGCAAAGGGACGGGAATGTGTTGCTCTTGCTTTATAGGTTCCTCAACGTACGTTGGCTTAGCAGCTCTTACGTTGTTCTTGGGCTTCCTATTGTTATGGCGGCGGTGCTTTCTCACTTGTTCAACTTTTGGTTTGACGACTTGTTATCTTAGATTCCTTGTCTTCTTATAGGTCACCAGTGTCCACCTCTCTTCATCGTCGGTAAATGCACTTTGGTCACTTACCCTTAGGGATGATTGTGTAGAAGGTGCTGTATAGCTTGAGCATGAACATGAATAAGTATGCGTCACTTGGAGAGGCATAAGATCAAATGATCCAAACACAATTGCAGTAATGTGTGTTGTAGCCGTGTCTTCAAGGTCAAGTTCAATTTGCCCTTGTTATGCCAGCTTTATGATGAGCTCTTTAAGGACGAAACATTTGCCAACATGATGGCTCAGATACGATGGTATTTGCAGTACCTAGGATTGTTCAAATGATTCATCTCTTCGAGACACTTACATTAAGGCAACTCGATCACTTTCTTCTCTAGTAGGTCGTCTAGCATTACGCCCACATCCGAGTCCGAAAAAAGGTAAGTCTTCTACTCTAGCTCCCTCAAGGTGTTTTTATACCTATCTTGGGTGCGAGAAGGCTCACTTCTTTTTATCTCATTCGCTTTCTTCTTGGATAAGATCTTGACGAGCAAAATGGAGGCCTTGATGAGGGTAGTGTTGATGGTAAAAGCTCCCTTAGCAGGCTTCTTCCCAGTCTTGTCTACATTCGAAATGAACACGTTGTCATTTTTGAAGTCGGTGATTGGCTCATTCTTCCCATGATTGGCGATGCTCAGCTCCATGTCGTGGGAACGAGTCGCCAATTCCTTAAATGTCCTTGGCTTTATGCCTTGGAGGATGTAATGTAGCCCTTAGTGCATGCCTTGAATGCACATCTTAATGGAGGAAGTTTTAGAAAGCTGATCCTTGCAATCTAGGCTTAATGAGCGTCATCTGTTGCTGTAGTCAATGATCGGTCTATCTTTCCATTGTTTTGTACTTGTCTGCTCCAGCATGCTTACAATGTGACATGTGCTGTAGAAGCGGTTGAGGAATTCATTTTCAAGTTGGTCATAGCTGTTGATAGATTTAGGCTCGAGGTTGGTGTACCAATCAAAGGTGTTACCTTTTAGTGAATCCACAAACTGCTTGACGAGATAGTCTTATTCTGTTCTAGCGTTGTTGCAAGTTTTGATGAAATGGGCAATATGTTGTTTGGGATTGCCCTTTCCATCGAATTGCATGAACATTGGTGGTTGATAACCCTTTGGCATCCTTAAGGCATCAATCTTCTTGGAGCAGGGCTTTGAGTATAACATAGAATCATGCGAGCTTCCTTGGTACTGCACCTTGATGGTTCTAGTGATCATCTCCTACAATTGTTGGATAGAGAGAGATCCTATGAGCACTGTCACTTGGTGTAGTTTTTTTTCGACTGTCTCCAATAGAGGCTCTTTCTTTTCGTCAGTTTCCTCCTTTGGTGGATCAACCTTTGGGTTAGCTTTGTCGTCGTGTTGGACCTTTAGACGATTGACGAGCGTAGTATTTTGCAAATCCTTTTCCTCCACGGTCCTTGTCAGCCTTGCAATTGCTTCACTCATTTGAGCTAGCTGCTCAATGATGGAAGTCGCGCCCGTAGTCATAACTTGTATGGCTACGGGGCACGAGTTGCTTTAGTCAGCGTTAGAAGTCAAAGACTCAGAGTACCTCCTCGAACTTTCTTCCCTTGGCACCCTTAGCGAGGCCAGGGTGATCATAGGTTCGTGCCTTGGGTGCTTTTGCTCCTTCAGCAGAGTTGACGGAGAGGTGGAAGGCACGGCAGAGAGAGTTCTTGCCTTGTTTTGGGTTGTGACACCCAAAGTTCTACCATTTGTGGCAAGGATGCCCTTATTCTTCGCATTGGTAGCAGGGACAGCTTGATCCTTCCTTGATGCCATTTGTGTTTTTTTTTTTTTTTTGTAGATTTGAGGACAACGATGAGAGGCAGAGATATCCCACTTGGCGTGCCAAATTTGTAAACACAAAAATTGTATATCGAATGAGATGAGAACACGTGTACAAGTAGATTTGTATTGATTTAAATTTGTAGGTTACAATCTCTGTTTCATCTTTTCCTCTTATTTAGTCTTCAAACTTGATGTAGATAGTTGATTGTTGATCTAAGGGTCGCGATGACTTGATCTTGGATGAACGATTGAATGATAGCTTCAAGTTTTGAGCTTGAAATAAACGTGGGGAGGGTCTTCACCTCAAGGTATGGCAAAGATAGTGTGGATGCGAGATTTCGTTGCTTCAAGGGTCTTGTCGACTTGATCTTAAGAGGAACGTTGCTACAAGTTTATAAGCTTGCAACAAAGTCTTGAAGGAATCGGCATGAGTGCTTGTTGATTCTTCAAGGAAGTGCTTCAGGTTTGGTCGAGAGAAAGATTCGGCTTTGGTTAAATGTTCCTCGAATAGAGCTTTTGGCAGCATATTAATCTTTAAAGATTTGGCAGAGGTTCTTCTGCGTAGAGATTTTTTCCACCCAAATGCTTGTGGGAGGACCTTGTATTTATAGATTTCTCAAGGCTTGCCTTTGGGAGGATTTGGCTTTGATTTGTGTCCTAATTTTTCCATAAGAGAATTTAGGCATGTTTTGTGTATTAATTTCAGCCATTTTCGTTGCTTTAGCTGAATTTAAGAACCTTGTTGTCTATTTTGTGACCAATCTTCAATTCTTATTTCTTTTATGAAGATGCTTTAATTTATTTATTTTTTTTCCGATTTTGAAAGATGTTGGAGCTTGTTTGCCGAAGTTAAAGGATGTTTATTCTCTTAGCCGAATTTAGGGAATGTTTTATACTTCCCTTGCTTGATTTGTGCCACATGCCATTGGTGACTTGTCCATTTGTGATGAGTCATATGCCACGTGGGGCTTTGTGATGCATTGTTTTATATACAATGAAATTTACATGTCTACACTATGACTGGTCGGTTATTAGCTTCGATCTTCTAGGGCGTTGGATTGTTGAGCTTTATCTTGTGTTGTTGCCCCTTGACCATAGGTTGCTTAGCTGGTCGTCATTTCTCTAATTCTTTGAGCTGCATGGCCTACATCACAACATACTAAAGATTGCTAGGACATGAATTTCGTTACCCTTGAGCATCAAAAGTGCGTGATTCCATGAAAATTCGTGGGCAATGGGAAAACACACTTTGCAGTTTATGTAACCAATTCCGTAAACTGCAAATAACACATCACCTTAGGAATTTGGGATGTTCAATCTGTAGTCCATCTTTTGTGGGCAACCGTTCAGAGGGCGAGCTGTGCTATGTACCTCCTCCGTCTCTAAGGCTCAGGTCCTTGCTGATCAAGCCAAAGGCCTAAAATCCTTCAATCTAGCTAAGCCTTGAAAAAGACCATTATGGCTACTTCTAAGGATGCCGGCCCAAGCCATCGTGCTCTAGTTACACTATGGCAGCTCAACCCTTCCAAGTTTGGATGTTCATAGTGTATAGTTTACCCTCTCCCAAGGGGAGAACAAGGATGGTCCCTGGGGAAGAGGGCGTAATTCTTGCCATAAGTCCTTGTTTGGGTGATCTCTCTATCCTGGATTGTAAGTGTTGGCATATGGATCATGCCTTGGTTGATTTTGGCCTTGATATCCTACGACATTGGCATTTTCCCATCCTCCATTCTCTATCAATTGAGGACATTGATCATTGGAATGTCCTTGCATAGTGCACAAGCCACATACACTTGCTCTTTGCACTTTGGATCCATCAACAACTTGTGACACAAGAACAGTGAGATTAGCCAATTGAGATTGAATTTCAGAAATTTCACTTACTGATGTGAAAATTATATTGACACACAAATTAAACCCTATTTGTGACAATTGTAGTATAAATGCAAGTAGGGATCGTTCTAACCGGGGATTAACTAGGGATGCTAATCTACTCTAAACTGACTTAAAAACACAAAATTAAACTTTAAAACACTTACCTAGACCTATATGACTCAAAACAACTTAAAAAGACTCAAAACACTAATTTGGACAGATTCAAACACTTTTCTAACTAATCTAACACACTTAATAAAATGGGGAATTGATTTGGACGAAATTAATTAAAATGGACAGATTGTAAACTAAACAGATTAAGCACTAAATTAGGTGAATTGAATGGGAAAAAAGGCTAGTTAGGGGGTCCTTCTCCACACATGCACATATGTAACATAAATTAATTTCCAGATTTTATCCCTTTTAAACTATGAATGACAATGCCCCAAATTAATTGTGAAAAGCACAAATTAACTTTCAGATTTTCCTAGTTTCACTGAATTGGATGGGAAACGCATCGACAATCAAATTATTCTTATCAAATTCCCTACATGAATTGCATAATAGAGATAAAATCAAAGATCATTAAGCTTTTTGAAAACCCTAAGCATTGATTAGGCATTCGTAACTATGAATTGCATGATACTCGTGCCTAGGATTTACTTAATACAATCATGACTAGTGATTTCCACTACTTGTGAATATAAGGTCACAACGATTAGGTGAAATTCCCTTATATCCTAGCATCAAATTCATGTATGAAAACTAAGTATGCATCCTTAATCAACACACAAGAACAAGTTCTCAATAAATCAATTAAGTAAATCACATTCATAATTCAAGAAAAAAAATCTAGAGGAAATCAATTCATATAAAACATAAGTCCATGGGTTTGAGTTCACCCCTAACTAAGAAAAACTTAGTTACACATGTTCATAACAATTGAAAAGCAAATTAAAATAAACATGGAAATGAAACAAGGGAAGAAAGAACTCTAAAGGTCTCCAATGGATGCAGATTTCTTGCGGCACAAGATGGTCTTTCTCCTATGGAAGCCGTGACACTCCTTCTTCTTCCAAGGACTTGCGGCACAAAGGTCTATTTCTGAATGGATGGTGTGTGGGTTGAATGAATGAATGATTTGAATGTTGAATGGCTGCCTAGGGTGTCTAAGGAGGTGTGGCACAATAATAGACATATATATATATAGCATGGCCGAAACCCGAGCAATCAGATTTTGGGTTAAGCCTAGCTGATACAAGTGTTTAGGGCCCCTAAGTTGCGGCAAGGGTTTGGGCATAATCAGATTTTGATAGGAGCATATTCATGCGACTTAATTAGCTTGTTCTCGTGCATTTACGTTGTGTTTCCTTAGTTATTTTAGTGTTTAAAGTCACTTTTGTGTATTTTCAGATTATAAGGACAAAGTGTGCAAGAAGATGCAAATTGGAGTCTTTTGGAGCAAAAGAGGAATGAATGAGTTGAAGACTTGAAGAAACGATGAATTCCTACTCCAACGATGAATTCCTACTCAAACGAGGATTCCTACTCAAATAAGGTTTCCTACTTGAAGTAGGAAAGTTAACCCTAGGTTTCCCGTTTTGGTAACCTTTCCTAATCTTAAACGTCCGTATTTTCTAGCCACTTTGAAGGCCTTGTATGCACTTTAGGACACAAAACAAAGGCCCTAGCCCACTTTAAAGCCCTTGCCATGCCTTTCTGATAGGAGCATATTCATGCGACTTAAATGGCTTGTTCTCGTACATTTACGTTATGTTTCTTTAGTTAGTTTAGTCCTTTATGCTTCTTTTGTGTGTTTTCAGGATAATAAGACGTGTTTGACGAAAGGATGCATTATGGAGTGTTTTGGAGCACTATTGGGCTAAGGATGGATAGCTTATGCTTGGAGCCCAAGTGTTGGATGAAATTGAAGGCCTTGTAAGCACTTGAGGACACAAAACAATGGCCCTAACCCAATTACATTCACCTTGCCTTGGGCTTAACACAAACACCATTCCTTGCCATGCAAGGGGGAGCAATTTGGGTCCATTTCATGTACTTAAACTCTAGCCCAATCCACAATCACTTCAAAGCCATGCAAAACCTTTCAACACCCTTTAATCATTCCCCTTTAAATTATGATTTTATTTCCTAACCCTACATGCATTATTTATTAGCATCTTCACATGCATTCACACACCATCTTCCCTTTTACAAAACACATTGCCGTGCCTTCCCTTCACAATTTCAGCTTTCCTCCTTGCAATTCCACATGCATTCACTTCATCATTACACCACCACTCATTCTTTAATCCACATGCACATTCAATCATTCACTCAAGCACCCTTGTGCCATGTTTCCCCCTTTGTTCCCACCCATCACATGCATCATCATCAAACAAACAACACTTTGCCGTGGGCACCATTCCACATTCCAGCTTTCCCTTTTATTTTCCATCTTTCACATGTTGTCCTAGCTGTTTTTCCATCATTCCTCCACACAAACACCTTAAACAAACAGCCATATACATCTCCACTCCTCCTATAAATACCCTTGCATTCGCATCATTCAAGGGACCTCATTTTCATACACTTCACACAACACAAACACAACCCTTGTGCCGCAAATCCCCTTCCATTTCTGTGCAGTTTTTCTCCTCCATTGCAGCCACTATCCAACCACTTCCCATCCCTCCAAAACACTTCACATAATCCCCAAAGCTCACTTAGACCTTGTGCTACAACAACGAGGAAGAAAAGAGTGCCTAAACGTTCATACAATTCAAGTTTGAGTTGTTGGAATTTTTAGGTGTTTCTTTGATTTCAAAGTTTAAATTTAATTCTCTTTGTTTTGTACGTATGAGAATGGAAGAGAAGAGTGCCTAAACATTCATACAATTCAAGTTTGAGTTGTTGGAATGTTTAGGGGTTTCTTTGATTTCAAAGTTATGAGGAACTAAACCCCCTTTAGCTAGGGGGTGATTCGAAACTATGTTTATATTTGCAATATGAATTGATTACTTTTGGTTGGAATTTCATAAGTTGTGGATTCAATTCGTTTAACTGTTTGATTGATAACTTATTTATGTATGTTCATTGAGATTGCAAGCTTAATTTTCATGCATGAATATGACGCTAGAATATAAGTGAGTTTCACCTAATCGTTATGAACTTATATTCACAAGTAGTGGAGGTTGCTTATAAACAATCGCGTTAAACGAATTCTTGGCATAAGTTTCATGCGTATTCCATAGTAACGAATGCCTCGTCAACACTTATAATTTTCATTGAACTTAATGATCTTTGTTGAATGTCTCTATCATGCGTATTCCATAGTTAGGGACTTTGATTAAGAATAATTTGGTTGTAATGCGTATTCCATTCAATCCAACGAATTTAGGGAAATCTGAAAGTTAATCTAAGCGGACATAATTAACTTGGAGCATTGAGTTTCACAACTTATCGAAAGACCAACTGAGAATCAATATTGTATGCAAGTGTAACATGTGTGGAGAAGAACCCCTTGGCTATTCCATCATCCATATTTTCATCACATTCATATTTACGTTTTGCCTTTAATTACAATTTGTCCATTTAATTTAATCTCGTCCAACCACAATCACCCCCCTTATTTTGTTAAGTCTTATTCATTTGATTTGTCTTATTTTATGTTTTTGAGTATTTGGAGTCTTTTAAACTTGTTTTGATTCTTTTAGTTTGTCTTAGTGTTTTAAAAGTTAGTTTTATTTATTTGAGTCAAGTTTTTAGCATCCCTAGTTAATCCCCGGTTAGAACGATCCCTACTTACATCATTACTACAACTGTCACAAATAGGGTTTAGTTTGTGTGCGTATAATTCTACATATCAAATTTTGGCGCCGTTGCCGGGGATTAGCAACTTTGCTAATCCTTTGTCTTTATTTTTATATTTTGTTTTTCGTGCATTCTTATTTCAGATTCTTAGTTTGTTTGTTTCCTTGTCTTTTTTAGGTACTGTGTATGACTCGTAGCTCTCGGCCTATTATAGAGAACATCTCCGACTTTGACGGTGATTTTGAACGCACTTTGAGGAGAACGAGGAGTCAACAAGAGCCACCACAACCTCCACCACAACCTGGGCTTGAAGAAGACGAAGTAGGTGTAGAAGAAAAGCCCACGGATCAGGTTTTTGAAGAAGAACAAGCCATGGCAGCAGATAATAGAACCATCAAGGAGCTTTCGGCCTCGGGTTTGGCCAATGCAGCCCCTCTTTGCATTCAATACCCCGCGGCTGCCCAAGGCAAGACCGATGAATTTGAACTCAAATCCAGTTTGTTACACCATATTCCGAAGTTCCATGGCTTGTCTATGGAAGACCCCAAGAAACACTTGAAGGAGTTCGAGGTGGTTTGTTCGAGCATGACCCCCGTCAATGTGGATGGGAGTATATTGAAGATGAAGGCCTTTCCATTTTCACTTATGGACAAGGCCAAAGATTGGCTCTACGAACTAGCCCCGGGAACTGTGACTTCGTGGGAGAGTATGAAGCGTGCTTTCTTGGAGAAATTCTTCCCTACTTCGAGAGTGATTCTCTTACGGAAGAAAATTAGTGGTATTCAACAGAATTATGGTGAGACATTCCCGGCTTATTATGAGCGCTTCAAGGGCCTTGTAGCTTCATGTCCTCAACATCAAATGAAGGAGGAACTTCTCCTTCAATATTTCTATGAGGGCCTCCTTCCTATCGAACGTCAAATGCTTGATGCATCAGCGGGAGGAGCATTGGTGGACAAAACACCAAGGGATGCCAAGATTCTCATAGCCAACCGAGCGCTCAACGCTCAACAATATGAAGGAGTGGGCCAAAGGGAAGCCCCATGGCAACAAAGTGTAAATGAGGTGAGTGCTATTTCTGAAATTCAATCATAACTTGCTAATCTTAATTCTCTTGTTTCTCAGGTTGTGATTGGTCCAAAAGCACAAGAACACCAAGTTTGTGGCGTGTGCTCAATTCAAGGGCATCCATCCGACAAGTGCCCTCAACTAATCGAGAATGGTGGGTGGGAATCTGCCAATGCAATTGGTTTCCAAGGACAAAATCAAAACAACCCATACTCGAACACTTACAATGTCGGATGGAGGGACCATCCAAACTTCAAATGGAGGGAGCCACAACAAGCTGCCCAACAAGGAGGATTTAGGCCAAACCCCCCTGGTTTTTATTCCAAGCCGTATGCACCCCAACAACCCCAACAACCGGATAGCAAATAACGAGAAAGAGATGATGGATATGAAGAAACAAATAGGGCAGATTTCTGAGTTCCTTGGACAGATTAGAGAGCAAGGAAAGCTTCCTAGCTCAACCACAGTCAATCCAAAGGGAGGATTCGAATCCGCCAAGGCCATCACCCTAAGGGGTGGAAAAGAAGTTGGGACCGAGCCAAACAATCCCAAATCTGCCCAGAAAGTAGATGAAGAGACGACACAACCTGAGGAAGTGTCTAGCTCACCCACGGTAAGGGTGAAAAACCCAATGCCGCAGGCCCCCAATCACCCTAACTCGGCCAAATCAGGTAATTTAAGTTCAAATTCATGTACTTCACGTCCTAATCTGCCCAATGTACCTTTTCCTTGCAGGTTCATGCAAGAAAAAAAGGAAGAAAGCGAGAAGGACATTCTTGAAACGTTCCGGAAGGTGCAAGTGAACATACCGCTTCTCGATGCAATCAAACAGGTTCCAAAGTATGCTAAATTCCTCAAGGACCTATGCAATACAAAGAGAAGAAGGGCAAACAAAGAGGTAGTGAAGGTAAGCGAGAATGTGTCCGCTGTTTTGCAACGTAAACTGCCTACCAAGTGCAAAGACCCCGGTAGTTTCACGATTCCTTGTGTGATTGGACATAATCGTTTTGAACATGCCATGCTTGATTTAGGTGCATCCATAAATGTGATGCCTTATTCTATTTATGCATCTATGAATTTGGGTGAATTAAAACAAGATGGTGTAATTATACAATTGGCCGATCGTTCTAACGCGTATCCAAAAGGAGTTTTGGAAGATGTGCTTGTGCAGGTGAACCATTTAATTTTTCCGGCTGATTTCTACGTCCTAGACATGGAGGATTCAGCCCATTCTACATCTTTGCCGATTTTCCTTGGTAGGCCATTCATGAAGACGGCCCGAACGAAGATTGATGTATACAAAGGCACATTGACAATGGAATTCGATGGGGAAGTGATTGATTTTAATATTTCTGAAACTATGAGATATCCCGTTGATGACCATTCTTGTTTTTCCATTGATGTTATCGATTCTTTGGCGCAGGTATACCTTGAAGAATTGAACGAGGACGCCCTGGAAACAACCATCACTAAGGCCATAGAGTGCAAACATGAAGGATTTGGGCCAATGCAAGGCCACGGCAAGGAGGAGGAATTCTTTGCCATGGGTTCTAGTGAAGAAATAATTGAGGTTGTGGCAGCCCTTGAGTCATTGCCACAACAATATGGTAAGGTTCCACTCTCACTTTCAAATTCAGTTTCCACTAAGATGCTACCTTCTGTTGCTCAGGCACCATCGCTTGAACTTAAGCCGTTGCCGGACCATTTGAAGTATGTGTTTTTGGGAGAAGGCGAAACATTGCCCGTCATCATTTCATCAAGTCTCACGGCAATGGAGGAGGAGAAGCTTGTGAGGGTGCTGCGAGAACACAAAACGGCCATAGGATGGACTTTGGCCGACATTAAAGGAATAAGCCCTACCACATGCATGCACCGTATACTTCTTGAGGAGGGGACTAAGCCATCCCGAGAGGCTCAACGCCGTCTCAACCCTCCGATGATGGAAGTGGTGAAGAAGGAAATAATCAAGCTTTTGGATTGCGGAGTGATCTACCCTATCTCCGATAGCCGTTGGGTCTCTCCAGTTCAAGTCGTTCCCAAGAAGTCCGGAGTAACTGTTATCAAGAATGATGAGAATGAGCTCGTACCTACACGCATTCAGACTGGATGGCGAGTATGTATCGATTACCGGAAGCTAAATGCCATGACTAGGAAAGATCACTTTCCTTTGCCATTCATCGACCAGATGCTCGAAAGGTTAGCCGGTCATGCCTTTTACTGTTTTCTTGATGGATACTCTGGATATAACCAAATTGTGATAGCCCCGGATGATCAAGAGAAGACCACATTCACATGTCCCTTTGGAACATTTGCTTATCGTCGCATGCCATTTGGCTTATGCAACGCACCGGCCACTTTCCAAAGGTGTATTGTAAGTATATTTTCCAATTTTGTTGAAAAGATCATTGAGGTTTTCATGGATGATTTCAGTGTGTTTGGGAGTTCATTTGATAATTGCTTGGATAATCTAACCTTAATTTTGAAACGATGTGTTGAAACTAACCTTGTCTTGAATTGGGAGAAATGTCACTTTATGGTGAAACAAGGTATAGTTTTAGGACATATTGTTTCAGAAAAAGGAATTGAAGTAGATAAATCGAAAATAGACCTTGTACGTCACTTACCCTCTCCTACTTCGGTTAGAGAGGTACGTTCGTTTCTTGGCCATGCAGGGTTCTATAGGCGTTTTATCAAGGACTTCTCCAAGATGTCCAACCCTCTTTGCCGATTGCTTCAAAAAGATGTGCCATTCAAGTTTGATGAAGAGTGTAATTCGGCATTTAACCAACTCAAGGAGAAGCTAGTCTCAGCCCCCATTATTGTACCTCCAGATTGGAGCCTTCCGTTCGAGCTCATGTGCGATGCATCCGACTATGCATTAGGAGCTGTTCTAGGACAAAGAAGAGACAAGCGGCCGCATGTCATATACTATGCCTCTCGGACTCTCAATGATGCCCAATTGAACTACTCCACGACGGAAAAAGAACTTCTAGCTGTGGTTTTTGCTTTAGATAAATTCCGTTCATATTTAATTGGTACTAAAGTAATCGTTTATTCTGATCATGCAGCTTTGAGGTACTTGATCACGAAAAAGGAAGCAAAGCCGAGGCTTATCCGTTGGATTCTTCTTCTTCAAGAATTTGATATTGAAATCCGGGATAAGAAAGGAAGCGAGAATGTAGTGGCTGACCATTTAAGCCGAATGATCCACGAGGAGCATGAACATGCCGTACCTATCCCTGAAACTTTTCCCGATGAGCAGCTGCTATCCATTGAGGTTAGTGAACCATGGTATGCAGATTTAGTGAATTACTTGGTGGCTAAACAAATTCCAAATGAACTAAACAAGCACCAACGTGATAAGCTTAAAAATGATGCACGTTTCTATGTTTGGGATGACCCTTATTTGTGGAAGTATTGCTCAGATCAAATTGTACGTAGATGTGTGCATGATTCTGAATTTCACTCAATTCTAAGCTTTTGTCACACATATGCATGTGGTGGTCATTGTGGCACACAACGCACTGCCCTCAAGGTTCTAGAGTGTGGTTTTTATTGGCCGACTATATTTAGGGATGCTAGAACCTTTTGTATGTCTTGTGATCGTTGCCAACGAATGGGTAACATAGGTACCAAGGACCAAATGCCGCAAACCCCTGTCTTTAATGTTGAAATTTTTGATGTTTGGGGCATTGATTTCATGGGCCCTTTCCCTCCATCTTATGGTTTCACTTATATCTTGCTAGCCGTTGATTATGTTTCTAAATGGGTGGAAGCAAAAGCCACCCGTACTAACGATTCTAAGGTGGTTGCAGATTTCGTGAAATCTAACATTTTTGCTAGGTTTGGAATGCCGAGAGTAATCATAAGTGATGGAGGGTCTCACTTTTGCAATCGGACCATTGAGGCGTTGCTAAGAAAGTACCATGTCAACCATAAGGCCTCCACACCTTACCATCCTCAAACAAATGGCCAAGCCGAGGTGTCTAACCGAGAAATCAAACAAATTTTGGAGAAGACCGTTGGACCAACAAGGAGGGATTGGAGCTTACGTTTAGATGATGCACTGTGGGCATATCGTACGGCATACAAAACACCCATTGGGATGTCACCTTTTCGGCTCGTCTATGGTAAGCCATGTCATTTGCCCGTAGAGTTAGAGCACAAGGCACATTGGGCCGTGAAGACTTTCAACATGGACATAGATGCAGCGGGAGTTCATAGGAAGCTCCAATTGAATGAACTTGAGGAGATTCGGAATGAAGCCTATGAGAATGCCCGGATGTACAAAACCAAGACCAAAGCATTCCATGATAAAATGATTCGAACCAAGACCTTCACAGTTGGGCAGAAAGTGTTACTTTTCAACTCTCGCCTATGTTTGTTTCCTGGTAAGTTGCGTTCTAAATGGATTGGCCCGTTTGTTGTTACTAATGTTTTCCCTCATGGTGCGGTGAAAATCAAAAGTTCAAGGACGCAGCAAGAATTCAAAGTGAATGGGCATCGATTGAAGCCCTATTACCAGATGTTTGAGGAGCATGTCGTGGAGGAGGTACCCCTCCATGCCGTGGAACCTAGTCAAGCTTAAACGGAGGTACCGTCCGGCTGCAAGACGTAAAAGAAAGCGCTACTTGGGAGGCAACCCATGCATTCAACAAAGGAAGACTTAGAAAGCACTCCAAATCCAGATTCCTAAAAAACTCTTCTCTTTGTTGCTATTTCGTTTCTGCCATGTTAGGTTGTTTAGTTGTTATTGTTTGTTTGTTTATTAATTGTGTGAGTCTATGATTGTAACATTGAGAAAATGTTTGATTTATTGATAGGCACTGCTAAACAAAGAAAGATGGTGCTTCACAAAGGTTGTTTGCTTGAGGCCCCACTACGTGGCTTTACTCTTGAAGCGGAAGGCGTAGGAACAGAAGGCATCGGAGCGGGAGGCATCGAAGATAGAGCATTCCAGGCCTCAATACTTGGCCAAGCGCTGGATGAGCCAGGAAAAAGGTGCCTCTGGAGGAAAGACGAAAACCTTTGACGCTCACTGTGAATCCGACCTTCAGACTCTTGCAGCTCATCAAGCTTCCTCTTCATGCCCGTCGAATAGTTGTTTGCAAGCACGTGCAAACTTCTATTCTCATACTTCAGCTGCTGGATCTCCTGCTTGAGACTTTCCACCTCTGCCATCAATGATTCCACTTGACGGGAGCGGGCAAGCAGGCGTTGGCCCATGTTGGACACAGAACTCGCACACTGAACACTAAGTGCGAGGGACTCTTGAACGGCCAACTCATCGGACCGTCCTGACAGCAGCCTATTATCTTCCGGAGTGAGGAGGTTCCTAGCTACTATTGTACCTGTTGTGGCGTCCTGCATCACGGAGTCTTCACCTGTGAGAGGACCGTTAGAAGAAAAGAAAGAAGGGCGCCATACGTTACCTTGACGCGGCGCGCTCGTATCACTGCTAAGGCTCAATTCCAAGCTAAGGTTCGATGAGTTTGCCATTTTTCAAAAGTGTTCAAAGAGAAGGGATGGAGTTAAATTTCAAAGGGCCGGAGTCGATTTTCAAGAATGGGAAATCTTCAGAGTGTGTTTGTTGTGGTGATCGATAGCTCAATAAAAAAGCCAAGGCGACGCGTCCACCAATTCAAAAAGCCAGAATTTCCGGCGTAATTTAGGCGACGCTTTCTCGGCTTTTCAGAAGGCGCGTTCAACTTTGTCAAAAGATTTCTTCTTTTCAGACAACACGTGGAGGCCATCATCACAACTACACATCTTTAGCCGACAAGCGCAAAGTTCGGCGACGCTTTCTCGGCTTTTCAGAGGACGCGTGCAGCTTTGTCAAAAGGAGCCGCATCTGCACTACCACGTGTCGCTCAGAAATCGAAGGGGCGCCTGCTCAGAAATCGAAGAGGCGTATTCAAAAATCGAAGAGGCGCCACTATTTCAAAAAGCCAGAGTTGCGGGATCAAAACGTTTGTCGACAAAGGTAAAAAGTACCACCACCTGCTATTATCTCTATATATGTCGACCTTCGTCTTTTATGGCAGGGCAAACCTGAAGAAAATGCCCAACTCTCCCTCACCTCTGAGGGTGCACTCCCAGCAAAGCCTTTCGAAATACTAAATTGTTTCTTCTTCCCCAAAGATGATACCAGATGTCTGGAGTACAGATGACCCAGGAGGAAACAGCACAACAAATACATGTGCTGATTCATTCACCGCATCTTCAAAAGCAAAGATATCTCATATCATCAAGGTCAAAAGCAAAAGTATCTCATATCATGCTCTTTCCCTGTCTTTTTCTTTGTCCTTGTTCTTACTCGCATGGCAAAGTAAAACAAGCAATCAGCCGGCACTTGGAGTCAGTCTTCCGTTCTGGAGCCAACTGCCTGGAATCTATTCCTGATTGCTTACCTAGCGTTGCTCTCGAGTAGTCATCTTCAACGGTTGATACACTTCCGGAGAAGGGACCACTTCTGCAAAGGGGAGCGAGTAAGGCAAGTGAAAATGATACATTGAAGCATGTGGAGACAAACATAGGCTTAGTTATCCTCCAACCCTTTTCAATACGAATTGGAAAGATTGAACAAAGAAACAGATAAAAGGGATAAGCTCAGACCTTCGGGGGAGACCAAAAGAACCATCCTGCTGCCCAGTTCAAGAAGTAGCACAAAGGAAAATCAACGATGGGCAGAAACCAGTTCAAGAGTAAGCCTGTGGAATCACAAAGATCAAAAGCCTCAATGCAATTACCAAGGAGAAGATGGAATTTACACTCTATAACCAGATTTGCGTCTCTAAACTCTTCTCTTTGTTAATTACATTCTGCCATGTTTAGTATGTTTAAGTGCTTTTTGTGTATTTACTTATGCTTTGTGTGAATCTATGCTTAAAACATTGAGGACAATGTTTGATTTAAGTGTGGGGGGGGGGGGGTAACTAAGTATGTTGATGCAAATTCGTTGAATTTTATCACCCATAACTTCAAGTGTTGTTCCTTGCTGTTTTAAATGTTTTTAAGGTGTTTTTAAACTGTTTTAGCGTGTTTTGTTTTATAACTCCGAAAATCACATAAAAATTTGAAAAACATTTTTTTGAAAAGCCTAAAAAGAGTGTTTTGAGTTGTTTTTGTGTCTTAGGGAACCTTCCAACGTTATGATGAAGATTTGGTTTGTAATTGCATGACTGTTAAAAAGAGTTATAAACATGGATGAAAGTTTGATTTACTCTTGGTATATGTTTAGTTATGGTTATAATGTATGACTTCACATGCAATCATAAAAGAAAAATTCGTTTTTGTAACATGCTTGAAGGAAGGAACTCATAATGACGCTACATCCCTGTGAGACTCGAGCCATTACCTTCTTTGGAGAGTTCTATTCTGTGATTCTTTGTTTTCTAAAGTTGTTGCATGATCTCATTATTCCTTGCTTGGTTGCTACTTAGAATGCAATTGTATCATGATAGAACTAAATGCTAGAACTTATATCCGTTTCATTCAAAGCATGACATTGAATTGCATAACATATATCAAGATGAAGTTGTGTAGTTGCCACCATAACCAAATAGCCTTACTTCCCATATTTCGTATTTGTTATTAGTTTTAACCCCGTTGAGCCTCGGTTAGCCTATTTCCTTTGCTAACCACATCACCCCTTACCTAGCCTAGATTAGGACCATCCGTACCCTTGTTCTTGAAGCATAGTAAGCATGACGGATAATGAATTCCTTTTGATTAATATGTAGCAAAAGCTAAGTGTGGGGGAAAGGATTTTTTTTGTGTGTATGTATGTGCCTAAGTCTTAAAGGAGGCACGGGAAAAAAAAAAAAAAAAAAAAAAAGAGTGAAAATAAGTGAGAATGGACTCACAAGTGTGATTATTAAAGAAAGGGCCCAAAAAGTTTGAATATGGCCCTAAGTTTTGTGACTTCCCCTTGGGTGTTCAAAGTTGACTTCTACGTTCTAAAGGGAATTCTAAGTGCCTAATTCAATACTTTGCTCACTATTGCTTAAAGAACGTTTGTTATCCTTACCTTTCATTTTTAGCCAATTACCCCAAGCCCCATTACAACCCGTGACTTCAATCTTGAGTGTTATGTGTTTCAATTTGTGGAGTTTGAACTTGATATGAGCATATGGTGTCACTGGTTCTCGCATCTAAGTAGGAGCATTCCATTCATGAGATCATATCTAAACATGCTTATTAACTCCAGAAATTGCTCTCTTTATGATACATATATGTGAGTGTTCGTTTTCATATTTACATCAATCTTCTCACATGTAACTAGATTAGGGTGTGTAGTCAGAAAATCTGAGTGAAATTTGAGTACATATCTTGTAAGGAATTGAGCAAATTCTCTAAAAGCATGTTACTACATTCAAAATATAGTTTTAAATGCTTAATTGTGAATTAGTATGTGGTGACTATGATTAAGTATGTACTTAAGTGTAAAGATAACCAAAATCTGTGGGAATAATGATTTTTAACATGTCATGTGCATTGGAAATCCCTGAGGCAACGTTGGAAGGTTTAAGATTGTGTTTGGTTTGTTTCGTTTCGTTTTATTTTGTTTTTCTGTTTTGCTCGAGGACTAGCAAAAGCTAAGTGTGGGGGTATTTGATAGGAGCATATTCATGCGACTTAAATGGCTTGTTCTCGTACATTTACGTTATGTTTCTTTAGTTAGTTTAGTCCTTTATGCTTCTTTTGTGTGTTTTCAGGATAATAAGACGTGTTTGACGAAAGGATGCATTATGGAGTGTTTTGGAGCACTATTGGGCTAAGGATGGATAGCTTATGCTTGGAGCCCAAGTGTTGGATGAAATTGAAGGCCTTGTAAGCACTTGAGGACACAAAACAATGGCCCTAACCCAATTACATTCACCTTGCCTTGGGCTTAACACAAACACCATTCCTTGCCATGCAAGGGGGAGCAATTTGGGTCCATTTCATGTACTTAAACTCTAGCCCAATCCACAATCACTTCAAAGCCATGCAAAACCTTTCAACACCCTTTAATCATTCCCCTTTAAATTATGATTTTATTTCCTAACCCTACATGCATTATTTATTAGCATCTTCACATGCATTCACACACCATCTTCCCTTTTACAAAACACATTGCCGTGCCTTCCCTTCACAATTTCAGCTTTCCTCCTTGCAATTCCACATGCATTCACTTCATCATTACACCACCACTCATTCTTTAATCCACATGCACATTCAATCATTCACTCAAGCACCCTTGTGCCATGTTTCCCCCTTTGTTCCCACCCATCACATGCATCATCATCAAACAAACAACACTTTGCTGTGGGCACCATTCCACATTCCAGCTTTCCCTTTTATTTTCCAGCTTTCACATGTTGTCCTAGTTGTTTTTCCATCATTCCTCCACACAAACACCTTAAACAAACAGCCATATACATCTCCACTCCTCCTATAAATACCCTTGCATTCCCATCATTCAAGGGACCTCATTTTCATACACTTCACACAACACAAACACAACCCTTGTGCCGCAAATCCCCTTCCATTTCTGTGCAGTTTTTCTCCTCCATTGCAGCCACTATCCAACCACTTCCCATCCCTCCAAAACACTTCACATAATCCCCAAAGCTCACTTAGACCTTGTGCTACAACAACGAGGAAGAAAATAGTGCCTAAACGTTCATACAATTCAAGTTTGAGTTGTTGGAATTTTTAGGTGTTTCTTTGATTTCAAAGTTTAAATTTAATTCTCTTTGTTTTGTACGTATGAGATGGAAGAGAAGAGTGCCTAAACGTTCATACAATTCAAGTTTGAGTTGTTGGAATGTTTAGGGGTTTCTTTGATTTCAAAGTTATGAGGAACTAAACCCCCTTTAGCTAGGGGGTGATTCGAAACTATGTTTATATTTGCAATATGAATTGATTACTTTTGGTTTGAATTTCATAAGTTGTGGATTCAATTCGTTTAACTGTTTGATTGATAACTTATTTATGTATGTTCATTGAGATTGCAAGCTTAATTTTCATGCATGAATATGACGCTAGAATATAAGTGAGTTTCACCTAATCGTTATGAACTTATATTCACAAGTAGTGGAGGTTGCTTATAAACAATCGCGTTAAACGAATTCTTGGCATAAGTTTCATGCGTATTCCATAGTAACGAATGCCTCGTCAACACTTATAATTTTCATTGAACTTAATGATCTTTGTTGAATGTCTCTATCATGCGTATTCCATAGTTAGGGACTTTGATTAAGAATAATTTGGTTGTAATGCGTATTCCATTCAATCCAACGAATTTAGGGAAATCTGAAAGTTAATCTAAGCGGACATAATTAACTTGGAGCATTGAGTTTCACAACTTATCGAAAGACCAACTGAGAATCAATATTGTATGCAAGTGTAACATGTGTGGAGAAGAACCCCTTGGCTATTCCATCATCCATATTTTCATCACATTCATATTTACGTTTTGCCTTTAATTACAATTTGTCCATTTAATTTAATCTCGTCCAACCACAATCACCCCCCTTATTTTGTTAAGTCTTATTCATTTGATTTGTCTTATTTTATGTTTTTGAGTATTTGGAGTCTTTTAAACTTGTTTTGATTCTTTTAGTTTGTCTTAGTGTTTTAAAAGTTAGTTTTATTTATTTGAGTCAAGTTTTTAGCATCCCTAGTTAATCCCCGGTTAGAACGATCCCTACTTACATCATTACTACAACTGTCACAAATAGGGTTTAGTTTGTATGCTTATAATTCTACGTATCACTTTCCCCTTCTTTCCTTCCCTTGCCGTGCAAGGGGGGGTATTTAGGTCCAAAGTTATGCACTTAAACCCTATTTCCCTTCCTAAACTAAACCCTAGCCGCACCTTGCAGCCATGTCCCTTTTAATTTCTGATTTTATTTCCTAATTCTAGAAGCTTTTAACTTAATTTTAATTAACCAAAATAACTTAGGGTTTTATTTTCTGAAACCCTATATATTCTACATCTAATGCCGCACCCTAGGTTTAATTATCATTCAGCCATTCATTCAAAAAACCTTTCAGCCGCAGCCACCATTCACCCTATTCTGCTCTGCCGTAGCCTTCCCCCTCCATTCCAGCCACTTCCCTTCTCTGCCGCAGCCACTCCACCCTTCCTCCACCATTCCATACACCATCCACACCTCCATACATCATCCCACCACCTTGCCGCACCACCATCTCCCCATAAACCCGTCCCTAAACCAGAAAATCATCCAAACTCACCATAAACCTTCTCTGCCGCAGCAAGAAGAAAGGAGAAAGAGGACTTTAAAACGTGCAGAAATTCAAGTGGATTCCTTGGGCGTTTTAGGTGTAATCAATCTTTTGTTCTTTATGTTTAATTTCAATTTTGTTTCTCTTTCTGTGAACATGAGAGGCTAAATTCCTAGTTAGCTAGGGGATGATTCGAAACCATGTTTATGCTTGCAATATGAATTGATTACCTTTGGTTGGAATTTCATGAGTTGTGAATTCAATTCGTTTAACTGTTTGATTGATAACTTATTTGTGTATGTTTATTGAGAGTGCACGCTTAGTTTTCATGCATGAATATGACGCTAGAATATAAGTGAGTTTCACCTAATAGTTACAAACTTATATTCACAAGTAGTGGAGGTTGCTTATAAACAATCGCGTTAAATGAATTCTTGGCACTAGTTTCATGCTCATCATAGTAACGAATGCCTCGTCAACACTTATAGTTTTCATGTTGCTTAATGATCTTTGATTGTATCTTTATTGTGCTTTTCACGTAAAGGACTTTTGGAGAATGTTTTGAATTGTGTATTCGATGTCCCATCTAATTCATTAACTTAAGGAAAACTTGAAGGTTAATTTAAGCGGACCTAATTAACCCGGAGTGTTGAGTTTCATGATTCATCGAAAGACCAACTGAAAATCATCTTGTATGCAAGTGTGACATGTGTGGAGAGGAACCTTCTAGCTAGCATTCCATCCATATTTTCATCAAATTCATCTTTACAATCTGTTTTAATTACAATCTGTGCATTTTATTTAATTTCGTCAAAAACTAAATCCCCCTTTACTTTAGTGTCCAATTTAGTTAGAAAGTGTCTTAGTTTGTGTTTCTAAGTGTTTTGATTCAAGTTATTACTCAAATTCGTCCAAAATAGTGTAAGTGCTCAAAACTGCCCAGATTGTGTTTTTAAGGCAGTTTTGAGTGTTTTGGGGCTGTTTTGAGTCTTTTGGTTTGTTTTAGTGTTTTATTGTTTAGTTTTGCATTCTTTGAGTCTAGTTTAGTGTTTTAACTTGTGTTTTACGTTTTTGAGTCAGTTTTCAAGTGATTTAGCAATCCCTCCTAATCCCCGGTCTAGAACGATCCCTACTTATTCATATACTACAATTGTCAAAAAAGGGTTTTAATTTGTGTGCTTATATATTCCGCATCAGGTGTCTAAGGGGGTGTGGCACAATAATAGACATATATATATAGCATGGCCGAAACCCGAGCAATCAGATTTTGGGTTAAGCCTAGCTGATACAAGTGTTTAGGGCCCCTAAGTTGCGGCAAGGGTTTGGGAATTAAGTCCCAGCCCAATTAATCTCAGATATGGACTTATACAATCCAAATCCAAGAGAAAAAGGGGCAAATAAAATCAGAATCCAATCAGAAAAAGGTTTAAGAATTTTCGTCCAAAATTGGGCCTTCTAGAAACTAAGTGTTTTATGGCTGATTTTGGGTGTTCTAAAAGGCATAAAAGGGGGGAAAGGTGCGGCACCCTTTTAATGTCAAATAGGGCTTCTAGAAATTAGGTTTTTAGCTCCATTTGTAGCTAGGATTAAGGTGGAACAAGATTAGGTTAGGATAAGATAGGATAAGGTTTGGATAAGATAAGGTTTGGATAAGGTTTTGGATAATGTTTCCTCTTTTCTTGCACTTTCCTTATCTTCTTTGTCAGAACTTTCCTTTTCTGATTTGTAGCATGTTCCTAGCCTCTTTTGACTCCAAATTTGTCCATCCACCTTGCTCCATATACAAGCTATTCAAAATAAGCCCAAAACTGCTCTAAAAGGCTCAAAATTGCCTTTTCTTGCCAATTTTGTCATTAGGACCTACAAACAAACGAAAATAGCTTAAAACACTATAATAAGTAGTAATTAGCTCACTACATGTAAGGAAATAACATAACTAAGTAGCATAAATATGCTCCTATCACTTACCTCATTCACTTGTTGTTGTGGGGGTTCTCTTTGTCCAACTCCCTCATATTGTTGTGCATTCAAGGCTCGATTTGCAATCAAGGTTTTGGCATCAATTGGTGTTTTGTCAACCAAAGCACCTCCTTCCGAGGCATCTAACATTTATCTTTCAATTGGAAGAAGTCCTTCGTCAAAAAATTGAATTAGAAGCTTTTCTTTCATTTGATGTTGAGGGGATGATACAACTACAGTCCTGAAACGCTCATAATATGCCGGAAAGGATTCTCCTTGGTTTTGTTGAATTCCACTAATCTTCTTCCTCAAAAGAATGACTCTCGAAGTTGGGAAAAATTTCTCTAAGAATACTCTCTTCATGCTTTCCCAAGAGGTGACGGTTCCAGGTGCCAAAAGAGAGAATGGAAAAGCTTTCATCTTCAAAATGTTGCCATCCACAGTGATTAGGGTCATGCTTGAACATACCACTTCAAATTCCTTTAAGTGCTTGTTTGGATCTTCCATGGACAACCCATGGTATTTGGGAATGTAATGCAGCAAGCTAGTGATAGGAGCATATTCATGCGACTTAAATGGCTTGTTCTCGTACATTTACGTTATGTTTCTTTAGTTATTTTAGTCCTTTATGCTTCTTTTGTGTGTTTTCAGGATCATAAGACGTGTTTGACGAAAGGATGCATTGTGGAGTGTTTTGGGGCCTTTTGGAGCACTATTGGGCTAAGGATGGATAGCTTATGCTTGGAGCCCAAGTGTTGGATAAAATTGAAGGCCTTGTATGCACTTGAAGACACAAAACAATGGCCCTAACCCAATTACATTCACCTTGCCATGGGCTTAACACAAACACCATTCCTTGCCATGCAAGGGGGAGCAATTTGGGTCAATTTCATGCACTTAAACCCTAAGCCCAATTACACACCATTGCAGCCAAATCCATTCTTTGCCATGCACATTCACCACCAATTCAACCACATGCACTTATTCCTTTAATCATTCAAACATGCAGCAACATACTCATTCTCCCTTACCGTGCATTATTCCCCCTTCATACAAGCCACTCCACATGCATTTCCAACCCACAATCACCCATAATCATTCACACCTTGCAGCCACATGCATTCCCCTTTCAAATTCTAGCTTTCCACCTCACAACCACAAGAAAACAACAATGCCGTGCATCCCATTCCATCTCCCACTCTTTGCACATGCTTTCCCATTTCATTATTCATTCACTTTGCATTCATACAAATTAGCCACATGCTCTTTGCCTTTCATCATTGCACCACAACTCAAGCACATGCACATTCACCCTAATCACTCACATACACAACTTGCCATCATTCTAGAAATTCCTCCCATTGCCGTGCACTTCCACTTCAGATTTCCAGCATTCCATTTCAGATTGCATTCCCATTCACACACCAACAACACCACTCATTGCACATACATTCACTCCTTAATCCACATGCATTTATCATCATTCACCCTAGCTTTAAATCACATGCAAACACATTCATTCCAGCCATGCACATTTAATCATTCATTCCCATCAATGCCGTGAGTTCCCACTCCCATTTCCAGCTTTCCACAACTTTTCATAGATGTTTTGCACATGCATTCCCCCTTCATTATTCCAATCACATGCACCCATAATCATTCATTCCCTCCTAGCTGCAATATTCCCTCTTTTCTTCCTTCATTCACCTATAAATAAGCATCCATTGCAGCCACAAAACATGACTCATCCATTCAGAAATTCATTGATACACACTTCACACCAAAAACTACCTAGCCGCAAGCACCAATCCATTCTTCCATCTCCAACCATTCCCCACTCCATTCCACATACACCTAAAGCCCTAAACATCTCCTTAGACCTTGTGCCACAACGAAGAGGAAGAGAAGAGTGCCTAAACGTTCATACAATTCAAGTTTGAGTTGTTGGAATGTTTAGGTGTTTCTTTGATTTCAAAGTTTAAATTCAATTCTCTTTGTTTTGTACGTATGAGGAATGGAAGAGAAGAGTGCCTAAACGTTCATACAATTCAAGTTTGAGTTGTTGGAATGTTTAGGTGTTTCTTTGATTTCAAAGTTATGAGGAACTAAACCCCCTTTAGCTAGGGGGTGATTCGAAACTATGTTTATACTTGCAATATGAATTGATTAACTTTCGTTGGAATTTCATAAGTTGTGGATTCAATTTGTTTAACCGTTTGATTGATAACTTATTTATGTATGTTTATTGAGAGTGCACGCTTAATTTTCATGCATGAATACGATGCTAGAATATAAGTGAGTTTCACCTAATAGTTATGAACTTATATTCACAAGTAGTGAAGGTTGCTTATAAACAATCGCGTTAAATGAATTCTTGGCACTAGTTTCATGCTCATCATAGTAACGAATGCCTCGTCAACACTTATAGTTCTCATAATGCTTAATGATCTTTGATTGTATCTTTATTGTGCTTTTCACGTAAAGGACTTTTGGAGAATGTGGTGAATTGCGTTGCGCTAACCAATCCAATTCATTAACTTAAGGAGAACTTGACGGTTAATTTAAGCAAACCTAATTAACCCGGGGTGTTGAGTTTCATAACTTATCGAAAGACCAACTGAAAATCAATCTTGTATGCAAGTGTAACATGTGTGGAGAAGAACCCCTTGGCTATTCCATCATCCATATTTTCATCACATTTGTATTTACATTTTGCCCTTAATTATATTCTGTCCATTTAATTTAATATCGTCCAAACACATTTCCCCCATATTTCGTTGAGTCTTACTCATTCGTATTTGTTTTATTTTTGTGTCTTTAAGCATTTGGAGTCATAAACACTTTCAAATTCGTCTAAAGCAAGTTCTAGTTTCTGTTTGAGTCAATTTGATTGTTTTAGGCAGTTTGAGGATTTCAAAGCTATTCTGAGTCATAGTAGTCTTGTTAAGAGTCTTTACATTTAGTTTTTGTGTTTTCAAGTCAATTCAAAGTAGATTAGCACCCCTAGTTAATCCCCGGTTAGAACGATCCCTACTTACATCATTACTACAATTGTCACAAATAGGGTTTAATTTGTGTGCGTATAAATCTCGCATCAGCTAGACTTTAATTCAAACTCATCGGTCTTGTCTGGAGCTGCCTTAGGATATTGAATGCAGAGGGGTACAACATTGTCTAATCCCAAGGTTGAAAGTTCCTTCATTGTTCGATTATCTGCAGCCATGCTTTGTTCTTCCTCTTCTTCTTTGTCTTCTTCAAACTCAGATTCAGAGCTAGTACTAGGTGGATTAGGTTCTAGCTCCTTCCTCTTTCTTCTCAAATTTCGCTCAAAACCGTCGTCAAACTCCAAGATATGTGCACGAACAGGTTGAAAACTTCGAGTCATAAACTAGTACCTAAAATCAACAAAACAAAACAAAACAAAATTCAGAAACTAAAAATAAAAGACATGAACAGAATGAAATGGGGATTAGCAATTTTGCTAAACCCCGGCAACGACACCAAAAATTTGGTGTGATGTAAAATAGCACCCAAATTAAACCCTCTTTTTGATAGTTGTAGTATGTGAAAGTAGGGATCGTTCTAGGCCGGGGATTAGAAGGGACTGCTAATCTACCCAAATTAAACTCTAAATCACTAAACTAGACTCAAAAACAGAAAACTAAACTTAAACTGACTCAAATAACTCAAAACAAGCTAAACTAACTCAAAACAGTACAAAACAAGCAAATTGACTCAAAACAAGTTTGGACGAAAATTAAACTCTGTAAACTCAAAATACTAAATGGGGGGTTTGTTTGGTGAAATTAAATTAAAACTAATAAGTTGCAGAAACAAACTAAATTTGGTATGAAATTGAATGAATTAAAGGGTGAGAGGCTAGCCAGAGGATTCTTCTCCACACATGAACCATATGCATACAAATCGATTTCCAATTATTATTCCAATAAACCATGAATGACAATGCCCCAAGTTAACCGTGTACTGCACAAATTAACTTTCAGATTTTCCTAATTTCATTGAATTGGACTCAGCGACGCAATCAAATTATTCTTATCAAGTTCCCTATATGAACTGCATGATAGTGATACATATCAAAGATCATTAAGTTCTATGAAAATCATAAGCATTGACAAGGCATTTGTAACTATGAACTACATGATACTCCTGCCATGGATTTACTTAACATAATCATGACTAGTGACTACCACTACTTATAAATATAAGTTCATAACGATTAGGTGAAATTCCCTTATATTTTAGCATCAAATTGATGCATGCAAGAATAAGTTATCAATTAAACAGATAAGTAAATCGCATTCATGTTTTACGAAACAATAATTGGAGAAAATCAATTCATATAAAACATATGTCCATGGCTTTGAATTCACCTCTAGCTAAAAAGAAATTAGTTCCACATGTTTGTCATAGTTGAAAAGCAATCTAAAATAAATATCGAAACTAAAACTAAGGATAGAAAGAACCCAAGATGCTCTAGCAATCCAATGGCAGATTGCACAATCCTTGGATACAGGTCTTGGCTCAAAACCCTTCTTCTCCTACCTTCCTTGCTGCAGCACAAAGTTATTTCTCTGAAATTAGGTTATTATGTGTGGTGGATGGATTGTTCTAATTGTGTGAGAAACCTTAATTAATTTTGGAGAAGGATTTGCAATCCAAATCCACAAGGAAAAACGCTAATTAAAATCAGAATCCAAGAGGAAAAGGGAAAGAAAGGTGCGGCAGGATCCTAGAGGGAAAGGGAAAGGGAGTGCACGGCAAGGCTTGACTCTTCTAGAAGGAATAAGTGTGCCACCCCTGTAGAATTAGGATTAAACCTTCTAAAATCATGTATTTATGTGTCTAAATATAATTTTGGACCCCCTAGTAGCTGGAACATAGGTAGTGTAGGATTAGGATTGGCTAAGACAAAATAAGGTATTTTGGCTCATGTTTCCTTCTTTCTTGCTGAGCTCCATATCTTCTTTGTCTTGAATTAATTCTTCCATCTCTTTAGCATATTCTTAGCCATTCTTGAACTTCAAATTCGTCCATCCATCTTGCTCCATGCATGTGCTATCCATTCCAAGCCCAAAACTGCTCTAAAATGCTCCAAATTGCCTTTTCTTGCCACTTGAGCCAATTGAACCTACAAACACACAAAAATAGCTTCAAACACTCTAATAAACATAAACTAAGTAAATAAATGCAAGGAAATAGGCTAACAAAGTCGCATAAATATGCTCCTATCAAATTCCCCCACACTTAGCTTTTGCCAATCCTCGAGCAAAACAAAATAAACAAAACAAAATCTAGACCTTCCAACATTTGCCTCAGGGATTTCCAATGCAACATGGCATATTAAAAATCACTACTCCCACAGATTTTTGCTCTCTTTACTCTTGAGTAAACACTTAACCGCAGTCACCACTCACTAGCTCGCATTTAATCAATTAAAACAACATTTTGAATGTAGTAACACGCCTTAGAGAATTCCCTCAATTCCTTACCTGATATACTTTTTATTTTCACACAGAATTTCTGACTACACTCCCTACACTAAGTATACGTGAGAAGATTGATGTAAACATGTAGACTAGCACTCACATATGTTATAACAAAGAAAGCACTTTCCGGAATTATTAATATGAACATGTATATGATCTCATGAATGGAATGCCACTACTTAGACGTGAGAACCAGGGATTCCATATGCTCATACCAATTTCAGACTCCACATATTGAAACACATAACAATCAAGATAGAAGTCTAAGGGTTGTACCGGTTCTAAGGTATTGGCTAACAAAGAAAGGTTAGGGATAAACGAAGGTTTTTAAAAGCAATAGTAAGCAAAGTAATGAAATAAACACTTAGAATTCACTTTTGAATGCAGAAATCAACTTTAAACACCCATTGGAGATTTACACAACACTTAGGGCCAGATTCAAACTTTTGGACCCTTTCTTTAACAAGCAATACTTGTGAGTTCATTCTCACTTATTTCTCAACTCTTTTCCTTTCTTTTTCTTTCCTTTTCACGTTTTATTTTCTTTTTTCTTTTGTTTTTTTTTTTTGGGGACACAAAATGTACAACCTCATAAATTTCCAACGAGAAACTTTCCCCCACACTTGCTTTTATGCATAATGTTGGTCAAAAGAAATTCCCTCTAAGTCATGCTCTACTATTCTTTAAGAACAAGGGTATGGATAGTCCTAATCTAGGCTAGGTAAGGATAATGTGGCTAACAAAGAAAATAGGCTAAATAAGGCTCAAAGGGGTTAAACCTACAATACATATGCAAAGGGTAAGGCTTTTTGTCTCTGGTTTAACTAAACAACTTCATTTTATTGTATGTTATGCACTCAGTTTTATGCTTTGAATGAAATAGGCATGAGTTCTAATATTTGGAACTCTAATGATGGAAACGCATTCTAAGTAGCAACCAAGCAATGAAATAATGAGATCATGCAACAACTATAGAACAAAAAACATTACAGATTAATAACTATCCAAACAAAGTTTAGGCTCAATTCTCTCAAGGTTGTAGCATTAGTTTAAGTTTTCCTTCAAGCATGTTACAAAAACTGATTTTTTTCCTCTGTGATTACATGTGAATTCGTAAATGACGACTACATCTAAACATAAACCAAAGGGCAAATCAACTTTCATCCATGTTTGTAACTTTCTTTAATAGTCATGCAATTAAAAACCAAATCCTCATCATTGTGCTGGAAGGTACCCTAAGACACAAACAAAAATAAAAAACGACTCTAAAAATGACTCTTTTTGGTTTTTTTTCAAAACGTTTTTTGATTTTGGTTTTTAAAATTTTTGGATTTTCTGTTATAGGACACATTAAAACACTTCAAAACACAATAAAAACACTTAAAAACAGTGAGTAATAACTTTTAGAAGTGATAGGTGATAAAATTCGAAAATTAATCGTGGAAAGCATCTATTTACCCCCTCCCCCCCCCCCCCCCCCACTTAAACCAAACATTGTCCTCAATGTTTCAAACATAGACTTACACGTAACAATCAAACAACACAACTAACAAACATGACAATTATGGCAAAGTAAAAGCAATAAAGAGTACGGTTGAGGAACGCAAATCTAGTTGTGAAGTTGGAGATTCCTAGGTCTTCTTTATTTAAACACATGGGTTGCTTCCCAAGAAGCGCTTGTTTTGGCTTATGTTTCCTCCTTTCTTGCTGAGCTCCATATCTTCTTTGTCTTGAATTAATTCTTCCATCTCTTTATCATATTCTTAGCCCTTCTTGAACTTCAAATTCGTCCATCCATCTTGCTCCATGCATGTACTATCCATTTCAAGCCCAAAACTGCTCTAAAATGCTCAAAATTGCCTTTTCTCCACTTGAGCCAATTGAACCTACAAACACACGAAAATAGTTTAAAACACTATAATAAGCATAAACTAAGTAAATAAATGCAAGGAAATAGGCTAACAAAGTCGCATAAATGTGCTTCTATCAAGGAGAAGTGGGAGGTCATGTGTAATACTTTTGCAGGTTGTAGGCATTCCAGTACTTGTCAATCTCTTTGTCGTTCATGATGGTGAGTGTGTAGCTACCCTTGCTGCCTGCTCTGCTGACTTTGTACGGACCTTCCTAAATATGATTCATCTTCTTGGAGCCCTTTCGTTGGGTAATAATGAATATTTTTCTTAATACTAGATCTTCAGGATGAAACTACTAGATATTTGCCTTTTTGTTGTAGTTGGAGATGAGCTGCTACTAGTAGGTTACAATGCAGGTGATGACCTTCTTTCGTTCCATCTCTACCAAATCTAGATTTATGCCCATCTCATTTCTATTATGCTCCAAAGTTTACAGTATAGTACTAATGCTTGACACAATAACATTGGGAGTCATGATTGCTTATGAACCGAATACCAAGGAGAAAAGAGTTTCACTGGTTGCTCGTCGTTTGGTTGTGTAATACGCCCATAAGACACCCGAAAATTTGTCTGGCCACTTTCCCTGCTTGTGTGTGAGGGTTTTCCTAAGGCAGTCTAGGATTATCTTATTGTATGTCTTCATCTGCCCGTTGCCTTAGGGATATTTAGGTGTAGACATGTGCTGCTTGATGCTATATTCCTGGAAGAACTTCGCCAAGTCTTTGCCCACGAATTGTAGGCCGTTATCAGTGACAATAGATTGAGGGATGGCAAATCGGCAAATGATGTTCCTTCATATGAAGCGTTCTATGTCTAATTGAGTAGTAGTGGTCATGGCCTCAGCTTCTACCTACTTTGTGGAGTAGTCAGTAACCACGATAATCATGCCCTTGCCCCTAGTAGCGGGCGACATGGGCTCTACTAGGTCGATTGCCCACTGCATAAATGACCATGGGCTTGTTTGCGAATGAAGCTCACTAGCAGACAGTGCGGGTACAAGGTTCAAACGTTGGTAGCTGTCACACTTTTGAACAAATTCCTTAGCGTCTTAATGTACGGTGGGCCAGTAGTAACTAGCGTTGAAGACCTTCTGTCCTAAGGATAAACTTCCTGAGTTGTAGAATTTTTAAGTTGTTGGGAGACGCTAGGCAACAGAGATGTGGGCCTGAAAAGGATATTCTGACGAGAATGTCATTCCACATGTAGCAGCGTGCTACCTTGTTTTAGAGCTTCCTAGCTTCCAATCCTTTTGCAAAGAGTGTCCTATTGACTAGATAGTCGATGATGAGATCTTTCCATCTTGAGGTTGTATTGACTTGTAACACCTTAACTGCTGGTTCTTCTTCTATGCTCAGCTTTCCTAAATACTCGATCGAGATGGAACGTCTATACTGGTGGTCCAAAGTGGAGCCTAAGGCTGCTAAGGTGTCTGCATGAGTGTTGCTTGTCTGTGGAACTTGTGTGAGGGTGTAAGTCTGAAACGCCTTAACCTGCTTTTATACCTTCTTGAGGTATAGTGCCATCCTTGGATGCTTTGTTGCATACTCCTCAGTAGTCTGGCTAGTGATGAGCTGAAAATCGGAATGGATTGTGTACTTTTTTACTGCTATATCTTGTGCCATTCGGAGGCCTACCTGTAAGGCCTCGTACTCTACTTCGTTGTTTGATGCCTTGAAGCCTAGAATGATTGCCTCTTTAAGCATCGAGCTATCTGATAGGAGCATATTTATGCGACTTTGTTAGCCTATTTCCTTGCATTTACTCAGTTAGTTTATATTTATTAGAGTGTTTTAAGCTATTTTCATGTGTTTGTAGGTTTAAATGGCAAAAGTGGCAAGAAAAGGCAAGTTGAGAAATAAGTGAGAATGAACTCACAAGTATTGTTTGTTGAAGAAAAGGTCCAAAACTTTGAATCCGGCCCTAAGTGTGTAAGAATCTTTTGTTGAAGAAAAGGTCCAAAACTTTGAATCCGGCCCTAAGTGTGTAAGAATCTTTCCCTTGTGTTTGAAGTTAGTTGCTACATTCAAAAGTTGAATTCTACGTGTTGATTTCATTACTTTGCTTACTATCACTTTAAGAACTTTTGTTTATCCTTAACCTTTCTTTGTTAGCCAATACCTTAGCCCCGTTACAACCCTTAGACTTCTATTTTAATTGTTATGTGATTCAATATGTGGAGTTTGAAATTGGTATGAGCATATGGTATCCTTGGTTCTGGCTTCTAAGTAGTGGCATTCCATTCATAAGATCATATACATGTTGTATTAATAATTCCAGAAAGTGTCTTCTTTGTTATAACATATGTGAGTGTTAGTCTACATGTTTACATCAATCTTCTCACATATACTTAGTGTAGGGAGTGTAGTCAGAAAATTTGTGTGAAAATAGAGAGTATATCCAATGAGGAATTGAGTGGATTCTCTAAGGCATGTTACTACATTCAAAATATTGTTTTAATTGATTAAATGCGAGCTAGTGAGTGGTTAATGCGATTAAGTATAAGCTCAAGGGTAAGGAGAGCTAAAATCTGTGGGAGTAGTGATTTTTAACATGTCATGTTTCATTGGAAATCCCTGAGGCAATTATTGGAAGGTTTAGGTTGTGTTTTGTTTTCTTTGTTTTGCTCGGGGACTAGCAAAAGCTAAGTGTGGGGGAATTTGATAGGAGCATATTTATGTGACTTTGTTAGCCTATTTCCTTGCATTTACTCAGTTAGTTTATATTTATTACAGTGTTTTAAGCTATTTTCGGGTGTTTGATGCGAGAATTATACGCACACAAATTAAACCCTCTTTTTGACAATTGTAGTAAGTATGTAAGTAGGGATCGTTCTGGACCGGGGATTAGGAGGGATTGTTAATCACTTGGATTTGACTCAAAAACGCTAAAAACACAATCTAAAACACTATACTAGACTCAAAGAATGCAAAACTAAACTTTAAAACACTAAGACAAACCAAAGACTCAAAATGCTTTAAAGCATAAACTAAATTGATTTCTAACTAAATTGAACAATAAGGTAAAGGGGGATTTAGGTTTTGATTAAACTAAATGACAGATTGTAAATTAAAGCATAAGGAAATGAAGTAAACACAAAATGAATGCTCAACACTCCAAGTTAATTAGGTCCGCTTAAATTAACCGTCAAGTTTTCCTTAAGTTAATGAATTGGATGATTGCATACGACAACCCAAAGCATTCCTCACAAGTTCCCTACATGAATTGCATAATAGAGATACAAGCAAGAATCATTAAGTTCTTTGAAAACTATAAGTGTTGACGAGGCATTCGTTACTATGATTGCATGAAACTTATGCCAAGAATTCGTTTAACGCGATTGTTTATAAGCAACCTCCACTACTTGTGAATATAAGTTCATAACGATTAGGTGAAATTCACTTATATTCTAGCGTCAAATTCATGCATGAAAATTAAGTGTGCACTCTCAATAAACATACATAAATAGGTTATCAATAAAACAGTTAAACAAATTGAATTCACAACTTATGAAACGTAATTAGAAGTAATCAAATCAAAATGCAAGCATAAACATATATTTCGAATCACCCCCTAGCTAAAGGGGGGTTTAGTTCCTCATACAAAACAAAGAGAATTGAAATTAAACATTGAAATCAAAGAAACGCCTAAACATTCCAACAACTCAAACTTGAATTGTATGAACGTTTAGGCTCTCTTCTCTTCCTCTTTATTGTAGCATAAGGTCTAGGGATAATTGGTTTGGGGGATGGAAGTGTGGAATGGAAGAGGAGTGGTGGAGAAGTGGAAGGGGAATGGAAAAATGGTGTTTGGATTATAAGGGGAGAGATGGGAAGCTCACGGCTAGGGAAGGGAGAATGTGTTTGTAATGTGTTGTGCATGAAATGAGATGTCCATGAATGAATGAATGCAAGGGTATTTATAGGAGTAGTGGAGGGAACATATGGCTATGTCATTTGTAGGTGAAGTAAGTGTGTGAGGTTGGTGAAGTAGGTGGATGTTGTAGGTGAAGTAGGTGGATGTTGTAGGTGAAGTGGATGTTGTAGGTGAAGTAGGTGGATGTTGTAGGTGAAGTAGGTGGATGATATGTTAAGTGATAAGTGATAAGTGATATGATATGTGGTTATGATATGATAAGTGGTTAAGTGGTGATGATAAGTGATAAGTGCATGTGGGTTAACTAATGAAGGAAATGCATGTGCAATGACAATGTGTTAGAATGGATGTGTGTTATGCATGGCATGATTGGGATTAGGAAAGGTTTAAATGTCCTAAAACTAAAGAGAACAAGGTTCCAACACTTTGGCTCCAATTAGGTCTTCAATTTCGTCCAACACTTTGGCTTCAAGCATAAGTTATCCGTCCTTAGCCCAAAAGTGCTCCAAAAGTCTCCAAAATGCATCTTTTTGCTCCTTTAGCCCTTTGGACCTACAAACACACGAAAATAGCTTAAAGTACTAAAATAACTAAAGAAACATAACGTAAATGTACGAGAACAAGCCATTTAAGTCGCATAAATATGCTCCTATCAAATACCCCCACACTTAGCTTTTGCTAGTCCTCGAGCAAAACAGAAAAACAAAACAAAAAGAACAAAACACAACCTACACCTTCCAACAATCGTATCAGGGACTTCCAATGCACATGACAAGTTAAAAATCATTATTCTCACAGATTTGAGCCATCTTTACACTTAAGTACATTCTTAATCATAGTCACCACATACTAGTTCACAATTAAGCAATTAAAACACATTTCAAATGTAGTAACATGCCTTTAGAGAATTCCCTCAATTTCTTACTAGATGTACTCTCGTTTTTCACACAGATTTTCTGACTACACACCCTACACTAGGTATATGTGAGAAGATTGATGTAAACATGTAGACGAACACTCACGTATGTTATAATAAGGAAAGCATTTTCTGGAGTTAATAAGCATGTTTAGATATGATCTCATGAATGGAATGCTACTACTTAGACGCGAGAACCAGTGACACCATAAGCTCATACCAAGTTCAAACTCCACAATTGAAATACATAACACTCAATATAGAAGTCAAAGGGTAGTAACGGGGCTAGGGTCTTGGCTAACAATGAAAGGTGAAGGATAAACAAACATTCTTAAAGCAATAGTGAGCAAAGTATTGAATTAGGCACTTAGAATTCCCTTAAGAACGCAGAAGTCAACTTTGAACACCCAAGGGAAAATCACACAAAACTTAGGGCCATATTCAACTTTTTGGACCCTTTCTTCAACCATCAACGCTCGTGAGTTCATTCTTACTTATTTTCACTCCTTTTTTTTTTTTTTTTTTTTTTTTTTTCTTTTCTTCTTCTTTTTCTTTTGAATCTCAAAACATACATATAAACGTAAGAACAAACTTTTACTCCCCCACACTCATTTTCTTGCATAATGTAACTCAAAAGGAATTCATTTAAGTCATGCTCACTAAACTTTAAGAACAAGGGTATAGGAAAGTCCTACTCTAAGCTAGGTAAGGGGTGATGTGGGTAAACAAGGAATAAAGGCAAAACGAGGCTCAACGGGGTTAAAACTTACAACATATACGAAGTATGGGAAGTAAGGCTATTTGGCTATGGTGGTGGTCACTACACAACTTCTTCTTGAATATGTGTTATGCAAATCAATAACATGCTTTGAATGAAATGGGCATGAGTTCTAGCATTTGGAACTATATGATGAAACGCCTTCTAAGTAGTAACCAAGCAAAGAATAATGAGATCATGCAACGACTTTAGAAAACAAGAAATCACAGATTATACTCTCCAAAGAACGTTATAGGCTCAAGTCTCTCAGGGTTGTAGCGTTTGTTTGAGTTCCTTCCTTCAAGCATGTTACAAAAACGAATTTTTTTCTTTTATGATTGCATGTGAAGTCATACATTATAACCATAACCAAGCATATACCAAGAGTAAATCAAACTTTTCTCTATGTTTATAACTCTTTCTAACCGTCATGCAATTATAAACCAAATCCTTATCATTGTGTTGGAAGGTACCCTAAGACACAAACACACAAAAACGACTCTTAAAACAATTCTTTTTGGGTTTTTCAAAACAAATTTTCAAATTTTTATGGGATTTTCGAATTATAAAACAAAACACACTAAAATACTCTAAAACAACTTAAAAACACCTTAAAACAGCAAGGAACAACATTTGAAGTTATGGGTGATAAAATCCCACGAATTTGCATTAAATATACTTAGTTACCCCCCCATACTTAAATCAAACATTGTCCTCAATGTTTTAAGCATATGGTTCACACAAAACATAAGTAAACACACAAAAAGCAACTAAACATACTAAACATGGCAGAATGTAATTAACAAAGAGAAGAGTTTAGGGACGCAAATCTGGTTATGGAGTGTAAATTCCCTCTTCTCCTTGGTGATTGTATTGAGGCATGATCTTGGTGATTCCACAGGCTTACTCTTGAACTGGTTTCCGCCCATCATTGATTTTCCTTTGTGCTACTCTTGAACTGGGCAGTAGGATTCCCTTTAGTGTCTCCCCCGAAGGTCTGAGCTTCCTCCTGCTATCTGTTTCTTTGTTCAATCTTTGTAGGAGTGGTCCCTTCTCTGGAAGTGTATCAACCGTTGAAGATGACTACTCGAGAGCAACGCTAGGTAAGCAATCAGGAATAGATTCCAGGCAGTTGGCTCCAGATCGGTAGACTGACTCCAAGTGCCGGCTGATTGCTTCTTTTACTTTGCCATGCAAGTAAGAACAAGAACAAAGAAAAAGACAGGGAAAGAGCATGATATGAGATATTTTTGCTTTTGACCTTGATGATATGAGATACCTTTGCTTTGAAGAAGCGGTGAATGAATCAGCACATGCTTCAATCCGCCGTTTTCTCCTGGGTCATATGTACTCCAAGCATCTGGTATCATCTTTGGGGAAGAAGAAAGAATTGAGTATTTCGAAAGGCTTTGCTGGGAGTGCGCCCTCACAGGTGAGGGAGAGTTGGGCATTTTCTTCAGGTTTGCCCTGCCATAAAAGACGAAGGTCGACATATATAGAGATAATATCAAGTGGTGGTACTTTTTACCCTTGTCGACAAACGTTTTGATCCCGCAAATCCGGCTCTTTGAAATAGTGGCGCCTCTTTGATCTTTGAATACGCCTCTTCGATTTCTGAGCAGGCGCCCTTCGATTTCTGAACGACGCCCCTTCGCTTTCTGAACGACACGTGGTAGTGCAGATGCGGCTCCTTTTGACAAAGCTGCACGCGTCTTCTGAAAAGCAGAGAAAGCGTTGCCGAACTTTGCGCTTGTCGGCTAAAGATGTGTAGATGCGATGATGGCCTCCACGTGTTTTCAGCTTTGTCAGAAATCTTTTGACAAAGTTGAACGCGTTTTCTGAAAAGCCGAGGGAGCGTCGCCTAAATTACGCCGGAAAATCCGGCTCTTTGAATCAATGGACGCGTCGTCTTGGCTTTTTATAGAGCTATCAATCACCCCAACACACACACTCTGAAGATTTCCCATTCCTGAAACTTGACTCCGGCCCTTTGTGAAATTTTAACTCCATCCACCCCTTCTCTTTGAACGTCGTTGAAAAAAAATGGCGAACTCATCGAACCTTAGCTTAGATTTGAGTCTCAGCAGCGATCCGGTTGCGCCCCGTCAAGGTAATGTATGGCGCCCTTCTTTTTTATCTTCTAACGGTCCTCTTTCAGGTGAAGACTCTGTGATGCAGGACGCCACAACAGCTACAATAGTAGCTAAAAACCTCCTCACTCCAAAAGATAGTAGGCTGCTGTCAGGACGGTCCGATGAGTTGGCCGTTCAAGAGTCCCTCGCACTTAGTGTTCAGTGTGCGAGTTCTGTGTCCAACATGGGCCAACGCCTGCTTGCTCGGTCCCGCCAAGTGGAATCGTTGATGGCAGAGGTGGAAAGACTTAAGCAAGAGATCCAGCAGCTTAAGTACGAGAATAGAAGTTTGCATGTGCTTGCAAATAACTATTCGTCAGGGATGAAGAGGAAGCTTGATGAGCTGCAAGAATCTGAGGGTCGAATTCACAGTGACCGTCAAAGGCTTGCGTCTTATCTCCAGAGGCACCTTTTTCCTGGGTCATCCAGCGCTTGGCCAAGTATTGAGGCCTGGAATGCTCTAGCTCCGATGCCTCCCGCTCCGATGCCTTCCGCTCCTATGTCTTCTGCCCCGATGCCTTCCGTCTCGATGCCTTCCACTTCAAGAGTTTTGCCACGTAGTGGGTCTTTAAGTAAACAACCTTTGTGAAGCCTCCATCGTTCTGCCATGTGTTTTTTTTTTTTTTTTTTTTTTTTTGACATAAATAAAATCAAACGGCATGGAATTGGTCCTTGAATGGAAGGTGATACTTGAAGTGAACCGGCATTGGTTTGAATTCTAATGTAGGTGCCTGATTCATAAAAAACAACAAGTTAGTATAAAATGTAATGAAATTTGGAAAAAATGACTTACTTGTTTTGTCTGACAAGAACTCAATGACAAACACCACTCCTTTGAAAGTTTCAGGGATATTGGACTTGGCCAGATTGCATGTGATGGTTATGACTTGTCCAATGTCATCAAATTTAACTTCTTTGGATTTTGTGGTTTCAAGAACGTCCTCTTTGATGAATTCATGACATTCCCTACTTGTCACCTTTGGAATGGCTTCCAAGATGTCTTTTTCACCTTCTTCTTCCTTGGAAGTCATGAATCTGCAAGGAATAGGGATACTTGTTGGAACGGGGTTAAAAATAATGAAATTTGGAACAACCATACCTGTATTAGATGGCATAGGAGCAATAGGTGCCTCCGGTAAAGGTGTTTCCACCCTTTCCGTGGGTTGGGTGTATTCCTCTTCCTTGTGATTTGATTTTGATGGTTGAGGGTCCGTTCCAACCTCCTTGTCACTTCTCAACATGATAGCATTGGTGGTTTCAAATTCTCCCTTCTGATTTGCAATGGTTGAACTAGGGAGTTCGCCTTGGTCGCAAAATTGTCCTTCGAACTCCGCTATCTGCCCAATTTGCTTTTCCAGAGTAGTAAGTAATTGAAAAATCGTATCATTTTCATTTGAATTACCTACATTACTTTGGGCAGGTTGTGGAGGTTGCATATGCGTTGAATAGAACTCCTCATACGGCTGCCAATATCCTTCTTGTTGAGCCTCATTGTCTTGATTTTGTGAGCCCTGCACCAAACAAATTAATTCATTAAGCTTTTGATTATAATCTATTGACGAACTTAAATTTGGTTGGGCATATTGAATATGAGGTTGTGGTGGCTGCCAATATCCTTCTTGTTGAACATGTTGAGGTTCCCACCACATAGAGTTTGAATGATCACTCCAATCCGAATTGTAAATATTGGAAAACACGTTATTCCTTGATTGAAGATCAAATATATCAATGCTTTGCATTTGGGACCTTTCCATGAGCTGTGACAAAAGAGAAGCATTATCAAGTGCCATGTTGTTCTTCTCTAGTACTTGAATTCAACAAACAAAACAAAATTCAAAAACTAAAACTAAAATACATAATAGAAACGAACAATCCAAGAGATTAGCAAATTTGCTAATCCCCGGCAACGGCGCCAAAATTTGATGCGAGATTTATACGCACACAAATTAAACCCTCTTTTTGACAATTGTAGTATAAGTATAAGTAGAGATCGTTCTGGACCGGGGATTAGGAGGGATTGTTAATCACTTGGATTTGACTCAAAAACATAAAAACACAATATAAAACACTAAACTAGACTCAAAGAATTTAAAACTAAACTTTAAAACACTAAGACAAACCAAAGACTCAAAATGCTTTTAAAAACACAAACTAAAATGATTTCTAACTAAATTGACATTAAAGTAAAGGGGGATTTAAGTTTATACGAAAATTGAAATAACGAAACAAGTTAATAAACTAGACAGAATGTAAATATGAATGTGATGGAATTGAATGGATGAATGCTAGCTAAGGGGTTCATCTCCATACATGTTATACTTGCATAATAAAACGATTTCCAATTGCATTTCAATAAATCATTAATTCTCAACACTCCAAGTTAATTAGGTCCGCTTAAATTAACCGTCAAGTTTTCCTTAAGTTAATGAATTGGATGATTGCATACGACAACCCAAAGCATTCCTCACAAGTTCCCTACATGAATTGCATAATAGAGATACAAGCAAGAATCATTAAGTTCTTTGAAAACTATAAGTGTTGACGAGGCATTCGTTACTATGATTGCATGAAACTTATGCCAAGAATTCGTTTAACGCGATTGTTTATAAGCAACCTCCACTACTTGTGAATATAAGTTCATAACGATTAGGTGAAATTCACTTATATTCTAGCGTCAAATTCATGCATGAAAATTAAGTGTGCACTCTCAATAAACATACATAAATAGGTTATCAATAAAACAGTTAAACAAATTGAATTCACAACTTATGAAACGTAATTAGAAGTAATCAAATCAAAATGCAAGCATAAACATATATTTCGAATCACCCCCTAGCTAAAGGGGGGTTTAGTTCCTCATACAAAACAAAGAGAATTGAAATTAAACATTGAAATCAAAGAAACGCCTAAACATTCCAACAACTCAAACTTGAATTGTATGAACGTTTAGGCTCTCTTCTCTTCCTCTTTATTGTAGCATAAGGTCTAGGGATAATTGGTTTGGGGGATGGAAGTGTGGAATGGAAGAGGAGTGGTGGAGAAGTGGAAGGGGAATGGAAAAATGGTGTTTGGATTATAAGGGGAGAGATGGGAAGCTCACGGCTAGGGAAGGGAGAATGTGTTTGTAATGTGTTGTGCATGAAATGAGATGTCCATGAATGAATGAATGCAAGGGTATTTATAGGAGTAGTGGAGGGAACATATGGCTATGTCATTTGTAGGTGAAGTAAGTGTGTGAGGTTGGTGAAGTAGGTGGATGTTGTAGGTGAAGTAGGTGGATGTTGTAGGTGAAGTGGATGTTGTAGGTGAAGTAGGTGGATGTTGTAGGTGAAGTAGGTGGATGATATGTTAAGTGATAAGTGATAAGTGATATGATATGTGGTTATGATATGATAAGTGGTTAAGTGGTGATGATAAGTGATAAGTGCATGTGGGTTAACTAATGAAGGAAATGCATGTGCAATGACAATGTGTTAGAATGGATGTGTGTTATGCATGGCATGATTGGGATTAGGAAAGGTTTAAATGTCCTAAAACTAAAGAGAACAAGGTTCCAACACTTTGGCTCCAATTAGGTCTTCAATTTCGTCCAACACTTTGGCTTCAAGCATAAGTTATCCGTCCTTAGCCCAAAAGTGCTCCAAAAGTCTCCAAAATGCATCTTTTTGCTCCTTTAGCCCTTTGGACCTACAAACACACGAAAATAGCTTAAAGTACTAAAATAACTAAAGAAACATAACGTAAATGTACGAGAACAAGCCATTTAAGTCGCATAAATATGCTCCTATCAAGGTGTAATGGATGCTTATTTATAGGTGAATGAAGGAAGGAAAGAGGGAATATTGTAGCTAGGAGGGAATGAATGAATATGGGTGCATGTGATTGGAATAATGAAGGGGGAATGTATGTAATAAAATAGCTAGGAAAAGTTGTGGAAAGCTGGAATTTCAAAGGGGATCCCACGGCATGGATGTTGTTTGAATGTGTAAAGTGTGTGTGAATGCATGTGAAGATGCTAATAAATAATGCATGTAGGGTTAGGAAATAAAATCATAACTTAAAGGGGGATGATTAAAGGGTGTTGAAAGGTTTGAAATGCATGTGTAATGTTGGAAAGGGATTGGGAATGCACGGCTTTGGGGAAAGAATGAGTGGATTGATGCGTGATTTATACGCACACAAATTAAACCCTCTTTTTGTCGATTTGTAGTATAAGTATAAGTAGGGATCGTTCTGGACCGGGGATTAGGAGGGATTGCAAATCTCTTGGAAACTGACTCAAAAACGTAAAATAAAGTTTAAAACACTAAACTAGACTCAAAGAATGCAAAATTAAAGTTTAAAACACTAAGACAAACCAAAAACTCAAAATGCTTTAAAAACACAAACTAAATTGAATTCTAACTAAAATGAACATTAAAGCAAAAGGGGGATTGAGGTTTTTACGAAAATTGAAATAACGAAACAAGTTAATAAACTAGACAGAATGTAAAGATGAAATTTATGGATGAATGCTAGCTAAGGGGTTCATCTCCATACATGTTACACTTGCATACAAGATTGATTCTCAGTTGGTCTTTCGATAAATTATGAAACTCAACGCCCCGGGTTAATTAGGTTCGCTTAAATTAACCGTCAAGTTCTCCTTAAGTTAATGAATTGGATGGGTTAGCGCAACGCAATTCACCACATTCTCCAAAAGTCCTTTACGTGAAAAGCACAATAAAGATACAATCAAAGATCATTAAGCATTATGAAAACTATAAGTGTTGACGAGGCATTCGTTACTATGGAATACGCATGAAACTTATGCCAAGAATTCTTTTAACGCGATTGTTTATAAGCAACCTCCACTACTTGTGAATATAAGTTCATAACGATTAGGTGAAATTCACTTATATTCTAGCGTCATATTTATGCATGAAAATTAAGTGCGCATTCTTAATAAACATTCATAAATAAGTTATCAATCAAACGGTTAAACAAATTGAATCCACAACTTATGAAATTCCAACGAAAGTTAATCAATTCATATTGCAAATATAAACATAGTTTCGAATCACCCCCTAGCTAAAGGGGGTTTAGTTCCTCATATCTTTGAAATCAAAGAAACGCCTAAACATTCCAACAACTCAAACTTGAATTGTATGAACGTTTAGGCACTCTTCTCTTCCATTCCTCATACGTACAAAACAAAGAGAATTAAAATGAAACATTGAAATCAAAGAATCACCTAAACATTCCAACAACTCAAACTTGAATTGTATGAACGTTTAGGTCCTCTTCTCTTCCTCGTTGTTGTAGCACAAGGTCTAAGGTGAGGTTTGGGGGATTATGGAAATGGATGAGGAGTGGTGGAATGGGGACTCACGGTTTTGGATTCTAAGGGGAAGTGTTTGTGTTAGTTGTGGTGTGAGAAATGGAGAGATGGAATGGGGAGTGTTTGTGGTGTGTTGTGGTATCTACAATGGAATGAGATGTTCTTGAATGAATGAATGCAAGGGTATTTATAGGAGTAGTGGAGGGAACATATGGTTGTTTGTTTAAGATGCAAGTGGCTAATTAATGATGGAAAAGTATGTGATTTAAAGGATGCAAAGTGAATGAATCATGAATCATTGTGGATGAAAGGTGGAAGTGCATGTGTTGATGACTAGGTTAGTGGGTGGAAATCTGAAAATGGCATATAGGAATGGGAGCTCACGGTTTGAATGTGTAAAGTGTGTGTGAATGCATGTGAAGATGCAATAAATAATGCATGTAGGGTTAGGAAATAATGAAGAAATGCATGTGAGATGTTTGGAAAGGAAATGGGAACCCACGGCAATGAAGTTGTTTTGTGTTGTGAATTATGATGAATGCATGTGAGTTAAAGAGGGAGAATGTGGTGAAATGATGAAGTAGGAAGGTGGAAGTGCATGTGAGATGTTTGGAAAGGAATAAAGAATGAATGGTGGAAATGTGAGTGAATGATGTGCATGTGTGAGAATGCATGTGGAATTAAGAGGAGTATGGAAGTGAAATAAATGAATGATATGTTAAGTGATAAGTGAATGATATGTGGTGAGTGATAAGTGAATGGTTTGATAAGTGATAAATGAATTAGTTTAAAGGGCTAGGGTTTAAGTACATAGAATGGGCCTAAAATAGGTTGGTTTGTATGGCATAATGTGTTTGATTGGGCTAGAGCCATTGTTTTGTGTCTTCAAGTGCATACAAGGCCTTCAAATTCGTCCATCATCTTGGCTCCATGGATAAGCTATCCAATCCATGCCCAAAAATGCTCCAAATGGCCTCAAAATGCACTTTCTTGCTCCCTAGGCCCTTAGAACCTGAAAACACACAAAAGAAGCATAAAGGACTAAAATAACGAGATAAACATAACGTAAATGCACGAGAACAAGCCATTTAAGTCGCATGAATATGCTCCTATCAAATACCCCCACACTTAGCTTTTGCTAGTCCTCGAGCAAAACAGAATAAAAACAAATAAACAAAACGACACTAAACACGTAAAACACAACCTAAACCTTCCAACAACCGTCTTAGGGATTTCCAATGCACATGACAAGTTAAAAATCATCATTCTCACAGATTTTAGTCATCTTCACATTTAAGTACATTCTTAATCATAGTCACCATATACTAGTTCACAATTAAGCATTTAAAACCATGTTTTGAATGTAGTAACATGCCTTAGAGAATTTGCTCAATTCCTTACAAGATATGCACTCGATTTTCACTCAGATTTTCTAACTACACACCCTAATCTAGTCATATGTGAGAAGATTGATGTAAACATGAAAACGAACACTCACATATATGTATCACAAAGAACGCAATTTCTGGAGTTAATAAGCATGTTTAGATATGATCTCATGAATGGAATGCTACTACTTAGATGCGAGAACCAGTGACACCATAAGCTCATACCAAGTTCAAACTCCACAAATTGAAACACATAACACTCAAGATAGAAGTCAAGGGTTGTAATGGGGCTAGGGTATTGGCTAACAATGAAAGGTGAAGGATAAACAAACATTCTTAAAGCAATAGTGAGCAAAGTATTGAATCAGGCACTTAGAATTTCCTTAAGAACGCAGAAGTCAACTTTGAACACCCAAGGGAAAGTCACACAAAACTTAGGGCCATATTCACTTTTTGGACCCTTTCTTCAATCACTCATTCTTTCATTTTTTTTTTTTTTTTTTTTTCTTTCTATCTTTCTTTTCTTTTGAATCTCAAACATACTTAAGAACAAGCATTCCTTCCCCCACACTCATTTTCTTGCATAATGTAACTCAAAAGGAATTCATTTAAGTCATGCTCACTATCATTTAAGAACAAGGGTGTGGATTGTCCTAAACTAGGCTAGGTAAGGGGTGATGTGGGTAACAAAGAAAATAGGCTTAAAAAGGCTCAAAGGGGTTAAAACTTACAACAAATACGAAATATGGGAAGTAAGGCTATTTGGCTATGGTGGTGGTCACTACACAACTTCTTCTTGAATATGTGTTATGCAAATCAATAACATGCTTTGAATGAAATGGGCATGAGTTCTAGCATTTGGAACTATATGATAAAACGCCTTCTAAGTAGTAACCAAGCAAAGAATAATGAGATCATGCAATGACTTTAGAAAACAAGAAATCACAGATTATACTCTCCAAAGAACGTTATAGGCTCAAGTCTCTCAGGGTTGTAGCGTTTGTTTGAGTTCCTTCCTTTAAGCATGTTACATAACTAATTTTTTTCTTTTATGATTGCATGTGAAGTCATACATTATAACCATAACCAAGCATATACCAAGAGTAAATCAAACTTTTCTCCATGTTAATAACTCTTTTTAACAGTCATGCAATTAGAAACCAAATCCTTATCATTGTGTTGGAAGGTGACCTACGACACAAAAACGACTCAAAACACTCTTTTTAGGCTTTTCAAAAACATGTTTTTCAAATTTTTATGTGATTTTCGAATTTTTAAGTCAAAACACACTAAACACGCTTAAAACACCTTAAAACAGCAAGAAACAACATGTGAAGTAATGGGTGATAAAATCCCACGAATTTGCATTAACAACATTAGTTACCCCCCCCACACTTAAATCAAACATTGTCCTCAATGTTTTAAGCATAGATTCACACAAAGCATAAGTAAATACACAAAAAGCACTTAAACATACTAAACATGGCATAATGTAATTAACAAAGAGAAGAGTTTAGAGACGCAAATCTGGTTATAGAGTGTAAATTCCATCTTCTCCTTGGTAATTGCATTGAGGCTTTTGATCTTTGTGATTCCACAGGCTTACTCTTGAACTGGTTTCTGCCCATCGTTGATTTTCCTTTGTGCTACTTCTTGAACTGGGCAGCAGGATGGTTCATTTGGTCTCCCCCGAAGGTCTGAGCTTATCCTTTGGTCTGTTTCTTTGTTCAATCTTTCCAATTCGTATTGAAAAGGGTTGGAGGATAACTCAGCCTATGTTTGTCTCCACATGCTTCAATGTATCATTTTCACTTGCCTTACTCGCTCCCCTTTGCAGAAGTGGTCCCTTCTCTGGAAGTGTATCAACCGTTGAAGATGACTACTCGAGAGCAACGCTAGGTAAGCAATCAGGAATAGATTCCAGGCAGTTGGCTCCAGAACGGAAGACTGACTCCAAGTGCCGGCTGATTGCTTCTTTTACTTTGCCATGCGAGTAAGAACAAGGACAAAGAAAAAGACAGGGAAAGAGCATGATATGAGATACTTTTGCTTTTGACCTTGATGATATGAGATACCTTTGCTTTTGAAGAAGCGGTGAATGAATCAGCACATGTATTTGTTGTGCTGTTTCCTCCTGGGTCATCTATACTCCAGGCATCTGGTATCATCTTTGGGGAAGAAGAAAGAATTGAGTATTTCGAAAGGCTTTGCTGGGAGTGCGCCCTCAGAGGTGAGGGAGAGTTGGGCATTTTCTTCAGGTTTGCCCTGCCATAAAAGACGAAGGTCGACATATATAGAGATAATAACAAGTGGTGGTACTTTTTACCTTTGTCGACAAACGTTTTGATCCCGCAACTCCGGCTTTTTGAAATAGTGGCGCCTCTTCGATCTTTGAATACGCCTCTTCGATTTCTGAGCAGGCGCCCCTTCGATTTCTGAACGACGCCCCTTCGCTTTCTGAACGACACGTGGTAGTGCAGATGCGGCTCCTTTTGACAAAGCTGCACGCGTTTTCTGAAAAGCAGAGAAAGCGTCGCCGGACTTTGCGCTTGTCGGCTAAAGATGTGTAGTTGCGATGATGGCCTCCACGTGTTTTCAGCTTTGTCAGAAATCTTTTGACAAAGTTGAACGCGTCTTCTGAAAAGCTGAGAACGCGTCGCCTAAATTACGCCGGAAATTCCGGCTTTTTGAATTGGTGGACGCGTCGCCTTGGCTTCTTATAGAGCTATCGATCACCACAACAAACACACTCTGAAGAACTCCCATTCTTGAAAATCGACTCCGACCCTTTGAAAATTTACTCCATCAACCCCTATCTTTGAACACTTTTGAAAAAATGGCAAACTCATCGAACCTTAGCTTGGAATTGAGCCTTAGCAGTGATACGGGCGCGCCGCGTCAAGGTAACGTATGGCGCCCTTCTTTTTTATCTTCTAACGGTCCTCTTTCAGGTGAAGACTCTGTGATGCAGGACGCCACAACAGCTACAATAGTAGCTAAGAATCTCCTCACTCCGAAGGATAGTAGGCTGTTGTCAGGACGGTCCGATGAGTTGGCCGTTCAAGAGTCCCTCGCATTTAGTGTTCAGTGTGCGAGCTCTGTGTCCAACATGGGCCTACGCCTGCTTGCTCGGTCTCGTCAGGTGGAATCGTTGATGGCAGAAGTGGAAAGACTTAAGCAAGAGATCCAGCAGCTTAAGTACGAGAATAGAAGTTTGCATGTGCTTGCAAATAACTATTCGTCGGGGATGAAAAGGAAGCTTGATGAGCTGCAAGAATCTGAGGGTCGAATTCACAGTGACCGTCAAAGGCTTGCGTCTTATCTCCAGAGGCACCTTTTTCCTGGGTCATCCAGCTCTTGGCCAAGTATTGAGGCCTGGAATGCTCTAGCTCCGATGCCTCCCGCTCCGATGCCTCCCGCTTCTATGCCTCCCGCTTCTGCGCCTTCCGCTTCTGCGCCTCGTAGTGGGGCTTCACGTAAACAACCTTTGTGAAGCTCCACCTTTCTCCATGTTTAGTATCTTTCTTTCAATTTTTTTTTTTTTTTTTTTTTTTAACATAAATAAAATCAAACGGCATGGAATTTATCTTTGAATGGACGGTGATACTTGAAATGATCCGGTAATAGTTTAAATTCCAGATTGGGTGCCTGAATCATTAACCACATGTTAGTATAAAAGAAAATTGAAATTCGGGGATGCGGCTTACCTGTGTGCTCCAAAATGAACTCCAGAATAAACACCCCTTCGAAAGTTATGACTTGTCCCGTGTCATAAAATCCAACTTCCTTGGGAATTGTGGTTTCAAATTTGTCCTCTTTGATGCCTTCTACATCTTCTCCAGCCACTACCTTCTCTTGAATAATTCTTCTTGGTGTACAAAGTCCTTTGAAGAATTCAACACCATCTAAAACTTGCTGTGTTGCACCAAGAATTTGAATAGCATTTTGCACCTTTGGGAAGGCTTCCACGATGTCCTTTTTACTCTCTTCTTGGTTGGGAATCAAAAACCTGCTAGGAAAAGGGACATTGGGTGGAATAACATCAGAATAACATGAAATTGGGACGTCCTTACTGGTGGTGGGTGGTTTAGAGGGCTTAGGGGGCTGCGGCAAGGGTTGTTCTACCCTTGCCGTGCGCATGTCTTCTTCCTCCTCCTCAATTAGCAGCTCTTCATCCACTTCTAGGCTATGTTTGGACATTTTTAGGTCAGCTCCAACCTCCATAGCACTTCCCAAAGTGATAGCATTATGGATTTCAAAATCTTCCTTCGAGTTTTCAATAGTTGAGTTGGAAAGTTCACTTTGCTCTTGAATTTGTTTCATGAACTCCATAATCTGCCCAAATTGCTCGTCCAATTTACCCAACTTCTTGTCTTGATTTTGTTCGTCCTGCGTCAAAGAGGTTAGTAATTGAAAATTTTTATCATTATCCATGGACATACTTGAACTTGATTGGAATTGTTGTGGGGGAGGTTGTGGTGGCTGCATAGGTGTTGTATTGAACTCCTCATATGGTTGCCAATATGCTTCTTGTTGAGCCTCCTTGGCTTGATTTTGTGACCCCTGCGCCAAAGAATTTATTTCATTAAGAATTTGAATATAATCTACTGGCGAACTTGAATTTAATTGAGCATATTGCATATGAAGTTGTGGTGGCTGCATAGGTCTTGAATAGAACTCCTCATATGGTTGCCAATATGCTTCACGTTGAACTTGTTGATCTTCCCACCATATAGAGTTTGAATGATCCCTCCAATCTCTTGGTGGACATTGATTGGCTTGAAATCCTTGCCTATATGAAGCACCAAATGTAGGGACACTCTGCATTGTGGTCCTTTCGGCATACGGCGACAATTTAGAAGTAAGATTTGCCAATTGAGCTTGAATGCTAGCAAAATCCATATCTTACTTCTCTAGTACCTAAAAAGAAAGAGAACTAAATCAAAAATCAAAAGTAACAACAAACAAAGAAAACAACACTAAGTTAGAAACTAAAACGAAAACAACTAAACCAAAAAAAAAAAAAAAAAAGAAAAGAACTAAGGGATTAGCAAAGTTACTAATCCCCGGCAACGGCGCCAAAATTTGATGCGTGATTTATACGCACACAAATTAAACCCTCTTTTTGTCGATTTGTAGTATAAGTATAAGTAGGGATCGTTCTGGACCGGGGATTAGGAGGGATTGCAAATCTCTTGGAAACTGACTCAAAAACGTAAAATAAAGTTTAAAACACTAAACTAGACTCAAAGAATGCAAAATTAAAGTTTAAAACACTAAGACAAACCAAAAACTCAAAATGCTTTAAAAACACAAACTAAATTGAATTCTAACTAAAATGAACATTAAAGCAAAAGGGGGATTGAGGTTTTTACGAAAATTGAAATAACGAAACAAGTTAATAAACTAGACAGAATGTAAAGATGAAATTTATGGATGAATGCTAGCTAAGGGGTTCATCTCCATACATGTTACACTTGCATACAAGATTGATTCTCAGTTGGTCTTTCGATAAATTATGAAACTCAACGCCCCGGGTTAATTAGGTTCGCTTAAATTAACCGTCAAGTTCTCCTTAAGTTAATGAATTGGATGGGTTAGCGCAACGCAATTCACCACATTCTCCAAAAGTCCTTTACGTGAAAAGCACAATAAAGATACAATCAAAGATCATTAAGCATTATGAAAACTATAAGTGTTGACGAGGCATTCGTTACTATGGAATACGCATGAAACTTATGCCAAGAATTCTTTTAACGCGATTGTTTATAAGCAACCTCCACTACTTGTGAATATAAGTTCATAACGATTAGGTGAAATTCACTTATATTCTAGCGTCATATTTATGCATGAAAATTAAGTGCGCATTCTTAATAAACATTCATAAATAAGTTATCAATCAAACGGTTAAACAAATTGAATCCACAACTTATGAAATTCCAACGAAAGTTAATCAATTCATATTGCAAATATAAACATAGTTTCGAATCACCCCCTAGCTAAAGGGGGTTTAGTTCCTCATATCTTTGAAATCAAAGAAACGCCTAAACATTCCAACAACTCAAACTTGAATTGTATGAACGTTTAGGCACTCTTCTCTTCCATTCCTCATACGTACAAAACAAAGAGAATTAAAATGAAACATTGAAATCAAAGAATCACCTAAACATTCCAACAACTCAAACTTGAATTGTATGAACGTTTAGGTCCTCTTCTCTTCCTCGTTGTTGTAGCACAAGGTCTAAGGTGAGGTTTGGGGGATTATGGAAATGGATGAGGAGTGGTGGAATGGGGACTCACGGTTTTGGATTCTAAGGGGAAGTGTTTGTGTTAGTTGTGGTGTGAGAAATGGAGAGATGGAATGGGGAGTGTTTGTGGTGTGTTGTGGTATCTACAATGGAATGAGATGTTCTTGAATGAATGAATGCAAGGGTATTTATAGGAGTAGTGGAGGGAACATATGGTTGTTTGTTTAAGATGCAAGTGGCTAATTAATGATGGAAAAGTATGTGATTTAAAGGATGCAAAGTGAATGAATCATGAATCATTGTGGATGAAAGGTGGAAGTGCATGTGTTGATGACTAGGTTAGTGGGTGGAAATCTGAAAATGGCATATAGGAATGGGAGCTCACGGTTTGAATGTGTAAAGTGTGTGTGAATGCATGTGAAGATGCAATAAATAATGCATGTAGGGTTAGGAAATAATGAAGAAATGCATGTGAGATGTTTGGAAAGGAAATGGGAACCCACGGCAATGAAGTTGTTTTGTGTTGTGAATTATGATGAATGCATGTGAGTTAAAGAGGGAGAATGTGGTGAAATGATGAAGTAGGAAGGTGGAAGTGCATGTGAGATGTTTGGAAAGGAATAAAGAATGAATGGTGGAAATGTGAGTGAATGATGTGCATGTGTGAGAATGCATGTGGAATTAAGAGGAGTATGGAAGTGAAATAAATGAATGATATGTTAAGTGATAAGTGAATGATATGTGGTGAGTGATAAGTGAATGGTTTGATAAGTGATAAATGAATTAGTTTAAAGGGCTAGGGTTTAAGTACATAGAATGGGCCTAAAATAGGTTGGTTTGTATGGCATAATGTGTTTGATTGGGCTAGAGCCATTGTTTTGTGTCTTCAAGTGCATACAAGGCCTTCAAATTCGTCCATCATCTTGGCTCCATGGATAAGCTATCCAATCCATGCCCAAAAATGCTCCAAATGGCCTCAAAATGCACTTTCTTGCTCCCTAGGCCCTTAGAACCTGAAAACACACAAAAGAAGCATAAAGGACTAAAATAACGAGATAAACATAACGTAAATGCACGAGAACAAGCCATTTAAGTCGCATGAATATGCTCCTATCATGGATGTGCAAATGTGTTTTAATTAATGAAAGTGTTTGGAGAATGAATGCAATGATGAAGAGTGAATAAAGAATGGATGTAGGGTTAGCTAGGTTGGCTTTGTTTGGGTGCATGTGTGTTAATGGTGGTTTTGCATGTGAATTGATGGATTGTTTTTGATGGAATTGATGGTTCTTTGCATGGCTATAAGGGAGAGAATAAGAGAGAATGGGCTAGGCCCTTTGTTTTATGTCCAAAGTGAATACAAGGCCTTCAAATTCGTCCATCCTCTTGGCTCCATGGATAAGCTATCCAATCCATGCCCAAAAATGCTCCAAATGGCCTCAAAATGCACTTTCTTGCTCCCTAAGCCCTTAGAACCTGAAAACACACAAAAGAAGCATAAAGAACTAAAATAACTAAAGAAACATAACGTAAATGTACGAGAACAAGCCATTTAAGTCGCATGAATATGCTCCTATCAGCCTCCACGTGTTGTCTGAAAAGAAGAAATCTTTTGACAAAGTTGAACGCGTCTTCTGAAAAGCCGAGAAAGCGTTGCCTAAATTACGCCGGAAATTCCGGCTTTTTGAATCGGTGGACGCGTCGCTTTGGCTTTTTTTATTGAGCTATCGATCACCACAACAAACCCACTCTGAAGATTTCCCATTCTTGAAAATCGACTCCGACCCTTTGAAATTTAACTCCATCCCTTCTCTTTGAACACTTTTGAAAAATGGCAAACTCATCGAACCTTAGCTTGGAATTGAGCCTTAGCAGTGATACGGGCGCGCCGCGTCAAGGTAACGTATGGCGCCCTTCTTTTTTATCTTCTAACGGTCTTCTTACAGGTGAAGACTCCGTGATGCAGGACGCCACAACAGCTACAATAGTAGCTAAGAACCTCCTCACTCCAAAAGATAGTAGGCTGCTGTCAGGACGGTCCGATGAGTTGGCCGTTCAAGAGTCCCTCGCACTTAGTGTTCAGTGTGCGAGTTCTGTGTCCAACATGGGCCAACGCCTGCTTGCTCGGTCCCATCAGGTGGAATCATTGATGGCAGAGGTGGAAAGACTTAAGCAAGAGATCCAGCAGCTTAAGTACGAGAATAGAAGTTTGCATGTGCTTGCAAATAACTATTCGTCGGGGATGAAGAGGAAGCTTGATGAGCGGCACGAATCTGAGGGTCGAATCCAAAGTGACCGTCAAAGGCTTGCGGCTTATCTCCAGAGGCACTTTTTTCCTGGGTCATCCAGCGCTTGGCCAAGTATTGAGGCCTGGAATGCTCTAGCTCCGATGCCTCCCGCTCCGATGGCTTCCGCTCCGATGCCTCCCGCTTCTATGCCTTCTACTTCTGCGCCTTCCGCTTCTGCGCCTCGTAGTGGGGCTTCACGTAAACAACCTTTGTGAAGCTCCACCTTTCTCCATGTTTAGTATCTTTTTTTTAATAAATGAAATTTTTTTTTTTTTTCAGTGCATTGGGTTTCCTCCCAAGTAGCGCTTTCTTTTACGTCTTGCAGCCGGACGAAGAACCCAATCAATCCAGGATATGTTCACGAATCGGATGAGAACTCCGAGTCATAAACTAGTACCTAAAACAAGAAACAAAACAAGATTAAGAATCTGGAATAAAAACAAACAAAAATAAAACAATCCAAGGGATTAGCAAATTTTCTAATCCCCGGCAACGGCGCCAAAATTTGATGCGAGATTTATACGCACACAAATTAAACCCTCTTTTCGTCAAATTGTAGTATATGTATAAGTAGGGATCGTTCTAGACGGGGGATTAGGAGGGATTGTTAACCACTTGAATTTGACTCAAAAACGTAAAATAACAATATGAAACACTATACTAGACTCAAAGAATGCAAAACTAAACTTTAAAACACTAAAACAAACCAAAAGACTCAAAACAGCACCAAAACACTCAAAACTGCCTAAAAATCACTTTCTGGGCAGTTTTGAGCACCTTGAGTACTTTGGACGAATTTGAGAAACAAAATGAATCAAAACACTTATAAACACAAACTAAATGTATTTCTAACTAATCTAACACTTTAAAAGAAATGGGAGATTGGTTTTGAATGAAACTTGAAATAAAAACAGAAACTTGGAAACAAACAGATTGTAAATTAAAGCATAAGGAAATGAAGTAAACACAAGATGAATGAATCAACAACTAATAAAATAAGAGAGTACCAATGAAGATGAAGCTAGAGATTCGATTTCACCATTGCTAAGCCAAGTCCATGCTTGTTAAGTCAGATTATACTCATTCATCTACCTATTTCTTGGGTTTGTTTCACTTAGATATGATCAGCCATATGATGTGTGGATTTGATCAAATGTCTCTAATTATGAGCCTAATTGTGATGTGCAACTTTGGTTCCTAATCAAGACTATGTAGTGCACAAGAAACTTTCACAAAACCAAAGGGAACACTCGGCAGGATGTTTGCAAAACATTCCCTTCATTCATTCACATATCTACCAAGATTATGCATGATGTGTGCTTTAATCTTGGCTAAACAACCTGTGGTTAATTCAAATGATGATCAAGCACTAAAATTAACACACTAAGTCACAATTAAATCGGAGAATAAAGCAAGAAATAGATAGATTAAATGAGAATTCCGAATTAACTACATGGCAATCTTGCAAGGCTACATCGAATCCCTAGAGGAGGATTAGTTACAATTCATGTTTGCAAAGGATTTAACATAAAAATATAAAACATGAATGAACATAGAATTAATAAGAAGAAAGAACCCTTGAAGCAAAACTGATGTAGAATCAAAGAAACACCTAAACATTCCAACAACTCAAACTTGAATTGTATGAACGTTTAGGCCCTCTTATCTTCCTTTTCGTCGTAGCACAAGGTCTAAGGGATGTTGTTGGTGTGTTGAATGGATTGGGGAATTATGGAAATGGAAGGATGATGTTTGGATTGTAAGGGAGAGTCACGGCACAAAGGGGGGTTTTTGGTCTACATTTCTGCAATGGATGAAGTGTATGAATGGAATGGATGGACTTTGTGAAGGGCACGGCCCCAAGGGACCAATTTCTGTTGTGAAATGAATTGTGTATGAATGAGAATGAATGAATGAGTATTTATAGGTGAAATGGGGGGAACATGACAGCTAGGTTGCATGTGCTAATGTTTGTGTGTGCATGTGAAATCTGGAATTGCATGTGTGTTGAATGTGAAAGCATGTGCAATGAATGTGTGGTGAATGATGGAGGAACAAGTGCATGTGAATGCATGGTGATAGCATGTGCACGGTTTTGGTTGGAATGATGGCAGATTGTGAAAACATGTGAATGCATGTGTTTGATGAATGATAAGTGGTGAATGATATGATAAGTGATAAGTGGTGAATGATAAGTGATGAATGATAAGTGGTGAATGATAAGTGGTGAATGATAAGTGATATGATATGTGATTATGATAAGTAATGGGAGCATGTGTATGGTTTTGGGAGAAAGGTGGAGATGCACGGCATAAGGGAATTGGAAAGGTTTAAATGTCCTAAAACTAAAGGGAACAAAGTTCCAACACTTTGGTCTTCAATTTCGTCCAACATTTTGGCGCCAAGCATAAGCTATCCATCCTTAGCCCAAAAGTGCTCCAAAAGTCTCCAAAATGCATCTTTTTGCTCCTTTAGCCCTTTGGACCTACTGATAGGAGCATATTTAGGCGACTTACTTAGCTTGTTTTCGTGCATTTATATCGTTAATTCATAGTTGTTTTTGGCGTTTAAGCCATTTTCGTGTGTTTTTAGGTTCATGTGGCTAAGGAAGCAAAAAGATGCATTTTGGAGCATTTTGGAGCAAAATTGAACTTGGAAGGGATAACTTATACTTGGAGCAAAAGGAATGGACGAAATTGAAGAGTTGATGTCACAAGGATTCCTACTTGAAGTAGCCACACACCTTCCACATTTCAGCCACATGCACTTGTTCCTCCATCATTGCACCAACAACAACCTTGCCATGCACTCCCTTTAATTAATTCAATCTAGCTGTCATTCACATGCATTTCATTCATCATTTCTACCCCCACATGTCCCTTTAATCATTCAAACATGCACTCCCTTTAATCACATGCATAAATCAGCCACATGCATCTCCCATCACCATATCAGATTTCCATCATATTCACATGCATTCCATCCTTTAAAACATTGCACATGCACTCCCTTTAATTAATTAAGCCACATGCACTCCCATCCATTTCATCATTGCAGCCAACACATGCTTTCACATGCATTTTCAGATTGTCCCCTTGCACATGCAGCCACATATTCATTGCACATGCAATTCCAACCCACATGCATCCTTTAATCATTCAAACATGCAGCCACATTCCCTCCTAGCTGTCATGTTCCCCCCATTTCACCTATAAATAAGCATCCATTGCATTCATACTCATCCATTCACTCCTCCATTTCAGAAATTCATCCATTGTACATACCACAACACAAACCCTTCCATTTTCAGAATGTAGACCATCACAAACTGCCCTTGGTGCCGTGGCCTTGAGGCACCACTCCCTTACAATCCAAACACCATCTTTCCATTTTCACCACTACCCAAACCATTCACACCATCAAACTATCCTTAGACCTTGTGCTACAATGAAGAGGAAGAGAAGAGTGCCTAAACGTTCATACAATTCAAGTTTGAGTTGTTGGAATGTTTAGGTGTTTCTTTGATTTCAATGTTTAATTTCAATACTCTTTGTTTTGTACGAATGAGGAATGGAAGAGAAGAGTGCCTAAACGTTCATACAATTCAAGTTTGAGTTGTTGGAATGTTTAGGTGTTTCTTTGATTCTCTTTGTTTTGTACCATGAGGAACTAAATCCCCCTTGGTTAGGGGGTAATTCGAAATATATGTTTATGCTTGCATTTTGATTTGATTACTTCTAATTGCGTTTCATAAGTTGTGGATTCAATTTGTTTAACTGTTTGATTGATAACTTATTTATGTATGTTTATTGAGAGTGCACGCTTAATTTCCATGCATGAATATGACGCTAGAATATAAGTGAGTGTCACCTAATAGTTACGAACTTATATTCACAAGTAGTGGAGGTTGCTTATAAACAATCGCGTTAAACGAATTCTTGGCATAAGTTTCATGCAATCATAGTAACGAATGCCCCGTCAACACTTATAATTTTCATAGAGCGTAATGATTCTTGCTTGTATCTCTATTATGCAATCATATAGGGGACTTGTGGGGAATGTTTTGGGTTGTCGTATGCAATCATCCAATTCAATAACGTTAGGAAGATTTGAAGGTTAATTAGTGCATCACGGTTAACTTGGGGTGTTGAGAATTAATGATTTGTTGAAATGCAATTGGAAATCGTTTATTATGCAAGTATAACATGTATGGAGATGAACCCCTTAGCCATTCTATCATCCATTCATTCCATTCCATCAAATTCGTTTTACAATCTGTTTAGTTTATTAACTTGTTTTGTTATTTCAATTTTCGTATAAATCTAAATCCTCCTTTACTTTATTGTCCAATTTAGTTAGAAAGTGTCTTAGTTTATGTTTCTAAGTGTTTTGATTAAATTTGTTACATAAATTCGTCCAAATTCACCAAAGTGCTCAAAACTGCCCAGAAAGTGATTTTAAGGCAGTTTTGAGTGTTTTGGGTGATGTTTGAGTCTTTTCGTTTGTTTTAGTGTTTTAAAGTTTAGTTTTACCTTCTTTGAGTCTAGTTTAGTGTTTTATATTACGTTTTTACTTTTTTGAGTCAAATCCAAGTGATTAACAATCCCTCCTAATCCCCGGTCCAGAACGATCCCTACTTATACATATACTACAATTTGACGAAAAGAGGGTTTAATTTGTGTGCGTATAATTCTCGCATCACTGATGCGAGATTTATACGCACACAAATTAAACCCTCTTTTCGTCAAATTGTAGTATATGTGCAAGTAGGGATCGTTCTGGACCGGGGATTAGGAGGGATTGTTAATCACTTGGATTTGACTCAAAAACATAAAAACACAATATAAAACACTAAACTAGACTCAAAGAATTCAAAAATACTTTAAAACATAAACTAAACAGATTCTAAGCATTAAAGAACAAGAAAGTAAAGGGGGGTTTAGGTTTTACGAAAATTGAAATAACGAAACAAGTTAATAAACTAGACAGAATGTAAATATGAATGTGATGGAATTGAATGGATGATAAAATAGCTAAGGGGTTCATCTCCATACATGTTACACTTGCATAATAAAAAGATTTCCAATTGCATTTTAATAAATTATGAAACTCATCACCCCGGGTCAATTAGGTCCGCTTAAATTAACCGTCAAGTTTTCCTTAAGTTAATGAATTGGATGGGTTAGCGCAACGCAATTCACTACATTCTCCAAAAGTCCTTTACGTGAACAGCACAATAAAGATACAATCAAAGATCATTAAGTATTATGAAAACTATAAGTGTTGACGAGGCATTCGTTACTATGATGAGCATGAAACTCGTGCCAAGAATTCTTTTAACGCGATTGTTTATAAGCAACCTCCACTACTTGTGAATATAAGTTCATAACGATTAGGTGAAACTCACTTATATTCTAGCGTCATATTCATGCATGAAAATTAAGCGCGCATTCTCAATAACATACATAAATAAGTTATCAATCAAACGGTTAAACAAATTGAATTCACAACTTATGAAACGCAATTAGAAGTAATCAAATCAAAATGCAAGCATAAACATTTATTTCGAATCACCCCCTAGCTAAAGGGGGTTTTAGTTCCTCATTACGTTGAAATCAAAGAAACACCTAAACATTCCAACAACTCAAACTTGAATTGTATGAACGTTTAGGCACTCTTCTCTTCCATTCCTCATACGTACAAAACAAAGAGAATTGAATTTAAACTTTGAAATCAAAGAAACACCTAAACATTCCAACAACTCAAACTTGAATTGTATGAACGTTTAGGCCCTCTTATCTTCCTCGTTGTTGTAGCACAAGGTCTAACGTGAGGTTTGGGCGATTATGGAAATGGTAGAGGAGTGGTGTTTGGATTATAAGGGAAGGGGGACTCACGGCTAAAGAAGGTGGAGAGTGAATGTGGTGTGTTGTGTATGAAAATGAGATGTCCATGAATGAATGAATGCAAGGGTATTTATAGGAGTAGTGGAGGGAACATATGGCTATGTCATTTGTAGGTGAAGTAGGTGGATGTTGTAGGTGAAGTAGGTGGATGTTGTAGGTGAAGTGGATGTTGTAGGTGAAGTAGGTGGATGTTGTAGGTGAAGTAGGTGGATGTTGTAGGTGAAGTGGGTGGATGTTGTAGGTGAAGTAGGTGGATGTTGTAGGTGAAGTGGATGTTGTAGGTGAAGTAGGTGGATGTTATGTTAAGTGATAAGTGATAAGTGATATGATATGTGGTTATGATATGATAAGTGGTTAAGTGGTGATGATAAGTGATAAGTGATTAAGTGATATGATATGTGGTGATGATAAGTGATAAGTGCATGTGGGTTAACTAATGAAGGAAATGCATGTGCAATGACAATGTGTTAGAATGGATGTGTGTTATGCATGGCATGATTGGGATTAGGAAAGGTTTAAATGTCCTAAAACTAAAGAGAACAAGGTTCCAACACTTTGGCTCCAATTAGGTCTTCAATTTCGTCCAACACTTTGGCTTCAAGCATAAGCTATCCGTCCTTAGCCCAAAAGTGCTCCAAAAGTCTCCAAAATGCATCTTTTTGCTCCTTTAGCCCTTTGGACCTACAAACACATGAAAATAGCTTAAAGTACTAAAATAACTAAAGAAACATAACGTAAATGTACGAGAACAAGCCATTTAAGTCGCATAAATATGCTCCTATCAAATACGCCCACACTTAGCTTTTGCTAGTCCTCGAGCAAAACAGAAAAACAAAACAAAAAGAACAAAACACAACCTACACCTTCCAACAATCGTATCAGGGACTTCCAATGCACATGACAAGTTAAAAATCATTATTCTCACAGATTTGAGCCATCTTTACACTTAAGTACATTCTTAATCATAGTCACCACATACTAGTTCACAATTAAGCAATTAAAACACATTTCAAATGTAGTAACATGCCTTTAGAGAATTCCCTCAATTTCTTACTAGATGTACTCTCGTTTTTCACACAGATTTTCTGACTACACACCCTACACTAGGTATATGTGAGAAGATTGATGTAAACATGTAGACGAACACTCACATATGTTATAATAAGGAAAGCATTTTCTGGAGTTAATAAGCATGTTTAGATATGATCTCATGAATGGAATGCTACTACTTAGACGCGAGAACCAGTGACACCATAAGCTCATACCAAGTTCAAACTCCACAATTGAAATACATAACACTCAATATAGAAGTCAAAGGGTAGTAACGGGGCTAGGGTATTGGCTAACAATGAAAGGTGAAGGATAAACAAACATTCTTAAAGCAATAGTGAGCAAAGTATTGAATTAGGCACTTAGAATTCCCTTAAGAACGCAGAAGTCAACTTTGAACACCCAAGGGAAAATCACACAAAACTTAGGGCCATATTCAACTTTTTGGACCCTTTCTTCAACCATCAACGCTCGTGAGTTCATTCTTACTTATTTTCACTCCTTTTTTTTTTTTTTTTTTTTTTTTTTTTTTCTTTTCCTCTTTTTCTTTTGAATCTCAAAACATACATATAAACGTAAGAACAAACTTTTACTCCCCCACACTCATTTTCTTGCATAATGTAACTCAAAAGGAATTCATTTAAGTCATGCTCACTAAAATTTAAGAACAAGGGTATAGGAAAGTCCTACTCTAAGCTAGGTAAGGGGTGATGTGGGTAAACAAGGAATAAAGGCAAAACAAGGCTCAACGGGGTTAAAACTTACAACATATACGAAGTATGGGAAGTAAGGCTATTTGGCTATGGTGGTGGTCACTACACAGCTTCTTCTTGAATATGTGTTATGCAAATCAATAACATGCTTTGAATGAAATGGGCATGAGTTCTAGCATTTAGTTCTATCATGATACAATTGCATTCTAAGTAGCAACCAAGCAAGGAATAATGAGATCATGCAACAACTTAAGAAAATAAAGAATCACAGAAAATAACTCTCCAAAGAAAGTAATGGCTCGAGTCTCACAAGGATGTAGCGTTTGTTTGAGTTTCTTCCTTCAAACATGTTACAAAAACGAATTTTTCTTTTATGATTGCATGTGAAGTCATACATTATAACCATAACCAAGCATATACCAAGAGTAAATCAAACTTTTCTCTATGTTTATAACTCTTTCTAACCGTCATGCAATTATAAACCAAATCCTTATCATTGTGTTGGAAGGTACCCTAAGACACAAACACACAAAAATGACTCTTAAAACAACTCTTTTTGGGTTTTTCAAAACAATTTTTCAAATTTTTATGGGATTTTCGAATTATAAAACAAAACACACTAAAACACTCTAAAACAACTTAAAAACACCTTAAAACAGCAAGGAACAACATTTGAAGTTATGGGTGATAAAATCCCACGAATTTAAATTAACAACATTAGTTACCCCCCCCCCCCCCCCCACACTTAAATCAAACATTGTCCTTAATGTTTTAAGCATAGATTCACACAAAACATAAGTAAACACACAAAAAGCAATTTAAACATACTAAACATGGCAGAATGTAATTAACAAAGAGAAGAGTTTAGGGACGCAAATCTGGTTATGGAGTGTAAATTCCATCTTCTCCTTGGTAATTGCATTGAGGCTTTGATCATAGTGACTCCACAGGCTTACTCTTGAACTGGTTTCCGCCCATCATTGATTTTCCTTTGTGCTACTCTTGATCTGGGCAGCAGGATGGTTCTTTTGGTTTCCCCCGAAGGTCTGAGCTTCCTCCTGTTATCTGTTTCTTTGTTCAATCTTTGCAGGAGTGGTCCCTTCTCTGGAAGTGTAACAACCGTTGAAGATGACTACTCGAGAGCAACGCTAGGTAAGCAATCAGGAATAGATTCCAGGCAGTTGGCTCCAGATTGGAAGACTGACTCCAAGTGCCGGCTGATTGCTACTTTTACTTTGCCATGCAAGTAAGAACAAGGACAAAGAAAAAGACAGGGAAAGAGCATGATATGAGATACTTTTGCTTTTGACCTTGATGATATGAGATACCTTTGCTTTGAAGAAGCGGTGAATGAATCAGCACATGCTTCAATCCGCCGTTTCCTCCTGGGTCATATGTACTCCAGGCATCTGGTATCATCTTTGGGGAAGAAGAAAGAATTGAGTATTTTGAAAGGCTTTGCTGGGAGTGCGCCCTCAGATGTGAGGGAGAGTTGGGCATTTTCTTCAGGTTTGCCCTGCCATAAAAGACGAAGGTCGACATATATAGAGATAATATCAAGTGGTGGTACTTTTTACCCTTGTCGACAAACGTTTTGATCCCGCACATCCGGCTCTTTGAAATAGTGGCGCCTCTTCGATCTTTGAATACGCCTCTTCGATTTCTGAGCAGGCGCCCCTTCGATTTCTGAACGACGCCCCTTCGCTTTCTGAACGACACGTGGTAGTGCAGATGCGGCTCCTTTTGACAAAGCTGCACGAGTCTTCTGAAAAGCAGAGAAAGCGTCGCCGAACTTTGCGCTTGTCGGCTAAAGATGTGTAGATGCGATGATGGCCTCCACGTGTTTTCAGCTTTGTCAGAAATCTTTTGACAAAGTTGAACGCGTTTTCTGAAAAGCAGAGAACGCGTCGCCTAAATTACGCCGGAAATTCCGGCTTTTCGAATTGGTGGACGCGTCGCCTTGGCTTCTTATAGAGCTATCGATCACCACAACAAACACACTCTGAAGAATTCCCATTCTTTAAAATCGACTCCGGCCCTTTGAGAATTAACTCCATCCACCCCATCTCTTTGAACACTTTTGAAAAATGGCAAACCCATCGAACCTTAGCTTAGAATTGAGTCTCAGCAGTGATACGGCCGCGCCGCGTCAAGGTAACGTATGGCGCCCTTCTTTCTTATCTTCTAACGGTCCTCTCACAGGTGAAGACTCCGTGATGCAGGACGCCACAACAGCTACAATAGTAGCTAGGAACCTCCTCACTCCAAAAGATAGTAGGCTGCTGTCAGGACGGTCCGATGAGTTGGCCGTTCAAGAGTCCCTCGCACTTAGTGTTCAATGTGCGAGTTCTGTGTCCAACATGGGCCAACGCCTGCTTGCCCGCTCCCGTCAGGTGGAATCATTGATGGCAGAGGTGGAAAGTCTTAAACAGGAGATCAAACTGCTTAAGCATGAGAATAGAAGTTTGCATGTGCTTGCAAATAACTATTCGTCGGGGATGAAGAGGAAGCTTGATGAACTGCAAGAGTCTGAAGGTCGGATTCAAAGTGACCGTCAAAGGTTTTCGTCTTTCCTCCAGAGGCACCTTTTTCCTGGATCATCCAGCGTTTGGCCAAGTATTGAGGCCTCGAATGCTCTATCTTCGATGCCTCTATCTCCGATGCCTTCCGCTCCTATGTCTTCTGCCCCGATGCCTTCCGTCTCGATGCCTTCCGCTTCAAGAGTTTTGCCACGTAGTGGGTCTTTAAGTAAACAACCTTTGTGAAGCCTCGCCACTTTTATTATTATTATTATTTTTTTTTTTTAACATAAATAAAATCAAACGGCATGGAATTGGTCCTTGAATGGAAGGTGATACTTGAAGTGAACCGGCATTGGTTTGAATTCTAATGTAGGTGCCTGATTCATAAAAAACAACAAGTTAGTATAAAATGTAATGGAATTTGAAAAAAATGACTTACTTGTTTTGTCTGACAAGAACTCAATGACAAACACCACTCCTTTGAAAGTTTCAGGGATATTGGACTTGGCCAGATTGCATGTGATGGTTATGACTTGTCCAATGTCATCAAATTCAACTTCTTTGGGCATTGTTGTCTCAAGTATATCCCCTTTGATGAATTCATGAAATTCCCTACTTTGCACCTTTGGAAGGTCTTCCAAGATGTCTTTTTCACTTTCTTCTTCCTTGGAATTCATGAACCTGCAAGGAATAGGGATATTAGGTGGAATGGGGTTAGAACTAATTGGAACAACCTTACTTGAATTAGATGGCGTAGGAGCAATAAGTGCTTCCGGCAAAGGTGCTTCAAGTCCTCCCTTCGGATTTACAATGGTTGAACTAGGGAGTTTGCCTTGGTCGCAAAATTGTCCTACGAACTCTGCTATCTGCCCAATTTGCTTTTCCAAGTGATCCAACCTTTTGTCTTCTTGTCGAGCCTCATTGTCTTGATTTTGTGAGCCCTGCACCAAACAAATTAATTCGTTAAGCTTTTGATTATAATCTATTGACGAACTTAAATTTGGTTGGGCATATTGAATATGAGGTTGTGGTGGCTGCCAATATCCTCCTTGTTGAGCATTTTGAGGTTCCCACCACATAGAGTTTGAATGATCACTCCAATCCGAATTGTAAGTATTGGAAAACACGTTATTCCTTGATTGAAGATTAGATATATCAACTCTTTGCATTTGGGACCTTTCCATGAGCTGTGACAAAAGAGAAGCGTTATCAAGTGCCATGTTGTTCTTAACAAACAAAACACAAATAAAAACTAAATCTAAAAGACAATACAGAAACAAACAATCCAAGGGATTAGCAAATTTTCTAATCCCCGGCAACGGCGCCAAAATTTGATGCGAGATTTATACGCACACAAATTAAACCCTCTTTTCGTCAAATTGTAGTATATGTGCAAGTAGGGATCGTTCTGGACCGGGGATTAGGAGGGATTGTTAATCACTTGGATTTGACTCAAAAACATAAAAACACAATATAAAACACTAAACTAGACTCAAAGAATTCAAAAATACTTTAAAACATAAACTAAACAGATTCTAAGCATTAAAGAACAAGAAAGTAAAGGGGGGTTTAGGTTTTACGAAAATTGAAATAACGAAACAAGTTAATAAACTAGACAGAATGTAAATATGAATGTGATGGAATTGAATGGATGATAAAATAGCTAAGGGGTTCATCTCCATACATGTTACACTTGCATAATAAAAAGATTTCCAATTGCATTTTAATAAATTATGAAACTCATCACCCCGGGTCAATTAGGTCCGCTTAAATTAACCGTCAAGTTTTCCTTAAGTTAATGAATTGGATGGGTTAGCGCAACGCAATTCACTACATTCTCCAAAAGTCCTTTACGTGAACAGCACAATAAAGATACAATCAAAGATCATTAAGTATTATGAAAACTATAAGTGTTGACGAGGCATTCGTTACTATGATGAGCATGAAACTCGTGCCAAGAATTCTTTTAACGCGATTGTTTATAAGCAACCTCCACTACTTGTGAATATAAGTTCATAACGATTAGGTGAAACTCACTTATATTCTAGCGTCATATTCATGCATGAAAATTAAGCGCGCATTCTCAATAACATACATGATAGGAGCATATTTATGCGACTTAAATGGCTTGTTCTCGTACATTTACGTTATGTTTCTTTAGTTATTTTAGTACTTTAAGCTATTTTCGTGTGTTTGTAGGTCCAAAGGGCTAAAGGAGCAAAAAGATGCATTTTGGAGACTTTTGGAGCACTTTTGGGCTAAGGACGGATAGCTTATGCTTGAAGCCAAAGTGTTGGACGAAATTGAAGACCTAATTGGAGCCAAACTGTTGGAACCTTGTTCTCTTTAGTTTTAGGACATTTAAACCTTTCCTAATCCCAATCATGCCATGCATAACACACATCCATTCTAACACATTGTCATTGCACATGCATTTCCTTCATTAGTTAACCCACAAGCACTTATCACTTATCATCACTACATATCATATCACTTAATCACTTATCACTTATCATCACCACTTAACCACTTATCATATCATAACCACATATCATATCACTTATCACTTATCACTTAACATATCATCCACCTACTTCACCTACAACATCCACCTACTTCACCTACAACATCCACCTATTTCACCTACAACATCCACCTACTTCACCTACAACATCCACCTACTTCACCTACAACCTCCACTTACTTCACCAACCTCACACATGATAGGAGCATATTCATGCGACTTAAATAGCTTGTTCTCGTACATTTACGTTATGTTTCTTTAGTTATTTTAGTACTTTTAAGCTATTTTCGTGTGTTTGTAGGTCCAAAGGGCTAAAGGAGCAAAAAGATGCATTTTGGAGACTTTTGGAGCACTTTTGGGCTAAGGACGGATAGCTTATGCTTGAAGCCAAAGTGTTGGACGAAATTGAAGACCTAATTGGAGCCAAAGTGTTGGAACCTTGTTCTCTTTAGTTTTAGGACATTTAAACCTTTCCTAATCCCAATCATGCCATGCATAACACACATCCATTCTAACACATTGTCATTGAACATGCATTTCCTTCATTAGTTAACCCACATGCACTTATCACTTATCATCACCACATATCATATCACTTAATCACTTAATCACTTATCACTTATCATCACCACTTAACCACTTATCATATCATAACCACATATCATATCACTTATCACTTATCACTTAACATAACATCCACCTACTTCACCTACAACATCCACCCACTTCACCTACAACATCCACCCACTTCACCTACAACATCCACCTACTTCACCTACAACATCCACCCACTTCACCTACAACATCCACCTACTTCACCTACAACATCCACTTCACCTACAACATCCACCTACTTCACCTACAACATCCACCTACTTCACCTACAAATGACATAGCCATATGTTCCCTCCACTACTCCTATAAATACCCTTGCATTCATTCATTCATGAACATCTCATTTCATACACAACACATTACAAACACATTCTCCCTTCCCTAGCCGTGAGCTTCCCATCTCTCCCTTTATAATCCAAACACCATTTTTCCATTCCCCTTCCACTTCTACACCACTCCTCATCCATTTCCATAATCCCCCAAACCTCACCTTAGACCTTGTGCTACAACAACGAGGAAGATAAGAGGGCCTAAACGTTCATACAATTCAAGTGTGAGTTGTTGGAATGTTTAGGTGTTTCTTTGATTTCAAAGTTTAAATTTAATTCTCTTTGTTTTGTACGTATGAGGAATGGAAGAGAAGAGTGCCTAAACGTTCATACAATTCAAGTTTGAGTTGTTGGAATGTTTAGGTGTTTCTTTGATTTCAAAGTTATGATAAACTAAACCCCCCTTTAGCTAGGGGGTGATTCGAAATATATGTTTATGTTTGCATTTTGATTTGATTACTTCTAATTACGTTTCATAAGTTGTGAATTCAATTTGTTTAACTGTTTTATTGATAACCTATTTATGTATGTTTATTGAGAGTGCACACTTAATTTTCATGCATGAATTTGACGCTAGAATATAAGTGAATTTCACCTAATCGTTATGAACTTATATTCACAAGTAGTGGAGGTTGCTTATAAACAATCGCGTTAAACGAATTCTTGGCATAAGTTTCATGCAATCATAGTAACGAATGCCTCGTCAACACTTATAGTTTTCATAATGCTTAATGATCTTTGATTGTATCTTTATTGTGCTGTTCACGTAAAGGACTTTTGGAGAATGTTGTGAATTGCGTTGCGCTAACCCATCCAATTCATTAACTTAAGGAAAACTTGACGGTTAATTTAAGCGGACCTAATTAACCCGGGGTGATGAGTTTAATAATTTATTGAAATGTAATTGGAAATCTTTTTATTATGCAAGTGTAACATATGTGGAGATGACCCCCTTAGCTATTCTATCATCCATTCATTCCATTTCATCAATTTCATATTTACATTCTGTCTAGTTTATTTAACTTGTTTCGTTATTTCAATTTTCGTATAAACTTAAATCCCCCTTTACTTTAATGTCAATTTAGTTAGAAATCATTTTAGTTTGTGTTTTTAAAAGCATTTTGAGTCTTTGGTTTGTCTTAGTGTTTTAAAGTTTAGTTTTACATTCTTTGAGTCTAGTATAGTGTTTTAAAGTTTAGTTTTACATTCTTTGAGTCTAGTTTAGTGTTTTATATTGTGTTTTTACGTTTTTGAGTCAAATCCAAGTGATTAACAATCCCTCCTAATCCCCGGTCCAGAACGATCCCTACTTGCACCTATACTACAATTGATAAAAAGAGGGTTTAATTTGTGTGCGTATAATTCTCGCATCAAATTTTGGCGCCGTTGCCGGGGATTAGAAAATTTGCTAATCCCTTGGATTGTTTGTTTCTGTATTGTCTTTTAGATTTAGTTTTTATTTGTGTTTTGTTTGTTAAGAACAACATGGCACTTGATAACGCTTCTCTTTTGTCACAGCTCATGGAAAGGTCCCAAATGCAAAGAGTTGATATATCTAATCTTCAATCAAGGAATAACGTGTTTTCCAATACTTACAATTCGGATTGGAGTGATCATTCAAACTCTATGTGGTGGGAACCTCAAAATGCTCAACAAGGAGGATATTGGCAGCCACCACAACCTCATATTCAATATGCCCAACCAAATTTAAGTTTGTCAATAGATTATAATCAAAAGCTTAACGAATTAATTTGTTTGGTGCAGGGCTCACAAAATCAAGACAATGAGGCTCGACAAGAAGACAAAAGGTTGGATCACTTGGAAAAGCAAATTGGGCAGATAGCGGAGTTCGTAGGACAATTTTGCGACCAAGGCAAACTCCCTAGTTCAACCATTGTAAATCCGAAGGGAGGATTTGAAGCACCTTTGCCGGAAGCACTTATTGCTCCTACGCCATCTAATTCAAGTAAGGTTGTTCCAATTAGTTCTAACCCCATTCCACCTAATATCCCTATTCCTTGCAGGTTCATGAATTCCAAGGAAGAAGAAAGTGAAAAATACATCTTGGAAGACCTTCCAAAGGTGCAAAGTAGGGAATTTCATGAATTCATCAAAGGGGATATACTTGAGACAACAATGCCCAAAGAAGTTGAATTTGATGACATTGGACAAGTCATAACCATCACATGCAATCTGGCCAAGTCCAATATCCCTGAAACTTTCAAAGGAGTGGTGTTTGTCATTGAGTTCTTGTCAGACAAAACAAGTAAGTCATTTTTTTCAAATTCCATTACATTTTATACTAACTTGTTGTTTTTTTATGAATCAGGCACCTACATTAGAATTCAAACCAATGCCGGTTCACTTCAAGTATCACCTTCCATTCAAGGACCAATTCCATGCCGTTTGATTTTATTTATGTTAAAAAAAAAAAAAAAAAAAAAATAATAATAATAAAAGTGGCGAGGCTTCACAAAGGTTGTTTACTTAAAGACCCACTACGTGGCAAAACTCTTGAAGCGGAAGGCATCGAGACGGAAGGCATCGGGGCAGAAGACATAGGAGCGGAAGGCATCGGAGATAGAGGCATCGAAGATAGAGCATTCGAAGCCTCAATACTTGGCCAAACGCTGGATGATCCAGGAAAAAGGTGCCTCTGGAGGAAAGACGAAAACCTTTGACGGTCACTTTGAATCCGACCTTCAGACTCTTGCAGTTCATCAAGCTTCCTCTTCATGCCCGTCGAATAGTTGTTGGCAAGCACGTGCAAACTTCTATTCTCATGCTTAAGCAGTTTGATCTCCTGTTTAAGACTTTCCACCTCTGCCATCAATGATTCCACCTGACGGGAGCGGGCAAGCAGGCGTTGGCCCATGTTGGATACAGAACTCGCACACTGAACACTAAGTGCGAGGGACTCTTGAACGGCCAACTCATCGGACCGTCCTGACAGCAGCCTACTATCTTTTGGAGTGAGGAGGTTCCTAGCTACTATTGTAGCTGTTGTGGCGTCCTGCATCACGGAGTCTTCACCTGTGAGAGGACCGTTAGAAGATAAGAAAGAAGGGCGCCATACGTTACCTTGACGCGGCGCGGCCGTATCACTGCTGAGACTCAATTCTAAGCTAAGGTTCGATGGGTTTGCCATTTTTCAAAAGTGTTCAAAGAGATGGGGTGGATGAAGTTAATTCTCAAAGGGCCGAAGTCGATTTTCAAGAATGGGAATTCTTCAGAGTGTGTTTGTTGTGGTGATCGATAGCTCTATAAGAAGCCAAGGCGACGCGTCCACCAATTCGAAAAGCCGGAATTTCCGGCGTAATTTAGGCGACGCGTTCTCTGCTTTTCAGAAGACGCGTTCAACTTTGTCAAAAGATTTCTGACAAAGCTGAAAACACGTGGAGGCCATCATCGCAACTACACATCTTTAGCCGACAAAGCGCAAAGTTCGGCGACGCTTTCTCTGCTTTTCAGAAGACGTGTGCAGCTTTGTCAAAAGGAGCCGCATCTGCACTACCACGTGTCGTTCAGAAAGCGAAGGGGCGTCGTTCAGAAATCGAAGGGGCGCCTGCTCAGAAATCGAAGAGGCGTATTCAAAGATCGAAGAGGCGCCACTATTTCAAAAAGCCGGATTTGCGGGATCAAAACGTTTGTCGACAAGGGTAAAAGGTACCACCACTTGATATTATCTCTATATATGTCGACCTTCGTCTTTTATGGCAGGGCAAACCTGAAGAAAATGCCCAACTCTCTCTCACCTCTGAGGGCGCACTCCCAGCAAAGCCTTTCGAAATACTCAATTCTTTCTTCTTCCCCAAAGATGATACCAGATGCCTGGAGTACATATGACCCAGGAGGAAACGGCGGATTGAAGCATGTGCTGATTCATTCACCGCTTCTTCAAAGCAAAGGTATCTCATATCATCAAGGTCAAAAGCAAAAATATCTCATATCATGCTCTTTCCCTGTCTTTTTCTTTGTCCTTGTTCTTACTTGCATGGCAAAGTAAAAGAAGCAATCACCCGGCACTTGGAGTCAGTCTACCGATCTGGAGCCAACTGCCTGGAATCTATTCCTGATTGCTTACCTAGCGTTGCTCTCGAGTAGTCATCTTCAACGGTTGTTACACTTCCAGAGAAGGGACCACTCCTGCAAAGATTGAACAAAGAAACAGATAATAGGAGGAAGCTCAGACCTTCGGGGGAAACCAAAAGAACCATCCTGCTGCCCAGTTCAAGAAGTAGCACAAAGGAAAATCAACGATGGGCAGAAACCAGTTCAAGAGTAAGCCTGTGGAATCACAAAGATCAAAGCCTCAATGCAATCACCAAGGAGAAGAGGGAATTTACACTCCATAACCAGATTTGCGTCCCTAAACTCTTCTCTTTGTTAATTACATTATGCCATGTTTAATATGTTTAGTTGCTTTTTGTGTGTTTACTTATGTTTTGTGTGAATCTATGCTTAAAACATTGAGGACAATGTTTGATTTAAGTGTGGGGGGGGGGTAACTAAAGTGTTTTGATGCAAATTCGTAGGGTTTTATCCACCATAACTTCTAATGTTGTTCCTTGCTATTTTAAGGTGTTTTTAAGTTGTTTTAGAGTGTTTTAGTGTGTTTTGTTTTATAATTCGAAAATCCCATAAAAATTTGAAAAATTGTTTTGAAAAACCCAAAAAGAGTTGTTTTAAAGTTGTTTTTGTGTGTGTGTTTGTGTCTTAGGGTACCTTCCAACACAACGATAAGGATTTGGTTTATAATTGCATGACGGTTAGAAAGAGTTATAAACATAGAGAAAAGTTTGATTTACTCTTGGTATATGCTTGGTTATGGTTATAATGTATGACTTCACATGCAATCATAAAAGAAAAAAAAATTCGTTTTTGTAACATGCTTGAAGGAAGAAACTCAAACAAACGCTACATCCCTGTGAGACTCGAGCCATTACTTTATTTGGAGAGTTATTTTCTGTGATTCTTTATTTTCTAAAGTTGTTGCATGATCTCATTATTCCTTGCTTGGTTGCTACTTAGAATGCAATTGTATCATGATAGAACTAAATGCTAGAACTCATGCCCATTTCATTCAAAGCATGTTATTGATTTGCATAACACATATTCAAGAAGAAGTTGTGTAGTGACCACCACCATAGCCAAATAGCCTTACTTCCCATACTTCATATATGTTGTAAGTTTTAACCCCGTTGAGCCTTGTTTAGCCTTTATTCTTTGTTTACCCACATTTTCCTCACCTAGCCTAGTTTAGGACAATCCCCACCCTTGTTCTTAAAAGATAGTGAGCATGACTTAATTGAATTCCTTTTGAGTTACATTATGAAAGAAAATAAGTGTGGGGGAGAGAATGTTTAAGTGTTGATGTTTTGAGATTCAAAAGAAAAGAAAAAAAAAAGAGAAAAGAAAGAAAGAAAAAAAAAAAAAAAAAAGAGCTTGAAAAAAAAAAAAAAAAAAAAATGAAAGAATAAGTGATTGAAGAAAGGTTCCAAAACACCAATTCTGGGCGTAAATTGTCTAAATTCTCCCTTTTTGTTCAAAAGTTGAGTTTTCATTCAAAAGTGAATTCTAAGTTGATTCAAATGCTTTGCTCACTATTTCTTTAAAAACCTTTGTTTTCCATATCCCTTCTTTGTTATCCACATACCCCAAGCCCCGTTACAACCCTTGACTTCTATCTTCAGTGTTGTGTATTTCAATTTGTGGAGTTTGAACTTGGTATGAGCATATGGTATCACTGGTTCTCGCGTCTAAGTAGTAGCATTCCATTCATGAGATCATATCTAAACATGCTTATTAACTCCAGAAATTGCTTCCTTTGAAATACATATATGTGAGTGTTCGTTTTTATGATTACATCAATCTTCTCACATATAACTAGTTTAGGGTGTGTAGTCAGAAAATCTGTGTGAAAAACGAGAGCATATCTTGTAAGGAATTGAGCAAATTCTCTAAGGCATGTTACTACATTCAAAATATAGTTTTAAATGCTTAATTGTGAATTAGTATGTGGTGACTATGATTAAGAATGTACTTAAGTGTCAAGATGGCTAAAATCTGTGGGAATAATGATTTTTAACTTGTCTTGTGCATTGGAAATCCGTGAGACGATTGTTGGAAGGTGTAGGTTGTGTTTTGTTCGTTTTGTCTAGTTTCGTGTTCTTTTGTTTTGTTTTGCTCGAGGACTAGCAAAAGATAAGTGTGGGGGTATTTGATAGGAGCATATTCATGCGACTTAAATAGCTTGTTCTCGTACATTTACGTTATGTTTCTTTAGTTATTTTAGTACTTTAAGCTATTTTCGTGTGTTTGTAGGTCCAAAGGGCTAAAGGAGCAAAAAGATGCATTTTGGAGACTTTTGGAGCACTTTTGGGCTAAGGACGGATAGCTTATGCTTGAAGCCAAAGTGTTGGACGAAATTGAAGACCTAATTGGAGCCAAAGTGTTGGAACCTTGTTCTCTTTAGTTTTAGGACATTTAAACCTTTCCTAATCCCAATCATGCCATGCATAACACACATCCATTCTAACACATTGTCATTGAACATGCATTTCCTTCATTAGTTAACCCACATGCACTTATCACTTATCATCACCACATATCATATCACTTAATCACTTAATCACTTATCACTTATCATCACCACTTAACCACTTATCATATCATAACCACATATCATATCACTTATCACTTATCACTTAACATAACATCCACCTACTTCACCTACAACATCCACCCACTTCACCTACAACATCCACCCACTTCACCTACAACATCCACCTACTTCACCTACAACATCCACCCACTTCACCTACAACATCCACCTACTTCACCTACAACATCCACTTCACCTACAACATCCACCTACTTCACCTACAACATCCACCTACTTCACCTACAAATGACATAGCCATATGTTCCCTCCACTACTCCTATAAATACCCTTGCATTCATTCATTCATGAACATCTCATTTCATACACAACACATCACAAACACATTCTCCCTTCCCTAGCCGTGAGCTTCCCATCTCTCCCTTTATAATCCAAACACCATTTTTCCATTCCCCTTCCACTTCTACACCACTCCTCATCCATTTCCATAATCCCCCAAACCTCACCTTAGACCTTGTGCTACAACAACGAGGAAGATAAGAGGGCCTAAACGTTCATACAATTCAAGTGTGAGTTGTTGGAATGTTTAGGTGTTTCTTTGATTTCAAAGTTTAAATTTAATTCTCTTTGTTTTGTACGTATGAGGAATGGAAGAGAAGAGTGCCTAAACGTTCATACAATTCAAGTTTGAGTTGTTGGAATGTTTAGGTGTTTCTTTGATTTCAAAGTTATGATAAACTAAACCCCCCTTTAGCTAGGGGGTGATTCGAAATATATGTTTATGCTTGCATTTTGATTTGATTACTTCTAATTACGTTTCATAAGTTGTGAATTCAATTTGTTTAACTGTTTTATTGATAACCTATTTATGTATGTTTATTGAGAGTGCACACTTAATTTTCATGCATGAATTTGACGCTAGAATATAAGTGAATTTCACCTAATCGTTATGAACTTATATTCACAAGTAGTGGAGGTTGCTTATAAACAATCGCGTTAAACGAATTCTTGGCATAAGTTTCATGCAATCATAGTAACGAATGCCTCGTCAACACTTATAGTTTTCATAATGCTTAATGATCTTTGATTGTATCTTTATTGTGCTGTTCACGTAAAGGACTTTTGGAGAATGTTGTGAATTGCGTTGCGCTAACCCATCCAATTCATTAACTTAAGGAAAACTTGACGGTTAATTTAAGCGGACCTAATTAACCCGGGGTGATGAGTTTAATAATTTATTGAAATGTAATTGGAAATCTTTTTATTATGCAAGTGTAACATATGTGGAGATGACCCCCTTAGCTATTCTATCATCCATTCATTCCATTTCATCAATTTCATATTTACATTCTGTCTAGTTTATTTAACTTGTTTCGTTATTTCAATTTTCGTATAAACTTAAATCCCCCTTTACTTTAATGTCAATTTAGTTAGAAATCATTTTAGTTTGTGTTTTTAAAAGCATTTTGAGTCTTTGGTTTGTCTTAGTGTTTTAAAGTTTAGTTTTACATTCTTTGAGTCTAGTATAGTGTTTTAAAGTTTAGTTTTACATTCTTTGAGTCTAGTTTAGTGTTTTATATTGTGTTTTTACGTTTTTGAGTCAAATCCAAGTGATTAACAATCCCTCCTAATCCCCGGTCCAGAACGATCCCTACTTGCACCTATACTACAATTGATAAAAAGAGGGTTTAATTTGTGTGCGTATAATTCTCGCATCAACACACTTACTTCACCTACAAATGACATAGCCATATGTTCCCTCCACTACTCCTATAAATACCCTTGCATTCATTCATTCATGGACATCTCATTTCATACACAACACACCACAAACACATCCCTTTCTCTCTTAGCCGTGAGTCTCCCTTAGAATCCAAAAACCATCTTTCCATTTCCATCACTCCTCACTCCATTCCACACTTCCATTCCCCCAAACCAACTATCCTTAGACCTTATGCTACAATAAAGAGGAAGAGAAGAGGGCCTAAACGTTCATACAATTCAAGTTTGAGTTGTTGGAATGTTTAGGTGTTTCTTTGATTTCAATGTTTAATTTTAATTCTCTTTGTTTTGTATGAGGAACTAAACCCCCCCTTAGCTAGGGGGTGATTCGAAATATATGTTTATGCTTGCATTTTGATTTGATTACTTCTAATTGCATTTCATAAGTTGTTGATTCAATTTGTTTAACCGTTTGATTGATAACTTATTTATGTATGTTTATTAAGAATGCGCGCTTAATTTTCATGCATGAATATGACGCTAGAATATAAGTGATTTTCACCTAATCGTTATGAACTTATATTCACAAGTAGTGGAGGTTGCTTATAAACAATCGCGTTAAATGAATTCTTGGCACGAGTTTCATGCTCATCATAGTAACGAATGCCTCGTCAACACTTATAGTTTTCATAATGTTTAATGATCTTTGATTGTATCTTTATTGTGCTGTTCACGTAAAGGACTTTTGGAGAATGTTGTGAATTGCGTTGCGCTAACCCATCCAATTCATTAACTTAAGGAAAACTTGACGGTTAATTTAAGCGGACCTAATTGACCCGGGGCGTTGAGAATTAATGATTTGTTGAAATGCAATTGGAAATCGTTTTATTATGCAAGTGTAACATATGTGGAGATGACCCCCTTAGCTAGCATTCATCCATTCTATTTCATCAATTTCATATTTACATTCTGTTTTAATTTGTTCATTTAATTTAATTTTGTATAAACTTAAATCCCCCTTTACTATAATGTCAATTTAGTTAGAAATCATTTTAGTTTGTGTTTTTAAAAGCATTTTGAGTCTTTGGTTTGTCTTAGTGTTTTAAAGTTTAGTTTTACATTCTTTGAGTCTAGTTTAGTGTTTATTATTACGTTTTTACGTTTTTGAGTCAAATCCAAGTGATTAACAATCCCTCCTAATCCCCGGTCCAGAACGATCCCTACTTGCACATATACTACAATTTGACGAAAAGAGGGTTTAATTTGTGTGCGTATAAATCTCACATCAATACATAAATAAGTTATCAATCAAACGGTTAAACAAATTGAATTCACAACTTATGAAACGCAATTAGAAGTAATCAAATCAAAATGCAAGCATAAACATTTATTTCGAATCACCCCCTAGCTAAAGGGGGTTTTAGTTCCTCATTACGTTGAAATCAAAGAAACACCTAAACATTCCAACAACTCAAACTTGAATTGTATGAACGTTTAGGCACTCTTCTCTTCCATTCCTCATACGTACAAAACAAAGAGAATTGAATTTAAACTTTGAAATCAAAGAAACACCTAAACATTCCAACAACTCAAACTTGAATTGTATGAACGTTTAGGCCCTCTTATCTTCCTCGTTGTTGTAGCACAAGGTCTAAGGTGAGGTTTGGGCGATTATGGAAATGGTAGAGGAGTGGTGTTTGGATTATAAGGGAAGGGGGACTCACGGCTAAAGAAGGTGGAGAGTGAATGTGGTGTGTTGTGTATGAAAATGAGATGTCCATGAATGAATGAATGCAAGGGTATTTATAGGAGTAGTGGAGGGAACATATGGCTATGTCATTTGTAGGTGAAGTAGGTGGATGTTGTAGGTGAAGTAGGTGGATGTTGTAGGTGAAGTAGGTGGATGTTGTAGGTGAAGTGGGTGGATGTTGTAAGTGAAGTGGGTGGATGTTGTAGGTGAAGTAGGTGGATGTTGTAGGTGAAGTGGATGTTGTAGGTGAAGTAGGTGGATGTTATGTTAAGTGATAAGTGATAAGTGATATGATATGTGGTTATGATATGATAAGTGGTTAAGTGGTGATGATAAGTGATAAGTGATTAAGTGATATGATATGTGGTGATGATAAGTGATAAGTGCATGTGGGTTAACTAATGAAGGAAATGCATGTGCAATGACAATGTGTTAGAATGGATGTGTGTTATGCATGGCATGATTGGGATTAGGAAAGGTTTAAATGTCCTAAAACTAAAGAGAACAAGGTTCCAACACTTTGGCTCCAATTAGGTCTTCAATTTCGTCCAACACTTTGGCTTCAAGCATAAGCTATCCGTCCTTAGCCCAAAAGTGCTCCAAAAGTCTCCAAAATGCATCTTTTTGCTCCTTTAGCCCTTTGGACCTACAAACACATGAAAATAGCTTAAAGTACTAAAATAACTAAAGAAACATAACGTAAATGTACGAGAACAAGCCATTTAAGTCGCATAAATATGCTCCTATCAATCACCTACAAACACACGAAAATAGCTTAAAGGACTAAAATAACTAAAAAAACATAACGTAAATGCACAAGAACAAGCCATTTAAGTCGCATGAATATGCTCCTATCAAATCCACACCTATCAAGATGGATGCATCAAGAACCACCATTGAAGAGGGAATTGGAGTGGTTGCCCTAAAACCACCCAATCTGGCCGAGAGTAGCCATAGTGACATTGTTGATAGGGCTACCACTTTTGAGCCTCCATCACAATATGTTTGTAAGTCTCCAACCCCAATTCCAATTCCCCTTTCAACTAATAGGTTGTTACCTTCTTTGGTGCAGGTTCCCAATCGATTTCAAGGTGGCGGGAGCATTTACATGGACTTCCGGAACCAAAATACCACCATTAGGGAGGATCACTATCCCCTCCCATTCATAGAGCCATATTACGAAAGTATTGAAGGGCAAGTTATGGATGACATACCCTTGGAAGCCGTGGGCCCTAGTAAGCAGTGAATGAGGTCTTCGTCCGGCTGTACGACGTTAAAGCAAGCGCTACTTGGGAGGCAACCCATGCATTCAACAAAGGAAGACCGAGAAAGCACTCCAATTCCAGATTTGCGTTCCTAAACACTTCTCTTTGTTGTTGATTTTGTTTCTGCCATGTTAGGTTTTTAGATGTTGTTTTGTTTGTTTGTTTGTTATTTGTGTGAGTCTATGCTTGAAACATTGAGGACAATGTTTGATTTAAGTGTGGGGGGGTAACCAAAGTGTTTTGATGCAAATTCGTAGGGATTTGTCACCCATAATGTCAAATGTTGTTTCTTGCTGTTTTTAAGTGTTTTGAAGCCGTTTTAGAGTGTTTTAGAGTTTGTTGTTCTAAAAATCCGAAAATCCCAGAAAAAATTGAAAAAATTGTTTTGAAAACCCAAAAAAAGTTGTTTTTAAGTTGTTTTTGTGTGTTTGTTTGTGTCTTAGGGTACCTTCCAACACAATGATGAGGATTCGGTTTGTAATTGCATGACTGTTAAAGAGAATGATTAACATGGATGAAAGTTTGATTTACTCTTTGTTTATGCTTGGTTGTGGTTATAACTTATGACTTCACATGTAATCAAAAAGAAGAAAAAAAATTAGTTTTGTAACATGCTTGAAGGAAGGAACTCAAACTAATGCTACAACCTTGTGAGACTTGAGCCTAAGCGTTTATTTGGAGAGTTAAAATCTGTGCATTGTTGTTTTCTAAAGTCGTTGCATGATCTCATTTTTCTTTGCTTGGTTACTACTTAGAAGGCGTTTCATCATTTAGTTCCAAATACTAGAACTCATGCCAATTTCATTCAAAACATGTTATTGAATTGCATAACACATATTCAAGATGAAGTTAGTAGTGATCACCATAGCCAAATTGCCATATTTCCCTATTTCATTTGTTTGTAGGATTTAACCCCGTTGAGCCTTGTGTAGCCTACTTTCTTTGTTAACCCACAATTATCCTCACCTAGCCTAGAGTAGGACCACCCATACCTTTGTTCTTGAAGCATAGTAAAAGCATAACTCAAAGATGAATTCCTTTTGATCATTGCATTGCAGAAAACAAGTGTGGGGGAAGGATTCTTGATATATGGGTGTGCCAAAGTCTTGAATGAGGCGCGGCAAGAAAAAAAAAAAATAAAATAAAATAAAAAAATAAAAAATAAAAAAAATTCGTGGAAAATAAAAAGAAAAAAAGAAAAAGTTGTGAAAAGTATGAAAAGGAGTTAGAAGAGCATAAAATGAGCTCTAAGTTGTTGGTTATTGAAGAAAGGGTCCAAAACGTTGCATTTGACCCTAAGTATGCACGTGTATTCCCCTTTGTGTTTAAAGTTATTTTCTGCACTCTAAAGTGAATTCTAAGTATCAAGTTCATTGCTTTGCTTACTATTGTTTAAAGAACGGTTGTTTTATCCTTTACCTTTCTTTGTTAGCCAATACCCCTAGCCCCGTTACAACCCTTGATTTTAATCTTGAGTGTTATGTGTTTCAATTTGTGGAGTTTAAAATTGGTACGAGCATATGGTGTCACTGGTTCTCGCATCTAAGTAGTAGCGTTCCATTCATGAGATCATATCTAAACATGTTATTAACTCCGAAAAGTGCTTTCTTTGTCATACATATATGTGAGCATTCGTTTTCATATTTACATCTATCTTCTCACATATAACTAGTATAGGGTGTGTAGTCAGAAAATCTGTGTGAAAATTGAGTGCATATCTAGTAAGGAATTGAGGAAATTCTCTAAGGCATGTTACTACATTCAAAATCATGTTTTAATTGGTTATTTGTGAACTAATGAGTAGTGACCATGATTAAGTACATGCTTAAGCGTAAAGATGGCTAAAATCTGTGGGAATGATGATTTTTAACATGTCATGTGCATTGGAAATCCCTGAGGCGATTGTTGGAAGGTGTAGGTTGCGTTTTACTCGTTTTACTTCGTTATTTACTTTGTTTCATTTTGTTTTGCTCGAGGACTAGCAAAAGCTAAGTGTGGGGGAATTTGATAGGAGCATATTTACGCACCTTAGTTTAGCTTGTTTTTGTGCATTTATAGTGTTTTTCCTTAGTAAAGTAGTCTTTTAAGCTAGTTCTATGTGTTTTCAGGTTTTAAGGGCAAAGTATGCAAAAGGATGCATTTTGGAGCCTTTTGGAGCAAATTAGAGCTTGGAATGGACATCATATGCTTGGAGCCAAAAGGATGGACGAAATTGAAGACTTGAAGATGATGATTCCTACTTGAGCAAGGTTTCCTAGTTGAAGTAGGAAAGTCCCTAAATGGAAGATGGTTTCCTAGTTGAATTAGGATTCCTAGTTAAAATGGGTTTCCTAGTTGAATTAGGATTCCTAGAAGAATGAAGATTCCTACTCAAATAAGGTTTCCTACTTGATGAAGGAAAGTCAAAATCCATATGGTCTCAAGTGAAGCAACAAAGAAGCTTTCCAAGTCCAAGAAGGAGAAGAATTCCAAGATGAAGAAGGATTAGCTTTCCTAATCCTAATGCACAAGGTTTTCAGCCACAAAGAGGAGTCCTAAACACTTTAGGACACCTTATCCTAATCCTATAGGGATGCCATGCACTTTACCTTATCTTGGAGGGTTTCTAGAAGCCTTAGATGCCCTATCCTATCTTTGCCGTGGGTTTTATCCAAATCCCCTTAGTTTTTGGGCTTTCTAGAAGCCCTAACATTATCCCTACAAAGGTGCTGCACCCTTATCTCTTTTTCCCTACAAACTTGGCCCTTAAAACATGATTCTAGGAACCTTATCTTATCTCCTACAAAAGTGGCGCCCCAAATCCTTCTAGAAAGCTGATTTCCCTTGCCTTGCAAGGCATTCTAGAAGCCTTATCACCTTATCTCCTTACCTGCCGCACCTAGGAAGCATTATCCCTTTCTATTTCTGATTTCTAAGCCTATTTCCTTGTGGATTTGGGTTATTCAAGTCCATATCTGATTACCCTAGGGTTTTAAGTGCCTATATATACTCATATTAACCCCTAGATCAGATAACCACCTCTCATACACATTCATTAATTCCAGAAATTCGTCCAACCCTCTCCACACCCTTGCCGCAGCCACCAAACACCTTTCTCCTTAGTTTTAAGCTTTGCCGCACCACCCCCTTCCCCTAAACACTACTACATCCCTCCATAACCATGCATCCATACACCTAAAGCCCTAAACCTGTCCCTAGACCTTTGCCGCACCAAGGAGGAGGAGAAGGAAGCTCGGAAGTTCATGCAATTCAAGTTCGCGTCGCTGGAATTTCTAGGTGTTTCTTTTCCTTTGAATTCAATGTTTAATTTCAATTCTCTTTGTTTTGTGCGTATGAGGAACTAAACCCCCCCTTGGCTAGGGGGGGATTCGAAATACATGTTTCTGCTTGCGATATGATTTGATTACTTCTAATTGCGTTTCATAAGTTGTGAATTCAATTTACTTATCTATGTTAATTACATTGATTTGTGTGTGTTGGTTGAGAGTGCACGCTTAATTATCATGCATAAATTGGATGCTAGGATATAAGGAAATTTCACCTAATCGTTATGGAATTATATTCACAAGTAGTAAAGGTTGATGATCTCAATCGCGTTAAATAAATTCTTGGCATAAGTTTCATGCAATCATAGTAACAAGTGCTTCGTCAATGCTTATGGTTTTCATAGAACTTAATGATTCTTGCTTGTATCTCTATTATGCAATCATGTAGGGGACTTGTGGGGAATGTTTTGGGTTGTCGTATGCAATCATCCAATTCAATAACGTTAGGAAAATCTGAAGGTTAATTTAAGCGAACCTAATTAACTTGGGGCGTTGAGAATTCATGGGTTATTGAAAAGCAATTGGAAATCGTTTTATATGCAAGTATAACATGTGTGGAGATGAACCCCTTAGCTAGCCTTCATTCCATTCATTAAAACCAAATTCGTTTTAAAATCTGTTCTAATTTAAAAAGTTTGTTTTGTTTTTAAATTCGTCCAAAACCAATCCCCCTTTACTTTGTTGAGTCATATTAGTTAGAAATCACTTTAGTTTGTGTTTTTAAGTGTCTTAGGTCAAAGTAAAACCAATTTTCGTCCAAAGTTGTGTCTAGTGTTCAAAACTGCCCAGATTGTGTTTTTTAGGCAGTTTTGAGTGTTTTGGTGCTGTTTTGAGTCTTTTGGTTTGTTTTGGTGTTTTAAAGTTTAGTTTTGCATTCTTTGAGTCTAGTATAGTGTTTTAAACTTGTTTTTACGTATTTGAGTCAGTTTCCAAGTGATTAACAATCCCTCCTAATCCCCGGTCCAGAACGATCCCTACTTACATTCTTCACTACAATTGATAAAAAGAGGGTTTAATTTGTGTGCGTATAATTCTCGCATCATCCACGTGTTGTCTGAAAAGAAGAAATCTTTTGACAAAGTTGAACACGTCTTCTGAAAAGCCGAGAAAGCGTCGCCAAAATTACGTCGGAAATTCCGGCTTTTTGAATCGGTGGACGCGTCGCCTTGGCTTTTTATAGAGGTATCGATCACCGCCAGCAAACACACTCTGAAGATTTCCCATTCTTGAAAATCGACTCCGGCCCTTTGAAATTTAACTCCATCCCTTCTCTTTGAACACTTTTGAAAAATGGCAAACTCATCGAACCTTAGCTTGGAATTGAGCCTTAGCAGTGATACGGGCGCGCCGCGTCAAGGTAACGTATGGCGCCCTTCTTTCTTATCTTCTAACGGTCTTCTTACAGGTGAAGACTCCATGATGGAGGACGCCACAACAGCTACAATAGTAGCTAGGAACCTCCTCACTCCAAAAGATAGTAGGCTGCTGACTGATGCGATATTTATACGCACACAAATTAAACCCTCTTTTTGACAATTGTAGTATAAGTATAAGTAGGGATCGTTCTGGACCGGGGATTAGGAGGGATTGTTAATCACTTGGATTTGACTCAAAAACATAAAAACAAAGTTAAAAACGTTCACAAAGACTCAAAGGACTCAAAACAAGTTCAAAAGACTCAAAACTGCCTAAAAACACTAACTAGGCAGTTTCTGACCTTAAACCCAATGTTGGACGAATTTAAGATTATGGCTTGATTCAAATGTAAAATAACAATATAAAACACTATACTAGACTCAAAGAATGCAAAACTAAACTTTAAAACACTAAAACAAACCAAAAGACTCAAAACAACACAAACACACTCAAATCTGCCTAAAAACCACTTTCTGGGCAGATTTGAGCACAAACACAAATTTGGACGAATTTGTGTAACAAAATGACCCAAAACTCTTATAAACACAAACTAAGACACTTTCTAACTAAATTAGAAGACCTAGAATGCACTCCAATTCCAGATTTGCGTTCCTAAACTCTTCTCTTTGTTGCTATTTCGTTTCTGCCATGTTAGGTTGTTTAGTTGCTTTTTGTGTGTTTACTTATGATTTGTGTGAATCTAAGCTTAAAACATTGAGGACAATGTTTGATTTAAGTGTGGGGGGGGGTAACTAAGTTTATTTAATGCAAATTCGTGGGATTTTATCACCCATTACTTAAAATGTTGTTCCTTGCTGTTTTAAGGTGTTTTTAAGTTGTTTTAGAGTGTTTTAGTATGTTTTGTTTTTATAACTCCGAAAATCACATAAAAATTTGAAAAACATGTTTTAAAAAGCCTAAAAAGAGTGTTTTGAGTCGTTTTTGTGTGTTTGTGTTTTAGGGTACCTTCCAACACAATGATGAGGATTTGGTTTTAAATTACATGACTATTATAGAATGTTGTAAACATGGCTGGAAGATGATTTATGCTTTGGTTTATGCTTGGTTATGGTTATAGCTTATGAATTCACATGTAATTACAAAGAGAAAATCTGTTTTTTTTTTTTTTTTGTAACATGCTTGAACGAAGGAACTTAAACTAAAGCTGTACTTGAGCCTATAACGTTCTTTGGAGAGTATAAATCTGTGATTTCTTGTTTTCTAAAGTCGTTGCATGATCTCATCATTCTTTGCTTGGTTGCTACTTGGAATGCATTTCATTATAGTTCCAAATACTAGAACTCATGCCCAATTCATTCAAAGCAGGATATTGATTGCATAACATACAATAAGATGAAGTTGTTAGTCAAGCCAAAGCCAAAAAGCCTATCCCTTTTCACATGTATTGTAGGATTACCCCTTTTGAGCCTTTTCAAGCTTATTTTCTTTGTTAAACCACATTATCCTCACCTAGCTTAGATTAGGACTTTCCATACCCTTGTTCTTAAAGGATAGTGAAGCATGACTTAGAATGAACTCCTTTTGATCAATATATTGCAGAAAACGAGTGTGGGGGAAGATAATAAGGCACGGCAAAGAAGAAAATAAAAGAAAAAAAAAAAAAAAAGTGGTGAAAAGAAAGAAAAAGAGTTGAAAAAGAAGTAAGAATGATCTCACAAGTGTTGGTTATTGAAGGAAGGGTCCAAAAGAGTGAATTTGACCCTAATTGTGCATGAATCTTCCCTTGTGTTTAAAAGTTGATTTCTGCCATTAAAAGTGAGTTTAAGTGTCTATCTCATTACTTTGCTTCCTATTGCTTTAAGAACCTTTGTTTGTCCTTTGCTTTTCCTTGTTAGCCATTACCCTTAGCCCCGTTACAACCCTCAACTTCTATCTTGATGTTATGTATTCAATATGTGGAGTTTGAATTTGGTATGAGCATATGGAATCACTGGTTCTCGTTCTAAGTAGTAGCATTCCATTCATGAGATCATATTCATGTCATTGTCGTAAATCCAGAAAATGCTTTCTTTGATATATATGTGAGTGTTAGAATTCATATTTACATCAATCTTCTCACATATACCTAGTGTAGGGTGTGAAGTTAGAAAATCTGTGTGAAAATAGAGTGCATTCTAGTAAGGAATTGAGGAAATTCTCTAAGGCATGTTACTACATTCCAAATGTGTTTTAATTGATTAAATGCGAACTAGTGAATGGTAACTATGATTAAGTGTTTGTTGAAGTGTAAAGAAAGCTAATTGTTGTGGGAATGATGTTCTATATTGTGTCATGTTCGTTTGAAATCCCTGAGATACATGTTGGAAGGTTTAGATTGTGTTTTGTTTTGTTTTTGGTTTCTTTTGTTTTGTTTTGCTCGAGGACTAGCAAAAGCTAAGTGTGGGGGAATTTGATAGGAGCATATTTAGGCGACTTACTTAGCTTGTTTTCGTGCATTTATATTGTTAATTCATAGTTGTTTTAGTTGTTTAAGCCATTTTCGTGTGTTTTTAGGTTCATATGGCTAAGGAAGCAAAAAGATGCATTTTGGAGCAAAATTGGACTTGGAATGGATAGCTTATGTTTGGAGCAAAAGGAAGGGCTTTGTGACCTGATTTGCAAGCTATGAAAACAAGAAAAAAAACGCTCAAAACACATGCCATATGTGGAAATACCATTTACATCAGATTTGAGCCATTTAACTTACCTTAAATACTTACCTTGTTTGTCATCCTCTCAGCCATATTTTAAAGTAATGAAAACCTGAATTGGAGGTGGAAAATGAGGAAACAAAGTTCAAAACAAATGCCATTCTCTTTGAATCAGATTCTAGCCTTTTATACACACTTCATTCCAGCCACTCCACATGCATTTCCAACCCACATGCACCTTTAATCATTCAACCATGCAGCCACACATTCACCCACATGCATTTCCACCCACATGCTCTCCCAATTCATCATTGCAGCCACATATCCATCCCACTTCATCATTTCAGTCACCAAAACACCCACATGCATTCCTAATCACCCTTCCACACAACTTGCCTTCATTCATTCAGAAAATACACCCCTTGCCGTGGCCTTCCACCATTCCACACCATCATTTCAGCACATGCACTTCCCCCTTTCTTTAATCCATTGCAGCCACATGCAATTCCCACTCCAGATTTTCAGCCATCCCAATTCATCATTGCACATCAACATATTTCAGCACACTCCACATGCATTTCCACAATCACATTCACTTCATCATTGCACCACAAATCAGCCACACATTCACCCACATGCACCCTTTCATTTCTGTCAAAGCACATGCACTCCCACCCTTTAATCACATGCACAAATCAGCCACATGCATCTCCCATCACCATTTCAGATTTCCACCAAGTTCCTAGCTGTCATGTTCCCCCCATTTCACCTATAAATAAGCATCCATTGCATTCATTCTCATTCACTCTTCCATATTCAGAAAACCATCTCATATACACATCCATTCACGCCAGAAATTCATGCTCTCTCTCTAACACAGCCATACTTCACCATTCTTCATATTTTCTGCCCAAAAACACTCCTTGCCTTCCCCTACATCCATCCCTACCCTAAACACATCATTCTACATCATCCATAACCCCCAAAACTCACCAAAACCCCTTGTGCTGCAGCAACTAAAGGAGAAGAGGCCTAAACGTTCATACAATTCAAGATTGAGTTGTTGGGATTTTTAGGTGTTCTTCGTTCTTGTTTTCAATGTTTACCTTGTTATTACTATCTAAGTTTGTTGTAATCATGAGTGGCTAAACCCCTAATTAGTTAGGGGAAAATTTGAAGCCATGAACATGTTTGAAATATGAATTGATTTCTTCCAATTGTGATTTGTTAAGTTATGATTGCAATTCAATTATCATGTTTATTAAAAACTTGTTTTTGTATGTTGATTAGGGATGCATACTTAGTCTTCATGCATAAACTCGATGCTAGTTTATAAACGAGTTTCACCTAATCGTCACAAGTTTATAAACATGAGTAGTGAAGGTTGTTAGTCACAACCGCGTTAATTGAATTCTTGGCAAGAGTATCATGCATTCATAGTTACAATTGCCTCGTCAACACTTATAATTCTTATAGAGCATAATGATCTCTCATTGTATCTCTTCTATGCATTCATGTTGAGAACCATTGGAGAATGATTTGAATTGTCGCATGCATCATCCAATTCAATAACATAAGGAAAATTTGAGAGTTAATTAGTGCATCACGGTTAACTTGGGGTGTTGAGCATCATAGATAATGAAAAGCAATTGGAGAATCGATTCATATATAAATGTGTCATGTGTGGAGAATGGACCTCTAACTAATCCATCCATCATCTTGTTTCTCAAATCCGTTTATACAATCTGCCTAGTTTATTAACTTGTTTTATTTAATTTAATTTCGTCAAAACCTTAATCCCCCTTTACTTTAGTGTCCAACTTAGTTAGAAAGTGTCTTAGTTTGTGTTTTTAAGTGTTTTGATTCAATTTGTTACACAAATTCGTCCAAATTCACCAAAGTGTCCAAAACTGCCCAGAAAGTGTTTTTAAGGCAGTTTTGAGTGTTTTGGGTGATGTTTGAGTCTTTTGGTTTGTTTTAGTGTTTTAAAGTTTAGTTTTGCATTCTTTGAGTCTAGTAAGTGTTTTATATTGTGTTCTTACGTTTTTGAGTCAATTTCACATTGATTAGCATCCCTAGTTAATCCCCGGTTTAGAACGATCCCTATTTGCTCATTTACTACAATTGTCATCCATAGGGTTTAATTTGTGTGTTTAATTATTTTCGCATCAAATTTTGGCGCCGTTGCCGGGGATTAGCAAAATTGCTAATCCCTTGTGTTTTTGCCGTATGTTTTTATTGTAATTTACCTAGTTTTCTTATTTTGTTTTGTTTTCTTGGTTTAGGTACTAGTGCATGACGCGGAGTTCTCAAACTGTGCATGCACATATCTTGGACTTTAACGACGATTTTGAACGTGATTTGAGAAGAAAGAGGAGGCATCCCGAACCTAGTGAACCTAGTTCAAGTTCAGAGGCCGAATCTGAGTTTGAAAGTGTGGAAGAAGAAGTTATGGCAGCGGACAATCGGACCATTAAAGAGCTTTCGGCCTCAGGGTTGACCAATGCCGCACCATTATGCATTCAATACCCCGCGGCTGCCCAAGGCAAGACCGATGAATTCGAGTTGAAGTCAAGCTTGTTGCACCACATTCCGAAATACCATGGGCTTTCCATGGAAGATCCCAACAAGCATCTCAAGGAGTTCGAGGTTGTTTGTTCGAGCATGACACCCATAAATGTCGATGGGAACATTTTAATGATGAAAGCTTTTCCATTCTCTCTTGTGGAAAAGGCTAAGGATTGGCTTTATGAATTGGCACCCGGGACCGTTACTTCTTGGGAGAGCATGAAGAGAGCATTCTTGGAGAAGTTCTTCCCTACTTCAAGAGTCATTCTCTTGAGGAAGAAAATTAGCGGAATCCAACAAAGTCAAGGAGAATCTTTTCCGGCATACTACGAGCGTTTTAAAGCCCTTGTTGCATCGTGTCCTCAACATCAAATGAAGGAGGAGCTTCTCCTTCAATATTTCTATGAGGGCCTTCTTCCCATTGAAAGGCAAATGCTCGATGCTTCGGCGGGAGGTGCATTGGTGGACAAAACTCCTATGTCGGCCAAAACCCTAATTGCAAACCGTGCTCTAAATGCACAACAATATGAAGGACTTGGGCAAAGGGACCCCCCACGGCAACACTTGAATGAGGTAAGTTCTCAATCCGATATTCAATCTCAGATAGCTAATCTTACTTCTATTGTGTCTCAGATGGCCGAAGGAATGAAGATACAAGGACCGATTGTATGTGGTGTATGTTCTATCCAAGGACACCCTTCGGAAAAATGCCCTCAATTGATTGAGAATGGGGGATGGGAGAGTGCAAATGCCATTGGATTTCCAAGCCACAATCAACCAAGGAATGATCCATATTCCAACACATACAATCCGGGTTGGAGAGACCATCCAAACTTCAAGTGGAGGGAGCCTCAACAACCTCAACAACAAGGAGGCTTTAGACAACAACCCCCGGGGTTCTACACCAAGCCATTCGGCCCCAATCCAAACCAAGCACAACCTGCCCAAAACAATCAAGGTACGTCATTGGGCAATGAAACACTTCTTAAATTACTTACCAATTTGTCTCAGGGGCAAGAGGATCAAACCAAAGCCATGCAAAACCAAGACAAAAGGGTGGATCACTTGGAGAAACAAATTGGGCAGATTGCGGAATTTGTAGGACAATTCCGAGACAAAGGCAAGCTCCCTAGCTCAACCATTGTCAATCCAAGGGGAGGGTGCGAATCTGCCAAGGCAATCATGTTGAGAAGTGGTAAGGAGGTCGGAACCACCTCAAGGCCATCCAAAACAAGTCAAGAAGAGGACATGTTGCCGCAGCCTCCTATTGTGCCAAAACCGTCCAACACGCCTAAGGTAAGTCCAAATTCGACTTTGTCAAGTTCTATTCCACTAAACGTGCCCTTTCCTGGCAGGTTTAGGCAAACAAAGAAGGAGGAGCATGAGAAGGACATTCTTGAGACGTTTAGGAAAGTTCAAGTCAATATCCCGCTCCTAGATGCCATAAAGCAAGTGCCCAAATATGCTAAGTTCTTGAAGGAATTGTGCACTACAAGGAAGAGGGCGTCACATAAAGAGGTAGTAAGGGTAAGTGAGAACGTTTCCGCTGTTCTACAAAGAAAGTTACCACCAAAGTGCAAAGATCCAGGTAGCTTTACAATCCCTTGTATTATTGGTCAAACTAAGTTCGAACATGCTATGTTAGACTTAGGAGCTTCAATTAACGTCATGCCATACTCTATTTATGCTTCAATGAACCTTGGCGAATTGAAAAATGATGGTGTGGTTATTCAGTTGGCCGATAGATCTAATGCCTATCCAAAGGGCGTATTGGAAGATGTCTTAGTGCAGGTGAATGATTTGATCTTCCTGGCGGATTTCTATGTCCTTGAAATGGAGGAAACCACCCATGCTCCATCCTTGCCGATTCTTCTTGGGAGGCCATTCATGAAGACGGCCCGAACTAAGATAGACGTGTTTAAAGGCACTTTAACAATGGAATTCGATGGGGAAGTGATTGATTTTAATATTTCTGAAACTATGAGATTTCCTAATGATGATCACTCATGTTTCTCTATTGATATTCTTGATTCTTTGGCGCAGGCACACCTTGATCAATTACATGGCGATGCACTTGAAACAGTCATTACAAATGGCATCGAAATGAAGGTTCACATGGATGTCACCATAACAAACCACGGCACACAATTGAACACCCATGCCGTGGCCTTTGATGAAGATGTAATTGAGACCGTGGCAGCCCTAGAGTCATTGCCACGTGTTGATGTAATATTCCTTCCTAATGCTAGAATATGTTTAGTTTAATGGCATAAGTAAGGGTGTCGAATCCACAGGGACTAATTGGACCTATGTAACTACTTGTTTGCAAGAAATCTAAGAAATGAATCAAACTAATCAAATTGAGCAGATTTGTTGTTGTTACTTAAAAGCATAAATAAAAGAAGTAAACACAACTAAATGAATCAACAACCAATATAACGAGATAGTATCAATGGAAATGAAACTAGGGATTCGATTTCACCATTGCTCAATTAAATCCATGTTTGTCAAGTTAGTTTATACTCATTCATCTACCTATTTCTTGAGTTTGTTTCACTTAGATATGATCAGCCATATGATGTGTGGATTTGATCAAATGTCTCTAATCGTGAACCTAATTGTGATGTGCAACTTTGGTTCATAATCAAGATTATGAAATGTACAAGAAACTTTCATAAAACCAAAGGGAGTAACTCGGCAGGATGTGTGCTAAACACTCCCTTCATTCATTCACATATCTACCAAGATTATGCATGATGTGTGCTTTAATCTTGGCTACACAACTTAGTGATTAATTCAAATGATGATCAAACATTAAAATCAACATACTAAGTCACCATTAAAACAGAAAATGAAACAAGAAATAGATGGACAAACTGAGCATTCTAACTTAATTACATGGCAAACTTTGCAAGGTTACATCGAATCCCTAGAGGAAGATTAGTTACAATTCATGTTTACAAAAGATTTAACATAAACATATGAAACATGAATGAACATAGAATTAATAAGAAGAAACCCTTGAAGTAAAACTGATGTTGAATTCCTTGAAGAGTTCCTTGGTGTTGCTTCTCCAAATGTGGTGCGGATGAAGTAGATTGGTTTGGTTTGGATGGTTTCTGCCCTTAGGACAGAAATGGACAGAGAATGGAGTGAAGTAGGGGGGGTTTTAGAGTGTGTAATGGACTGAAAATGAAGAAGGAACCTTGCGGATGGGAAATGGAGAGAATATGGACAGTTTCTGTGAAAGGAAAAGAAAGTGGAATGCAATGCAATGGAGAGGACGAATTAGAGTGAATGATGGACAGAAAATGCAGCCAAATAGAGTGTGTGTGATCCCCCAACATTCAGATTGGATCTAACATTTGTTTAACTCAGATGGCAGAGCATAAATCAGATGGAATGATGGGTTTCTGAGTGTTGTTCTCACTGCATGGACAAGGTCTGCACAGATGTGGTTTCTTTAATTAAAATGCATGTGCCCTTGCTGCCACAAGTGAGTGGAACCTGCAAAGGTCAATTGGAGCACCAGAAAATGTTTATACAAATCTGAAAATGAGAAGAACACACGGCATGGGCAAAGGGATGGGTTTGATTTCTGAAATGGTGGCTGCAAGGAGTTACTTGTTTAATCACCATGTATGTGAATTTCTGCAAAGAGAAGTGAAGAAGGGAAATGGAATGCACGGGTCAGGTTGTGGACATGCATGTGAGGGATGTTTTGGGTGTTAAAACATGGAATCTGCACGGAATGGATGTTATCATGCATGTGATTGCATGTTTGGTGTTTAGAAGTGTATAATCTGATGGGATGATATGGGAACACACGGCTAAGGTTGTGACATGCATGTGAATGCATGTTTTGATGTTGGAACCACATAGGTGACATCCATGTTTTTGCTTTGTTTAGAATCACCCAAAATGGCTGAATTACATCTCTTAACACTTCACATCATTTCTGGAATGTTTTTACTTCATTTGCTTTCCCTTTGATCCAAATTCACACTTGGCTGCACACTAACACCAAATAATGTAAAATGCAACTAGTTTAATCCAAAAACAATACAAAAACGCCAAATAAGAAAGCTATACATGCATGCAAAATATGACTTATCAAATACCCCCAAACCTGGTTTTTGCTAGTCCTCGAGCAAACTTAAAACTAAAACACACAAAACACAAACATCTAACTAAACCACTTTCGCTGGCTAAACGATTGCACTGAGCATGTGCAACAAGCCTTTGAACCCCTAGGTGTCCCTAGTTGGAGGAGTTGTGTCTCCTGAGGGTTTACAGTGATGACACCCACAAACATTTACAAAATCTGCAAACAACTTGGTTAAAACATGCTTTAAACAAACTAATAAGAACCAATGAAGATTTTGTCATTCATTCAACTCAAAAGATTGCCACTTCAAAGAATCGTATCAATTGTAACGTATAAAGATATTTCTCCATGTCTTACGACTTCAAAGTCACCATACCCAAATGCTTAAGACAGAATTCGCCTCAACTCTACTCCTCACAGCTTCCACTCAAGTTTTCACTCAGATCTTAAGGTTTAGTCTCTCAACAACATATATGAGTGAAATTATGTAAAGGAAATCAAAATTCTCACATATGAAATCTGAAATGGAAGCACAGTTTCTGAGTAGATCTCATGAAATGAATCAAATGCTAAGAATATAGATAACACACACACTTACCATCACCCATGAATACATCCTCAATGATCAGCTAGGTCTTTCTCAAGATTGTAATGTAAGGCTTAGGTTATAGGTTACAAGAGAAGTGATATGAAATACTAGAGCTTGGGGCATACCAAAGTGTTCTTGAGGATAATGCCCTTCACTTGCATTTGTTTTCTTTCTTCTTTGTTTTTGGCATCCAGGCCCTATGTCTTATAATGAGGAGATTTGGAACTCGTATCCATTTTAATTCTCTTCTTTTTTTTCTTTTTTTTTATAACCCCTTTTTTTTTTAGAAGCATCTTCAACATAGGCGCCCTCGGTACATGCCACAATCTCGTTCTAAGCTCAATTTACCTTTAGTCTTCATCACCTTGGTATTCCCCAAATCATAAGGTATGGCTTGTAATGGGCTAGAATGGGTAGTGTATGGTGTGGGTGATGAAAGACTTGGGCTAAAGTGTTTGGCTGCAACGAGGGTGAATGGAACACACAAATGGGTAGGATTTAAGCCTTTTAGTAGTTAAACATGCATAGCCTAACATCATCTCATTGAGTTCATTCACGAATGATACTAAACACATGGTATCTGCAAAGAGAGTAATTCTTAGTATCCAATCAAAATAGAAGTAATGAGATCATTTAAAGTGAAATTGAAAGAAACAGATAGGAGTAGAAACACTTTAAACCCTCTCAAAGAAGCAATTAGGCTCAAAATAACTCACTAGGGTAGTCTCCACAATTCTTCTTCCAGAATTTGAGTATGGTACCTCTATCATCATAATTTCAAGAGTTATAGCCTTATAAATGACTACAAGATGCAACTCTTTTCCATAGCAACCCAATCGTTTGTTTTCAAACATAGTCCTCATATACATTCGTATTAGCATGCACAAACATTCTTAACCAAAACTAACACCTCAAACAAACACAAACACAAAACAACCTTAAAAACAACTCTTTTTGGGTTTTTCAAAACAATTTTTCAAATTTTTATGGGATTTTCGAATTATAAAACAAAACACACTAAAACACTCTAAAACAACTTAAAAACACCTTAAAACAGCAAGGAACAACATTAGAAGTTATGGTGGATAAAACCCTACGAATTTGCATCAAAACACTTTAGTTACCCAATACCCCCAAACCTAAATCAAACATTGTCCTCAATGTTTTAAGCATAGACTCACACAAAACATAAGTAAACACACAAAAAACAATTTAAACATACTAAACATGGCAGAATGTAATTAACAAAGAGAAGAGTTTAGGGACGCAAATCTGGTTATGGAGTGTAAATTCCCTCTTCTCCTTGGTAATTGCATTGAGGCTTTGATCATAGTGACTCCACAGGCTTACTCTTGAACTGGTTTCCGCCCATCATTGATTTTCCTTTGTGCTACTCTTGAACTAGGCAGCAGGATTCCTTTTAGGGTTTCCCCCGAAGGTCTGAGCTTCCTCCTGTTATCTGTTTCTTTGTTCAATCTGTGCAGGAGTGGTCCCTTCTCTGGAAGTGTATCAACCGTTGAAGATGACTACTCGAGAGCAACGCTAGGTAAGCAATCAGGAATAGATTCCAGGCAGTTGGCTCCAGATCGGTAGACTGACTCCAAGTGCCGGCTGATTGCTTCTTTTACTTTGCCATGCAAGTAAGAACAAGGACAAAGAAAAAGACAGGGAAAGAGCATGATATGAGATACTTTTGCTTTTGACCTTGATGATATGAGATACCTTTGCTTTGAAGAAGCGGTGAATGAATCAGCACATGCTTCAATCCGGCGTTTCCTCTTGGGTCATCTGTACTCCCGGCATCTGGTATCATCTTTGGGGAAGAAGAAAGAATTGAGTATTTCGAAAGGCTTTGCTGGGAGTGCGCCCTCAGAGGTGAGGGAGAGTTGGGCATTTTCTTCAGGTTTGCCCTGCCATAAAAGACGAAGGTCGACATATATAGAGATAATATCAAGTGGTGGTACTCTTCTTTTACCCTTGTCGACAAACGTTTTGATCCCGCAAATCCGGGTTTTTGAAATAGTGGCGCCTCCTCGATCTTTGAAGACGTCTCTTCGATTTCAGAGCAGGCGCCCCTTCGATTTCTGAACGACGCCCTTTTTCTTTCTGAACGACACGTAGTAGTGCGGATGCGGCTCCTTTTGACAAAGCTGCACGCGTTTTCTGAAAAGCAGAGAAAGCGTCGCCGGACTTTGCGCTTGTCGGCTAAAGATGTGTAGTTGCGGTGATGGCCTCCACGTGTTGTCTGAAAAGAAGAAATCTTTTGACAAAGTTGAATGCGTCTTCTGAAAAGCCGAGAAAGCGTTGCCTAAATTACGCCGGAAATTCCGGCTTTTTGAATTGGTGGACGCGTCGCCTTGGCTTTTTATTGAGCTATCGATCACCACAACAAACACACTCTGAAGTTTTCCCATTCTTGAAAATCGACTTCGGGCCTTTGAAATTTAACTCCATCCCTTCTCTTTGAACACTTTTGAAAAAAATGGCAAACTCATCGAACCTTAGCTTGGAATTGAGCCTTAGCAGTGATACGGGCGCGCCGCGTCAAGGTAACGTATGGCGCCCTTCTTTCTTATCTTCTAACGGTCCTCTTACAGGTGAAGACTCCGTGATGCAGGACGCCACAACAGCTACAATAGTAGCTAGGAACCTCCTCACTCCAAAAGATAGTAGGCTGCTGTCAGGACGGTCCGATGAGTTGGCCGTTCAAGAGTCCCTCGCACTTAGTGTTCAGTGTGCGAGTTCTGTGTCCAACATGGGCCAACGCCTGCTTGCCCGCTCCCGTCAGGTGGAATCATTGATGGCAGAGGTGGAAAGTCTCAAGCAGGAGATCCAGCAGCTTAAGTACGAGAATAGAAGTTTGCACGTGCTTGCCAACAACTATTCGACGGGCATGAAGAGGAAGCTTGATGAGCTGCAAGAGTCTGAAGGTCGGATTCACAGTGACCGTCAAAGGTTTTCGTCTTTCCTCCAGAGGCACCTTTTTCCTGGCTCATTGATAGGAGCATATTTATGCGACTTAAATGGCTTGTTCTCGTACATTTACGTTATGTTTCTTTAGTTATTTTAGTACTTTAAGCTATTTTCGTGTGTTTGTAGGTCCAAAGGGCTAAAGGAGCAAAAAGATGCATTTTGGAGACTTTTGGAGCACTTTTGGGCTAAGGACTGATAGCTTATGCTTGAAGCCAAAGTGTTGGACGAAATTGAAGACCTAATTGGAGCCAAAGTGTTGGAACCTTGTTCTCTTTAGTTTTAGGACATTTAAACCTTTCCTAATCCCAATCATGCCATGCATAACACACATCCATTCTAACACATTGTCATTGCACATGCATTTCCTTCATTAGTTAACCCACATGCACTTATCACTTATCATCACCACATATCATATCACTTAATCACTTATCACTAATCATCACCACTTAACCACTTATCATATCATAACCACATATCATATCACTTATCACTTATCACTTAACATAACATCCACCTACTTCACCTACAACATCCACCTACTTCACCTACAACATCCACCCACTTCACCTACAACATCCACCCACTTCACCTACAACATCCACCCACTTCACCTACAACATCCACCTACTTCACCTACAACATCCACCACCCACTTCACCTACAACATCCACCTACTTCACCTACAACATCCACCTACTTCACCTACAAATGACATAGCCATATGTTCCCTCCACTACTCCTATAAATACCCTTGCATTCATTCATTCATGGACATCTCATTTTCATACACAACACACCACAAACACATCCCTTTCTCTCTTAGCCGTGAGTCTCCCTTAGAATCCAAAAACCATCTTTCCATTTCCATCACTCCTCACTCCATTCCACACTTCCATTCCCCCAAACCAACTATCCTTAGACCTTGTGCTACAACAACGAGGAAGAGAAGAGTGCCTAAACGTTCATACAATTCAAGTTTGAGTTGTTGGAATGTTTAGGTGTTTCTTTGATTTCAATATTTAAATTCAATTCTCTTTGTTTGTACGTATGAGGAATGGAAGAGAAGAGTGCCTAAACGTTCATACAATTCAAGTTTGAGTTGTTGGAATGTTTAGGTATTTCTTTGATTTCAAAGTTATAATAAACTAAACCCCCTTTAGCTAGGGGGTGATTCGAAATATATGTTTATGCTTGCATTTTGATTTGATTACTTCTAATTGCATTTCATAAGTTGTTGATTCAATTTGTTTAACCGTTTGATTGATAACTTATTTATGTATGTTTATTAAGAATGCGCGCTTAATTTTCATGCATGAATATGACGCTAGAATATAAGTGATTTTCACCTAATCGTTATGAACTTATATTCACAAGTAGTGGAGGTTGCTTATAAACAATCGCGTTAAATGAATTCTTGGCACGAGTTTCATGCTCATCATAGTAACGAATGCCTCGTCAACACTTATAGTTTTCATAATGCTTAATGATCTTTGATTGTATCTTTATTGTGCTGTTCACGTAAAGGACTTTTGGAGAATGTTGTGAATTGCGTTGCGCTAACCCATCCAATTCATTAACTTAAGGAAAACTTGACGGTTAATTTAAGCGGACCTAATTAACCCGGGGTGATGAGTTTCATAATTTATTGAAATGTAATTGGAAATCTTTTTATTATGCAAATGTAACATATGTGGAGATGACCCCCTTAGCTAGCATTCATCCATTCTATTTCATCAATTTCATATTTACATTCTGTTTTAATTTGTTCATTTAATTTAATTTCGTATAAACTTAAATCCCCCTTTACTTTAATGTCAATTTAGTTAGAAATCATTTTAGTTTGTGTTTTTAAAAGCATTTTGAGTCTTTGGTTTGTCTTAGTGTTTTAAAGTTTAGTTTTACATTCTTTGAGTCTAGTTTAGTGTTTATTATTACGTTTTTACGTTTTTGAGTCAAATCCAAGTGATTAACAATCCCTCCTAATCCCCGGTCCAGAACGATCCCTACTTATACTTATACTATAATTTGACGAAAAGAGGGTTTAATTTGTGTGCGTATAAATCACGCATCAAATTTTGGCGCCGTTGCCGGGGATTAGAAAATTTGCTAATCCCTTGGATTGTTTGTTTCTGTATTGTCTTTTAGATTTAGTTTTTTTTTTATTTGTGTTTTGTTTGTTAAGAACAAGATGGCACTTGATAATGCTTCTCTTTTGTCACAACTCATGGAAAGGTCCCAAATGCAAAAAGTTGATATATTTAATCTTCAATCAAGGAATAACGTGTTTTCCAATACTTACAATTCGGATTGGAGTGATCATTCAAACTCTATGTGGTGGGAACCTCAAAATGCTCAACAAGGAGGATATTGGCAGCCACCACAACCTCATATTCAATATGCCCAACCAAACTCAAGTTCGTCAATAGATTATAATCAAAAGCTTAATGAATTAATTTGTTTGGTGCAGGGCTCACAAATTCAAGACAATGAGGCTCAACAAGAAGGATATTGGCAGCCATATGAGGAGTTCTATTCAACGCCTATGCAGCCACCACAAAGGTTGGACCACTTGGATAAGCAAATTGGGCAGATCGCGGAGTTCGTAGGACAGTTTCGAGACCAAGGCGAACTCCCTAGTTCAACCATTGCAAATCCGAAGGGAGAATTTGAAACTGCCAAGGAAATCATGTTGAGAAGTGACAAGGAGGTTGGAACGGACCCTCAACCATCAAAATCAAATCACAAGGAAGAGGAATACACCCAACCCACGGAAAGGGTGGAAACACCTTTACCGGAGGCACCTATTGCTCCTATGCCATCTAATACAGGTATGGTTGTTCCAAATTTCATTATTTTTAACCCTGTTCCAAGATTCATGACTTCCAAGGAAGAAGAAGGTGAAAAAGACATCTTGGAAGCCCTTCCAAAGGTGACAAGTAAGGAATGTCATGAATTCATCAAAGAGGACGTTCTTGAAACCACAAAATCCAAAGAAGTTAAATTTGATGACATTGGACAAGTCATAACCATCACTTGCAATCTGGCCAAATCCAATATCCCTGAAACTTTCAAAGGAGTGGTGTTTGTCATTGAGTTCTTATCGGACAAAACAAGTAAGTTTTTTTTTCCAAATTCCATTAGATTTTATACTAACTTGCTATTTTTTTTGAATCAGGCACCTACACTAGAATTCAAACCACTGCCGGTTCACTTCAAGTATCACCTTCCATTCAAGGACCAATTCCATGCCGTTTGATTTTATTTATGTTAATAATAAAAAATAAAAATAAAAAAAAAAAAAAGAAAAAAAAAAAAAGAAAAAAAAAAAAGAAAGATACTAAATGTGGAGAAAGGTGGAGCTTCACAAAGGTTGTTTGCGTGAAGCCCCACTACGAGGCGCAGAAGCGGAAGGCATAGAAGCGGGAGGCATAGAAGCGGGAGGCATCGGAGCGGAAGCCATCGGAGCGGGAGGCATCGGAGCTAGAGCATTCCAAGCCTCAATACTTGGCCAAGCGCTGGATGACCCAGGAAAAAGGTGCCTCTGGAGATAAGACGCAAGCCTTTGACGGTCACTGTGAATTCGACCCTCAGATTCTTGCAGCTCATCAAGCTTCCTCTTCATCCCCGACGAATAGTTATTTGCAAGCACATGCAAACTTCTATTCTCGTACTTAAGCTGCTGGATCTCTTGCTTAAGTCTTTCCACCTCTGCCATCAACGATTCCACTTGGCGGGACCGAGCAAGCAGGCGTTGGCCCATGTTGGACACAGAACTCGCACACTGAACACTAAGTGCGAGGGACTCTTGAACGGCCAACTCATCGGACCGTCCTGACAGCAGCCTACTATCTTTTGGAGTGAGGAGGTTTTTAGCTACTATTGTAGCTGTTGTGGCGTCCTGCATCACAGAGTCTTCACCTGAAAGAGGACCGTTAGAAGATAAAAAAGAAGGGCGCCATACATTACCTTGACGGGGCACAACCGGATCGCTGCTGAGACTCAAATCTAAGCTAAGGTTCGATGAGTTCGCCATTTTTTTTTCAACGATGTTCAAAGGGAAGGGGTGGATGGAGTTAAAATTTCACAAAGGGCCGGAGTCGAGTTTCAGGAATGGGAAATCTTCAGAGTGTGTGTGTTGGGGTGATTGATAGCTCTATAAAAAGCCAAGACGACGCGTCCACCGATTCAAAGAGCCGGATTTTCCGGCGTAATTTAGGCGACGCCCCCTCGGCTTTTCAAGAAAACGCGTTCAACTTTGTCAAAAGATTTCTGACAAAGCTGAAAACACGTGGAGGCCATCATCGCATCTACACATCTTTAGCCGACAAGCGCAAAGTTCGGCGACGCTTTCTCTGCTTTTCAGAAGACGTGTGCAGCTTTGTCAAAAGGAGCCGCATCTGCACTACCACGTGTCGTTCAGAAAGCGAAGGGGCGTCGTTCAGAAATCGAAGGGGCGCCTGCTCAGAAATCGAAGAGGCGTATTCAAAGATCGAAGAGGCGCCACTATTTCAAAGAGCCGGATTTGCGGGATCAAAACGTTTGTCGACAAGGGTAAAAGTACCACCACTTGATATTATCTCTATATATGTCGACCTTTGCTTTTATGGCAGGGCAAACCTGAAGAAAATGCCCAACTCTCCCTCACCTCTGAGGGCGCACTCCCAGCAAAGCCTTTCAAAATACTCAATTCTTTCTTCTTCCCCAAAGATGATACCAGATGCCTGGAGTACATATGACCCAGGAGGAAACGGCGGATTGAAGCATGTGCTGATTCATTCACCGCTTCTTCAAAGCAAAGGTATCTCATATCATCAAGGTCAAAAGCAAAAGTATCTCATATCATGCTCTTTCCCTGTCTTTTTCTTTGTCCTTGTTCTTACTTGCATGGCAAAGTAAAAGAAGCAATCAGCCGGCACTTGGAGTCAGTCTTCCGATCTGGAGCCAACTGCTTGGAATCTATTCCTGATTGCTTACCTAGCGTTGCTCTCGAGTAGTCATCTTCAACGGTTGATACACTTCCAGAGAAGGGACCACTCCTGCAAAGATTGAACAAAGAAACAGATAACAGGAGGAAGCTCAGACCTTCGGGGGAGACACTAAAGGGAATCCTGCTGCCCAGTTCAAGAGTAGCACAAAGGAAAATCAACGATGGGCGGAAACCAGTTCAAGAGTAAGCCTGTGGAATCATAAAGATCAAAGCCTCAATGCAATCACCAAGGAGAAGAGGGAATTTACACTCCATAACCAGATTTGCGTCCCTAAACTCTTCTCTTTGTTAATTACATTCTGCCATGTTTAGTATGTTTAAGTGCTTTTTGTGTATTTACTTATGCTTTGTGTGAATCTATGCTTAAAACATTGAGGACAATGTTTGATTTAAGTGTGGGGGGGGTAACTAATGTTGTTAATTTAAATTCGTGGGATTTTATCACCCATAACTTCAAATGTTGTTCCTTGATGTTTTAAGGTGTTTTTAAGTTGTTTTAGAGTGTTTTAGTGTGTTTTGTTTTATAATTCGAAAATCCCATAAAAATTTGAAAAATTGTTTTGAAAAACCCAAAAAGAGTTGTTTTAAGAGTCGTTTTTGTGTGTTTGTGTCTTAGGGTACCTTCCAACACAATGATAAGGATTTGGTTTATAATTGCATGACGGTTAGAAAGAGTTATAAACATAGAGAAAAGTTTGATTTACTCTTGGTATATGCTTGGTTATGGTTATAATGTATGACTTCACATGCAATCATAAAAGAAAAAAATTCGTTTTTGTAACATGCTTGAAGGAAGGAACTCAAACAAACGCTACAACCCTGAGAGACTTGAGCCTATAACGTTCTTTGGAGAGTATAATCTGTGATTTCTTGTTTTCTAAAGTCGTTGCATGATCTCATTATTCTTTGCTTGGTTACTACTTAGAAGGCGTTTCATCATATAGTTCCAAATGCTAGAACTCATGCCCATTTCATTCAAAGCATGTTATTGATTTGCATAACACATATTCAAGAAGAAGTTGTGTAGTGACCACCACCATAGCCAAATAGCCTTACTTCCCATACTTCGTATATGTTGTAAGTTTTAACCCCGTTGAGCCTCGTTTTGCCTTTATTCCTTGTTTACCCACATCACCCCTTACCTAGCTTAGAGTAGGACTTTCCTATACCCTTGTTCTTAAAGTTTAGTGAGCATGACTTAAATGAATTCCTTTTGAGTTACATTATGCAAGAAAATGAGTGTGGGGGAGTAAAAGTTTGTTCTTACGTTTATATGTATGTTTTGAGATTCAAAAGAAAAAGAAGAAAAGAAAAAAAAAAAAAAAAAAAAAAAAAAAAAAAAAAAGGAGTGAAAATAAGTAAGAATGAACTCACGAGCGTTGATGGTTGAAGAAAGGGTCCAAAAAGTTGAATATGGCCCTAAGTTTTGTGTGATTTTCCCTTGGGTGTTCAAAGTTGACTTCTGCGTTCTTAAGGGAATTCTAAGTGCCTAATTCAATACTTTGCTCACTATTGCTTTAAGAATGTTTGTTTATCCTTCACCTTTCATTGTTAGCCAATACCCTAGCCCCGTTACTACCCTTTGACTTCTATATTGAGTGTTATGTATTTCAATTGTGGAGTTTGAACTTGGTATGAGCTTATGGTGTCACTGGTTCTCGCGTCTAAGTAGTAGCATTCCATTCATGAGATCATATCTAAACATGCTTATTAACACCAGAAAATGCTTTCCTTATTATAACATATGTGAGTGTTCGTCTACATGTTTACATCAATCTTCTCACATATACCTAGTGTAGGGTGTGTAGTCAGAAAATCTGTGTGAAAAACGAGAGTACATCTAGTAAGAAATTGAGGGAATTCTCTAAAGGCATGTTACTACATTTGAAATGTGTTTTAATTGCTTAATTGTGAACTAGTATGTGGTGACTATGATTAAGAATGTACTTAAGTGTAAAGATGGCTCAAATCTGTGAGAATAATGATTTTTAACTTGTCATGTGCATTGGAAGTCCCTGATACGATAGTTGGAAGGTGTAGGTTGTGTTTTGTTCTTTTTGTTTTGTTTTTTTGTTTTGCTCGAGGACTAGCAAAAGTTAAGTGTGGGGGTATTTGATAGGAGCATATTTATGCGACTTAAATGGCTTGTTCTCGTACATTTACGTTATGTTTCTTTAGTTATTTTAGTACTTTAAGCTATTTTCGTGTGTTTGTAGGTCCAAAGAGCTAAAGGAGCAAAAAGATGCATTTTGGAGACTTTTGGAGCACTTTTGGGCTAAGGACGGATAGCTTATGCTTGAAGCCAAAGTGTTGGACGAAATTGAAGACCTAATTGGAGCCAAAGTGTTGGAACCTTGTTCTCTTTAGTTTTAGGACATTTAAACCTTTCCTAATCCCAATCATGCCATGCATAACACACATCCATTCTAACACATTGTCATTGCACATGCATTTCCTTCATTAGTTAACCCACATGCACTTATCACTTATCATCACCACATATCATATCACTTAATCACTTATCACTAATCATCACCACTTAACCACTTATCATATCATAACCACATATCATATCACTTATCACTTATCACTTAACATAACATCCACCTACTTCACCTACAACATCCACCTACTTCACCTACAACATCCACCCACTTCACCTACAACATCCACCCACTTCACCTACAACATCCACCCACTTCACCTACAACATCCACCTACTTCACCTACAACATCCACCACCCACTTCACCTACAACATCCACCTACTTCACCTACAACATCCACCTACTTCACCTACAAATGACATAGCCATATGTTCCCTCCACTACTCCTATAAATACCCTTGCATTCATTCATTCATGGACATCTCATTTTCATACACAACACACCACAAACACATCCCTTTCTCTCTTAGCCGTGAGTCTCCCTTAGAATCCAAAAACCATCTTTCCATTTCCATCACTCCTCACTCCATTCCACACTTCCATTCCCCCAAACCAACTATCCTTAGACCTTGTGCTACAACAACGAGGAAGAGAAGAGTGCCTAAACGTTCATACAATTCAAGTTTGAGTTGTTGGAATGTTTAGGTGTTTCTTTGATTTCAATGTTTAAATTCAATTCTCTTTGTTTGTACGTATGAGGAATGGAAGAGAAGAGTGCCTAAACGTTCATACAATTCAAGTTTGAGTTGTTGGAATGTTTAGGTATTTCTTTGATTTCAAAGTTATAATAAACTAAACCCCCTTTAGCTAGGGGGTGATTCGAAATATATGTTTATGCTTGCATTTTGATTTGATTACTTCTAATTGCATTTCATAAGTTGTTGATTCAATTTGTTTAACCGTTTGATTGATAACTTATTTATGTATGTTTATTAAGAATGCGCGCTTAATTTTCATGCATGAATATGACGCTAGAATATAAGTGATTTTCACCTAATCGTTATGAACTTATATTCACAAGTAGTGGAGGTTGCTTATAAACAATCGCGTTAAATGAATTCTTGGCACGAGTTTCATGCTCATCATAGTAACGAATGCCTCGTCAACACTTATAGTTTTCATAATGCTTAATGATCTTTGATTGTATCTTTATTGTGCTGTTCACGTAAAGGACTTTTGGAGAATGTTGTGAATTGCGTTGCGCTAACCCATCCAATTCATTAACTTAAGGAAAACTTGACGGTTAATTTAAGCGGACCTAATTAACCCGGGGTGATGAGTTTCATAATTTATTGAAATGTAATTGGAAATCTTTTTATTATGCAAATGTAACATATGTGGAGATGACCCCCTTAGCTAGCATTCATCCATTCTATTTCATCAATTTCATATTTACATTCTGTTTTAATTTGTTCATTTAATTTAATTTCGTATAAACTTAAATCCCCCTTTACTTTAATGTCAATTTAGTTAGAAATCATTTTAGTTTGTGTTTTTAAAAGCATTTTGAGTCTTTGGTTTGTCTTAGTGTTTTAAAGTTTAGTTTTACATTCTTTGAGTCTAGTTTAGTGTTTATTATTACGTTTTTACGTTTTTGAGTCAAATCCAAGTGATTAACAATCCCTCCTAATCCCCGGTCCAGAACGATCCCTACTTATACTTATACTATAATTTGACGAAAAGAGGGTTTAATTTGTGTGCGTATAAATCACGCATCACTCATCCAGCGCTTGGCCAAGTGTTGAGGCCTGGAATGCTCTAGCTCCGATGCCTTCCGCTCCGATGCCTTCTGCTTCTATGCCTTCCGCTTCTGCGCCTCGTAGTGGGGCTTCACGTAAACAACCTTTGTGAAGCTCCACCTTTCTCCATGTTTAGTCTCTTTTTTTTTAATAAATGAAATTTTTTTTTTTTTTCCAGTGCATTGGGTTGCCTCCCAAGTAGCGCTTTCTTTTACGTCTTGCAGCCGGACGAAGAACCCAATCACTCCAGGATATGTTCACGAATCGGATGAAAACTCCGAGTCATAAACTAGTACCTAAAACAAGAAACAAAACAAGATTAAGAATCTGGAATAAAAAGAACAAACGAAAATAAAACAATCCAAAAACTCTCAAGTTCATCTTGCTTCTGTGGGCAGCAAGATGCATGAAGGTGAATTTGGTATGATTGGTTGAGCAAAGTCCTCCAAAGCTCTAAGTTCATCTTGGTTGCCCGCCATCTCTTCCTCTCTTTCCTAATCAAATTGCTCAGATCCTTTACTTGTTGAACTAGGTGAAGTCCTTTCCTCTTCCTCACGGTCAAAGGATGAACTTGATGGCACAAAGTTGTCCAAAGTGTGGCCCTTTAATCTTTCAATTCTTTGGCCTAACTCAACAAGTTTATTTGACATATACTACCTTAAATAAAATAACACAAGTGTGAATGAAAATCTACTAGCAAACAACAATGAAATGAACAAAAATAAACTTAAAAACGTTTGAAAAGACTCAAGGGATGTGGAACTAAACGTTTAGAACACTTAAACAATCCAAAAACCCAAAACAGCAACTAGAAGACTCAAAATTGCCTAAAAACCACTTTCTGGGCAGTTTTGAGCACCTACACTAATTTGGACGAAATTGGATGGAAACTTGAATCAAAACACTTATAAACACAAATCAAAACACTTTCTAACTAATTTGGACAAAACAAAGACTCAAAGGACTCAAAACAGATTCACAAGACTCAAAACAAGCTAAAAACTCTCAAAACTGCCTAAAAACACAAACTGGGCAGTTTTGACACTAAACTCAATTTTGGACGAAAATTAGGTTTGAGCTTGACTCAAAATGCTTCAAAACACAAGATAAGACAGATTCTAAGCCTAAAACCTAACAAAATATGGGGGAAATTGTATTTGGACGAAATGCAATTAAATGGTCAGATTATAACAAAACCAGATTGTAAAGCAAGTTGATGTAAACCAATGGATAATGGAATGGCTAAGGGATTCTTTTCCACACCTGAAATGTATGCAACTTAAATCAACTTCCAATTATCAAATCGACAAGTTATGAACCTTGACACTAATCAAAATAGCAAACAAGCAAACAAGCAATTACAAGGGACTGAAATCAGTCCCCGGCAACGGCGCCATTTTTGTTGATGTAATATTCCTTCCTAATGCTAGAATATGTTTAGTATAATGGCATAAGTAAGGGTGTCGAATCCACAGGGACTAATTGGACCTATGTAACTACTTGTTTGCAAGAAATCTAAGAAATGAATCAAACTAATCAAATTGAGCAGATTTGTTGTTGTTACTTAAAAGCATAAATAAAAGAAGTAAACACAACTAAATGAATCAACAACCAATATAACGAGATAGTATCAATGGAAATGAAACTAGGGATTCGATTTCACCATTGCTCAATTAAATCCATGTTTGTCAAGTTAGTTTATACTCATTCATCTACCTATTTCTTGAGTTTGTTTCACTTAGATATGATCAGCCATATGATGTGTGGATTTGATCAAATGTCTCTAATCGTGAACCTAATTGTGATGTGCAACTTTGGTTCATAATCAAGATTATGAAATGTACAAGAAACTTTCATAAAACCAAAGGGAGTAACTCGGCAGGATGTGTGCTAAACACTCCCTTCATTCATTCACATATCTACCAAGATTATGCATGATGTGTGCTTTAATCTTGGCTACACAACTTAGTGATTAATTCAAATGATGATCAAACATTAAAATCAACATACTAAGTCACCATTAAAACAGAAAATGAAACAAGAAATAGATGGACAAACTGAGCATTCTAACTTAATTACATGGCAAACTTTGCAAGGTTACATCGAATCCCTAGAGGAAGATTAGTTACAATTCATGTTTACAAAAGATTTAACATAAACATATGAAACATGAATGAACATAGAATTAATAAGAAGAAACCCTTGAAGTAAAACTGATGTTGAATTCCTTGAAGAGTTCCTTGGTGTTGCTTCTCCAAATGTGGTGCGGATGAAGTAGATTGGTTTGGTTTGGATGGTTTCTGCCCTTAGGACAGAAATGGACAGAGAATGGAGTGAAGTAGGGGGGTTTTAGAGTGTGTAATGGACTGAAAATGAAGAAGGAACCTTGCGGATGGGAAATGGAGAGAATATGGACAGTTTCTGTGAAAGGAAAAGAAAGTGGAATGCAATGCAATGGAGAGGACGAATTAGAGTGAATGATGGACAGAAAATGCAGCCAAATAGAGTGTGTGTGATCCCCCAACATTCAGATTGGATCTAACATTTGTTTAACTCAGATGGCAGAGCATAAATCAGATGGAATGATGGGTTTCTGAGTGTTGTTCTCACTGCATGGACAAGGTCTGCACAGATGTGGTTTCTTTAATTAAAATGCATGTGCCCTTGCTGCCACAAGTGAGTGGAACCTGCAAAGGTCAATTGGAGCACCAGAAAATGTTTATACAAATCTGAAAATGAGAAGAACACACGGCATGGGCAAAGGGATGGGTTTGATTTCTGAAATGGTGGCTGCAAGGAGTTACTTGTTTAATCACCATGTATGTGAATTTCTGCAAAGAGAAGTGAAGAAGGGAAATGGAATGCACGGGTCAGGTTGTGGACATGCATGTGAGGGATGTTTTGGGTGTTAAAACATGGAATCTGCACGGAATGGATGTTATCATGCATGTGATTGCATGTTTGGTGTTTAGAAGTGTATAATCTGATGGGATGATATGGGAACACACGGCTAAGGTTGTGACATGCATGTGAATGCATGTTTTGATGTTGGAACCACATAGGTGACATCCATGTTTTTGCTTTGTTTAGAATCACCCAAAATGGCTGAATTACATCTCTTAACACTTCACATCATTTCTGGAATGTTTTTACTTCATTTGCTTTCCCTTTGATCCAAATTCACACTTGGCTGCACACTAACACCAAATAATGTAAAATGCAACTAGTTTAATCCAAAAACAATACAAAAACGCCAAATAAGAAAGCTATACATGCATGCAAAATATGACTTATCACCACGGCTCCAAGGTAAGTTCCCTAGTTCAATTTCAATCCCAATTTCGACTGATAAGTTGCTTCCTTCTATAGAACAACCACCTACACTCGAGCTCAAACCGTTGCCAAATCACTTGAAGTATGTGTTTTTGGGCGAGCAAGACACATTGCCCGTCATTATAGCTTCATCACTCACGGCACAAGAGGAGGAGAAGTTGGTGAGGGTTCTCAAAGAGCACAAGACGGCAATAGGGTGGACTTTGGCCGACATCAAGGGTATAAGTCCTACCACGTGCATGCATCGAATTCTCATGGAAGAAGGCGCCAAACCATCAAGGGAAGCCCAACGTCGACTCAACCCACCAATGATGGAAGTAGTGAAGAAGGAAATCATCAAATTGCTTGATTGTGGCGTCATCTATCCCATCTCGGATAGTTGTTGGGTTTCACCGGTCCAAGTGGTTCCCAAGAAGTCCGGAGTCACGGTGGTGAAAAATGAAGAAGATGAACTTGTGCCTACACGCATTCAAACCGGTTGGAGGGTGTGCATTGACTATAGGAAGCTAAATGCAGCAACAAGGAAAGACCACTTCCTTTTGCCATTCATCGATCAAATGCTTGAAAGGTTAGCCGGTCATTCTTTTTATTGCTTTCTTGATGGTTATTCGGGATATAATCAAATTGTCATAGCGCCGGATGATCAAGAAAAGACCACCTTTACTTGTCCATTTGGTACTTTTGCATATCGTCGTATGCCATTTGGTTTATGCAATGCACCGGCCACTTTCCAACGATGCATGGTAAGTATCTTCTCTGATTATGTTGAAAAGATAATTGAAGTATTTATGGACGATTTTAGTGTGTTTGGAGACTCATTTGATGCTTGTTTTCATAATCTCACTTTAATCTTGAAAAGATGCATGGAAACTAACCTTGTTTTGAATTGGGAAAAATGTCATTTTATGGTTAAACAAGGTATAGTTTTGGGTCATATCATCTCTGAAAAAGGAATTGAAGTTGATAAGTCTAAAATAGATCTTGTACGTCACTTACCCTCTCCTACTTCGGTTAGAGAGGTCCGTTCTTTTCTTGGCCATGCAGGATTCTATAGGCGATTTATCAAGGATTTTTCTAAGATTGCACAACCACTATGCCGTCTCCTACAAAAAGAAGTGGCGTTTGAATTCACTAAGGAGTGCACGGCATCATTCAACCAACTCAAGGAGTTGTTGACCACGGCACCCATTATTGTTCCCCCGGATTGGAGCCTCCCGTTCGAGCTTATGTGTGATGCGTCCGACTATGCTTTAAGAGCAGTTGTAGGACAAAGAAAGGACAAGAGGCCGCATGTCATCTACTACGCCTCACGGACGTTGAATGATGCTCAACTTAATTATTCCACAACCGAAAAAGAACTCTTAGCTATTGTATTTGCATTAGATAAGTTTAGATCATATCTTCTTGGTACTAAAGTAATTGTTTTCACTGACCATGCAGCCTTGAAGTATCTTCTCACCAAAAAGGAGGCTAAGCCAAGACTCATTCGTTGGATGCTCCTACTTCAAGAGTTCGATCTTGAAATCCGAGACAAGAAAGGGTGTGAAAACGTGGTGGCTGACCACCTAAGTAGAATGGTGCGTGAGGAAGAGTCCACCCCCATTTTAGAAACGTTTCCGGATGAGCAACTTTTGTCCATTGAGGTAAGAACCCCTTGGTATGCCGATTTGGTAAATTTCTTGGTGTCTAAGCAAGTTCCTAGTACCCTAAACAAGTTCCAACGTGATAAACTTGTTCATGATGCACGTTTTTATGTTTGGGATGATCCATATTTATGGAAATTCTGCCCAGATCAGATTGTGCGTAGATGTGTGCCCGAATCTGAATTTAATTCCATTCTTACATTCTGCCATACTTATGCATGTGGGGGACATTTTGGCACCCAAAGGACAGCCCTAAAGGTGTTACAATCTGGATTTTATTGGCCTAATCTCTTTAAAGACGCTAAAATGTTTTGTTTAACATGCGATAAGTGTCAAAGAACAGGTAACATAGGGCCTAAGGACCAAATGCCGCAACAATCTCTCTCCTTTGTGGAAATTTTTGATGTTTGGGGTATTGATTTCATGGGCCCCTTCCCTCCATCTTTTGGTTTCACTTATATCTTGCTAGCTGTCGATTATGTTTCCAAATGGGTGGAAGCCAAAGCCACCCGTACTAACGATTCTAAGGTTGTTGCAGATTTTGTGAAATCTAATATTTTTGCTAGGTTTGGGATGCCACGAGTTTTAATAAGTGATGGGGGTTCTCACTTTCGTAACCGCACCATTGAAGCTTTGCTCAAGAAGTACAACGTTACTCATAAGGTTTCCACACCTTATCACCCTCAAACTAATGGGCAAGCGGAGGTTTCAAATAGGGAGATCAAACAAGTCCTAGAGAAAACCGTGGGACCCTCAAGAAGAGATTGGAGTTTGCGCTTGGACGATGCATTGTGGGCCTATCGTACGGCTTACAAAACTCCCCTTGGCATGTCACCTTTTCGGCTTATATATGGTAAGCCATGTCATTTGCCCGTTGAGTTAGAGCACAAGGCACATTGGGCTGTGAAAACCTTCAATTTGGACATAGACGCTGCTGGAGTTCATAGGAAGCTCCAATTAGATGAACTTGAGGAGATTAGGAACGAGGCTTACGAGAATGCTCGCATCTACAAGGACAAAACGAAGGCTTATCATGATAAGATGCTTCGTACCAAAACGTTCTCCAATGGGCAGAAAGTGTTGCTTTTTGATTCAAGACTTCGGTTATTCCCTGGTAAGTTACGTTCCAAATGGATTGGACCTCTTGTTGTTACTAATGTTTTTCCTCATGGTGTAGTCCAAGTCCAAAGCTTAAAAAGTGGCCACGAGTTCAAGGTGAACGGACATAGATTGAAGCCATACTATGAGAACTTTGTGGAGCATGTTGTGGAAGAACTTCCCTTGGGTACCGTGGGCTCCAATCTGGAGTGATTTGGGTTCTTCGTCCGGCTGTACGACGTTAAAGCAAGCGCTACTTGGGAGGCAACCCATGCATTTAACAAAAGAAGACCTAGAATGCACTCCAATTCCAGATTTGCGTTCCTAAACTCTTCTCTTTGTTGCTATTTCGTTTCTGCCATGTTAGGTTGTTTAGTTGCTTTTTGTGTGTTTACTTATGATTTGTGTGAATCTAAGCTTAAAACATTGAGGACAATGTTTGATTTAAGTGTGGGGGGGGGGGGTAACTAAGTTTATTTAATGCAAATTCGTGGGATTTTATCACCCATTACTTAAAATGTTGTTCCTTGCTGTTTTAAGGTGTTTTTAAGTTGTTTTAGAGTGTTTTAGTATGTTTTGTTTTTATAACTCCGAAAATCACATAAAAATTTGAAAAACATGTTTTAAAAAGCCTAAAAAGAGTGTTTTGAGTCGTTTTTGTGTGTTTGTGTTTTAGGGTACCTTCCAACACAATGATGAGGATTTGGTTTTAAATTACATGACTATTATAGAATGTTGTAAACATGGCTGGAAGATGATTTATGCTTTGGTTTATGCTTGGTTATGGTTATAGCTTATGAATTCACATGTAATTACAAAGAGAAAATCTGTTTTTTTTTTTTTTGTAACATGCTTGAACGAAGGAACTTAAACTAAAGCTACATCCTTGTGAGACTTGAGCCTATAACGTTCTTTGGAGAGTATAAATCTGTGATTTCTTGTTTTCTAAAGTCGTTGCATGATCTCATCATTCTTTGCTTGGTTGCTACTTGGAATGCATTTCATTATAGTTCCAAATACTAGAACTCATGCCCAATTCATTCAAAGCAGGATATTGATTGCATAACATACAATAAGATGAAGTTGTTAGTCAAGCCAAAGCCAAAAAGCCTATCCCTTTTCACATGTATTGTAGGATTACCCCTTTTGAGCCTTTTCAAGCTTATTTTCTTTGTTAAACCACATTATCCTCACCTAGCTTAGATTAGGACTTTCCATACCCTTGTTCTTAAAGGATAGTGAAGCATGACTTAGAATGAACTCCTTTTGATCAATATATTGCAGAAAACGAGTGTGGGGGAAGATAATAAGGCACGGCAAAGAAGAAAATAAAAGAAAAAAAAAAAAAAAAAGTGGTGAAAAGAAAGAAAAAGAGTTGAAAAAGAAGTAAGAATGATCTCACAAGTGTTGGTTATTGAAGGAAGGGTCCAAAAGAGTGAATTTGACCCTAATTGTGCATGAATCTTCCCTTGTGTTTAAAAGTTGATTTCTGCCATTAAAAGTGAGTTTAAGTGTCAATCTCATTACTTTGCTTCCTATTGCTTTAAGAACCTTTGTTTGTCCTTTGCTTTTCCTTGTTAGCCATTACCCTTAGCCCCGTTACAACCCTCAACTTCTATCTTGATGTTATGTATTCAATATGTGGAGTTTGAATTTGGTATGAGCATATGGAATCACTGGTTCTCGTTCTAAGTAGTAGCATTCCATTCATGAGATCATATTCATGTCATTGTCGTAAATCCAGAAAATGCTTTCTTTGATATAACATATGTGAGTGTTAGAATTCATATTTACATCAATCTTCTCACATATACCTAGTGTAGGGTGTGAAGTTAGAAAATCTGTGTGAAAATAGAGTGCATTCTAGTAAGGAATTGAGGAAATTCTCTAAGGCATGTTACTACATTCCAAATGTGTTTTAATTGATTAAATGCGAACTAGTGAATGGTAACTATGATTAAGTGTTTGTTGAAGTGTAAAGAAAGCTAATTGTTGTGGGAATGATGTTCTATATTGTGTCATGTTCGTTTGAAATCCCTGAGATACATGTTGGAAGGTTTAGATTGTGTTTTGTTTTGTTTTTGGTTTCTTTTGTTTTGTTTTGCTCGAGGACTAGCAAAAGCTAAGTGTGGGGGAATTTGATAGGAGCATATTTAGGCGACTTACTTAGCTTGTTTTCGTGCATTTATATTGTTAATTCATAGTTGTTTTAGTTGTTTAAGCCATTTTCGTGTGTTTTTAGGTTCATATGGCTAAGGAAGCAAAAAGATGCATTTTGGAGCATTTTGGAGCAAAATTGGACTTGGAATGGATAGCTTATGTTTGGAGCAAAAGGAAGGGCTTTGTGACCTGATTTGCAAGCTGTGAAAACAAGAAAAAAAACGCTCAAAACACATGCCATATGTGGAAATACCATTTACATCATATTTGAGCCATTTAACTTACCTTAAATACTTACCTTATTTGTCATCCTCTCAGCCATATTTTAAAGTAATGAAAACCTGAATTGGAGGTGGAAAATGAGGAAACAAAGTTCAAAACAAATGCCATTCTCTTTGAATCAGATTCTAGCCTTTTATACACACTTCATTCCAGCCACTCCACATGCATTTCCAACCCACATGCACCTTTAATCATTCAACCATGCAGCCACACATTCACCCACATGCATTTCCACCCACATGCTCTCCCAATTCATCATTGCAGCCACATATCCATCCCACTTCATCATTTCAGTCACCAAAACACCCACATGCATTCCTAATCACCCTTCCACACAACTTGCCTTCATTCATTCAGAAAATACACCCCTTGCCGTGGCTTTCCACCATTCCACACCATCATTTCAGCACATGCACTTCCCCCTTTCTTTAATCCATTGCAGCCACATGCAATTCCCACTCCAGATTTTCAGCCATCCCAATTCATCATTGCACATCAACATATTTCAGCACACTCCACATGCATTTCCACAATCACATTCACTTCATCATTGCACCACAAATCAGCCACACATTCACCCACATGCACCCTTTCATTTCTGTCAAAGCACATGCACTCCCACCCTTTAATCACATGCACAAATCAGCCACATGCATCTCCCATCACCATTTCAGATTTCCACCAAGTTCCTAGCTGTCATGTTCCCCCCATTTCACCTATAAATAAGCATCCATTGCATTCATTCTCATTCACTCTTCCATATTCAGAAAACCATCTCATATACACATCCATTCACGCCAGAAATTCATGCTCTCTCTCTAACACAGCCATACTTCACCATTCTTCATATTTTCTGCCCAAAAACACTCCTTGCCTTCCCCTACATCCATCCCTACCCTAAACACATCATTCTACATCATCCATAACCCCCAAAACTCACCAAAACCCCTTGTGCTGCAGCAACTAAAGGAGAAGAGGCCTAAACGTTCATACAATTCAAGATTGAGTTGTTGGGATTTTTAGGTGTTCTTCGTTCTTGTTTTCAATGTTTACCTTGTTATTACTATCTAAGTTTGTTGTAATCATGAGTGGCTAAACCCCTAATTAGTTAGGGGAAAATTTGAAGCCATGAACATGTTTGAAATATGAATTGATTTCTTCCAATTGTGATTTGTTAAGTTATGATTGCAATTCAATTATCATGTTTATTAAAAACTTGTTTTTGTATGTTGATTAGGGATGCATACTTAGTCTTCATGCATAAACTCGATGCTAGTTTATAAACGAGTTTCACCTAATCGTCACAAGTTTATAAACATGAGTAGTGAAGGTTGTTAGTCACAACCGCGTTAATTGAATTCTTGGCAAGAGTATCATGCATTCATAGTTACAATTGCCTCGTCAACACTTATAATTCTCATAGAGCATAATGATCTCTCATTGTATCTCTTCTATGCATTCATGTTGAGAACCATTGGAGAATGATTTGAATTGTCGCATGCATCATCCAATTCAATAACATAAGGAAAATTTGAGAGTTAATTAGTGCATCACGGTTAACTTGGGGTGTTGAGCATCATAGATAATGAAAAGCAATTGGAGAATCGATTCATATATAAATGTGTCATGTGTGGAGAATGGACCTCTAACTAATCCATTGATAGGAGCATATTCATGCGACTTAAATGGCTTGTTCTCGTGCATTTACGTTATGTTTCTTTAGTTATTTTAGTACTTTAAGCTATTTTCGTGTGTTTATAGGTCCAAAGGGCTAAAGGAGCAAAAAGATGCATTTTGGAGACTTTTGGAGCACTTTTAGGCTAAGGATGGATAGCTTATGCTTGGCGCCAAAGTGTTGGACGAAATTGAAGACCTAATTGAAGACCAAAGTGTTGGAACCTTGTTCTCTTTAGTTTTAGGACATTTAAAACCTTTCCTAATCCCAATCATGCCATGCATAACACACATCCATTCTAACACATTGTCATTGCACATGCATTTCCTTCATTAGTTAATTCACATGCTCCATACTTATCATCACCACTCATTACTTATCACATATCATCACCACTTATCACTTATCATAACCACATATCATTCACCACTTATCATATCATACATTCATTTATCACTTATCATAATCATTCACTTATCACTTAACATATCATACACTTATCACTTCTCACTCATAATCATCTACACATTTCAACCATTTAAACACATGTACTTCACCTACAACATCCACCTACTTCACCTACAACATCCACCTACTTCACCTACAACCTCCACTTACTTCACCAACCTCACACACTTACTTCACCTACAAATGACATAGCCATATGTTCCCTCCACTACTCCTATAAATACCCTTGCATTCATTCATTCAATTCACATCGCATTTTCATACAATTCCACACACAACACATCCATTCCATTGTACATACCACAAACACATCCAAACCCCCCCTTGTTGCCGTGAGTTCCCTTGTAATCCAAACACCATCTTTCCATTTCCCTATTAATCCAAACACCACTCCCCAAACCATTCACACCATCAAACTATCCTTAGACCTTGTGCTACAACAACGAGGAAGAGAAGAGTGCCTAAACGTTCATACAATTCAAGTTTGAGTTGTTGGAATGTTTAGGTGTTTCTTTGATTTCAATGTTTAAATTCAATTCTCTTTGTTTGTACGTATGAGGAATGGAAGAGAAGAGTGCCTAAACGTTCATACAATTCAAGTTTGAGTTGTTGGAATGTTTAGGTATTTCTTTGATTTCAAAGTTATAATAAACTAAACCCCTTTAGCTAGGGGGTGATTCGAAATATATGTTTATGCTTGCATTTTGATTTGATTAAGTCTAATTGCGTTTCATAAGTTGTGGTTCAATTTGTTTAACCGTTTGATTGATAACTTATTTATGAATGTTTATTAAGAATGCGCGCTTAATTTTCATGCATCAATATGACGCTAGAATATAAGTGAGTTTCACCTAATAGTTACGAACTTATATTCACAAGTAGTGGAGGTTGCTTATAAACAATCGCGTTAAATAAATTCTTGGCATAAGTTTCATGCGTAGTCCATAGTAACGAATGCCTCGTCAACACTTAAAGTTTTCATGATGCTTAATGATCTTTGATTGTATCTTTATTGTGCTTTTCACGTAAAGGACTTTTGGAGAATGTTGTGAATTGCGATGCGCTAACCCATCCAATTCATTAACTTAAGGAAAACTTGACGGTTAATTTAAGCGGACCTAATTGACCCGGGGCGTTGAGAATTAATGATTTGTTGAAATGCAATTGGAAATCGTTTTATTATGCAAGTATAACATATGTGGAGATGAACCCCGTAGCTAACTTTCCATCCATTTGTTCTTTCTTTTCTTGTTTCTGTTTTCATGTTTAATTTAACTTGTTATTCAATTATGTTAAACATGTGAAACTAATTTCTTTTTAGTTAGAAGCGAATTTGAAGCCATGGACATATGTTGGTTATGATTTGATTTACTCCAGTTATGAATTCATGAACTTTAGATGTGGGTTACTTTCCTGTTTTGATTAAGAACTTGTTTATGTATGTGGGTTGAGGGTCGACACTTAATTTGCATGCCTAAACTTGATGCTAGGATATAAGGGAATTTCACCTAATCGTTATGAACTTATATTCATGAGTAGTAAAAATCGCTAGTCACGATTGTGTTTAGTAAACCCTAGGCTGGATTAACATGCATATTCCATAGTTATGAATGCCTAGTCGATGTTTATGATTTCCGTTGAACTTAATGATCTTTGTTGAATGTCTCTATCATGCGTATTCCATGTGAGAGACTTTGATTAGGAATAATTTGGTTGTAATGCGTATCCCATTCAATCCAATGAATCTAGGGAAATCTGAAGGTTAATTTAAGCGGACCTAATTAACTTGGAGCATTGTCATTCATCGTTTGTTGAAGTCATAACTGGGAGTCAAATTATATGCTTATGTTCATGTGTGGATAAGGAACCCTCTAACTAGTTTTTCATCATTCTATTTTATCAATTTCGTTTTTATAATCTGTTTCCAAGTTTCTGTTTTAGTTTAAATTCATCCAAAACCAATCCCCCATTTATTTTAAAGTGTTAGATTAGTTAGAAATACATTTATTTTGTGTTTTTACGTTTTTGAGTCAGTTTCCAAGTGATTTGCAATCCCTCCTAATCCCCGGTCCAGAACGATCCCTACTTATACATATACTACAATTTGACGAAAAGAGGGTTTAATTTGTGTGCGTATAAATCACGCATCATCCATCCATCATCTTGTTTCTCAAATCCGTTTATACAATCTGCCTAGTTTATTAACTTGTTTTATTTAATTTAATTTCGTCAAAACCTTAATCCCCCTTTACTTTAGTGTCCAACTTAGTTAGAAAGTGTCTTAGTTTGTGTTTTTAAGTGTTTTGATTCAATTTGTTACACAAATTCGTCCAAATTCACCAAAGTGTCCAAAACTGCCCAGAAAGTGTTTTTAAGGCAGTTTTGAGTGTTTTGGGTGATGTTTGAGTCTTTTGGTTTGTTTTAGTGTTTTAAAGTTTAGTTTTGCATTCTTTGAGTCTAGTAAGTGTTTTATATTGTGTTCTTACGTTTTTGAGTCAATTTCACATTGATTAGCATCCCTAGTTAATCCCCGGTCTAGAACAATCCCTATTTGCTCATTTACTATAATTGTCATCCATAGGGTTTAATTTGTGTGTTTAATTATTTTCGCATCACATTTTCAGATTGTCCCCTTGCACATGCAGCCACATATTCATTGCACATGCAATTTCAACCCACATGCATCCTTTAATCATTCAAACATGCAGCCACATTCCCTCCTAGCTGTCATGTTCCCCCCATTTCACCTATAAATAAGCATTCATTCTCATGCACTCTTCCATATTCCAGAAATTCGTCAAAACCTCTCCACACCCTTGCAGCAGCCACCAAAACACTTTTCTCCTCTATTGCAGCCACTCCAACCACTCCCCAAACCATTCACACCATCAAACTATCCCTAGACCTTGTGCTACAACGAAGAGGAAGAGAAGAGTGCCTAAACGTTCATACAATTCAAGTTTGAGTTGTTGGAATGTTTAGGTGTTTCTTTGATTTCAATGTTTAATTTCAATGCTCTTTGTTTTGTACGAATGAGGAATGGATGATAAGAGGGCCTAAACGTTCATACAATTCAAGTTTGAGTTGTTGGAATGTTTAGGCGTTTCTTTGATTCTCTTTGTTTTGTACCATGAGGAACTAAACCCCCCTTGGTTAGGGGGTGATTCGAATATATGTTTATGCTTGCATTTTGATTTGAATACTTCTAATTGCGTTTCATAAGTTGTGGATTCAATTCGTTTAACTGTTTGATTGATAACTTATTTATGTATGTTCATTGAGAGTGCACACTTAATTTTCATGCATGAATATGACGCTAGAATATAAGTGAGTTTCACCTAATCGTTATGAACTTATATTCACAAGTAGTGGAGGTTGCTTATAAACAATCGCGTTAAATGAATTCTTGGCATAAGTTTCATGCAATCCATAGTAACGAATGCCTCGTCAACACTTATAATTTTCATAGAGCGTAATGATTCTTGCTTGTACCTCTTCTATGCATTCATGTTGAGGACTTGTGGGGAATGTTTTGAATTGTCGCATGCATCATCCAATTCAATAACGTTAGGAAGATTTGAAGGTTAATTAGTGCATCACGGTTAACTTGGGGTGTTGAGTATCATAGTTTATTGAAATGCAATTGGAAATCATTTTATTATGCAAGTATAACATGTATGGAGATGAACCCCTTAGCCATTCTATCATCCATTCATTCCATTCCATCAAATTCGTTTTACAATCTGTTTAGTTTATTAACTTGTTTTGTTATTTCAATTTTCGTATAAATCTAAATCCCCCTTTACTTTAATGTCCAATTTAGTTAGAAATCAATTTAGTTTGTGCTTTTAAGTGTTTTGATTCATTTTATTTCCCAATTTCGTCCAGATTCACCAAAGTGCTCAAAACTGCCCAGAAAGTGATTTTTAGGCAGTTTTGAGTGTTTTGGGTGATGTTTGAGTCTTTTGGTTTGTTTTAATGTTTTAAGTGTTTAGTTTTACATTCTTTAAGTTAGTTTAGTGTTTTATATTGTGTTTTTACGTTCTTGAGTCAAGTTATTACTTAATTTCGTCCAAATTTGTGTTTGTGCTCAAATCTGCCCAGAAAGTGGTTTTTAGGCAGATTTGAGTGTGTTTGTGTTGTTTTGAGTCTTTTGGTTTGTCTTAGTGTTTTAAAGTTTAGTTTTGAATTCTTTGAGTCTAGTATAGTGTTTCATATTGTTATTTTACGTTTTTGAGTAAAATCCAAGTGGTTAACAATCCCTCCTAATCCCCGGTCCAGAACGATCCCTACTTATACATATACTACAATTTGACGAAAAGAGGGTTTAATTTGTGTGCGTATAAATCTCGCATCAAATTTTGGCGCCGTTGCCGGGGATTAGCAAATTTGCTAATCTCTTGGATTGTTTGTTTCTGTTATGTATTTTAGTTTTAGTTTTTGATTTTTGTTTTGTTTGTTGAATTCAAATACTAGAGAAGAACAACATGGCACTTGATAATGCTTCTCTTTTGTCACAGCTCATGGAAAGGTCTCAAATGCAAAGAGTTGATATATTGAATCTTCAATCAAGGAATAACGTGTTTTCCAATACTTACAATTCGGATTGGAGTGATCATTCAAACTCTATGTGGTGGGAACCTCAAAATGCTCAACAAGGAGGATATTGGCAGCCACCACAACCTCATATTCAATATGCCCAACCAAACTTAAGTTCGTCAATAGATTATAATCAAAAGCTTAACGAATTAATTTGTTTGGTGCAGGGCTCACAAAATCAAGACAATGAGGCTCGACAAGAAGACAAAAGGTTGGGCCACTTGGAAAAGCAAATTGGGCAGATCGCGGAGTTCGTAGGACAATTTTGCGACCAAGGCAAACTCCCTAGTTCAACCATTGTAAAACCGAAGGGAGAATTTGAAGCACCTTTGCTGGAAGCACTTATTGCTCCTACGCCATCTAATTCAAGTAAGGTTGTTCCAATTAGTTCTAACCCCATTCCAACAAATATCCCTATTCCTTGCAGGTTCATGAATTCCAAGGATGAAGAAAGTGAAAAAGACATCTTGGAAGCCCTTCCAAAGGTGCAAAGTAGGGAATGTCATGAATTCATCAAAGATGACGTTCTTGAAACCACAAAATCCAAAGAAGTTAAATTTGATGACATGGGACAAGTCATAACCATCACTTGCAATCTGGCCAAGTCCAATATCCTTGAAACTTTGAAAGGAGTGGTGTTTGTCATTGAGTTCTTATCGGACAAAACAAGTAAGTTTTTTTTTCCAAATTCCATTACATTTTATACTAACTTGCTGTTTTTTATGAATCAGGCACCTACACTAGAATTCAAACCAATGCCGGTTCACTTCAAGTATCACCTTCCATTCAAGGACCAATTCCATGCCGTTTGATTTTATTTATGTTAAAAAAAAAAAAAAAAAAAAAAAAAAAAAAAAAAAAAAGATACTAAACATGGAGAAAGATGAAGCCTTCACAGAGGATGTTTACGTGAAGCCCCACTACGAGGCGTCGAAGCAGAAGGCATAGAAGCGGAAGGCATAGAAGCGGAAGGCATCGGAGCGGGAGGCATAGAAGCGGAAGGCATCGGAGCGGGAGGCATCGGAGCTAGAGCATTCCAGGCCTCAATACTTGGCCAAACGCTGGATGACCCAGGAAAAAGGTGCCTCTGGAGATAAGACGCAAGCCTTTGACGGTCACTGTGAATTCGACCCTCAGATTCTTGCAGCTCATCAAGCTTCCTCTTCATGCCCGACGAATAGTTATTTGCAAGCACATGCAAACTTCTATTCTCGTACTTAAGCTGCTGGATCTCTTGCTTAAGACTTTCCACCTCTGCCATCAATGATTCCACCTGACGGGACCGAGCAAGCAGGCGTTGGCCCATGTTGGACACAGAGCTCGCACACTGAACACTAAGTGCGAGGGACTCTTGAACGGCCAACTCATCGGACCGTCCTGACAGCAGCCTACTATCTTTTGGAGTGAGGAGGTTCCTAGCTACTATTGTAGCTGTTGTGGCGTCCTGCATCACGGAGTCTTCACCTGTCAGAAGACCGTTAGAAGATAAAAAAGAAGGGCGCCATACAGTACCTTGACGGGGCGTAACCGGATCGCTGCTGAGACTCAAATCTAAGCTAAGGTTCGATGAGTTTGCCATTTTTGAAAGTGTTCAAAGAGAAGGGGTGGATGGAGTTAAAATTTCAAAGGGCCGGAGACGATGTTCAAGAATGGGAAATCTTCAGAGTGTGTATGTTGGCGGTGATCGATAGCTCTATAAAAAGCCAAGGCGACGCGTCCACCGATTCAAAGAGCCGGAATTTCTGGCGTAAGTTAGGCGACGCTTTCTCTGCTTTTCAGAAAACGCGTTCAACTTTGTCAAAAGATTTCTGACAAAGCTGAAAACACGTGGAGGCCATCATCGCAACTACACGTCTTTAGCCGACAAGCGCAAAGTTCGGCGACGCTTTCTCTGCTTTTCAGAAAACGCGTGCAGCTTTGTCAAAAGGAGCCGCATCCGCACTACCACGTGTCGTTCAGAAAGAGAAGGGGCGTCGTTCAGAAATCGAAGGGGCGCCTGCTCAGAAATTGAAGAGGCGTCGTTCTGATATCGAAGAGACATTTGTCGACAAGGGTAAAAGAACAGTACCACCACTTGATATTATCTCTATATATGTCGACCTTCGTCTTTTATGGCAAGGCAAACCTGAAGAAAAATGCCCAACTCTCCCTCACCTCTGAGGGCGCACTCCCAGCAAAGCCTTTCGAAAGACTCAATTCTTTCTTCTTCCCCAAAGATGATACCAGATGCCTGGAGTACATATGACCCAGGAGGAAACAGCACAACAAATACATGTGCTGATTCATTCACCGCTTCTTCAAAAGCAAAGGTATCTCATATCATCAAGGTCAAAAGCAAAAGTATCTCATATCATGCTCTTTCCCTGTCTTTTTCTTTGTCCTTGTTCTTACTCGCATGGCAAAGTAAAAGAAGCAATCAGCCGGCACTTGGAGTCAATCTTCCGATCTGGAGCCAACTGCCTGGAATCTATTCCTGATTGCTTACCTAGCGTTGCTCTCGAGTAGTCATCTTCAACGGTTGATACTTCCGGAGAAGGGACCACTTCTGCAAAGGGGAGCGAGTAAGGCAAGTGAAAATGATACATTGAAGCATGTGGAGACAAACTTAGGCTGAGTTATCCTCCAACCCTTTTCAATACGAATTGGAAAGATTGAACAAAGAAACAGACCAAAGGGGTAAGCTCAGACCTTCGGGGAAGACCAAAAGAATCCTCCAGCCCAGTAGCACAAAGGAAAATCAACAAGTGGAGGAGACCAAAAGAATCCTGCTGCCCAGTTCAAGAGTAGCACAAAGGAAAATCAACGATGGGCGGAAACCAGTTCAAGAGTAAGCCTGTGGAATCACAAAGATCAAAGCCTCAATGCAATCACCAAGGAGAAGAGGGAATTTACACTCCATAACCAGATTTGCGTCCCTAAACTCTTCTCTTTGTTAATTACATTATGCCATGTTTAGTATGTTTAAATGCTTTTTGTGTGTTTACTTATGTTTTGTGTGAATCTATGCTTAAAACATTGAGGACAATGTTTGATTTAAGTGTGGGGGGGGGGGGGGGGGGTAACTAATGTTGTTAATGCAAATTCGTGGGATTTTATCACCCATTACTTCAAATGTTGTTCCTTGCTGTTTTAAGGTGTTTTTAAGTTGTTTTAGAGTGTTTTTAGTGTGTTTTGTTTTATAACTCCGAAAATCACATAAAATTTTGAAAAACATGTTTTAAAAAACCTAAAAAGAGTGTTTTGAGTCATTTTTGTGTGTTTGTGTCTTAGGGTACCTTCCAACACAATGATAAGGATTTGGTTTATAATTGCATGACGGTTAAAAAGAGTTATTAACATAGAGAAAAGTTTGATTTACTCTTGGTATATGCTTGGTTATGGTTATAATATATGACTTCACATGCAATCATAAAAGAAAAATTCGTTTTTGTAACATGCTTGAAGGAAGAAACTCATAATAACGCTACATCCCTGTGAGACTCGAGCCATTACTTTCTTTGGAGAGTTATTTTCTGTGATTCTTTGTTTTCTAAAGTTGTTGCATGATCTCATTATTCCTTGCTTGGTTGCTACTTAGAATGCAATTGTATCATGATAGAACTAAATGCTAGAACTTATATCCGTTTCATTCAAAGCATGACATTGAATTGCATAACATATATCAAGATGAAGTTGTGTAGTTGCCACCATAGCCAAATAGCCTTACTTCCCATTTTTCGTATTTGTTGTAAGTTTTAACCCCGTTGAGCTTTGTTTAGCCTTTATTCATTGTTAACCCACATTATCCTAACCTAGCCTAGTTTAGGACTGTCCACACCCTTGTTCTTAAAAGATAGTGAGCATGACTTAAATGAATTCCTTTTGAGTACATTATGAAAGAAAATGAGTGTGGGGGAGAGAATGTTTTGTTCTTAAGCGTTTATGTATGTTTTGAGAGTCAAAAGAAAAGAAAAAATTCTGAAAAACATATGAAAAAGAAAAAAAAACAGAAAAGAAAAGAAAGAAAGAAAAAAAAAAAAAGAGCTTGTTCCCCCTTGTTGTTCAAAAGTTGAGTTTTCATTCAAAAGTGAATTCTAAGTTAATTCAAATGCTTTGCTCGCTATTTCTTTAAGAACCTTTGTTTTCCATATTCCTTCTTTGTTAGCCAAACACCTTTAGCCCCGTTTCAACCCTTATGCTTCTATCTTGATCGTTATGTGTTCAATAATGTGGAGTTTGGAATTGATATGGGCTTATGGAATCACTGGTTCTCATCCTAAGTAGTAGCATTCCATTCATGAAATCATATTCATGTCATTATCATAAATCCAGAAAATGCTTTCCTTGTTATAACATATGTCAGTGTTCGTCTACATGTTCACATCAATCTTCTCACATATACCTAGTGTAGGGAGTGTAGTCAGAAAATCTGTGTGAAAAACGAGAGTACATCTAGTGAGGAATTGAGGGAATTCTCTAAAGGCATGTTACTACATTCAAATCATGGTTTTAAATGCTTAATTGTGAACTAGTATGTGGTGACTATGAGTAAGAATGTACTTAAGTGTAAAGATGGCTAAAATCTGTGGGAATAATGATTTTTAACTTGTCATGTGCATTGGAAATCCCTGAGACGATTGTTGGAAGGTATAGGTTGTGTTTTGTTCGTTTTGTTTTGTTTTTGGTTTCTTTTGTTTTGTTTTGCTCGAGGACTAGCAAAAGATAAGTGTGGGGGAATTTGATAGAAGCATATTTAGGCGACTTACTTAGCTTGTTTTCGTGCATTTATATTGTTAATTCATAGTTGTTTTAGTCGTTTAAGCCATTTTCGTGTGTTTTTAGGTTCATATGGCTAAGGAAGCAAAAAGATGCATTTTGGAGCATTTTGGAGCAAAATTGGACTTGGAATGGATAGCTTATGTTTGGAGCAAAAGGAATGGACGAAATTAAAGGATTCCTAATCCATTGCAGCCACATGCATTCACATGCATAAATCAGCCACATGCATCTCCCATCACCATATCAGATTTCCATCATATTCACATGCATTCCATCCTTTAAAACATTGCACATGCACTCCCTTTAATTAATTAAGCCACATGCACTCCCATCCATTTCATCATTGCAGCCAACACATGCTTTCACATGCATTTTCAGATTGTCTCCTTGCACATGCAGCCACATATTCATTGCACATGCAATTTCAACCCACATGCATCCTTTAATCATTCAAACATGCAGCCACATTCCCTCCTAGCTGTCATGTTCCCCCCATTTCACCTATAAATAAGCATTCATTCTCATGCACTCTTCCATATTCCAGAAATTCGTCAAAACCTCTCCACACCCTTGCAGCAGCCACCAAAACACTTTTCTCCTCTATTGCAGCCACTCCAACCACTCCCCAAACCATTCACACCATCAAACTATCCCTAGACCTTGTGCTACAACGAAGAGGAAGAGAAGAGTGCCTAAACGTTCATACAATTCAAGTTTGAGTTGTTGGAATGTTTAGGTGTTTCTTTGATTTCAATGTTTAATTTCAATGCTCTTTGTTTTGTACGAATGAGGAATGGATGATAAGAGGGCCTAAACGTTCATACAATTCAAGTTTGAGTTGTTGGAATGTTTAGGCGTTTCTTTGATTCTCTTTGTTTTGTACCATGAGGAACTAAACCCCCCTTGGTTAGGGGGTGATTCGAATATATGTTTATGCTTGCATTTTGATTTGAATACTTCTAATTGCGTTTCATAAGTTGTGGATTCAATTCGTTTAACTGTTTGATTGATAACTTATTTATGTATGTTCATTGAGAGTGCACACTTAATTTTCATGCATGAATATGACGCTAGAATATAAGTGAGTTTCACCTAATCGTTATGAACTTATATTCACAAGTAGTGGAGGTTGCTTATAAACAATCGCGTTAAATGAATTCTTGGCATAAGTTTCATGCAATCCATAGTAACGAATGCCTCGTCAACACTTATAATTTTCATAGAGCGTAATGATTCTTGCTTGTACCTCTTCTATGCATTCATGTTGAGGACTTGTGGGGAATGTTTTGAATTGTCGCATGCATCATCCAATTCAATAACGTTAGGAAGATTTGAAGGTTAATTAGTGCATCACGGTTAACTTGGGGTGTTGAGTATCATAGTTTATTGAAATGCAATTGGAAATCATTTTATTATGCAAGTATAACATGTATGGAGATGAACCCCTTAGCCATTCTATCATCCATTCATTCCATTCCATCAAATTCGTTTTACAATCTGTTTAGTTTATTAACTTGTTTTGTTATTTCAATTTTCGTATAAATCTAAATCCCCCTTTACTTTAATGTCCAATTTAGTTAGAAATCAATTTAGTTTGTGCTTTTAAGTGTTTTGATTCATTTTATTTCCCAATTTCGTCCAGATTCACCAAAGTGCTCAAAACTGCCCAGAAAGTGATTTTTAGGCAGTTTTGAGTGTTTTGGGTGATGTTTGAGTCTTTTGGTTTGTTTTAATGTTTTAAGTGTTTAGTTTTACATTCTTTAAGTTAGTTTAGTGTTTTATATTGTGTTTTTACGTTCTTGAGTCAAGTTATTACTTAATTTCGTCCAAATTTGTGTTTGTGCTCAAATCTGCCCAGAAAGTGGTTTTTAGGCAGATTTGAGTGTGTTTGTGTTGTTTTGAGTCTTTTGGTTTGTCTTAGTGTTTTAAAGTTTAGTTTTGAATTCTTTGAGTCTAGTATAGTGTTTCATATTGTTATTTTATGTTTTTGAGTAAAATCCAAGTGGTTAACAATCCCTCCTAATCCCCGGTCCAGAACGATCCCTACTTATACATATACTACAATTTGACGAAAAGAGGGTTTAATTTGTGTGCGTATAAATCTCGCATCAAAATGGGAGATGGAATGGGATGCACGGCAATGATGGTGTTTGTTTGAATGATTGCAGATTGTGTGGGTGAGTGATTAGGTTGGAAATGCATGTGAATGCAAGGTGTGAATGATTATGAGTGCATGTGGGTGAATTAAAGGATGGAATGCATGTGAATTAGGTTGGAAATCTGATGGGAACTCACGGCATTAAGTGGAGTGAAATGATTGAATGTTTAATGGTTGCATGTGGCTGAAATGAAGTGTGTATGCATGTGCACGGCAAGGATGATTTCTGGTGGTGAATGGGTGTATGTTTGAATGATTAAAGGATGTGGAAGATGGCTGGAAAGTGTATGAATGGTGGAGGAAAGGTGGAAGTGCATGTGGAATGTGATGGGAATGCAAGAGGGGGGAGCTGGAAATGCATGTGTGATGCACGGCTTTTGGGCAGATTGTTGGGGAAAATGAGTTGATGGTTTATGGAGATGCATGTGCAATGGATAAAGAAAAGGTTTAAATGTCCTAGAACTAAAGAGAACAAGGTTCCAACACTTTGGTCTTTAATTAGGTCTTCAATTTCGTCCAACACTTTGGCTCCAAGCATAAGCTATCCATCCTTAGCCCAAAAGTGCTCCAAAAGTCTCCAAAATGCATCTTTTTGCTCCTTTAGCCCTTTGGACCTACAAACACACGAAAATAGCTTAAAGTACTAAAATAACTAAAGAAACATAACGTAGATGCACGAGAACAAGCCATTTAAGTCGCATGAATATGCTCCTATCAAATACCCCCACACTTATCTTTTGCTAGTCCTCGAGCAAAACAAAACAACAAAAGAACTCGAAACTAGACAAAACGAACAAAACACAACCTACACCTTCCAACAATCGTCTCAGGGATTTCCAATGCACATGACAAGTTAAAAATCATTATTCCCACATATTTTGGTTATCTTTACACTTAAGTACATACTTAATCATAGTCACCACATACTAATTCACAATTAAGCATTTAAAACTATATTTTGAATGTAGTAACATGCCTTAGAGAATTTGCTCAATTCCTTACAAGATATGCACTCAATTTTCACTCAGATTTTCTGACTACACACCCTAAACTAGTTATAAGTGAGAAGATTGATGTAAACATAAAAACGAACACTCACATATATGTATTTCAAAGGAAGCAATTTCTGGAGTTAATAAGCATGTTTAGATATGATCTCATGAATGGAATGCTACTACTTAGATGCGAGAACCAGTGACACCATAAGCTCATATCAATTCCAAACTCCACATTTTGAAACACATAACACTCAAGATAGAAGTCAAAGGGTTGTAACGGGGCTAGGGTATTGGCTAACAATGAAAGGTGAAGGATAAACAAACATTCTTAAAGCAATAGTGAGCAAAGTATTGAATTAGGCACTTAGAATTCCCTTAAGAACGCAGAAGTCAACTTTGAACACCCAAGGGAAAGTCTCACAAAACTTAGGGCCATATTCAACTTTTTGGACCCTTTCTTTAACCATCAACGCTCGTGAGTTCATTCTTACTTATTTTCACTCCTTTTTTTTTTCTTTTCTTCTTCTTTTTCTTTTGAATCTCAAAACATACATATAAACGAAAGAACAAACTTTTACTCCCCCACACTCATTTTCTTGCATAATGTAACTCAAAAGGAATTCATTTAAGTCATGCTCACTATACTTTAAGAACAAGGGTATAGGAAAGTCCTACTCTAGGCTAGGTAAGGGGTGATGTGGTTAGCAAAGAAAATAGGCTAAACGAGGCTCAACGGGGTTAAAACTAATATATACGAAATATGGGAAGTAAGGCTATTTGGCTATGGTGGCACTACACAACTTCATCTTGATATATGTTATGCAAATCAATGTCATGCTTTGAATGAAACGGATATAAGTTCTAGCATTTAGTTCTATCATGATACAATTGCATTCTAAGTAGCAACCAAGCAAGGAATAATGAGATCATGCAACAACTTTTAGAAAACAAAGAATCATAGAAAATAACTCTCCAAAGAAAGTAATGGCTCGAGTCTCACAGGGTTGTAGCGTTTGTTTGAGTTCCTTCCTTCAAGCATGTTACAAAAACGAATTTTTCTTTTATGATTGCATGTGAAGTCATACATTATAACCATAACCAAGCATATACCAAGAGTAAATCAAACTTTCATCCATGTTTATAACTCTTTTTAACAGTCATGCAATTACAAACAAAATCCTCATTACTTCTAATTGCGTTTCATAAGTTGTGATTCAATTTGTTTAACCGTTTGATTGATAACTTATTTATGTATGTTTATTGAGAGTGCACGCTTAATTTTCATGCATGAATATGACGCTAGAATATAAGTGAGTTTCACCTAATAGTTACGAACTTATATTCACAAGTAGTGGAGGTTGCTTATAAACAATCGCGTTAAACGAATTCTTGGCATTCTTGCATAATGTAACTCAAAAGGAATTCATTTAAGTCATGCTCACTATACTTTAAGAACAAGGGTATAGGAAAGTCCTACTCTAGGCTAGGTAAGGGGTGATGTGGTTAGCAAAGAAAATAGGCTAAACGAGGCTCAACGGGGTTAAAACTAATATATACGAAATATGGGAAGTAAGGCTATTTGGCTATGGTGGCACTACACAACTTCATCTTGATATATGTTATGCAAATCAATGTCATGCTTTGAATGAAACGGATATAAGTTCTAGCATTTAGTTCTATCATGATACAATTGCATTCTAAGTAGCAACCAAGCAAGGAATAATGAGATCATGCAACAACTTTTAGAAAACAAAGAATCATAGAAAATAACTCTCCAAAGAAAGTAATGGCTCGAGTCTCACAGGGTTGTAGCGTTTGTTTGAGTTCCTTCCTTCAAGCATGTTACAAAAACGAATTTTTCTTTTATGATTGCATGTGAAGTCATACATTATAACCATAACCAAGCATATACCAAGAGTAAATCAAACTTTCATCCATGTTTATAACTCTTTTTAACAGTCATTGATGCGAGATTTATACGCACACAAATTAAACCCTCTTTTTGTCAATTTGTAGTATAAGTATAAGTAGGGATCGTTCTGGACCGGGGATTAGGAGGGATTGTTAATCTCTTGGAAACTGACTTAAAAACGTAAAAACAATATAAAACACTAAACTAGACTCAAAGAATGCGAAACTAAACGTTAAAACACTAAGACAAACCAAAGACTCAAAATGCTTTAAAAACACAAACTAAATTGATTTCTAACTAAATTGAACATTAAAGCAAAAGGGGGATTGATGTTTGACGAAAATTGAAATAACGAAACAAGTTAATAAACTAGACAGAATGTAAATATGAAATTGATGAAATGGAATGAATGGATGCTAGCCAAGGGGTTCATCTCCACACATGCTACACTTGCATAATAAAAAGATTTCCAATTGCATTTCAATAAATTATGAAACTCATCACCCCAAGTTAATTAGGTCCGCTTAAATTAACCGTCAAGTTTTCCTTAAGTTAATGAATTGGATGGGTTAGCGCAACGCAATTCACTACATTCTCCAAAAGTCCTTTACGTGAACAGCACAATAAAGATACAATCAAAGATCATTAAGCATTATGAAAACTATAAGTGTTGACGAGGCATTCGTTACTATGATGAGCATGAAACTCGTGCCAAGAATTCATTTAACGCGATTGTTTATAAGCAACCTCCACTACTTGTGAATATAAGTTCATAACGATTAGGTGAAACTCACTTATATTCTAGCGTCATATTCATGCATGAAAATTAAGCGTGCACTCTCAATAAACATACATAAATAAGTTATCAATAAAACAGTTAAACAAATTGAATTCACAACTTATGAAACGTAATTAGAAGTAATCAAATCAAAATGCAAGCATAAACATATATTTCGAATCACCCCCTAGCTAAAGGGGGGTTTAGTTCCTCATACAAAACAAAGAGAATTGAAATTAAACATTGAAATCAAAGAAACGCCTAAACATTCCAACAACTCAAACTTGAATTGTATGAACGTTTAGGCTCTCTTCTCTTCCTCTTTATTGTAGCATAAGGTCTAGGGATAATTGGTTTGGGGGATGGAAGTGTGGAATGGAAGAGGAGTGGTGGAGAAGTGGAAGGGGAATGGAAAAATGGTGTTTGGATTATAAGGGGAGAGATGGGAAGCTCACGGCTAGGGAAGGGAGAATGTGTTTGTAATGTGTTGTGTATGAAAATGAGATGTCCATGAATGAATGAATGCAAGGGTATTTATAGGAGTAGTGGAGGGAACATATGGCTATGTCATTTGTAGGTGAAGTAGGTGGATGTTGTAGGTGAAGTAGGTGGATGATATGTTAAGTGATAAGTGATAAGTGATATGATAAGTGGTTAAGTGGTGATGATAAGTGATAAGTGATTAAGTGATATGATATGTGGTGATGATAAGTGATAAGTGCATGTGGGTTAACTAATGAAGGAAATGCATGTGCAATGACAATGTGTTAGAATGGATGTGTGTTATGCATGGCATGATTGGGATTAGGAAAGGTTTAAATGTCCTAAAACTAAAGAGAACAAGGTTCCAACACTTTGGCTCCAATTAGGTCTTCAATTTCGTCCAACACTTTGGCTTCAAGCATAAGCTATCCGTCCTTAGCCCAAAAGTGCTCCAAAAGTCTCCAAAATGCATCTTTTTGCTCCTTTAGCCCTTTGGACCTACAAACACACGAAAATAGCTTAAAGTACTAAAATAACTAAAGAAACATAACGTAAATGTACGAGAACAAGCCATTTAAGTCGCATAAATATGCTCCTATCAGTCATGCAATTACAAACCAAATCCTCATTACTTCTAATTGCGTTTCATAAGTTGTGATTCAATTTGTTTAACCGTTTGATTGATAACTTATTTATGTATGTTTATTGAGAGTGCACGCTTAATTTTCATGCATGAATATGACGCTAGAATATAAGTGAGTTTCACCTAATAGTTACGAACTTATATTCACAAGTAGTGGAGGTTGCTTATAAACAATCGCGTTAAACGAATTCTTGGCATTCTTGCATAATGTAACTCAAAAGGAATTCATTTAAGTCATGCTCACTATACTTTAAGAACAAGGGTATAGGAAAGTCCTACTCTAGGCTAGGTAAGGGGTGATGTGGTTAGCAAAGAAAATAGGCTAAACGAGGCTCAACGGGGTTAAAACTAATATATACGAAATATGGGAAGTAAGGCTATTTGGCTATGGTGGCATAATGCGAGAATTATACGCACACAAATTAAACCCTCTTTTTGACAATTGTAGTAAGTATGTAAGTAGGGATCGTTCTGGACCGGGGATTAGGAGGGATTGTTAATCACTTGGATTTGACTCAAAAATGCTAAAAACACAATCTAAAACACTATACTAGACTCAAAGAATGCAAAACTAAACTTTAAAACACTAAGACAAACCAAAGACTCAAAATGCTTTAAAGCATAAACTAAATTGATTTCTAACTAAATTGAACAATAAGGTAAAGGGGGATTTAGGTTTTGATTAAACTAAATGACAGATTGTAAATTAAAGCATAAGGAAATGAAGTAAACACAAAATGAATGAATCAACAGCTAATAAAAAGAGATAGCACAAATGGAGATGAAGCTAGAGATTCGATTTCACCATTGCTAAGCCAAGTCCATGCTTGTTAAGTCAGATTATACTCATCCCTCTACTTATTTCTTGGGTTTGTTTCACTTAGATATGATCAGCCATATGATGTGTGGATTTGATCAAATGTCTCTAATCATGAGCCTAATTGTGATGTGCAACTTTGGTTCCTAATCAAGACTATGTAGTGCACAAGAAACTTTCACAAAACCAAAGGGAACACTCGGCAGGATGTTTGCAAAACATTCCCTTCATTCATTCACATATCTACCAAAACGTTTGTCGACAATGGTAAAAGAACAGTACCACCACTTGATATTATCTCTATATATGTCGACCTTCGTCTTTTATGGCAAGGAAAACCTGAAGAAAATGCCCAACTCTCCCTCACCTCTGAGGGCGCACTCCCAGCAAAGCCTTTCGAAATACTCAATTCTTTCTTCTTCCCCAAAGATGATACCAGATGCCTGGAGTACAGATGACCCAGGAGGAAACGGCGGATTGAAGTGTGCTGATTCATTCACCGCTTCTTCAAAAGCAAAGGTATCTCATATCATCAAGGTCAAAAGAAAAAGTATCTCATATCATGCTCTTTCCCTGTCTTTTTCTTTGTCCTTGTTCTTACTCGCATGGCAAAGTGAAAGAAGCAATCAGCCGGCACTTGGAGTCAGTCTTCTGTTCTGGAGCCAACTGCCTGGAATCTATTCATGATTGCTTACCTAGCGTTGCTCTCGAGTAGTCATCTTCAACGGTTGATACACTTCCAGAGAAGGGACCACTTCTGCGAAGATTGAACAAAGAAACTGATAGGAGCATATTTATGCTACTTAGTTGTGTTGTTTCCTTACACTTAGTGAGTTAATTACTATGTATTTCAGTCTTTTAAAGTATTTTCGTGTGTTTTTAGGTCCTAATGGCAAAAGGAGCAAGAAAGTGCATTTTGAGGCTATTTGGAGCATTTTTGGGCATGGATTGGATAGATTAATCATGGAGCAAAGAGGATGGACGAAATTGAAGACTAGAAGAGCTAGGAAAGGCTACAAATCTGGTGGAAGAAGTTCTATTCCAATGAAGATAAGGAAGAAGCAAGAAACAAGGAACCTTATCCCACCTTATCCAAACCTTATCTTATCCTATCCTAGAAACCTTATCCTATCCTATCTCTAACATTATCCTTTTCTCTCCTATCCAAATCAGATTGGGACCTAAACCTAGCTACTTAGGGAGAATCAATTACACATTTAAGCACATAATTCAGTTTCTAGAAGCCTTATCCACTAAATTGCCGCAAGAACTCCATTCCTTGTAGGTTTAGGAATTGCAATCCTTTTCCTACACAAATATCATGTATCCTTGGCCCTTTAGGTTTAGGAATCTGCCCTAAACCTTCCCTTCTAGAAACCTTATCTCAGCCCTATACATGTGCCGCACCAAAAACCTTCTAGAATCCCTAAATCCTAGCCGAATTCCCTATTTCCAATCCCCTTTGGTTTCTGCCTTAAGATACCCCTTTTTCAATAGGATTAGGCAATCCTTTTCCTACACTAAGTGTGCCAAAATAGCCTATATAAACAGCCTTGCCATGCCATTTAATAACACCATCCCTTCACACAACATTCATACATCCCTTCAGAAATCAACCCGTGCCGTGACCTTGCAACCACCCATCCATCATTCCCCTACTTCCCTACATCCATCCCAACCTCCATACACCACCATAACCCCTTGCCGCACCTCCATATATACCTAAAACCATCCAAAATCCAGAAAGTCGTCCACAAACTCACCATAGACCTTTGTGCCGTGACCTAGCAAGGAGAAGGAGAAGGAAGACCAAGCCTTGGGCGTTTGTACATTCAAGTTGGAGTGTTGGACGTGTCTAGGTGTAATCTATCTTTTATTTTCAATGTTTAAATCTATATTGCTTTGTTTTGTCATGAACATGAGAGGCTAAACTCGTTTTAGCCTAGGGATGCTTTGAAACCATGATTACAATTATAATATGATTTGATTAATTCCAGTTGTGATTTCATAAATTGCGAATGCAATTTACTTAACCGTTTGATGGATAACTTATTCTTGTATGTTTATTAGGGAGGCCTACTTAATTTGCATGCTTGAATTTGGGGCTAGAATATAAGGGTGTTTCACATAATCGTCACAAACTTATATTCACAAGTAGTTAAGGTTGTTTTCGCAATCATGTTAAGTAAATTCCTAGCATGCGTATCATGATGTCATAGTTACAAGTGCTTTGTCAATACTTATGGTTTCCATTGAACGTAATGATCTTTAACCGTATCTCTATTATGATGTCATGTAGGGGACTTTTTGAAGAATGCTTTGGGTTGTCGTATGATGTCATCCAATCCACTAACTTAAGGGAAATCTGAGGGTTAATTAGTGATGTCACGGTTAATCTGGGGTGTTGAGGTTCATGGTTTATCGGAAAAGCAACTGGAAATCAATTTATGTTAGAAAGTATCATGTGTGGAGAAGTATCCCTTGGCTATCCCATCATACATTAGTTTTTCTTATTTTCGTCCAAAATCTGTTTTAAAGTTTTAAGTCACTTGTTTTCTTTTAAATTCGTCCAAAATCAAAACCCCCTTTCTTATTTGTTCCAAATCTGTCCAAAAGAGTCTTTTTGAGTCTTTAGAGTCAAAACCAAGTGTATTTTCGTCCAAATTAAGTCATAGAGTCTAAATTGAGTCTTTTTGGTTGTTTTTGGTTGTTTTGAGTCTTTAAAGTTTGTTTTGAGTCATATAAGTTAGTAAGAGTCTTGTGAGTCTATTTAAAGTGTTTTAAAACATATTTTCACATCTTTGAGTCAATTTTCATTAGATTAGCAATCCCTCCTAATCCCCGGCCTAGAACGATCCCTACTTATATCTATACTACAATTGTCGAAAAGAGGGTTTAATTTGTGTGCTTATATATTTCGCATCAGAAACAGATAAAAGGAGGAAGCTCAGACCTTCGGGGAAGACCAAAAGAATCCTGCTGCCCAGTTCAAGAGTAGCACAAAGGAAAATCAACGATGGGCGGAAACCAGTTCAAGAGTAAGCTTGTGGAATCACAAAGATCAATGCCTCAATGCAATTACCAAGGAGAAGATGAAATTTACACTCTATAACCAGATTTGCGTCCCTAAACTCTTCTCTTTGTTAGTTACATTCTGCCATGTTTAGTGTGTTTAGTGCTGTTTGTGTGTTTACTTATGTTTTGTGTGAAGCTATGCTTAAAACATTGAGGACAATGTTTGATTTAAGTGTGGGGGGGTAACTAAGTTTGTTGATGCAAATTCGTTGAATTTTATCACCCATAATTTCAAGTGTTGTTCCTTGCTGTTTTAAATGTTTTTAAGTTGTGTTTTAGAATGTTTTGTTTTTTATAACTCCGAAAATCACATAAAATTTTTTTTAAAAAAAAAAAAAAACATGTTTTGAAAAGCCTAAAAAGAGTGTTTTAAGTCGTTTTTGTGTGTTTGTGTCTTAGGGTACCTTCCAACACAATGATAAGGATTTGGTTTGTAATTGCATGACTGTTAAAGAGAGTTATAAACATGGATGAAAGTTTGATTTACTCTTGGTATATACTTAGTTATGGTTATAATGTATGACTTCACATGCAATCATAAAAAAAAAATTAAAAAAAATAAAAAATAAATAAAAAAAAATTTTGTGACATGCTTGAAGGAAGGAACTCAAACAAACGCTACAACCCTGTGAGACTCGAGCCATTACCTTCTTTGGAGAGTTATTTTCTGTGATTCTTTGTTTTCTAAAGTTGTTGTTGCATGATCTCATTATTCCTTGCTTGGTTGCTACTTAGAATGCAATTGTATCATGATAGAACTAAATGCTAGAACTTATATCCATTTCATTCAAAGCATGACATTGAATTGCATAACATATATCAAGATAAAGTTGTGTAGTTGCCACCATAGCCTTACTTCCCATATTTCGTATTTGTTGTAAGTTTTAACCCCTTTGAGCCTTGTTTAACCTATTCTTTGTTAACCCATGTTATCCTTACCTAGCCTAGAATAGGACCATCCATGCCTTTGTTCTTAAAGCATAGTAAGCATGACGGAAAATGAATTCCTTTTTGATTAATATGTTGCAGAAAATAAGTGTGGGGGAAGGATTATTGATGAGAGTTGTTGTGCCATAGGCACGGCTAAAAAAAAAAAAAAAAAAAGAAAAAAAAATTGAAAAAAAAAAATGAAAAAGAAAAGAAAAATAAGAGTTGTTTGAATTTCCCCTATTAGTCTAAAAGTTGTTTTCCGCGCTCTAAAGGGAATTCTAAGTGCCTAATTCAATACTTTGCTCACTATTGCTTTAAGAATGTTTGTTTATCCTTCACCTTTCATTGTTAACCAGTACCCTAGCCCCGTTACACCCCTTTGACTTCTATCTTGATCGTTATGTGTTCAATAATGTGGAGTTTGGATTTGATATGAGCTTATGGAATCACTGGTTCTCATTCTAAGTAGTAGCATTCCATTCATGAGATCATATTCATGTCATTATCGTAAATCCAGAAAATGCTTTCTTTGTTATAACATATGTGAGATACTAGTCTTTCATGTTTACATCAATCTCTCACATATAACTAGTGTAGGGTGTGTAGTCAGAAAATCTGTGTGAAAATAGAGTGCATTCTAGTAAGGAATTGAGTAAATTCTCTAAAGCATGTTACTACATTTGAAATGTGTTTTAATTGCTTAATTGTGAACTAGTATGTGGTGACTATGATTAAGAATGTACTTAAGTGTAAAGATGGCTAAAATCTGTGAGAATGATGATTTTTAACTTGTCATGTGCATTGGAAATCCCTAAGACGGTTGTTGGAAGGTTTAGGTTGTGTTTTACTTGTTTAGTGTCATTTTGTTTATTTGTTATTATTTTTTGCTCGAGGACTAGCAAAAGCTAAGTGTGGGGGAATTTGATAGGAGCATATTTAGACGACTTAGTTAGCTTGTTTTCGTGCATCTATGTTGTTAATTCATAATTGTTTTAGTAGTTTAAGCCATTTTCGTGTGTTTTTAGGTTCATATGGCTAAGGAAGCAAAAAGATGCATTTTGGAGCAAAATTGGGCTTGGAATGGATAGCATATGCTTGGAGCCAAAGTGTTGGACGAATTTGAAAGCCTTGTATGCACTTTGGACATAAAACAAAGGGCCTAGCCCAATCAAACAATCCTTTGAGCCATGCAAAACCTCTAGCCCAATCAACAACCCTTAGCCACATGCATTCACATGCATCACAACCCCAAAACCATCAAGAAACACCATTCACACACACATGCACTTACTTTTTCATCATTGCACCACCATTCACACACACATGCACTTAATCCTTCATCATTACACCACCTTCTCCATCTTTATTCCACATGGTGAAATCGAATCCCTAGAGAGAGATTAGTTACACTTCATGTTTACAAAAGGTTTGACATAAAAATATATAACATGAGTGAACATAGGATTAAGAAGAAAGAACCCTTGAAGCAAAACTGATGTCGAAAGAGGAAGTTCCTCATGGTACAAAACAAAGAGAATCAAAGAAACACCTAAACATTCCAACAACTCAAACTTGAATTGTATGAACGTTTAGGCCCTCTTATCTTCCTCTTCGTCGTAGCACAAGGTCTAAGGGATGTTGTTGGTGTGTTGAATGGATTGGGGAATTATGGAAATGGATGAGGAGTGGTGTTTGGATTATAAGGGAAGATTGGATGTGTTTGTGGTGTGTTGTGTATGAAAATGAGATGTCATTTTTGTGTATGAATGCATGGGTTTTTATAGGGGGAATGGGAGAATATGTGGGTGATTGTTTAAGAGTGAATGTGGTTGTTATGATTGAGAGTGCATGTGGATGAAATGATGAAGTAGGAAGGTGGAAATGCATGTGTTGAATTGGTGGTGCAATGATGAAAGAGTAAGTGCATGTGTGTGTGAATGGTGGTGCAATGATGAAAGAGTAAGTGCATGTGTGTGTGAATGGTGGTAGCTAGGGTGAATTATGATGAATGCATGTGGAATAAAGATGGTGAAGGTGGTGTAATGATGAAGGATTAAGTGCATGTGTGTGTGAATGGTGGTGCAATGATGAAAAAGTAAGTGCATGTGTGTGTGAATGGTGTTTCTTGATGGTTTTGGGGTTGTGATGCATGTGAATGCATGTGGCTAAGGGTTGTTGATTGGGCTAGAGGTTTTGCATGGCTCAAAGGATTGTTTGATTGGGCTAGGCCCTTTGTTTTATGTCCAAAGTGCATACAAGGCTTTCAAATTCGTCCAACACTTTGGCTCCAAGCATATGCTATCCATTCCAAGCCCAATTTTGCTCCAAAATGCATCTTTTTGCTTCCTTAGCCATATGAACCTAAAAACACACGAAAATGGCTTAAACTACTAAAACAATTATGAATTAACAACATAGATGCACGAAAACAAGCTAACTAAGTCGTCTAAATATGCTCCTATCATGGCACTACACAACTTCATCTTGATATATGTTATGCAAATCAATGTCATGCTTTGAATGAAACGGATATAAGTTCTAGCATTTAGTTCTATCATGATACAATTGCATTCTAAGTAGCAACCAAGCAAGGAATAATGAGATCATGCAACAACTTTTAGAAAACAAAGAATCATAGAAAATAACTCTCCAAAGAAAGTAATGGCTCGAGTCTCACAGGGTTGTAGCGTTTGTTTGAGTTCCTTCCTTCAAGCATGTTACAAAAACGAATTTTTCTTTTATGATTGCATGTGAAGTCATACATTATAACCATAACCAAGCATATACCAAGAGTAAATCAAACTTTCATCCATGTTTATAACTCTTTTTAACAGTCATGCAATTACAAACCAAATCCTCATTATTGTGTTGGAAGGTACCCTAAGACACAAAAACGACTCAAAACACTCTTTTTAGGCTTTTCAAAACATGTTTTTCAAATTTTTATGTGATTTTCGGAGTTATAAAAACAAAACATACTAAAACACTCTAAAACATCTTAAAAAAACACCTTAAAACAGCAAGGAACAACATTTGAAGTTATGGGTGATAAAATCCCACGAATTTGCATTAAATATACTTAGTTACCCCCCCCCCCCCCACACTTAAATCAAACATTGTCCTCAATGTTTAAAGCATAGATCCACACAAAACATAAGTAAACACACAAAAAGCACTTAAACATACTAAACATGGCAGAATGTAATTAACAAAGAGAAGAGTTTAGGGATGTAAATCTGGTTATGGAGTGTAAATTCCCTCTTCTCCTTGGTGATTGCATTGAGGCTTTGATCTTTGTGATTCCACAGGCTTACTCTTGAACTGGTTTCCGCCCATCGTTGATTTTCCTTTGTGCTACTGGGCTGGAGGATTCTTTTGGTCTTCCCCGAAGGTCTGAGCTTACCCCTTTGGTCTGTTTCTTTGTTCAATCTTTCCAATTCGTATTGAAAAGGGTTGGAGGATAACTCAGCCTATGTTTGTCTCCACATGCTTCAATGTATCATTTTCACTTGCCTTACTAGCTCCCCTTTGCAGAAGTGGTCCCTTCTCCGGAAGTGTATCAATCGTTGAAGATGACTACTCGAGAGCAACGCTAGGTAAGCAATCAGGAATAGATTCCAGGCAGTTGGCTCCAGATCGGAAGACTGACTCCAAGTGCCGGCTGATTGCTTCTTTTACTTTGCCATGCGAGTAAGAACAAGGACAAAGAAAAAGACAGGAAAAGCGCATGATATGAGATACTTTTGCTTTTGACCTTGATGATATGAGATACCTTTGCTTTGAAGAAGCGGTGAATGAATCAGCACATGCTTCAATCCGCCGTTTCCTCCTGGGTCATATGTACTCCAGGCATCTGGTATCATCTTTGGGGAAGAAGAAAGAATTGAGTATTTCGAAAGGCTTTGCTGGGAGTGCACCCTCAGAGGTGAGGGAGAGTTGGGCATTTTCTTCAGGTTTGCCTTGCCATAAAAGACGAAGGTCGACATATATAGAGATAATATCAAGTGGTGGTACTGTTTTTTTTTACCCTTGTCGACAAATGTCTCTTCGATATCAGAACGACGCCTCTTCGATTTCTGAGCAGGCGCCCCTTCGATTTCTGAACGACGCCCCTTTGCTTTCTGAACGACACGTAGTAGTGCGGATGCGGCTCCTTTTGACAAAGCTGCACGCGTTTTCTGAAAAGCAGAGAAAGCATCGCCGAACTTTGCGCTTGTCGGCTAAAGATGTGTAGTTGCGGTGATGGCCTCCACGTGTTGTCTGAAAAGAAGAATTCTTTTGACAAAGTTGAACGCGTCTTCTGAAAAGCCAAGAAAGCGTTGCCTAAATTACGCTGGAAATTCCGGCTTTTTGAATTGGTGGACGCGTCGCCTTGGCTTTTTTATTGAGCTATCGATCACCACAACAAACACACTCTGAAGATTTCCCATTCTTGAAAATCGACTCCGGCCCTTTGAAATTTAACTCCATCCCTTCTCTTTGAACACTTTTGAAAAATGGCAAACTCATCGAACCTTAGCTTGGAATTGAGCCTTAGCAGTGATACGAGCGCGCCGCGTCAAGGTAACGTATGGCGCCCTTCTTTCTTATCTTCTAATGGTCTTCTTACAGGTGAAGACTTCGTGATGCAGGACGCCACAACAGCTACAATAGTAGCTAGAAACCTCCTCACTCCAAAAGATAGTAGGCAGCTGTCAGGACGGTCCGATGAGTTGGTCGTTCAAGAGTCCCTCGCACTTAGTGTTCAGTGTGCGAGTTCTGTGTCCAACATGGGCCAACGCCTGCTTGCCCGCTCCCGTCAGGTGGAATCATTGATGGCAGAGGTGGAGAGTCTCAAGCAGGAGATCCAGCAGCTTAAGTACGAGAATAGAAGTTTGCACGTGCTTGCCAACAACTATTCGTCGGGCATGAAGAGGAAGCTTGATGAGCTGCACGAATCTGAGGGTCGAATCCAAAGTGACCGTCAAAGGCTTGCGGCTTATCTCCAGAGGCACCTTTTTCCTGGGTCATCCAGCGCTTGGCCAAGTATTGAGGCCTGGAATGCTCTAGCTCCGATGCCTCCCGCTTCTATGCCTTTTGCTTCTATGCCTTCCGCTTCTGCGCCTCGTAGTGGGGCTTCACGTAAACAACCTTTGTGAAGCTCCAGCTTTCTCCATGTTTAGTCTTTTTTCTTTTTTCTTTTTTTTTTTTCTTTTTTTTTTTTTTTTTTTTTTTGAACATGCTTTGTTTATTCAGTGCATTGGGTTGCCTCCCAAGTAGCGCTTTCTTTTACGTCTTGCAGCCGGACGAAGAACCCAATCACTCCAGGATATGTTCACGAATCGGATGAGAACTTCGAGTCATGAACTAGTACCTAAAACAAGAAACAAAACAAAATTAAGAATCTGGAAAAATAAAAACAAAAGAAAATAAAACAATCCAAGGGATTAGCAAATTTTCTAATCCCCGGCAACGGCGCCAAAATTTGATGCGATATTTATACGCACACAAATTAAACCCTCTTTTTGACAATTGTAGTATAAGTATAAGTAGGGATCGTTCTGGACCGGGGATTAGGAGGGATTGTTAATCACTTGGATTTGACTCAAAAACATAAAAACAAAGTTAAAAACGTTCACAAAGACTCAAAGGACTCAAAACAAGTTCAAAAGACTCAAAACTGCCTAAAAACACTAACTAGGCAGTTTCTGACCTTAAACCCAATGTTGGACGAATTTAAGATTATGGCTTGATTCAAATGTAAAATAACAATATAAAACACTATACTAGACTCAAAGAATGCAAAACTAAACTTTAAAACACTAAAACAAACCAAAAGACTCAAAACAACACAAACACACTCAAATCTGCCTAAAAACCACTTTCTGGGCAGATTTGAGCACAAACACAAATTTGGACGAATTTGTGTAACAAAATGACCCAAAACTCTTATAAACACAAACTAAGACACTTTCTAACTAAATTAGACAATAAAGTAAAGGGGGATTTTAATTTGACGAAAATTGAAATAACGAAACAAGTTTAATAAACTAGACAGAATGTAAATATGAATGCGATGAAAATGAATGGATGAATGCTAGCAAGAAGGTTCTTCTCCACACATGTTACACTTGCATAATAAAATGATTTCCAATTGCATTTCAATAAACCATGAATTCTCAACACCCCAAGTTAACCGTGATGCACTAATTAACCTTCAAATCTTCCTAACGTTATTGAATTGGATGGGTTAGCGCATACAACAATTCAAAACATTCCCCACAAGTCCCCTACATGATTGCATAATAGAGATACAAGCAAGAATCATTACGCTCTATGAAAATTATAAGTGTTGACGAGGCATTCGTTACTATGGAATACGCATGAAACTTATGCCAAGAATTCGTTTAACGCGATTGTTTATAAGCAACCTCCACTACTTGTGAATATAAGTTCGTAACTATTAGGTGAAACTCACTTATATTCTAGCGTCATATTCATGCATGAAAATTAAGCGTGCACTCTCAATAAACAGACATAAATAAGTTATCAATCAAACGGTTAAACAAATTGAATCACAACTTATGAAACGCAATTAGAAGTAATCAAATCAAAATGCAAGCATAAACATATATTTCGAATTTCCTCATAACTTTGAAATCAAAGAAACACCTAAACATTCCAACAACTCAAACTTGAATTGTATGAACGTTTAGGCACTCTTCTCTTCCATTCCTCATACGTACAAAACAAAGAGTATTGAAATTAACATTGAAATCAAAGAAACACCTAAACATTCCAACAACTCAAACTTGAATTGTATGAACGTTTAGGCACTCTTCTCTTCCTCTTCGTTGTAGGACAAGGTCTAAGGATAGTTTGATGGTGTGAATGGTTTGGGGAGTGGTGAAAATGGAAGGATGGTGTTTGGATTGTAAGGGAAACTCATGGCACAAAGGGGGAAGTGTTGGTGGTATGTACAATGGAATGGAAGTGTTTATGGAATGGATGAATTTCTGGCACAAAGGCCTTATTTCTGTGGTGAATGGATCCCCCCCTTTGTGGCTGCAATGAAGGGTTATTTATAGGTGAAATGGGGGGAACATGACAGCTAGGAGGGTGGTGGAAATCTGGAATAGTGATGGGAGATGCATGTGGCTGATTTATGCATGTGATTAAAGGGTGGAAATGCATGTGCTTTGAATAAGTGGCTGCATGTGCTGAAATGAATGTGTTTGCATGTGACTTAAAGCTAGGGTGAATGATGATAAATGCATGTGGATGGATATAATGAAGGGTGAATGTGCATGTGCTGCAATGGGTTGGGAAAACCTGTGAGGGAATGATTAAGGTGAATGAATAATGAAATGGGAAAGCATGTGCAAAAGGGGAATGCATGTGGCTGCAAGGTTTTGTGTTAGGTGATGGGTGCATGTTAAGTGATAAGTGATTATGATAAGTGATATGATAAGTGATGATGATAAGTGATAAGTGATATGATATGTGGTTTGATGCGAGAATTATACGCACACAAATTAAACCCTCTTTTCCTTGGTAATTGCAGTAAGTATGTAAGTAGGGATCGTTCTAGACCGGGGATTAGGAGGGATTGTTAACCACTTGGATTTGACTCAAAAACGTAAAATAACAATATGAAACACTATACTAGACTCAAAGAATGTAAAACTAAACTTTAAAACACTAAAACAAACCAAAAGACTCAAAACAACACAAACACACTCAAATCTGCCTAAAAACCACTTTCTGGGCAGATTTGAGTACAAACACAAATTTGGACGAAATTGGGAAATAAATTTAATCAAAACTCTTAAAAACAAAAAACTAAGATACTTTCTAACTAATTTGACATTAAAGTAAAGGGGGATTGAGTTTTATACGAAATTAAACTAAAAGAACAGATTGTAAATTAAAGCAAAATGTAAATGTGAATGTGATAGAATGAATGGAATGAAGGCTAGCTAAGGGGTTCATCTCCATACATGTTATACTTGCACAATAAAACGATTTCCAATTGCATTTCAATAAAACATTAATTCTCAACACCCCAAGTTAACCGTGATGCACTAATTAACCTTCAAATCTTCCTAACGTTATTGAATTGGATGGGTTAGCGCATACAACAATTCAAAACATTCCCCACAAGTCCCCTACATGATTGCATAATAGAGATACAAGCAAGAATCATTACGCTCTATGAAAATTATAAGTTTTGACGAGGCATTCGTTACTATGGAATACGCATGAAACTTATGCCAAGAATTCGTTTAACGCGATTGTTTATAAGCAACCTCCACTACTTGTGAATATAAGTTCGTAACTATTAGGTGAAACTCACTTATATTCTAGCGTCATATTCATGCATGAAAATTAAGCGTGCACTCGCAATAAACATACATAAATAAGTTATCAATCAAACAGTTAAACGAATTGAATCACAACTTATGAAACGCAATTAGAAGTAATCAAATCAAAATGCAAGCATAAACATATATTTCGAATTTCCTCATAACTTTGAAATCAAAGAAACACCTAAACATTCCAACAACTCAAACTTGAATTGTATGAACGTTTAGGCACTCTTCTCTTCCATTCCTCATACGTACAAAACAAAGAGTATTGAAATTAACATTGAAATCAAAGAAACACCTAAACATTCCAACAACTCAAACTTGAATTGTATGAACGTTTAGGCACTCTTCTCTTCCTCTTCGTTGTAGCACAAGGTCTAAGGATAGTTTGATGGTGTGAATGGTTTGGGGAGTGGTGAAAATGGAAGGATGGTGTTTGGATTGTAAGGGAAACTCACGGCACAAAGGGGGAAGTGTTGGTGGTATGTACAATGGAATGGAAGTGTTTATGGAATGGATGAATTTCTGGCACAAAGGCCTTATTTCTGTGGTGAATGGATCCCCCCCCTTTGTGGCTGCAATGAATGGTTATTTATAGGTGAAATGGGGGGAACATGACAGCTAGAAGGGTGGTGGAAATCTGGAATGGTGATGGGAGATGCATGTGGCTGATTTATGCATGTGATTAAAGGGTGGAAATGCATGTGCTTTGAATAAGTGGCTGCATGTGCAAGGGGACAATCTGAAAATGCATGTGAAAGCATGTGTTGGCTGCAATGATGAAATGGATGGGAGTGCATGTGGCTTAATTAATTAAAGGGAGTGCATGTGCAATGTTTTAAAGGATGGAATGCATGTGAATATGATGGAAATCTAATGGGAACTCATGGCAAGGATGATTTCTGGTGGTGAATGGGTGTATGTTTGAATGATTAAAGGGACATGTGGGTTGGAAATGATGAAGGAAATGCATGTGAGTGACAACTAGATATGTTGATGAATGCATGTGGAATGTTTGTGGTGAGTGAATGTGGTGGTGAATGTGGCTGATTTGATTTATGGAAGATGCATGTGGATTAAAGGTGAGTGAATGATTATGGAATGCAATCTGAAATGGGAGATGGAATGGGATGTTTTGCATGTGAATTAAAGAGTAAATGCATGTGAATTAAAGAGTGAATGCATGTGCAATGACAGCTAGGTTGAATATGCATGTGGAATGGCTGATTTATTTGAAGATGCATGTGCAATGAAGTGGAATGACAGCTAGGTTATGATGATGAATGCATGTGGCTGATTTAATTGAATAGGAAAGCATGTGGATTTAATGGTTTAAAGGGTGAATGCATGTGGATGCATGTGTTGATGAATGGGATTAGGAAAGGTTTAAATGTCCTAAAACTAAAGGGAACAAGGTTCCAACACTTTGGTCTTCAATTAGGTCTTCAATTTCGTCCAACACTTTGGCTCCAAGCATAAGCTATCCATCCTTAGCCCAAAAGTGCTCCAAAAGTCTCCAAAATGCATCTTTTTGCTCCTTTAGCCCTTTGGACCTACAAACACACGAAAATAGCTTAAAGTACTAAAATAACTAAAGAAACATAACGTAAATGCACGAGAATAAGCCATTTAAGTCGCATGAATATGCTCCTATCAAATACCCCCACACTTATCTTTTGCTAGTCCTTGAGCAAAACAAAACAACAAAAGAACACGAAACTAGACAAAACGAACAAAACACAACCTACACCTTTAGCCATCTTTACACTTAAGTACATTCTTAATCATAGTCACCACATACTAGTTCACAATTAAGCATTTAAAACACATTTCGAATGTAGTAACTGATAGGAGCATATTCATGCGACTTAAATGGCTTGTTCTCGTGCATTTACGTATGTTTCTTTAGTTATTTTAGTACTTTAAGCTATTTTCGTGTGTTTGTAGGTCCAAAGGGCTAAAGGAGCAAAAAGATGCATTTTGGAGACTTTTGGAGCACTTTTGGGCTAAGGATGGATAGCTTATGCTTGGAGCCAAAGTGTTGGACGAAATTGAAGACCTAATTGAAGACCAAAGTGTTGGAACCTTGTTCCCTTTAGTTTTAGGACATTTAAACCTTTCCCAATCCCATTCATCAACACATGCATCCACATGCATTCACCCTTTAAACCATTAAATCCATGATAGGAGCATATTCATGCGACTTAAATGGCTTGTTCTCGTGCATTTACGTTATGTTTCTTTAGTTATTTTAGTCCTTTATGCCATTTTCGTGTGTTTCTAGGTTCATATGGCTAAGGAAGCAAAAAGGTGCATTTTGGAGCATTTTGGAGCAAAATTGGGCTTGGAATGGATAGCTTATGTTTGGAGCCAAGGTGTTGGACGAAATTGAGGCACTTTAGGACACAAAACAATGGCCCTAGCCCAATTAGATAACCTTGCCATGGCTTATCCCTTCTCCCCTTCCCTTGCCATGCAAACCACCCTATTTTAGGCCCATTCTATGTACTTAAACCTTAGCCCTTTAACCTTGCAGCCATATCCCCTCTTTTATCCACATGCATTCATAATCATTCATAATCATTCACCACCAATTCAGCCACATGCACTTGTTCTTTCATCATTGCACCACAATCCTTTACCATTGCAGCCACATGCACTCCCATCCTTTACCATTGCAGCCACATGCACTTCCCCCTTCATCATTTCAGCCACCAAACACCCACATGCACTCCCACTCCAGATTTTCAGCCATCCCAATTCATCATTGCACATCAACACATTCTATCATTTCCACATGCATTCCCCTTACAATTTCAGCCACTCCACATGCATTTCCAGCTTTCCACCAAGTTCCTAGCTGTCATGTTCCCTCTTTTTCACCTATAAATAAGCATCCATTGCAGCCACAAATCACTAACTCTTCCATATTCAGAAAACCATCTCATATACACATTCATTCACGCTAGAAATTCATTCCCTCTCTCTAACACTGCCATACTTCACCATTCTTCATATTTTCTGCCCAAAAACACTCCTTGCCTTCCCCTACATCCATCCCTACCCTAAACACATCATTCTACATCATCCATAACCCCCAAAACTCACCAAAACCCCTTGTGCCGCAACAACAAAGAGGAGGAGAAGAGGCCTAAACGTTCATACAATTCAAGTTTGAGTTGTTGGAATTTTTAGGTGTACTTCCTTTCCTTGATTTCAATGTTTACTTTGTTATTACTCTCTAAGTTTGTTGTAATCATGAGTGGCTAAACCCCTAATTAGTTAGGGGAAAGTTTGAAGCCATGAACATGTTTGAAATATGAATTGATTTCTTCCAATTGTGATTTTTTAAGTTGTGATTGTAATTCAATTATCATGTTTATTAAAAACTTGTTTTTGTATGTTGATTAGGGATGCATACTTAGTCTTCATGCATAAACTCGATGCTAGTTTATAAACGAGTTTCACCTAATCGTCACAAGTTTATAAACATGAGTAGTGAAGGTTGCTAGTCACAACCGCGTTAATTGAATTCTTGGCATGAGTATCATGCATTCATAGTTACAATTGCCTCGTCAACACTTATAATTTTCATAGAGCATCATGATCTCTCATTGTATCTCTTCTATGCATTCATGTTGAGAACCATTGGAGAATGATTTGAATTGTCGCATGCATCATCCAATTCAATAACATAAGGAAAATTTGAGAGTTAATTAGTGCATCACGGTTAACTTGGGGTGTTGAGCATCATAGTTAATGAAAAGCAATTGGAAATCGTTTATTATGCAAGTATAACATGTATGGAGATGAACCCCTTAGCCATTCTATCATCCATTCATTCCATTCCATCAAATTCGTTTTACAATCTATTTAGTTTATTAACTTGTTTTGTTATTTCAATTTTCGTATAAATCTAAATCCCCCTTTACTTTATTGTCCAATTTAGTTAGAAAGTGTCTTAGTTTATGTTTCTAAGTGTTTTGATTAAATTTGTTACATAAATTCGTCCAAATTCACCAAAGTGCTCAAAACTGCCCAGAAAGTGATTTTAAGGCAGTTTTGAGTGTTTTGGGTGATGTTTGAGTCTTTTCGTTTGTTTTAGTGTTTTAAAGTTTAGTTTTGCATTCTTTGAGTCTAGTATAGTGTTTCATATTGTTATTTTACGTTTTTGAGTCAAATCCAAGTGGTTAACAATCCCTCCTAATCCCCGGTCTAGAATGATCCCTACTTATACATATACTACAATTTGACGAAAAGAGGGTTTAATTTGTGTGCGTATAAATCACGCATCAAATTTTGGCGCCGTTGCCGGGGATTAGCAAATTTGCTAATCTCTTGGATTGTTTGTTTCTGTTATGTATTTTAGTTTTAGTTTTTGATTTTTTGTTTTGTTTGTTGAATTCAAATACTAGAGAAGAACAACATGGCACTTGATAATGCTTCTCTTTTGTCACAGCTCATGGAATGGTCTCAAATGCAAAGTGTTGATATATTTGATCTTCAATCAAGGAATAACGTGTTTTCCAATACTTACAGTTCAGATTGGAGTGATCATTCAAACTCTATGTGGTGGGAACCTCAACATGTTCAAGAAGAAGGATATTGGCAGCCATATGAGGAGTTCTATTCAAGACCTATACACCCACCACAACCTCATATTCAATATGCCCAACCAAATTTAAGTTCGTCAATAGATTATAATCAAAAGCTTAACGAATTAATTTGTTTGGTGCAGGGCTCACAAAATCAAGACAATGAGGTTCGACAAGAAGACAAAAGGTTGGACCACTTGGAAAAGCAAATTGGGCAGATAGCGGAGTTCGTAGGACAATTTTGCGACCAAGGCAAACTCCCTAGTTCAACCATTGTAAATCCGAAGGGAGGATTTGAAGCACCTTTGTCAGAAGCACTTATTGCTCCTACGCCATCTAATTCAAGTAAGGTTGTTCCAATTAGTTCTAACCCCATTCCAACAAATATCCCTATTCCTTGCAGGTCCATGAATTCCAAGAAAGAAGAAAGTGAAAAAGACATCTTGGAAGCCCTTCCAAAGGTGCAAAGTAGGGAATGTCATGAATTCATCAAAGAGGACGTTCTTGAAACCACAAAATCCAAAGAAGTTAAATTTGATGACATTGGACAAGTCATAACCATCACTTGCAATCTGGCCAAGTCCAATATTCCTGAAATGTTCAAAGAAGATGTGTTTATCCTTGAGTTCATGTCGGAGCACATAAGTAAGCCACCTCCTCCAATTTCAATTTTCTTTTATACTAACATGTTGTTAATGATTCAGGCATCCAATCTTGAATTTAAACCATTACCGGATTATTTCAAGTATCACCGCCCATTCAAAGATAAATTCCATGCCGATTGATTCAGGAAAAAAATAAAAATAAAAAAAATAAAAAAAAAAAAAAAAAATAAATAAATAAAATAAAGCAGATGTAGCCTTCACAGAGGTTGTTTGCTTGAGGCCCCACTACGTGGCTTTACTCTTGAAGCGGAAGGCGTAGGAACAGAAGGCATCAGAACGGAAGGCGTAGGAGCAGAAGACATAGGAACGGAAGGCATCGGAGCGGGAGGCATCGGAGCTAGAGCATTCCAGGCCTCAATACTTGGCCAAACGCTGGATGACCCAGGAAAAAGGTGCCTCTGGAGATAAGCCGAAAACCTCTGACGGTCGCTTTGAATCCGACCTTCAGACTCTTGCAGCTCATCAAGCTTCCTCTTCATGCCCGACGAATAGTTATTTGCAAGCACATGCAAACTTCTATTCTCATACTTCAGCTGCTGGACCTCCTGCTTGAGACTTTCCACCTCTGCCATCAATGATTCCACCTGACGGGAGCGGGCAAGCAGGCGTTGGCCCATGTTGGACACAGAGCTCGCACACTGAACACTAAGTGCGAGGGACTCTTGAACGGCCAACTCATCGGACCGTCTTGACAGCAGCCTACTATCTTTTGGAGTGAGGAGGTTCCTAGCTACTATTGTAGCTGTTGTGGCGTCCTGCATCACGGAGTCTTCACCTGTAAGAAGACCGTTAGAAGATAAAAAAGAAGGGCGCCATACATTACCTTGACGGGGCGCAACCGGATCGCTGCTGAGACTCAAATCTAAGCTAAGGTTCGATGAGTTTGCCATTTTCGAAAGTGTTCAAAGAGAAGGGGTGGATGGAGTTAAAATTTCAAAGGGCCGGAGACGATGTTCAAGAATGGGAAATCTTCAGAGTGTGTATGTTGGCGGTGATCGATAGCTCTATAAAAAGCTAAGGCGACGCGTGATAGGAGCATATTTAGGCGACTTACTTAGCATGTTTTCGTGCATTTATATTGTTAATTCATAGTTGTTTTTGGCGTTTAAGCCATTTTCGTGTGTTTTTAGGTTCATGTGGCTAAGGAAGCAAAAAGATGCATTTTGGAGCATTTTGGAGCAAAATTGGACTTGGAAGGGATAACTTATACTTGGAGCAAAAGGAATGGACGAAATTGAAGAGTTGATGTCACAAGGATTCCTACTTGAAGTAGCCACACACCTTCCACATTTCAGCCACATGCACTTGTTCCTCCATCATTGCACCAACAACAACCAAACATGCACTCCCTTTAATCACATGCATAAATCAGCCACATGCATCTCCCATCACCATATCAGATTTCCATCATATTCACATGCATTCCATCCTTTAAAACATTGCACATGCACTCCCTTTAATTAATTAAGCCACATGCACTCCCATCCATTTCATCATTGCAGCCAACACATGCTTTCACATGCATTTTCAGATTGTCCCCTTGCACATGCAGCCACATATTCATTGCACATGCAATTCCAACCCACATGCATCCTTTAATCATTCAAACATGCAGCCACATTCCCTCCTAGCTGTCATGTTCCCCCCATTTCACCTATAAATAAGCATCCATTGCATTCATTCTCATTCAATTCGTCCATATTCAGAAAATCATCCAAAACACCACCAGAAATCATCCGTGAGTTTCCCTACTAATCCAAACACCACTCCAACCACTCCCCATCCCTCCAAAACACTTCACACTATCCCAAAACTCATCTTAGACCTTGTGATACAACAACGAGGAAGAGAAGAGTGCCTAAACGTTCATACAATTCAAGTTTGAGTTGTTGGAATGTTTAGGTGTTTCTTTGATTTCAATGTTTAAATTCAATTCTCTTTGTTTTGTACGTATGAGGAATGGAAGAGAAGAGTGCCTAAACGTTCATACAATTCAAGTTTGAGTTGTTGGAATGTTTAGGTGTTTCTTTGATTTCAAAGTTATGAGGAACTAAACCCCCCTTGGCTAGGGGGGATTCGAAATAAATGTTTATGCTTGCATTTTGATTTGATTACTTCTAATTGCGTTTCATAAGTTGTGGATTCAATTTGTTTAACTATTTGATTGATAACTTATTTATGTATGTTTATTGAGAGTGCACACTTAATTTTCATGCATGAATTTGACGCTAGAATATAAGTGAGTTTCACCTAATAGTTACAAACTTATATTCACAAGTAGTGGAGGTTGCTTATAAACAATCGCGTTAAACGAATTCTTGGCATAAGTTTCATGCAATCATAGTAACGAATGCCCCGTCAACACTTATAATTTTCATATAGCGTAATGATTCTTGCTTGTATCTCTATTATGCAATCATGTAGGGGACTTGTGGGGAATGTTTTGGGTTGTCGTATGCAATCATCCAATTCAATAACGTTAGGAAGATTTGAAGGTTAATTAGTGCATCACGGTTAACTTGGGGTGTTGAGAATTAATGATTTATTGAAATGCAATTGGAAATCATTTTATTATGCAAGTATAACATATGTGGAGATGAACCCCTTAGCTATTCTATCATCCATTCATTCCATTTCATCAATTTCATAGTTACATTCTGTTTTAAGTTTAATTTGTTCATTTAATTTAATTTCGTATAAACCTCAATCCCCCTTTACTTTAATGTCCAATTTAGTTAGAAAGTGTCTTAGTTTGTGTTTATAAGAGTTTTGAGTCATTTTGTTACACAAATTCGTCCAAATTTGTGTTTGTGCTCAAATCTGCCCAGAAAGTGGTTTTTAGGCAGATTTGAGTGTGTTTGTGTTGTTTTGAGTCTTTTGGTTTGTTTTAGTGTTTTAAAGTTTAGTTTTGCATTCTTTGAGTCTAGTATAGTGTTTTATATTGTTATTTTACGTTTGAATCAAGCCATAATCTTAAATTCGTCCAGCATTGGGTTTAAGGTCAGAAACTGCCTAGTTAGTGTTTTTAGGCAGTTTTGAGTCTTTTGAACTTGTTTTGAGTCCTTTGAGTCTTTGTGAACGTTTTTAACTTTGTGTTTATGTTTTTGAGTCAAATCCAAGTGATTAACAATCCCTCCTAATCCCCGGTCCAGAACGATCCCTACTTATACATATACTACAATTTGACGAAAAGAGGGTTAATTTATGCGCGTATAATTCTCGCATCAAATTTTGGCGCCGTTGCCGGGGATTAGTAAATTTGCTAATCTCTTGGATTGTTCGTTTCTGTTATGTATTTTAGTTTTAGTTTTTGATTTGTGTTTTGTTTGATTGATTTTAAGTACTAGAGAAGCACAACATGGCACTTGATAATGCTTCTCTTTTGTCACAGCTCATGGAAAGGTCCCAAATGCAAAGTGTTGATATATTTGATCTTCAATCAAGGAATAACGTGTTTTCCAATACTTACAGTTCAGATTGGAGTGATCATTCAAACTCTATGTGGTGGGAACCTCAACATGTTCAAGAAGAAGGATATTGGCAGCCATATGAGGAGTTCTATTCAAGACCTATACACCCACCACAACCTCATATTCAATATGCCCAACCAAATTTAAGTTCGTCAATAGATTATAATCAAAAGCTTAACGAATTAATTTGTTTGGTGCAGGGCTCACAAAATCAAGACAATAAGGCTCGACAAGAAGACAAAAGGTTGGACCACTTGGACAAGCAAATTGGGCAGATAGCGGAGTTCGTAGGACAATTTTGCGACCAAGGCAAACTCCCTAGTTCAACCATTGTAAATCCGAAGGGAGGATTTGAAGCACCTTTGTCAGAAGCACTTATTGCTCCTACGCCATCTAATTCAAGTAAGGTTGTTCCAATTAGTTCTAACCCCATTCCAACAAATATCCCTATTCCTTGCAGGTTCATGAATTCCAAGGAAGAAGAAAGTGAAAAAGACATCTTGGAAGCCCTTCCAAAGGTGCAAAGTAGGGAATGTCATGAATTCATCAAAGAGGACGTTCTTGAAACCACAAAATCCAAAGAAGTTAAATTTGATGACATTGGACAAGTCATAACCATCACTTACAATCTGGCCAAGTCCAATATCCCTGAAACTTTCAAGGGAGTGGTGTTTGTCATTAAGTTCTTATCGGACAAAACAAGTAAGTTTTTTTTTCCAAATTCCATTACGTTTTATACTAACTTGCTGTTTTTTATGAATCAGGCACCTACACTAGAATTCAAACCAATGCCGGTTCACTTCAAGTATCACCTTCCATTCAAGGACCAATTCCATGCCGTTTGATTTTATTTATGTAAAAAAAAAAAAAAAAAAAAAAAAAAAAAAAAAAAAAAAAATTCATTTATTAAAAAAGGATACTAAACATGGAGAAAGGTGGAGCTTCACAAAGGTTGTTTACGTGAAGCCTCACTACGAGGCGCAGAAGCGGAAGGCATAGAAGCAGAAGGCATAGAAGCGGGAGGCATAGAAGCGGGAGGCATCGGAGCGGAAGCCATCGAAGCGGGAGGCATCGGAGCTAGAGCATTCCAGGCCTCAATACTTGGCCAAGCGCTGGATGACCCAGGAAAAAGGTGCCTCTGGAGGAAAGACGAAAACCTTTGACGGTCACTTTGAATCCGACCTTCAGACTCTTGCAGTTCATCAAGCTTCCTCTTCATGCCCGACGAATAGTTATTTGCAAGCACATGCAAACTTCTATTCTCGTACTTAAGCTGCTGGATCTCTTGCTTAAGACTTTCCACCTTTGCCATCAATGATTCCACCTGACGGGAGCGGGCAAGCAGGCGTTGGCCCATGTTGGACACAGAACTCGCACACTGAACACTAAGTGCGAGGGACTCTTGAACGGCCAACTCATCGGACCGTCCTGACAGCAGCCTACTATCTTTTGGAGTGAGGAGGTTCCTAGCTACTATTGTAGCTGTTGTGGCGTCCTGCATCACGGAGTCTTCACCTGTGAGAGGACCGTTAGAAGAGAAGAAAGAAGGGCGCCATACGTTACCTTGACGCGGCGCGCCCGTATCACTGCTAAGGCTCAATTCCAAGCTAAGGTTCGATGAGTTTGCCATTTTTCAAAAGTGTTCAAAGAGAAGGGATGGAGTTAATTCTCAAAGGGCCGGAGTCGATTTTCAAGAATGGGAATTCTTCAGAGTGTGTTTGTTGTGGTGATCGATAGCTCTATAAAAGCCAAGGCAACGCGTCCACCGATTCAAGAAGCCGGAATTTCCGGCGTAATTTAGGCGACGCTTTCTCGGCTTTTCAGAAGGCGCGTTCAACTTTGTTAAAAGATTTCTTCTTTTCAGACAACACGTGGAGGCCATCACCGCAACTACACATCTTTAGCCGACAAGCGCAAAGTTCGGCGACGCTTTCTCTGCTTTTCAGAAAACGCGTGCAGCTTTGTCAAAAGGAGCCGCATCTGCACTACCACGTGTCGTTCAGAAAGAGAAGGGGCGTCGTTCAGAAATCGAAGGGGCGCCTGCTCAGAAATCGAAAAGGCGTCGTTCTGATATCGAAGAGACATTTGTCGACAAGGGTAAAAGAACAGTACCACCACTTGATATTATCTCTATATATGTCGACCTTCGTCTTTTATGGCAAGGCAAACCTGAAGAAAATGCCCAACTCTCCCTCACCTCTGAGGGCGCACTCCCAGCAAAGCCTTTCGAAATACTCAATTCTTTCTTCTTCCCCAAAGATGATACCAGATGCCTGGAGTACAGATGACCCAGGAGGAAACGGCGGATTGAAGTGTGCTGATTCATTCACCGCTTCTTCAAAAGCAAAGGTATCTCATATCATCAAGGTCAAAAGCAAAAGTATCTCATATCATGCTCTTTCCCTGTCTTTTTCTTTGTCCTTGTTCTTACTCGCATGGCAAAGTAAAAGAAGCAATCAGCCGGCACTTGGAGTCAGTCTTCCGATCTAGAGCCAACTGCTTGGAATCTATTCCTGATTGCTTACCTAGCGTTGCTCTCGAGTAGTCATCTTCAACGGTTGATACACTTCCGGAGAAGGGACCACTTCTGCAAAGGAGAGCGAGTAAGGCAAGTGAAAATGATACATTGAAGCATGTGGAGACAAACATAGGCTGAGTTATCCTCCAACCCTTTTCAATACGAATTGGAAAGATTGAACAAAGAAACAGACCAAAGGGGTAAGCTCAGACCTTCGGGGAAGACCAAAAGAATCCTCCAGCCCAGTAGCACAAAGGAAAATCAACAAGTGGAGGAGACCCAAAGGAATCCTGCTGCCCAGTTCAAGAGTAGCACAAAGGAAAATCAACGATGGGCAGAAACCAGTTCAAGAGAAAGCCTGTGGAATCACCAAGATCAATGCCTCAATGCAATTACCAAGGAGAAGATGGAATTTACACTCCATAACCAGATTTGCGTCCCTAAACTCTTCTCTTTGTTAATTACATTCTGCCATGTTTAGTATGCTTAAGTGCTTTTTGTGTGTTTACTTATGTTTTGTGTGAATCTATGCTTAAAACATTGAGGACAATGTTTGATTTAAGTGTGGGGGGGGTAACTAAGTATATTTGATGCAAATTCGTGGGATTTTATCACCCATTACTTAAAATGTTGTTCCTTGCTGTTTTAAGGTGTTTTTAAGTTATTTTAGAGTGTTTTAGTATGTTTTGTTTTTATAACTCCGAAAATGACATAAAAATTTGAAAAACATGTTTTAAAAAGCCTAAAAAGAGTGTTTTGAGTCGTTTTTGTGTGTTTGTGTCTTAGGGTACCTTCCAACACAATGATAAGGATTTGGTTTGTAATTGCATGACGGTTAAAAAGAGTTATAAACATAGAGAAAAGTTTGATTTACTCTTGGTATATTGATGCGAGAATTATACGCGCATAAATTAAACCCTCTTTTCGTCAAATTGTAGTATATGTATAAGTAGGGATCATTCTAGACCGGGGTTTAGGAGGGATTGTTAACCACTTGGATTTGACTCAAAAACGTAAAATAACAATATGAAACACTATACTAGACTCAAAGAATGCAAAACTAAACTTGAAAACACTAAGACAAACCAAAAGACTCAAAACAACACAAACACACTCAAATCTGCCTAAAAACCACTTTCTGGGCAGATTTGAGCACAAACACAAATTTGGACGAAATTAAGTAATAACTTGACTCAAGAACGTAAAAACACAATATAAAACACTAAACTAACTTGATTTCTAACTAAATTGGACATTAAAGTAAAGGGGGATTTAGATTTATACGAAAATTGAAATAACAAAACAAGTTAATAAACTAAACAGATTGTAAAACGAATTTGATGGAATGGAATGAATGGATGATAGAATGGCTAAGGGGTTCATCTCTATATATGTTATACTTGCATAATAAAATGATTTCCAATTGCATTTCAATAAACTATGATACTCAACACCCCAAGTTAACCGTGATGCACTAATTAACCTTCAAATCTTCCTAACGTTATTGAATTGGATGATGCATGCGACAATTCAAAACATTCCCCACAAGTCCTCAACATGAATGCATAGAAGAGGTACAAGCAAGAATCATTACGCTCTATGAAAATTATAAGTGTTGACGAGGCATTCGTTACTATGGATTGCATGAAACTTATGCCAAGAATTCATTTAACGCGATTGTTTATAAGCAACCTCCACTACTTGTGAATATAAGTTCATAACGATTAGGTGAAACTCACTTATATTCTAGCGTCATATTCATGCATGAAAATTAAGTGTGCACTCTCAATGAACATACATAAATAAGTTATCAATCAAACAGTTAAACGAATTGAATCCACAACTTATGAAACGCAATTAGAAGTATTCAAATCAAAATGCAAGCATAAACATATATTTGAATCACCCCCTAACCAAGGGGGGTTTAGTTCCTCATGGTACAAAACAAAGAGAATCAAAGAAACACCTAAACATTCCAACAACTCAAACTTGAATTGTATGAACGTTTAGGCCCTCTTATCATCCATTCCTCATTCGTACAAAACAAAGAGCATTGAAATCAAAGAAACACCTAAACATTCCAACAACTCAAACTTGAATTGTATGAACGTTTAGGCACTCTTCTCTTCCTCGTTGTTGTAGCACAAGGTCTAAGGATAGTTTGATGGTGTGAATGGTTTGGGGAGTGGTGTTTGGATTAATAGGGAAGGCACGGCACAAGGGTGGTTTGATGTCTACATTTCTGCAATGGATGAGTTTATGGAAGAGTGTTTGGAATGGATGAATTTCTGGCACAAAGGCCTTATTTCTGTGGTGAATGGATTGTGTATGAATGAGTGTGAATGAATGAGTATTTATAGGTGAAATGGGGGGAACATGACAGCTAGGTTGCATGTGCACATGTTGGTTGAATGATTATGAGTGCATGTGGCTGAAATAGCATGTGGAATGGCTGGAAATGCAAGGAGAAGGCATGTGCACGGTTTTGGGAGAGAATGGGAGTGCAAGTGGCTGAAGTGTTAGAGGAACAAGTGCATGTGGCTGCATTGTGGTGCAATGATGGAGGAACAATCTGAAAATGCAAGGTATGGCTGGAATGATTGTGTTTGTTTGAATGTGCATGTGATTAAATTAAAGGATGCAAAGTAAATAAATAATGAATGCATGTGTTGAATTATGAAGATGCATGTGCAATGAAGTGGAATGACAATCTGAAATGGGATAGGTACCCACGGCAATGATGATTTCTGGTGGTGTTTTGGGTGCATGTGGAATGAATGATTTCTTGGTGAGTGGATGCATGTGTTGATTAAAGGGGGAATGCAAAGGAAAAGCTAGAAATGCATGTGGAGTGGCTGCAAGGTGAATGAATAATGAAATGGGAAAGCATGTGCAAGGTTTTGGTGTGAATGATTGAATGTGCATGTGGCTGCAATGGAGGAGGAATCCTTCAATTTCGTCCATCCTCTTGGCTCCAAGCATATGATATCCATTCCAATCTCTAATTTGCTCCAAAAGGCTCCAAAAGGCATCATTTTGCATACTTTGCCCTTAGAACCTGAAAACACACAAAAGAAGCATAAAGGACTAAAATAACTAAAGAAACATAACGTAAATGCACGAGAACAAGCCATTTAAGTCGCATGAATATGCTCGTATCAAATACCCCCACACTTATCTTTTGCTAGTCCTCGAGCAAAACAAAACAACAAAAGAACACGAAACTAGACAAAACGAACAAAACACAACCTACACCTTCCAACAATCGTCTCACGGATTTCCAATGCACATGACAAGTTAAAAATCATTAGTCCCATAGATTTTTGTCATCTTCACACTTAAGTACATTCTTACTCATAGTCACCACATATTATTTCACAATTAAGCATTTAAAACTATGTTTTGAATGTAGTAACATGCCTTAGAGAATTTGCTCAAATCCTTACAAGATATGCACTCGTTTTTCACACAGATTTTCTTACTACACACCCTACACTAGGTATATGTGAGAAGATTGATGTAAACATGTAGACGAACACTCACATATGTTATAACAAGGAAAGCATTTTCTGGAATTATTAACATGTATATATATGATCTCATGAATGGAATGCTACTACTTAGAACGAGAACCAGTGATTCCATAAGCTCATATCAATTCCAAACTCCACATTATTGAACACATAACGATCAAGATAGAAGCATAAGGGTTGAAACGGGGCTAAAGGTGTTTGGCTAACAAAGAAAGGATAGGGAAAACAAATGTTCTTTAAGCAATAGTGAGCAAAGTATTGAATTAGGCACTTAGAATTCCCTTTAGAACGCAGAAGTCAACGTTGAACACCCAAGGGGAAGTCACACAAAACTTAGGGCCATATTCAAACTTTTTGGGCCCTTTCTTCAACAATCACACTTGTGAGTCCATTCTCACTTATTTTCACTCTTTTTCTTTCTTTTCTTCTTCTTTTTCTCACATTTTTTTTTTCTTTTTCCCGTGCCTCCTTTAAGACTTAGGCACATACATACACACAAAAATCCCTTCCCCCACACTTATTTTCTGCAACATATTAATCAAAAGGAATTCTTTTAAGTCATGCTCACTATACTTCAAGAACAAGGGTATAGGAAAGTCCTACTCTAGGTTAGGTAAGGGGTGATGTGGTTAGCAAAAAAAAAGAGGCTAAACGAGGCTCAATGGGGTTAAAACTAATATATACGAAATATGGGAAGTAAGGCTATTTGGCTATGGTGGCAACAACTTCATCTTGATATATATTATGCAATTCAATGTCATGCTTTGAATGAAACGGATATAAGTTCTAGCATTTAGTTCTATCATGATACAATTGCATTCTAAGTAGCAACCAAGCAAGGAATAATGAGATCATGCAACAACTTTAGAAAACAAGGAATCACAGAAAATAACTCTCCAAAGAAAGTAATGGCTCGAGTCTCACAGGGATGTAGCGTTTGTTTGAGTTCCTTCCTTCAAGCATGTTACAAAAACGAATTTTTCTTTTATGATTGCATGTGAAGTCATATATTATAACCATAACCAAGCATATACCAAGAGTAAATCAAACTTTTCTCCATGTTTATAACTCTTTTTAACAGTCATGCAATTACAAACCAAATCCTTATCATTGTGTTGGAAGGTATCCTAAGACACAAACACACAAAAACGACTCAAAACACCCTTTTTAGGCTTTTCAAAACAATTTTTTCAAATTTTTATGGTATTTTCGGAGTTATAAAAACAAAACATACTAAAACACTCTAAAACACTTAAAAACACCTTAAAACAGCAAGGAACAACATTTGAAGTTATGGGTGATAAAATCTCACGAATTTGTATCAACAACATTAGTTACCCCCCCCACACTTAAATCAAACATTGTCCTCAATGTTTTAAGCTTCAAATCACACCAAACAAAAGTAAACATAAAAACAGCAACTAAACATACTAAACATGGCATAATGTAAATAACAAAGAGAAGAGTTTAGAGACGCAAATCTGGTTGTGGAATGTAAATTCCATCTTCTCCTTGTTGATTGCATTGAGGCTTGATGTTGTTGATTCCACAGGGGTTCCTCCCATCGTTGATTTTCCTTTGTGCTACTCCTGAAATGGGCAGCAGGATTCTTTTGGTCTCCCCCGAAGGTCTGAGCTTACTCCTTTGGTCTGTTTCTTTGTTCAATCTTTCCAATTCGTATTGAAAAGGGTTGGAGGATAACTCAGCCTATGTTTGTCTCCGCATGCTTCAATGTATCATTTTCCTTTGCCTTGCTTGCTCCCCTTGCAGAAGTGGTCCCTTCTCTGGAAGTGTGTCAACCGTTGAAGATGACTACTCGAGAGCAACGCTAGGTAAGCAATCAGGAATGGATTCCAGGCAGTCGGTTCCAGAACAGAAGACTGACTCCAAGTGCCTCTGATTGCTTTCGTTTACTTTGCCATGCGAGTAATAACAAGGACAAAGGAAAGGACAGGGAAAGAGCATGATATGAGATACCTTTGCTTTAGACCTTGATGATATGAGATACCTTTGCTTTTGAAGAAATGGCGAATGAAGCAGCACATGTATTTGTTGTGGTTGTCTCCACATGCTTCGATCGACCGTTTCCTTCTGCCTTATTTGTACTCCAGGTTTCTGGTATCTTCTTTGGGGGAGAAAAAATTGAGTATTTCAAAAGGCGTTGCTGGGAGAGCGCCCTCAGAGGTGCGGAAGAGTTGGACATTTTCTTCAGGTTTGCCTTGCCATAAAAGACGAAGGTCGACATATATAGAGATAATATCAAGTGGTGGTACTGTTCTTTTACCCTTGTCGACAAACGTCTCTTCAATTTCTGAGCAAACGGCTCTTCGATTTCTGAACGGACGCCCCTTCGATTTCTGCACAGGCGCCCCTTCGCTTTCTGAACGACACGTGGTAGTGCGGATGCGGCTCTGTCAGAGCTCTTTTGACAAAGTCGCACGCGTTTTCTGAAAAGCAGAGAAAGCGTCGCCGAAATTTACGCTTGTCGGCAAAAGTGTAGCTGCGATGATGACCTCCACGTGAACTTTTGACAAAGTTGAACGCGTTTTCTGAAAAGCAGAGAAAGCGTCGCCGAACTTCCGCCGGAAATTCTGGCTTTTTGAATTGGTGGACGCGTCGCCTTGGCTTCTTATAGAGCTATCGATCACCACAAACAAACACACTCTGAAGATTTCCCATTCTTGAAAATCGACTCCGGCCCTTTGAAATTTAACTCCATCCCTTCTCTTTGAACACTTTTGAAAAATGGCAAACTCATCCAACCTTAGCTTGGAATTGAGCCTTAGTAGTGATACGGGCGCGCCGCGTCAAGGTAACGTATGGCGCCCTTCTTTCTTATCTTCTAACGGTCCTCTTTCAGGTGAAGACTCCGTGATGCAGGATGCCACAACAGCTACAATAGTAGCTAGGAACCTCCTCACTCCAAAGGATAGTAGGCTGCTGTCAGGACGGTCCGATGAGTTGGCCGTTCAAGAGTCCCTCGCACTTAGTGTTCAGTGTGCGAGTTCTGTGTCCAACATGGGCCAACGCCTGCTTGCCCGCTCCCGTCAGGTGGAATCATTGATGGCAGAGGTGGAAAGTCTCAAGCAGGAGATCCAGCAGCTTAAGTATGAGAATAGAAGTTTGCATGTGCTTGCAAATAACTATTCGTCGGGCATGAAGAGGAAGCTTGATGAGCTGCAAGAGTCTGAAGGTCGGATTCACAGTGACCGTCAAAGGTTTTCGTCTTTCCTCCAGAGGCACCTTTTTCCTGGCTCATCCAGCGCTTGGCCAAGTATTGAGGCCTGGAATGCTCTAGCTCCGATGCGTCCCGCTCCGATGGCTTCCACTCCGATGCCTTCCGCTCCGATGCCTTCCGCTTCAAAACCTTCCGCTTCGACGCCTCGTAGTGGGGCTTCACGTAAACAACCTTTGTGAAGCACCACCTTTCTTCCATGTTTAGTATTTTATTTAATATATGAAATTTTTTTTTTTTTTTTTTTTTTTTTTTTTTTTTGCATTGGGTTGCCTCCCAAGTAGCGCTTTCTTTTACGTCTTGCAGCCGGACGAAGAACTCAATCACTCCAAAATATGTTCACGAATCGGATGAGAACTCCGAGTCACGAACTAGTACCTAAAACAAGAAACAAAACACGATTAAGAATCTGGAATAAAATAAAAACAAACGAAAATAAAACAATGCAAGGGATTAGCAAATTTTCTAATCCCTGGCAACGGCGCCAAAATTTGATGCGAGAATTATACGCGCATAAATTAACCCTCTTTTCGTCAAATTGTAGTATATGTATAAGTAGGGATCGTTCTAGACCGGGGATTAGGAGGGATTGTTAACCACTTGGATTTGACTCAAAAACGTAAAATAACAATATGAAACACTATACTAGACTCAAAGAATGCAAAACTAAACTTGAAAACACTAAGACAAACCAAAAGACTCAAAACAACACAAACACACTCAAATCTGCCTAAAAACCACTTTCTGGGCAGATTTGAGCACAAACACAAATTTGGACGAAATTAAGTAATAACTTGACTCAAGAACGTAAAAACACAATATAAAACACTAAACTAACTTGATTTCTAACTAAATTGGACATTAAAGTAAAGGGGGATTTAGATTTATACGAAAATTGAAATAACAAAACAAGTTAATAAACTAAACAGATTGTAAAACGAATTTGATGGAATGGAATGAATGGATGATAGAATGGCTAAGGGGTTCATCTCCATACATGTTATACTTGCATAATAAAATGATTTCCAATTGCATTTCAATAAACTATGATACTCAACACCCCAAGTTAACCGTGATGCACTAATTAACCTTCAAATCTTCCTAACGTTATTGAATTGGATGATGCATGCGACAATTCAAAACATTCCCCACAAGTCCTCAACATGAATGCATAGAAGAGGTACAAGCAAGAATCATTACGCTCTATGAAAATTATAAGTGTTGACGAGGCATTCGTTACTATGGATTGCATGAAACTTATGCCAAGAATTCATTTAACGCGATTGTTTATAAGCAACCTCCACTACTTGTGAATATAAGTTCATAACGATTAGGTGAAACTCACTTATATTCTAGCGTCATATTCATGCATGAAAATTAAGTGTGCACTCTCAATGAACATACATAAATAAGTTATCAATCAAACAGTTAAACGAATTGAATCCACAACTTATGAAACGCAATTAGAAGTATTCAAATCAAAATGCAAGCATAAACATATATTTGAATCACCCCCTAACCAAGGGGGGTTTAGTTCCTCATGGTACAAAACAAAGAGAATCAAAGAAACACCTAAACATTCCAACAACTCAAACTTGAATTGTATGAACGTTTAGGCCCTCTTATCATCCATTCCTCATTCGTACAAAACAAAGAGCATTGAAATTAAACATTGAAATCAAAGAAACACCTAAACATTCCAACAACTCAAACTTGAATTGTATGAACGTTTAGGCACTCTTCTCTTCCTCGTTGTTGTAGCACAAGGTCTAAGGATAGTTTGATGGTGTGAATGGTTTGGGGAGTGTGATGCGAAATATATAAGCACACAAATTAAACCCTCTTTTCGACAATTGTAGTATAGATATAAGTAGGGATCGTTCTAGGCCGGGGATTAGGAGGGATTGCTAATCTAATGAAAATTGACTCAAAGATGTGAAAATATGTTTTAAAACACTTTAAATAGACTCACAAGACTCTTACTAACTTATATGACTCAAAACAAACTTTAAAGACTCAAAACAACCAAAAACAACCAAAAAGACTCAATTTAGACTCTATGACTTAATTTGGACGAAAATACACTTGGTTTTGACTCTAAAGACTCAAAAAGACTCTTTTGGACAGATTTGGAACAAATAAGAAAGGGGGTTTTGATTTTGGACGAATTTAAAAGAAAACAAGTGACTTAAAACTTTAAAACAGATTTTGGACGAAAATAAGAAAAACTAATGGATGATGGGATAGCCAAGGGATACTTCTCCACACATGATACTTTCTAACATAAATTGATTTCCAGTTGCTTTTCCGATAAACCATGAACCTCAACACCCCAGATTAACCGTGACATCACTAATTAACCCTCAGATTTCCCTTAAGTTAGTGGATTGGATGACATCATACGACAACCCAAAGCATTCTTCAAAAAGTCCCCTACATGACATCATAATAGAGATACGGTTAAAGATCATTACGTTCAATGGAAACCATAAGTATTGACAAAACACTTGTAACTATGACATCATGATACGCATGCTAGGAATTTACTTAACATGATTGTGAAAACAACCTTAACTACTTGTGAATATAAGTTTGTGACGATTATGTGAAACACCCTTATATTCTAGCCCCAAATTCAAGCATGCAAATTAAGTAGGCCTCCCTAATAAACATACAAGAATAAGTTATCCATCAAACGGTTAAGTAAATTGCATTCGCAATTTATGAAATCACAACTGGAATTAATCAAATCATATTATAATTGTAATCATGGTTTCAAAGCATCCCTAGGCTAAAACGAGTTTAGCCTCTCATGTTCATGACAAAACAAAGCAATATAGATTTAAACATTGAAAATAAAAGATAGATTACACCTAGACACGTCCAATACTCCAACTTGAATGTACAAACGCCCAAGGCTTGGTCTTCCTTCTCCTTCTCCTTGCTAGGTCACGACACAAAGGTCTATGGTGAGTTCGTGGATGATTTTCTGGATTTTGGATGGTTTTAGGTATATATGGTGGTGCGGCAAGGGGTTATGGTGGTGTATGGAGGTTGGGATGGATGTATGGAAGTAGGGGAATGATGGATGGGTGGTTGCAAGGTCACGGCAAGGGTTGATTTCTGAAGGGATGTATGAATGTTGTGTGAAGGGATGGTGATTATTAAATGGCACGGCAAGGCTGTTTATATAGGCTATTTTGGCACACTTAGTGTAGGAAAAGGATTGCCTAATCCTATTGAAAAAGGGGTATCTTAAGGCAGAAACCAAAGGGGATTGGAAATAGGGAATTCGGCTAGGATTTAGGGATTCTAGAAGGTTTTTGGTGCGGCACATGTATAGGGTTGAGATAAGGTTTCTAGAAGGGAAGGTTTAGGGCAGATTCCTAAACCTAAAGGGCCAAGGATACATGATATTTGTGTAGGAAAAGGATTGCAATTCCTAAACCTACAAGGAATGGAGTTCTTGCGGCAATTTAGTGGATAAGGCTTCTAGAAACTGAATTATGTGCTTAAATGTGTAATTGATTCTCCCTAAGTAGCTAGGTTTAGGTCCCAATCTGATTTGGATAGGAGAGAAAAGGATAATGTTAGAGATAGGATAGGATAAGGTTTCTAGGATAGGATAAGATAAGGTTTGGATAAGGTGGGATAAGGTTCCTTGTTTCTTGCTTCTTCCTTATCTTCATTGGAATAGAACTTCTTCCACCAGATTTGTAGCCTTTCCTAGCTCTTCTAGTCTTCAATTTCGTCCATCCTCTTTGCTCCATGATTAAGCTATCCAATCCATGCCCAAAAATGCTCCAAATAGCCTCAAAATGCACTTTCTTGCTCCTTTTGCCATTAGGACCTAAAAACACACGAAAATACTTTAAAAGACTGAAATACATAGTAATTAACTCACTAAGTGTAAGGAAACAACACAACTAAGTAGCATAAATATGCTCCTATCAAATTCCCCCACACTTAGCTTTTGCTAGTCCTCAAGCAAAACGAAATAAATCAAAAACAAAAAAAAACACATTCTAAACCTTCCAACATGTATCTCAGGGATTCCCAACGAACATGACACATTAGAGAACATCATCCCCACGGTTTTTAGCTTTCTTTATACTTCAACAAACACTTAATCATAGTTACTACCTATTAGTTCACATATAATCAATTAAAACAATGTTTCGAATGTAGTAACATGCCTTAGAGAATTCCCTCAATTCCTCACTAGAATGCACTCTATTTTCACACAGATTTTCTAACTTCACACCCTACACTAGTTATATGTGAGAAGATTGATGTAAATATGAAGACTAATACTCACATATGTTATATCAAAGAAAGCATTTTCTGGATTTACGACAATGACATGAATATGATCTCATGAATGGAATGCTACTACTTAGAACGAGAACCAGTGATTCCATATGCTCATACCAAATTCAAACTCCACATATTGAACACATAACATCAAGATAGAAGTTGAGGGTTGTAACGAGGCTAAGGTATTGGCTAACAAAGAAAGGTAAGGATAAACAAACGTTCTTAAAGCAATAGTAAGCAAAGTAATGAAATTGACACTTAAACTCACTTCTAATGGCAAAAAAAACTAACTTTTAAACACAAGGGAAGATTCATGCAACATTTAGGGTCAAATTCACTCTTTTGGACCCTTCCTTCAACAACCAACACTTGTGAGTTCATTCTCACTTATTTTTCAACTCCTTTTCTTTCTTTTGAACACTTTTCTATTTTCTTTTGATTTTTCTACGAATTTCTCTTCTTTCCTTCTCTTTTTCTCTTTTTTTTTTTTTCTTTCTTTCTCTTTTTTTTTTTTCTTTTTCGTGCCCTATCATCTTCCCCCACACTTGTTTTCTGCCATGAATTGACTAAAGGAGTTCACTCTAAGTCGTGCTTCACTATCCTTTAAAAACCAAGGTATGGAAAGTCCTATTCTAGGCTAGGTGAGGATAATGTGGCTAAAAACGAAAATAGGCTTTGAAAAGGCTCAAGAGGGTTAACCCTACAATACATATGAAAAGGGATAATCTTTTTGGCTCTGGCTTGACTAACAACTTCATCTTATTGTATGTTATGCAATCAATACCATGCTTTGAATGAAATGGGCATGAGTTCTAGTATTTGGAACTATAATGAAATGCATTCTAAATAGCAACCAAGCAAAGAATGATGAGATCATGCAACGACTTTAGAAAACAAGAAATCATAGATTATACTCTCCAAAGAACGTTATAGGCTCAAGTCTCTCAAGGATGTAGCGTTAGTTTGAGTTTCTTCCTTCAAGCATGTTACAAAAACTGATTTTATCTTTGTAATTACATGTGAATTCATAAATTATAACCATAACCAAGCATAAACCAAAGCATAAATCAACTTCCAGCCATGTTTACAACATTCTTTAATAGTCATGCAATTAAAAACCAAATCCTCATCATTGTGTTGGAAGGTGACCTAAGACACAAACAAACACACAAAAACAACTTAAAAACAACTCTTTTTGGGTTTTTTCAAAACTATTTTGTAATTGTTTTGTAAATTTTCGGATTTTCTGACCAAAAGACATAAAAACACTTCAAAACACTCTAAAAACACTTAAAAACAGTGTGAAACAACATTAGAAATGATGGGTGATAAAATCCCACGAATTTGCATGAAAAACACTTTGTTTACCCCCCCACACTTAAATCAAACATTGTCCTCAATGTTTCACACAAAGACTCACATCCAAACAAACAATATAAACGAACTAACATGACAAAATAAAAATAATAAAGAGATAGGGATTGAGGAACGCAAATCTGATTTTGTAGCTTGAATTGGTTAATTGCCCACATCCTCTCTCGTTGAATGCATGGGTTGCCTCCCAAGAAGCGCTTGCTTTAACGTCGTGCAGCCGGACGAACCTTCTTCTTATCCTCATTTGGAGCCCACGGCATGGAGTGTGATATCCTCCACAACTTGCCCTTCAACATTTGCATAATATGGCTTCAAACGATGCCCGTTCACCTTGAATTCTTGGCCATTCCTCAAGCTTTGGATTTGAACTGCGCCATGTGAAAAAACATTAGTGACAACAAAAGGACCAATCCATTTAGAACGTAACTTACCAGGGAATAAACGAAGGCGGGAATTAAAAAGTAAAACTTTTTGCCCTATGGAGAATGTTTTGCTTCGGATCATCTTGTCATGAAAAGCTTTGGTCTTTTCCTTGTAAATGCACGCATTCTCATATGCTTCACGCCTAAGTTCCTCAAGTTCATTCAATTGCAACTTCCTATGCATTCCAGCCGCATCTATGTCCATATTGAATGTCTTGATCGCCCAATGAGCCTTGTGCTCTAATTCCACGGGGAGATGACATGGCTTGCCATACACTAGCCGAAAAGGGGACATGCCTATTGGTGTCTTGTATGCCGTCCTATAGGCCCATAAAGCATCCTCCAAACGCACACTCCAATCTTTTCTTGTTGGTCCAACGGTCTTCTCCAAGATTTGCTTGATTTCTCTATTGGACACCTCGGCTTGGCCATTGGTTTGGGGATGGTAAGGTGTTGAAACCTTATGTGTGACTTGATACTTCTTGAGTAGTGCTTCAATGGTACGATTACAAAAGTGAGAGCCTCCATCACTAATAAGCACTCGAGGCATCCCAAATCTAGCAAAAATGTTAGTCTTTATAAAATCTGCAACAACTCTAGAATCATTAGTACGGGTGGCTTTGGCTTCCACCCATTTTGAGACATAATCCACCGCAAGCAAAATATAAGTAAAGCCAAACGAAGATGGGAAAGGACCCATGAAATCAATGCCCCAAACATCAAAAATTTCAACGTTAAAGATAGGTGTTTGCGGCATTTGGTCCCTTGCACCAATATTTCCCATTCGTTGGCAACGATCACAAGTTAAACAAAATGTTCTAGCATCTTTAAAGATTGTTGGCCAATAAAAACCACATTCTAATACTTTAAGGGCAGTGCGTTGTGTGCCAAAGTGTCCACCACAAGCATAAGTATGACAAAATGTTAGAATCGAATTAAACTCACAATCATGCACACAACGACGCACAATCTGATCTGCACAAAACTTCCACAAATATGGGTCATCCCATACATAAAACCGTGCCTCTTTCTTTAATTTATCACGTTGGTGCCTTGCTAGGGTACTTGGAACACGTTTTGACACCAAAAAATTGACCAAATCGGCATACCAAGGCTCACATACCTTAATGGACAGCAATTGTTCATCGGGGAAAGTCTCTTGGATGGGTAAGGAGTCCTCATTGCACACCAAACGACTTAAATGGTCAGCAACTACGTTCTCACTCCCTTTCTTGTCTCGAATTTCAATATCAAACTCTTGGAGAAGAAGCATCCATCTAATGAGCCGTGGTTTAGCCTCCTTTTTAGTGAATAAGTACCTAAGAGCTGCATGGTCAGAAAATACAATCACTTTAGTGCCAAGTAGAATAGTTTAATTGAGCATCGTTCAAGGTCCTAGAAGCATAGTAGATGGCGTGGGAATGCTTGTTCTTCCTTTGACCCAAAACAGCCCCTATTGCATAATCGGATGCATCACACATGAGCTCAAAAGGCAACGTCCAATCAGGTGGAAGGATGATAGGTGCCGTGGTAAGCTTGTCCTTGAGAAGCTTGAATGCCTTCTCACACTCCTCGTTGAACTCGAACGCCACTTCTTTTTGTAGGAGACGGCATAGGGGTTGTGCAATCTTGGAGAAATCCTTGATAAATCGCCTATAGAATCCTGCATGGCCAAGAAAAGAACGAACCTCTCTAACCGTAGTAGGAGAGGGTAAGTAGCGTACAAGATCTATTTTAGACTTATCAACTTCAATTCCTTTTTCAGAGATGATATGGCCCAAAACTATGCCTTGTTTAACCATAAAATGACATTTTTCCCAATTCAAAACAAGGTTAGTTTCCGTACATCTTTGCAAGATTAAAGTAAGATTATTGATAGGAGCATATTCATGCGACTTAGATGGCTTGTTCTCGTGCATTTATATTGTTAATTCATAGTTGTTTTAGGCGTTTAAGCCATTTTCGTGTGTTTTTAGGTTCATGTGGCTAAGGAAGCAAAAAGATGCATTTTGGAGCATTTTGGAGCAAAATTGGACTTGGAAGGGATAACTTATACTTGGAGCAAAAGGAATGGACGAAATTGAAGAGTTGATGTCACAAGGATTCTGATGCGTGATTTATACGCACACAAATTAAACCCTCTTTTCGTCAAATTGTAGTATATGTATAAGTAGGGATCGTTCTGGACCGGGGATTAGGAGGGATTGTTAATCACTTGGATTTGACTCAAAAAACGTAAAAACACAAAATAAATGTATTTCTAACTAAATTGACATTAAAGTAAAGGGGGATTTAAGTTTATACGAAAATTGAAATAACGAAACAAGTTAAATAAACTAGACAGAATGTAAATATGAAATTGATGAAATGGAATGAATGGATGATAGAATAGCTAAGGGGGTCATCTCCACATATGTTACACTTGCATAATAAAAAGATTTCCAGTTGATCTTTCGATAAATTATGAAACTCATCACCCCGGGTTAATTAGGTCCGCTTAAATTAACCGTCAAGTTTTCCTTAAGTTAATGAATTGGATGGGTTAGCGCAACGCAATTCACAACATTCTCCAAAAGTCCTTTACGTGAACAGCACAATAAAGATACAATCAAAGATCATTAAGCATTATGAAAACTATAAGTGTTGACGAGGCATTCGTTACTATGATGAGCATGAAACTCGTGCCAAGAATTCATTTAACGCGATTGTTTATAAGCAACCTCCACTACTTGTGAATATAAGTTCATAACGATTAGGTGAAAATCACTTATATTCTAGCGTCATATTCATGCATAAAAATTAAGCGCGCATTCTTAATAAACATACATAAATAAGTTATCAATCAAACGGTTAAACAAATTGAATCAACAACTTATGAAATGCAATTAGAAGTAATCAAATCAAAATGCAAGCATAAACATATATTTCGAATCACCCCCTAGCTAAGGGGGGGTTTAGTTCCTCATACAAAACAAAGAGAATTAAAATTAAACATTGAAATCAAAGAAACACCTAAACATTCCAACAACTCAAACTTGAATTGTATGAACGTTTAGGCCCTCTTCTCTTCCTCTTTATTGTAGCATAAGGTCTAAGGATAGTTGGTTTGGGGGAATGGAAGTGTGGAATGGAGTGAGGAGTGATGGAAATGGAAAGATGGTTTTTGGATTAAGGGAGACTCACGGCTAAGAGAGAAAGGGATGTGTTTGTGGTGTGTTGTGTATGAAATGAGATGTCCATGAATGAATGAATGCAAGGGTATTTATAGGAGTAGTGGAGGGAACATATGGCTATGTCATTTGTAGGTGAAGTAGGTGGATGTTGTAGGTGAAGTAGGTGGATGTTGTAGGTGAAGTAGGTGGATGTTGTAGGTGAAGTAGGTGGATGTAGGTGGATGTTGTAGGTGAAGTAGGTGGATGTTGTAGGTGAAGTAGGTGATAAGTGATAAGTGAATGATTATGATAAGTGATAAATGAATGTATGATATGATAAGTGGTGAATGATAAGTGGTAGTGTTTAAGTATTTAAAATAGGGAACAAAGCCCTTCCTTGCATGGCAAGGAAGGGAGACACAAGGAAACACACGACAATGTCCTAAGGTTGCTAGGAATGATGTTTTTGTGTTCTAAAATGCATAGGAGTTTTCAATGATGCTCAAACATGAGGTCTTTTTAGGATTTAACTTTCCTACTTCAAGTCTTCAATTTCGTCCATCCTTTTGGCTCCAAGCATATGATATCCATTCCAATCTCTAATTTGCTCCAAAAGGCTCCAAAAGGCATCCTTTTGCATACTTTGCCCTTAGAACCTGAAAACACACAAAAGAAGCATAAAGAACTAAAATAACTAAAGAAACATAACGTAAATGTACGAGAACAAGCCATTTAAGTCGCATAAATATGCTCCTATCAAATACCCCCACACTTAGCTTTTGCTAGTCCTCGAGCAAAACAGAAAAACAAAACAAAAAGAACAAAACACAACCTACACCTTCCAACAATTGTATCAGGAACTTCCAATGCACATGACAAATTAAAAATCATTATTCTCACAGATTTGAGCCATCTTTACACTTAAGTACATTCTTACTCATAGTCACCACATACTAGTTCACAATTAAGCATTTAAAACCATGTTTTGAATGTAGTAACATGCCTTAGAGAATTCCCTCAATTTCTTACTAGATGTACTCTCGTTTTTCACACAGATTTTCTGACTACACACCCTACACTAGGTATATGTGAGAAGATTGATGTAATCATAAAAACGAACACTCACATATATGTATTTCAAAGGAAGCAATTTCTGGAGTTAATAAGCATGTTTAGATATGATCTCATGAATGGAATGCTACTACTTAGACGCGAGAACCAGTGATACCATAAGCTCATACCAAGTTCAAACTCCACAAATTGAAATACACAACATTCAAGATAGAAGTCAAGGGTTGTAACGGGGCTTGGGGTATGTGGATAACAAAGAAGGGATATGGAAAACAAAGGTTTTTAAAGAAATAGTGAGCAAAGCATTTAAATCAACTTAGAATTCACTTTTGAATGAAAACTCAACTTTTGAACAAAAAGGGAGAATTTAGACAATTTACGCCCAGAATTGGTGTTTTGGAACCTTTCTTCAATCACTTATTCTTTCATTTTTTTTTTTTAAGCTCTTTTTTCTTTCTTTCTTTCTTTTCTCTTTTTTTTTTTTCTTTTCTTTTTCTTTTCTTTTGAATCTCAAAACATAAACACTTAAACATTCTCTCCCCCACACTTATTTTCTTTCATAATGTAACTCAAAAGGAATTCAATTAAGTCATGCTCACTATCTTTTAAGAACAAGGGTGGGGATTGTCCTAAACTAGGCTAGGTGAGGAAAATGTGGGTAAACAAAGAATAAAGGCTAAACAAGGCTCAACGGGGTTAAAACTTACAACATATACGAAGTATGGGAAGTAAGGCTATTTGGCTATGGTGGTGGTCACTACACAACTTCTTCTTGAATATGTGTTATGCAAATCAATAACATGCTTTGAATGAAATGGGCATGAGTTCTAGCATTTAGTTCTATCATGATACAATTGCATTCTAAGTAGCAACCAAGCAAGGAATAATGAGATCATGCAACAACTTTAGAAAATAAAGAATCACAGAAAATAACTCTCCAAAGAAAGTAATGGCTCGAGTCTCACAGGGATGTAGCGTTTGTTTGAGTTTCTTCCTTCAAGCATGTTACAAAAACGAATTTTTCTTTTATGATTGCATGTGAAGTCATACATTATAACCATAACCAAGCATATACCAAGAGTAAATCAAACTTTTCTCTATGTTTATAACTCTTTCTAACCGTCATGCAATTATAAACCAAATCCTTATCATTGTGTTGGAAGGTACCCTAAGACACAAACACACAAAAACGACTTTTAAAACAACTCTTTTTGGGTTTTTCAAAACAATTTTTCAAATTTTTATGGGATTTTCGAATTATAAAACAAAACACACTAAAACACTCTAAAACAACTTAAAAACACCTTAAAACAGCAAGAAACAACATTAGAAGTTATGGTGGATAAAACCCTACGAATTTGCATCAAAACACTTTAGTTACCCCCCCACACTTAAATCAAACATTGTCCTCAATGTTTTAAGCATAGATTCACACAAAACATAAGTAAACACACAAAAAGCAACTAAACATATTAAACATGGCATAATGTAATTAACAAAGAGAAGAGTTTAGGGACGCAAATCTAGTTATGGAGTGTAAATTCCCTCTTCTCCTTGGTGATTGCATTGAGGCTTTGATCTTTGTGATTCCACAGGCTTACTCTTGAACTGGTTTCTGCCCATCGTTGATTTTCCTTTGTGCTACTTCTTGAACTGGGCAGCAGGATGGTTCTTTTGGTTTCCCCCGAAGGTCTGAGCTTCCTCCTGTTATCTGTTTCTTTGTTCAATCTTTGCAGGAGTGGTCCCTTCTCTGGAAGTGTAACAACCGTTGAAGATGACTACTCGAGAGCAACGCTAGGTAAGCAATCAGGAATAGATTCCAGGCAGTTGGCTCCAGATCGGAAGACTGACTTCAAGTGCCGGCTGATTGCTTCTTTTACTTTGCCATGCAAGTAAGAACAAGGACAAAGAAAAAGACAGGGAAAGAGCATGATATGAGATACTTTTGCTTTTGACCTTGATGATATGAGATACCTTTGCTTTGAAGAAGCGGTGAATGAATCAGCACATGCTTCAATCCGCCGTTTCCTCCTGGGTCATATGTACTCCAGGCATCTGGTATCATCATTGGGGAAGAAGAAAGAATTGAGTATTTTGAAAGGCTTTGCTGGGAGTGCGCCTTCAGAGGTGAGGGAGAGTTGGGCATTTTCTTTAGGTTTGCCCTGCCATAAAAGACGAAGGTCGACATATATAGAGATAATATCAAGTGGTGGTACTTTTTACCCTTGTCGACAAACGTTTTGATCCCGCAAATCCGGCTCTTTGAAATAGTGGTGCCTCTTCGATCTTTGAATACGCCTCTTCGATTTTTGAGCAGGCGCCCCTTCGATTTCTGAACGACGCCCCTTCGCTTTCTGAACGACACGTGCTAGTGCAGATGCGGCTCCTTTTGACAAAGCTGCACGCGTTTTCTGAAAAGCAGAGAAAGCGTCGCCGAACTTTGCGCTTGTCGGCTAAAGATGTGTAGATGCGATGATGGCCTCCACATGTTTTCAGCTTTGTCAGAAATCTTTTGACAAAGTTGAACGCGTTTTCTGAAAAGCCGAGGGAGCGTCGCCTAAATTACGCCGGAAAATCCGGCTCTTTGAATCGGTGGACGCGTCGTCTTGGCTTTTTATAGAGCTATCAATCACCCCAACACACACACTCTGAAGATTTACCATTCCTGAAACTCGACTCCGGCCCTTTGTGAAATTTTAACTCCATCCACCCCTTCTCTTTGAACACTTTTGAAAAAAAATGGCAAACTCATCGAACCTTAGCTTAGATTTGAGTCTCAGCAGCGATCCGGTTGCGCCCCGTCAAGGTAACGTATGGCGCCCTTCTTTTTTATCTTCTAACGGTCCTCTTTCAGGTGAAGACTCTGTGATGCAGGACGCCACAACAGCTACAATAGTAGCTAAAAACCTCCTCACTCCAAAAGATAGTAGGCTGCTGTCAGGACGGTCCGATGAGTTGGCCGTTCAAGAGTCCCTCGCACTTAGTGTTCAGTGTGCGAGTTCTGTGTCCAACATGGGCCAACGCCTGCTTGCCCGCTCCCGTCAGGTGGAATCATTGATGGCAGAGGTGGAAAGTCTTAAGCAGGAGATCAAACTGCTTAAGCATGAGAATAGAAGTTTGCACGTGCTTGCCAACAATTATTCGACGGGCATGAAGAGGAAGCTTGATGAACTGCAAGAGTCTGAAGGTCGGATTCAAAGTGACCGTCAAAGGTTTTCGTCTTTCCTCCAAAGGCACATTTTTCCTGGATCATCCAGCGTTTGGCCAAGTATTGAGGCCTCGAATGCTCTATCTTCGATGCCTCCAGCTCCGATGCCTTCCGCTCCTATGTCTTCTGCCCCGATGCCTTCCGTCTCGATGCCTTCCGCTTCGATGCCTTCCGCTTCAAGAGTTTTGCCACGTAGTGGGTCTTTAAGTAAACAACCTTTGTGAAGCCTCCATCGTTCTGCCATGTTTTTTTTTTTTTTTTTTTTTTTTAATTTTTTTTTTATAACATAAATAAAATGAAACGGCATGGAATTGGTCCTTGAATGGAAGGTGATACTTGAAGTGAACCGGCATTGGTTTGAATTCTAATGTAGGTGCCTGATTCATATAAAACAACAAGTTAGTATAAAATGTAATGGAATTTGGAAAAAATGACTTACTTGTTTTGTCTGACAAGAACTCAATGACAAACACCACTCCTTTGAAAGTTTCAGGGATATTGGACTTGGCCAGATTGCAAGTGATGGTTATGACTTGTCCAATGTCATCAAATTTAACTTCTTTGGATTTTGTGGTTTCAAGAACGTCCTCTTTGATGAATTCATGACATTCCCTACTTGTCACCTTTGAAAGGGCTTCCAAGATGTCTTTTTCACCTTCTTCTTCCTTGGAAGTCATGAATTTGCAAGGAATAGGGATACTTGTTGGAACGGGGTTAAAAATAATGAAATTTGGAACAACCTTACCTATATTAGATGGCATAGGAGCAATAAGTGCCTCCGGTAAAGGTGTTTCCACCCTTTCCGTGGGTTGGGTGTATTCCTCTTCCTTGTGATTTGATTTTGATGGTTGAGGGTCCGTTCCAACCTCCTTGTCACTTCTCAACATGATAGCATTGGTGTTTTCAAATTCTCCCTTCTGATTTGCAATGGTTGAACTAGGGAGTTCGCCTTGGTCTCGAAACTGTCCTACGAACTCCGCGATCTGCCCAATTTGCTTATCCAAGTGGTCCAACCTTTGTGGTGGCTGCATAGGCGTTGAATAGAACTCCTCATATGGCTGCCAATATCCTTCTTGTTGAGCCTCATTATCTTGATTTTGTGAGCCCTGCACCAAACAAATTAATTCATTAAGCTTTTGATTATAATCTATTGACGAACTTGAGTTTGGTTGGACATATTGAATATGAGGTTGTGGTGGCTGCCAATATCCTCCTTGTTGAGCATTTTGAGGTTCCCACCACATAGAGTTTGAATGATCACTCCAATCCGAATTGTAAGTATTGGAAAACACGTTATTCCTTGATTGAAGATTAGATATATCAACTCTTTGCATTTGGGACCTTTCCATGAGCTGTGACAAAAGAGAAGCGTTATCAAGTGCCATGTTGTTCTTAACAAACAAAACACAAATAAAAACTAAATCTAAAAGACAATACAGAAACAAACAATCCAAGGGATTAGCAAATTTTCTAATCCCCGGCAACGGCGCCAAAATTTGATGCGTGATTTATACGCACACAAATTAAACCCTCTTTTCGTCAAATTGTAGTATATGTATAAGTAGGGATCGTTCTGGACCGGGGATTAGGAGGGATTGTTAATCACTTGGATTTGACTCAAAAAACGTAAAAACACAAAATAAATGTATTTCTAACTAAATTGACATTAAAGTAAAGGGGGATTTAAGTTTATACGAAAATTGAAATAACGAAACAAGTTAAATAAACTAGACAGAATGTAAATATGAAATTGATGAAATGGAATGAATGGATGATAGAATAGCTAAGGGGGTCATCTCCACATATGTTACACTTGCATAATAAAAAGATTTCCAGTTGATCTTTCGATAAATTATGAAACTCATCACCCCGGGTTAATTAGGTCCGCTTAAATTAACCGTCAAGTTTTCCTTAAGTTAATGAATTGGATGGGTTAGCGCAACGCAATTCACAACATTCTCCAAAAGTCCTTTACGTGAACAGCACAATAAAGATACAATCAAAGATCATTAAGCATTATGAAAACTATAAGTGTTGACGAGGCATTCGTTACTATGATGAGCATGAAACTCGTGCCAAGAATTCATTTAACGCGATTGTTTATAAGCAACCTCCACTACTTGTGAATATAAGTTCATAACGATTAGGTGAAAATCACTTATATTCTAGCGTCATATTCATGCATAAAAATTAAGCGCGCATTCTTAATAAACATACATAAATAAGTTATCAATCAAACGGTTAAACAAATTGAATCAACAACTTATGAAATGCAATTAGAAGTAATCAAATCAAAATGCAAGCATAAACATATATTTCGAATCACCCCCTAGCTAAGGGGGGGTTTAGTTCCTCATACAAAACAAAGAGAATTAAAATTAAACATTGAAATCAAAGAAACACCTAAACATTCCAACAACTCAAACTTGAATTGTATGAACGTTTAGGCCCTCTTCTCTTCCTCTTTATTGTAGCATAAGGTCTAAGGATAGTTGGTTTGGGGGAATGGAAGTGTGGAATGGAGTGAGGAGTGATGGAAATGGAAAGATGGTTTTTGGATTAAGGGAGACTCACGGCTAAGAGAGAAAGGGATGTGTTTGTGGTGTGTTGTGTATGAAATGAGATGTCCATGAATGAATGAATGCAAGGGTATTTATAGGAGTAGTGGAGGGAACATATGGCTATGTCATTTGTAGGTGAAGTAGGTGGATGTTGTAGGTGAAGTAGGTGGATGTTGTAGGTGAAGTAGGTGATAAGTGATAAGTGAATGATTATGATAAGTGATAAATGAATGTATGATATGATAGGTGGTGAATGATAAGTGGTAGTGTTTAAGTATTTAAAATAGGGAACAAAGCCCTTCCTTGCATGGCAAGGAAGGGAGACACAAGGAAACACACGACAATGTCCTAAGGTTGCTAGGAATGATGTTTTTGTGTTCTAAAATGCGTAGGAGTTTTCAATGATGCTCAAACATGAGGTCTTTTTAGGATTTAACTTTCCTACTTCAAGTCTTCAATTTCGTCCATCCTTTTGGCTCCAAGCATATGATATCCATTCCAATCTCTAATTTGCTCCAAAAGGCTCCAAAAGGCATCCTTTTGCATACTTTGCCCTTAGAACCTGAAAACACACAAAAGAAGCATAAAGAACTAAAATAACTAAAGAAACATAACGTAAATGTACGAGAACAAGCCATTTAAGTCGCATAAATATGCTCCTATCAGATTCCTACTTGAAGTAGCCACACACCTTCCACATTTCAGCCACATGCACTTGTTCCTCCATCATTGCACCAACAACAACATTGCACATGCACTCCCTTTAATTAATTAACCCACATGCACCCTTTATTCTTATCATTCCAGCCACTCCACATCCCTCACCAAGAAATCATTCAACACATGCATCCATAATCATTTCTCCACACCAAAACCGTGCACATGCATTCCCCTTGTGCAATTCCATCATTCCACACCTCCATGGCAGCCACCAACCAACCTAGCTGTCATGTTTCCCCTTTAATCATTCAAACATTCACCCACATGCATTTCTAACCCACATGCACCCTAGATTCTAATCAGCCATTCACATTTAATCATTCATTCCCATCAGATTTCTAGCATATTCACATGCATTCCATCCTTTAAAACATTGCACATGCACTCTACATGCATTCATCCTAGCTGTCATGTTTCCCCTATCATCATTCTCTCACATTCTTTAAATCAGCCAACACATGCATCCACCTTTCTCCCATCAGATTTCCAACATTTCACATGCATTTTCAGATTGTCCCCTTGCACATGCAGCCACATATTCATTGCACATGCAATTCCAACCCACATGCATCCTTTAATCATTCAAACATGCAGCCACATTCCCTCCTAGCTGTCATGTTCCCCCCATTTCACCTATAAATAAGCATCCATTGCATTCATTCTCATTCATACTCATTCATACAGATTTCTATCTCAAACACTTCCATTGCAGAAATGTAGACATCAAAACTCCCTTATGCCGTGCCCTCCCTTACAATCCAAACACCATCCTTCCATTTCCACCACTCCCCAAACCACTCACACCATCAAACTATCCCTAGACCTTGTGCTACAACGAAGAGGAAGAGAAGAGTGCCTAAACGTTCATACAATTCAAGTTTGAGTTGTTGGAATGTTTAGGTGTTTCTTTGATTTCAACGTTTAATTTCAATACTCTTTGTTTTGTACGAATGAGGAATGGAAGATAAGAGGGCCTAAACGTTCATACAATTCAAGTTTGAGTTGTTGGAATGTTTAGGTGTTTCTTTGATTCTCTTTGTTTTGTACCATGAGGAACTAAACCCCCCTTGGTTAGGGGGTGATTCGAATATATGTTTATGTTTGCATTTTGATTTGAATACTTCTAATTGCGTTTCATAAGTTGTGATTCAATTTGTTTAACCGTTTGATTGATAACTTATTTATGTATGTTCATTGAGAGTGCACACTTAATTTTCATGCATGAATATGACGCTAGAATATAAGTGAGTTTCACCTAATAGTTATGAACTTATATTCACAAGTAGTGGAGGTTGCTTATAAACAATCGCGTTAAATGAATTCTTGGCAAGAGTATCATGCATTCATAGTTACAATTGCCTCGTCAATACTTATAATTTTCATAGAGCGTAATGATTCTTGCTTGTACCTCTTCTATGCATTCATGTTGAGGACTTGTGGGGAATGTTTTGAATTGTCGCATGCATCATCCAATTCAATAACGTTAGGAAGATTTGAAGGTTAATTAGTGCATCACGGTTAACTTGGGGTCTTGAGAATTCATGGTTTATTGAAATGCAATTGGAAATCATTTTATTATTCAAGTATAACATGTATGGAGATGAACCCCTTAGCCATTCTATCATCCATTCATTCCATTCCATCAAATTCGTTTTACAATCTGTTCGTTTATTAACTTGTTTTGTTATTTCAATTTTCGTATAAATCTAAATCCCCCTTTACTTTAATGTCCAATTTAGTTAGAAATCAATTTAGTTTGTGCTTTTAAGTGTTTTGATTCATTTTATTTCCCAATTTCGTCCAAATTCACCAAAGTGCTCAAAACTGCCCAGAAAGTGATTTTAAGGCAGTTTTGAGTGTTTTGGGTGATGTTTGAGTCTTTTGGTTTGTTTTAATGTTTTAAGTGTTTGGTTTTACATTCTTTGAGTTAGTTTAGTGTTTTATATTGTTATTTTACGTTTTTGAGTCAGTTTCCAAGTGATTTGCAATCCCTCCTAATCCCCGGTCTAGAACGATCCCTACTTACATCATTACTACAATTGTCAAAAAGAGGGTTAATTTGTGTGCGTATAATTCACGCATCAAATTTTGGCGCCGTTGCCGGGGATTAGAAAATTTGCTAATCCCTTGGATTGTTTTATTTTTGTTTGTTTTTATTCCAGATTCTTAATCTTGTTTTGTTTCTTGTTTTAGGTACTAGTTCATGACTCGGACTTCTCATCCGATTCGTGAATATATCCTGGAGTGATTGGGTTCTTCGTCCGGCTGCAAGACGTAAAAGAGAGCGCTACTTGGGAGGCAACCCAATGCACTGAATAAAACAAAGCATGTTCAAAAAAAAAAAAAAAAAAAAAAAAAAAAAAAAAAAAAAAAAAAAAAAAAGAGATACTAAACATGGAGAAAGATGGTGCTTCACAAAGGTTGTTTACGTGAAGCCCCACTACGAGGCGTCGGAGCAGAAGGCATCGGAGCGGAAGGCGTTGGAGCAGAAGGCATTGAAGCGGAAGGCATCGGAGCGGAAGGCATCGGAGCGGGAGGCATCGAAGATAGAGCATTCCAGGCCTCAATACTTGGCCAAGCGCTGGATGAGCCAGGAAAAAGGTGCCTCTGGAGATAAGCAGAAAACCTTTGACGGTCGCTTTGAATCCGACCTTCAGACTCTTGCAGTTCATCAAGCTTCCTCTTCATGCCCGTCGAATAGTTATTTGCAAGCACATGCAAACTTCTATTCTCATACTTCAGCTGCTGGACCTCCTGCTTGAGACTTTCCACCTCTGCCATCAATGATTCCACCTGACGGGAGCGGGCAAGCAATTTTCGAATTATAAAACAAAACACACTAAAACACTCTAAAACAACTTAAAAACACCTTAAAACAGCAAGGAACAACATTTGAAGTTATGGTGGATAAAACCCTACGAATTTGCATCAAAACACTTTAGTTACCCCCCCCCCCCCCACACTTAAATCAAACATTGTCCTCAATGTTTTAAGCATTGATTCACACAAAACATAAGTAAACACACAAAAAGCAACTAAACATATTAAACATGGCACAATGCAATCACCAAGGAGAAGAGGGAATTTACACTCCATAACCAGATTTGCGTCCCTAAACTCTTCTCTTTGTTAATTACATTCTGCCATGTTTAATATGTTTAGTTGCTTTTTGTGTGTTTACTTATGTTTTGTGTGAATCAATGCTTAAAACATTGAGGACAATGTTTGATTTAAGTGTGGGGGGGGGGGGGGGGGGGTAACTAAAGTGTTTTGATGCAAATTCGTAGGGTTTTATCCACCATAACTTCAAATGTTGTTCCTTGCTGTTTTAAGGTGTTTTTAAGTTGTTTTAGAGTGTTTTAGTGTGTTTTGTTTTATAATTCGAAAATCCCATAAAAATTTGAAAAATTGTTTTGAAAAACCCAAAAAGAGTTGTTTTAAGAGTCGTTTTTGTGTGTTTGTGTCTTAGGGTACCTTCCAACACAATGATAAAGATTTGGTTTATAATTGCATGACGGTTAGAAAGAGTTATAAACATAGGGAAAAGTTTGATTTACTCTTGGTATATGCTTGGTTATGGTTATAATGTATGACTTCACATGCAATCATAAAAGAAAAAAATTCGTTTTTGTAACATGCTTGAAGGAAGGAACTCAAACAAACGCTACAACCCTGAGAGACTTGAGCCTATAACGTTCTTTGGAGAGTATAATCTGTGATTTCTTGTTTTCTAAAGTCGTTGCATGATCTCATTATTCTTTGCTTGGTTACTACTTAGAAGGCGTTTCATCATATAGTTCCAAATGCTAGAACTCATGCCCATTTCATTCAAAGCATGTTATTGATTTGCATAACACATATTCAAGAAGAAGTTGTGTAGTGACCACCACCATAGCCAAATAGCCTTACTTCCCATACTTCGTATATGTTGTAAGTTTTAACCCCGTTGAGCCTCGTTTTGCCTTTATTCCTTGTTTACCCACATCACCCCTTACCTAGCTTAGAGTAGGACTTTCCTATACCCTTGTTCTTAAAGTTTAGTGAGCATGACTTAAATGAATTCCTTTTGAGTTACATTATGCAAGAAAATGAGTGTGGGGGAGTAAAAGTTTGTTCTTACGTTTATATGTATGTTTTGAGATTCAAAAGAAAAAGAAGAAGAAAAGAAAAAAAAAAAAAAAAAAAAAAAAAAAGGAGTGAAAATAAGTAAGAATGAACTCACGAGCGTTGATGGTTGAAGAAAGGGTCCAAAAAGTTGAATATGGCCCTAAGTTTTGTGTGATTTTCCCTTGGGTGTTCAAAGTTGACTTCTGCGTTCTTAAGGGAATTCTAAGTGCCTAATTCAATACTTTGCTCACTATTGCTTTAAGAATGTTTGTTTATCCTTCACCTTTCATTGTTAGCCAATACCCTAGCCCCGTTACTACCCTTTGACTTCTATATTGAGTGTTATGTATTTCAATTGTGGAGTTTGAACTTGGTATGAGCTTATGGTTGTTAAGTCACATTTTGCATGCATTTATATCTTCTTTATTTGGCATCTTTGTGATTGTTTTGGAGTAAACTAGTTGCGTTTTACATTGTTTTGTGTTAGTGTGCAGCCAAGTGTGTAATAATATCAATCGGAAGGCAAATGATGAAATGTGGTGCAATTCGACCACATTGGATGGTTCTAAACAGAAAATGATGCATTGGAGTCACTTTGGGTGGTTCTAAACAAGGCAAAAACATGCAATCACATGCATGTCCACAACCTGCCCGTGCACTCCCATTTGGTTCCAAATCAGATTATGCACCTCTAAAACATCAAAACATGCATTCACATGCATGTTCAAACACTTTGCCGAACTCACATGCAATTCCATTTCCCTTTTGCATTCATCTTTACAGAAATTCACATGCATTGTGATTAAACAAGTAATTCCTTGCATCCTTTATTCCAGAAATTCCATTTCATGCCATCATTTCAGAAATCCAACCCATTCCTTTGTCCATGCCGTGTGTTCTTCCCATTTTTAGACTTGTATAAACATTTTCTGGTGCTCCAATTGACCTTTGCAGGTTCCACTCCCTTGTGGCAGACTTTGCACATGCATTTTGATTAAACAAAACACATCCTTGCAGATCTTGTCCATGCCATGCGTCCACTATCTCAGAAACACAATCATTCCATCACTTATGCACTGCCATCTGAGTTAAACAAAGCCAAGATCCAATCTGATTGTCTCCCCATCATTAGACTCATTCAGAAATGCACCAAGACTTAGGGATTTTCGGACTCAGATCAGGGGGGATCACATACAGCCTATTACACTCCATTTTCTGTCCATAACACTCACTAATCTCCATCTCGGATCCATTCCATTACATACACCATTTTGCTCCATTTTCTGCCCATCATTCACTCTTATTTCCCCTCTCCATTCCATTAGATTCGACACACTCTCCCTCTCTCACAGAAACTGTCCATTTCTCTCCATTATGCACCACTCACAGAAACCATTCGACATTAGTTTCTCCACCCTCATTTACAATCACATTTGGGAGCTCCAACACCGAAGGCACTCTTCAAGGAATTCAATATCAGTTTTGCTTCAAGGGTTCCTTCTACTTCATTCTATGTTCATTCATGTTGTGTATGTTTATGTTAAATCTTGTGTAAACATGAATTGTAACTAATCCTCCTCTAGGGATTCGATGTAACCTTGCAAAGTTTGCCATGTAATTAAGTTAGAATGCTCATTTTGTCCATCTATTTCTTGTTTCATTTTCTGTTTTAATGGTGACTTAGTATGTTGATTTTAATGTTTGATCATCATTTGAATTAATCACTAAGTTGTGTAGCCAAGATTAAAGCACACATCATGCATAATCTTGGTAGATATGTGAATGAATGAAGGGAGTGTTTAGCACACATCCTGCCGAATTACTCCCTTTGGTTTTATGAAAGTTTCTTGTACATTATATAATCTTGATTATGAACCAAAGTTGCACATCACAATTAGGTTCATGATTAGAGACATTTGATCAAATCCACACATCATATGGTTGATCATATCCAAGTGAAACAAACTCAAGAAATAGGTAGTTGGATGAGTATAAACTAACTTGACAAACATGGATTTAATTGAGCAATGGTGAAATCGAATCCCTAGTTTCATTTCCATTGATACTATCTCATTATATTGGTTGTTGATTCATTGATTTGTGTTTACTTCATTCTCTTATGCTTTCAAGTTAAAACAACAAAATCTGCATAGTTTGATTAGTTTGATTCAAATCTGCCTATTTAGACTAGTTTGATTCATTTCTTAGATTTCTTGCAAACAAGTAGTTACAAAGGTCCAATTAGTCCCTGTGGATTCGACACCCTTACTTATGCCATTATACTAAATATATTCTAGCATTAGGAAGGAAATATTACATCAACAATGGTGTCACTGGTTCTCGCGTCTAAGTAGTAGCATTCCATTCATGAGATCATATCTAAACATGCTTATTAACTCCAGAAAATGCTTTCCTTATTATAACATATGTGAGTGTTCGTCTACATGTTTACATCAATCTTCTCACATATACCTAGTGTAGGGTGTGTAGTCAGAAAATCTGTGTGAAAAACGAGAGTACATCTAGTAAGAAATTGAGGGAATTCTCTAAAGGCATGTTACTACATTTGAAATGTGTTTTAATTGCTTAATTGTGAACTAGTATGTGGTGACTAAGATTAAGAATGTACTTAAGTGTAAAGATGGCTCAAATCTATGAGAATAATGATTTTTAACTTGTCATGTGCATTGGAAGTCCCTGATACGATTGTTGGAAGGTGTAGGTTGTGTTTTGTTCTTTTTGTTTTGTTTTTCTGTTTTGCTCGAGGACTAGCAAAAGCTAAGTGTGGGGGTATTTGATAGGAGCATATTTATGCGACTTAAATGGCTTGTTCTCGTACATTTACGTTATGTTTCTTTAGTTATTTTAGTACTTTAAGCTATTTTCGTGTGTTTGTAGGTCCAAAGGGCTAAAGGAGCAAAAAGATGCATTTTGGAGACTTTTGGAGCACTTTTGGGCTAAGGACGGATAGCTTATGCTTGAAGCCAAAGTGTTGGACGAAATTGAAGACCTAATTGGAGCCAAAGTGTTGGAACCTTGTTCTCTTTAGTTTTAGGACATTTAAACCTTTCCTAATCCCAATCATGCCATGCATAACACACATCCATTCTAACACATTGTCATTGCACATGCATTTCCTTCATTAGTTAACCCACATGCACTTATCACTTATCATCACCACATATCATATCACTTAATCACTTATCACTTATCATCACCACTTAACCACTTATCATATCATAACCACATATCATATCACTTATCACTTATCACTTAACATATCATCCACCTACTTCACCTACAACATCCACCTACTTCACCTACAACATCCACTTCACCTACAACATCCACCTACTTCACCTACAACATCCACTTCACCTACAACATCCACCTACTTCACCTACAAATGACATAGCCATATGTTCCCTCCACTACTCCTATAAATACCCTTGCATTCATTCATTCATGGACATCTCATTCCATTTCACAACACAACACCCCTCAAACACTTCCTTAGAATCCAAACCATCTTTCCATTTCCACCATTCCTCATCCATTTCCATAATTCCCCAAACCTCACCTTAGACCTTGTGCTACAACAACGAGGAAGATAAGAGGGCCTAAACGTTCATACAATTCAAGTTTGAGTTGTTGGAATGTTTAGGTGTTTCTTTGATTTCAAAGTTTAAATTCAATTCTCTTTGTTTTGTACGTATGAGGAATGGAAGAGAAGAGTGCCTAAACGTTCATACAATTCAAGTTTGAGTTGTTGGAATGTTTAGGTGTTTCTTTGATTTCAAAGTAATGAGGAACTAATCCCCCTTTAGCTAGGGGGTGATTCGAAACTATGTTTATATTTGCAATATGAATTGATTACTTTTGGTTGGAATTTCATAAGTTGTGGATTCAATTCGTTTAACTGTTTGATTGATAACTTATTTATGTATGTTCATTGAGATTGCAAGCTTAATTTTCATGCATGAATATGACGCTAGAATATAAGTGAGTTTCACCTAATCGTTATGAACTTATATTCACAAGTAGTGGAGGTTGCTTATAAACAATCGCGTTAAACGAATTCTTGGCATAAGTTTCATGCGTATTCCATAGTAACGAATGCCTCGTCAACACTTCTAATTTTCATTGAACTTAATGATCTTTGTTGAATGTCTCTATCATGCGTATTCCATAGTTAGGGACTTTGATTAAGAATAATTTGGTTGTAATGCGTATTCCATTCAATCCAATGAATTTAGGGAAATCTAAAAGTTAATTTAAGCGGACCTAATTAACTTGGAGCATTGAGTTTCATAATTTATCGAAAGACCAACTGAGAATCAATCTTGTATGCAAGTATAACATGTGTGGAGAAGAACCCCTTAGCTAGCCTTCATTCCATTTATTCCATCATCCATATTCACATTTACATTCTGCTTAGTTTATTAACTTGTTTTGTTATTTCAATTTTCGTCAAATCAAAACTCTTCCCCCCTTTTTCCTTATTGTTCAATTTAGTTTATGTTTTAAAGCATTTTGAGTCTTTGGTTTGTCTTAGTGATTTAAAGTTTAGTTTTGCATTCTTTGAGTCTAGTATAGTGTTTTAAACTTTATTTTACGTTTTTTTAGTCAAATCCAAGTGATTAACAATCCCTCCTAATCCCCGGTCTAGAACGATCCCTACTTATACTTATACTACAATTGTCAAAAAGAGGGTTTAATTTATGCGCGTATAATTCTCGCATCACTATGTTGGACACAGAACTCGCACACTGAACACTAAGTGCGAGGGATTCTTGAACGGCCAACTCATCGGACCGTCCTGACAGCAGCCTACTATCTTTTGGAGTGAGGAGGTTCCTAGCTACTATTGTAGCTGTTGTGGCGTCCTGCATCACGGAGTCTTCACCTGAAAGAGGACCGTTAGAAGATAAGAAAGAAGGGCGCCATATGTTACCTTGACGCGGCACGCCCGTATCACTGCTAAGGCTCAATTCCAAGCTAAGGTTCGATGGGTTTGCCATTTTTCAAAAGTGTTCAAAGAGAAGGGGTGGATGGAGTTAAATTTCAAAGGGCCGGAGACGATGTTCAAGAATGGGAATTCTTCAGAGTGTGTTTGTTGTGGTGATCGATAGCTCTATAAAAAAAGCCAAGGCGACGCGTCCACCGATTCAAAAAGCCGGAATTTCCGGCGGAAGTTCGGCGACGCTTTCTCTGCTTTTCAGAAAACGCGTTCAACTTTTTCAAAAGTTCACGTGGAGGTCATCATCGCAGCTACACTTTTGCCGACAAGCGTAAATTTCGGCGACGCTTTCTCTGCTTTTCAGAAAACGCGTGCGACTTTGTCAAAAGAGCTCTGACAGAGCCGCATCCGCACTACCACGTGTCGTTCAGAAAGCGAAGGGGCGCCTGTGCAGAAATCGAAGGGGCGTCCGTTCAGAAATCGAAGAGCCGTTTGCTCAGAAATTGAAGAGACATTTGTCGACAAGGGTAAAAGAACAGTACCACCACTTGATATTATCTCTATATATGTCGACCTTCGTCTTTTATGGCAAGGCAAACCTGAAGATAATGTCCAACTCTTCCGCACCTCTGAGGGCACTCTCCCAGCAACGCCTTTTGAAATACCCAATTTTTTCTCCCCCAAAGAAGATACCAGAAACCTGGAGTACAAATAAGGCAGAAGGAAACGGTCGATCGAAGCATGTGGAGACAACCACAACAAATACATGTGCTGCTTCATTCGCCGTTTCTTCAAAAGCAAAGGTATCTCATATCATCAAGGTCTAAAGCAAAGGTATCTCATATCATGCTCTTTCCCTGTCCTTTCCTTTGTCCTTGTTATTACTCGCATGGCAAAGTAAACGAAAGCAATCAGAGGCACTTGGAGTCAGTCTTCTGTTCTGGAACCGACTGCCTGGAATCCATTCCTGATTGCTTACCTAGCGTTGCTCTCGAGTAGTCATCTTCAACGGTTGACACACTTCCAGAGAAGGGACCACTTCTGCAAGGGGAGCAAGCAAGGCAAAGGAAAATGATACATTGAAGCATGTGGAGACAAACATAGGCTGAGTTATCCTCCAACCCTTTTCAATACGAATTGGAAAGATTGAACAAAGAAACAGACCAAAGGAGTAAGCTCAGACCTTCGGGGGAGACCAAAAGAATCCTGCTGCCCATTTCAAGAGTAGCACAAAGGAAAATCAACGATGGGAGGAACCCCTGTGGAATCAACAACATCAAGCCTCAATGCAATCACCAAGGAGAAGAAGGAATTTACACTCCATAACCAGATTTGCGTCTCTAAAACTCTTCTCTTTGTTAATTACATTCTGCCATGTTTAGTATGTTTAAATGCTTTTTGTGTGTTTACTTATGCTTTGTATGAATCTATGCTTAAAACATTGAGGATAATGTTTGATTTAAGTGTGGAGGGGTAACTAATGTTGTTAATGCAAATTTGTGGGATTTTATCACCCATATCTTCAAATGTTGTTCCTTACTGTTTTAAGGTGTTTTTAAGTTGTTTTAGAGTGTTTTAGTATGTTTTGTTTTTATAACTCCGAAAATACCATAAAAATTTGAAAAAATTGTTTTGAAAAGCCTAAAAAGAGTGTTTTGAGTCGTTTTTATGTGTTTGTGTCTTAGGGTACCTTCCAACACAATAATGAGGATTTGGTTTGTAATTGCATGACTGTTAAAAAGAGTTATAAACATAGAGAAAAGTTTGATTTACTCTTGGTATATGCTTGGTTTTGGTTATAATGTATGACTTCACATGCAATCATAAAAGGAAAATTCGTTTTTGTAACATGCTTGAAGGAAGGAACTCAAACAAACGCTACAACCCTGTGAGACTCGAGCCATTACCTTCTTTGGAGAGTTATTTTCTGTGATTCTTTGCTTTCTAAATTTGTTGCATGATCTCATTATTCCTTGCTTGGTTGCTACTTAGAATGCAATTGTATCATGATAGAACTAAATGCTAGAACTTATATCCGTTTCATTCAAAGCATGACATTGAATTGCATAATATATATCAAGATGAAGTTGTGTAGTTGCCACCATAGCCAAATAGCCTTACTTCCCATATTTCGTATATATTAGTTTTAACCCCGTTGAGCCTCGTTTAGCCTATTTTCTTTGCTAACCACATCACCCGTTACCTAACCTAGAGTAAGACTTTCCTATACCCTTGTTCTTGAAGTATAGTGAGCATGACTTAAATGAATTCCTTTTGATTAATATGTTGCAGAAAATAAGTGTGGGGGAAGGGATTTTTGTGTATATGTATGTGCCTAAGTCTTAAAGGAGGCACGGGAAAAAGAAAAAACAAAATGTGAGAAAAAGAAGAAGAAAAGAAAGAAAAAGAGTGAAAATAAGTGAGAATGAACTCACAAGTGTGATTGTTGAAGAAAGGGCCCAAAAAGTTTGAATATGGCCCTAAGTTTTGTGTGACTTCCCCTTGGGTGTTCAAAGTTGACTTCTGCGTTCTAAAGGGAATTCTAAGTGCCTAATTCAATACTTTGCTCACTATTGCTTAAAGAACGTTTGTTTTCCCTATCCTTTCATTGTTAGCAACTCCCCAAGCCCCGTTACAACCTTTGACTTCTATCTTGATCGTTATGTGTTCAATAATGTGGAGTTTGGAATTGATATGAGCTTATGGAATCACTGGTTCTCGTTCTAAGTAGTAGCATTCAATTCATGAGATCATATATATATACATGTTAATAATTCCAGAAAATGCTTTCCTTGTTATAACATATGTGAGTGTTCGTCTACATGTTTACATCAATCTTCTCACATATACCTAGTGTAGGGAGTGTAGTCAGAAAATCTGTGTGAAAAACGAGTGCATATCTTGTAAGGATTTGAGCAAATTCTCTAAGGCATGTTACTACATTCAAAACATGGTTTTAAATGCTTAATTGTGAAATAATATGTGGTGACTATGAGTAAGAATGTACTTAAGTGTGAAGATGACAAAAATCTATGGGACTAATGATTTTTAACTTGTCATGTGCTTTGGAAATCCCTGAAACGATTGTTGGAAGGTTTAGGTTGAGTTTTTCTTGTTTAGTGTCGTTTTGTTTTTGGTTTCTTTTGTTTTGTTTTGCTCGAGGACTAGCAAAAGATAAGTGTGGGGGTATTTGATAGGAGCATATTCATGCGACTTAGATGGCTTGTTCTCGTGCATTTATATTGTTAATTCATAGTTGTTTTAGGCGTTTAAGCCATTTTCGTGTGTTTTTAGGTTCATGTGGCTAAGGAAGCAAAAAGATGCATTTTGGAGCATTTTGGAGCAAAATTCGACTTGGAAGGGATAACTTATACTTGGAGCAAAAGGAATGGACGAAATTGAAGAGTTGATGTCACAAGGATTCCTACTTGAAGTAGCCACACACCTTCCACATTTCAGCCACATGCACTTGTTCCTCCATCATTGCACCAACAACAACATTGCACATGCACTCCCTTTAATTAATTAACCCACATGCACCCTTTATTCTTATCATTCCAGCCACTCCACATCCCTCACCAAGAAATCATTCAACACATGCATCCATAATCATTTCTCCACACCAAAACCGTGCACATGCATTCCCCTTGTGCAATTCCATCATTCCACACCTCCATGGCAGCCACCAACCAACCTAGCTGTCATGTTTCCCCTTTAATCATTCAAACATTCACCCACATGCATTTCTAACCCACATGCACCCTAGATTCTAATCAGCCATTCACATTTAATCATTCATTCCCATCAGATTTCTAGCATATTCACATGCATTCCATCCTTTAAAACATTGCACATGCACTCTACATGCATTCATCCTAGCTGTCATGTTTCCCCTATCATCATTCTCTCACATTCTTTAAATCAGCCAACACATGCATCCACCTTTCTCCCATCAGATTTCCAACATTTCACATGCATTTTCAGATTGTCCCCTTGCACATGCAGCCACATATTCATTGCACATGCAATTCCAACCCACATGCATCCTTTAATCATTCAAACATGCAGCCACATTCCCTCCTAGCTGTCATGTTCCCCCCATTTCACCTATAAATAAGCATCCATTGCATTCATTCTCATTCATACTCATTCATACAGATTTCTATCTCAAACACTTCCATTGCAGAAATGTAGACATCAAAACTCCCTTATGCCGTGCCCTCCCTTACAATCCAAACACCATCCTTCCATTTCCACCACTCCCCAAACCACTCACACCATCAAACTATCCCTAGACCTTGTGCTACAACGAAGAGGAAGAGAAGAGTGCCTAAACGTTCATACAATTCAAGTTTGAGTTGTTGGAATGTTTAGGTGTTTCTTTGATTTCAACGTTTAATTTCAATACTCTTTGTTTTGTACGAATGAGGAATGGAAGATAAGAGGGCCTAAACGTTCATACAATTCAAGTTTGAGTTGTTGGAATGTTTAGGTGTTTCTTTGATTCTCTTTGTTTTGTACCATGAGGAACTAAACCCCCCTTGGTTAGGGGGTGATTCGAATATATGTTTATGTTTGCATTTTGATTTGAATACTTCTAATTGCGTTTCATAAGTTGTGATTCAATTTGTTTAACCGTTTGATTGATAACTTATTTATGTATGTTCATTGAGAGTGCACACTTAATTTTCATGCATGAATATGACGCTAGAATATAAGTGAGTTTCACCTAATAGTTATGAACTTATATTCACAAGTAGTGGAGGTTGCTTATAAACAATCGCGTTAAATGAATTCTTGGCAAGAGTATCATGCATTCATAGTTACAATTGCCTCGTCAATACTTATAATTTTCATAGAGCGTAATGATTCTTGCTTGTACCTCTTCTATGCATTCATGTTGAGGACTTGTGGGGAATGTTTTGAATTGTCGCATGCATCATCCAATTCAATAACGTTAGGAAGATTTGAAGGTTAATTAGTGCATCACGGTTAACTTGGGGTCTTGAGAATTCATGGTTTATTGAAATGCAATTGGAAATCATTTTATTATTCAAGTATAACATGTATGGAGATGAACCCCTTAGCCATTCTATCATCCATTCATTCCATTCCATCAAATTCGTTTTACAATCTGTTCGTTTATTAACTTGTTTTGTTATTTCAATTTTCGTATAAATCTAAATCCCCCTTTACTTTAATGTCCAATTTAGTTAGAAATCAATTTAGTTTGTGCTTTTAAGTGTTTTGATTCATTTTATTTCCCAATTTCGTCCAAATTCACCAAAGTGCTCAAAACTGCCCAGAAAGTGATTTTAAGGTAGTTTTGAGTGTTTTGGGTGATGTTTGAGTCTTTTGGTTTGTTTTAATGTTTTAAGTGTTTAGTTTTACATTCTTTGAGTTAGTTTAGTGTTTTATATTGTTATTTTACGTTTTTGAGTCAGTTTCCAAGTGATTTGCAATCCCTCCTAATCCCCGGTCTAGAACGATCCCTACTTACATCATTACTACAATTGTCAAAAAGAGGGTTAATTTGTGTGCGTATAATTCACGCATTAATTATGCAAGCAATCATCAAATGAGTCCCCAAAGACACTAAAATCGTCCATAAATACTTCAATTATCTTTTCAACATAATCGGAGAAGATACTTACCATGCATCGTTGGAAGGTGGCGGGTGCATTGCATAAACCAAATGGCATACGACGATATGCAAAAGTACCAAATGGACAAGTAAAGGTGGTCTTTTCTTGATCATCCGGTGCTATGACAATTTGATTATATCCCGAGTAACCATCAAGAAAGCAATAAAAAGAATGACCCGCTAACCTTTCAAGCATTTGATCAATGAATGGTAAAGGGAAGTGATCTTTCCTTGTTGCGGCATTTAGCTTCCTATAGTCAATGCACACCCTCCAACCGGTTTGAATACGTGTAGGCACAAGTTCATCTTCTTCATTCTTCACCACCGTGACTCCGGACTTCTTGGGAACCACTTGGACCGGTGAAACCCAACAACTATCCGAGATGGGATAGATGACGCCACAATCAAGCAATTTGATGATTTCCTTCTTCACTACTTCCATCATTGGTGGGTTGAGTCGACGTTGGGCTTCCCTTGATGGTTTGGCGCCTTCTTCCATGAGAATTCGATGCATGCATGTGGTAGGACTTATACCCTTAATATCGGCCAAAGTCCACCCAATGGCCGTCTTGTGCTCTTTGAGAACCCTCACCAATTTCTCCTCCTCTTGTGCCGTGAGTGATGAAGCTATAATGACGGGCAATGTGTCTTGCTCGCCCAAAAACACATACTTCAAGTGATTTGGCAACGGTTTGAGCTCAAGTGTAGGTGGTTGTTCTATAGAAGGAAGCAACTTATTAGTCGTAATTGGAATTGAAATTGGACTAGGGTGCTTACCTTGGAGCCGTGGCAATGACTCTAGGGCTGCCACGGTCTCAATTACATCTTCATCAAAGGCCACGGCATGGGTGTTCAATTGTGTGCCGTGGGTTGCTATGGTGGCAGCCATGTGATCCTTCAATTCTATGCCATTTGTAATGACTGTTTCAAGTGCATCGCCATGTAATTGATCAAGGTGTGCCTGCGCCAAAGAATCAAGAATATCAATAGAGAAACATGAGTGATCATCATTAGGGAATCTCATAGTTTCAGAAATATTAAAATCAATCACTTCCCCATCGAATTCCATTGTTAAAGTGCCTTTAAACACGTCTATCTTAGTTCGTGCTGTCTTCATGAATGGCCTCCCAAGAAGAATTGGCAAGGATGGAGCATGGGTAGTTTCCTCCATTTCAAGGACATAGAAATCCGCCGGGAAGATCAAATTATTCACCTGCACTAAGACATCTTCCAATACTCCCTTTGGATAGGCATTAGATCTATCGGCTAATTGAATAATCACACCATCATTTTTCAATTCACCAAGGTTCATTGAAGCATAAATAGAGTATGGCATGACGTTAATTGAAGCTCCTAAGTCTAACATAGCATGTTCGAACTTAGTTTGACCAATAATACAAGGGATTGTAAAGCTACCTGGATCTTTGCACTTTGGTGGTAATTTTCTTTGTAAAACAGCGGAAACATTCTCACTTACCCTTACTACCTCTTTATGTGATGGCCTCTTCCTTGTAGTGCACAATTCTTTCAAGAACTTAGCGTATTTGGGCACTTGCTTTATGGCATCTAGGAGCGGGATATTGACTTGAACTTTCCTAAATGTCTCAAGAATGTCCTTCTCATGCTCCTCCTTCTTTGTTTGCAAAAATCTGTGAGGAAAAGGAACATTGGGTGGAACGGGGTTAGAATTAATCAAATTTGAACCTATCTTCCCTTTGGTGGCCGAATGGGATGTATTGGATGAAGTAGTGTCCTTAGATGCTTGCGGCAATAGATGTTGTGTCCTTGCCGTGGGCATGTTTGGAGCCTTCTCTTCATGTTGCAACGTCTCATCTTCATTAGGACTTGTTTTGGGTGGTGTGGATGTAGTGCCAACTTCTTTTCCACTCCTCAAAGTAATTGCTTTGGCAGATTCGAACCCTCCCTTTGGATTGACAATGGTTGAACTTGGAAGCTTGCCTTGGTCTCGGAATTGTCCCACAAACTCCGCAATCTGCCCTATTTGCTTTTCTAAGTGGTCCACCCTTTTGTCTTGGTTTTGCATTGCCTTGTTTTGATTTTCTTGCCCCTGAGACAAACTAGTAAGTAACTTAAGAATTGTAGCATTATCTAAAGATGTACCTTGATGGTTTTGGGCGGATTGGGGTTGGTTTTGGTCTTGGCCGTGGGGTTTGGTGTAAAATCCCGGGGGTTGCTGCCTAAAGCCTCCTTGTTGGTAAGGTTGTTGAGGCTCCCTCCACTTGAAATTTGGATGGTCTCTCCAACCCGGATTGTATGTATTGGAATATGGATCATTCCTTGGCTGATTTTGGCTTGGAAATCCAATGGCGTTTGCACTCTCCCATCCCCCATTCTCAATCAATTGAGGGCACTTTTCCGAAGGATGACCTTGAATAGAACATACGCCACATACAATTGGACTTTGGATCTTCATTCCTTCGGCCATCTGAGACACAAGAGAAGTAAGATTAGCTAATTGAGTTTGAATGTCGGATTGAGAACTTACCTCATTCACTTGTTGCCGTGGGGGGTCCCTTTGCCCAATTCCTTCGTATTGTTGTGCATTGAGAGCCCGGTTTGCAATAAGGTTCTTGGCTGCCATAGGGGTTTTATCCACCAACGCTCCTCCCGCCGAAGCATCAAGCATTTGTCTTTCAATGGGAAGAAGACCTTCATAGAAGTATTGAAGTAGAAGCTCCTCTTTCATTTGATGTTGAGGACATGATGCAACAAGGGTTTTAAAACGCTCGTAGTATGTTGGAAAAGACTCCCCTTGACTTTGTTGAATTCCACTAATCTTCTTTCTCAAGAGAATGACTCTTGAAGTAGGAAAGAACTTTTCAAGAAACGCCCTCTTCATGCTCTCCCAAGAGGTGACCGTTCCGGGTGCTAGCTCGTATAACCAATCTTTGGCCTTCTCCAAAAGTGAGAACGGGAAAGCCTTCATCTTCAAAATGCTACCATCAACGTTAACTGGAGTCATGCTTGAACACACTACCTCGAACTCCTTCAAATGCTTGTTGGGATCTTCCATGGATAATCCATGGAATTTTGGAATGTGATGCAACAAGCTTGACTTCAATTCAAATTCGTCGGTCTTGTCTTGAGCCGCCCTTGGGTATTGGATGCACAAGGGTGCAGCATTGGCCATTCCCGAAGCCGAAAGCTCCTTGATTGTACGGTTGTCCACTGCCATGGTTTCTTCCTCTTGTGCCGTGGGTTCTTCTTCCTCCCTTGGCGGTGGCTCTTCCTCCTCCTCAAGGTTGGGAGCCGTACTAGATTCTGGGTTCTTCTTCTTCTTCCTCAAAGTGCGCTCAAAATCGTCGTCGAAATCCAAGATGTTCGCACTAAGGGGTTGAGAACTACGAGTCATAAACTAGTACCTATAAACAAGAAAAGAAATTAGGTCAGTAGCTAAAACAAAAAGAAAATACAAAGAAACAAAAAGAAACAACGGGGGATTAGCAAAATTGCTAATCCCCGGCAACAGCGCCAAAAATTTGATGCGAAATATATAAGCACACAAATTAAACCCTCTTTTCGACAATTGTAGTATAGATATAAGTAGGGATCGTTCTAGGCCGGGGATTAGGAGGGATTGCTAATCTAATGAAAATTGACTCAAAGATGTGAAAATATGTTTTAAAACACTTTAAATAGACTTACAAGACTCTTACTAACTTATATGACTCAAAACAAACTTTAAAGACTCAAAACAACCAAAAACAACCAAAAAGACTCAATTTAGACTCTATGACTTAATTTGGACGAAAATACACTTGGTTTTGACTCTAAAGACTCAAAAAGACTCTTTTGGACAGATTTGGAACAAATAAGAAAGGGGTTTTTGATTTTGGACGAATTTAAAAGAAAACAAGTGACTTAAAACTTTAAAACAGATTTTGGATGAAAATAAAAAAAACTAATGGATGATGGGATAGCCAAGGGATACTTCTCCACACATGATACTTTCTAACATAAATTGATTTCCAGTTGCTTTTCCGATAAACCATGAACCTCAACACCCCAGATTAACCGTGACATCACTAATTAACCCTCAGATTTCCCTTAAGTTAGTGGATTGGATGACATCATACGACAACCCAAAGCATTCTTCAAAAAGTCCCCTACATGACATCATAATAGAGATACGGTTAAAGATCATTACGTTCAATGGAAACCATAAGTATTGACAAAACACTTGTAACTATGACATCATGATACGCATGCTAGGAATTTACTTAACATGATTGTGAAAACAACCTTAACTACTTGTGAATATAAGTTTGTGACGATTATGTGAAACACCCTTATATTCTAGCCCCAAATTCAAGCATGCAAATTAAGTAGGCCTCCCTAATAAACATACAAGAATAAGTTATCCATCAAACGGTTAAGTAAATTGCATTCGCAATTTATGAAATCACAACTGGAATTAATCAAATCATATTATAATTGTAATCATGGTTTCAAAGCATCCCTAGGCTAAAACGAGTTTAGCCTCTCATGTTCATGACAAAACAAAGCAATATAGATTTAAACATTGAAAATAAAAGATAGATTACACCTAGACACGTCCAACACTCCAACTTGAATGTACAAACGCCCAAGGCTTGGTCTTCCTTCTCCTTCTCCTTGCTAGGTCATGGCACAAAGGTCTATGGTGAGTTTGTGGACGATTTTCTGGATTTTGGATGGTTTTAGGTATATATGGTGGTGCGGCAAGGGGTTATGGTGGTGTATGGAGGTTGGGATGGATGTATGGAAGTAGGGGAATGATGGATGGGTGGTTGCAAGGTCACGGCAAGGGTTGATTTCTGAAGGGATGTATGAATGTTGTGTGAAGGGATGGTGATTATTAAATGGCACGGCAAGGCTGTTTATATAGGCTATTTTGGCACACTTAGTGTAGGAAAAGGATTGCCTAATCCTATTGAAAAAGGGGTATCTTAAGGCAGAAACCAAAGGGGATTGGAAATAGGGAATTCGGCTAGGATTTAGGGATTCTAGAAGGTTTTTGGTGCGGCACATGTATAGGGCTGAGATAAGGTTTCTAGAAGGGAAGGTTTAGGGCAGATTCCTAAACCTAAAGGGCCAAGGATACATGATATTTGTGTAGGAAAAGGATTGCAATTCCTAAACCTACAAGGAATGGAGTTCTTGCGGCAATTTAGTGGATAAGGCTTCTAGAAACTGAATTATGTGCTTAAATGTGTAATTGATTCTCCCTAAGTAGCTAGGTTTAGGTCCCAATCTGATTTGGATAGGAGAGAAAAGGATAATGTTAGAGATAGGATAGGATAAGGTTTCTAGGATAGGATAAGATAAGGTTTGGATAAGGTGGGATAAGGTTCCTTGTTTCTTGCTTCTTCCTTATCTTCATTGGAATAGAACTTCTTCCACCAGATTTGTAGCCTTTCCTAGCTCTTCTAGTCTTCAATTTCGTCCATCCTCTTTGCTCCATGATTAAGCTATCCAATCTATGCCCAAAAATGCTCCAAATAGCCTCAAAATGCACTTTCTTGCTCCTTTTGCCATTAGGACCTAAAAACACACGAAAATACTTTAAAAGACTGAAATACATAGTAATTAACTCACTAAGTGTAAGGAAACAACACGACTAAGTAGCATAAATATGCTCCTATCAGAGTGGTGTTTGGATTAATAGGGAAGGCACGGCACAAGGGTGGTTTGATGTCTACATTTCTGCAATGGATGAGTTTATGGAAGAGTGTTTGGAATGGATGAATTTCTGGCACAAAGGCCTTATTTCTATGGTGAATGGATTGTGTATGAATGAGTGTGAATGAATGAGTATTTATAGGTGAAATGGGGGGAACATGACAGCTAGGTTGCATGTGCACATGTTGGTTGAATGATTATGAGTGCATGTGGCTGAAATAGCATGTGGAATGGCTGGAAATGCAAGGAGAAGGCATGTGCACGATTTTGGGAGAGAATGGGAGTGCAAGTGGCTGAAATGTTAGAGGAACAAGTGCATGTGGCTGCATTGTGGTGCAATGATGGAGGAACAATCTGAAAATGCAAGGTATGGCTGGAATGATTGTGTTTGTTTGAATGTGCATGTGATTAAATTAAAGGATGCAAAGTAAATAAATAATGAATGCATGTGTTGAATTATGAAGATGCATGTGCAATGAAGTGGAATGACAATCTGAAATGGGATAGGTACCCACGGCAATGATGATTTCTGGTGGTGTTTTGGGTGCATGTGGAATGAATGATTTCTTGGTGAGTGGATGCATGTGTTGATTAAAGGGGGAATGCAAAGGAAAAGCTAGAAATGCATGTGGAGTGGCTGCAAGGTGAATGAATAATGAAATGGGAAAGCATGTGCAAGGTTTTGGTGTGAATGATTGAATGTGCAAGTGGCTGCAATGGAGGAGGAATCCTTCAATTTCGTCCATCCTCTTGGCTCCAAGCATATGATATCCATTCCAATCTCTAATTTCCTCCAAAAGGCTCCAAAAGGCATCCTTTTGCATACTTTGCCCTTAGAACCTGAAAACACACAAAAGAAGCATAAAGGACTAAAATAACTAAAGAAACATAACGTAAATGCACGAGAACAAGCCATTTAAGTCGCATGAATATGCTCCTATCATATATGCTTGGTTATGGTTATAATGTATGACTTCACATGCAATCATAAAAGAAAAATTCGTTTTTGTAACATGCTTGAAGGAAGGAACTCAAACAAACACTACAACCCTGTGAAACTCGAGCCATTACCTTCTTTGGAGAGTTATTTTCTATGATTCTTTGTTTTCTAAAGTTGTTGCATGATCTCATTATTCCTTGCTTGGTTGCTACTTAGAATGCAATTGTATCATGATAGAACTAAATACTAGAACTTATATCCGTTTCATTCAAAGCATGACATTGAATTGCATAACATATATCAAGATGAAGTTGTGTAGTTGCCACCATAGCCAAATAGCCTTACTTCCCATATTTCGTATATATTAGTTTTAACCCTGTTGAGCCTCGTTTAGCCTATTTTCTTTGCTAACCACATCACCCCTTACCTAGCCTAGTATAGGACAGTCCACACCCTTGTTCTTAAAAGATAGTGAGCATGACTTAAATGAATTCCTTTTGAGTACATTATGAAAGAAAATGAGTGTGGGGGAGAGAATGTTTTGTTCTTAAGTGTTTATGTATGTTTTGAGAGTCAAAAGAAAAGGAAAAAAAAAAATTGTGAAAAACATATGAAAAAGAAAAACAGAAAAGAAAAGAAAGAAAGGAAAAAGAGCTTGTTCCCCCTTGTTGTTCAAAAGATTGAGTTTTCATTCAAAAGTGAATTCTACGTTAATTCAAATGCTTTGCTCACTATTGCTTTAAGAATGTTTGTTTATCCTTCACCTTTCATTGTTAGCCAATACCCTAGCCCCGTTACACCCTTTTGACTTCGATCTTGATCGTTATGTGTTCAATAATGTGGAGTTTGGAATTGATATGAGCTTATGGAATCACTGGTTCTCGTTCTAAGTAGTGGCATTCCATTCATGAGATCATATCTAAACATGCTTATTAACTCCAGAAATTGCTTCCTTTGAAATACATATATGTGAGTGTTCGTTTTTATGTTTACATCAATCTTCTCACATATAACTAGTTTAAGGTGTGTAGTCAGAAAATCTGAGTGAAAATTGAGTGCATATATTGTAAGGAATTGAGCAAATTCTCTAAGGCATGTTACTACATTCAAAATATAGTTTTAAATGCTTAATTGTGAATTAGTATGTGGTGACTATGATTAAGTATGTACTTAAGTGTAAAGATAACCAAAATCTGTGGGAATAATGATTTTTAACATGTCATGTGCATTGGAAATCCCTGAGACGATTGTTGGAAGGTGTAGGTTGTGTTTTGTTCGTTTTGTTTTGTTTTTGGTTTCTTTTGTTTTGTTTTGCTCGAGGACTAGCAAAAGCTAAGTGTGGGGGAATTTGATAGGAGCATATTTAGGCGACTTACTTAGCTTGTTTTCGTGCATTTATATTGTTAATTCATAGTTGTTTTTGGCGTTTAAGCCATTTTCGTGTGTTTTTAGGTTCATGTGGCTAAGGAAGCAAAAAGATGCATTTTGGAGCATTTTGGAGCAAAATTGGACTTGGAAGGGATAACTTATACTTGGAGCAAAAGGAATGGACGAAATTGAAGAGTTGATGTCACAAGGATTCCTACTTGAAGTAGCCACACACCTTCCACATTTCAGCCACATGCACTTGTTCCTCCATCATTGCACCAACAACAACCAAACATGCACTCCCTTTAATGATGCGAGATTTATACGCACACAAATTAAACCCTCTTTTCGTCAAATTGTAGTATATGTATAAGTAGGGATCGTTCTAGACCGGGGATTAGGAGGGATTGTTAACCACTTGAATTTGACTCAAAAACGTAAAATAACAATATGAAACACTATACTAGACTCAAAGAATGCAAAACTAAACTTTAAAACACTAAAACAAACCAAAAGACTCAAAACAGCACCAAAACACTCAAAACTGCCTAAAAATCACTTTCTGGGCAGTTTTGAGCACCTTGAGTACTTTGGACGAATTTGAGAAACAAAATGAATCAAAACACTTATAAACACAAACTAAATGTATTTCTAACTAATCTAACACTTTAAAAGAAATGGGAGATTGGTTTTGAATGAAACTTGAAATAAAAACAGAAACTTGGAAACAAACAGATTGTAAATTAAAGCATAAGGAAATGAAGTAAACACAAGATGAATGAATCAACAACTAATAAAATAAGAGAGTACCAATGAAGATGAAGCTAGAGATTCGATTTCACCATTGCTAAGCCAAGTCCATGCTTGTTAAGTCAAATTATACTCATCCCTCTACTTATTTCTTGGGTTTGTTTCACTTAGATATGATCAGCCATATGATGTGTGGATTTGATCAAATGTCTCTAATTATGAGCCTAATTGTGATGTGCAACTTTGGTTCCTAATCAAGACTATGTAGTGCATAAGAAACTTTCACAAAACCAAAGGGAACACTCAGCAGGATGTTTGCAAAACATTCCCTTCATTCATTCACATATCCACCAAGATTATGCATGATGTGTGCTTTAATCTTGGCTAAACAACCTGTGGTTAATTCAAATGATGATCAAGCACTAAAATTAACACACTAAGTCACAATTAAATCGGAGAATGAAGCAAGAAATAGATAGATAAAATGAGAATTCCGAATTAACTACATGGCAAACTTTGCAAGGCTACATCGAATCCCTAGAGGAGGATTAGTTACAATTCATGTTTGCAAAGGATTTAACATAAAAATATAAAACATGAATGAACATAGAATTAATAAGAAGAAAGAACCCTTGAAGCAAAACTGATGTAGAATCAAAGAAACACCTAAACATTCCAACAACTCAAACTTGAATTGTATGAACGTTTAGGCCCTCTTATCTTCCTCTTCGTCGTAGCACAAGGTCTAAGGGATGTTGTTGGTGTGTTGAATGGATTGGGGAATTATGGAAATGGAAGGATGATGTTTGGATTGTAAGGGAGAGTCACGGCACAAAGGGGGGTTTATGGTCTACATTTCTGCAATGGATGAAGTGTATGAATGGAATGGATGGAATTTGTGAAGGGCATGGCCCCAAGGGACCAATTTCTGTTGTGAAATGAATTGTTGATGAATGAGAATGAATGAATGAGTATTTATAGGTGAAATGGGGGGAACATGACAGCTAGGTTGCATGTGCTAATGTTTGTGTGTGCATGTGAAATCTGGAATTGCATGTGGAATGAATGATTTCTTGGTAAGGGGATGCATGTGTTGATTAAAGGGGAAATGACAATCTGAAATGGGATAGCATGTGGGTGGAAATGCATGTGGGTGAATGTTTAAAGTGCATGTGCAATGTTTTAAAGGATGGAATGATGGAGGAACAAGTGCATGTGAATGCATGGTGATAGCATGTGCATGGTTTTGGTTGGAATGATGGCAGATTGTGAAAACATGTGAATGCATGTGTTTGATGAATGATAAGTGGTGAATGATATGATAAGTGATAAGTGGTGAATGATATGATAAGTGATAAGTGGTGAATGATATGATAAGTGATAAGTGGTGAATGATAAGTGATATGATATGTGATTATGATAAGTAATGGGAGCATGTGTATGGTTTTGGGAGAAAGGTGGAGATGCACGGCATAAGGGAATTGGAAAGGTTTAAATGTCCTAAAACTAAAGGGAACAAAGTTCCAACACTTTGGTCTTCAATTTCGTCCAACATTTTGGCGCCAAGCATAAGCTATCCATCCTTAGCCCAAAAGTGCTCCAAAAGTCTTCAAAATGCATCTTTTTGCTCCTTTAACCCTTTGGACCTACAAACACACGAAAATAGCTTAAAGGACTAAAATAACTAAAGAAACATAACGTAAATGCACGAGAACAAGCCATTTAAGTCGCATGAATATGCTCCTATCAAATACCCCCACACTTATCTTTTGCTAGTCCTCGAGCAAAACAAAACAACAAGAGAACACGAAACTAGACAAAACGAACAAAACACAACCTACACCTTCCAACAATCGTCTCACGGATTTCCAATGCACATGACAAGTTAAAAATCATTAGTCACATAGATTTTAGTCATCTTCACACTTGAGTATATTCTTAATCATAGTCACCACATACTATTTCACAATTAAGCATTTAAAACCATGTTTTGAATGTAGTAATTATGCCTTAGAGAATTTGCTCAATTCCTTACAAGATATGCACTCGTTTTTCATACAGATTTTCTGACTACACACCCTATACTAGTTATATGTGAGAAGATTGATGTAAATATGAATTCTAACACTCACATATATATATCACAAAGAGAGCAATTTCTGGAGTTAATAAGCATGTTTAGATATGATCTCATGAATGGAATGCTACCACTTAGATGCGAGAACCAGTGACACCATAAGCTCATACCAAGTTCAAACTCCACAAATTGAAATACACAACACTCAAGATAGAAGTCAAGGGTTGTAACGGGGCTTGGGGTATGTGGATAACAAAGAAAGGATATGGAAAACAAAGGTTCTTAAAGAAACAGTGAGCAAAGCATTTGAATCAACTTAGAATTCACTTTTGAATGAAAACTCAACTTTTGAACAAAAAGGGAGATTTTAGACAATTTACGCCCAGAATTGGTGTTTTGGAACCTTTCTTCAATCACTTATTCTTTCATTTTTTTTTCTTTCTTTCTTTTCTCTTTTTTTTTCTTTTGAATCTCAAAACATAAACACTTAAACATTCTCTCCCCCACACTTATTTTCTTTCATAATGTAACTCAAAAGGAATTCAATTAAGTCATGCTCACTATCTTTTAAGAACAAGGGTGGGGATTGTCCTAAACTAGGATAGGTGAGGAAAATGTGGGTAAACAAAGAATAAAGGCTAAACAAGGTTCAACGGGGTTAAAACTTACAACATATACGAAGTATGGGAAGTAAGGCTATTTGGCTATGGTGGTGGTCAATACACAACTTCTTCTTGAATATGTGTTATGCAAATCAATAACATGCTTTGAATGAAATGGGCATGAGTTCTAGCATTTGGAACTATATGATGAAACGCCTTCTAAGTAGTAACCAAGCAAAGAATAATGAGATCATGCAACGACTTTAGAAAACAAGAAATCACAGATTAAACTCTCCAAAGAACGTTATAGGCTCAAGTCTCTCAGGGTTGTAGCGTTTGTTTGAGTTCCTTCCTTCAAGCATGTTACAAAAACGAATTTTTTCTTTTATGATTGCATGTGAAGTCATACATTATAACCATAACCAAGCATATACCAAGAGTAAATCAAACTTTTCCCTATGTTTATAACTCTTTTTAACCGTCATGCAATTATAAACCAAATCCTTATCATTGTGTTGGAAGGTACCCTAAGACACAAACACACAAAAACGACTCAAAACACTCTTTTTAGGCTTTTCAAAACATTTTCTTCAAATTTTTATGTGAAAAACACACTAAAACACTCTAAAACAATTTAAAAACACCTTAAAACAGCAAGGAACAACATTTGAAGTTATGGGTGATAAAATCCCACGAATTTGTATTAACAACATTAGTTACCCCCCCCACACTTAAATCAAACATTGTCCTCAATGTTTTAAGCATAGATTCACACGAAACATAAGTAAACACACAAAAACGCTAAAACATACTAAACATGGCAAAATGTAATTAACAAAGAGAAGAGTTTAGAGACGCAAATCTGGTTGTGGAATGTAAATTCCATCTTCTCCTTGTTGATTGCATTGAGGCTTGATGTTGTTGACTCCACAGGGGTTCCTCCCATCGTTGATTTTCCTTTGTGCTACTCTTGAACTGGGCAGCAGGATTCTTTTGGTCTCCCCCGAAGGTCTGAGCTTACTCCTTTGGTCTGTTTCTTTGTTCAATCTTTCCAATTCGTATTGAAAAGGGTTGGAGGATAACTCAGCCTATGTTTGTCTCCACATGCTTCAATGTATCATTTTCCTTGCCTTGCTTGCTCCCCTTGCAGAAGTGGTCGAGAGCAACGCTAGGTAAGCAATCAGGAATGAATTGTTGATGAATGAGAATGAATGAATGAGTATTTATAGGTGAAATGGGGGGAACATGACAGCTAGGTTGCATGTGCTAATGTTTGTGTGTGCATGTGAAATCTGGAATTGCATGTGGAATGAATGATTTCTTGGTGAGGGGATGCATGTGTTGATTAAAGGGGAAATGACAATCTGAAATGGTGATAGCATGTGCATGGTTTTGGTTGGAATGATGGCAGATTGTGAAAACATGTGAATGCATGTGTTTGATGAATGATAAGTGGTGAATGATATGATAAGTGATAAGTGGTGAATGATAAGTGATGAATGATAAGTGATATGATATGTGATTATGATAAGTAATGGGAGCATGTGTATGGTTTTGGGAGAAAGGTGGAGATGCACGGCATAAGGGAATTGGAAAGGTTTAAATGTCCTAAAACTAAAGGGAACAAAGTTCCAACACTTTGGTCTTCAATTTCGTCCAACATTTTGGCGCCAAGCATAAGCTATCCATCCTTAGCCCAAAAGTGCTCCAAAAGTCTTCAAAATGCATCTTTTTGCTCCTTTAACCCTTTGGACCTACAAACACACGAAAATAGCTTAAAGGACTAAAATAACTAAAGAAACATAACGTAAATGCACGAGAACAAGCCATTTAAGTCGCATGAATATGCTCCTATCATTTAATCACATGCATAAATCAGCCACATGCATCTCCCATCACCATATCAGATTTCCATCATATTCACATGCATTCCATCCTTTAAAACATTGCACATGCACTCCCTTTAATTAATTAAGCCACATGCACTCCCATCCATTTCATCATTGCAGCCAACACATGCTTTCACATGCATTTTCAGATTGTCCCCTTGCACATGCAGCCACATATTCATTGCACATGCAATTCCAACCCACATGCATCCTTTAATCATTCAAACATGCAGCCACATTCCCTCCTAGCTGTCATGTTCCCCCCATTTCACCTATAAATAAGCATCCATTGCATTCATTCTCATTCAATTCGTCCATATTCAGAAAATCATCCAAAACACCACCAGAAATCATCCGTGAGTTTCCCTACTAATCCAAACACCACTCCAACCACTCCCCATCCCTCCAAAACACTTCACACTATCCCAAAACTCACCTTAGACCTTGTGATACAACAACGAGGAAGAGAAGAGTGCCTAAACGTTCATACAATTCAAGTTTGAGTTGTTGGAATGTTTAGGTGTTTCTTTGATTTCAATGTTTAAATTCAATTCTCTTTGTTTTGTACGTATGAGGAATGGAAGAGAAGAGTGCCTAAACGTTCATACAATTCAAGTTTGAGTTGTTGGAATGTTTAGGTGTTTCTTTGATTTCAAAGTTATGAGGAACTAAACCACCCTTGGCTAGGGGGGATTCGAAATAAATGTTTATGCTTGCATTTTGATTTGATTACTTCTAATTGCGTTTCATAAGTTGTGGATTCAATTTGTTTAACTATTTGATTGATAACTTATTTATGTATGTTTATTGAGAGTGCACACTTAATTTTCATGCATGAATTTGACGCTAGAATATAAGTGAGTTTCACCTAATAGTTACAAACTTATATTCACAAGTAGTGGAGGTTGCTTATAAACAATCGCGTTAAACGAATTCTTGGCATAAGTTTCATGCAATCATAGTAACGAATGCCCCGTCAACACTTATAATTTTCATAGAGCGTAATGATTCTTGCTTGTATCTCTATTATGCAATCATGTAGGGGACTTGTGGGGAATGTTTTGGGTTGTCGTATGCAATCATCCAATTCAATAACGTTAGGAAGATTTGAAGGTTAATTAGTGCATCACGGTTAACTTGGGGTGTTGAGAATTAATGATTTATTGAAATGCAATTGGAAATCATTTTATTATGCAAGTATAACATATGTGGAGATGAACCCCTTAGCTATTCTATCATCCATTCATTCCATTTCATCAATTTCATAGTTACATTCTGTTTTAAGTTTAATTTGTTCATTTAATTTAATTTCGTATAAACCTCAATCCCCCTTTACTTTAATGTCCAATTTAGTTAGAAAGTGTCTTAGTTTGTGTTTATAAGAGTTTTGAGTCATTTTGTTACACAAATTCGTCCAAATTTGTGTTTGTGCTCAAATCTGCCCAGAAAGTGGTTTTTAGGCAGATTTGAGTGTGTTTGTGTTGTTTTGAGTCTTTTGGTTTGTTTTAGTGTTTTAAAGTTTAGTTTTGCATTCTTTGAGTCTAGTATAGTGTTTTATATTGTTATTTTACGTTTGAATCAAGCCATAATCTTAAATTCGTCCAGCATTGGGTTTAAGGTCAGAAACTGCCTAGTTAGTGTTTTTAGGCAGTTTTGAGTCTTTTGAACTTGTTTTGAGTCCTTTGAGTCTTTGTGAACGTTTTTAACTTTGTTTTTATGTTTTTGAGTCAAATCCAAGTGATTAACAATCCCTCCTAATCCCCGGTCCAGAACGATCCCTACTTATACATATACTACAATTTGACGAAAAGAGGGTTAATTTATGCGCGTATAATTCTCGCATCAACGCGTCCACCGATTCAAAGAGCCGGAATTTCCGGCGTAAGTTAGGCGACGCTTTCTCGGCTTTTCAGAAAACGCGTTCAACTTTGTCAAAAGATTTCTGACAAAGCTGAAAACACGTGGAGGCCATCATCGCAACTACACGTCTTTAGCCGACAAGCGCAAAGTTCGGCGACGATTTCTCTGCTTTTCAGAAAACCCGTGCAGCTTTGTCAAAAGGAGACGCATCTGCACTACCACGTGTCGTTCAGAAAGAGAAGGGGCGTCGTTCAGAAATCGAAGGGGCGCCTGCTCAGAAATCGAAGAGGCGTCGTTCTGATATCGAAGAGACATTTGTCGACAAGGGTAAAAGAACAGTACCACCACTTGATATTATCTCTATATATGTCGACCTTCGTCTTTTATGGCAAGGCAAACCTGAAGAAAAATGCCCAACTCTCCCTCACCTCTGAGGGCGCACTCCCAGCAAAGCCTTTCGAAAGACTCAATTCTTTCTTCTTCCCCAAAGATGATACCAGATGCCTGGAGTACATATGACCCAGAAGGAAGCAGCACAACAAATACATGTGCTGATTCATTCACCGCTTCTTCAAAAGCAAAGGTATCTCATATCATCAAGGTCAAAAGCAAAAGTATCTCATATCATGCTCTTTCCCTGTCTTTTTCTTTGTCCTTGTTCTTACTCGCATAGCAAAGTAAAAGAAGCAATCAGCCGGCACTTGGAGTCAATCTTCCGATCTGGAGCCAACTGCCTGGAATCTATTCCTGATTGCTTACCTAGCGTTGCTCTCGAGTAGTCATCTTCAACGGTTGATACACTTCCGGAGAAGGGACCACTTCTGCAAAGGGGAGCGAGTAAGGCAAGTGAAAATGATACATTGAAGCATGTGGAGACAAACATAGGCTGAGTTATCCTCCAACCCTTTTCAATACGAATTGGAAAGATTGAACAAAGAAACAGACCAAAGGGGTAAGCTCAGACCTTCGGGGAAGACCAAAAGAATCCTCCAGCCCAGTAGCACAAAGGAAAATCAACAAGTGGAGGAGACCAAAAGAATCATGCAGCCCAGTTCAAGAGTATGCCTGTGGAATCACCAAGATCAATGCCTCAATGCAATCACCAAGGAGAAGAGGGAATTTACACTCCATAACCAAATTTGCTAATCCCTTGTGTTTTTGCCGTATGTTTTTAGTGTAATTTACCTAGTTTTCTTATTTTGTTTTGTTTTCTTGGTTTAGGTACTAGTGCATGACGCGGAGTTCTCAAACTGTGCATGCACATATCTTGGACTTTAACGACGATTTTGAACGTGATTTGAGAAGAAAGAGGAGGCATCCCGAACCTAGTGAACCTAGTTCAAGTTCAGAGGCCGAATCTGAGTTTGAAAGTGTGGAAGAAGAAGTTATGGCAGCGGACAATCGAACCATTAAAGAGCTTTCGGCCTCGGGGTTGACCAATGCCACACCATTATGCTTTCAATACCCCGCGGCTGCCCAAGGCAAGACCGATGAATTCGAGTTGAAGTCAAGCTTGTTGCACCACATTCCGAAATACCATGGGCTTTCCATGGAAGATCCCAACAAGCATCTCAAGGAGTTCGAGGTTGTTTGTTCGAGCATGACACCCATAAATGTCGATGGGAACATTCTAATGATGAAAGCTTTTCCATTCTCTCTTGTGGAAAAGGCTAAGGATTGGCTTTATGAATGGCACCATAGCAACCCACGGCATACAAATGAACAATTATGCCGTGGCCTTTGATGAAGATGTAATAGAGACCGTGGCAGCCCTAGAGTCATTGCCACGGCTCCAAGGTAAGTCCCCTAGTCCAATTTCCATTCCAATTTCAACTAATAAGTTGCTTCCTTCTATAGAACAACCACCTACCCTTGAGCTCAAACCGTTGCCAAATCACTTGAAGTATGTGTTTTTGGGAGAGCTGATGCGGGATTTAGACGCACACAAATTATACCCTCTTTTCGTCAAATTGTAGTATATGTATAAGTAGGGATCGTTCTAGACCGGGGATTAGGAGGGATTGTTAACCACTTGGATTTGACTCAAAAACGTAAAATAACAATATGAAACACTATACTAAACTCAAAGAATGCAAAACTAAACTTTAAAACACTAAAACAAACCAAAAGACTCAAAACAACACAAACACACTCAAATCTGCCTAAAAACCACTTTCTGGGCAGATTTGAGCACAAACACAAATTTGGACGAAATTAAGTATTAACTTGACTCAAGAACGTAAAAACACAATATAAAACACTAAACTAACTCAAAGAATGTAAAACTAAATGCTTGAAACACTAAAACAAACCAAAAGACTCAAACATCACCCAAAACACTCAAAACTGCCTTAAAATCACTTTCTGGGCAGTTTTGAGCACTTTGGTGAATTTGGACGAAATTGGGAAATAAAATGAATCAAAACACTTAAAAGCACAAACTAAATTGATTTCTAACTAAATTGGACATTAAAGTAAAGGGGGATTTAGATTTATACGAAAATTGAAATAACAAAACAAGTTAATAAACTAAACAGATTGTAAAACGAATTTGATGGAATGGAATGAATGGATGATAGAATGGCTAAGGGGTTCATCTCCATACATGTTATACTTGCATAATAAAATGATTTCCAATTGCATTTCAATAAACTATGATACTCAACACCCCAAGTTAACCGTGATGCACTAATTAACCTTCAAATCTTCCTAACGTTATTGAATTGGATGATGCATGCGACAATTCAAAACATTCCCCACAAGTCCTCAACATGAATGCATAGAAGAGGTACAAGCAAGAATCATTACGCTCTATGAAAATTATAAGTGTTGACGAGGCATTCGTTACTATGGATTGCATGAAACTTATGCCAAGAATTCATTTAACGCGATTGTTTATAAGCAACCTCCACTACTTGTGAATATAAGTTCATAACGATTAGGTGAAACTCACTTATATTCTAGCGTCATATTCATGCATGAAAATTAAGTGTGCACTCTCAATGAACATACATAAATAAGTTATCAATCAAACAGTTAAACGAATTGAATCCACAACTTATGAAACGCAATTAGAAGTATTCAAATCAAAATGCAAGCATAAACATATATTTGAATCACCCCCTAACCAAGGGGGTTTTAGTTCCTCATGGTACAAAACAAAGAGAATCAAAGAAACACCTAAACATTCCAACAACTCAAACTTGAATTGTATGAACGTTTAGGCCCTCTTATCATCCATTCCTCATTCGTACAAAACAAAGAGCATTGAAATTAAACATTGAAATCAAAGAAACACCTAAACATTCCAACAACTCAAACTTGAATTGTATGAACGTTTAGGCACTCTTCTCTTCCTCTTCGTTGTGGCACAAGGTCTAAGGTGAGTTTGATGGTGTGAATGGTTTGGGGAGTGGTGTTTGGATTAATAGGGAAGGCACGGCACAAGGGTGGTTTGATGTCTATATTTCTGCAATGGATGAGTTTATGGAAGAGTGTTTGGAATGGATGAATTTCTGGCACAAAGGCCTTATTTCTGTGGTGAATCGATCTCCCTCCTTGTGGCTGCAATGAAGGGTTATTTATAGGTGAAATGGGGGGAACATGACAGCTAGGAGGGTGGTGGAAATCTGGAATGGTGATGGGAGATGCATGTGGCTGATTTATGCATGTGATTAAAGGATGGAAATGCATGTGCTTTGAATAAGTGGCTGCATGTGCAAGGGGACAATCTGGAAATGAGATGGGAGATGCATGTGGCTGATTTGAATGTGTTTGCATGTGAATTAAAGCTAGGGTGAATGATGATAAATGCATGTGGATGGAAATAATGAAGGGTGAATGTGCATGTGCTGCAATGGGTTGGGAAAACATGTGAGGGAATGATTAAGGTGAATGAATAATGAAATGGGAAAGCATGTGCAAAAGGGGAATGCATGTGGCTGCAAGGTTTTGTGTTAGGTGATGGGTGCATGTTAAGTGATAAGTGATTATGATAAGTGATATGATAAGTGATGATGATAAGTGATAAGTGATATGATATGTGGTTATGATAAGTGATAAGTGGTGATGATAAGTAATAAGTGGTGATGATAAGTAATGATATGTGGGAGTGTGGCTGAAATGAAGGAGTGGAATGTTGGAATGTTATGCACGGCTAAGGAAATTGGAAAGGTTTAAATGTCCTAAAACTAAAGGGAACAAGGTTCCAACACTTTGGTCTTCAATTAGGTCTTCAATTTCGTCCAACACTTTGGCGCCAAGCATAAGCTATCCATCCTTAGCCCAAAAGTGCTCCAAAAGTCTCCAAAATGCATCTTTTTGCTCCTTTAGCCCTTTGGACCTACAAACACACGAAAATAGCTTAAAGGACTAAAATAACTAAAGAAACATAACGTAAATGCACGAGAACAAGCCATTTAAGTCGCATGAATATGCTCCTATCAAGAGCAAGACACATTGCCCGTCATTATAGCTTCATCACTCACGGAACAAGAGGAGGAGAAGTTGGTGAGGGTTCTCAAAGAGCACAAAACAGCCATTGGGTGGACTTTGGCCGATATCAAGGGTATAAGCCCTACCACGTGCATGCATCGAATTCTCATGGAAGAAGGCGCCAAACCATCAAGGGAAGCCCAACGTCGACTCAACCCACCAATGATGGAAGTAGTGAAGAAGGAAATCATCAAGTTACTAGATTGTGGCGTCATCTATCCCATCTCGGATAGTTGTTGGGTTTCACCGGTCCAAGTGGTTCCCAAAAAGTCCGGAGTCACTGTGGTGAAGAATGAAGAAGATGAACTTGTGCCTACACGCATTCAAACCGGTTGGAGGGTGTGCATTGACTATAGGAAGCTAAATGCCGCAACAAGGAAAGATCACTTCCCTTTACCATTCATTGATCAAATGCTTGAAAGGTTAGCCGGTCATTCTTTTTATTGCTTTCTTGATGGTTATTCGGGTTACAATCAAATTGTCATAGCGCCGGATGATCAAGAAAAGACCACCTTTACTTGTCCATTTGGTACTTTTGCATATCGTCGTATGCCATTTGGTTTATGCAATGCACCGGCCACTTTCCAACGATGCATGGTAAGTATCTTCTCTGATTATGTTGAAAAGATAATTGAAGTATTTATGGACGATTTTAGTGTGTTTGGAGACTCATTTGATGCTTGTTTGCATAATCTCACTTTAATCTTGAAAAGATGCATGGAAACTAACCTTGTTTTGAATTGGGAAAAATGTCATTTTATGGTTAAACAAGGTATAGTTTTGGGTCATATCATCTCTGAAAAAGGAATTGAAGTTGATAAGTCTAAAATAGATCTTATACGTCACTTACCCTCTCCTACTTCGGTTAGAGAGGTCCGTTCTTTTCTTGGCCATGCAGGATTCTATAGACGATTTATCAAGGATTTTTCTAAAATTGCACAACCACTATGCCGTCTCCTACAAAAAGAAGTGGCGTTTGAATTCACTAAGGAGTGCACGGCATCATTCAACCAACTCAAGGAGTTGTTGACCACGGCACCCATTATTGTTCCCCCGGATTGGAGCCTCCCGTTCGAGCTTATGTGTGATGCGTCCGACTATGCTTTAGGAGCAGTTGTAGGACAAAGAAAGGACAAGAGGCCGCATGTCATCTACTACGCCTCACGGGCGTTGAATGATGCTCAACTTAATTATTCCACAACCGAAAAAGAACTCTTGGCTATTGTATTTGCATTAGATAAGTTTAGATCATATCTTCTTGGTACTAAAGTAATTGTTTTCACTGACCATGCAGCCTTGAAGTATCTTCTCACCAAAAAGGAGGCTAAGCCAAGACTCATTCGTTGGATGCTCCTACTTCAAGAGTTCGATCTTGAAATCCGAGACAAGAAAGGGTGTGAAAACGTGGTGGCTGACTGATAGGAGCATATTTATGCGACTTAAATGGCTTGTTCTCGTACATTTACGTTATGTTTCTTTAGTTATTTTAGTACTTTAAGCTATTTTCGTGTGTTTGTAGGTCCAAAGGGCTAAAGGAGCAAAAAGATGCATTTTGGAGACTTTTGGAGCACTTTTGGGCTAAGGACGGATAGCTTATGCTTGAAGCCAAAGTGTTGGACGAAATTGAAGACCTAATTGGAGCCAAAGTGTTGGAACCTTGTTCTCTTTAGTTTTAGGACATTTAAACCTTTCCTAATCCCAATCATGCCATGCATAACACACATCCATTCTAACACATTGTCATTGCACATGCATTTCCTTCATTAGTTAACCCACATGCACTTATCACTTATCATCACCACATATCATATCACTTAATCACTTATCACTTATCATCACCACTTAACCACTTATCATATCATAACCACATATCATATCACTTATCACTTATCACTTAACATATCATCCACTTCACCTACAACATCCACCTACTTCACCTACAAATGACATAGCCATATGTTCCCTCCACTACTCCTATAAATACCCTTGCATTCATTCATTCATGGACATCTCATTTCATACACAACACACCACAAACACATCCCTTTCTCTCTTAGCCGTGAGTCTCCCCTTATAATCCAAACACCATTTTTCCATTCCCCTTCCACTTCTCCACCATTCCTCTTCCATTCCACACTTCCATCCCCCAAACCAATTATCCCTAGACCTTATGCTACAATAAAGAGGAAGAGAAGAGAGCCTAAACGTTCATACAATTCAAGTTTGAGTTGTTGGAATGTTTAGGCGTTTCTTTGATTTCAATGTTTAATTTCAATTCTCTTTGTTTTGTATGAGGAACTAAACCCCCCTTTAGCTAGGGGGTGATTCGAAATATATGTTTATGCTTGCATTTTGATTTGATTACTTCTAATTACGTTTCATAAGTTGTGAATTCAATTTGTTTAACTGTTTTATTGATAACCTATTTATGTATGTTTATTGAGAGTGCACACTTAATTTTCATGCATGAATTTGACGCTAGAATATAAGTGAATTTCACCTAATCGTTATGAACTTATATTCACAAGTAGTGGAGGTTGCTTATAAACAATCGCGTTAAACGAATTCTTGGCATAAGTTTCATGCAATCATAGTAACGAATGCCTTGGCAACACTTATAGTTTTCAAAGAACTTAATGATTCTTGCTTGTATCTCTATTATGCAATTCATGTAGGGAACTTGTGAGGAATGCTTTGGGTTGTCGTATGCAATCATCCAATTCATTAACTTAAGGAAAACTTGACGGTTAATTTAAGCGGACCTAATTAACTTGGAGTGTTGAGAATTAATGATTTATTGAAATGCAATTGGAAATCGTTTTATTATGCAAGTATAACATGTATGGAGATGAACCCCTTAGCTAGCATTCATCCATTCAATTCCATCACATTCATATTTACATTCTGTCTAGTTTATTAACTTGTTTCGTTATTTCAATTTTCGTAAAACCTAAACCCCCCTTTACTTTCTTGTTCTTTAATGCTTAGAATCTGTTTAGTTTATGTTTTAAAGTATTTTTGAATTCTTTGAGTCTAGTTTAGTGTTTTATATTGTGTTTTTATGTTTTTGAGTCAAATCCAAGTGATTAACAATCCCTCCTAATCCCCGGTCCAGAACGATCCCTACTTATATACTTACTACAATTGATAAAAAGAGGGTTTAATTTGTGTGCGTATAAATCATCGCATCAAATTTTGGCGCCGTTGCCGGGGATTAGAAAATTTGCTAATCCCTTGGATTGTTTGTTTCTGTATTGTCTTTTAGATTTAGTTTTTATTTGTGTTTTGTTTGTTAAGAACAACATGGCACTTGATAACGCTTCTCTTTTGTCACAGCTCATGGAAAGGTCCCAAATGCAAAGAGTTGATATATCTAATCTTCAATCAAGGAATAACGTGTTTTCCAATACTTACAATTCGGATTGGAGTGATCATTCAAACTCTATGTGGTGGGAACCTCAAAATGCTTAACAAGGAGGATATTGGCAGCCACCACAACCTCATATTCAATATGCCCAACCAAACTCAAGTTCGTCAATAGATTATAATCAAAAGCTTAATGAATTAATTTGTTTGGTGCAGGGCTCACAAAATCAAGACAATGAGGCTCAACAAGAAGGATATTGGCAGCCATATGAGGAGTTCTATTCAACGCCTATGCAGCCACCACAAAGGTTGGACCACTTGGACAAGCAAATTGGGCAGATCGTGGAGTTCGTAGGACAGTTTCGAGACCAAGGCGAACTCCCTAGTTCAACCATTGCAAATCCGAAGGGAGAATTTGAAACTGCCAAGGAAATCATGTTGAGAAGTGACAAGGAGGTTGGAACGGACCCTCAACCATCAAAATCAAATCACAAGGAAGAGGAATACACCCAACCCACGGAAAGGGTGGAAACACCTTTACCGGAGGCACCTATTGCTCCTATGCCATCTAATACAGGTATGGTTGTTCCAAATTTCATTATTTTTAACCCTGTTCCAAGATTCATGACTTCCAAGGAAGAAGAAGGTGAAAAAGACATCTTGGAAGCCCTTCCAAAGGTGACAAGTAAGGAATGTCATGAATTCATCAAAGAGGACGTTCTTGAAACCACAAAATCCAAAGAAGTTAAATTTGATGACATTGGACAAGTCATAACCATCACTTGCAATCTGGCCAAATCCAATATCCCTGAAACTTTCAAAGGAGTGGTGTTTGTCATTGAGTTCTTGTCGGACAAAACAAGTAAGTTTTTTTCAAATTCCTTTACATTTTATACTAACTTGCTATTTTTTTTTAATCAGGCACCTACACTAGAATTCAAACCATTGCCGGTTCACTTCAAGTATCACCTTCCATTCAAGGACCAATTACATGCCGTTTGATTTTATTTATGTTAATAAAAAATAAAAAATAAAAAATAAAAAAAAAAAAAGAAAAAAAAAAAAAAGAAAGATACTAAACGTGGAGAAAGGTGGAGCTTCACAAAGGTTGTTTGCGTGAAGCCCCAATACGAGGCGCAGAAGCGGAAGGCATAGAAGCGGGAGGCATAGAAGCGGGAGGCATCGGAGCGGAAGCCATCGGAGCTAGAGCATTCCAGGCCTCAATACTTGGCCAAGCGCTGGATGACCCAGGAAAAAGGTGCCTCTGGAGATAAGACGCAAGCCTTTGACGGTCACTGTGAATTCGACCCTCAGATTCTTGCAGCTCATCAAGCTTCCTCTTCATCCCCGACGAATAGTTATTTGCAAGCACATGCAAACTTCTATTCTCGTACTTAAGCTGCTGGATCTCTTGCTTAAGTCTTTCCACCTCTGCCATCAACGATTCCACTTGGCGAGACCGAGCAAGCAGGCGTTGGCCCATGTTGGACACAGAACTCGCACACTGAACACTAAGTGCGAGGGACTCTTGAACGGCCAACTCATCGGACCGTCCTGACAGCAGCCTACTATCTTTTGGAGTGAGGAGGTTTTTAGCTACTATTGTAGCTGTTGTGGTGTCCTGCATCACAGAGTCTTCACCTGAAAGAGGACCGTTAGAAGATAAAAAAGAAGGGCGCCATACATTACCTTGACGGGGCGCAACCGGATCGCTGCTGAGACTCAAATCTAAGCTAAGGTTCAATGAGTTCGCCATTTTTTTTCAACGATGTTCAAAGAGAAGGGGTGGATGGAGTTAAAATTTCACAAAGGGCCGGAGTCGAGTTTCAGGAATGGGAAATCTTCAGAGTGTGTGTGTTGGGGTGATTGATAGCTCTATAAAAAGCCAAGACGACGCGTCCACCGATTCAAAGAGCCGGATTTTCCGGCGTAATTTAGGCGACGCCCCCTCGGCTTTTCAAGAAAACGCGTTCAACTTTGTCAAAAGATTTCTGACAAAGCTGAAAACACGTGGAGGCCATCATCGCATCTACACATCTTTAGCCGACAAGCGCAAAGTTCGGCGACGCTTTCTCTGCTTTTCAGAAGACGCGTGCAGCTTTGTCAAAAGGAGCCGCATCTGCACTACCACGTGTCGTTCAGAAAGCGAAGGGGCGTCGTTCAGAAATCGAAGGGGCGCCTGCTCAGAAATCGAAGAGGCGTATTCAAAGATCGAAGAGGCACCACTATTTCAAAGAACCGGATTTGCGGGATCAAAACGTTTGTCGACAAGGGTAAAAAGTACCACCACTTGATATTATCTCTATATATGTCGACCTTCGTCTTTTATGGCAGGGCAAACCTGAAGAAAATGCCCAACTCTCCCTCACCTCTGAGGGCGCACTCCCAGCAAAGCCTTTCAAAATACTCAATTCTTTCTTCTTCCCCAAAGATGATACCAGATGCCTGGAGTACATATGACCCAGGAGGAAACGGCGGATTGAAGCATGTGCTGATTCATTCACCGCTTCTTCAAAGCAAAGGTATCTCATATCATCAAGGTCAAAAGCAAAAGTATCTCATATCATGCTCTTTCCCTGTCTTTTTCTTTGTCCTTGTTCTTACTTGCATGGCAAAGTAAAAGAAGCAATCAGCTAGCACTTGGAGTCAGTCTTCCGATCTGGAGCCAACTGCCTGGAATCTATTCCTGATTGCTTACCTAGCGTTGCTCTCGAGTAGTCATCTTCAACGGTTGATACACTTCCAGAGAAGGGACCACTCCTGCAAAGATTGAACAAAGAAACAGATAACAGGAGGAAGCTCAGACCTTCGGGGGAAACCAAAAGAACCATCCTGCTGCCCAGTTCAAGAAGTAGCACAAAGGAAAATCAACGATGGGCAGAAACCAGTTCAAGAGTAAGCCTGTGGAATCACAAAGATCAAAGCCTCAATGCAATCACCAAGGAGAAGAGGGAATTTACACTCCATAACCAGATTTGCGTCCCTAAACTCTTCTTTTTGTTAATTACATTATGCCATGTTTAAAATGTTTAGTTGCTTTTTGTGTGTTTACTTATGTTTTGTGTGAATCTATGCTTAAAACATTGAGGACAATGTTTGATTTAAGTGTGGGGGGGGGGGGTAACTAAAGTGTTTTGATGCAAATTCGTAGGGTTTTATCCACCATAACTTCTAATGTTGTTCCTTGCTGTTTTAAGGTGTTTTTAAGTTGTTTTAGAGTGTTTTAGTGTGTTTTGTTTTATAATTCGAAAATCCCATAAAAATTTGAAAAATTGTTTTGAAAAACCCAAAAAGAGTTGTTTTAAAAGTCGTTTTTGTGTGTTTGTGTCTTAGGGTACCTTCCAACACAATGATAAGGATTTGGTTTATAATTGCATGACGGTTAGAAAGAGTTATAAACATAGAGAAAAGTTTGATTTACTCTTGGTATATGCTTGGTTATGGTTATAATGTATGACTTCACATGCAATCATAAAAGAAAAATTCGTTTTTGTAACATGCTTGAAGGAAGAAACTCAAACAAACGCTACATCCCTGTGAGACTCGAGCCATTACTTTCTTTGGAGAGTTATTTTCTGTGATTCTTTATTTTCTAAAGTTGTTGCATGATCTCATTATTCCTTGCTTGGTTGCTGATAGGAGCATATTTATGCGACTTAAATGGCTTGTTCTCGTACATTTACGTTATGTTTCTTTAGTTATTTTAGTACTTTAAGCTATTTTCGTGTGTTTGTAGGTCCAAAGGGCTAAAGGAGCAAAAAGATGCATTTTGGAGACTTTTGGAGCACTTTTGGGCTAAGGACGGATAGCTTATGCTTGAAGCCAAAGTGTTGGACGAAATTGAAGACCTAATTGGAGCCAAAGTGTTGGAACCTTGTTCTCTTTAGTTTTAGGACATTTAAACCTTTCCTAATCCCAATCATGCCATGCATAACACACATCCATTCTAACACATTGTCATTGCACATGCATTTCCTTCATTAGTTAACCCACATGCACTTATCACTTATCATCACCACATATCATATCACTTATCACTTATCATCACCACTTAACCACTTATCATATCATAACCACATATCATATCACTCATCACTTATCACTTAACATAACATCCACCTACTTCACCTACAACATCCACCTACTTCACCTACAACATCCACCCACTTCACCTACAACATCCACCTACTTCACCTACAACATCCACCAACTTCACCTACAACATCCACCTACTTCACCTACAAATGACATAGCCATATGTTCCCTCCACTACTCCTATAAATACCCTTGCATTCATTCATTCATGGAGATCTCATTCCATTTCACAACACAACACCCCTCAAACACTTCCATTATTCCCTAACCGTGAGTCCCCCTTCCACCATTCCTCATCCATTTCCATAATTCCCCAAACCTCACCTTAGACCTTGTGCTACAACAACGAGGAAGATAAGAGGGCCTAAACGTTCATACAATTCAAGTTTGAGTTGTTGGAATGTTTAGGTGTTTCTTTGATTTCAAAGTTTAAATTCAATTCTCTTTGTTTTGTACGTATGAGGAATGGAAGAGAAGAATGCCTAAACGTTCATACAATTCAAGTTTGAGTTGTTGGAATGTTTAGGTGTTTCTTTGATTTCAAAGTAATGAGGAACTAATCCCCCTTTAGCTAGGGGGTGATTCGAAACTATGTTTATATTTGCAATATGAATTGATTACTTTTGGTTGGAATTTCATAAGTTGTGGATTCAATTCGTTTAACTGTTTGATTGATAACTTATTTATGTATGTTCATTGAGATTGCAAGCTTAATTTTCATGCATGAATATGACGCTAGAATATAAGTGAGTTTCACCTAATCGTTATGAACTTATATTCACAAGTAGTGGAGGTTGCTTATAAACAATCGCGTTAAACGAATTCTTGGCATAAGTTTCATGCGTATTCCATAGTAACGAATGCCTCGTCAACACTTCTAATTTTCATTGAACTTAATGATCTTTGTTGAATGTCTCTATCATGCGTATTCCATAGTTAGGGACTTTGATTAAGAATAATTTGGTTGTAATGCGTATTCCATTCAATCCAATGAATTTAGGGAAATCTGAAAGTTAATTTAAGCGGACCTAATTAACTTGGAGCATTGAGTTTCATAATTTATCGAAAGACCAACTGAGAATCAATCTTGTATGCAAGTATAACATGTGTGGAGAAGAACCCCTTAGCTAGCCTTCATTCCATTTATTCCATCATCCATATTCACATTTACATTCTGCTTAGTTTATTAACTTGTTTTGTTATTTCAATTTTCGTCAAATCAAAACTCTTCCCCCCTTTTTCCTTATTGTTCAATTTAGTTTATGTTTTAAAGCATTTTGAGTCTTTGGTTTGTCTTAGTGATTTAAAGTTTAGTTTTGCATTTTTTGAGTCTAGTATAGTGTTTTAAACTTTATTTTACGTTTTTTAGTCAAATCCAAGTGATTAACAATCCCTCCTAATCCCCGGTCCAGAACGATCCCTACTTATATCATTACTACAATTGTCAAAAAGAGGGTTTAATTTGTGTGCGTATAATTCTCGCATCAAATTTTGGCGCCGTTGCCGGGGATTAGAAAATTTGCTAATCCCTTGGATTATTTGTTTCTGTATTGTCTTTTAGATTTAGTTTTTTTTATTTGTGTTTTGTTTGTTAAGAACAACATGGCACTTGATAACGCTTCTCTTTTGTCACAGCTCATGGAAAGGTCCCAAATGCAAAGAGTTGATATATTTAATCTTCAATCAAGGAATAACGTGTTTTCCAATACTTACAATTCGGATTGGAGTGATCATTCAAACTCTATGTGGTGGGAACTGATGCGTGAATTTATACGCACACAAATTAAACCCTCTTTTCGTCAAATTGTAGTATATGTATAAGTAGGGATCGTTCTAGACCGGGGATTAGGAGGGATTGTTAACCACTTGGATTTGACTCAAAAACGTAAAATAACAATATGAAACACTGTACTAGACTCAAAGAATGCAAAGCTAAACTTTAAAACACTAAGACAAACCAAAAGACTCAAAACAACACAAACACACTCAAATCTGCCTAAAAACCACTTTCTGGGCAGATTTGAGCACAAACACAAATTTGGACGAAATTAAGTAATAACTTGACTCAAGAACGTAAAAACACAATATAAAACACTAAACTAACTCAAAGAATGTAAAACTAAACACTTAAAACATTAAAACAAACCAAAAGACTCAAACATCACCCAAAACACTCAAAACTGCCTTAAAATCACTTTCTGGGCAGTTTTGAGCACTTTGGTGAATCTGGACGAAATTGGGAAATAAAATGAATCAAAACACTTAAAAGCACAAACTAAATTGATTTCTAACTAAATTGGACATTAAAGTAAAGGGGGATTTAGATTTATACGAAAATTGAAATAACAAAACAAGTTAATAAACTAAACAGATTGTAAAACGAATTTGATGGAATGGAATGAATGGATGATAGAATGGCTAAGGGGTTCATCTCCATACATGTTATACTTGCATAATAAAATGATTTCCAATTGCATTTCAATAAACCATGAAACTCAACACCCCGGGTTAATCGTGATGCACTAATTAACCTTCAAATCTTCCTAACGTTATTGAATTGGATGGGTTAGCGCATACAACAATTCAAAACATTCCCCACAAGTCCTCAACATGAATGCATAGAAGAGATACAAGCAAGAATCATTACGCTCTATGAAAATTATAAGTGTTGACGAGGCATTCGTTACTATGGATTGCATGAAACTTATGCCAAGAATTCGTTTAACGCGATTGTTTATAAGCAACCTCCACTACTTGTGAATATAAGCTCATAACGATTAGGTGAAACTCACTTATATTCTAGCGTCATATTCATGCATGAAAATTAAGCGCGCATTCTCAATAAACATACATAAATAAGTTATCAATCAAACGGTTAAACAAATTGAATCCACAACTTATGAAACGCAATTAGAAGTAATCAAATCAAAATGCAAGCATAAACATATATTTCGAATCCCCCCCCTAGCCAAGGGGGGTTTAGTTGAATTTAAACATTGGAATCAAAGAAACACCTAAACATTCCAACAACTCAAACTTGAATTGTATGAACGTTTAGGCCCTCTTCTCTTCCATTCCTCATTCGTACAAAACAAAGAGTATTGAAATTAAACATTGAAATCAAAGAAACACCTAAACATTCCAACAACTCAAACTTGAATTGTATGAACGTTTAGGCCCTCTTATCTTCCTCTTCGTTGTAGCACAAGGTCTAAGGATAGTTTGATGGTGTGAATGGTTTGGGGAGTGGTTGGAGTGGCTGCAATGGAGGAGAAAAGTGTTTTGGTGGCTGCTGCAAGGGTGTGGAGAGGTTTTGACGAATTTCTGGAATATGGAAGAGTGAATGAATGAAATGTGTATGAATGAGTGTGTATTTATAGGTGAAATGGGGGGAACATGACAGCTAGGAGGGAATGTGGCTGCATGTTTGAATGATTAAAGGATGCATGTGGGTTGGAATTGCATGTGCAATGAATATGTGGCTGCATGTGCAAGGGGACAATCTGAAAATGCATGTGAAAGCATGTGTTGGCTGCAATGATGAAATGGATGGGAGTGCATGTGGCTTAATTAATTAAAGGGAGTGCATGTGCAATGTTTTAAAGGATGGAATGCATGTGAATATGATGGAAATCTGATATGGTGATGGGAGATGCATGTGGCTGATTTATGCATGTGAATGCATGTGGCTGCAATGGATTAGGAATCCTTCAATTTCGTCCATTCCTTTTGCTCCAAACATAAGCTATCCATTCCAAGTCCAATTTTGCTCCAAAATGCTCCAAAATGCATCTTTTTGCTTCCTTAGCCATATGAACCTAAAAACACACGAAAATTGCTTAAACGACTAAAACAACTATGAATTAACAATATAAATGCACGAAAACATGCTAAGTAAGTCGCCTAAATATGCTTCTATCAAATTCCCCCACACTTATCTTTTGCTAGTCCTCGAGCAAAACAAAACAAAAGAAACCAAAAACAAAACAAAACGAACAAAACACAACCTATACCTTCCAACAATCATCTCAGGGATTTCCAATGCACATGACAAGTTAAAAAAATCATTATTCCCACAGATTTTAGCCATCTTTACACTTAAGTACATTCTTACTCATAGTCACCACATACTAGTTCACAATTAAGCATTTAAAACCATGATTTGAATGTAGTAACATGCCTTTAGAGAATTCCCTCAATTCCTCACTAGATGTACTCTCGTTTTTCACACAGATTTTCTGACTACACTCCCTACACTAGGTATATGTGAGAAGATTGATGTAAACATGTAGACGAACACTCACATATGTTATAACAAGGAAAGCATTTTCTGGATTTATGATAATCACATGATTATGATCTCATGAATGGAATGCTACTACTTAGGATGAGAACCAGTGATTCCATAAGCTCATATCAATTCCAAACTCCACATTATTGAACACATAACGATCAAGATAGAAGCATAAGGGTTGAGACGGGGCTAAAGGTGTTTGGCTAACAAAGAAGGGATATGGAAAACAAAGGTTCTTAAAGAAATAGCGAGCAAAGCATTTGAATTAACTTAGAATTCACTTTTGAATGAAAACTCAACTTTTGAACAACAAGGGGGAACAAGCTCCTTTTTTTTTTCTTTCTTTCTTTCTTTTCTTTTCTGTTTTTTTTTCTTTTTCATATGTTTTTCAGAATTTTTTCTTTTCTTTTGACTCTCAAAACATACATAAACGCTTAAGAACAAAACATTCTCTCCCCCACACTCATTTTCTTTCATAATGTACTCAAAAGGAATTCATTTAAGTCATGCTCACTATCTTTTAAGAACAAGGGTGTGGACAGTCCTAAACTAGGCTAGGTTAGGATAATGTGGGTTAACAATGAATAAAGGCTAAACAAAGCTCAACGGGGTTAAAACTTACAACAAATACGAAAAATGGGAAGTAAGGCTATTTGGCTATGGTGGCAACTACACAACTTCATCTTGATATATGTTATGCAATTCAATGTCATGCTTTGAATGAAACGGATATAAGTTCTAGCATTTAGTTCTATCATGATACAATTGCATTCTAAGTAGCAACCAAGCAAGGAATAATGAGATCATGCAACTTTAGAAAACAAAGAATCACAGAAAATAACTCTCCAAAGAAAGTAATGGCTCGAGTCTCACAGGGATGTAGCGTTATTATGAGTTTCTTCCTTCAAGCATGTTACAAAAACGAATTTTTCTTTTATGATTGCATGTGAAGTCATATATTATAACCATAACCAAGCATATACCAAGAGTAAATCAAACTTTTCTCCATGTTTATAACTCTTTTTAACAGTCATGCAATTACAAACCAAATCCTTATCATTGTGTTGGAAGGTACCCTAAGACACAAACACACAAAAACGACTCAAAACACTCTTTTTAGGCTTTTCAAAACATGTTTTTTAAATTTTTATGTGATTTTCGGAGTTATAAAACAAAACACACTAAAAACACTCTAAAACAACTTAAAAACACCTTAAAACAGCAAGGAACAACATTTGAAGTTATGGGTGATAAAATCCCACGAATTTGCATTAACAACATTAGTTACCCCCCCACACTTAAATCAAACATTGTCCTCAATGTTTTAAGCATAGATTCACACAAAACATAAGTTAACACACAAAAAGCATTTAAACATACTAAACATGGCAGAATGTAATTAACAAAGAGAAGAGTTTAGGGACGCAAATCTGGTTATGGAGTGTAAATTCCATCTTCTCCTTGGTGATTGCATTGAGGCTTTGATCTTTGTGATTCCACAGGCTTACTCTTGAACTGGTTTCCGCCCATCGTTGATTTTCCTTTGTGCTACTGGGCTGGAGGATTCTTTTGGTCTTCCCCGAAGGTCTGAGCTTACCCCTTTGGTCTGTTTCTTTGTTCAATCTTTCCAATTCGTATTGAAAAGGGTTGGAGGATAACTCAGCCTATGTTTGTCTCCACATGCTTCAATGTATCATTTTCACTTGCCTTACTCGCTCCCCTTTGCAGAAGTGGTCCCTTCTCCGGAAGTGTATCAACCGTTGAAGATGACTACTCGAGAGCAACGCTAGGTAAGCAATCAGGAATAGATTCCAGGCAGTTGGCTCCAGATCGGAAGATTGACTCCAAGTGCCGGCTAATTGCTTCTTTTACTTTGCCATGCGAGTAAGAACAAGGACAAAGAAAAAGACAGGGAAAAAGCATGATATGAGATACTTTTGCTTTTGACCTTGATGATATGAGATACCTTTGCTTTTGAAGAAGCGGTGAATGAATCAGCACATGAATTTGTTGTGCTGTTTCCTCCTGGGTCATATGTACTCCAGGCATCTGGTATCATCTTTGGGGAAGAAGAAAGAATTGAGTCTTTCGAAAGGCTTTGCTGGGAGTGCGCCCTCAGAGGTGAGGGAGAGTTGGGCATTTTTCTTCGGGTTTGCCTTGCCATAAAAGAAGAAGGTCGACATATATAGAGATAATATCAAGTGGTGGTACTGTTCTTTTACCCTTGTCGACAAATGTCTCTTCGATATCAGAACGACGCCTCTTCGATTTCTGAGCAGGCGCCCCTTCGATTTCTAAACGACGCCCCTTCTCTTTCTGAACGACACGTGGTAGTGCAGATGCGGCTCCTTTTGACAAAGCTGCACGCGTTTTCTGAAAAGCAGAGAAAGCGTCGCCGAACTTTGCGCTTGTCGGCTAAAGATGTGTAGTTGCGATGATGGCCTCCACGTGTTGTCTGAAAAGAAGAAATCTTTTGACAAAGTTGAACACGTCTTCTGAAAAGCCGAGAAAACGTCGCCTAACTTACGCCGGAAATTCCGGCTTTTTGAATCGGTGGACGCGTCGCCTTGGCTTTTTATAGAGCTATCGATCACCACAACAAACACACTCTGAAAACTTCCCATTCTTGAAAATCGACTCCGGCCCTTTGAAATTTAATTCCACCCCTTCTCTTTGAACACTTTTGAAAAACAAATGGCAAACTCATCGAACCTTAGCTTGGAATTGAGCCTTAGCAGTGATACGGGCGCGCCGCGTCAAGGTAACGTATGGCGCCCTTCTTTCTTATCTTCTAACAGTCTTCTTACAGGTGAAGACTCCGTGATGCAGGACGCCACAACAGCTACAATAGTAGCTAGGAACCTCCTCACTCCAATAGATAGTAGGCTGCTGTCAGGACGGTCCGATGAGTTGGCCGTTCAAGAGTCCCTCGCACTTAGTGTTCAGTGTGCGAGTTCTGTGTCCAACATGGGCCAACGCCTGCTTGCCCGCTCCCGTCAGGTGGAATCATTAATGGCAGAGGTGGAAAGTCTCAAGCAGGAGATCCAGCAGCTTAAGTACGAGAATAGAAGTTTGCACGTGCTTGCAAACAACTATTCGACGGGCATGAAGAGGAAGCTTGATGAGCTGCAAGAGTCTGAAGGTCGGATTCACAGTGACCGTCAAAGGTTTTCGTCTTTCCTCCAGAGGCACCTTTTTCCTGGATCATCCAGCGTTTGGCCAAGTATTGAGGCCTGGAATGCTCTAGCTCCGATGCCTCCCGCTCCGATGCCTTCCGCTCCAGTGTCTTCCGCTCCGATGCCTTCCGCTCCAATGCCTTCCGCTCCGATGCCTTCTGCTTCAAAGCCTCGTAGTGGGGCTTCACGTAAACAACCTTTGTGAAGCTCCATCTTTCTCCATGTTTAGTATCTTCTTTTTTTTTTTTTTTTTTTTTTCTTTTTTTTTTTTTTTTTTTAACATAAATAAAATCAAATGGCATGGAATTGGTCCTTGAATGGAAGGTGATACTTGAAGTGAACCGGCATTGGTTTGAATTCTAGTGTAGGTGCCTGATTCATAAAAAACAGCAAGTTAGTATAAAATGTAATGGAATTTGGAAAAAAAAACTTACTTGTTTTGTCCGATAAGAACTCAATGACAAACACCACTCCTTTCAAAGTTTCAGGGATATTGGACTTGGCCAGATTGCAAGTGATGGTTATGACTTGTCCCATGTCATCAAATTTAACTTCTTTGGATTTTGTGGTTTCAAGAACGTCCTCTTTGATGAATTCATGACATTCCCTACTTTGCACCTTTGGAAGGGCTTCCAAGATGTCTTTTTCACTTTCTTCTTCCTTGGAATTCATGAACCTGCAAGGAATAGGGATATTTGTTGGAATGGGGTTAGAACTAATTGGAACAACCTTACTTGAATTAGGTGGCGTAGGAGCAATAAGTGCTTCTGACAAAGGTGCTTCAAATCCTCCCTTCGGATTTACAATGGTTGAACTAGGGAGTTTGCCTTGGTCGCAAAATTGTCCTACGAACTCCGCTATCTGCCCAATTTGCTTTTCCAAGTGGTCCAACCTTTTGTCTTCTTGTCGAGCCTCATTGTCTTGATTTTGTGAGCCCTGCACCAAACAAATTAATTCGTTAAGCTTTTGATTATAATCTATTGACGAACTTAAATTTGGTTGGGCATATTGAATATGAGGTTGTGGTGGGTGTATAGGTCTTGAATAGAACTCCTCATATGGCTGCCAATATCCTTCTTCTTGAACATGTTGAGGTTCCCACCACATAGAGTTTGAATGATCACTCCAATCTGAACTGTAAGTATTGGAAAACACGTTATTCCTTGACTGAAGATCAAATATATCAACACTTTGCATTTGAGACCTTTCCATGAGCTGTGACAAAAGAGAAGCATTATCAAGTGCCATGTTGTTCTTCTCTAGTATTTGAATTCAACAAACAAAACAAAAATCAAAAACTAAAACTAAAATACATAACAGAAACAAACAATCCAAGAGATTAGCAAATTTGCTAATCCCCGGCAACGGCGCCAAAATTTGATGCGTGAATTTATACGCACACAAATTAAACCCTCTTTTCGTCAAATTGTAGTATATGTATAAGTAGGGATCGTTCTAGACCGGGGATTAGGAGGGATTGTTAACCACTTGGATTTGACTCAAAAACGTAAAATAACAATATGAAACACTGTACTAGACTCAAAGAATGCAAAGCTAAACTTTAAAACACTAAGACAAACCAAAAGACTCAAAACAACACAAACACACTCAAATCTGCCTAAAAACCACTTTCTGGGCAGATTTGAGCACAAACACAAATTTGAACGAAATTAAGTAATAACTTGACTCAAGAACGTAAAAACACAATATAAAACACTAAACTAACTCAAAGAATGTAAAACTAAACACTTAAAACATTAAAACAAACCAAAAGACTCAAACATCACCCAAAACACTCAAAACTGCCTTAAAATCACTTTCTGGGCAGTTTTGAGCACTTTGGTGAATCTGGACGAAATTGGGAAATAAAATGAATCAAAACACTTAAAAGCACAAACTAAATTGATTTCTAACTAAATTGGACATTAAAGTAAAGGGGGATTTAGATTTATACGAAAATTGAAATAACAAAACAAGTTAATAAACTAAACAGATTGTAAAACGAATTTGATGGAATGGAATGAATGGATGATAGAATGGCTAAGGGGTTCATCTCCATACATGTTATACTTGCATAATAAAATGATTTCCAATTGCATTTCAATAAACCATGAAACTCAACACCCCGGGTTAATCGTGATGCACTAATTAACCTTCAAATCTTCCTAACGTTATTGAATTGGATGGGTTAGCGCATACAACAATTCAAAACATTCCCCACAAGTCCTCAACATGAATGCATAGAAGAGATACAAGCAAGAATCATTACGCTCTATGAAAATTATAAGTGTTGACGAGGCATTCGTTACTATGGATTGCATGAAACTTATGCCAAGAATTCGTTTAACGCAATTGTTTATAAGCAACCTCCACTACTTGTGAATATAAGCTCATAACGATTAGGTGAAACTCACTTATATTCTAGCGTCATATTCATGCATGAAAATTAAGCGCGCATTCTCAATAAACATACATAAATAAGTTATCAATCAAACGGTTAAACAAATTGAATCCACAACTTATGAAACGCAATTAGAAGTAATCAAATCAAAATGCAAGCATAAACATATATTTCGAATCCCCCCCCTAGCCAAGGGGGGTTTAGTTGAATTTAAACATTGGAATCAAAGAAACACCTAAACATTCCAACAACTCAAACTTGAATTGTATGAACGTTTAGGCCCTCTTCTCTTCCATTCCTCATTCGTACAAAACAAAGAGTATTGAAATTAAACATTGAAATCAAAGAAACACCTAAACATTCCAACAACTCAAACTTGAATTGTATGAACGTTTAGGCCCTCTTATCTTCCTCTTCGTTGTAGCACAAGGTCTAAGGATAGTTTGATGGTGTGAATGGTTTGGGGAGTGGTTGGAGTGGCTGCAATGGAGGAGAAAAGTGTTTTGGTGGCTGCTGCAAGGGTGTGGAGAGGTTTTGACGAATTTCTGGAATATGGAAGAGTGAATGAATGAAATGTGTATGAATGAGTGTGTATTTATAGGTGAAATGGGGGGAACATGACAGCTAGGAGGGAATGTGGCTGCATGTTTGAATGATTAAAGGATGCATGTGGGTTGGAATTGCATGTGCAATGAATATGTGGCTGCATGTGCAAGGGGACAATCTGAAAATGCATGTGAAAGCATGTGTTGGCTGCAATGATGAAATGGATGGGAGTGCATGTGGCTTAATTAATTAAAGGGAGTGCATGTGCAATGTTTTAAAGGATGGAATGCATGTGAATATGATGGAAATCTGATATGGTGATGGGAGATGCATGTGGCTGATTTATGCATGTGAATGCATGTGGCTGCAATGGATTAGGAATCCTTCAATTTCGTCCATTCCTTTTGCTCCAAACATAAGCTATCCATTCCAAGTCCAATTTTGCTCCAAAATGCTCCAAAATGCATCTTTTTGCTTCCTTAGCCATATGAACCTAAAAACACACGAAAATGGCTTAAACGACTAAAACAACTATGAATTAACAATATAAATGCACGAAAACATGCTAAGTAAGTCGCCTAAATATGCTTCTATCAGGAACCTCAAAATGCTCAACAAGGAGGATATTGGCAGCCACCACAACCTCATATTCAATATGCCCAACCAAATTTAAGTTCGTCAATAGATTATAATCAAAAGCTTAACGAATTAATTTGTTTGGTGCAGGGCTCACAAAATCAAGACAATGAGGCTCGACAAGAAGACAAAAGGTTGGATCACTTGGAAAAGCAAATTGGGCAGATAGCGGAGTTCGTAGGACAATTTTGCGACCAAGGCAAACTCCCTAGTTCAACCATTGTAAATCCGAAGGGAGGATTTGAAGCACCTTTGCCGGAAGCACTTATTGCTCCTACGCCATCTAATTCAAGTAAGGTTGTTCCAATTAGTTCTATCTTCATTCCACCTAATATCCCTATTCCTTGCAGGTTCATGAATTCCAAGGAAGAAGAAAGTGAAAAAGACATCTTGGAAGACCTTCCAAAGGTGCAAAGTAGGGAATTTCATGAATTCATCAAAGGGGATATACTTGAGACAACAATGCCCAAAGAAGTTGAATTTGATGACATTGGACAAGTCATAACCATCACATGCAATCTGGCCAAGTCCAATATCCCTGAAACTTTCAAAGGAGTGGTGTTTGTCATTGAGTTCTTGTCAGACAAAACAAGTAAGTCATTTTTTTCAAATTCCATTACATTTTATACTAACTTGTTGTTTTTTATGAATCAGGCACCTACATTAGAATTCAAACCAATGCCGGTTCACTTCAAGTATCACCTTCCATTCAAGGACCAATTCCATGCCGTTTGATTTTATTTATGTTAATAAAAAAAAATAAAAAAAAAATAAAAAAAAATAAAAAAAAGAGAAAGAAAGATACTAAACATGGAGAAAGGTGGAGCTTCACAAAGGTTGTTTGCGTGAAGCCCCACTACGAGGCGCAGAAGCGGAAGGCATAGAAGCGGGAGGCATAGAAGCGGGAGGCATCGGAGCGGAAGCCATCGGAGCGGGAGGCATCGGAGCTAGAGCATTCCAGGCCTCAATACTTGGCCAAGCGCTGGATGACCCAGGAAAAAGGTGCCTCTGGAGATAAGACGCAAGCCTTTGACGGTCACTGTGAATTCGACCCTCAGATTCTTGCAGCTCATCAAGCTTCCTCTTCATCCCCGACGAATAGTTATTTGCAAGCACATGCAAACTTCTATTCTCGTACTTAAGCTGCTGGATCTCTTGCTTAAGTCTTTCCACCTCTGCCATCAACGATTCCACTTGGCGGGACCGAGCAAGCAGGCGTTGGCCCATGTTGGACACAGAACTCGCACACTGAACACTAAGTGCGAGGGACTCTTGAACGGCCAACTCATCGGACCGTCCTGACAGCAGCCTACTATCTTTTGGAGTAAGGAGGTTTTTAGCTACTATTGTAGCTGTTGTGGCGTCCTGCATCACAGAGTCTTCACCTGAAAGAGGACCGTTAGAAGATAAAAAAGAAGGGCGCCATACATTACCTTGACGGGGCGCAACCGGATCGCTGCTGAGACTCAAATCTAAGCTAAGGTTCGATGAGTTTGCCATTTTTTTCAAAAGTGTTCAAAGAGAAGGGGTGGATGGAGTTAAAATTTCACAAAGGGCCGGAGTCGAGTTTCAGGAATGGGAAATCTTCAGAGTGTGTGTGTTGGGGTGATTGATAGCTCTATAAAAAGCCAAGACGACGCGTCCACCGATTCAAAGAGCCGGATTTTCCGGCGTAATTTAGGCGACGCTCCCTCGGCTTTTCAGAAAACGCGTTCAACTTTGTCAAAAGATTTCTGACAAAGCTGAAAACACGTGGAGGCCATCATCGCATCTACACATCTTTAGCCGACAAGCGCAAAGTTCGGTGACGCTTTCTCTGCTTTTCAGAAGACGCGTGCAGCTTTGTCAAAAGGAGCCGCATCTGCACTACCACGTGTCGTTCAGAAAGCAAAGGGGCGTCGTTCAGAAATCGAAGGGGTGCCTGCTCAGAAATCGAAGAGGCGTATTCAAAGATCGAAGAGGCGCCACTATTTCAAAGAGCCGGATTTGCGGGATCAAAACGTTTGTCGACAAGGGTAAAAAGTACCACCACTTGATATTATCTCTATATATGTCGACCTTCGTCTTTTATGGCAGGGCAAACCTGAAGAAAATGCCCAACTCTCCCTCACCTCTGAGGGTGCACTCCCAGCAAAGCCATCCAAAATACTCAATTCTTTCTTCTTCCCCAAAGATGATACCAGATGCCTGGAGTACATATGACCCAGGAGGAAACGGCGGATTGAAGCATGTGCTGATTCATTCACCGCTTCTTCAAAGCAAAGGTATCTCATATCATCAAGGTCAAAAGCAAAAGTATCTCATATCATGCTCTTTCCCTATCTTTTTCTTTGTCCTTGTTCTTACTTGCATGGCAAAGTAAAAGAAGCAATCAGCCGGCACTTGGAGTCAGTCTTCCGATATGGAGCCAACTGCCTGGAATCTATTCCTGATTGCTTACCTAGCGTTGCTCTCGAGTAGTCATCTTCAACGGTTGATACACTTCCAGAGAAGGGACCACTCCTGCAAAGATTGAACAAAGAAACAGATAACAGGAGGAAGCTCAGACCTTCGGGGGAAACCAAAAGAACCATCCTGCTGCCCAGTTCAAGAAGTAGCACAAAGGAAAATCAACGATGGGCAGAAACCAGTTCAAGAGTAAGCCTGTGGAATCACAAAGATCAAAGCCTCAATGCAATCACCAAGGAGAAGAGGGAATTTACACTCCATAACCAGATTTGCGTCCCTAAACTCTTCTCTTTTTAATTACATTCTGCCATGTTTAGTATGTTTAAATGTTTTTTGTGTGTTTACTTATGTTTTGTGTGAATCTATGCTTAAAACATTGAGGACAATGTTTGATTTAAGTGTGGAGGGGTAACTAATGTTGTTAATTTAAATTCGTGGGATTTTATCACCCATAACTTCAAATGTTGTTCCTTGCTGTTTTAAGGTGTTTTTAAGTTGTTTTAGAGTGTTTTAGTGTGTTTTGTTTTATAATTTGAAAATCCTATAAAAATTTGAAAAATTGTTTTGAAAAACCCAAAAAGAGTTGTTTTAAGAGTCGTTTTTGTGTGTTTGTGTCTTAGGGTACCTTCCAACACAATGATAAGGATTTGGTTTATAATTGCATGACGGTTAGAAAGAGTTATAAACATAGAGAAAAGTTTGATTTACTCTTGGTATATGCTTGGTTATGGTTATAATGTATGACTTCACATGCAATCATAAAAGAAAAAAATTCGTTTTTGTAACATGCTTGAAGGAAGGAACTCAAACAAACGCTACAACCCTGAGAGACTTGAGCCTATAACGTTCTTTGGAGAGTATAATCTGTGATTTCTTGTTTTCTAAAGTCGTTGCATGATCTCATTATTCTTTGCTTGGTTACTACTTAGAAGGCGTTTCATCATATAGTTCCAAATGCTAGAACTCATGCCCATTTCATTCAAAGCATGTTATTGATTTGCATAACACATATTCAAGAAGAAGTTGTGTAGTGACCACCACCATAGCCAAATAGCCTTACTTCCCATACTTCGTATATGTTGTAAGTTTTAACCCCGTTGAGCCTCGTTTTGCCTTTATTCCTTGTTTACCCACATCACCCCTTACCTAGCTTAGTGTGACATCCCGTCCCGGAAATATTGAAACGTACATTTGAAATTACAAATTTTACCCCTAGTTCGTTATTTTACGTGTAGTTTTGTGTTGTGTGGTGTTGTAGGACCACACACACACTCATACACCCCGTTTCACTCTCCCGTGTTTTCCTCTCCCTCTGTCTCTTTTCTGTCTCTTCTCTCTCTCTCTCTCTCCCAAGCTCCGTTCTTCCTTCTTCTTTCTTCAAAAACGTACGGACAACACACAAATCACCCAAACCTTGATGGATCGAAGAAACTAAGGACACCATCGAACTCGTGAAGCTCGTACGAGTGCAACCATACCATTTTCAGGTGAGAAATCCTTCGTTTTCGTGTCGATTCGAGGTATTCCGATTTCGAGTACTGTTCATGAAAGATTAATCTAGTTAGTTTTTGGACTTTTGAAGCTTGTAGATGTGTTAGTGAGGTCCCAAGGAGCCTCGGAGTACTTCGTTGGAGAAGTTTGGACGTCGGGATCGTCGTGTTCAAAGTTGGCCGGAGCTGTCGGGGCTTTTTCCGGCGAAACCACGGCGAGTTAGGGGTCAAGAAAGGTATGGATGTGTTCGTCTCGTCAATACCTTCATTTTGATATATAGTACGTCGAAAATGGTTAAGAAATGAAGAAGTTATGACACTTTGAAATTTACCCAGAAATTCCGGCAAAACACCATCTCCGGCGAAACCAGTCCGGCGACGCGAGGAAGAAGACGCGCGCGTGGGCAGCGCGTGAACAGTGCGCGTGGGGGCGCGTGAGAGCTCCAAATTGAGTTCTGAAAATTGTCACGCGTTCGTGACGTCGTGTAGATCACCGTGGTATATTCATACACCCAAATTGAGTAACGTATGAGAAAGTTATGGACGAATGTTTGGTGTATGCGCGTTAAATAACGTCAATTTGGTTACTTTTTGTATAGGTGAAAATTATACAGAGGAAGAATGTAACCAATCTAGGGGAGGCTCAGGGACCTACGAGACGTCGATGTGATATGTGAGTGGGCAGTTATTTTTCAGTATATATATATATACGTATGCTTGACGTATTTCCCAGAAAACGTATTTTAAAAGAAATACGAATTATATATCCTGTCATATATGCATCATATTTTAATATGTGCATTACCATAATTATGCATACTGTTGCATGGTGCTGAGGAGGCCCAGGTAAGTGCCAGGTAAGTGGTATTCATGTTTGTATGCAATAGTAGTAGTTGAGATGTTTAGAGAGCTCATAATCTGCACCCCGGTGTTAGTGCTCCCGCCCAGGGCCAGGGCACAGTCCTTCACGTGATGTTCACCAGCACCACACGCTCGCCTTGGATCCAAGTTAGGTGCAAGCCTTGTCGTACAGACCACATTAGGTGGTTCCGACTCGTAGGTGACCCGCGATTATTCGCACAGTCTTCACGTGATCGTAGCACTAGAGCGTATATATTACACCCAGTCCTGTCGTACAGACCACATTAGGTGGTTCCGACTCGTGTGCAGATTCAGATATTGAGTTGAGATTGGAGCTCTAGATGCAGCCGTACAGGTCACGTTAGGTGACTCCCGGCTACTAGATTATATGTTATTGATGTGAATTACGCTTGAGCATTTATATTTGATTATGAGATTCTGTTGTGGCATATTCTCAAGCATGAATGGCATATTGTGAGCATGAATGGCATATCGTGAGCATGAATGGTATATCATGGAGCATGATTGACATATCTATACATACGTATATATGTTTATTTTCTGGGAAACTATATTTGTTTTACGGCGAGGGGTTAGTATATTCAAAGAGAAAAGAAGGTTTTGAATACGTACGTTTTGCTGACCCACTCAACTTTGTTTTGCGCCCCTCCAGGTTCAAGAATTGAAAAGGTGTGGTGACTACGAGGAAATTCAACGGTGTTCTGACAGAATGGCCAAAAATGAGGACTCACCTTCGGGTGTTTCATCTTAGAAGTTGTATATTTTAAAGCTTCCGAACTGTGCAAATGGTTACGTCACTCTCACGTGACGGCCAGCATGCCCTCCTTCGGGACGGGGTGTGTCAAGTTGGTATCAGAGCCTAGTTTCAATCTTGGACATCTTGAGAAGTTCTAGTGAATTCTGTCAGAACTACACCGCCTCGTAGCAAACCACGTAGTTAGAGGAACTTAGTCTCCCTGATTTAGCTGTTGGGGGAAATTATTATTTTGGTGATTCAGTATATTATCAAAAAGGGACATTTTAAGATGGGTTATGAGTGGAATTTGAATCACCTTATGGAAAAATGATGGACCTAAGGGAGCAAAGCGATGGCTTAATCTTTTGGAAAAGATGTTTTAGATTATGCAAGTCAAAGGAATCTTCCTTTTGACAGAAGGGTTGAGACGACTACCTGGTTTGAGTTATGAACTTGTATCCTGGTGGAAACAGGAGTATAATTCGTTGTCACCGAAGGAAACAGCCGATTGAGAATTGTTTAAGGACTTGTTTAAAGAAAAGAATTATTTCCTTTGGCATCTTACGATGGTAGAAAGCAAGAGTTTGCAAATGTGAGACAAGGAAAGCTGACGATCAATGAGTATTATAGAAAGTTCTCAGACTTGCCTCGTCCCATTCGAATATTGCTGCTATTTTGATTGAAGTGTTATATTGTTTTAGGCTGGGTGGCATAAGGCAGTGGTACTTTGGGTGACCACTATCCATTGTAATTCTTACCAGGAGTATACAAGATGTTGTTGAGCCTTGAGGACTCTGAGAACATGTTCAGCGAGAGTAAAGAAGAATGATAAAAGAATGGGAATCAAAAGAGGACGATAAAGTTAATGATTCGTCATGTCAAGAATATAGAAAGATTCGGAACTTCAAAAGAAGTGAAGCTGATTCTAATTCTTTTGGCAAAGGTTTTAATGCCATTGGTCAAAGTCAAAGTGATAGATGTATTGGTAATCCCAGATCTCAAAGACAAGGTGATTTTGGTAAAAGAAATGTACCTTTGGGCTGTAGGTACAATAATGGACACCTTTGAGAATGTAGGTGAGAAAGCATTGGACGCTTTACAAGTGGATAGATGGGACATAGAACTGCAAATTATGTCCAAAGCCAACAGAAGCCCTAGCAGTCTTCTTTGCCACAACTGGCGCCGATCCAGCAAGTTCCTGGATATATTAATTATGGTCAGTTAGGCCGTGGTGTACACGAGCGAAGTATTTACACTAATAGAGGTTGTGGGAGACAACAACAAGCCCAGGGATGTGTTAACCACACATCACTGCAAGATACTCAGAATTATTCGGATTTGATTAGGAGTACGATAATTATTCTTAATGACTTAGCTAAAGTCTATTTGTTGTTAATGTAGAAATTTTACGTTATTATTGTTATTGCCTAGAAAGTAGTATTTAAACGCGGTTGAGACGTGTGTATGTATTTTCTAATGAGTGGCAAAATAGTAATATTACACCCTCGAGAGTTGTTGCTTACTTATCGAGACAACGATGATTTATCAGTATTGCGGGCTGCAGACCGTAATATTAATAATTTATTCGTGGATTCGTTAAGCAAGTAAACCGGTAGGTTATCCTATGTTAGTATCGTACTTATTCAGAGTGCTCAGTATTAGTAGAGTATTGTTGCTAGCTACTTTTGTTCTATTAGATTGTAGATTTCGATGTTATTCTAGAGCATATTATGTTATATACAGTGACGAGTTGCAGACCACGCGAGGTGGTACTGAATGTGTGCAAGATATACATGATATGATGAGTTGATTATGAGTTATATATGCCGCCGAGGGCTGAGTTGATTAGAATGAAAGAGTATGAGCTATGTTTATAGCCGAATGTTGAATTGATTATATGTTATTTTCCATCGGTCTGGATGACTAGAGATTACTTTTGTAAGTATGCAAAGTGGAGTGAGGCAGGCCGTTATTTATGTTGTGAGAGCAAAGAGATTATTATTAAAAGGCTGCCAAGGATACTTATCTCACGTGGTGCTAAAAGATGTCACTTCTAGTAGCGTGGAAGAAGTGGGAGTAGTCAAACATTTACCTGACGTTTTCCCTGAGAATTTACCTGGATTGTTGTCAGTTAAAGATGTAGAGTTCACTATGGATTTGTCTCCAGGTACAAACCATATATTATAGAATGTTGCCTTTTGAACTAAGAGAATTGGAAATTGGTTGATAAAGGTTTTTATTCAACCTAGTACATTACGTTGGGGGAACACCAGTTTATTGGTGAGAAAGAAAATGGACGTTAAGGCTGTGCTTTGATTATAAGCAGTTGAATCGAGTAACAATTGAAAACCGTTATTCGTAACCTCACATTGATGGTTATTTGATCAGCTTTGAGGTGGTTGTATATTTTCTAAGAAGGACTTAAGGTCTGGATATTATTAGTTGAAGATTATCGGTGAGGATGCCCTTATGATAACTTTCAGGATTCGTTAAGGTCATTTCAAGTTTTGGTGATGCCATTCGGAGTGACGAATGCATCTACTACTTTATGAATTTGATGAATGAAGTATTCCAATGATATCTAGACCGATTTGTTATTGTTGCTATTGAAAGGATTGATAAGACTAGAGCAAAGTATGCTAAACATCTTAAATCGGTATTGCAAAGATCGAGGGAAGGTCGATTGTATGCTAAGTTTAGCAGAAATTGAAAATTTAGAATAATCACGAATCGTGATTGGGATTCGGAGTTATCCTAGCTTAACAAGCTATCATGGACGGTTCGTGAAAGATTTTTCAGTCATTGCTTTGTCATTGACGAGATTGTTGAGAAAAGAGGTTATGTATGAGTGGGAAGGAAATTGTGAGCAAAGGATTCAACAACTGAAGCATTTCCTCACTCATGCACGTAATTTAGTATTCCCAGAGAATAGTGGTAATCATAAAATTTTAGTGATGTTTCTTGAATGGTATTGGATGCATGTTGATGCAAATGTTAGGGTGATTACATACGTTTCACGACGAAAGGAACCTCATGAAATGAATTACCCTACTGGTGATTTGGAAGTCATGATTACCATTCTTGCTGTGAAGTTATGAAGACATTATATTTGGTAAGAATGCAAGATTTTTACGAATCCAAAAAGTCTCCAATATCCATTACTTGGAAGGATTTTGTTATGAGGCAGCGAAGGTGGATTGAATTGTTTAATGAACATGATTGTACGACCAGGGTGATCGTAAAATTGTTCTAGCTGATGCACTTGGTGAAAAGACGGTGGTAAGAGTTGATGTCTGGCACGCTTGCCAAGATTGTCTTCTTGTGGATTAGAAATCAACTGAAGTAAAGTTGAGAATGGAAGTTTGAGAAGAAGTTGTAATTGCTAATTTTCAAGTTAAGTCTTTTTAGTAAGGTCGTACTCAAGACTTAAATGGTTAACGAAGAAAATTAAGAATTAACCAAGGCAAAGAAAGAAGGGAAAAAGAAAGATTGCTGAGTTCGAGAATATGATGGTTATGATTGAACTTGAAGTGATAGTTGATCAATGTACCAAGTTAGTACATTTACTCCAGTGTTGAGTAACAACCACAGTACAACAGTACTTATATGTTTTATGGAGAAGAGATTTGGGTTACGGAACTGCTGAATTTCTTAAGTATGTTGGTTGCACAGTTTCCAAAGTAACGCCATAAGGACCATGAAATGTGTCGATTTTTGTTGAATTGTGGAAGAAATACTTCTGGATAGAGAAGATTCGATCATGAAAGAGTTTTGGTAGGCCCTGAAACTATGGATGAGTCTTCTCAAAGTATTCAGGTGATTAAGTTTAACCTGAGAGTAGCCAGGACTGGCAAAAGAGATTAATAGTTGAACATGTCACTAATCGAGTGTTTAACGTAGATGATCTTATAATTTTGAAGTTTTCACTTTAGAAAAGTATGATACGGCTTGGAAAGGAAAGCAAATTAAGTCCTAAGTACCTCGGACTTTATGTGATCATCGAAGAGTAGGTGAAGTTGCTTGAATTACTTCCAGAGTTATTGTAAGAGCATGATGTGTTTCATGATTCAACATTTTTAGAAATTTCATCACGAAAAGAAATAGTGAGATTTGGAAAGGAGACAAAATAAGTCTTAAACACATCAGACCGTTTTTGACCACTAAAGGAATCGATGAAGTTGCATACAAGTGGTGATGTCTTCAGAATTGGCTAAGGTGCATAATGTATTATATTTCGATGCGTTGTCACTAGGTGGCAGATTCGTCACATGGAGTTCCGATGCAACTATTGAAAATTAATCCGGATTAGACTGGTTGAGGAACCAAGGACGACTTTGGATTGGAAAAAAGAATGTATTGAGAATTAAGACAGTGTAATTGGTAAAGAATTTGTGGAGAAATCAGTCAGTCGAGGAAGCTACATGGGAGACAGAAGATCAGACGAGGAATTTGTATTCTAGATTGTTCTTTGACCACTAGGGGTTGTTGATTGGTTGTTTTGAATTTCGGGACGAAATTCTATTAAGGAGGGTAGGTTGTGACATCCCGTCCCGGAAATATTGAAACGTACATTTGAAATTACAAATTTTACCCCTAGTTCGTTATTTTACGTGTAGTTTTGTGTTGTGTGGTGTTGTAGGACCACACACACACTCATACACCCCGTTTCACTCTCCCGTGTTTTCCTCTCCCTCTGTCTCTTTTCTGTCTCTTCTCTCTCTCTCTCTCTCCCAAGCTCCGTTCTTCCTTCTTCTTTCTTCAAAAACGTACGGACAACACACAAATCACCCAAACCTTGATGGATCGAAGAAACTAAGGACACCATCGAACTCGTGAAGCTCGTACGAGTGCAACCATACCATTTTCAGGTGAGAAATCCTTCGTTTTCGTGTCGATTCGAGGTATTCCGATTTCGAGTACTGTTCATGAAAGATTAATCTAGTTAGTTTTTGGAATTTTGAAGCTTGTAGATGTGTTAGTGAGGTCCCAAGGAGCCTCGGAGTACTTCGTTGGAGAAGTTTGGACGTCGGGATCGTCGTGTTCAAAGTTGGCCGGAGCTGTCGGGGCTTTTTCCGGCGAAACCACGGCGAGTTAGGGGTCAAGAAAGGTATGGATGTGTTCGTCTCGTCAATACCTTCATTTTGATATATAGTACGTCGAAAATGGTTAAGAAATGAAGAAGTTATGACACTTTGAAATTTACCCAGAAATTCCGGCAAAACACCATCTCCGGCGAAACCAGTCCGGCGACGCGAGGAAGAAGACGCGCGCGTGGGCAGCGCGTGAACAGTGCGCGTGGGGGCGCGTGAGAGCTCCAAATTGAGTTCTGAAAATTGTCACGCGTTCGTGACGTCGTGTAGATCACCGTGGTATATTCATACACCCAAATTGAGTAACGTATGAGAAAGTTATGGACGAATGTTTGGTGTATGCGCGTTAAATAACGTCAATTTGGTTACTTTTTGTATAGGTGAAAATTATACAGAGGAAGAATGTAACCAATCTAGGGGAGGCTCAGGGACCTACGAGACGTCGATGTGATATGTGAGTGGGCAGTTATTTTTCAGTATATATATATATACGTATGCTTGACGTATTTCCCAGAAAACGTATTTTAAAAGAAATACGAATTATATATCCTGTCATATATGCATCATATTTTAATATGTGCATTACCATAATTATGCATACTGTTGCATGGTGCTGAGGAGGCCCAGGTAAGTGCCAGGTAAGTGGTATTCATGTTTGTATGCAATAGTAGTAGTTGAGATGTTTAGAGAGCTCATAATCTGCACCCCGGTGTTAGTGCTCCCGCCCAGGGCCAGGGCACAGTCCTTCACGTGATGTTCACCAGCACCACACGCTCGCCTTGGATCCAAGTTAGGTGCAAGCCTTGTCGTACAGACCACATTAGGTGGTTCCGACTCGTAGGTGACCCGCGATTATTCGCACAGTCTTCACGTGATCGTAGCACTAGAGCGTATATATTACACCCAGTCCTGTCGTACAGACCACATTAGGTGGTTCCGACTCGTGTGCAGATTCAGATATTGAGTTGAGATTGGAGCTCTAGATGCAGCCGTACAGGTCACGTTAGGTGACTCCCGGCTACTAGATTATATGTTATTGATGTGAATTACGCTTGAGCATTTATATTTGATTATGAGATTCTGTTGTGGCATATTCTCAAGCATGAATGGCATATTGTGAGCATGAATGGCATATCGTGAGCATGAATGGTATATCATGGAGCATGATTGACATATCTATACATACGTATATATGTTTATTTTCTGGGAAACTATATTTGTTTTACGGCGAGGGGTTAGTATATTCAAAGAGAAAAGAAGGTTTTGAATACGTACGTTTTGCTGACCCACTCAACTTTGTTTTGCGCCCCTCCAGGTTCAAGAATTGAAAAGGTGTGGTGACTACGAGGAAATTCAACGGTGTTCTGACAGAATGGCCAAAAATGAGGACTCACCTTCGGGTGTTTCATCTTAGAAGTTGTATATTTTAAAGCTTCCGAACTGTGCAAATGGTTACGTCACTCTCACGTGACGGCCAGCATGCCCTCCTTCGGGACGGGGTGTGTCACTTAGAGTAGGACTTTCCTATACCCTTGTTCTTAAAGTTTAGTGAGCATGACTTAAATGAATTCCTTTTGAGTTACATTATGCAAGAAAATGAGTGTGGGGGAGTAAAAGTTTGTTCTTACGTTTATATGTATGTTTTGAGATTCAAAAGAAAAAGAAGAAAAGAAAAAAAAAAAAAAAAAAAAAAAAAAAAAAAAAAAAAAGGAGTGAAAATAAGTAAGAATGAACTCACGAGCGTTGATGGTTGAAGAAAGGGTCCAAAAAGTTGAATATGGCCCTAAGTTTTGTGTGATTTTCCCTTGGGTGTTCAAAGTTGACTTCTGCGTTCTTAAGGGAATTCTAAGTGCCTAATTCAATACTTTGCTCACTATTGCTTTAAGAATGTTTGTTTATCCTTCACCTTTCATTGTTAGCCAATACCCTAGCCCCGTTACTACCCTTTGACTTCTATATTGAGTGTTATGTATTTCAATTGTGGAGTTTGAACTTGGTATGAGCTTATGGTGTCACTGGTTCTTGCGTCTAAGTAGTAGCATTCCATTCATGAGATCATATCTAAACATGCTTATTAACTCCAGAAAATGCTTTCCTTATTATAACATATGTGAGTGTTCGTCTACATGTTTACATCAATCTTCTCACATATACCTAGTGTAGGGTGTGTAGTCAGAAAATCTGTGTGAAAAACGAGAGTACATCTAGTAAGAAATTGAGGGAATTCTCTAAAGGCATGTTACTACATTTGAAATGTGTTTTAATTGCTTAATTGTGAACTAGTATGTGGTGACTATGATTAAGAATGTACTTAAGTGTAAAGATGGCTCAAATCTGTGAGAATAATGATTTTTAACTTGTCATGTGCATTGGAAGTCCCTGATACGATTGTTGGAAGGTGTAGGTTGTGTTTTGTTCTTTTTGTTTTGTTTTTCTGTTTTGCTCGAGGACTAGCAAAAGCTAAGTGTGGGGGTATTTGATAGGAGCATATTTATGCGACTTAAATGGCTTGTTCTCGTACATTTACGTTATGTTTCTTTAGTTATTTTAGTACTTTAAGCTATTTTCGTGTGTTTGTAGGTCCAAAGGGCTAAAGGAGCAAAAAGATGCATTTTGGAGACTTTTGGAGCACTTTTGGGCTAAGGACGGATAGCTTATGCTTGAAGCCAAAGTGTTGGACGAAATTGAAGACCTAATTGGAGCCAAAGTGTTGGAACCTTGTTCTCTTTAGTTTTAGGACATTTAAACCTTTCCTAATCCCAATCATGCCATGCATAACACACATCCATTCTAACACATTGTCATTGCACATGCATTTCCTTCATTAGTTAACCCACATGCACTTATCACTTATCATCACCACATATCATATCACTTAATCACTTATCACTTATCATCACCACTTAACCACTTATCATATCATAACCACATATCATATCACTCATCACTTATCACTTAACATAACATCCACCTACTTCACCTACAACATCCACCTACTTCACCTACAACATCCACCCACTTCACCTACAACATCCACCTACTTCACCTACAACATCCACCAACTTCACCTACAACATCCACCTACTTCACCTACAAATGACATAGCCATATGTTCCCTCCACTACTCCTATAAATACCCTTGCATTCATTCATTCATGGAGATCTCATTCCATTTCACAACACAACACCCCTCAAACACTTCCATTATTCCCTAACCGTGAGTCCCCCTTCCACCATTCCTCATCCATTTCCATAATTCCCCAAACCTCACCTTAGACCTTGTGCTACAACAACGAGGAAGATAAGAGGGCCTAAACGTTCATACAATTCAAGTTTGAGTTGTTGGAATGTTTAGGTGTTTCTTTGATTTCAAAGTTTAAATTCAATTCTCTTTGTTTTGTACGTATGAGGAATGGAAGAGAAGAATGCCTAAACGTTCATACAATTCAAGTTTGAGTTGTTGGAATGTTTAGGTGTTTCTTTGATTTCAAAGTAATGAGGAACTAATCCCCCTTTAGCTAGGGGGTGATTCGAAACTATGTTTATATTTGCAATATGAATTGATTACTTTTGGTTGGAATTTCATAAGTTGTGGATTCAATTCGTTTAACTGTTTGATTGATAACTTATTTATGTATGTTCATTGAGATTGCAAGCTTAATTTTCATGCATGAATATGACGCTAGAATATAAGTGAGTTTCACCTAATCGTTATGAACTTATATTCACAAGTAGTGGAGGTTGCTTATAAACAATCGCGTTAAACGAATTCTTGGCATAAGTTTCATGCGTATTCCATAGTAACGAATGTCTCGTCAACACTTCTAATTTTCATTGAACTTAATGATCTTTGTTGAATGTCTCTATCATGCGTATTCCATAGTTAGGGACTTTGATTAAGAATAATTTGGTTGTAATGCGTATTCCATTCAATCCAATGAATTTAGGGAAATCTGAAAGTTAATTTAAGCGGACCTAATTAACTTGGAGCATTGAGTTTCATAATTTATCGAAAGACCAACTGAGAATCAATCTTGTATGCAAGTATAACATGTGTGGAGAAGAACCCCTTAGCTAGCCTTCATTCCATTTATTCCATCATCCATATTCACATTTACATTCTGCTTAGTTTATTAACTTGTTTTGTTATTTCAATTTTCGTCAAATCAAAACTCTTCCCCCCTTTTTCCTTATTGTTCAATTTAGTTTATGTTTTAAAGCATTTTGAGTCTTTGGTTTGTCTTAGTGATTTAAAGTTTAGTTTTGCATTTTTTGAGTCTAGTATAGTGTTTTAAACTTTATTTTACGTTTTTTAGTCAAATCCAAGTGATTAACAATCCCTCATAATCCCCGGTCCAGAACGATCCCTACTTATACATATACTACAATTGATAAAAAGAGGGTTTAATTTGTGTGCGTATAAATCTCGCATCAGTTGCTACTTAGAATGCAATTGTATCATGATAGAACTAAATGCTAGAACTCATGCCCATTTCATTCAAAGCATGTTATTGATTTGCATAACACATATTCAAGAAGAAGTTGTGTAGTGACCACCACCATAGCCAAATAGCCTTACTTCCCATACTTCGTATATGTTGTAAGTTTTAACCCCGTTGAGCCTTGTTTAGCCTTTATTCTTTATTTACCCACATTTTCCTCACCTAGCCTAGTTTAGGACAATCCCCACCCTTGTTCTTAAAAGATAGTGAGCATGACTTAATTGAATTCCTTTTGAGTTACATTATGAAAGAAAATAAGTGTGGGGGAGAGAATGTTTAAGTGTTTATGTTTTGAGATTCAAAAGAAAAGAAAAAGAAAAGAAAAAAAAAAAAAAAAAAAGAAAAAAGAAAGAAAGAAAGAAAAAAGAGCTTAAAAAAAAATGAAAATAAGTGAAAATGAACTCACGAGCGTTGATGGTTGAAGAAAGGGTCCAAAAAAAATGAATATGGCCCTAAGTTCTGTGTAATTCCCCCTTGGGTGATCAAAGTTGACTTCTGCATTCTAAAGGAAATTCTAAGTGCCTAATTCAATGCTTTGCTCACTATTGCTTGAAGAACGTTTGTTATCCTTACCTTTCATTTTTAGCCAATTACCCCAAGCCCCGTTACAACCCTTGACTTCTATATTGAGTGTTATGTATTTCAATTGTGGAGTTTGAACTTGGTATGAGCTTATGGTGTCACTGGTTCTCGCGTCTAAGTAGTAGCATTCCATTCATGAGATCATATCTAAACATGCTTATTTACTCCAGAAAATGCTTTCCTTATTATAACATATGTGAGTGTTCGTCTACATGTTTACATCAATCTTCTCACATATACCTAGTGTAGGGTGTGTAGTCAGAAAATCTGTGTGAAAAACGAGAGTACATCTAGTAAGAAATTGAGGGAATTCTCTAAAGGCATGTTACTACATTTGAAATGTGTTTTAATTGCTTAATTGTGAACTAGTATGTGGTGACTATGATTAAGAATGTACTTAAGTGTAAAGATGGCTCAAATCTGTGAGAATAATGATTTTTAACTTGTCATGTGCATTGGAAGTCCCTGATACGATTGTTGGAAGGTGTAGGTTGTGTTTTGTTCTTTTTGTTTTGTTTTTCTGTTTTGCTCGAGGACTAGCAAAAGCTAAGTGTGGGGGTATTTGATAGGAGCATATTTATGCGACTTAAATGGCTTGTTCTCGTACATTTACGTTATGTTTCTTTAGTTATTTTAGTACTTTAAGCTATTTTCGTGTGTTTGTAGGTCCAAAGGGCTAAAGGAGCAAAAAGATGCATTTTGGAGACTTTTGGAGCACTTTTGGGCTAAGGACGGATAGCTTATGCTTGAAGCCAAAGTGTTGGACGAAATTGAAGACCTAATTGGAGCCAAAGTGTTGGAACCTTGTTCTCTTTAGTTTTAGGACATTTAAACCTTTCCTAATCCCAATCATGCCATGCATAACACACATCCATTCTAACACATTGTCATTGCACATGCATTTCCTTCATTAGTTAACCCACATGCACTTATCACTTATCATCACCACATATCATATCACTTAATCACTTATCACTTATCATCACCACTTAACCACTTATCATATCATAACCACATATCATATCACTTATCACTTATCACTTAACATATCATCCACTTCACCTACAACATCCACCTACTTCACCTACAAATGACATAGCCATATGTTCCCTCCACTACTCCTATAAATACCCTTGCATTCATTCATTCATGGACATCTCATTTCATACACAACACACCACAAACACATCCCTTTCTCTCTTAGCCGTGAGTCTCCCCTTATAATCCAAACACCATTTTTCCATTCCCCTTCCACTTCTCCACCATTCCTCTTCCATTCCACACTTCCATCCCCCAAACCAATTATCCCTAGACCTTATGCTACAATAAAGAGGAAGAGAAGAGAGCCTAAACGTTCATACAATTCAAGTTTGAGTTGTTGGAATGTTTAGGCGTTTCTTTGATTTCAATGTTTAATTTCAATTCTCTTTGTTTTGTATGAGGAACTAAACCCCCCTTTAGCTAGGGGGTGATTCGAAATATATGTTTATGCTTGCATTTTGATTTGATTACTTCTAATTACGTTTCATAAGTTGTGAATTCAATTTGTTTAACTGTTTTATTGATAACCTATTTATGTATGTTTATTGAGAGTGCACACTTAATTTTCATGCATGAATTTGACGCTAGAATATAAGTGAATTTCACCTAATCGTTATGAACTTATATTCACAAGTAGTGGAGGTTGCTTATAAACAATCGCGTTAAACGAATTCTTGGCATAAGTTTCATGCAATCATAGTAACGAATGCCTTGGCAACACTTATAGTTTTCAAAGAACTTAATGATTCTTGCTTGTATCTCTATTATGCAATTCATGTAGGGAACTTGTGAGGAATGCTTTGGGTTGTCGTATGCAATCATCCAATTCATTAACTTAAGGAAAACTTGACGGTTAATTTAAGCGGACCTAATTAACTTGGAGTGTTGAGAATTAATGATTTATTGAAATGCAATTGGAAATCGTTTTATTATGCAAGTATAACATGTATGGAGATGAACCCCTTAGCTAGCATTCATCCATTCAATTCCATCACATTCATATTTACATTCTGTCTAGTTTATTAACTTGTTTCGTTATTTCAATTTTCGTAAAACCTAAACCCCCCTTTACTTTCTTGTTCTTTAATGCTTAGAATCTGTTTAGTTTATGTTTTAAAGTATTTTTGAATTCTTTGAGTCTAGTTTAGTGTTTTATATTGTGTTTTTATGTTTTTGAGTCAAATCCAAGTGATTAACAATCCCTCCTAATCCCCGGTCCAGAACGATCCCTACTTGCACATATACTACAATTTGACGAAAAGAGGGTTTAATTTGTGTGCGTATAAATCTCGCATCACTGACCACCTAAGTAGAATGGTGTGTGAGGAAGAGTCCACCCCCATTTTAGAAACGTTTCCGGACGAGCAACTTCTGTCCATTGAGGTAAGAACCCCTTGGTATGCCGATTTGGTCAATTTCTTGGTGTCTAAGCAAGTTCCTAGTACCCTAAACAAGTTCCAACGTGATAAACTTGTTCATGATGCACGTTTTTATGTTTGGGATGATCCATATTTATGGAAATTCTGCCCAGATCAGATTGTGCGTAGATGTGTGCCCGAATCTGAATTTAATTCCATTCTTACATTCTACCATACTTATGCATGTGGGGGACATTTTGGCACCCAAAGGACAGCCCTAAAGGTGTTACAATCTGGATTTTATTGGCCTACTCTCTTTAAAGAAGCTAAAATGTTTTGTTTAACATGCGATAAGTGTCAAAGAACAGGTAACATAGGGCCTAAGGACCAAATGCCGCAACAATCTCTCTCCTTTGTGGAAATTTTTGATGTTTGGGGTATTGATTTCATGGGCCCCTTCCCTCCATCTTTTGGTTTCACTTATATCTTGCTAGCTGTCGATTATGTTTCCAAATGGGTGGAAGCCAAAGCCACCCGTACTAACGATTCTAAGGTTGTTGCAGATTTTGTGAAATCTAATATTTTTGCTAGGTTTGGGATGCCACGAGTTTTAATTAGTGATGGGGGTTCTCACTTTCGTAACCGCACCATTGAAGCTTTGCTCAAGAAGTACAACGTTACTCATAAGGTTTCCACACCTTATCACCCTCAAACTAATGGGCAAGCGGAGGTTTCAAATAGGGAGATCAAACAAGTCCTAGAGAAAACCGTGGGACCCTCAAGAAGAGATTGGAGTTTGCGCTTGGACGATGCATTGTGGGCCTATCGTACGGCTTACAAAACTCCCCTTGGCATGTCACCTTTTCGGCTTATATATGGTAAGCCATGTCATTTGCCCGTTGAGTTAGAGCACAAGGCACATTGGGCTGTGAAAACCTTCAATTTGGACATAGACGCTGCTAGAGTTCATAGGAAGCTCCAATTAGATGAACTTGAGGAGATTAGGAACGAGGCTTACGAGAATGCTCGCATCTACAAGGACAAGACGAAGGCTTATCATGATAAGATGCTTCGTACCAAAACGTTCTCCAAGGGGCAGAAAGTGTTGCTTTTTGATTCAAGACTTCGGTTATTCCCTGGTAAGTTACGTTCTAAATGGATTGGACCTCTTGTTGTTACTAATGTTTTTCCTCATGGTGCAGTCCAAGTCCAAAGCTTAAAAAGTGGCCACGAGTTCAAGGTGAACGGACATAGATTGAAGCCATACTATGAGAACTTTGTGGAGCATGTTGTGGAAGAGCTTCCCTTGGGTGCCGTGGGCTACAATCTGGAGTGATTGGGTTCTTCGTCCGGCTGTACGACGTTAAAGCAAGTGCTACTTGGGAGGCAACCCATGCATTCAACAAAGGAAGACGTAGAAAGCACTCCAATTCCAGATTTGCGTTCCTAAACTCTTCTCTTTGTTGCTACTTCGTTTCTGCCATGTTAGGTTGTTTAGTTGTTGTTTTGTTTGTTTGTTTGTTAATTGTGTGAGTCTATGCTTGAAACATTGAGGACAATGTTTGATTTAAGTGTGGGGAGGTAACTAAGTTTATTTGATGCAAATTCGTGGGATTTTATCACCCATAACTTCAAATGTTGTTCCTTGCTGTTTTAAGGTGTTTTTAAGTGTTTTTAGAGTGTTTTGAAGTGTTTTCATGCCTTTTGTTCAGAAAACCCGAAAATTTAAAAAACAATTACAAAACAGTTTTGAAAAACCCAAAAAGAGTTGTTTTAAAGTTGTTTTTGTGTGTTTGTTTGTGTCTTAGGTCACCTTCCAACACAATGATGAGGATTTGGTTTTTAATGTCATGACTATTAAAGAATGTTGTAAACATGGCTGGAAGTTGATTTATGCTTTGGTTTATGCTTGGTTATGGTTATAGCTTATGAATTCACATGTAATTACAAAGAGAAAATCAGTTTTTGTAACATGCTTGAAGGAAGAAACTCAAACTAAAGCTACATCCTTGAGAGACTTGAGCCTATAACGTTCTTTGGAGAGTATAATCTGTGATTTTTTGTTTTCTTAAGTCGATGCATGATCTCATTATTCTTTGCTTGGCTGCTACTTGGAATGCATGTCATTATAGTTCCAAATACTAGAACTCATGCCCATTTCATTCAAAGCATGATATTGATTGCATAACATACAATAAGATGAAGTTGTTAGTCAAGCCAAAGCCAAAAAGCCTATCCCTTTTCACATGTATTGTAGGATTACCCCTTTTTGAGCCTTTTCAAGCTTATTTTCTTTGTTAGCCACATTATCCTTACCTAGCCTAGATTAGGACTTTCCATACCCTTGTTCTTAAAGGATAGTGAAGCATGACTTAGAATGAACTCCTTTTGATCAATATATTGCAGAAAATAAGTGTGGGGGAAGATAATAGGGCACGGCCAAAGAATGAAATAAAGAAAAAAAAAAAAAAAAAAAAAAAATTCGTGGAAAAATAAAAAAGAAAATAGAAAAGTGTTGAAAAGAAAGAAAAAGAGTTGAAAAATAAGTGAGAATGATCTCACAAGTATTGGTTATTGAAGGAAGGGTCCAAAAGAGTGAATTTGACCCTAGTTGTTGCATGAATCTTTGATGCGTGATTTATACGCACACAAATTAAACCCTCTTTTTATCAATTGTAGTATATGTATAAGTAGGGATCGTTCTGGACCGGGGATTAGGAGGGATTGTTAATCACTTGGATTTGACTCAAAAACGTAAAAACACAAAGTTAAAAACGTTCACAAAGACTCAAAGGACTCAAAACAAGTTCAAAAGACTCAAAACTGCCTAAAAACACTAACTAGGCAGTTTCTGACCTTAAACCCAATGTTGGACGAATTTAAGATTATGGCTTGATTCAAACGTAAAATAACAATATAAAACACTATACTAGACTCAAAGTATGCAAAACTAAACTTTAAAACACTAAAACAAACCAAAAGACTCAAACATCACCCAAAACACTCAAAACAGCCTTAAAATCACTTTCTGGGGAGTTTTGAGCACTTTGGTGAATTTGGACGAATTTTGGGAAATAAATTGAATCAAAATACTTTAAAACATAAACTAAACAAAGTCTAAACACTAAAGAACAAGAAAGTAAAGGGGGGTTTTAAATTGACGAGAATTGAAATAACGAAACAAGTTAATAAACTAGACAAAATGTAAAGATGAATTTGATGGAATTGAATGGATGGGAACCTAGCTAAGGGGTTCATCTCCATACATGTTATACTTGCATAATAAAATGATTTCCAATTGCATTTCAATAAACTATGATACTCAACACCCCAAGTTAACCGTGATGCACTAATTAACCTTCAAATCTTCCTAACGTTATTGAATTGGATGATGCATGCGACAATTCAAAACATTCCCCACAAGTCCTCAACATGAATGCATAGAAGAGGTACAAGCAAGAATCATTACGCTCTATGAAAATTATAAGTGTTGACGAGGCATTCGTTACTATGATTGCATGAAACTTATGCCAAGAATTTGTTTAACGCGATTGTTTATAAGCAACCTCCACTACTTGTGAATATAAGTTCGTAACTATTAGGTGAAACTCACTTATATTCTAGCGTCATATTCATGCATGAAAATTAAGCGTGCACTCTCAATAAACATACATAAATAAGTTATCAATCAAACAGTTAAACAAATTGAATCCACAACTTATGAAACGCAATTAGAAGTAATCAAATCAAAATGCAAGCATAAACATATATTTCGAATCCCCCCCTAGCCAAGGGGGGTTTAGTTGAATTTAAACATTGGAATCAAAGAAACACCTAAACATTCCAACAACTCAAACTTGAATTGTATGAACGTTTAGGCCCTCTTCTCTTCCATTCCTCATTCGTACAAAACAAAGAGTATTGAAATTAAACATTGAAATCAAAGAAACACCTAAACATTCCAACAACTCAAACTTGAATTGTATGAACGTTTAGGCCCTCTTATCTTCCTCTTCGTTGTAGCACAAGGTCTAAGGATAGTTTGATGGTGTGAATGGTTTGGGGAGTGGTTGGAGTGGCTGCAATGGAGGAGAAAAGTGTTTTGGTGGCTGCTGCAAGGGTGTGGAGAGGTTTTGACGAATTTCTGGAATATGGAAGAGTGAATGAGAATCAATGAATGTTGTGTGAAGTGTGTATGGTATTTATAGGGAGAAAGAGAGGGAACATGACAGCTAGGAACTTGGTGGAAATCTGAAATGGTGATGGGAGATGCATGTGGCTGATTTATGCATGTGATTAAAGGGTGGGAATGCATGTGCTTTGACAGAAATGAAAGGGAATGCATGTGCAATGAGTGTGGAGTGAATGATTGAATGCATGTGGCTGATTTATGAAGAGTGAATGCATGTGGCTGATAGGTATGAATGATTATGGTTGCATGTGGGTGGAAATGCATGTGGGAATGCATGTGCAAAGCTGGAAATGCATGTGGAATTAAAACTAGAGTGAATGATGATGAATGCATGTGGATTAAAGAGAGAGAATGTGGTGTAATGATGAAGTGGAATAAGTGCATGTGGATGTGGCTGATTTGATTTATGGAAGATGCATGTGGATTAAAGATGAGTGAATGATTATGGGTGCATGTGGATGAATGTGCATGTGCAAGGTTGTTGTTGTTGTGATAAGTGATAAGTGTATGATATGATAAGTGAATGATATGATAAGTGAATGATATGATAAGTGGATGATATGATAAGTGGTGAATGATAAGTGGATGATATCATAAGTGGTGAATGATATGTAATGATATGTGGGAGTGTGGCTGAAATGAAGAAGTGGAATGTTGGAATGTTATGCACGGCTAAGGATATAGGAAAGGTTTAAATGTCCTAAAACTAAAGGGAACAAGGTTCCAACACTTTGGTCTTCAATTAGGTCTTCAATTTCGTCCAACACTTTGGCTCCAAGCATAGGCTATCCATCCTTAGCCCAAAAGTGCTCCAAAAGTCTCCAAAATGCATCTTTTTGCTCCTTTAGCCCTTTGGACCTACAAACACACGAAAATAGCTTTAAAGTACTAAAATAACTAAAGAAACATAACGTAAATGCACGAGAACAAGCCATTTAAGTCGAATGAATATGCTCCTATCAATCTTCCCTTGTGTTTAAAAGTTGATTTCTGCCATTAAAAGTGAGTTTAAGTGTCAATTTCATTACTTCGCTTCCTATTACTTTAAGAACCTTTGTTTTGCTTTACCTTTCTTTGTTAAACCATTACCCTTAGCCCCGTTACAACCCTCAACTTCTATCTTGATGTTATGTGTTCAATTTGTGGAGTTTGAATTTGGTATGAGCATATGGAATCACTGGTTCTCATTCTAAGTAGTAGCATTTCATTCATGAGATCATATTCATGTCATTGTCATAAATCCAGAAAATGCTTTCTTTGATATAACATATGTGAGTGTTAGAATTCATATTTTCATCAATCTCCTCACATATACCTAGTGTAGGGTGTGGAGTTAGAGAATCTGTGTGAAAATTGAGTGCATTCTAGTAAGGAATTGAGGGAATTCTCTAAGGCATGTTACTACATTCAAAATGTTGTTTTAATTGATTAAATGTGAAATAATAAGTGGTAACTATGATTAAGTGTTTGTTGAAGTGTAAAGTAAGCTAAATGTCGTGGGAATGATGTTCTATATTGTGTCATGTTCGTTTGAAATCCCTGAGATACATGTGGGAAGGTTTAGAATGTGTTTTGGTTTGTTTTTAGTTTCTTTCGTTTTGTTTTGCTCGAGGACTAGCAAAAGCTAAGTGTGGGGGAATTTGATAGGAGCATATTCATGCGACTTAAATGGCTTGTTCTCGTGCATTTACGTTATGTTTCTTTAGTTATTTTAGTCCTTTATGCCATTTTCGTGTGTTTCTAGGTTCATATGGCTAAGGAAGCAAAAAGGTGCATTTTGGAGCAAAATTGGGCTTGGAATGGATAGCTTATGTTTGGAGCCAAGGTGTTGGACGAAATTGAGGCACTTTAGGACACAAAACAATGGCCCTAGCCCAATTAGATAACCTTGCCATGGCTTATCCCTTCTCCCCTTCCCTTGCCATGCAAACCACCCTATTTTAGGCCCATTCTATGTACTTAAACCTTAGCCCTTTAACCTTGCAGCCATATCCCCTCTTTTATCCACATGCATTCATAATCATTCATAATCATTCACCACCAATTCAGCCACATGCACTTGTTCTTTCATCATTGCACCACAATCCTTTACCATTGCAGCCACATGCACTCCCATCCTTTACCATTGCAGCCACATGCACTTCCCCCTTCATCATTTCAGCCACCAAACACCCACATGCACTCCCACTCCAGATTTTCAGCCATCCCAATTCATCATTGCACATCAACACATTCTATCATTTCCACATGCATTCCCCTTACAATTTCAGCCACTCCACATGCATTTCCAGCTTTCCACCAAGTTCCTAGCTGTCATGTTCCCTCTTTTTCACCTATAAATAAGCATCCATTGCAGCCACAAATCACTAACTCTTCCATATTCAGAAAACCATCTCATATACACATTCATTCACGCTAGAAATTCATTCCCTCTCTCTAACACTGCCATACTTCACCATTCTTCATATTTTCTGCCCAAAAACACTCCTTGCCTTCCCCTACATCCATCCCTACCCTAAACACATCATTCTACATCATCCATAACCCCCAAAACTCACCAAAACCCCTTGTGCCGCAACAACAAAGAGGAGGAGAAGAGGCCTAAACGTTCATACAATTCAAGTTTGAGTTGTTGGAATTTTTAGGTGTACTTCCTTTCCTTGATTTCAATGTTTACTTTGTTATTACTCTCTAAGTTTGTTGTAATCATGAGTGGCTAAACCCCTAATTAGTTAGGGGAAAGTTTGAAGCCATGAACATGTTTGAAATATGAATTGATTTCTTCCAATTGTGATTTGTTAAGTTGTGATTGTAATTCAATTATCATGTTTATTAAAAACTTGTTTTTGTATGTTGATTAGGGATGCATACTTAGTCTTCATGCATAAACTCGATGCTAGTTTATAAACGAGTTTCACCTAATCGTCACAAGTTTATAAACATGAGTTGCTAGTCACAACCGCGTTAATTGAATTCTTGGCAAGAGTATCATGCATTCATAGTTACAATTGCCTCGTCAACACTTATAATTTTCATAGAGCATCATGATCTCTCATTGTATCTCTTCTATGCATTCATGTTGAGAACCATTGGAGAATGATTTGAATTGTCGCATGCATCATCCAATTCAATAACATAAGGAAAATTTGAGAGTTAATTAGTGCATCACGGTTAACTTGGGGTGTTGAGCATCATAGTTAATGAAAAGCAATTGGAAATCGTTTATTATGCAAGTATAACATGTATGGAGATGAACCCCTTAGCCATTCTATCATCCATTCATTCCATTCCATCAAATTCGTTTTACAATCTGTTTAGTTTATTAACTTGTTTTGTTATTTCAATTTTCGTATAAATCTAAATCCCCCTTTACTTTATTGTCCAATTTAGTTAGAAAGTGTCTTAGTTTATGTTTCTAAGTGTTTTGATTAAATTTGTTACATAAATTCGTCCAAATTCACCAAAGTGCTCAAAACTGCCCAGAAAGTGATTTTAAGGCAGTTTTGAGTGTTTTGGGTGATGTTTGAGTCTTTTCGTTTGTTTTAGTGTTTTAAAGTTTAGTTTTGCATTCTTTGAGTCTAGTATAGTGTTTCATATTGTTATTTTACGTTTTTGAGTCAAATCCAAGTGGTTAACAATCCCTCCTAATCCCCGGTCTAGAATGATCCCTACTTATACATATACTACAATTTGACGAAAAGAGGGTTTAATTTGTGTGCGTATAAATCACGCATCAATCCACACACACTTCCATATTCAGAAAATCATCTCTCATACACATTCATATACGCGCACAAATTAAACCCTCTTTTTATCAATTGTAGTAAGTATGTAAGTAGGGATCGTTCTGGACCGGGGATTAGGAGGGATTGTTAATCACTTGGATTTGACTCAAAAACGTAAAAACGCAATATAAAACACTAAACTAGACTCAAAGAATGTAAAACTAAACTTTAAAACACTAAAACAAACCGAAAGACTCAAACAACACCCAAAACACTCAAAACTGCCTAAAAAACACTTTCTGGGCAGTTTTGAGCACTTTAGTACTTTGGACGAATTTTGGAAATAAATTGATTCAAAACACTTAGAAACACAAACTAAGACACTTTCTAACTAATTTGGACAATAAAGTAAAGGGGGATTGAGGTTTTGGACAAAATTAAACTAAATGCACAGATTGTAAATCAAAACAGATTGTAAAAACGAAATTGATGAAATGGAAGGAATGGATGATAGAGTAGCTAAGGGGTTCATCTCCATACATGTTACACTTGCATAATAAAACGATTTCCAATTGCATTTCAACAAACCATGAATTCTCAATGCTCCAAGTTAATTAGGTCCGCTTAAATTAACTTTCAGATTTCCCTAGATTCATTGGATTGAATGGAATACGCATTACAACCAAATTATTCCTAATCAAAGTCCCTAACTATGGAATACGCATGATAGAGACATTCAACAAAGATCATTAAGTTCAACGGAAATCATAAACATCGACGAGGCATTCGTTACTATGGAATACGCATGAAACTTATGCCAAGAATTCGTTTAACGCGATTGTTTATAAGCAACCTCCACTACTTGTGAATATAAGTTCGTAACTATTAGGTGAAACTCACTTATATTCTAGCGTCATATTCATGCATGAAAATTAAGTGTGCACTCTCAATAAACATACATAAATAAGTTATCAATCAAACAGTTAAACGAATTGAATCCACAACTTATGAAACGCAATTAGAAGTAATCAAATCAAAATGCAAGCATAAACATATATTTCGAATTCCCCCCTAGCCAAAGGGGGTTTAGTTGAATTTAAACATTGGAATCAAAGAAACACATAAACATTCCAACAACTCAAACTTGAATTGTATGAACGTTTAGGCCTGATGCGTGATTTATACGCACACAAATTAAACCCTCTTTTTGTCAAATTGTAGTATATGTGCAAGTAGGGATCGTTCTGGACCGGGGATTAGGAGGGATTGTTAATCACTTGGATTTGACTCAAAAAAAACGTAAAAACACAAAATAAATGTATTTCTAACTAATCTAACACTTTAAAATAAATGGGGGATTGGTTTTGGACGAAATTAAACTAAAATAGAAACTTGGAAACAAAACAGATTGTACAAACGAAATTGATGGAATAGAATGAAGAAAAACTAGTTAGAGGGTTCCTTATCCACACATGAACATAAGCATATAATTTGACTCCCAGTTATGACTTCAACAAACGATGAATGACAATGCTCCAAGTTAATTAGGTCCGCTTAAATTAACCTTCAGATTTCCCTAGATTCATTGGATTGAATGGGATACGCATTACAACCAAATTATTCCTAATCAAAGTCTCTCACATGGAATACGCATGATAGAGACATTCAACAAAGATCATTAAGTTCAACGGAAATCATAAACATTGACTAGGCATTCATAACTATGGAATACGCATGTTAATCCAGCCTAGGGTTTACTAAACACAATCGTGACTAGCGATTTTTACTACTCATGAATATAAGTTCATAACGATTAGGTGAAATTCCCTTATATCCTAGCATCAAGTCTTAGGCATGCAAATTAAGTGTCGACCCTCAACCCACATATATAAACAAGTTCTTAATCAAAACAGAAAAGTAACCCACATCTAAAGTTCATGAATTCATAACTGGAGTAAATCAAATCATAACCAACATATGTCCATGGCTTCAAATTCGCCTCTAACTAAAAAGAAATTAGTTTCACATGTTTAACATAATTGAATAACAAGTTAAATTAAACATGAAAACAGAAACAAGAAAAGAAAGAACAAATAGATGGAAAGTTAGCTACGGGGTTCATCTCCACATATGTTATACTTGCATAATAAAACGATTTCCAATTGCATTTCAACAAATCATTAATTCTCAACGCCCCGGGTCAATTAGGTCCGCTTAAATTAACCGTCAAGTTTTCCTTAAGTTAATGAATTGGATGGGTTAGCGCAACGCAATTCACAACATTCTCCAAAAGTCCTTTACGTGAAAAGCACAATAAAGATACAATCAAAGATCATTAAGCATCATGAAAACTTTAAGTGTTGACGAGGCATTCGTTACTATGGACTACGCATGAAACTTATGCCAAGAATTTATTTAACGCGATTGTTTATAAGCAACCTCCACTACTTGTGAATATAAGTTCGTAACTATTAGGTGAAACTCACTTATATTCTAGCGTCATATTGATGCATGAAAATTAAGCGCGCATTCTTAATAAACATTCATAAATAAGTTATCAATCAAACGGTTAAACAAATTGAACCACAACTTATGAAACGCAATTAGAATTAATCAAATCAAAATGCAAGCATAAACATATATTTCGAATCACCCCCTAGCTAAAGGGGGTTTAGTTTATTATAACTTTGAAATCAAAGAAATACCTAAACATTCCAACAACTCAAACTTGAATTGTATGAACGTTTAGGCACTATTCTCTTCCATTCCTCATACGTACAAACAAAGAGAATTGAATTTAAACATTGAAATCAAAGAAACACCTAAACATTCCAACAACTCAAACTTGAATTGTATGAACGTTTAGGCACTCTTCTCTTCCTCGTTGTTGTAGCACAAGGTCTAAGGATAGTTTGATGGTGTGAATGGTTTGGGGAGTGGTGTTTGGATTAATAGGGAAATGGAAAAATGGTGTTTGGATTACAAGGGAACTCACGGCAAAGAGAAGGAATGGAAGTGTTTGTGGTGTGTTGTGTATGAAATGAGATGTCCATGAATGAATGAATGCAAGGGTATTTATAGGAGTAGTGGAGGGAACATATGGCTATGTCATTTGTAGGTGAAGTAGGTGGATGTTGTAGGTGAAGTAGGTGGATGTTGTAGGTGAAGTGGATGTTGTAGGTGAAGTAGGTGGATGTTGTAGGTGAAGTAGGTGGATGTTGTAGGTGAAGTGGATGTTGTAGGTGAAGTAGGTGGATGTTGTAGGTGAAGTGGGTGGATGTTGTAGGTGAAGTAGGTGGATGTTGTAGGTGAAGTGGATGTTGTAGGTGAAGTAGGTGGATGTTATGTTAAGTGATAAGTGATAAGTGATATGATATGTGGTTATGATATGATAAGTGGTTAAGTGGTAATGATAAGTGATAAGTGATTAAGTGATATGATATGTGGTGATGATAAGTGATAAGTGCATGTGGGTTAACTAATGAAGGAAATGCATGTGCAATGACAATGTGTTAGAATGGATGTGTGTTATGCATGGCATGATTGGGATTAGGAAAGGTTTAAATGTCCTAAAACTAAAGAGAACAAGGTTCCAACACTTTGGCTCCAATTAGGTCTTCAATTTCGTCCAACACTTTGGCTTCAAGCATAAGCTATCCGTCCTTAGCCCAAAAGTGCTCCAAAAGTCTCCAAAATGCATCTTTTTGCTCCTTTAGCCCTTTGGACCTACAAACACACGAAAATAGCTTAAAGTACTAAAATAACTAAAGAAACAAAACGTAAATGTACGAGAACAAGCCATTTAAGTCGCATAAATATGCTCCTATCAAATACCCCCACACTTAGCTTTTGCTAGTCCTCGAGCAAAACAGAAAAACAAAACAAAAAGAACAAAACACAACCTACACCTTCCAACAATCGTATCAGGGACTTCCAATGCACATGACAAGTTAAAAATCATTATTCTCACAGATTTGAGCCATCTTTACACTTAAGTACATTCTTAATCATAGTCACCACATACTAGTTCACAATTAAGCAATTAAAACACATTTCAAATGTAGTAACATGCCTTTAGAGAATTCCCTCAATTTCTTACTAGATGTACTCTCGTTTTTCACACAGATTTTCTGACTACACACCCTACACTAGGTATATGTGAGAAGATTGATGTAAACATGTAGACGAACACTCACATATGTTATAATAAGGAAAGCATTTTCTGGAGTTAATAAGCATGTTTAGATATGATCTCATGAATGGAATGCTACTACTTAGACGCGAGAACCAGTGACACCATAAGCTCATACCAAGTTCAAACTCCACAATTGAAATACATAACACTCAATATAGAAGTCAATGGGTAGTAACGGGGCTAGGGTATTGGCTAACAATGAAAGGTGAAGGATAAACAAACATTCTTAAAGCAATAGTGAGCAAAGTATTGAATTAGGCACTTAGAATTCCCTTAAGAACGCAGAAGTCAACTTTGAACTCCCAAGGGAAAATCACACAAAACTTAGGGCCATATTCAACTTTTTGGACCCTTTCTTCAATCACTTATTCTTTCATTTTTTTCTTTTCTTTTTTTTTTTTTTTTTTTTTTTTTTTTTTTTTTTTTTCTTTTCTTTTGAATCTCAAAACATCAACACTTAAACATTCTCTCCCCCACACTTATTTTCTTTCATAATGTAACTCAAAAGGAATTCAATTAAGTCATGCTCACTATCTTTTAAGAACAAGGGTGGGGATTGTCCTAAACTAGGCTAGGTGAGGAAAATGTGGGTAAACAAAGAATAAAGGCTAAACAAGGCTCAACGGGGTTAAAACTTACAACATATACGAAGTATGGGAAGTAAGGCTATTTGGCTATGGTGGTGGTCACTACACAACTTCTTCTTGAATATGTGTTATGCAAATCAATAACATGCTTTGAATGAAATGGGCATGAGTTCTAGCATTTGGAACTATATGATAAAACGCCTTCTAAGTAGTAACCAAGCAAAGAATAATGAGATCATGCAACGACTTTAGAAAACAAGAAATCACAGATTATACTCTCCAACGAACGTTATAGGCTCAAGTCTCTCAGGGTTGTAGCGTTTGTTTGAGTTCCTTCCTTCAAGCATGTTACAAAAACGAATTTTTCTTTTATGATTGCATGTGAAGTCATACATTATAACCATAACCAAGCATATACCAAGAGTAAATCAAACTTTTCTCTATGTTTATAACTCTTTCTAACCGTCATGCAATTATAAACCAAATCCTTATCATTGTGTTGGAAGGTACCCTAAGACACAAACACACAAAAACGACTCAAAACACTCTTTTTAGGGTTTTTAATACAAGTTTTTCAAATTTTTATGTGATTTTCGGAGTTATAAAACAAAACACACTAAAACACTCTAAAACAACTTAAAAACACCTTAAAACAGCAAGGAACAACATTTGAAGTTATGGGTGAAAAAATCCCACGAATTTGCATTAAATAAACTTAGTTACCCCCCCATACTTAAATCAAACATTGTCCTCAATGTTTTAAGCATATGGTTCACACAAAACATAAGTAAACACACAAAAAGCAACTAAACATACTAAACATGGCAGAATGTAATTAACAAAGAGAAGAGTTTAGGGACGCAAATCTGGTTATGGAGTGTAAATTCCCTCTTCTCCTTGGTGATTGTATTGAGGCATGATCTTGGTGATTCCACAGGCTTACTCTTGAACTGGTTTCCGCCCATCATTGATTTTCCTTTGTGCTACTCTTGAACTGGGCAGCAGGATTCCCTTTAGTGTCTCCCCCGAAGGTCTGAGCTTCCTCCTGCTATCTGTTTCTTTGTTCAATCTTTGCAGGAGTGGTCCTTTCTCTGGAAGTGTATCAACCGTTGAAGATGACTACTCGAGAGCAACGCTAGGTAAGCAATCAGGAATAGATTCCAGGCAGTTGGCTCCAGATCGGTAGACTGACTCCAAGTGCCGGCTGATTGCTTCTTTTACTTTGCCATGCAAGTAAGAACAAGAACAAAGAAAAAGACAGGGAAAGAGCATGATATGAGATATTTTTGCTTTTGACCTTGATGATATGAGATACCTTTGCTTTGAAGAAGCGGTGAATGAATCAGCACATGCTTCAATCCGCCGTTTTCTCCTGGGTCATATGTACTCCAGGCATCTGGTATCATCTTTGGGGAAGAAGAAAGAATTGAGTATTTCGAAAGGCTTTGCTGGGAGTGCGCCCTCAGAGGTGAGGGAGAGTTGGGCATTTTCTTCAGGTTTGCCCTGCCATAAAAGACGAAGGTCGACATATATAGAGATAATATCAAGTGGTGGTATTTTTTACCCTTGTCGACAAACGTTTTGATCCTGCAAATCCGGCTTTTTGAAATAGTGGCGCCTCTTCGATCTTTGAATACGCCTCTTCGATTTCTGAGCAGGCGCCCCTTCGATTTCTGAACGACGTCCCTTCGCTTTCTGAACGACACGTGGTAGTGCAGATGCGGCTCCTTTTGACAAAGCTGCACACGTCTTCTGAAAAGCAGAGAAAGCGTCGCCGAACTTTGCGCTTGTCGGCTAAAGATGTGTAGTTGCGGTGATGGCCTCCACGTGTTTTCAGCTTTGTCAGAAATCTTTTGACAAAGTTGAACGCGTCTTCTGAAAAGCCGAGAACGCGTCGCCTAAATTACGCCGGAAATTCCGGCTTCTTGAATTGGTGGACGCGTCGCCTTGGCTTTTATAGAGCTATCGATCACCACAATAAACACACTCTGAAGAATTCCCATTCTTGAAAATCGACTCCGGCCCTTTGAGAATTAACTCCATCCGCCCCTCTCTTTGAACACTTTTGAAAAATGGCAAACCCATCGAACCTTAGCTTGGAATTGAGCCTTAGCAGTGATACGGGCGCGCCGCGTCAAGGTAACGTATGGCGCCCTTCTTTCTTATCTTCTAACGGTCCTCTCACAGGTGAAGACTCCGTGATGCAGGACGCCACAACAGCTACAATAGTAGCTAGGAACCTCCTCACTCCAAAAGATAGTAGGCTGCTGTCAGGACGGTCCGATGAGTTGGCCGTTCAAGAGTCCCTCGCACTTAGTGTTCAGTGTGCGAGTTCTGTGTCCAACATGGGCCAACGCCTGCTTGCCCGCTCCCGTCAGGTGGAATCATTGATGGCAGAGGTGGAAAGTCTTAAGCAGGAGATCAAACTGCTTAAGCATGAGAATAGAAGTTTGCACGTGCTTGCCAACAACTATTCGACGGGCATGAAGAGGAAGCTTGATGAACTGCAAGAGTCTGAAGGTCGGATTCAAAGTGACCGTCAAAGGTTTTCGTCTTTCCTCCAGAGGCACCTTTTTCCTGGATCATCCAGCGTTTGGCCAAGTATTGAGGCCTCGAATGCTCTATCTTCGATGCCTCCAGTTCCGATGCCTTCCGCTCCGATGTCTTCTGCCCCGATGCCTTCCGTCTCGATGCCTTCCGCTTCAAGAGTTTTGCCACGTAGTGGGTCTTTAAGTAAACAACCTTTGTAAAGCCTCCATCGTTCTGCCATGTTTTTTTTTTTTTTTTTTTTTTTTTTTTTTTTTTTTTAAATGCATTGGGTTGCCTCCCAAGTAGCGCTTTCTTTTACGTCTTGTAGCCGGACGAAGAACCCAATCACTCCAGGATACGTTCACGAATCGGATGAGAACTCCGAGTCATAAACTAGTACCTAGAACAAGAAACAAAATAACATAAGAATCTGGAATAAAATAAAAACAAACGAAAATAAAACAATCCAAGGGATTAGCAAATTTTCTAATCCCCGGCAACGGCGCCAAAATTTGATGCGTGATTTATACGCACAGAAATTAAACCCTCTTTTTGTCAAATTGTAGTATATGTGCAAGTAGGGATCGTTCTGGACCGGGGATTAGGAGGGATTGTTAATCACTTGGATTTGACTCAAAAAAAACGTAAAAACACAAAATAAATGTATTTCTAACTAATCTAACACTTTAAAATAAATGGGGGATTGGTTTTGGACGAAATTAAACTAAAATAGAAACTTGGAAACAAAACAGATTGTACAAACGAAATTGATGGAATAGAATGAAGAAAAACTAGTTAGAGGGTTCCTTATCCACACATGAACATAAGCATATAATTTGACTCCCAGTTATGACTTCAACAAACGATGAATGACAATGCTCCAAGTTAATTAGGTCCGCTTAAATTAACCTTCAGATTTCCCTAGATTCATTGGATTGAATGGGATACGCATTACAACCAAATTATTCCTAATCAAAGTCTCTCACATGGAATACGCATGATAGAGACATTCAACAAAGATCATTAAGTTCAACGGAAATCATAAACATTGACTAGGCATTCATAACTATGGAATACGCATGTTAATCCAGCCTAGGGTTTACTAAACACAATCGTGACTAGCGATTTTTACTACTCATGAATATAAGTTCATAACGATTAGGTGAAATTCCCTTATATCCTAGCATCAAGTCTTAGGCATGCAAATTAAGTGTCGACCCTCAACCCACATATATAAACAAGTTCTTAATCAAAACAGAAAAGTAACCCACATCTAAAGTTCATGAATTCATAACTGGAGTAAATCAAATCATAACCAACATATGTCCATGGCTTCAAATTCGCCTCTAACTAAAAAGAAATTAGTTTCACATGTTTAACATAATTGAATAACAAGTTAAATTAAACATGAAAACAGAAACAAGAAAAGAAAGAACAAATAGATGGAAAGTTAGCTACGGGGTTCATCTCCACATATGTTATACTTGCATAATAAAACGATTTCCAATTGCATTTCAACAAATCATTAATTCTCAACGCCCCGGGTCAATTAGGTCCGCTTAAATTAACCGTCAAGTTTTCCTTAAGTTAATGAATTGGATGGGTTAGCGCAACGCAATTCACAACATTCTCCAAAAGTCCTTTACGTGAAAAGCACAATAAAGATACAATCAAAGATCATTAAGCATCATGAAAACTTTAAGTGTTGACGAGGCATTCGTTACTATGGACTACGCATGAAACTTATGCCAAGAATTTATTTAACGCGATTGTTTATAAGCAACCTCCACTACTTGTGAATATAAGTTCGTAACTATTAGGTGAAACTCACTTATATTCTAGCGTCATATTGATGCATGAAAATTAAGCGCGCATTCTTAATAAACATTCATAAATAAGTTATCAATCAAACGGTTAAACAAATTGAACCACAACTTATGAAACGCAATTAGAATTAATCAAATCAAAATGCAAGCATAAACATATATTTCGAATCACCCCCTAGCTAAAGGGGGTTTAGTTTATTATAACTTTGAAATCAAAGAAATACCTAAACATTCCAACAACTCAAACTTGAATTGTATGAACGTTTAGGCACTCTTCTCTTCCATTCCTCATACGTACAAACAAAGAGAATTGAATTTAAACATTGAAATCAAAGAAACACCTAAACATTCCAACAACTCAAACTTGAATTGTATGAACGTTTAGGCACTCTTCTCTTCCTCGTTGTTGTAGCACAAGGTCTAAGGATAGTTTGATGGTGTGAATGGTTTGGGGAGTGGTGTTTGGATTAATAGGGAAATGGAAAAATGGTGTTTGGATTACAAGGGAACTCACGGCAAAGAGAAGGAATGGAAGTGTTTGTGGTGTGTTGTGTATGAAATGAGATGTCCATGAATGAATGAATGCACGGGTATTTATAGGAGTAGTGGAGGGAACATATGGCTATGTCATTTGTAGGTGAAGTAGGTGGATGTTGTAGGTGAAGTAGGTGGATGTTGTAGGTGAAGTGGATGTTGTAGGTGAAGTAGGTGGATGTTGTAGGTGAAGTAGGTGGATGTTGTAGGTGAAGTGGATGTTGTAGGTGAAGTAGGTGGATGTTGTAGGTGAAGTGGGTGGATGTTGTAGGTGAAGTAGGTGGATGTTGTAGGTGAAGTGGATGTTGTAGGTGAAGTAGGTGGATGTTATGTTAAGTGATAAGTGATAAGTGATATGATATGTGGTTATGATATGATAAGTGGTTAAGTGGTAATGATAAGTGATAAGTGATTAAGTGATATGATATGTGGTGATGATAAGTGATAAGTGCATGTGGGTTAACTAATGAAGGAAATGCATGTGCAATGACAATGTGTTAGAATGGATGTGTGTTATGCATGGCATGATTGGGATTAGGAAAGGTTTAAATGTCCTAAAACTAAAGAGAACAAGGTTCCAACACTTTGGCTCCAATTAGGTCTTCAATTTCGTCCAACACTTTGGCTTCAAGCATAAGCTATCCGTCCTTAGCCCAAAAGTGCTCCAAAAGTCTCCAAAATGCATCTTTTTGCTCCTTTAGCCCTTTGGACCTACAAACACACGAAAATAGCTTAAAGTACTAAAATAACTAAAGAAACAAAACGTAAATGTACGAGAACAAGCCATTTAAGTCGCATAAATATGCTCCTATCAAGGCCCTCTTCTCTTCCATTCCTCATTCGTACAAAACAAAGAGTATTGAAATTAAACATTGAAATCAAAGAAACACCTAAACATTCCAACAACTCAAACTTGAATTGTATGAACGTTTAGGCCCTCTTATCTTCCTCTTCGTTGTAGCACAAGGTCTAAGGATAGTTTGATGGTGTGAATGGTTTGGGGAGTGGTTGGAGTGGTGATAGGAGCATATTTATGCGACTTAAATGGCTTGTTCTCGTACATTTACGTTATGTTTCTTTAGTTATTTTAGTACTTTAAGCTATTTTCGTGTGTTTGTAGGTCCAAAGGGCTAAAGGAGCAAAAAGATGCATTTTGGAGACTTTTGGAGCACTTTTGGGCTAAGGACAGATAGCTTATGCTTGAAGCCAAAGTGTTGGACGAAATTGAAGACCTAATTGGAGCCAAAGTGTTGGAACCTTGTTCTCTTTAGTTTTAGGACATTTAAACCTTTCCTAATCCCAATCATGCCATGCATAACACACATCCATTCTAACACATTGTCATTGCACATGCATTTCCTTCATTAGTTAACCCACATGCACTTATCACTTATCATCACCACATATCATATCACTTAATCACTTATCACTTATCATCACCACTTAACCACTTATCATATCATAACCACATATCATATCACTTATCACTTATCACTTAACATATCATCCACCTACTTCACCTACAACATCCACCTACTTCACCTACAACATCCACCCACTTCACCTACAACATCCACCCACTTCACCTACAACATCCACCTACTTCACCTACAACATCCACCTACTTCACCTACAACATCCACCTACTTCACCTACAAATGACATAGTCATATGTTCCCTCCACTACTCCTATAAATACCCTTGCATTCATTCATTCAAAAACATCTCATTTTCATACACAACTCACCACAAACACATCCCTTTCTCTCTTAGCCTTGAGTCTCCCTTAGAATCCAAAAACCATCTTTCCATTTCCATCACTCCTCACTTCATTCCACACTTCCATTCCCCCAAACCAACTATCCTTAGACCTTATGCTACAATAAAGAGGAAGAGAAGAGGGCCTAAACGTTCATACAATTCAAGTTTGAGTTGTTGGAATGTTTAGGCGTTTCTTTGATTTCAATGTTTAATTTCAATTCTCTTTGTTTTGTATGAGGAACTAAACCCCCCTTTAGCTAGGGGGGGATTCGAAATATATGTTTATGCTTGCATTTTGATTTGATTACTTCTAATTGCGTTTCATAAGTTGTGGATTCAATTTGTTTAACCGTTTGATTGATAACTTATTTATGTATGTTTATTAAGAATGCGCGCTTAATTTTCATGCATGAATATGACGCTAGAATATAAGTGAGTTTCACCTAATCGTTATGAACTTATATTCACAAGTAGTGGAGGTTGCTTATAAACAATCGCGTTAAACGAATTCTTGGCATAAGTTTCATGCAATCATAGTAACGAATGCCTCGTCAACACTTATAGTTTTCATGATGCTTAATGATTCTTGCTTGTTTCTCTATTATGCAATTCATGTAGGGAACTTGTGAGGAATGCTTTGGGTTGTCGTATGCAATCATCCAATTCATTAACTTAAGGAAAACTTGACGGTTAATTTAAGCGGACCTAATTAACCCGGGGTGTTGAGAATTCATGGTTTATTGAAGTGCAATTGGAAATCATTTTATTATGCAAGTGTAACATGTATGGAGATGAACCCCTTAGCTAGCCATACCATCCATTCATTTCCGTCAATTTCATATTTACAATTTGTTTTCTTTACAATCTATCCATTTTAGTTTAAATTCGTCCAAAATCAATCCCCCCATATTTCGTTTAAGTCTTAGTCTTAATCTTTCTTATTTTTAGTTTTGAATTCTTCGAGTTTAGTATAGCATTTTAGTTTGTGTTTTTAAAAGCATTTTGAGTCTTTTGATTTGTTTTAGTGTTTTAAAGTTTAGTTTTACATTCTTTGAGTCTAGTTTAGTGTTTTATATTATGTTTTTACGTTTTTAAGTCAAATCCAAGCGATTAACAATCCCTCCTAATCCCCGGTCCAGAACGATCCCTACTTGCACCTATACTACAATTTGACAAAAAGAGGGTTTAATTTGTGCGCGTATAAAATCCCGCATCAAATTTTGGCGCCGTTGCCGGGGACACTTATTGCTCCTACGCCATTGTAAATCCGAAGGGAGGATTTGAAGCACCTTTGCCGGAAGCACTTATTGCTCCTACGCCATCTAATTCAAGTAAGGTTGTTCCAATTAGTTCTAACCCCATTCCACCTAATATCCCTATTCCTTGCAGGTTCATGAATTCCAAGGAAGAAGAAAGTGAAAAAGACATCTTGGAAGACCTTCCAAAGGTGCAAAGTAGGGAATTTCATGAATTCATCAAAGGGGATATACTTGAGACAACAATGCCCAAAGAAGTTGAATTTGATGACATTGGACAAGTCATAACCATCACATGCAATCTGGCCAAGTCCAATATCCCTGAAACTTTCAAAGGAGTGGTGTTTGTCATTGAGTTCTTGTCAGACAAAACAAGTAAGTCATTTTTTTCAAATTCCATTACATTTTATACTAACTTGTTGTTTTTTATGAATCAGGCACCTACATTAGAATTCAAACCAATGCCGGTTCACTTCAAGTATCACCTTCCATTCAAGGACCAATTCCATGCCGTTTGATTTTATTTATGTTAAAAAAAAAAAAAAAAAAATAATAATAATAATAAAAGTGGCGAGGCTTCACAAAGGTTGTTTACTTAAAGACCCACTACGTGGCAAAACTCTTGAAGCGGAAGGCATCGAGACGGAAGGCATCGGGGCAGAAGACATAGGAGCGGAAGGCATCGGAGATAGAGGCATCGAAGATAGAGCATTCGAGGCCTCAATACTTGGCCAAACGCTGGATGATCCAGGAAAAAGGTGCCTCTGGAGGAAAGACGAAAACCTTTGACGGTCACTTTGAATCCGACCTTCAGACTCTTGCAGTTCATCAAGCTTCCTCTTCATGCCCGTCGAATAGTTGTTGGCAAGCACGTGCAAACTTCTATTCTCATGCTTAAGCAGTTTGATCTCCTGTTTAAGACTTTCCACCTCTGCCATCAATGATTCCACCTGACGGGAGCGGGCAAGCAGGCGTTGGCCCATGTTGGACACAGAACTCGCACACTGAACACTAAGTGCGAGGGACTCTTGAACGGCCAACTTATCGGACCGTCCTGACAGCAGCCTACTATCTTTTGGAGTGAGGAGGTTCCTAGCTACTATTGTAGCTGTTGTGGCGTCCTGCATCACGGAGTCTTCACCTGTGAGAGGACCGTTAGAAGATAAGAAAGAAGGGCGCCATACGTTACCTTGACGCGGCGCGGCCGTATCGCTGCTGAGACTCAATTCTAAGCTAAGGTTCGATGGGTTTGCCATTTTTCAAAAGTGTTCAAAGAGATGGGGTGGATGGAGTTAATTCTCAAAGGGCCGGAGTCGATTTTCAAGAATGGGAATTCTTCAGAGTGTGTTTGTTGTGGTGATCGATAGCTCTATAAGAAGCCAAGGCGACGCGTCCACCAATTCGAAAAGCCGGAATTTCCGGCGTAATTTAGGCGACGCGTTCTCTGCTTTTCAGAAGACACGTTCAACTTTGTCAAAAGATTTCTGACAAAGCTGAAAACACGTGGAGGCCATCATCGCAACTACACATCTTTAGCCGACAAAGCGCAAAGTTCGGCGACGCTTTCTCTGCTTTTCAGAAGACGTGTGCAGCTTTGTCAAAAGGAGCCGCATCTGCACTACCACGTGTCGTTCAGAAAGCGAAGGGGCGTCGTTCAGAAATCGAAGGGGAGCCTGCTCAGAAATCGAAGAGGCGTATTCAAAGATCGAAGAGGCGCCACTATTTCAAAAAGCCGGATTTGCGGGATCAAAACGTTTGTCGACAAGGGTAAAAGGTACCACCACTTGATATTATCTCTATATATGTCGACCTTCGTCTTTTATGGCAGGGCAAACCTGAAGAAAATGCCCAACTCTCTCTCACCTCTGAGGGCGCACTCCCAGCAAAGCCTTTCGAAATACTCAATTCTTTCTTCTTCCCCAAAGATGATACCAGATGCCTGGAGTACATATGACCCAGGAGGAAACGGCGGATTGAAGCATGTGCTGATTCATTCACCGCTTCTTCAAAGCAAAGGTATCTCATATCATCAAGGTCAAAAGCAAAAATATCTCATATCATGCTCTTTCCCTGTCTTTTTCTTTGTCCTTGTTCTTACTTGCATGGCAAAGTAAAAGAAGCAATCACCCGGCACTTGGAGTCAGTCTACCGATCTGGAGCCAACTGCCTGGAATCTATTCCTGATTGCTTACCTAGCGTTGCTCTCGAGTAGTCATCTTCAACGGTTGTTACACTTCCAGAGAAGGGACCACTTCTGCAAAGATTGAACAAAGAAACAGATAACAGGAGGAAGCTCGGACCTTCGGGGGAAACCAAAAGAACCATCCTGCTGCCCAGTTCAAGAAGTAGCACAAAGGAAAATCAACGATGGGCAGAAACCAGTTCAAGAGTAAGCCTGTGGAATCACAAAGATCAAAGCCTCAATGCAATCACCAAGGAGAAGAGGGAATTTACACTCCATAACCAGATTTGCGTCCCTAAACTCTTCTCTTTGTTAATTACATTATGCCATGTTTAATATGTTTAGTTGCTTTTTGTGTGTTTACTTATGTTTTGTGTGAATCTATGCTTAAAACATTGAGGACAATGTTTGATTTAAGTGTGGGGGGGTAACTAAAGTGTTTTGATGCAAATTCGTAGGGTTTTATCCACCATAACTTCTAATGTTGTTCCTTGCTATTTTAAGGTGTTTTTAAGTTGTTTTAGAGTGTTTTAGTGTGTTTTGTTTTATAATTCGAAAATCCCATAAAAATTTGAAAAATTGTTTTGAAAAACCCAAAAAGAGTTGTTTTAAAGTTGTTTTTGTGTGTGTGTTTGTGTCTTAGGGTACCTTCCAACACAACGATAAGGATTTGGTTTATAATTGCATGACGGTTAGAAAGAGTTATAAACATAGAGAAAAGTTTGATTTACTCTTGGTATATGCTTGGTTATGGTTATAATGTATGACTTCACATGCAATCATAAAAGAAAAAAAAATTCGTTTTTGTAACATGCTTGAAGGAAGAAACTCAAACAAACGCTACATCCCTGTGAGACTCGAGCCATTACTTTCTTTGGAGAGTTATTTTCTGTGATTCTTTATTTTCTAAAGTTGTTGCATGATCTCATTATTCCTTGCTTGGTTGCTACTTAGAATGCAATTGTATCATGATAGAACTAAATGCTAGAACTCATGCCCATTTCATTCAAAGCATGTTATTGATTTGCATAACACATATTCAAGAAGAAGTTGTGTAGTGACCACCACCATAGCCAAATAGCCTTACTTCCCATACTTCATATATGTTGTAAGTTTTAACCCCGTTGAGCCTTGTTTAGCCTTTATTCTTTGTTTACCCACATTTTCCTCACCTAGCCTAGTTTAGGACAATCCCCACCCTTGTTCTTAAAAGATAGTGAGCATGACTTAATTGAATTCCTTTTGAGTTACATTATGAAAGAAAATAAGTGTGGGGGAGAGAATGTTTAAGTGTTGATGTTTTGAGATTCAAAAGAAAAGAAAAAAAAAAGAGAAAAGAAAGAAAGAAAGAAAAAAAAAAAAGAGCTTGAAAAAAAAAAAAAAAAAAAAATGAAAGAATAAGTGATTGAAGAAAGGTTCCAAAACACCAATTCTGGGCGTAAATTGTCTAAATTCTCCCTTTTTGTTCAAAAGTTGAGTTTTCATTCAAAAGTGAATTCTAAGTTGATTCAAATGCTTTGCTCACTATTTCTTTAAAAACCTTTGTTTACCATATCCCTTCTTTGTCTTCCACATACCCCAAGCCCCGTTACAACCCTTGACTTCTATCTTCAGTGTTGTGTATTTCAATTTGTGGAGTTTGAACTTGGTATGAGCATATGGTATCACTGGTTCTCGCGTCTAAGTAGTAGCATTCCATTCATGAGATCATATCTAAACATGCTTATTAACTCCAGAAAATGCTTTCCTTATTATAACATATGTGAGTGTTCGTCTACATGTTTACATCAATCTTCTCACATATACCTAGTGTAGGGTGTGTAGTCAGAAAATCTGTGTGAAAAACGAGAGTACATCTAGTAAGAAATTGAGGGAATTCTCTAAAGGCATGTTACTACATTTGAAATGTGTTTTAATTGCTTAATTGTGAACTAGTATGTGGTGACTATGATTAAGAATGTACTTAAGTGTAAAGATGGCTCAAATCTGTGAGAATAATGATTTTTAACTTGTCATGTGCATTGGAAGTCCCTGATACGATTGTTGGAAGGTGTAGGTTGTGTTTTGTTCTTTTTGTTTTGTTTTTCTGTTTTGCTCGAGGACTAGCAAAAGCTAAGTGTGGGGGTATTTGATAGGAGCATATTTATGCGACTTAAATGGCTTGTTCTCGTACATTTACGTTATGTTTCTTTAGTTATTTTAGTACTTTAAGCTATTTTCGTGTGTTTGTAGGTCCAAAGGGCTAAAGGAGCAAAAAGATGCATTTTGGAGACTTTTGGAGCACTTTTGGGCTAAGGACGGATAGCTTATGCTTGAAGCCAAAGTGTTGGACGAAATTGAAGACCTAATTGGAGCCAAAGTGTTGGAACCTTGTTCTCTTTAGTTTTAGGACATTTAAACCTTTCCTAATCCCAATCATGCCATGCATAACACACATCCATTCTAACACATTGTCATTGCACATGCATTTCCTTCATTAGTTAACCCACATGCACTTATCACTTATCATCACCACATATCATATCACTTAATCACTTATCACTTATCATCACCACTTAACCACTTATCATATCATAACCACATATCATATCACTTATCACTTATCACTTAACATATCATCCACCTACTTCACCTACAACATCCACCTACTTCACCTACAACATCCACCCACTTCACCTACAACATCCACCCACTTCACCTACAACATCCACCTACTTCACCTACAACATCCACCTACTTCACCTACAAATGACATAGTCATATGTTCCCTCCACTACTCCTATAAATACCCTTGCATTCATTCATTCAAAAACATCTCATTTTCATACACAACTCACCACAAACACATCCCTTTCTCTCTTAGCCTTGAGTCTCCCTTAGAATCCAAAAACCATCTTTCCATTTCCATCACTCCTCACTTCATTCCACACTTCCATTCCCCCAAACCAACTATCCTTAGACCTTATGCTACAATAAAGAGGAAGAGAAGAGGGCCTAAACGTTCATACAATTCAAGTTTGAGTTGTTGGAATGTTTAGGCGTTTCTTTGATTTCAATGTTTAATTTCAATTCTCTTTGTTTTGTATGAGGAACTAAACCCCCCTTTAGCTAGGGGGGGATTCGAAATATATGTTTATGCTTGCATTTTGATTTGATTACTTCTAATTGCGTTTCATAAGTTGTGGATTCAATTTGTTTAACCGTTTGATTGATAACTTATTTATGTATGTTTATTAAGAATGCGCGCTTAATTTTCATGCATGAATATGACGCTAGAATATAAGTGAGTTTCACCTAATCGTTATGAACTTATATTCACAAGTAGTGGAGGTTGCTTATAAACAATCGCGTTAAACGAATTCTTGGCATAAGTTTCATGCAATCATAGTAACGAATGCCTCGTCAACACTTATAGTTTTCATGATGCTTAATGATTCTTGCTTGTTTCTCTATTATGCAATTCATGTAGGGAACTTGTGAGGAATGCTTTGGGTTGTCGTATGCAATCATCCAATTCATTAACTTAAGGAAAACTTGACGGTTAATTTAAGCGGACCTAATTAACCCGGGGTGTTGAGAATTCATGGTTTATTGAAGTGCAATTGGAAATCATTTTATTATGCAAGTGTAACATGTATGGAGATGAACCCCTTAGCTAGCCATACCATCCATTCATTTCCGTCAATTTCATATTTACAATTTGTTTTCTTTACAATCTATCCATTTTAGTTTAAATTCGTCCAAAATCAATCCCCCCATATTTCGTTTAAGTCTTAGTCTTAATCTTTCTTATTTTTAGTTTTGAATTCTTCGAGTTTAGTATAGCATTTTAGTTTGTGTTTTTAAAAGCATTTTGAGTCTTTTGATTTGTTTTAGTGTTTTAAAGTTTAGTTTTACATTCTTTGAGTCTAGTTTAGTGTTTTATATTATGTTTTTACGTTTTTAAGTCAAATCCAAGCGATTAACAATCCCTCCTAATCCCCGGTCCAGAACGATCCCTACTTGCACCTATACTACAATTTGACAAAAAGAGGGTTTAATTTGTGCGCGTATAAAATCCCGCATCAAGTGGCTGCAATGGAGGAGAAAAGTGTTTTGGTGGCTGCTGCAAGGGTGTGGAGAGGTTTTGACGAATTTCTGGAATATGGAAGAGTGAATGAGAATGAATTCAATGGATGCTTATTTATAGGTGAAATGGGGGGAACATGACAGCTAGGAGGGAATGTGGCTGCATGTTTGAATGATTAAAGGATGCATGTGGGTTGGAATTGCATGTGCACTGAATATGTGGCTGCATGTGCAAGGGGACAATCTGAAAATGCATCTGAAAGCATGTGTTGGCTGCAATGATGAAATGGATGGGAGTGCATGTGGCTTAATTAATTAAAGGTAGTGCATGTGCAATGTTTTAAAGGATGGAATGCATGTGAATATGATGGAAATCTGATGGGAACTCACGGCAAGGATGATTTCTGGTGGTGAATGGGTGTGTGTTTGAATGATTAAAGGGACATGTGGGTTGGAAATGATGAAGTGAATGCATGTGCAATGACAGCTAGGTTGAATATGCATGTGGAATGGCTGATTTATTTGAAGATGCATGTGCAATGAAGTGGAATGACAGCTAGGTTATGATGATGAATGCATGTGGCTGATTTAATTGAATAGGAAAGCATGTGGATTTAATGGTTTAAAGGGTGAATGCATGTGGATGCATGTGTTGATGAATGGGATTGGGAAAGGTTTAAATGTCCTAAAACTAAAGGGAACAAGGTTCCAACACTTTGGTCTTCAATTAGGTCTTCAATTTCGTCCAACACTTTGGCTCCAAGCATAAGCTATCCATCCTTAGCCCAAAAGTGCTCCAAAAGTCTCCAAAATGCATCTTTTTGCTCCTTTAGCCCTTTGGACCTACAAACACACGAAAATAGCTTAAAGTACTAAAATAACTAAAGAAACATACGTAAATGCACGAGAACAAGCCATTTAAGTCACATGAATATGCTCCTATCAGTAATATGCCTTAGAGAATTTCCTCAATTCCTTACTAGAATGCACTCTTGATGCAAAATATATTAAGCACACAAATTAAACCCTCTTCTGACAATTGTAGCAAAGTATGTAAGTAGGGATCGTTCAAAACCGGGGATTAGGAGGGATTGCTAAACTCTTGAAAACTGACCTAAGAACTCCAAAACAAAGTTAAAAACACCAATTTGGACTCAAAGAATGAAAAACCAAAGTTAAAACACTAAAACAAAACAAAAACTCAAAACAGCAACTAGAAGACTCAAAACTGCCTAAAAACCACTTTCTGGGCAGTTTTGAGCACCTACACTAATTTGGACGAAATTGGTTGAAAACTTGACTCAAAACACTTAAAAACATGAACCAAAACAATTTCTAACTAAATTGAGACTTCAAAGTAAAGGGGGATTTGATTTGGACGAAATTAAAGTTGAGAAAACAGATTGCAAAGTAAAACTGATTTTGAAACGTTTTTGGGGTTTTTAATGGATGATGGACTAGTTAGGGGTTCTTTCTCCACACATGACAAGTATGCAAATGACTCGATTTCCAGTTATTCCTTCATAGAATTATGAATGACAATGCCCCAAATTAACCGTGACATCACTAGTTAATTCTCAAGTTTTCCTTGTGTTATTGAATTGGATGACATCATACGACAACCCAAAGTATTCTTCAAAAGTTCCTTACATGACATCATAATAAAGATACAATCAAAGATCATTACGTTCAATGAAAACTATAAGCATTGACAAAGCACTTGTGACTATGACATCATGACACTTATGCTAGGAATTGAACTTAACGCGATTGTGACTAGCAACCTTCACTACTTGTGAATATAATTGTGTGACAATTATGTGAAACAAACTTATATTCTAGCATCATATTCATGCAAGCCAATTAAGTGTCGACCCCTAATTAACAAACACAAATACGTTATTACTTGCACAGTTAAGCCAATTGCATTCACGATTCAAGAACTCATAACTGGAATTTATCAAATCAATTTGCACACATAGTTATGGCTTTGAAATCACCCCTAACCAATAGGGGTTTAGCCACTCATGTTCATAGCAAAATGAAAGGAAAATAAATTAAACATTGAAATCATAAAACGAATTACACCTAGAATGCACCAACGACGAAGCTTGAGCATCCAAGAGTCTTTCCTTCTTCCTCCTTGCTACGGCACAAAGGTGGATGGGATGGTTGGGATGTGTTTTAGGATCAGGGATTATGGAATTGGATGGAGGATAGGCACGGCAAGGTGTAGTGTTTGGCTGGAATTGTGTTTCTAGGATTTTAGGATGTGTAGAGTGGTGTGGCTAGATGAATGGACGAAAATTGGGTGAATGAGTGATCCCCCCAAGTGCCTTGCTGCAAAGCCTTATTTATAGGGCTAGGAAAGGTTTTGAACTTAGTTGAAACCAAAAGGTTTTTTGTACCAGAAATTCTATACATGAAACACTTAAAGGATATATGTGTGTAGCTTGGACAAGGTAGGAGACAAGATAGGACGGCTAGGAGACAAGGTAGGACAGCTAGTGACAAGCTAGGACGGCTAGGAGACAAGCTAGGACGGCTAGGAGACAAGCTAGGACGGCTAGGAGACAAGGTAGGACGGCTAGTGACAAGCTAGGACGGCTAGTAGACAAGCTAGGACGGCTAGTGACAAGCTAGGACGGCTAGGAGACAAGCTAGGACGGCTAGTGACAAGCTAGGACGGCTAGGAGACAAGCTAGGACGGCTAGGAGACAAGCTAGGACGGCTAGGAGACAAGCTAGAAATTAGGCACCATGTGTGAATAGATAAAGCCTTCTAGAAATAAGGTTTTTTTTAGGCCCCCTTGCAGCTCCCTAACTGAATTCAAGCCTTCAAATTCGTCCATCCTCATGCCTCCATGCTTGCACTATCCAATCTTGGCCCAAAAATGCTCTAGAATGCTCCAAATTGCTTCTTTTTGCATACTTTGACACTAAAACCTGAAATTGCACGAAAATGACTTTAAACACTTAAACTAACTAAGGAAAAACAACATAAATGCATGAGAACAAGCCAATTAAGTCGCATAAAAATGCTCCTATCAAATTCCCCCACACTTAGCTTTTGCTAGTCCTCGAGCAAAACAAAGAAATAAAACAAGACAAAACAAACAAACATAATCTAAACCTTCCAACATTTGCCTCAGGGATTTCCAATGCACATGACATGTTAAAGATTATCATTCCCACAGATTTGAGTCAATTTAACACTTAAGCACATGCTTAATCATAGTCACTACTTACTAGTTCACAATTAACCAATTAAAACAATGTTTTGAATGTAGTAACATGCCTTAGAGAATTCCTTCTATCCTTAATAGATTTGCACTCTATTTTCACTCAGATTTTCTAACTACACACCCTATACTAGTTATATGTGAGAGAATTGATGTAGATATAAAAACGAATGCTCACATATATGTATCACAAAGAACGCAATTTCCGGAGTTAATAGGCATGTTTAGATATGATCTCATGAATGGAATGCTACTACTTAGATGCGAGAACCAATGACACCATATGCTCATACCAAATTCAAACTCAACAAATTGAAACACATAACACTCAAGATAGAAGTTTAAGGGTTGCAACGGGGCTTGGGGTATTGGTTAACCAAGAAAGGATAGGGAAAACAAACGTTACTTCAAGCATTAGTAAGCAAAGTAATGAAATTAAGACTTAGAATTCACTTAGTTTGCAGAAATTAACTTAAAAACACAAGGGGAAGACTTTAAACAACTTCTTGGGGCTGAATTCAACTTTTTGGACCCTTTCTTCAACAAACAACACCTGGAACTCTTTTTCTCATGTTGTTCAACTCTTTTCATACTTTTTTTTTTTTTTTTTTTTTTTTGTTTACGAATTTTTCTTTTCTTTTCTTTCTACTTCCCCCACACTTGGTTTCTGCCATAAAGGAATTCCATTTGAATCATGCTTACTATACTTTAAGAACGAGGGTATGGATAGTCCTAATCTAGGCTAGGTGAGGGTAATGTGGGTTAACAAAGAAAAGGCTAAACAAGGCTCAATGGGGTTAACACCTAAACATATAATGGAGTAGGGCACACGGCTTTTTGGCTAAAGTGGTGGTCACTACACAACTTCATCTTGAAAATGTGTTATGCTAATCAATACCATGCTTTGAATGAAATGGGCATGACTTCTAGTGTTTGGAACTAAATGATGAAACGCCTTCTAAGTAGCAACCAAGCAAAGAATAATGAGATCATGCAACGATTTTAGAAAACAAAGAATGCACAGATTTTAACTCTCCAAATAAACGTTTAGGTTCAAGTCTCACAAGGTTGTAGCGTTAATTTGAGTTCCTTCCTTCAAGCATGTTACAAAAACTGATTTTTTTCTTTTATGATTGCATGTGAATTCATAAGTTATAACCACAACCAAGCATAAACATAGAGTAAATCAAACTTTCATTCATGTTAATCACTCTCTTTAACAGCCATGTATTTAAAAACCAAATCCTCATCATTGTGTTGGAAGGTACCCTAAGACACAAACAAACACACAAAAACAACTCTTTTTTGGGTTTTTTAAAACAAATTTTTCAAATTTTTCTTTGATTTTCGGATTTTTACTTCAAAACATACTAAAACACACCAAAACTGCTTAAAAACACTTAAAAACAGCAAGGAACAAGTTTTGAAATAATGGGTGATAAAATCCCACGAATTTGCATGAAAAACACTTAGTTACCCCCCCACACTTAAATCAAACATTGTCCTCAATGTTTTAAGCATAGAATCACACAAAGAAACACACAAACAGCAAGTAAAACAACTAAATAGGCAGATTAGAAAAAATCAACAAAGAGAAGGGTTTAGGAACGCAAATCTGGAATTGGAGTGCTTTCTAGGTCTTCCTTTGTTGAATGGCATGGGTTGCCTCCCAAGTAGCGCTTTCTTTAACGTCTTGCAGCCGGACGAAGAACACGTTCAGGCACCATTGGTGCCCACGGCATGGAGTGAGATCTCCTCCACAACCTGCCCCACGGCATTCTCATAGTATGGCTTCAATCTATGTCCGTTGACCTTGAATTCCACCCCATTCCTTAAGCTTTGGACTTGAACTGCACCATGTGGAAAAACATTAGTAACAACAAAAGGTCCAATCCATTTAGAACGTAACTTTCCGGGAAATAAACGTAGACGAGAATTAAAAAGTAAAACTTTCTGCCCAATTGTGAAGGTTTTGCCCCTAATCATCTTGTCATGAAACGCCTTCGTCTTTTCCTTGTAAATGCGGGCATTCTCGTAGGCTTCATTCCTTAGTTCCTCAAGCTCATTCAATTGGAGCTTCCGATGCATTCCAGCAGCATCTAAGTCCAAATTGAACGTTTTGATGGCCCAATGTGCCTTATGCTCTAGCTCCACGGGTAAGTGACAAGGTTTTCCATAAACTAGCCGAAATGGAGACATCCCTAAGGGTGTTTTGTAGGCAGTGCGATATGCCCATAGTGCATCGTCTAAACGCATGCTCCAATCCTTCCGGTTAGGCCCCACGGTCTTCTCCAAGATTTGCTTGACCTCTCTATTTGATACTTCGGCTTGGCCACTTGTTTGTGGGTGATAAGGTGTTGAAACCTTATGCTTGACATTGTACTTCTTGAAGAGTGCCTCAATGGTCCTATTGCAGAAATGTGAACCTCCATCACTTATAAATACCCGCGGCATCCCAAATCTAGAGAAAATGTTAGTCTTGATGAAATCTGAAACCACTCTAGAATCGTTAGTACGGGTAGCTTTTGCTTCTACCCATTTAGAAACATAATCAACCGCAAGCAAAATATAAGTGAAACCAAATGAAGAAGGAAAAGGACCCATGAAATCAATACCCCAAACATCAAAGATTTCAACATTGAAGATGGGTGTTTGCGGCATTTGGTCTTTTGCACCAATAGAACCTGTTCTTTGACATCTATCACATGTTAAGCAAAACATTCTAGCATCTTTGAACAATGTAGGCCAATAAAAACCAGATTCTAACACTTTACGAGCTGTCCTTTGGGTACCAAAATGGCCTCCACATGCGTAAGAATGACAAAATGCTAGAATTGAGTTAAAATCAGAAGTTGGCACACATCTTCTAATAATCTGATCTGGGCAATATTTCCATAGATATGGATCATCCCACACATAAAATCTTGCATCATGTATCAATTTATCACGTTGGACCTTGCTTAGGGTGTTAGGAACTTGCTTAGTCACCAAGAAATTGACCAAATCGGCATACCAAGGGGTACTTACCTCAATGGACAGAAGTTGTTCATCCGGAAATGTCTCAGAAATGGGGAGGGATTCTTCTTCACGCACCAATCTACTCAAGTGGTCAGCCACCACGTTTTCACAACCTTTCTTGTCCCTAATTTCAATATCGAACTCTTGAAGTAGGAGCATCCAACGAATGAGCCTTGGTTTGGCCTCCTTTTTGGTGAAAAGATACTTCAAGGCTGCATGGTCAGTGAAAACAATTACTTTAGTGCCAATAAGCAATTACTTTAGTGCCAATAAGATATGATCTAAACTTATCTAAAGCAAATACAACCGCCAAGAGTTCTTTTTCGGTTGTAGAATAATTCAATTGAGCATCATTTAAAGTGCGGGAAGCATAATAAATAACATGTGACTGTTTATTTTTCCTTTGACCCAAAACAGCCCCAAGTGCATAATCCGAGGCATCACACATCAATTCAAATGGAATGGACCAATCCGGGGGAGTTATGATGGGTGCCGTGGTTAGGAGCTCTTTGAGATGCTTGAATGACTTCTCGCATGCCTCGTTGAACTCAAAAGACACATCTTTTTGGAGGAGGCGGCATAGGGGTTGTGCAGTCTTGGAAAAGTCCTTGATAAATCGTCTATAGAATCCTGCATGACCAAGAAAAGAACGAACCTCTCTAACCAAAGTAGGAGAGGGTAAGTAGCGTACAAGATCTACTTTAGACTTATCAACTTCAATTCCTTTTTCAGAGATTATATGACCCAAAACAATACCTTGTTTAACCATAAAATGGCATTTTTCCCAATTTAAAACAAGGTTTGTTTCAACACAACGTTTCAAGATTAAAGTGAGATTATCCAAGCATTTATCAAAAGAATCACCAAAAACACTAAAGTCATCCATGAATATCTCAATAATCCTTTCAACATAATCAGAAAATATGCTTACCATACACCTTTGAAACGTGGCAGGGGCATTGCACAAACCAAATGGCATGCGTCGATATGCAAATGTTCCAAAGGGACAAGTAAAAGTGGTCTTTTCTTGATCATCCGGGGCAATGACAATTTGATTATAACCTGAATATCCATCAAGAAAGCAATAAAAAGAATGACCCGCTAACCTTTCCAACATTTGATCTAGGAACGGCAATGGGAAGTGGTCCTTCCTTGTGGTGGCATTTATCTTCCTATAATCGATGCATACACGCCAACCGGTTTGGATTCTCATGGGTACAAGCTCATTCTCGGCATTCTCCACAACCGTCACTCCGGATTTCTTAGGCACACATTGGATAGGTGAAACCCAACGACTATCGGAGATAGGATAAATGACTCCACAATCAAGAAGTTTGATTATCTCCTTTTTCACAACTTCCATCATTGGAGGGTTAAGACGGCGTTGAGCCTCTCTAGTTGGTTTGGTCCCCTCCTCAAGAAATATGTGATGCATACAAGTTGTGGGGCTTATACCTTTGATATCGGCCAATGTCCATCCTAGGGCAGATTTGTACTCCTTCAACACATGCATGAGTTTTTCCTCCTCTTGTGCCGTGAGGGATGATGATATGATGGCAGGCAGTGTCTCATTTTTTCCCAAGAAAATGTACTTCAAATGGTTTGGCAAAGGTTTGAGTTCAAGGATAGGTGCCTGAATTATGGATGGAAGCAACTTGTTAGTCGAAATGGGAATGGACTCTTTGTTAGGAAACTTACCATCATGTATTGGTGATGACTCAAGGGCAGCAACTACTACAAGAAAATCCTCACTAGGAGGCACGGCATAGGATAGTGTATTTGTGCCGTGGGGTTGCATGGATGTTGCTCCCTTGGTTTTGACTTCTACACCACTTGTAATGACTTTTTCAAGCATATCATCATTCAAATCTTCAAGGTATCCCTGCGCCAAAGAGTCAACAGTATCAATAGAGAAACATGAATGATCTTCACTAGGATACTTAATAGAATCGGAAAGATTGAAATTAACAACTTCCCCATCAAATTCCATAGACAAAGTTCCATTAAACACGTCAATCTTAGTCCGGGCCGTTTTCATGAATGGCCTTCCAAGTAGAATGGGCAGCGAGGGTGCATGATCCGATTCATCCATCTCAAGGACATAGAAATCCGCCGGAAAGATCAAATGATTAACCTGCACCAAAACATCTTCCAAAACTCCCTTTGGATAGGCATTAGATCTATCGGCCAATTGTATGATAACACCATCCTTTTTCAATGCTCCTAGGTTCATAGATGCATATATGGAATATGGCATAACATTTATAGAGGCACCTAAGTCAAGCATGGCAGATTCAAATCTAGTGTTACCTATGACACAAGGAATGGTGAAACTACCCGGATCTTTGCATTTGGGAGGTAGTTTGCGTTGCAAGATGGCGGACACATTCTCACCTACTTTTACCACTTCCTTGGTCGACATCCTCTTCCTAGTGGTGCACAACTCCTTCAAAAACTTGGCGTATCTAGGGACTTGCTTGATTGCATCCAACAAGGGTATGTTCACTTGAACTTTCCTAAATGTCTCAAGGATGTCCTTTTCAGCTTCTTCCTTCCTTGTTTGCATAAACCTACTGATAGGAGCATATTCATGCGACTTAAATGGCTTGTTCTCGTGCATTTACGTAATGTTTCTTTAGTTATTTTAGTCCTTTATGCTTCTTTTGTGTGTTTTCAGGTTCTAAGGGCAAAGTATGCAAAAGGATGCCTTTTGGAGCCTTTTGGAGCAAATTAGAGATTGGAATGGATATCATATGCTTGGAGCCAAGAGGATGGACGAAATTGAAGGATTCCTAATCCATTGCAGCCACATGCACATTCAATCATTCACACCAAAACCTTGCACATGCTTTCCCATTTCATTATTCATTCACTTTGCAGCCACCATTCACTGTTTAATCCACATGCATTCATAATCATTCACACCTTGCAGCCACTCCACATGCATTCCCCCTTTAATCCACATGCTCTCCCATTTCAGATTGCATTCCCACTCTTCATAAATCAGCCACATGCATTCAATCATTCACTCCACACTCATTGCACATGCATTCCCTTTCATTCCTGTCAAAGCACATGCATCCCCACCCTTTAATCACATGCATAAATCAGCCACATGCATCTCCCATCACCATTTCAGATTTCCACCAAGTTCCTAGCTGTCATGTTCCCCCCATTTCACCTATAAATAAACCTTCATTGCAGCCACAAAGGGGGGGATCCATTCACCACAGAAATAAGGCCTTTGTGCCAGAAATTCACCCATTCCATACACTTCTTCCATTTTCAGAATGTAGACATTCAAACCACCCTTGCCGTGCTCTCCCTTACAATCCAAACACCATCCTTCCATTCCTCCACCACTACCCAAACCATTCACACCATCAAACTATCCTTAGACCTTGTGCTACAACGAAGAGGAAGAGAAGAGTGCCTAAACGTTCATACAATTCAAGTTTGAGTTGTTGGAATGTTTAGGTGTTTCTTTGATTTCAATGTTTAATTTCAATACTCTTTGTTTTGTACGTATGAGGAATGGAAGAGAAGAGTGCCTAAACGTTCATACAATTCAAGTTTGAGTTGTTGGAATGTTTAGGTGTTTCTTTGATTTCAAAGTTATGAGGAAATTCGAAATATATGTTTATGCTTACATTTTGATTTGATTACTTCTAATTGCGTTTCATAAGTTGTGATTCAATTTGTTTAACCGTTTGATTGATAACTTATTTATGTATGTTTATTGAGAGTGCACGCTTAATTTTCATGCATGAATATGACGCTAGAATATAAGTGAGTTTCACCTAATAGTTACGAACTTATATTCACAAGTAGTGGAGGTTGCTTATAAACAATCGCGTTAAACGAATTCTTGGCATAAGTTTCATGCAATCATAGTAACGAATGCCTCGTCAACACTTATAATTTTCATAGAGCGTAATGATTCTTGCTTGTACCTCTTCTATGCATTCATGTTGAGGACTTGTGGGGAATGTTTTGAATTGTCGCATGCATCATCCAATTCAATAACGTTAGGAAGATTTGAAGGTTAATTAGTGCATCACGGTTAACTTGGGGTGTTGAGAATTAATGGTTTATTGAAATGCAATTGGAAATCATTTTATTATGCAAGTGTAACATGTGTGGAGAAGAACCTTCTAGCTAGCATTCATCCATTCATTTTCTATCACATTCATCTTTACTATCTGTTTTTACTTACAATCTGTTCTTTTAGTTTAAATTCTTCAAAACCAATCCCCCATTTATTTTAAAGTGTTAGATTAGTTAGAAATCAATTTAGTTTGTGCTTTTAAGTGTTTTGATTCATTTTATTTCCCAATTTCGTCCAGATTCACCAAAATAATCAAAACTGCCCAGAAAGTGATTTTAAGGCAGTTTAGAGTGTTTTGGGTGATGTTTGAGTCTTGGTTTGTTTTAATGTTTTAAGTGTTTAGTTTTACATTCTTTAAGTTAGTTTAGTGTTTTATATTGTGTTTTTACGTTCTTGAGTCAAGTTATTACTTAATTTCGTCCAAATTTGTGTTTGTGCTCAAATCTGCCCAGAAAGTGGTTTTTAGGCAGATTTGAGTGTGTTTGTGTTGTTTTGAGTCTTTTGGTTTGTTTGAGTGTTTTAAAGTTTAGTTTTGCATTCTTTGAGTCTAGTATAGTGTTTTATATTGTTATTTTACGTTTGAATCAAGCCATAATCTTAAATTCGTCCAACATTAGGTTTAAGGTCAGAAACTGCCTAGTTAGTGTTTTTAGGCAGTTTTGAGTCTTTTGAACTTGTTTTGAGTCCTTTGAGTCTTTGTGAACATTTTTAACTTTGTTTTTACGTTTTTGAGTCAAATCCAAGTGATTAACAATCCCTCCTAATCCCCGGTCCAGAACGATCCCTACTTATACATATACTACAATTTGACGAAAAGAGGGTTTAATTTGTGCGCGTATAATTCTCGCATCACCTACTAGGAAAAGGAGCATTCGAAGGAAAAGCATTAGTAGAAACCGAATTTGACACATTCTTACCCTTTTTGGCCGAATTAGACAGTTTTGGGGCACTAGGAACTTGCGGCAAAGACTCTCCCACCTTTGCCGTGGGTTTGCTTGATTCTTCCTCTTCAATTTGCAAGTTTTCATCACCTTTGGGACCTGATTGTGATGGTGTAGGATCTGCCCCAATCTCTTTTCCACTTCTCAAGGTTATGGCCTTTGCACTTTCGAAGCTTCCCTTTGGATTTGGAACGGTGGAACTAGGGAGCTTTCCTTGTTCACGAAACTGCCCCATAAACTCGGCAATTTGCCCCATTTGTTTCTCCAATTGATCCACCCTTTTGTCTTGGTTTTGCATAGCCTTAGCTTGATCGTCCTGCCCATTAGACAACGTAGTTAGTATCTTAAGAAGTGCATCATTGTCAAGAGACGTACCTGAGGCACTTGGGCCGGATTGGGCTTCATTTTGGGGTGGGCCGTAGGTTTTGGGAAAGAACCCAGGGGGTTGTTGCCTAAAGCCTCCTTGGTTTTGAGATTGTTGGGGCTCCCTCCATTTGAAATTTGGGTGGTCTCTCCAACCGGGATTATATGTGTTGGAATAAGGATCGTTCCTTGGTTGGTTTTGGCCTTGAAACCCAATTGCATTGGCGCTTTCCCATCCACCATTTTCAATCAACTGTGGACATTTTTCAGAGGCATGTCCATGCATAGAACACTCCCCAAACCATTCACACCATCAAACTATCCTTAGACCTTGTGCTACAACAACGAGGAAGAGAAGAGTGCCTAAACGTTCATACAATTCAAGTTTGAGTTGTTGGAATGTTTAGGTGTTTCTTTGATTTCAATGTTTAAATTCAATTCTCTTTGTTTTGTACGTATGAGGAATGGAAGAGAAGAGTGCCTAAACGTTCATACAATTCAAGTTTGAGTTGTTGGAATGTTTAGGTGTTTCTTTGATTTCAAAGTTATGAGGAAATTCGAAATATATGTTTATGCTTACATTTTGATTTGATTACTTCTAATTGCGTTTCATAAGTTGTGATTCAATTTGTTTAACCGTTTGATTGATAACTTATTTATGTATGTTTATTGAGAGTGCACGCTTAATTTTCATGCATGAATATGACGCTAGAATATAAGTGAGTTTCGCCTAATAGTTACGAACTTATATTCACAAGTAGTGGAGGTTGCTTATAAACAATCGCGTTAAACGAATTCTTGGCATAAGTTTCATGCAATCATAGTAACGAATGCCTCGTCAACACTTATAATTTTCATAGAGCGTAATGATTCTTGCTTGTACCTCTTCTATGCATTCATGTTGAGGACTTGTGGGGAATGTTTTGAATTGTCGCATGCATCATCCAATTCAATAACGTTAGGAAGATTTGAAGGTTAATTAGTGCATCACGGTTAACTTGGGGTGTTGAGAATTAATGGTTTATTGAAATGCAATTGGAAATCATTTTATTATGCAAGTGTAACATGTGTGGAGAAGAATGATGCGTGATTTATACGCACACAAATTAAACCCTCTTTTCGTCAAATTGTAGTAAGTATATAAGTAGGGATCGTTCTGGACCGGGGATTAGGAGGGATTGTTAATCACTTGGATTTGACTCAAAAACGTAAAAACGTAATAATAAACACTAAACTAGACTCAAAGAATGTAAAACTAAACTTTAAAACACTAAGACAAACCAAAGACTCAAAATGCTTTTAAAAACACAAACTAAAATGATTTCTAACTAAATTGACATTAAAGTAAAGGGGGATTTAAGTTTATACGAAATTAAATTAAATGAACAAATTAAAACAGAATGTAAATATGAAATTGATGAAATAGAATGGATGAATGCTAGCTAAGGGGGTCATCTCCACATATGTTACACTTGCATAATAAAAAGATTTCCAATTACATTTCAATAAATTATGAATTCTCAACACTCCAAGTTAATTAGGTCCGCTTAAATTAACCGTCAAGTTTTCCTTAAGTTAATGAATTGGATGATTGCATACGACAACCCAAAGCATTCCTCACAAGTTCCCTACATGAATTGCATAATAGAGATACAAGCAAGAATCATTAAGTTCTTTGAAAACTATAAGTGTTGACGAGGCATTCGTTACTATGATTGCATGAAACTTATGCCAAGAATTCGTTTAACGCGATTGTTTATAAGCAACCTCCACTACTTGTGAATATAAGTTCATAACGATTAGGTGAAATTCACTTATATTCTAGCGTCAAATTCATGCATGAAAATTAAGTGTGCACTCTCAATAAACATACATAAATAGGTTATCAATAAAACAGTTAAACAAATTGAATTCACAACTTATGAAACGTAATTAGAAGTAATCAAATCAAAATGCAAGCATAAACATATATTTCGAATCACCCCCTAGCTAAAGGGGGGTTTAGTTCCTCATACAAAACAAAGAGAATTGAAATTAAACATTGAAATCAAAGAAACGCCTAAACATTCCAACAACTCAAACTTGAATTGTATGAACGTTTAGGCTCTCTTCTCTTCCTCTTTATTGTAGCATAAGGTCTAGGGATAATTGGTTTGGGGGATGGAAGTGTGGAATGGAAGAGGAGTGGTGGAGAAGTGGAAGGGGAATGGAAAAATGGTGTTTGGATTATAAGGGGAGAGATGGGAAGCTCACGGCTAGGGAAGGGAGAATGTGTTTGTAATGTGTTGTGTATGAAATGAGATGTTCATGAATGAATGAATGCAAGGGTATTTATAGGAGTAGTGGAGGGAACATATGGCTATGTCATTTGTAGGTGAAGTAGGTGGATGATAGGAGCATATTTATGAGACTTAAATGGCTTGTTCTCGTACATTTACGTTATGTTTCTTTAGTTATTTTAGTACTTTAAGCTATTTTCGTGTGTTTGTAGGTCCAAAGGGCTAAAGGAGCAAAAAGATGCATTTTGGAGACTTTTGGAGCACTTTTGGGCTAAGGACGGATAGCTTATGCTTGAAGTCAAAGTGTTGGACGAAATTGAAGACCTAATTGGAGCCAAAGTGTTGGAACCTTGTTCTCTTTAGTTTTAGGACATTTAAACCTTTCCTAATCCCAATCATGCCATGCATAACACACATCCATTCTAACACATTGTCATTGCACATGCATTTCCTTCATTAGTTAACCCACATGCACTTATCACTTATCATCACCACATATCATATCACTTAATCACTTATCACTTATCATCACCACTTAACCACTTATCATATCATAACCACATATCATATCACTTATCACTTATCACTTAACATAACATCCACCTACTTCACCTACAACATCCACTTCACCTACAACATCCACCTACTTCACCTACAACATCCACCCACTTCACCTACAACATCCACCTACTTCACCTACAACATCCACCTACTTCACCTACAACATCCACTTCACCTACAACATCCACCTACTTCACCTACAACATCCACCTACAACATCCACCTACTTCACCTACAAATGACATAGCCATATGTTCCCTCCACTACTCCTATAAATACCCTTGCATTCATTCATTCATGGACATCTCATTTCATACACAACACATTACAAACACATTCTCCCTTCCCTAGCCGTGAGCTTCCCATCTCTCCCCTTATAATCCAAACACCATTTTTCCATTCCCCTTCCACTTCTCAACCACTCCTCTTCCATTCCACACTTCCATCCCCCAAACCAATTATCCCTAGACCTTATGCTACAATAAAGAGGAAGAGAAGAGGGCCTAAACGTTCATACAATTCAAGTTTGAGTTGTTGGAATGTTTAGGCGTTTCTTTGATTTCAATGTTTAATTTCAATTCTCTTTGTTTTGTATGAGGAACTAAACCCCCCTTTAGCTAGGGGGTGATTCGAAATTATGTTTATGTTTGTAATATGATTTGATTACTTTTAATTACGTTTCATAAATTGTGAATTCAATTTGTTTAACTGTTTGATTGATAACCTATTTATGTATGTTTATTAAGAATGAACGCTTAATTTTCATGCATGAATTTGACGCTAGAATATAAGTGAGTTTCACGTAATAGTTATGAACTTATATTCACAAGTAGTGGAGGTTGCTTATAAACAATCGCGTTAAACAAATTCTTGGCATAAGTTTCATGCAATCATAGTAACGAATGCCTCGTCAACACTTATAGTTTTCATGATGCTTAATGATTCTTGCTTGTATCTCTATTATGCAATTCATGTAGGGAACTTGTGAGGAATGCTTTGGGTTGTCGTATGCAATCATCCAATTCATTAACTTAAGGAAAACTTGACGGTTAATTTAAGCGGACCTAATTAACCCGGGGTGTTGAGAATTCATGGTTTATTGAAATACAATTGGAAATCATTTTATTATGCAAGTGTAACATGTATGGAGATGAACCCCTTAGCTAGCCATACCATCCATTCATTTCCGTCAATTTCATATTTACAATTTGTTTTCTTTACAATCTATCCATTTTAGTTTAAATTCGTCCAAAATCAATCCCCCCATATTTTGTTTAAGTCTTAGTCTTAATCTTTCTTATTTTTAGTTTTGAATTCTTCGAGTTTAGTATAGTGTTTTAGTTTGTGTTTTTACGTTTTTGAGTCAAATCCAAGTGATTAACAATCCCTCCTAATCCCCGGTCCAGAACGATCCCTACTTGCACCTATACTACAATTGATAAAAAGAGGGTTTAATTTATGCGCGTATAATTCTCGCATCAAATTTTGGCGCCGTTGCCGGGGATTAGCAACTTTGCTAATCCCTTGGTTCTTTTCTTTTTTTTTTTGGTTTAGTTGTTTTCGTTTTAGTTTCTAACTTAATGTTGTTTTCTTTGTTTGTTGTTACTTTTGATATTTGATTTAGTTCTCTTTCTTTGATTTTAGGTACTAGAGAAGTAAGATATGGATTTTGCTAGCATTCAAGCTCAATTGGCAAATCTTACTTCTAAATTGTCGCCGTATGCCGAAAGGACCACAATGCAGAGTGTCCCTACATTTGGTGCTTCATATAGGCAAGGATTTCAAGCCAATCAATGTCCACAAAGAGATTGGAGGGATCATTCAAACTCTATATGGTGGGAAGATCAACAAGTTCAACGTGAAGCATATTGGCAACCATATGAGGAGTTCTATTCAAGACCTATGCAGCCACCACAACTTCATATGCAATATGCTCAATTAAATTCAAGTTCGCCAATAGATTATAATCAAATTCTTAATGAAATAAATTCTTTGGCGCAGGGGTCACAAAATCAAGCCAAGGAGGCTCAACAAGAAGCATATTGGCAACCATATGAGGAGTTCAATACAACACCTATGCAGCCACCACAACCTCCCCCACAACAATTCCAATCAAGTTCAAGTATGTCCATGGATAATGATAAAAATTTTCAATTACTAACCTCTTTGGCGCAGGGGTCACAAAATCAAGCCAAGGAGTTGGGTAAATTGGACGAGCAATTTGGGCAGATTATGGAGTTCATGAAACAAATTCAAGAGCAAAGTGAACTCTCCAACTCAACTATTGAAAACTCGAAGGAAGATTTTGAAATCCATAATGCTATCACTTTGGGAAGTGCTATGGAGGTTGGAGCTGACCTAAAAATGTCCAAACATAGCCTAGAAGTGGATGAAGAGCTGCTAATTGAGGAGGAGGAAGAAGACATGCACACAGCAAGGGTAGAACAACCCTTGCCGCAGCCCCCTAAGCCCTCTAAACCACCCACCACCAATAAGGACGTCCCAATTCCATGTTATTCTGATGTTATTCCACCCAATGTCCCTTTTCCTAGCAGGTTTTTGATTCCCAACCAAGAAGAGAGTAAAAAGGACATCGTGGAAGCCTTCCCAAAGGTGCAAAATGCTATTCAAATTCTTGGTGCAACACAGCAAGTTTTAGATGGTGTTGAATTCTTCAAAGGACTTTGTACACCAAGAAGAATGATTCAAGAGAAGGTAGTGGCTGGAGAAGATGTAGAAGGCATCAAAGAGGACATATTTGAAACCACAATTCCCAAGGAAGTTGGATTTTATGACACGGGACAAGTCATAACTTTCGAAGGGGTGTTTATTCTGGAGTTCATTTTGGAGCACACAGGTAAGCCGCCTCCCCGAATTTCAATTTTCTTTTATACTAACATGTGGTTAATGATCCAGGCACCCACTTTAGAATTTGAACCAATGCCGGTTCACTTCAAGTATCACCTTCCATTCAAGGACCAATTCCATGCCGTTTGATTTTATTTATGTAAAAAAAAAAAAAAAAAAAAAAAAACATGGCAGAATGATGGAGCTTCACAAAGGGCGTTTACTTGAAGCCCCACTACTGGGCAAAACTCTAGAAGCAGGAGGCATAGATGCGGAAGGCATCGGAGCAGAAGGCATCGAGGCGGAAGGCATCGGGGCGGAAGGTATCGGAGCGGGAGGCATCAAAGAAGAGGCCTCAATACTTGGCCAAACGCTGGATGAGCCCGGAAAAATGTGCCTCTGGAAGTAAGCCGCAAGCCTTTGACGGTCAGTTTGACGGTCACTTTGCATCCGACCATTGGATTCTTGTAGCTCATCAAGCTTCCTCTTCATACCCGTCGAATAGTTGTTGGCAAGCACGTGCAAACTTCTATTCTCGTACTTAAGCAGTTTGATCTCCTGCTTGAGACTTTCCACCTCTGCCATCAAAGATTCCACCTGACGGGAGCGGGCAAGCAGGCGTTGGCCCATGTTGGACACAGAACTCGCACACTGAACACTAAGTGCGAGGGATTCTTGAACGGCCAACTCATCGGACCGTCCTGACAGCAGCCTACTATCTTTTGGAGTAAGGAGGTTCCTAGCTACTATTGTAGCTGTTGTGGTGTCCTGCATCACAGAGTCTTCACCTGAAAGAGGACCGTTAGAAGATAAGAAAGAAGGGCGCCATACGTTACCTTGACGCGGCGCGGCCGTATCACTGCTGAGACTCAATTCTAAGCTAAGGTTCGATGGGTTTGCCATTTTTCAAAAGTGTTCAAAGAGATGGGGTGGATGGAGTTAATTCTCAAAGGGCCGGAGTCGATTTTCAAGAATGGGAATTCTTCAGAGTGTGTTTGTTGTGGTGATCGATAGCTCTATAAGAAGCCAAGGCGACGCGTCCAACCATTCGAAAAGCCGGAATTTCCGGCGTAATTTAGGCGACGCGTTCTCTGCTTTTCAGAAGACGCGTTCAACTTTGTCAAAAGATTTCTGACAAAGCTGAAAACACGTGGAGGCCATCATCGCAACTACACATCTTTAGCCGACAAAGCGCAAAGTTCGGCGACGCTTTCTCTGCTTTTCAGAAGACGTGTGCAGCTTTGTCAAAAGGAGCCGCATCTGCACTACCACGTGTCGTTCAGAAAGCGAAGGGGCGTCGTTCAGAAATCGAAGGGGCGCCTGCTCAGAAATCGAAGAGGCGTATTCAAAGATCGAAGAGGCGCCACTATTTCAAAAAGCCGGATTTGCGGGATCAAAACGTTTGTCGACAAAGGTAAAAAGTACCACCACTTGATATTATCTCTATATATGTCGACCTTCGTCTTTTATGGCAGGGCAAACCTGAAGAAAATGCCCAACTCTCCCTCACCTCTGAGGGTGCACTCCCAGCAAAGCCTTTCGAAATACTCAATTCTTTCTTCTTCCCCAAAGATGATACCAGATGCCTGGAGTACATATGACCCAGGAGGAAACGGCGGATTGAAGCATGTGCTGATTCATTCACCGTTTCTTCAAAGCAAAGGTATCTCATATCATCAAGGTCAAAAGCAAAAATATCTCATATCATGCTCTTTCCCTGTCTTTTTCTTTGTCCTTGTTCTTACTTGCATGGCAAAGTAAAAGAAGCAATCAGCCGGCACTTGGAGTCAGTCTACCGATCTGGAGCCAACTGCCCGGAATCTATTCCTGATTGCTTACCTAGCGTTGCTCTCGAGTAGTCATCTTCAACGGTTGATACACTTCCAAAGAAGGGACCACTCCTGCAAAGATTGAACAAAGAAACAGATAACAGGAGGAAGCTCAGACCTTCGGGGGAGACCCTAAAAGGAATCCTGCTGCCCAGTTCAAGAGTAGCACAAAGGAAAATCAACGATGGGCGGAAACCAGTTCAAGAGTAAGCCTGTGGAATCACAAAGATCAAAGCCTCAATGCAATCACCAAGGAGAAGAGGGAATTTACACTCCATAACCAGATTTGCATCCCTAAACTCTTCTCTTTGTTAATTACATTCTGCCATGTTTAGTATGTTTAAATTGCTTTTTGTGTGTTTACTTATGTTTTGTGTGAATCTATGCTTAAAACATTGAGGACAATGTTTGATTTAAGTGTGGGGGGGGGGGGGGTAACTAATGTTGTTAATTTAAATTCGTGGGATTTTATCACCCATAACTTCAAATGTTGTTCCTTGCTGTTTTAAGGTGTTTTTAAGTTGTTTTAGAGTGTTTTAGTGTGTTTTGTTTTATAATTCGAAAATCCCATAAAAATTTGAAAAAATTGTTTTGAAAAACCCAAAAAGAGTTGTTTTAAGAGTCGTTTTTGTGTGTTTGTGTCTTAGGGTACCTTCCAACACAATGATAAGGATTTGGTTTATAATTGCATGACGGTTAGAAAGAGTTATAAACATAGAGAAAAGTTTGATTTACTCTTGGTATATGCTTGGTTATGGTTATAATGTATGACTTCACATGCAATCATAAAAGAAAAAAATTCGTTTTTGTAACATGCTTGAAGGAAGGAACTCAAACAAACGCTACAACCCTGAGAGACTTGAGCCTATAACGTTCTTTGGAGAGTATAATCTGTGATTTCTTGTTTTCTAAAGTCGTTGCATGATCTCATTATTCTTTGCTTGGTTACTACTTAGAAGGCGTTTCATCATATAGTTCCAAATGCTAGAACTCATGCCCATTTCATTCAAAGCATGTTATTGATTTGCATAACACATATTCAAGAAGAAGTTGTGTAGTGACCACCACCATAGCCAAATAGCCTTACTTCCCATACTTCGTATATGTTGTAAGTTTTAACCCCGTTGAGCCTCGTTTTGCCTTTATTCCTTGTTTACCCACATCACCCCTTACCTAGCTTAGAGTAGGACTTTCCTATACCCTTGTTCTTAAAGTTTAGTGAGCATGACTTAAATGAATTCCTTTTGAGTTACATTATGCAAGAAAATGAGTGTGGGGGAGTAAAAGTTTGTTCTTACGTTTATATGTATGTTTTGAGATTCAAAAGAAAAAGAAGAAAAGAAAAAAAAAAAAAAAAAAAAAAAAAGGAGTGAAAATAAGTAAGAATGAACTCACGAGCGTTGATGGTTGAAGAAAGGGTCCAAAAAGTTGAATATGGCCCTAAGTTTTGTGTGATTTTCCCTTGGGTGTTCAAAGTTGACTTCTGCGTTCTTAAGGGAATTCTAAGTGTCTAATTCAATATTTTGCTCACTATTGCTTTAAGAATGTTTGTTTATCCTTCACCTTTCATTGTTAGCCAATACCCTAGCCCCGTTACTACCCTTTGACTTCTATATTGAGTGTTATGTATTTCAATTGTGGAGTTTGAACTTGGTATGAGCTTATGGTGTCACTGGTTCTCGCGTCTAAGTAGTAGCATTCCATTCATGAGATCATATCTAAACATGCTTATTAACTCCAGAAAATGCTTTCCTTATTATAACATATGTGAGTGTTCGTCTACATGTTTACATCAATCTTCTCACATATACCTAGTGTAGGGTGTGTAGTCAGAAAATCTGTGTGAAAAACGAGAGTACATCTAGTAAGAAATTGAGGGAATTCTCTAAAGGCATGTTACTACATTTGAAATGTGTTTTAATTGCTTAATTGTGAACTAGTATGTGGTGACTATGATTAAGAATGTACTTAAGTGTAAAGATGGCTCAAATCTGTGAGAATAATGATTTTTAACTTGTCATGTGCATTGGAAGTCCCTGATACGATTGTTGGAAGGTGTAGGTTGTGTTTTGTTCTTTTTGTTTTGTTTTTCTGTTTTGCTCGAGGACTAGCAAAAGCTAAGTGTGGGGGTATTTGATAGGAGCATATTTATGAGACTTAAATGGCTTGTTCTCGTACATTTACGTTATGTTTCTTTAGTTATTTTAGTACTTTAAGCTATTTTCGTGTGTTTGTAGGTCCAAAGGGCTAAAGGAGCAAAAAGATGCATTTTGGAGACTTTTGGAGCACTTTTGGGCTAAGGACGGATAGCTTATGCTTGAAGTCAAAGTGTTGGACGAAATTGAAGACCTAATTGGAGCCAAAGTGTTGGAACCTTGTTCTCTTTAGTTTTAGGACATTTAAACCTTTCCTAATCCCAATCATGCCATGCATAACACACATCCATTCTAACACATTGTCATTGCACATGCATTTCCTTCATTAGTTAACCCACATGCACTTATCACTTATCATCACCACATATCATATCACTTAATCACTTATCACTTATCATCACCACTTAACCACTTATCATATCATAACCACATATCATATCACTTATCACTTATCACTTAACATAACATCCACCTACTTCACCTACAACATCCACTTCACCTACAACATCCACCTACTTCACCTACAACATCCACCCACTTCACCTACAACATCCACCTACTTCACCTACAACATCCACCTACTTCACCTACAACATCCACTTCACCTACAACATCCACCTACTTCACCTACAACATCCACCTACAACATCCACCTACTTCACCTACAAATGACATAGCCATATGTTCCCTCCACTACTCCTATAAATACCCTTGCATTCATTCATTCATGGACATCTCATTTCATACACAACACATTACAAACACATTCTCCCTTCCCTAGCCGTGAGCTTCCCATCTCTCCCCTTATAATCCAAACACCATTTTTCCATTCCCCTTCCACTTCTCAACCACTCCTCTTCCATTCCACACTTCCATCCCCCAAACCAATTATCCCTAGACCTTATGCTACAATAAAGAGGAAGAGAAGAGGGCCTAAACGTTCATACAATTCAAGTTTGAGTTGTTGGAATGTTTAGGCGTTTCTTTGATTTCAATGTTTAATTTCAATTCTCTTTGTTTTGTATGAGGAACTAAACCCCCCTTTAGCTAGGGGGTGATTCGAAATTATGTTTATGTTTGTAATATGATTTGATTACTTTTAATTACGTTTCATAAATTGTGAATTCAATTTGTTTAACTGTTTGATTGATAACCTATTTATGTATGTTTATTAAGAATGAACGCTTAATTTTCATGCATGAATTTGACGCTAGAATATAAGTGAGTTTCACGTAATAGTTATGAACTTATATTCACAAGTAGTGGAGGTTGCTTATAAACAATCGCGTTAAACAAATTCTTGGCATAAGTTTCATGCAATCATAGTAACGAATGCCTCGTCAACACTTATAGTTTTCATGATGCTTAATGATTCTTGCTTGTATCTCTATTATGCAATTCAGGTAGGGAACTTGTGAGGAATGCTTTGGGTTGTCGTATGCAATCATCCAATTCATTAACTTAAGGAAAACTTGACGGTTAATTTAAGCGGACCTAATTAACCCGGGGTGTTGAGAATTCATGGTTTATTGAAATACAATTGGAAATCATTTTATTATGCAAGTGTAACATGTATGGAGATGAACCCCTTAGCTAGCCATACCATCCATTCATTTCCGTCAATTTCATATTTACAATTTGTTTTCTTTACAATCTATCCATTTTAGTTTAAATTCGTCCAAAATCAATCCCCCCATATTTCGTTTAAGTCTTAGTCTTAATCTTTCTTATTTTTAGTTTTGAATTCTTCGAGTTTAGTATAGTGTTTTAGTTTGTGTTTTTACGTTTTTGAGTCAAATCCAAGTGATTAACAATCCCTCCTAATCCCCGGTCCAGAACGATCCCTACTTATACTTATACTACAATTGTCAAAAAGAGGGTTTAATTTATGCGCGTATAATTCTCGCATCAATGTTGTAGGTGAAGTAGGTGGATGTTGTAGGTGAAGTGGATGTTCTAGGTGAAGTAGGTGGATGTTATGTTAAGTGATAAGTGATAAGTGATATGATATGTGGTTATGATATGATAAGTGGTTAAGTGGTGATGATAAGTGATAAGTGATTAAGTGATATGATATGTGGTGATGATAAGTGATAAGTGCATGTGGGTTAACTAATGAAGGAAATGCATGTTCAATGACAATGTGTTAGAATGGATGTGTGTTATGCATGGCATGATTGGGATTAGGAAAGGTTTAAATGTCCTAAAACTAAAGAGAACAAGGTTCCAACACTTTGGCTCCAATTAGGTCTTCAATTTCGTCCAACACTTTGGCTTCAAGCATAAGCTATCCGTCCTTAGCTCAAAAGTGCTCCAAAAGTCTCCAAAATGCATCTTTTTGCTCCTTTAGCCCTTTGGACCTACAAACACACGAAAATAGCTTAAAGTACTAAAATAACTAAAGAAACATAACGTAAATGTACGAGAACAAGCTATTTAAGTCGCATGAATATGCTCCTATCAAATACCCCCACACTTATCTTTTGCTAGTCCTCGAGCAAAACAAAACAAAAGAACACGAAACTAGACAAAACGAACAAAACACAACCTACACCTTCCAACAATCGTCTCACGGATTTCCAATGCACAAGACAAGTTAAAAATCATTATTCCCACAGATTTTAGCCATCTTGACACTTAAGTACATTCTTAATCATAGTCACCACATACTAATTCACAATTAAGCATTTAAAACTATATTTTGAATGTAGTAACATGCCTTAGAGAATTTGCTCAATTCCTTACAAGATATGCTCTCGTGTTTTACACAGATTTTCTGACTACACACCCTAAACTAGTTATATGTGAGAAGATTGATGTAATCATAAAAACGAACACTCACATATATGTATTTCAAAGGAAGCAATTTCTGGAGTTAATAAGCATGTTTAGATATGATCTCATGAATGGAATGCTACTACTTAGACGCGAGAACCAGTGATACCATATGCTCATACCAAGTTCAAACTCCACAAATTGAAATACACAACACTGAAAATAGAAGTCAAGGGTTGTAACGGGGCTTGGGGTATGTGGATAACAAAGAAGGGATATGGAAAACAAAGGTTTTTAAAGAAATAGTGAGCAAAGCATTTGAATCAACTTAGAATTCACTTTTGAATGAAAACTCAACTTTTGAACAAAAAGGGAGAATTTAGACAATTTACGCCCAGAATTGGTGTTTTGGAACCTTTCTTCAATCACTTATTCTTTCATTTTTTTTTTTTTCAAGCTCTTTTTTTTTTTTTTCTTTCTTTCTTTCTTTTCTCTTTTTTTTTGTCTTTTCTTTTGAATCTCAAAACATCAACACTTAAACATTCTCTCCCCCACACTTATTTTCTTTCATAATGTAACTCAAAAGGAATTCAATTAAGTCATGCTCACTATCTTTTAAGAACAAGGGTGGGGATTGTCCTAAACTAGGCTAGGTGAGGAAAATGTGGGTAAACAAAGAATAAAGGCTAAACAAGGCTCAACGGGGTTAAAACTTACAACATATATGAAGTATGGGAAGTAAGGCTATTTGGCTATGGTGGTGGTCACTACACAACTTCTTCTTGAATATGTGTTATGCAAATCAATAACATGCTTTGAATGAAATGGGCATGAGTTCTAGCATTTAGTTCTATCATGATACAATTGCATTCTAAGTAGCAACCAAGCAAGGAATAATGAGATCATGCAACAACTTTAGAAAATAAAGAATCACAGAAAATAACTCTCCAAAGAAAGTAATGGCTCGAGTCTCACAGGGATGTAGCGTTTGTTTGAGTTTCTTCCTTCAAGCATGTTACAAAAACGAATTTTTTTTTCTTTTATGATTGCATGTGAAGTCATACATTATAACCATAACCAAGCATATACCAAGAGTAAATCAAACTTTTCTCTATGTTTATAACTCTTTCTAACCGTCATGCAATTATAAACCAAATCCTTATCGTTGTGTTGGAAGGTACCCTAAGACACAAACACACACACAAAAACAACTTTAAAACAACTCTTTTTGGGTTTTTCAAAACAATTTTTCAAATTTTTATGGGATTTTCGAATTATAAAACAAAACACACTAAAACACTCTAAAACAACTTAAAAACACCTTAAAATAGCAAGGAACAACATTAGAAGTTATGGTGGATAAAACCCTACGAATTTGCATCAAAACACTTTAGTTACCCCCCCGACACTTAAATCAAACATTGTCCTCAATGTTTTAAGCATAGATTCACACAAAACATAAGTAAACACACAAAAACAACTTAAAAACTAAACATGGCATAATGTAATTAACAAAGAGAAGAGTTTAGGGACGCAAATCTGGTTATGGAGTGTAAATTCCCTCTTCTCCTTGGTGATTGCATTGAGGCTTTGATCTTTGTGATTCCACAGGCTTACTCTTGAACTGGTTTCTGCCCATCGTTGATTTTCCTTTGTGCTACTTCTTGAACTGGGCAGCAGGATGGTTCTTTTGGTTTCCCCCGAAGGTCTGAGCTTCCTCCTGTTATCTGTTTCTTTGTTCAATCTTTGCAGGAGTGGTCCCTTCTCTGGAAGTGTAACAACCGTTGAAGATGACTACTCGAGAGCAACGCTAGGTAAGCAATCAGGAATAGATTCCAGGCAGTTGGCTCCAGATCGGAAGACTGACTCCAAGTGCCGGCTGATTGCTTCTTTTACTTTGCCATGCAAGTAAGAACAAGGACAAAGAAAAAGACAGGGAAAGAGCATGATATGAGATACTTTTGCTTTTGACCTTGATGATATGAGATACCTTTGCTTTGAAGAAGGGGTGAATGAATCAGCACATGCTTCAATCCGCCGTTTCCTCCTGGGTCATATGTACTCCAGGCATCTGGTATCATCTTTGGGGAAGAAGAAAGAATTGAGTATTTTGAAAGGCTTTGCTGGGAGTGCGCCCTCAGAGGTAAGGGAGAGTTGGGCATTTTTTTCAGGTTTGCCCTGCCATAAAAGACGAAGGTCGACATATATAGAGATAAAATCAAGTGGTGGTACTTTTTACCCTTGTCGACAAACGTTTTGATCCCGCAAATCCGGCTCTTTGAAATAGTGGCGCCTCTTCGATCTTTGAATACGCCTCTTCGATTTCTGAGCAGGCGCCCCTTCGATTTCTGAACGACGCCCCTTCGCTTTCTGAACGACACGTGGTAGTGCAGATGCGGCTCCTTTTGACAAAGCTGCACGCGTCTTCTGAAAAGCAGAGAAAGCGTCGCCGAACTTTGCGCTTGTCGGCTAAAGATGTGTAGATGCGATGATGGCCTCCACGTGTTTTCAGCTTTGTCAGAAATCTTTTGACAAAGTTGAACGCGTTTTCTGAAAAGCCGAGGGGGCGTCGCCTAAATTACGCCGGAAAATCCGGCTCTTTGAATCGGTAGACGCGTCGTCTTGGCTTTTTATAGAGCTATCAATCACCCCAACACACACACTCTGAAGATTTCCCATTCCTGAAACTCGACTCTGGCCCTTTGTGAAATTTTAACTCCATCCACCCCTTCTCTTTGAACATCGTTGAAAAAAAATGGCGAATTCATCGAACCTTCGCTTAGATTTGAGTCTCAGCAGCGATCCGGTTGCGCCCCGTCAAGGTAATGTATGGCGCCCTTCTTTTTTATCTTCTAACGGTCCTCTTTCAGGTGAAGACTCTGTGATGCAGGACGCCACAACAGCTACAATAGTAGCTAAAAACCTCCTCACTCCAAAAGATAGTAGGCTGCTGTCAGGACGGTCCGATGAGTTGGCCGTTCAAGAGTCCCTCGCACTTAGTGTTCAGTGTGCGAGTTCTGTGTCCAACATGGGCCAACGCCTGCTTGCTCGGTCCCGCCAAGTGGAATCGTTGATGGCAGAGGTGGAAAGACTTAAGCAAGAGATCCAGCAGCTTAAGTACGAGAATAGAAGTTTGCATGTGCTTGCAAATAACTATTCGTCGGGGATGAAGAGGAAGCTTGATGAGCTGCAAGAATCTGAGGGTCGAATTCACAGTGACCGTCAAAGGCTTGCGTCTTATCTCCAGAGGCACCTTTTTCCTGGGTCATCCAGCGCTTGGCCAAGTATTGAGGCCTGGAATGCTCTAGCTCCGATGCCTCCCGCTCCGATGGCTTCCGCTCCGATGCCTCCCGCTTCTATGCCTCCCGCTTCTATGCCTTCCGCTTCTGCGCCTCGTAGTGGGGCTTCACGCAAACAACCTTTGTGAAGCTCCACCTTTCTCCATGTTTAGTATCTTTCTTTTTTTTTTTTTTTTTTTTTTTTATTAACATAAATAAAATCAAACGGCATGGAATTGGTCCTTGAATGGAAGGTGATACTTGAAGTGAACCGGCAGTGGTTTGAATTCTAGTGTAGGTGCCTGATTAAAAAAAAATAGCAAGTTAGTATAAAATCTAATGGAATTTGGAAAAAAAAACTTACTTGTTTTGTCCGATAAGAACTCAATGACAAACACCACTCTTTTGAAAGTTTCAGGGATATTGGATTTGGCCAGATTGCAAGTGATGGTTATGACTTGTCCAATGTCATCAAATTTAACTTCTTTGGATTTTGTGGTTTCAAGAACGTCCTCTTTGATGAATTCATGACATTCCCTACTTGTCACCTTTGAAAGGGCTTCCAAGATGTCTTTTTCACCTTCTTCTTCCTTGGAAGTCATGAATCTGCAAGGAATAGGGATACTTGTTGGAACGGGGTTAAAAATAATGAAATTTGGAACAACCATACCTGTATTAGATGGCATAGGAGCAATAGGTGCCTCCGGTAAAGGTGTTTCCACCCTTTCCGTGGGTTGGGTGTGTTCCTCTTCCTTGTGATTTGATTTTGATGGTTGAGGGTCCGTTCCAACCTCCTTGTCACTTCTCAACATGATTTCCTTGGCAATTTCAAATTCTCCCTTCGGATTTGCAATGGTTGAACTAGGGAGTTCGCCTTGGTCTCGAAACTGTCCTACGAACTCCGCGATCTGCCCAATTTGCTTATCCAAGTGGTCCAACCTTTGTGGTGGCTGCATAGGCGTTGAATAGAACTCCTCATATGGCTGCCAATATCCTTCTTGTTGAGCCTCATTGTCTTGAATTTGTGAGCCCTGCACCAAACAAATTAATTCATTAAGCTTTTGATTATAATCTATTGACGAACTTGAGTTTGGTTGGGCATATTGAATATGAGGTTGTGGTGGCTGCCAATATCCTCCTTGTTGAGCATTTTGAGGTTCCCACCACATAGAGTTTGAATGATCACTCCAATCCGAATTGTAAGTATTGGAAAACACGTTATTCCTTGATTGAAGATTAGATATATCAACTCTTTGCATTTGGGACCTTTCCATGAGCTGTGACAAAAGAGAAGCGTTATCAAGTGCCATGTTGTTCTTAACAAACAAAACACAAATAAAAACTAAATCGAAAAGACAATACAGAAACAAACAATCCAAGGGATTAGCAAATTTTCTAATCCCCGGCAACGGCGCCAAAATTTGATGCGTGATTTATACGCACACAAATTAAACCCTCTTTTCGTCAAATTGTAGTAAGTATATAAGTAGGGATCGTTCTGGACCGGGGATTAGGAGGGATTGTTAATCACTTGGATTTGACTCAAAAACGTAAAAACGTAATAATAAACACTAAACTAGACTCAAAGAATGTAAAACTAAACTTTAAAACACTAAGACAAACCAAAGACTCAAAATGCTTTTAAAAACACAAACTAAAATGATTTCTAACTAAATTGACATTAAAGTAAAGGGGGATTTAAGTTTATACGAAATTAAATTAAATGAACAAATTAAAACAGAATGTAAATATGAAATTGATGAAATAGAATGGATGAATGCTAGCTAAGGGGGTCATCTCCACATATGTTACACTTGCATAATAAAAAGATTTCCAATTACATTTCAATAAATTATGAATTCTCAACACTCCAAGTTAATTAGGTCCGCTTAAATTAACCGTCAAGTTTTCCTTAAGTTAATGAATTGGATGATTGCATACGACAACCCAAAGCATTCCTCACAAGTTCCCTACATGAATTGCATAATAGAGATACAAGCAAGAATCATTAAGTTCTTTGAAAACTATAAGTGTTGACGAGGCATTCGTTACTATGATTGCATGAAACTTATGCCAAGAATTCGTTTAACGCGATTGTTTATAAGCAACCTCCACTACTTGTGAATATAAGTTCATAACGATTAGGTGAAATTCACTTATATTCTAGCGTCAAATTCATGCATGAAAATTAAGTGTGCACTCTCAATAAACATACATAAATAGGTTATCAATAAAACAGTTAAACAAATTGAATTCACAACTTATGAAACGTAATTAGAAGTAATCAAATCAAAATGCAAGCATAAACATATATTTCGAATCACCCCCTAGCTAAAGGGGGGTTTAGTTCCTCATACAAAACAAAGAGAATTGAAATTAAACATTGAAATCAAAGAAACGCCTAAACATTCCAACAACTCAAACTTGAATTGTATGAACGTTTAGGCTCTCTTCTCTTCCTCTTTATTGTAGCATAAGGTCTAGGGATAATTGGTTTGGGGGATGGAAGTGTGGAATGGAAGAGGAGTGGTGGAGAAGTGGAAGGGGAATGGAAAAATGGTGTTTGGATTATAAGGGGAGAGATGGGAAGCTCACGGCTAGGGAAGGGAGAATGTGTTTGTAATGTGTTGTGTATGAAATGAGATGTTCATGAATGAATGAATGCAAGGGTATTTATAGGAGTAGTGGAGGGAACATATGGCTATGTCATTTGTAGGTGAAGTAGGTGGATGTTGTAGGTGAAGTAGGTGGATGTTGTAGGTGAAGTGGATGTTCTAGGTGAAGTAGGTGGATGTTATGTTAAGTGATAAGTGATAAGTGATATGATATGTGGTTATGATATGATAAGTGGTTAAGTGGTGATGATAAGTGATAAGTGATTAAGTGATATGATATGTGGTGATGATAAGTGATAAGTGCATGTGGGTTAACTAATGAAGGAAATGCATGTTCAATGACAATGTGTTAGAATGGATGTGTGTTATGCATGGCATGATTGGGATTAGGAAAGGTTTAAATGTCCTAAAACTAAAGAGAACAAGGTTCCAACACTTTGGCTCCAATTAGGTCTTCAATTTCGTCCAACACTTTGGCTTCAAGCATAAGCTATCCGTCCTTAGCCCAAAAGTGCTCCAAAAGTCTCCAAAATGCATTTTTTTGCTCCTTTAGCCCTTTGGACCTACAAACACACGAAAATAGCTTAAAGTACTAAAATAACTAAAGAAACATAACGTAAATGTACGAGAACAAGCTATTTAAGTCGCATGAATATGCTCCTATCAAAGAACCTTCTAGCTAGCATTCATCCCTTCATTTCATCACATTCATATATACTATCTGTTTTAATTCGAATCTGTACATTTTAGTTTAATTTCATCCAAAACCAATCCCCCTTTACTTTAATGTTCAATTTAGTTAGAAATACATTTAGTTTGTGTTTATGAGTGTTTTGATTCATTTTATTTCCCAATTTCGTCCAAATTCACCAAAGTGCTCAAAACTGCCCAGAAAGTGATTTTAAGGCAGTTTTGAGTGTTTTGGGTGATGTTTGAGTCTTTTGGTTTGTTTTAATGTTTTAAGTGTTTAGTTTTACATTCTTTGAGTTAGAAAGTGTTTTAGTTTGTGTTTATGAGTGTTTTGATTCATTTTGTTTCCCAATTTCGTCCAAATTCACCAAAGTGCTCAAAACTGCCCAGAAAGTGATTTTAAGGCAGTTTTGAGTGTTTTGGGTGATGTTTGAGTCTTTTGGTTTGTTTTAGTGTTTTAAAGTTTAGTTTTGCATTCTTTGAGTCTAGTATAGTGTTTTATATTGTGTTTTTACGTTTGAATCAAATCATAATCTTAAATTCGTCCAACATTGGGTTTAAGGTCAGAAACTGCCTAGTTAGTGTTTTTAGGCAGTTTTGAGTCTTTTGAACTTGTTTTGAGTCCTTTGAGTCTTTGTGAACGTTTTTAACTTTGTTTTTACGTTTTTGAGTCAAATCCAAGTGATTAACAATCCCTCCTAATCCCCGGTCCAGAACGATCCCTACTTATACATATACTACAATTTGACGAAAAGAGGGTTTAATTTATGCGCGTATAAATCTCGCATCAAATTTTGGCGCCGTTGCCGGGGATCGAACCCGGGTCACCCGCGTGACAGGCGGGAATACTTACCACTATAGGGATCGTTCTGGACCGGGGATTAGGAGGGATTGTTAACCACTTGGATTTGACTCAAAAACGTAAAATAACAATATGAAACACTATACTAGACTCAAAGAATGCAAAGCTAAACTTTAAAACACTAAGACAAACCAAAAGACTCAAAACAACACAAACACACTCAAATCTGCCTAAAAACCACTTTCTGGGCAGATTTGAACACAAACACAAATTTGGACGAAATTAAGTAATAACTTGACTCAAGAACGTAAAAACACAATATAAAACACTAAACCAACTTAAAGAATGTAAAACTAAACACTTAAAACATTAAAACAAACCAAAAGACTCAAACATCACCCAAAACACTCAAAACTACCTTAAAATCACTTTCTGGGCAGTTTTGAGCACTTTGGTGAATCTGGACTAAATTGGGAAATAAAATGAATCAAAACACTTAAAAGCACAAACTAAATTGATTTCTAACTAAATTGGACATTAAAGTAAAGGGGGATTTAGATTTATACGAAAATTGAAATAACAAAACAAGTTAATAAACTAAACAGATTGTAAAACGAATTTGATGGAATGGAATGAATGGATGATAGAATGGCTAAGGGGTTTGATAAGTCATATTTTGCATGCATCTATATCTCCCTTATTTGGCGTCTTTGTGATGTTTTGGATTAAACTAGTTGCGTTTTACATTGTTTTGTGTTAGTGTGCAGCCAAGTGTGTACTAAGATCAAAGGGAAAGCAAATGAAGTAAAAACATTCCAGAAATGATGTGAAGTGTTAAATGGTGCAATTCGGCCATATTGAGTGATTCTAATCAAAACAAGCATTGAAATCAGATTATGTGGTTTCAACATCAAAACATGCATTCACTTGCATGTCACAACCTTGGCCGTGTGTTCCCATATCATCCCATCATTTGATACAATTCTAGCACCAAATCAGATTCCTCACAATCCCATTTCCATCACTTAATTCATTTCAGCCATTTTGACACCAACAAACACAAACATCCATTCCGTGCACTCCATTACATTTCTACACATCACCTTTGCATTCCCATCTCTTTCATGTCCAATCCGTGCACTTCCATACCCAATTCCAGATTATTCTAACAGTTTCAGATTGTCCACTCCCTTGTGGCAGACTTTGCACATGTATCTTGGATTAAATACCCATATACCTGCAGATTATGTCCATTCCTTGCATCCTTTATTCCAGAAATTCACTCATCCCTTTACCCATGCCGTGTGCCCATTTCACATTTCCAGAATTTGTACAAACAATTCACTTTTGGCAGATTCCACTCATGCTTGCAGACATTCCACATGTGTTTTGGATTAAATAAACCACACTTGCAGATCATGTCCATGCTTTGCAGGTATCACACTCAGAAACCCATCATTCCATCTGATTTATGCTCTGCCATCTGAGTTAAACAAATGTTAGATCCAATCTGAATGTTGGGGGATCACACACACTCTATTTGGCTGCATTTTCTGTCCATCATTCACAAAAATTCGTCCTCTCCATTGCATTGCATTCTACATTCTTCTCCTTTCACAGAAACTGCTCATTTTCTCCCCCTTTCCCATCCGCAAGGTTCCTTCTTCATTTTCAGTCCATTACACACTCTAAAACCCCCCTACTTCACTCCATTCTCTGTCCATTTCTGTCCTAAGGGCAGAAACCATCCAAACCAAACCAATCTACTTCATCCGCACCACATTTGGAGAAGCAACACCAAGGAACTCTTCAAGGACTTCAACATCAGTTTTGGCTTCAAGGGTTCATTCTTATCAATTCTATGTTCATTCATGTTTCATAAGTTTATGTTAAATCTTTTGTAGACATGAATTGTAACTAAGCTTCCTCTAGGGATTCGATGTAACCTTGCAAAGTTTGCCATGTAATTAAGTTAGAATGCTCATTTTGTCCATCTATTTCTTGTTTCATTTTCTGTTTTAATGGTGACTTAATGTATTGATTTTAATGTTTGATCATCATTTGAATTAATCACTAAGTTGTGTAGCCAAGATTAAAGCACACATCATGCATGATCTTGGTAGATATGTGAATGAATGAAGGGAGTGTTTAGCACACATCCTGCCGAGTTACTCCCTTCGGTTTTATGAAAGTTTCTTGTACATTACATAATCTTGATTATGAACCAAAGTTGCACATCACAATTAGGCTCATGATTAGAGACATTTGATCAAATCCACACATCATATGGTTGATCATATCCAAGTGAAACAAACTCAAGAAATAGGTAGATGAATGAGTATAAACTAACTTGACAAACATGGATTTAATTGAGCAATGGTGAAATCGAATCCCTAGTTTCATTTCCATTGATACTATCTCGTTATATTGGTTGTTGATTCATTTAGTTGTGTTTACTTCTTTTATTTATGCTTTTAAGTAACAACAACAAATCTGCTCAATTTGATTAGTTTGATTCATTTCTTAGATTTCTTGCAAACAAGTAGTTACATAGGTCCAATTAGTCCCTGTGGATTCGACACCCTTACTTATGCCATTATACTAAACATATTCTAGCATTAGGAAGGAATATTACATCAACAAAAATGGCGCCGTTGCCGGGGACTGATTTCAGTCCCTTGTAATTGCTTGTTTGCTTGTTTGCTATTTTGATTAGTGTCAAGGTTCATAACTTGTCAAATTGATAATTGGAAGTTGATTTAAGTTGCATACATTTCAGGTGTGGAAAAGAATCCCTTAGCCATTCCATTATCCATTGGTTTACATCAACTTGCTTTACAATCTGGTTTTGTTATAATCTGACCATTTAATTGCATTTCGTCCAAATACAATTTCCCCCATATTTTGTTAGGTTTTAGGCTTAGAATCTGTCTTATCTTGTGTTTTGAAGCATTTTGAGTCAAGCTCAAACCTAATTTTCGTCCAAAATTGAGTTTAGTGTCAAAACTGCCCAATTTGTGTTTTTAGGCAGTTTTGAGTTTTTTTAGCTTGTTTTGAGTCTTGTGAATCTGTTTTGAGTCCTTTGAGTCTTTGTTTTGTCCAAATTAGTTAGAAAGTGTTTTGATTTGTGTTTATAAGTGTTTTGATTCAAGTTTCCATCCAATTTCGTCCAAATTAGTGTAGGTGCTCAAAACTGCCCAGAAAGTGGTTTTTAGGCAATTTTGAGTCTTCTAGTTGCTGTTTTGGGTTTTAGGATTGTTTAAGTGTTCTAAGCGTTTAGTTCCACATCCCTTGAGTCCTTTCAAACGTTTTTAAGTTTATTTTTGTTCATTTCATTGTTGTTTGCTAGTAGATTTTCATTCACACTTGTGTTATTTTATTTAAGGTAGTTTATGTCAAATAGACTTGTTGAGTTAGGCCAAAGAATTGAACGGTTGAAGGGCAACACTTTGGACAACTTTGTGCCATCAAGTTCATCCCTAATCAGTGAGGAAGAGGAAAGGACTTCACCTAGTTCAACAAGTAAAGGATCTGAGCAATTTGATTGGGAAAGAGAGGAAGAGATGGCGGGCAACCAAGATGAACTTAGAGCTTTGGAGGACTTTGCTCAACCAATCATACCAAATTCACCTTCATGCATCTTGCTGCCTGATAGAAGCATATTTAGGCGACTTACTTAGCTTGTTTTCGTGCATTTATATTGTTAATTCATAGTTGTTTTAGTCGTTTAAGCCATTTTCGTGTGTTTCTAGGTTCATATGGCTAAGGATGCAAAAAGATGCATTTTGGAGCATTTTGGAGCAAAATTGGACTTGGAATGGATAGCTTATGTTTGGAGCAAAAGGAATGGACGAAATTGAAGGATTCCTAATCCATTGCAACCACATGCATTCACATGCATAAATCAGCCACATGCATCTCCCATCACCATATCAGATTTCCATCATATTCACATGCATTCCATCCTTAATACATTGCACATGCACTCCCTTTAATTAATTAAGCCACATGCACTCCCATCCATTTCATCATTGCAGCCAACACATGCTTTCACATGCATTTTCAGATTGTCCCCTTGCACATGCAGCCACATATTCATTGCACATGCAATTTCAACCCACATGCATCCTTTAATCATTCAAACATGCAGCCACATTCCCTCCTAGCTGTCATGTTCCCCCCATTTCACCTATAAATAAGCATTCATTCTCATTCATTCTCATTCACTCTTCCATATTCCAGAAATTCGTCAAAACCTCTCCACACCCTTGCAGCAGCCACCAAAACACTTTTCTCCTCCATTGCAGCCACTCCAACCACTCCCCAAACCATTCACACCATCAAACTATCCTTAGACCTTGTGCTACAACGAAGAGGAAGATAAGAGGGCCTAAACGTTCATACAATTCAAGTTTGAGTTGTTGGAATGTTTAGGCGTTTCTTTGATTCTCTTTGTTTTGTACCATGAGGAACTAAACCCCCCTTGGTTAGGGGGTGATTCGAATATATGTTTATGCTTGCATTTTGATTTGAATACTTCTAATTGCGTTTCATAAGTTGTGGATTCAATTCGTTTAACTGTTTGATTGATAACTTATTTATGTATGTTCATTGAGAGTGCACACTTAATTTTCATGCATGAATATGACGCTAGAATATAAGTGAGTTTCACCTAATCGTTATGAACTTATATTCACAAGTAGTGGAGGTTGCTTATAAACAATCGCGTTAAATGAATTCTTGGCATAAGTTTCATGCAATCCATAGTAACGAATGCCTCGTCAACACTTATAATTTTCATAGAGCGTAATGATTCTTGCTTGTACCTCTTCTATGCATTCATGTTGAGGACTTGTGGGGAATGTTTTGAATTGTCGCATGCATCATCCAATTCAATAACGTTAGGAAGATTTGAAGGTTAATTAGTGCATCACGGTTAACTTGGGGTGTTGAGTATCATAGTTTATTGAAATGCAATTGGAAATCATTTTATTATGCAAGTATAACATGTATGGAGATGAACCCCTTAGCCATTCTATCATCCATTCATTCCATTCCATCAAATTCGTTTTACAATCTGTTTAGTTTATTAACTTGTTTTGTTATTTCAATTTTCGTATAAATCTAAATCCCCCTTTACTTTAATGTCCAATTTAGTTAGAAATCAATTTAGTTTGTGCTTTTAAGTGTTTTGATTCATTTTATTTCCCAATTTCGTCCAGATTCACCAAAGTGCTCAAAACTGCCCAGAAAGTGATTTTAAGGCAGTTTTGAGTGTTTTGGGTGATGTTTGAGTCTTTTGGTTTGTTTTAATGTTTTAAGTGTTTAGTTTTACATTCTTTGAGTCTAGTTTAGTGTTTTATATTACGTTTTTACGTTTGTGATTCAATTTGTTACATAAATTCGTCAAAAGTACTCAAAGTGTCCAAAACTGCCCAGAAAGTGATTTTAAGGCAGTTTTGAGTGTTTTGGGTAATGTTTGAGTCTTTTGGTTTGTTTTAGTGTTTTAAAGTTTAGTTTTGCATTCCTTGAGTCTAGTATAGTGTTTCATATTGTTATTTTACGTTTTTGAGTCAAATCCAAGTGGTTAACGATCCCTCCTAATCCCCGGTCCAGAACGATCCCTACTTATACTTATACTACAATTGACAAAAAGAGGGTTTAATTTGTGTGCGTATAAACCACGCATCAAATTTTGGCGCCGTTGCCGGGGATTAGCAAATTTGCTAATCTCTTGGATTGTTCGTTTCTGTTATGTATTTTAGTTTTAGTTTTTGATTTGTGTTTTGTTTGTTGAATTCAAGTACTAGAGAAGAACAACATGGCACTTGATAATGCTTCTCTTTTGTCACAGCTCATGGAAAGGTCCCAAATGCAAAGCGTTGATATATTTGATCTTCAATCAAGGAATAACGTGTTTTCCAATACTTACAATTCAGATTGGAGTGATCATTCAAACTCTATGTGGTGGGAAGCTCAACATGTTCAAGAAGAAGGATATTGGCAGCCACCACAACCTCATATTCAATATGCCCAACCAAATTCAACTTCGTCAATAGATTATAATCAAAAGCTTAATGAATTAATTTGTTTGGTGCAGGGCTCACAAAATCAAGACAATGAGGCTCGACAAGAAGGATATTGGCAGCCATATGAGGAGTTCTATTCAACGCCTATGCAGCCACCACAAAGGTTGGACCACTTGGAAAAGCAAATTGGGCAGATCGCGGAGTTCGTAGCACAGTTTCGAGACCAAGGCGAACTCCCTAGTTCAACCATTGAAAACTCGAAGGAAGATTTTGAAATCCATAATGCTATCACTTTGGGAAGTGCTATGGAGGTTGGAGCTGACCTAAAAATGTCCAAACATAGCCTAGAAGTGGATGAGGAGTTGCAATTTGAGAAAGAGGAATACACCCAACCCACGGCAAGGGTGGAAACACCTTTGCCGGAGGCACCTATTGCTCCTACGCCATCTAATTCAAGTAAGGTTGTTCCAAATTTGATTAATTCTAACCCCATTCCACCTAATATCCCTATTCCTTGCAGGTTCATGAATTCCAAGGAAGAAGAAAGTGAAAAAGACATCTTGGAAGCCCTTCCAAAGGTGCAAAGTAGGGAATGTCATGAATTCATCAAAGAGGACGTTCTTGAGGCAAACAACCCCAAAGAAGTTGAATTTTATGACACAAGACAAAGACCAATCCTCACATCAAATCTGTCCAAGAGCAAAGTTCCTGAAATGTTCAAAGAAGATGTGTTTATCCTTGAGTTCATGTCGGAGCACATAAGTAAGCCACCTCCTCCAATTTCAATTTTCTTTTATACTAACATGTTGTTAATGATTCAGGCATCCAATCTTGAATTTAAACCATTACCGAATCATTTCAAGTATCACCGCCCATTCAAAGATAAATTCCATGCCGATTGATTTGATAAAAAAAAAAAAAGAAAAAAAAGGAAAAAAAAGAAAAGAAAAAAAAAATAAATAAAATAAAGCAGATGTAGCCTTCACAGAGGTTGTTTGCTTGAGGCCCCACTACGTGGCTTTACTCTTGAAGCGGAAGGCGTAGGAACAGAAGGCATCGGAACGGAAGGCATCGGAGCAGAAGACATAGGAGCGGAAGGCATCGGAGCGGGAGGCATCGGAGCTAGAGCATTCCAGGCCTCAATACTTGGCCAAACGCTGGATGACCCAGGAAAAAGGTGCCTCTGGAGATAAGCCGAAAACCTCTGACGGTCGCTTTGAATCCGACCTTCAGACTCTTGCAGCTCATCAAGCTTCCTCTTCATGCCCGTCGAATAGTTGTTTGCAAGCACGTGCAAACTTCTATTCTCATACTTCAGCTGCTGGATCTCCTGCTTGAGATTTTCCACCTCTGCCATCAATGATTCCACCTGACGGGAGCGGGCAAGCAGGCGTTGGCCCATGTTGGACACAGAACTCGTACACTGAACACTAAGTGCGAGGGACTCTTGAATGGCCAACTCATCGGACCGTCCTGACAGCAGCCTACTATCTTTTGGAGTGAGGAGGTTCCTAGCTACTATTGTAGCTGTTGTGGCGTCCTGCATCACGGAGTCTTCACCTGTGAGAGGACCGTTAGAAGATAAGAAAGAAGGGCGCCATACGTTACCTTGACGCGGCGCGCCCGTATCACTGCTAAGGCTCAATTCCAAGCTAAGGTTCGATGGGATTGCCATTTTTCAAAAGTGTTCAAAGAGAAGGGGTGGATGGAGTAAATTTTCAAAGGGCCGGAGTCGATTTTCAAGAATGGGCAATCTTCAGAGTGTGTATGTTGGCGGTGATCGATAGCTCTATAAAAAGCCAAGGCGACGCGTCCACCGATTCAAAGAGCCGGATTTTCCGGCGTAAGTTAAGCGACGCTCCCTCGGCTTTTCAGAAAACGCGTTCAACTTTGTCAAAAGATTTCTGACAAAGCTGAAAACACGTGGAGGCCATCATCGCAACTACACGTCCTTAGCCGACAAGCGCAAAGTTCGGCGACGCTTTCTCTGCTTTTCAGAAAACGCGTGCAGCTTTGTCAAAAGGAGCCGCATCTGCACTACCACGTGTCGTTCAGAAAACGAAGGGGCGCCTGCTCAGAAATCGAAGAGGCGTCGTTCAGAAATCGAAGAGGCGTCGTTCAGAAATCAAAGAGGCGTATTCAGAAATCGAAGAGGCGCCACTATTTCAAAAAGCCGGATTTGCGGGATCGAAGAGATGTTTGTCGACAAGGGTAAAAGAACAGTACCACCACTTGATATTATCTCTATATATGTCGACCTTCATCTTTTGTGGCAAGGCAGACATGAAGAAAATGCCCAACTCTTCCTCACCTCTGAGGGCGCACTCCCAGCAAAGCCTTTCGAAAGACTCAATTCTTTCTTCTTCCCCAAAGATGATACCAGATGCCTGGAGTACATATGACCCAGGAGGAAACAGCACAACAAATACATGTGCTGATTCATTCACCGCTTCTTCAAAAGCAAAGGTATCTCATATCATCAAGGTCAAAAGCAAAAGTATCTCATATCATGCTCTTTCCCTGTCTTTTTCTTTGTCCTTGTTCTTACTCGCATGGCAAAGTAAAAGAAGCAATCAGCCGGCACTTGGAGTCAATCTTCCGATCTGGAGCCAACTGCCTGGAATCTATTCCTGATTGCTTACCTAGCGTTGCTCTCGAGTAGTCATCTTCAACGGTTGATACACTTCCGGAGAAGGGACCACTTCTGCAAAGGGGAGCGAGTAAGGCAAGTGAAAATGATACATTGAAGCATGTGGAGACAAACATAGGCTGAGTTATCCTCCAACCCTTTTCAATACGAATTGGAAAGATTGAACAAAGAAACAGACCAAAGGGGTAAGCTCAGACCTTCGGGGAAGACCAAAAGAATCCTCCAGCCCAGTAGCACAAAGGAAAATCAACAAGTGGAGGACACCAAAAGAATCCTGCTGCCCAGTTCAAGAGTAGCACAAAGGAAAATCAACGATGGGCGGAAACCAGTTCAAGAGTAAGCCTGTGGAATCACAAAGATCAAAGCCTCAATGCAATCACCAAGGAGAAGAGGGAATTTACACTCCATAACCAGATTTGCGTCCCTAAACTCTTCTCTTTGTTAATTACATTTTGCCATGTTTAGTATGTTTAAATGCTTTTTGTGTGTTTACTTATGTTTTGTGTGAATCTATGCTTAAAACATTGAGGACAATGTTTGATTTAAGTGTGGGGGGGGGGGGTAACTAATGTTGTTAATGCAAATTCGTGGGATTTTATCACCCATTACTTCAAATGTTGTTCCTTGCTGTTTTAAGGTGTTTTTAAGTTGTTTTAGAGTGTTTTTAGTGTGTTTTGTTTTATAACTCCGAAAATCACATAAAAATTTGAAAAACATGTTTTAAAAAGCCTAAAAAGAGTGTTTTGAGTCATTTTTGTGTGTTTGTGTCTTAGGGTACCTTCCAACACAATGATAAGGATTTGGTTTATAATTGCATGACGGTTAAAAAGAGTTATTAACATAGAGAAAAGTTTGATTTACTCTTGGTATATGCTTGGTTATGGTTATAATATATGACTTCACATGCAATCATAAAAGAAAAATTCATTTTTGTAACATGCTTGAAGGAAGAAACTCATAATAACGCTACATCCCTGTGAGACTCGAGCCATTACTTTCTTTGGAGAGTTATTTTCTGTGATTCTTTGTTTTCTAAAGTTGTTGCATGATCTCATTATTCCTTGCTTGGTTTCTACTTAGAATGCAATTGTATCATGATAGAACTAAATGCTAGAACTTATATCCGTTTCATTCAAAGCATGACATTGAATTGCATAACATATATCAAGATGAAGTTGTGTAGTTGCCACCATAGCCAAATAGCCTTACTTCCCATTTTTCGTATTTGTTGTAAGTTTTAACCCCGTTGAGCTTTGTTTAGCCTTTATTCATTGTTAACCCACATTATCCTAACCTAGCCTAGTTTAGGACTGTCCACACCCTTGTTCTTAAAAGATAGTGAGCATGACTTAAATGAATTCCTGTTGAGTACATTATGAAAGAAAATGAGTGTGGGGGAGAGAATGTTTTGTTCTTAAGCGTTTATGTATGTTTTGAGAGTCAAAAGAAAAGAAAAAATTCTGAAAAACATATGAAAAAGAAAAAAAACAGAAAAGAAAAGAAAAAAAAAAAAGAGCTTGTTCCCCCTTGTTGTTCAAAAGTTGAGTTTTCATTCAAAAGTGAATTCTAAGTTAATTCAAATGCTTTGCTCGCTATTTCTTTAAGAACCTTTGTTTTCCATATTCCTTCTTTGTTAGCCAAACACCTTTAGCCCCGTTTCAACCCTTATGCTTCTATCTTGATCGTTATGTGTTCAATAATGTGGAGTTTGGAATTGATATGAGCTTATGGAATCACTGGTTCTCATCCTAAGTAGTAGCATTCCATTCATGAAATCATATTCATGTCATTATCATAAATCCAGAAAATGCTTTCCTTGTTATAACATATGTGAGTGTTCGTCTACATGTTTACATCAATCTTCTCACATATACCTAGTGTAGGGAGTGTAGTCAGAAAATCTGTGTGAAAAACGAGAGTACATCTAGTGAGGAATTGAGGGAATTCTCTAAAGGCATGTTACTACATTCAAATCATGGTTTTAAATGCTTAATTGTGAACTAGTATGTGGTGACTATGAGTAAGAATGTACTTAAGTGTAAAGATGGCTAAAATCTGTGGGAATAATGATTTTTAACTTGTCATGTGCATTGGAAATCCCTGAGACGATTGTTGGAAGGTATAGGTTGTGTTTTGTTCGTTTTGTTTTGTTTTTGGTTTCTTTTGTTTTGTTTTGCTCGAGGACTAGCAAAAGATAAGTGTGGGGGAATTTGATAGAAGCATATTTAGGCGACTTACTTAGCTTGTTTTCGTGCATTTATATTGTTAATTCATAGTTGTTTTAGTCGTTTAAGCCATTTTCGTGTGTTTCTAGGTTCATATGGCTAAGGATGCAAAAAGATGCATTTTGGAGCATTTTGGAGCAAAATTGGACTTGGAATGGATAGCTTATGTTTGGAGCAAAAGGAATGGACGAAATTGAAGGATTCCTAATCCATTGCAACCACATGCATTCACATGCATAAATCAGCCACATGCATCTCCCATCACCATATCAGATTTCCATCATATTCACATGCATTCCATCCTTAATACATTGCACATGCACTCCCTTTAATTAATTAAGCCACATGCACTCCCATCCATTTCATCATTGCAGCCAACACATGCTTTCACATGCATTTTCAGATTGTCCCCTTGCACATGCAGCCACATATTCATTGCACATGCAATTTCAACCCACATGCATCCTTTAATCATTCAAACATGCAGCCACATTCCCTCCTAGCTGTCATGTTCCCCCCATTTCACCTATAAATAAGCATTCATTCTCATTCATTCTCATTCACTCTTCCATATTCCAGAAATTCGTCAAAACCTCTCCACACCCTTGCAGCAGCCACCAAAACACTTTTCTCCTCCATTGCAGCCACTCCAACCACTCCCCAAACCATTCACACCATCAAACTATCCTTAGACCTTGTGCTACAACGAAGAGGAAGATAAGAGGGCCTAAACGTTCATACAATTCAAGTTTGAGTTGTTGGAATGTTTAGGCGTTTCTTTGATTCTCTTTGTTTTGTACCATGAGGAACTAAACCCCCCTTGGTTAGGGGGTGATTCGAATATATGTTTATGCTTGCATTTTGATTTGAATACTTCTAATTGCGTTTCATAAGTTGTGGATTCAATTCGTTTAACTGTTTGATTGATAACTTATTTATGTATGTTCATTGAGAGTGCACACTTAATTTTCATGCATGAATATGACGCTAGAATATAAGTGAGTTTCACCTAATCGTTATGAACTTATATTCACAAGTAGTGGAGGTTGCTTATAAACAATCGCGTTAAATGAATTCTTGGCATAAGTTTCATGCAATCCATAGTAACGAATGCCTCGTCAACACTTATAATTTTCATAGAGCGTAATGATTCTTGCTTGTACCTCTTCTATGCATTCATGTTGAGGACTTGTGGGGAATGTTTTGAATTGTCGCATGCATCATCCAATTCAATAACGTTAGGAAGATTTGAAGGTTAATTAGTGCATCACGGTTAACTTGGGGTGTTGAGTATCATAGTTTATTGAAATGCAATTGGAAATCATTTTATTATGCAAGTATAACATGTATGGAGATGAACCCCTTAGCCATTCTATCATCCATTCATTCCATTCCATCAAATTCGTTTTACAATCTGTTTAGTTTATTAACTTGTTTTGTTATTTCAATTTTCGTATAAATCTAAATCCCCCTTTACTTTAATGTCCAATTTAGTTAGAAATCAATTTAGTTTGTGCTTTTAAGTGTTTTGATTCATTTTATTTCCCAATTTCGTCCAGATTCACCAAAGTGCTCAAAACTGCCCAGAAAGTGATTTTAAGGCAGTTTTGAGTGTTTTGGGTGATGTTTGAGTCTTTTGGTTTGTTTTAATGTTTTAAGTGTTTAGTTTTACATTCTTTGAGTCTAGTTTAGTGTTTTATATTACGTTTTTACGTTTGTGATTCAATTTGTTACATAAATTCGTCAAAAGTACTCAAAGTGTCCAAAACTGCCCAGAAAGTGATTTTAAGGCAGTTTTGAGTGTTTTGGGTAATGTTTGAGTCTTTTGGTTTGTTTTAGTGTTTTAAAGTTTAGTTTTGCATTCCTTGAGTCTAGTATAGTGTTTCATATTGTTATTTTACGTTTTTGAGTCAAATCCAAGTGGTTAACGATCCCTCCTAATCCCCGGTCCAGAACGATCCCTACTTATACTTATACTACAATTGACAAAAAGAGGGTTTAATTTGTGTGCGTATAAACCACGCATCAAATTTTGGCGCCGTTGCCGGGGATTAGCAAATTTGCTAATCTCTTGGATTGTTCGTTTCTGTTATGTATTTTAGTTTTAGTTTTTGATTTGTGTTTTGTTTGTTGAATTCAAGTACTAGAGAAGAACAACATGGCACTTGATAATGCTTCTCTTTTGTCACAGCTCATGGAAAGGTCCCAAATGCAAAGCGTTGATATATTTGATCTTCAATCAAGGAATAACGTGTTTTCCAATACTTACAATTCAGATTGGAGTGATCATTCAAACTCTATGTGGTGGGAAGCTCAACATGTTCAAGAAGAAGGATATTGGCAGCCACCACAACCTCATATTCAATATGCCCAACCAAATTCAACTTCGTCAATAGATTATAATCAAAAGCTTAATGAATTAATTTGTTTGGTGCAGGGCTCACAAAATCAAGACAATGAGGCTCGACAAGAAGGATATTGGCAGCCATATGAGGAGTTCTATTCAACGCCTATGCAGCCACCACAAAGGTTGGACCACTTGGAAAAGCAAATTGGGCAGATCGCGGAGTTCGTAGCACAGTTTCGAGACCAAGGCGAACTCCCTAGTTCAACCATTGAAAACTCGAAGGAAGATTTTGAAATCCATAATGCTATCACTTTGGGAAGTGCTATGGAGGTTGGAGCTGACCTAAAAATGTCCAAACATAGCCTAGAAGTGGATGAGGAGTTGCAATTTGAGAAAGAGGAATACACCCAACCCACGGCAAGGGTGGAAACACCTTTGCCGGAGGCACCTATTGCTCCTACGCCATCTAATTCAAGTAAGGTTGTTCCAAATTTGATTAATTCTAACCCCATTCCACCTAATATCCCTATTCCTTGCAGGTTCATGAATTCCAAGGAAGAAGAAAGTGAAAAAGACATCTTGGAAGCCCTTCCAAAGGTGCAAAGTAGGGAATGTCATGAATTCATCAAAGAGGACGTTCTTGAGGCAAACAACCCCAAAGAAGTTGAATTTTATGACACAAGACAAAGACCAATCCTCACATCAAATCTGTCCAAGAGCAAAGTTCCTGAAATGTTCAAAGAAGATGTGTTTATCCTTGAGTTCATGTCGGAGCACATAAGTAAGCCACCTCCTCCAATTTCAATTTTCTTTTATACTAACATGTTGTTAATGATTCAGGCATCCAATCTTGAATTTAAACCATTACCGAATCATTTCAAGTATCACCGCCCATTCAAAGATAAATTCCATGCCGATTGATTTGATAAAAAAAAAAAAAGAAAAAAAAGGAAAAAAAAGAAAAGAAAAAAAAAATAAATAAAATAAAGCAGATGTAGCCTTCACAGAGGTTGTTTGCTTGAGGCCCCACTACGTGGCTTTACTCTTGAAGCGGAAGGCGTAGGAACAGAAGGCATCGGAACGGAAGGCATCGGAGCAGAAGACATAGGAGCGGAAGGCATCGGAGCGGGAGGCATCGGAGCTAGAGCATTCCAGGCCTCAATACTTGGCCAAACGCTGGATGACCCAGGAAAAAGGTGCCTCTGGAGATAAGCCGAAAACCTCTGACGGTCGCTTTGAATCCGACCTTCAGACTCTTGCAGCTCATCAAGCTTCCTCTTCATGCCCGTCGAATAGTTGTTTGCAAGCACGTGCAAACTTCTATTCTCATACTTCAGCTGCTGGATCTCCTGCTTGAGATTTTCCACCTCTGCCATCAATGATTCCACCTGACGGGAGCGGGCAAGCAGGCGTTGGCCCATGTTGGACACAGAACTCGTACACTGAACACTAAGTGCGAGGGACTCTTGAATGGCCAACTCATCGGACCGTCCTGACAGCAGCCTACTATCTTTTGGAGTGAGGAGGTTCCTAGCTACTATTGTAGCTGTTGTGGCGTCCTGCATCACGGAGTCTTCACCTGTGAGAGGACCGTTAGAAGATAAGAAAGAAGGGCGCCATACGTTACCTTGACGCGGCGCGCCCGTATCACTGCTAAGGCTCAATTCCAAGCTAAGGTTCGATGGGATTGCCATTTTTCAAAAGTGTTCAAAGAGAAGGGGTGGATGGAGTAAATTTTCAAAGGGCCGGAGTCGATTTTCAAGAATGGGCAATCTTCAGAGTGTGTATGTTGGCGGTGATCGATAGCTCTATAAAAAGCCAAGGCGACGCGTCCACCGATTCAAAGAGCCGGATTTTCCGGCGTAAGTTAAGCGACGCTCCCTCGGCTTTTCAGAAAACGCGTTCAACTTTGTCAAAAGATTTCTGACAAAGCTGAAAACACGTGGAGGCCATCATCGCAACTACACGTCCTTAGCCGACAAGCGCAAAGTTCGGCGACGCTTTCTCTGCTTTTCAGAAAACGCGTGCAGCTTTGTCAAAAGGAGCCGCATCTGCACTACCACGTGTCGTTCAGAAAACGAAGGGGCGCCTGCTCAGAAATCGAAGAGGCGTCGTTCAGAAATCGAAGAGGCGTCGTTCAGAAATCAAAGAGGCGTATTCAGAAATCGAAGAGGCGCCACTATTTCAAAAAGCCGGATTTGCGGGATCGAAGAGATGTTTGTCGACAAGGGTAAAAGAACAGTACCACCACTTGATATTATCTCTATATATGTCGACCTTCATCTTTTGTGGCAAGGCAGACATGAAGAAAATGCCCAACTCTTCCTCACCTCTGAGGGCGCACTCCCAGCAAAGCCTTTCGAAAGACTCAATTCTTTCTTCTTCCCCAAAGATGATACCAGATGCCTGGAGTACATATGACCCAGGAGGAAACAGCACAACAAATACATGTGCTGATTCATTCACCGCTTCTTCAAAAGCAAAGGTATCTCATATCATCAAGGTCAAAAGCAAAAGTATCTCATATCATGCTCTTTCCCTGTCTTTTTCTTTGTCCTTGTTCTTACTCGCATGGCAAAGTAAAAGAAGCAATCAGCCGGCACTTGGAGTCAATCTTCCGATCTGGAGCCAACTGCCTGGAATCTATTCCTGATTGCTTACCTAGCGTTGCTCTCGAGTAGTCATCTTCAACGGTTGATACACTTCCGGAGAAGGGACCACTTCTGCAAAGGGGAGCGAGTAAGGCAAGTGAAAATGATACATTGAAGCATGTGGAGACAAACATAGGCTGAGTTATCCTCCAACCCTTTTCAATACGAATTGGAAAGATTGAACAAAGAAACAGACCAAAGGGGTAAGCTCAGACCTTCGGGGAAGACCAAAAGAATCCTCCAGCCCAGTAGCACAAAGGAAAATCAACAAGTGGAGGACACCAAAAGAATCCTGCTGCCCAGTTCAAGAGTAGCACAAAGGAAAATCAACGATGGGCGGAAACCAGTTCAAGAGTAAGCCTGTGGAATCACAAAGATCAAAGCCTCAATGCAATCACCAAGGAGAAGAGGGAATTTACACTCCATAACCAGATTTGCGTCCCTAAACTCTTCTCTTTGTTAATTACATTTTGCCATGTTTAGTATGTTTAAATGCTTTTTGTGTGTTTACTTATGTTTTGTGTGAATCTATGCTTAAAACATTGAGGACAATGTTTGATTTAAGTGTGGGGGGGGGGGTAACTAATGTTGTTAATGCAAATTCGTGGGATTTTATCACCCATTACTTCAAATGTTGTTCCTTGCTGTTTTAAGGTGTTTTTAAGTTGTTTTAGAGTGTTTTTAGTGTGTTTTGTTTTATAACTCCGAAAATCACATAAAAATTTGAAAAACATGTTTTAAAAAGCCTAAAAAGAGTGTTTTGAGTCATTTTTGTGTGTTTGTGTCTTAGGGTACCTTCCAACACAATGATAAGGATTTGGTTTATAATTGCATGACGGTTAAAAAGAGTTATTAACATAGAGAAAAGTTTGATTTACTCTTGGTATATGCTTGGTTATGGTTATAATATATGACTTCACATGCAATCATAAAAGAAAAATTCATTTTTGTAACATGCTTGAAGGAAGAAACTCATAATAACGCTACATCCCTGTGAGACTCGAGCCATTACTTTCTTTGGAGAGTTATTTTCTGTGATTCTTTGTTTTCTAAAGTTGTTGCATGATCTCATTATTCCTTGCTTGGTTTCTACTTAGAATGCAATTGTATCATGATAGAACTAAATGCTAGAACTTATATCCGTTTCATTCAAAGCATGACATTGAATTGCATAACATATATCAAGATGAAGTTGTGTAGTTGCCACCATAGCCAAATAGCCTTACTTCCCATTTTTCGTATTTGTTGTAAGTTTTAACCCCGTTGAGCTTTGTTTAGCCTTTATTCATTGTTAACCCACATTATCCTAACCTAGCCTAGTTTAGGACTGTCCACACCCTTGTTCTTAAAAGATAGTGAGCATGACTTAAATGAATTCCTGTTGAGTACATTATGAAAGAAAATGAGTGTGGGGGAGAGAATGTTTTGTTCTTAAGCGTTTATGTATGTTTTGAGAGTCAAAAGAAAAGAAAAAATTCTGAAAAACATATGAAAAAGAAAAAAAACAGAAAAGAAAAGAAAAAAAAAAAAGAGCTTGTTCCCCCTTGTTGTTCAAAAGTTGAGTTTTCATTCAAAAGTGAATTCTAAGTTAATTCAAATGCTTTGCTCGCTATTTCTTTAAGAACCTTTGTTTTCCATATTCCTTCTTTGTTAGCCAAACACCTTTAGCCCCGTTTCAACCCTTATGCTTCTATCTTGATCGTTATGTGTTCAATAATGTGGAGTTTGGAATTGATATGAGCTTATGGAATCACTGGTTCTCATCCTAAGTAGTAGCATTCCATTCATGAAATCATATTCATGTCATTATCATAAATCCAGAAAATGCTTTCCTTGTTATAACATATGTGAGTGTTCGTCTACATGTTTACATCAATCTTCTCACATATACCTAGTGTAGGGAGTGTAGTCAGAAAATCTGTGTGAAAAACGAGAGTACATCTAGTGAGGAATTGAGGGAATTCTCTAAAGGCATGTTACTACATTCAAATCATGGTTTTAAATGCTTAATTGTGAACTAGTATGTGGTGACTATGAGTAAGAATGTACTTAAGTGTAAAGATGGCTAAAATCTGTGGGAATAATGATTTTTAACTTGTCATGTGCATTGGAAATCCCTGAGACGATTGTTGGAAGGTATAGGTTGTGTTTTGTTCGTTTTGTTTTGTTTTTGGTTTCTTTTGTTTTGTTTTGCTCGAGGACTAGCAAAAGATAAGTGTGGGGGAATTTGATAGAAGCATATTTAGGCGACTTACTTAGCTTGTTTTCGTGCATTTATATTGTTAATTCATAGTTGTTTTAGTCGTTTAAGCCATTTTCGTGTGTTTCTAGGTTCATATGGCTAAGGATGCAAAAAGATGCATTTTGGAGCATTTTGGAGCAAAATTGGACTTGGAATGGATAGCTTATGTTTGGAGCAAAAGGAATGGACGAAATTGAAGGATTCCTAATCCATTGCAACCACATGCATTCACATGCATAAATCAGCCACATGCATCTCCCATCACCATATCAGATTTCCATCATATTCACATGCATTCCATCCTTAATACATTGCACATGCACTCCCTTTAATTAATTAAGCCACATGCACTCCCATCCATTTCATCATTGCAGCCAACACATGCTTTCACATGCATTTTCAGATTGTCCCCTTGCACATGCAGCCACATATTCATTGCACATGCAATTTCAACCCACATGCATCCTTTAATCATTCAAACATGCAGCCACATTCCCTCCTAGCTGTCATGTTCCCCCCATTTCACCTATAAATAAGCATTCATTCTCATTCATTCTCATTCACTCTTCCATATTCCAGAAATTCGTCAAAACCTCTCCACACCCTTGCAGCAGCCACCAAAACACTTTTCTCCTCCATTGCAGCCACTCCAACCACTCCCCAAACCATTCACACCATCAAACTATCCTTAGACCTTGTGCTACAACGAAGAGGAAGATAAGAGGGCCTAAACGTTCATACAATTCAAGTTTGAGTTGTTGGAATGTTTAGGCGTTTCTTTGATTCTCTTTGTTTTGTACCATGAGGAACTAAACCCCCCTTGGTTAGGGGGTGATTCGAATATATGTTTATGCTTGCATTTTGATTTGAATACTTCTAATTGCGTTTCATAAGTTGTGGATTCAATTCGTTTAACTGTTTGATTGATAACTTATTTATGTATGTTCATTGAGAGTGCACACTTAATTTTCATGCATGAATATGACGCTAGAATATAAGTGAGTTTCACCTAATCGTTATGAACTTATATTCACAAGTAGTGGAGGTTGCTTATAAACAATCGCGTTAAATGAATTCTTGGCATAAGTTTCATGCAATCCATAGTAACGAATGCCTCGTCAACACTTATAATTTTCATAGAGCGTAATGATTCTTGCTTGTACCTCTTCTATGCATTCATGTTGAGGACTTGTGGGGAATGTTTTGAATTGTCGCATGCATCATCCAATTCAATAACGTTAGGAAGATTTGAAGGTTAATTAGTGCATCACGGTTAACTTGGGGTGTTGAGTATCATAGTTTATTGAAATGCAATTGGAAATCATTTTATTATGCAAGTATAACATGTATGGAGATGAACCCCTTAGCCATTCTATCATCCATTCATTCCATTCCATCAAATTCGTTTTACAATCTGTTTAGTTTATTAACTTGTTTTGTTATTTCAATTTTCGTATAAATCTAAATCCCCCTTTACTTTAATGTCCAATTTAGTTAGAAATCAATTTAGTTTGTGCTTTTAAGTGTTTTGATTCATTTTATTTCCCAATTTCGTCCAGATTCACCAAAGTGCTCAAAACTGCCCAGAAAGTGATTTTAAGGCAGTTTTGAGTGTTTTGGGTGATGTTTGAGTCTTTTGGTTTGTTTTAATGTTTTAAGTGTTTAGTTTTACATTCTTTGAGTCTAGTTTAGTGTTTTATATTACGTTTTTACGTTTGTGATTCAATTTGTTACATAAATTCGTCAAAAGTACTCAAAGTGTCCAAAACTGCCCAGAAAGTGATTTTAAGGCAGTTTTGAGTGTTTTGGGTAATGTTTGAGTCTTTTGGTTTGTTTTAGTGTTTTAAAGTTTAGTTTTGCATTCCTTGAGTCTAGTATAGTGTTTCATATTGTTATTTTACGTTTTTGAGTCAAATCCAAGTGGTTAACGATCCCTCCTAATCCCCGGTCCAGAACGATCCCTACTTATACTTATACTACAATTGACAAAAAGAGGGTTTAATTTGTGTGCGTATAAACCACGCATCAAATTTTGGCGCCGTTGCCGGGGATTAGCAAATTTGCTAATCTCTTGGATTGTTCGTTTCTGTTATGTATTTTAGTTTTAGTTTTTGATTTGTGTTTTGTTTGTTGAATTCAAGTACTAGAGAAGAACAACATGGCACTTGATAATGCTTCTCTTTTGTCACAGCTCATGGAAAGGTCCCAAATGCAAAGCGTTGATATATTTGATCTTCAATCAAGGAATAACGTGTTTTCCAATACTTACAATTCAGATTGGAGTGATCATTCAAACTCTATGTGGTGGGAAGCTCAACATGTTCAAGAAGAAGGATATTGGCAGCCACCACAACCTCATATTCAATATGCCCAACCAAATTCAACTTCGTCAATAGATTATAATCAAAAGCTTAATGAATTAATTTGTTTGGTGCAGGGCTCACAAAATCAAGACAATGAGGCTCGACAAGAAGGATATTGGCAGCCATATGAGGAGTTCTATTCAACGCCTATGCAGCCACCACAAAGGTTGGACCACTTGGAAAAGCAAATTGGGCAGATCGCGGAGTTCGTAGCACAGTTTCGAGACCAAGGCGAACTCCCTAGTTCAACCATTGAAAACTCGAAGGAAGATTTTGAAATCCATAATGCTATCACTTTGGGAAGTGCTATGGAGGTTGGAGCTGACCTAAAAATGTCCAAACATAGCCTAGAAGTGGATGAGGAGTTGCAATTTGAGAAAGAGGAATACACCCAACCCACGGCAAGGGTGGAAACACCTTTGCCGGAGGCACCTATTGCTCCTACGCCATCTAATTCAAGTAAGGTTGTTCCAAATTTGATTAATTCTAACCCCATTCCACCTAATATCCCTATTCCTTGCAGGTTCATGAATTCCAAGGAAGAAGAAAGTGAAAAAGACATCTTGGAAGCCCTTCCAAAGGTGCAAAGTAGGGAATGTCATGAATTCATCAAAGAGGACGTTCTTGAGGCAAACAACCCCAAAGAAGTTGAATTTTATGACACAAGACAAAGACCAATCCTCACATCAAATCTGTCCAAGAGCAAAGTTCCTGAAATGTTCAAAGAAGATGTGTTTATCCTTGAGTTCATGTCGGAGCACATAAGTAAGCCACCTCCTCCAATTTCAATTTTCTTTTATACTAACATGTTGTTAATGATTCAGGCATCCAATCTTGAATTTAAACCATTACCGAATCATTTCAAGTATCACCGCCCATTCAAAGATAAATTCCATGCCGATTGATTTGATAAAAAAAAAAAAAGAAAAAAAAGGAAAAAAAAGAAAAGAAAAAAAAAATAAATAAAATAAAGCAGATGTAGCCTTCACAGAGGTTGTTTGCTTGAGGCCCCACTACGTGGCTTTACTCTTGAAGCGGAAGGCGTAGGAACAGAAGGCATCGGAACGGAAGGCATCGGAGCAGAAGACATAGGAGCGGAAGGCATCGGAGCGGGAGGCATCGGAGCTAGAGCATTCCAGGCCTCAATACTTGGCCAAACGCTGGATGACCCAGGAAAAAGGTGCCTCTGGAGATAAGCCGAAAACCTCTGACGGTCGCTTTGAATCCGACCTTCAGACTCTTGCAGCTCATCAAGCTTCCTCTTCATGCCCGTCGAATAGTTGTTTGCAAGCACGTGCAAACTTCTATTCTCATACTTCAGCTGCTGGATCTCCTGCTTGAGATTTTCCACCTCTGCCATCAATGATTCCACCTGACGGGAGCGGGCAAGCAGGCGTTGGCCCATGTTAGACACAGAACTCGTACACTGAACACTAAGTGCGAGGGACTCTTGAACGGCCAACTCATCGGACCGTCCTGACAGCAGCCTACTATCTTTTGGAGTGAGGAGGTTCCTAGCTACTATTGTAGCTGTTGTGGCGTCCTGCATCACGGAGTCTTCACCTGTGAGAGGACCGTTAGAAGATAAGAAAGAAGGGCGCCATACGTTACCTTGACGCGGCGCGCCCGTATCACTGCTAAGGCTCAATTCCAAGCTAAGGTTCGATGGGAGTGCCATTTTTCAAAAGTGTTCAAAGAGAAGGGGTGGATGGAGTAAATTTTCAAAGGGCCGGAGTCGATTTTCAAGAATGGGCAATCTTCAGAGTGTGTATGTTGGCGGTGATCGATAGCTCTATAAAAAGCCAAGGCGACGCGTCCACCGATTCAAAGAGCCGGATTTTCCGGCGTAAGTTAAGCGACGCTCCCTCGGCTTTTCAGAAAACATGCAGCCACATTCCCTCCTAGCTGTCATGTTCCCCCCATTTCACCTATAAATAAGCATTCATTCTCATTCATTCTCATTCACTCTTCCATATTCCAGAAATTCGTCAAAACCTCTCCACACCCTTGCAGCAGCCACCAAAACACTTTTCTCCTCCATTGCAGCCACTCCAACCACTCCCCAAACCATTCACACCATCAAACTATCCTTAGACCTTGTGCTACAACGAAGAGGAAGATAAGAGGGCCTAAACGTTCATACAATTCAAGTTTGAGTTGTTGGAATGTTTAGGTGTTTCTTTGATTTCAATGTTTAATTTCAATACTCTTTGTTTTGTACGAATGAGGAATGGAAGAGAAGAGGGCCTAAACGTTCATACAATTCAAGTTTGAGTTGTTGGAATGTTTAGGTGTTTCTTTGATTCTCTTTGTTTTGTACCATGAGGAACTAAACCCCCCTTGGTTAGGGGGTGATTCGAATATATGTTTATGCTTGCATTTTGATTTGAATACTTCTAATTGCGTTTCATAAGTTGTGGATTCAATTCGTTTAACTGTTTGATTGATAACTTATTTATGTATGTTCATTGAGAGTGCACACTTAATTTTCATGCATGAATATGACGCTAGAATATAAGTGAGTTTCACCTAATCGTTATGAACTTATATTCACAAGTAGTGGAGGTTGCTTATAAACAATCGCGTTAAATGAATTCTTGGCATAAGTTTCATGCAATCCATAGTAACGAATGCCTCGTCAACACTTATAATTTTCATAGAGCGTAATGATTCTTGCTTGTACCTCTTCTATGCATTCATGTTGAGGACTTGTGGGGAATGTTTTGAATTGTCGCATGCATCATCCAATTCAATAACGTTAGGAAGATTTGAAGGTTAATTAGTGCATCACGGTTAACTTGGGGTGTTGAGTATCATAGTTTATTGAAATGCAATTGGAAATCATTTTATTATGCAAGTATAACATGTATGGAGATGAACCCCTTAGCCATTCTATCATCCATTCATTCCATTCCGTTTGATAGGATCATATTTATGCGACTTAAATGGCTTGTTCTCGTACATTTACGTTATGTTTCTTTAGTTATTTTAGTACTTTAAGCTATTTTCGTGTGTTTGTAGGTCCAAAGGGCTAAAGGAGCAAAAAGATGCATTTTGGAGACTTTTGGAGCACTTTTGGGCTAAGGACGGATAGCTTATGCTTGAAGCCAAAGTGTTGGACGAAATTGAAGACCTAATTGGAGCCAAAGTGTTGGAACCTTGTTCTCTTTAGTTTTAGGACATTTAAACCTTTCCTAATCCCAATCATGCCATGCATAACACACATCCATTCTAACACATTGTCATTGCACATGCATTTCCTTCATTAGTTAACCCACATGCACTTATCACTTATCATCACCACATATCATATCACTTAATCACTTATCACTTATCATCATCACTTAACCACTTATCATATCATAACCACATATCATATCACTTATCACTTATCACTTAAAATAACATCCACCTACTTCACCTACAACATCCACTTCACCTACAACATCCACCTACTTCACCTACAACATCCACCCACTTCACCTACAACATCCACCTACTTCACCTACAACATCCACCCACTTCACCTACAACATCCACCTACTTCACCTACAACATCCACTTCACCTACAACATCCACCTACTTCACCTACAACATCCACCTACTTCACCTACAAATGACATAGCCATATGTTCCCTCCACTACTCCTATAAATACCCTTGCATTCATTCATTCATGGACATCTCATTTCATACACAACACACCATTTTTCCATTTCCCTTGTAATCCAAACACCATTTTTCCATTTCCCTATTAATCCAAACACCACTCCCCAAACCATTCACACCATCAAACTATCCTTAGACCTTGTGCTACAACAACGAGGAAGAGAAGAGTGCCTAAACGTTCATACAATTCAAGTTTGAGTTGTTGGAATGTTTAGGTGTTTCTTTGATTTCAATGTTTAAATTCAATTCTCTTTGTTTGTACGTATGAGGAATGGAAGAGAAGAGTGCCTAAACGTTCATACAATTCAAGTTTGAGTTGTTGGAATGTTTAGATATTTCTTTGATTTCAAAGTTATAATAAACTAAACCCCCTTTAGCTAGGGGGTGATTCGAAATATATGTTTATGCTTGCATTTTGATTTGATTACTTCTAATTGCATTTCATAAGTTGTTGATTCAATTTGTTTAACCGTTTGATTGATAACTTATTTATGTATGTTTATTAAGAATGCGCGCTTAATTTTCATGCATGAATATGACGCTAGAATATAAGTGATTTTCACCTAATCGTTATGAACTTATATTCACAAGTAGTGGAGGTTGCTTATAAACAATCGCATTAAATGAATTCTTGGCACGAGTTTCATGCTCATCATAGTAACGAATGCCTCGTCAACACTTATAGTTTTCATAATGCTTAATGATCTTTGATTGTATCTTTATTGTGCTGTTCACGTAAAGGACTTTTGGAGAATGTTGTGAATTGCGTTGCGCTAACCCATCCAATTCATTAACTTAAGGAAAACTTGACGGTTAATTTAAGCGGACCTAATTAACCCGGGGTGATGAGTTTCATAATTTATTGAAATGTAATTGGAAATCTTTTTATTATGCAAGTGTAACATATGTGGAGATGACCCCCTTAGCTAGCATTCATCCATTCTATTTCATCAATTTCATATTTACATTCTGTTTTAATTGTAATTTGTTCATTTAGTTTAATTTTGTCAAAACCTAAATCCCCCTTTACTTTAATGTCAAATTAGTTAGAAATCAATTTAGTTTGTGTTTTTAAAGCATTTTGAGTTTTTGGTTTGTCTTAGTGTTTTAAACTTTAATTTTGTATTCTTTGAGTCTAGTTTAGTGTTTTAAACTGTGTTTTTAAGTTTTTGAGTCAGTTTCCAAGAGATTTGCAATCCCTCCTAATCCCCGGTCCAGAACGATCCCTACTTATACTTATACTACAAATCGACAAAAAGAGGGTTTAATTTGTGCGCGTATAAATCTCGCATCAAATTTTGGCGCCGTTGCCGGGGACTAGAAAATTTGCTAATCCCTTGGATTGTTTGTTTCTGTATTGTCTTTTAGATTTAGTTTTTATTTGTGTTTTGTTTGTTAAGAACAACATGGCACTTGATAACGCTTCTCTTTTGTCACAGCTCATGGAAAGGTCCCAAATGCAAAGAGTTGATATATCTAATCTTCAATCAAGGAATAACGTGTTTTCCAATACTTACAATTCGGATTGGAGTGATCATTCAAACTCTATGTGGTGGGAACCTCAAAATGCTCAACAAGGAGGATATTGGCAGCCACCACAACCTCATATTCAATATGCCCAACCAAATTTAAGTTCATCAATAGATTATAATCAAAAGCTTAACGAATTAATTTGTTTGGTGCAGGGCTCACAAAATCAAGACAATGAGGCTCGACAAGAAGACAAAAGGTTGGATCACTTGGAAAAGCAAATTGGGCAGATAGCGGAGTTCGTAGGACAATTTTGCGACCAAGGCAAACTCCCTAGTTCAACCATTGTAAATCCGAAGGGAGGATTTGAAGCACCTTTGCCGGAAGCACTTATTGCTCCTACGCCATCTAATTCAAGTAAGGTTGTTCCAATTAGTTCTAACCCCATTCCACCTAATATCCCTATTCCTTGCAGGTTCATGAATTCCAAGGAAGAAGAAAGTGAAAAAGACATCTTGGAAGACCTTCCAAAGGTGCAAAGTAGGGAATTTCATGAATTCATCAAAGGGGATATACTTGAGACAACAATGCCCAAAGAAGTTGAATTTGATGACATTGGACAAGTCATAACCATCACATGCAATCTGGCCAAGTCCAATATCCCTGAAACTTTCAAAGGAGTGGTGTTTGTCATTGAGTTCTTGTCAGACAAAACAAGTAAGTCATTTTTTTCAAATTCCATTACATTTTATACTAACTTGCTGTTTTTTATGAATCAGGCACCTACACTAGAATTCAAACCATTGCCGGTTCACTTCAAGTATCACCTTCCATTCAAGGACCAATTCCATGCCGTTTGATTTTATTTATGTTAATAAAAAAAAAAAAAAAAAAAAAGAAAAAAAAAAAAAAAAAAGAAAGAAAGATACTAAACATGGAGAAAGGTGGAGCTTCACAAAGGTTGTTTGCGTGAAGCCCCACTACGAGGCGCAGAAGCGGAAGGCATAGAAGCGGGAGGCATAGAAGCGGGAGGCATCGGAGCAGAAGCCATCGAAGCGGGAGGCATCGGAGCTAGAGCATTCCAGGCCTCAATACTTGGCCAAGCGCTGGATGACCCAGGAAAAAGGTGCCTCTGGAGATAAGACGCAAGCCTTTGACGGTCACTGTGAATTCGACCCTCAGATTCTTGCAGCTCATCAAGCTTCCTCTTCATCCCCGACGAATAGTTATTTGCAAGCACATGCAAACTTCTATTCTCGTACTTAAGCTGCTGGATCTCTTGCTTAAGTCTTTCCACCTCTGCCATCAACGATTCCACTTGGCGGGACCGAGCAAGCAGGCGTTGGCCCATGTTGGACACAGAACTCGCACACTGAACACTAAGTGCGAGGGACTCTTGAACGGCCAACTCATCGGACCGTCCTGACAGCAGCCTACTATCTTTTGGAGTGAGGAGGTTTTTAGCTACTATTGTAGCTGTTGTGGCGTCCTGCATCACAGAGTCTTCACCTGAAAGAGGACCGTTAGAAGATAAAAAAGAAGGGCGCCATACATTACCTTGACGGGGCGCAACCGGATCGCTGCTGAGACTCAAATCTAAGCTAAGGTTCGATGAGTTTGCCATTTTTTTCAAAAGTGTTCAAAGAGAAGGGGTGGATGGAGTTAAAATTTCACAAAGGGCCGGAGTCGAGTTTCAGGAATGGGAAATCTTCAGAGTGTGTGTGTTGGGGTGATTGATAGCTCTATAAAAAGCCAAGACGACGCGTCCACCGATTCAAAGAGCCGGATTTTCCGGCGTAATTTAGGCGACGCTCCCTCGGCTTTTCAGAAAACGCGTTCAACTTTGTCAAAAGATTTCTGACAAAGCTGAAAACACGTGGAGGCCATCATCGCATCTACACATCTTTAGCCGACAAGCGCAAAGTTCGGCGACGCTTTCTCTACTTTTCAGAAGACGCGTGCAGCTTTGTCAAAAGGAGCCGCATCTGCACTACCACGTGTCGTTCAGAAAGCAAAGGGGCGTCGTTCAGAAATCGAAGGGGCGCCTGCTCAAAAATCGAAGAGGCGTATTCAAAGATCGAAGAGGCGCCACTATTTCAAAGAGCCGGATTTGCGGGATCAAAACGTTTGTCGACAAGGGTAAAAAGTACCACCACTTGATATTATCTCTATATATGTCGACCTTCGTCTTTTATGGCAGGGCAAACCTGAAGAAAATGCCCAACTCTCCCTCACCTCTGAGGGTGCACTCCCAGCAAAGCCTTTCAAAATACTCAATTCTTTCTTCTTCCCCAAAGATGATACCAGATGCCTGGAGTACATATGTCCCAGGAGGAAACGGCGGATTGAAGCATGTGCTGATTCATTCACCGCTTCTTCAAAGCAAAGGTATCTCATATCATCAAGGTCAAAAGCAAAAGTATCTCATATCATGCTCTTTCCCTGTCTTTTTCTTTGTCCTTGTTCTTACTTGCATGGCAAAGTAAAAGAAGCAATCAGCCGGCACTTGGAGTCAGTCTTCTGATCTGGAGCCAACTGCCTGGAATCTATTCCTGATTGCTTACCTAGCGTTGCTCTCGAGTAGTCATCTTCAACGGTTGTTACACTTCCAGAGAAGGGACCACTCCTGCAAAGATTGAACAAAGAAACAGATAACAGGAGGAAGCTCAGACCTTCGGGGGAAACCAAAAGAACCATCCTGCTGCCCAGTTCAAGAAGTAGCACAAAGGAAAATCAACGATGGGCAGAAACCAGTTCAAGAGTAAGCCTGTGGAATCACAAAGATCAAAGCCTCAATGCAATCACCAAGGAGAAGAGGGAATTTACACTCCATAACCAGATTTGCGTCCCTAAACTCTTCTCTTTGTTAATTACATTCTGCCATGTTTAGTATGTTTAAATGTTTTTTGTGTGTTTACTTATGTTTTGTGTGAATCTATGCTTAAAACATTGAGGACAATGTTTGATTTAAGTGTGGGGGGGTAACTAAAGTGTTTTGATGCAAATTCGTAGGGTTTTATCCACCATAACTTCTAATGTTGTTCCTTGCTATTTTAAGGTGTTTTTAAGTTGTTTTAGAGTGTTTTAGTGTGTTTTGTTTTATAATTCGAAAATCCCATAAAAATTTGAAAAATTGTTTTGAAAAACCCAAAAAGAGTTGTTTTAAAGTTGTTTTTGTGTGTGTGTTTGTGTCTTAGGGTACCTTCCAACACAATGATAAGGATTTGGTTTATAATTGCATGACGGTTAGAAAGAGTTATAAACATAGAGAAAAGTTTGATTTACTCTTGGTATATGCTTGGTTATGGTTATAATGTATGACTTCACATGCAATCATAAAAGAAAAAAAAAATTCGTTTTTGTAACATGCTTGAAGGAAGGAACTCAAACAAACGCTACAACCCTGAGAGACTTGAGCCTATAACGTTCTTTGGAGAGTATAATCTGTGATTTCTTGTTTTCTAAAGTCGTTGTATGATCTCATTATTCTTTGCTTGGTTACTACCTAGAAGGCGTTTTATCATATAGTTCCAAATGCTAGAACTCATGCCCATTTCATTCAAAGCATGTTATTGATTTGCATAACACATATTCAAGAAGAAGTTGTGTAGTGACCACCACCATAGCCAAATAGCCTTACTTTCCATACTTCGTATATGTTGTAAGTTTTAACCCCGTTGAGCCTTGTTTAGCCTTTATTCTTTGTTTACCCACATTTTCCTCACCTAGCCTAGTTTAGGACAATCCCCACCCTTGTTCTTAAAAGATAGTGAGCATGACTTAATTGAATTCCTTTTGAGTTACATTATGAAAGAAAATAAGTGTGGGGGAGAGAATGTTTAAGTGTTTATGTTTTGAGATTCAAAAGAAAAGAAAAAGAAAAGAAAAAAAAAAGAAAAGAAAAAAGAAAGAAAGAAAGAAAAAAGAGCTTAAAAAAAAAAATGAAAATAAGTGAAAATGAACTCACGAGCGTTGATGGTTGAAGAAAGGGTCCAAAAAAAAAAATGAATATGGCCCTAAGTTCTGTGTAATTCCCCCTTGGGTGATCAAAGTTGACTTCTGCATTCTAAAGGAAATTCTAAGTGCCTAATTCAATGCTTTGCTCACTATTGCTTGAAGAACGTTTGTTATCCTTACCTTTCATTTTTAGCCAATTACCCCAAGCCCCGTTACAACCCTTGACTTCTATATTGAGTGTTATGTATTTCAATTGTGGAGTTTGAACTTGGTATGAGCTTATGGTGTCACTGGTTCTCGCGTCTAAGTAGTAGCATTCCATTCATGAGATCATATCTAAACATGCTTATTAACTCCAGAAAATGCTTTCCTTATTATAACATATGTGAGTGTTCGTCTACATGTTTACATCAATCTTCTCACATATATCTAGTGTAGGGTGTGTAGTCAGAAAATCTGTGTGAAAAACGAGAGTACATCTAGTAAGAAATTGAGGGAATTCTCTAAGGCATGCTACTACATTCAAAACAAGGTTTTAAATGCTTAATTGTGAACTAGTATGTGGTGACTATGATTAAGAATGTACTTAAGTGTAAAGATGGCTCAAATCTGTGAGAATAATGATTTTTAACTTGTCATGTGCATTGGAAGTCCCTGATACGATTGTTGGAAGGTGTAGGTTGTGTTTTGTTCTTTTTGTTTTGTTTTTCTGTTTTGCTCGAGGACTAGCAAAAGCTAAGTGTGGGGGTATTTGATAGGATCATATTTATGCGACTTAAATGGCTTGTTCTCGTACATTTACGTTATGTTTCTTTAGTTATTTTAGTACTTTAAGCTATTTTCGTGTGTTTGTAGGTCCAAAGGGCTAAAGGAGCAAAAAGATGCATTTTGGAGACTTTTGGAGCACTTTTGGGCTAAGGACGGATAGCTTATGCTTGAAGCCAAAGTGTTGGACGAAATTGAAGACCTAATTGGAGCCAAAGTGTTGGAACCTTGTTCTCTTTAGTTTTAGGACATTTAAACCTTTCCTAATCCCAATCATGCCATGCATAACACACATCCATTCTAACACATTGTCATTGCACATGCATTTCCTTCATTAGTTAACCCACATGCACTTATCACTTATCATCACCACATATCATATCACTTAATCACTTATCACTTATCATCATCACTTAACCACTTATCATATCATAACCACATATCATATCACTTATCACTTATCACTTAAAATAACATCCACCTACTTCACCTACAACATCCACTTCACCTACAACATCCACCTACTTCACCTACAACATCCACCCACTTCACCTACAACATCCACCTACTTCACCTACAACATCCACCCACTTCACCTACAACATCCACCTACTTCACCTACAACATCCACTTCACCTACAACATCCACCTACTTCACCTACAACATCCACCTACTTCACCTACAAATGACATAGCCATATGTTCCCTCCACTACTCCTATAAATACCCTTGCATTCATTCATTCATGGACATCTCATTTCATACACAACACACCATTTTTCCATTTCCCTTGTAATCCAAACACCATTTTTCCATTTCCCTATTAATCCAAACACCACTCCCCAAACCATTCACACCATCAAACTATCCTTAGACCTTGTGCTACAACAACGAGGAAGAGAAGAGTGCCTAAACGTTCATACAATTCAAGTTTGAGTTGTTGGAATGTTTAGGTGTTTCTTTGATTTCAATGTTTAAATTCAATTCTCTTTGTTTGTACGTATGAGGAATGGAAGAGAAGAGTGCCTAAACGTTCATACAATTCAAGTTTGAGTTGTTGGAATGTTTAGATATTTCTTTGATTTCAAAGTTATAATAAACTAAACCCCCTTTAGCTAGGGGGTGATTCGAAATATATGTTTATGCTTGCATTTTGATTTGATTACTTCTAATTGCATTTCATAAGTTGTTGATTCAATTTGTTTAACCGTTTGATTGATAACTTATTTATGTATGTTTATTAAGAATGCGCGCTTAATTTTCATGCATGAATATGACGCTAGAATATAAGTGATTTTCACCTAATCGTTATGAACTTATATTCACAAGTAGTGGAGGTTGCTTATAAACAATCGCATTAAATGAATTCTTGGCACGAGTTTCATGCTCATCATAGTAACGAATGCCTCGTCAACACTTATAGTTTTCATAATGCTTAATGATCTTTGATTGTATCTTTATTGTGCTGTTCACGTAAAGGACTTTTGGAGAATGTTGTGAATTGCGTTGCGCTAACCCATCCAATTCATTAACTTAAGGAAAACTTGACGGTTAATTTAAGCGGACCTAATTAACCCGGGGTGATGAGTTTCATAATTTATTGAAATGTAATTGGAAATCTTTTTATTATGCAAGTGTAACATATGTGGAGATGACCCCCTTAGCTAGCATTCATCCATTCTATTTCATCAATTTCATATTTACATTCTGTTTTAATTGTAATTTGTTCATTTAGTTTAATTTTGTCAAAACCTAAATCCCCCTTTACTTTAATGTCAAATTAGTTAGAAATCAATTTAGTTTGTGTTTTTAAAGCATTTTGAGTTTTTGGTTTGTCTTAGTGTTTTAAACTTTAATTTTGTATTCTTTGAGTCTAGTTTAGTGTTTTAAACTGTGTTTTTAAGTTTTTGAGTCAGTTTCCAAGAGATTTGCAATCCCTCCTAATCCCCGGTCCAGAACGATCCCTACTTATACTTATACTACAAATCGACAAAAAGAGGGTTTAATTTGTGCGCGTATAAATCTCGCATCAAATTTTGGCGCCGTTGCCGGGGACTAGAAAATTTGCTAATCCCTTGGATTGTTTGTTTCTGTATTGTCTTTTAGATTTAGTTTTTATTTGTGTTTTGTTTGTTAAGAACAACATGGCACTTGATAACGCTTCTCTTTTGTCACAGCTCATGGAAAGGTCCCAAATGCAAAGAGTTGATATATCTAATCTTCAATCAAGGAATAACGTGTTTTCCAATACTTACAATTCGGATTGGAGTGATCATTCAAACTCTATGTGGTGGGAACCTCAAAATGCTCAACAAGGAGGATATTGGCAGCCACCACAACCTCATATTCAATATGCCCAACCAAATTTAAGTTCATCAATAGATTATAATCAAAAGCTTAACGAATTAATTTGTTTGGTGCAGGGCTCACAAAATCAAGACAATGAGGCTCGACAAGAAGACAAAAGGTTGGATCACTTGGAAAAGCAAATTGGGCAGATAGCGGAGTTCGTAGGACAATTTTGCGACCAAGGCAAACTCCCTAGTTCAACCATTGTAAATCCGAAGGGAGGATTTGAAGCACCTTTGCCGGAAGCACTTATTGCTCCTACGCCATCTAATTCAAGTAAGGTTGTTCCAATTAGTTCTAACCCCATTCCACCTAATATCCCTATTCCTTGCAGGTTCATGAATTCCAAGGAAGAAGAAAGTGAAAAAGACATCTTGGAAGACCTTCCAAAGGTGCAAAGTAGGGAATTTCATGAATTCATCAAAGGGGATATACTTGAGACAACAATGCCCAAAGAAGTTGAATTTGATGACATTGGACAAGTCATAACCATCACATGCAATCTGGCCAAGTCCAATATCCCTGAAACTTTCAAAGGAGTGGTGTTTGTCATTGAGTTCTTGTCAGACAAAACAAGTAAGTCATTTTTTTCAAATTCCATTACATTTTATACTAACTTGCTGTTTTTTATGAATCAGGCACCTACACTAGAATTCAAACCATTGCCGGTTCACTTCAAGTATCACCTTCCATTCAAGGACCAATTCCATGCCGTTTGATTTTATTTATGTTAATAAAAAAAAAAAAAAAAAAAAGAAAAAAAAAAAAAAAAAAGAAAGAAAGATACTAAACATGGAGAAAGGTGGAGCTTCACAAAGGTTGTTTGCGTGAAGCCCCACTACGAGGCGCAGAAGCGGAAGGCATAGAAGCGGGAGGCATAGAAGCGGGAGGCATCGGAGCAGAAGCCATCGAAGCGGGAGGCATCGGAGCTAGAGCATTCCAGGCCTCAATACTTGGCCAAGCGCTGGATGACCCAGGAAAAAGGTGCCTCTGGAGATAAGACGCAAGCCTTTGACGGTCACTGTGAATTCGACCCTCAGATTCTTGCAGCTCATCAAGCTTCCTCTTCATCCCCGACGAATAGTTATTTGCAAGCACATGCAAACTTCTATTCTCGTACTTAAGCTGCTGGATCTCTTGCTTAAGTCTTTCCACCTCTGCCATCAACGATTCCACTTGGCGGGACCGAGCAAGCAGGCGTTGGCCCATGTTGGACACAGAACTCGCACACTGAACACTAAGTGCGAGGGACTCTTGAACGGCCAACTCATCGGACCGTCCTGACAGCAGCCTACTATCTTTTGGAGTGAGGAGGTTTTTAGCTACTATTGTAGCTGTTGTGGCGTCCTGCATCACAGAGTCTTCACCTGAAAGAGGACCGTTAGAAGATAAAAAAGAAGGGCGCCATACATTACCTTGACGGGGCGCAACCGGATCGCTGCTGAGACTCAAATCTAAGCTAAGGTTCGATGAGTTTGCCATTTTTTTCAAAAGTGTTCAAAGAGAAGGGGTGGATGGAGTTAAAATTTCACAAAGGGCCGGAGTCGAGTTTCAGGAATGGGAAATCTTCAGAGTGTGTGTGTTGGGGTGATTGATAGCTCTATAAAAAGCCAAGACGACGCGTCCACCGATTCAAAGAGCCGGATTTTCCGGCGTAATTTAGGCGACGCTCCCTCGGCTTTTCAGAAAACGCGTTCAACTTTGTCAAAAGATTTCTGACAAAGCTGAAAACACGTGGAGGCCATCATCGCATCTACACATCTTTAGCCGACAAGCGCAAAGTTCGGCGACGCTTTCTCTACTTTTCAGAAGACGCGTGCAGCTTTGTCAAAAGGAGCCGCATCTGCACTACCACGTGTCGTTCAGAAAGCAAAGGGGCGTCGTTCAGAAATCGAAGGGGCGCCTGCTCAAAAATCGAAGAGGCGTATTCAAAGATCGAAGAGGCGCCACTATTTCAAAGAGCCGGATTTGCGGGATCAAAACGTTTGTCGACAAGGGTAAAAAGTACCACCACTTGATATTATCTCTATATATGTCGACCTTCGTCTTTTATGGCAGGGCAAACCTGAAGAAAATGCCCAACTCTCCCTCACCTCTGAGGGTGCACTCCCAGCAAAGCCTTTCAAAATACTCAATTCTTTCTTCTTCCCCAAAGATGATACCAGATGCCTGGAGTACATATGTCCCAGGAGGAAACGGCGGATTGAAGCATGTGCTGATTCATTCACCGCTTCTTCAAAGCAAAGGTATCTCATATCATCAAGGTCAAAAGCAAAAGTATCTCATATCATGCTCTTTCCCTGTCTTTTTCTTTGTCCTTGTTCTTACTTGCATGGCAAAGTAAAAGAAGCAATCAGCCGGCACTTGGAGTCAGTCTTCTGATCTGGAGCCAACTGCCTGGAATCTATTCCTGATTGCTTACCTAGCGTTGCTCTCGAGTAGTCATCTTCAACGGTTGTTACACTTCCAGAGAAGGGACCACTCCTGCAAAGATTGAACAAAGAAACAGATAACAGGAGGAAGCTCAGACCTTCGGGGGAAACCAAAAGAACCATCCTGCTGCCCAGTTCAAGAAGTAGCACAAAGGAAAATCAACGATGGGCAGAAACCAGTTCAAGAGTAAGCCTGTGGAATCACAAAGATCAAAGCCTCAATGCAATCACCAAGGAGAAGAGGGAATTTACACTCCATAACCAGATTTGCGTCCCTAAACTCTTCTCTTTGTTAATTACATTCTGCCATGTTTAGTATGTTTAAATGTTTTTTGTGTGTTTACTTATGTTTTGTGTGAATCTATGCTTAAAACATTGAGGACAATGTTTGATTTAAGTGTGGGGGGGTAACTAAAGTGTTTTGATGCAAATTCGTAGGGTTTTATCCACCATAACTTCTAATGTTGTTCCTTGCTATTTTAAGGTGTTTTTAAGTTGTTTTAGAGTGTTTTAGTGTGTTTTGTTTTATAATTCGAAAATCCCATAAAAATTTGAAAAATTGTTTTGAAAAACCCAAAAAGAGTTGTTTTAAAGTTGTTTTTGTGTGTGTGTTTGTGTCTTAGGGTACCTTCCAACACAATGATAAGGATTTGGTTTATAATTGCATGACGGTTAGAAAGAGTTATAAACATAGAGAAAAGTTTGATTTACTCTTGGTATATGCTTGGTTATGGTTATAATGTATGACTTCACATGCAATCATAAAAGAAAAAAAAAATTCGTTTTTGTAACATGCTTGAAGGAAGGAACTCAAACAAACGCTACAACCCTGAGAGACTTGAGCCTATAACGTTCTTTGGAGAGTATAATCTGTGATTTCTTGTTTTCTAAAGTCGTTGTATGATCTCATTATTCTTTGCTTGGTTACTACCTAGAAGGCGTTTTATCATATAGTTCCAAATGCTAGAACTCATGCCCATTTCATTCAAAGCATGTTATTGATTTGCATAACACATATTCAAGAAGAAGTTGTGTAGTGACCACCACCATAGCCAAATAGCCTTACTTTCCATACTTCGTATATGTTGTAAGTTTTAACCCCGTTGAGCCTTGTTTAGCCTTTATTCTTTGTTTACCCACATTTTCCTCACCTAGCCTAGTTTAGGACAATCCCCACCCTTGTTCTTAAAAGATAGTGAGCATGACTTAATTGAATTCCTTTTGAGTTACATTATGAAAGAAAATAAGTGTGGGGGAGAGAATGTTTAAGTGTTTATGTTTTGAGATTCAAAAGAAAAGAAAAAGAAAAGAAAAAAAAAAGAAAAGAAAAAAGAAAGAAAGAAAGAAAAAAGAGCTTAAAAAAAAAAATGAAAATAAGTGAAAATGAACTCACGAGCGTTGATGGTTGAAGAAAGGGTCCAAAAAAAAAAATGAATATGGCCCTAAGTTCTGTGTAATTCCCCCTTGGGTGATCAAAGTTGACTTCTGCATTCTAAAGGAAATTCTAAGTGCCTAATTCAATGCTTTGCTCACTATTGCTTGAAGAACGTTTGTTATCCTTACCTTTCATTTTTAGCCAATTACCCCAAGCCCCGTTACAACCCTTGACTTCTATATTGAGTGTTATGTATTTCAATTGTGGAGTTTGAACTTGGTATGAGCTTATGGTGTCACTGGTTCTCGCGTCTAAGTAGTAGCATTCCATTCATGAGATCATATCTAAACATGCTTATTAACTCCAGAAAATGCTTTCCTTATTATAACATATGTGAGTGTTCGTCTACATGTTTACATCAATCTTCTCACATATATCTAGTGTAGGGTGTGTAGTCAGAAAATCTGTGTGAAAAACGAGAGTACATCTAGTAAGAAATTGAGGGAATTCTCTAAGGCATGCTACTACATTCAAAACAAGGTTTTAAATGCTTAATTGTGAACTAGTATGTGGTGACTATGATTAAGAATGTACTTAAGTGTAAAGATGGCTCAAATCTGTGAGAATAATGATTTTTAACTTGTCATGTGCATTGGAAGTCCCTGATACGATTGTTGGAAGGTGTAGGTTGTGTTTTGTTCTTTTTGTTTTGTTTTTCTGTTTTGCTCGAGGACTAGCAAAAGCTAAGTGTGGGGGTATTTGATAGGATCATATTTATGCGACTTAAATGGCTTGTTCTCGTACATTTACGTTATGTTTCTTTAGTTATTTTAGTACTTTAAGCTATTTTCGTGTGTTTGTAGGTCCAAAGGGCTAAAGGAGCAAAAAGATGCATTTTGGAGACTTTTGGAGCACTTTTGGGCTAAGGACGGATAGCTTATGCTTGAAGCCAAAGTGTTGGACGAAATTGAAGACCTAATTGGAGCCAAAGTGTTGGAACCTTGTTCTCTTTAGTTTTAGGACATTTAAACCTTTCCTAATCCCAATCATGCCATGCATAACACACATCCATTCTAACACATTGTCATTGCACATGCATTTCCTTCATTAGTTAACCCACATGCACTTATCACTTATCATCACCACATATCATATCACTTAATCACTTATCACTTATCATCATCACTTAACCACTTATCATATCATAACCACATATCATATCACTTATCACTTATCACTTAAAATAACATCCACCTACTTCACCTACAACATCCACTTCACCTACAACATCCACCTACTTCACCTACAACATCCACCCACTTCACCTACAACATCCACCTACTTCACCTACAACATCCACTTCACCTACAACATCCACCTACTTCACCTACAACATCCACCTACTTCACCTACAAATGACATAGCCATATGTTCCCTCCACTACTCCTATAAATACCCTTGCATTCATTCATTCATGGACATCTCATTTCATACACAACACACCATTTTTCCATTTCCCTTGTAATCCAAACACCATTTTTCCATTTCCCTATTAATCCAAACACCACTCCCCAAACCATTCACACCATCAAACTATCCTTAGACCTTGTGCTACAACAACGAGGAAGAGAAGAGTGCCTAAACGTTCATACAATTCAAGTTTGAGTTGTTGGAATGTTTAGGTGTTTCTTTGATTTCAATGTTTAAATTCAATTCTCTTTGTTTGTACGTATGAGGAATGGAAGAGAAGAGTGCCTAAACGTTCATACAATTCAAGTTTGAGTTGTTGGAATGTTTAGATATTTCTTTGATTTCAAAGTTATAATAAACTAAACCCCCTTTAGCTAGGGGGTGATTCGAAATATATGTTTATGCTTGCATTTTGATTTGATTACTTCTAATTGCATTTCATAAGTTGTTGATTCAATTTGTTTAACCGTTTGATTGATAACTTATTTATGTATGTTTATTAAGAATGCGCGCTTAATTTTCATGCATGAATATGACGCTAGAATATAAGTGATTTTCACCTAATCGTTATGAACTTATATTCACAAGTAGTGGAGGTTGCTTATAAACAATCGCATTAAATGAATTCTTGGCACGAGTTTCATGCTCATCATAGTAACGAATGCCTCGTCAACACTTATAGTTTTCATAATGCTTAATGATCTTTGATTGTATCTTTATTGTGCTGTTCACGTAAAGGACTTTTGGAGAATGTTGTGAATTGCGTTGCGCTAACCCATCCAATTCATTAACTTAAGGAAAACTTGACGGTTAATTTAAGCGGACCTAATTAACCCGGGGTGATGAGTTTCATAATTTATTGAAATGTAATTGGAAATCTTTTTATTATGCAAGTGTAACATATGTGGAGATGACCCCCTTAGCTAGCATTCATCCATTCTATTTCATCAATTTCATATTTACATTCTGTTTTAATTGTAATTTGTTCATTTAGTTTAATTTTGTCAAAACCTAAATCCCCCTTTACTTTAATGTCAAATTAGTTAGAAATCAATTTAGTTTGTGTTTTTAAAGCATTTTGAGTTTTTGGTTTGTCTTAGTGTTTTAAACTTTAATTTTGTATTCTTTGAGTCTAGTTTAGTGTTTTAAACTGTGTTTTTAAGTTTTTGAGTCAGTTTCCAAGAGATTTGCAATCCCTCCTAATCCCCGGTCCAGAACGATCCCTACTTATACTTATACTACAAATCGACAAAAAGAGGGTTTAATTTGTGCGCGTATAAATCTCGCATCAATAGTTTATTGAAATGCAATTGGAAATCATTTTATTATGCAAGTATAACATGTATGGAGATGAACCCCTTAGCCATTCTATCATCCATTCATTCCATTCCATCAAATTCGTTTTACAATCTGTTTAGTTTATTAACTTGTTTTGTTATTTCAATTTTCGTATAAATCTAAATCCCCCTTTACTTTAATGTCCAATTTAGTTAGAAATCAATTTAGTTTGTGCTTTTAAGTGTTTTGATTCATTTTATTTCCCAATTTCGTCCAGATTCACCAAAGTGCTCAAAACTGCCCAGAAAGTGATTTTAAGGCAGTTTTGAGTGTTTTGGGTGATGTTTGAGTCTTTTGGTTTGTTTTAATGTTTTAAGTGTTTAGTTTTACATTCTTTGAGTCTAGTTTAGTGTTTTATATTACGTTTTTACGTTTGTGATTCAATTTGTTACATAAATTCGTCAAAAGTACTCAAAGTGTCCAAAACTGCCCAGAAAGTGATTTTAAGGCAGTTTTGAGTGTTTTGGGTAATGTTTGAGTCTTTTGGTTTGTTTTAGTGTTTTAAAGTTTAGTTTTGCATTCCTTGAGTCTAGTATAGTGTTTCATATTGTTATTTTACGTTTTTGAGTCAAATCCAAGTGGTTAACGATCCCTCCTAATCCCCGGTCCAGAACGATCCCTACTTATACTTATACTACAATTGACAAAAAGAGGGTTTAATTTGTGTGCGTATAAACCACGCATCACTGCCCACAGAAGCAAGATGAACTTGAGAGTTTTTTTGGATTGTTTTATTTTCGTTTGTTCTTTTTATTCCAGATTCTTGATGCAAAAATAGTTAAACACACAAATTAAACCCTATGGATGACAATTGTAGTAAATGAGCAAATAGGGATCGTTCTAGACCGGGGATTAACTAGGGATGCTAATCAATGTGAAATTGACTCAAAAATGTAAGAACACAATATAAAACACTTACTAGACTCAAAGAATGCAAAACTAAACTTTAAAACACTAAAACAAACCAAAAGACTCAAACATCACCCAAAACACTCAAAACTGCCTTAAAAACACTTTCTGGGCAGTTTTGAGCACTTTGGTGAATTTGGACGAATTTGTGTAACAAATTGAATCAAAACACTTAAAAACACAAACTAAGACACTTTCTAACTAAGTTGGACACTAAAGTAAAGGGGGATTAAGGTTTTGACGAAATTAAATTAAATAAAACAAGTTAATAAACTAGGCAGATTGTATAAACGGATTTGAGAAACAAGATGATGGATGGATTAGTTAGAGGTCCATTCTCCACACATGACACATTTATATATGAATCGATTCTCCAATTGTTTTTCATTAACTATGATGCTCAACACCCCAAGTTAACCGTGATGCACTAATTAACTCTCAAATTTTCCTTAAGTTATTGAATTGGATGATGCATGCGACAATTCAAATCATTCTCCAATGGTTCTCAACATGAATGCATAGAAGAGATACAATGAGAGATCATTATGCTCTATGAAAATTATAAGTGTTGACGAGGCAATTGTAACTATGAATGCATGATACTTTTGCCAAGAATTCAATTAACGCGGTTGTGACTAGCAACCTTCACTACTCATGTTTATAAACTTGTGACGATTAGGTGAAACTCGTTTATAAACTAGCATCGAGTTTATGCATGAAGACTAAGTATGCATCCCTAATCAACATACAAAAACAAGTCTTTAATAAACATGATAATTGAATTGCAATCACAAATTAACAAATCACAATTGGAAGAAATCAATTCATATTTCAAACATGTTCATGGCTTCAAACTTTCCCCTAACTAATTAGGGGTTTAGCCACTCATGATTACAACAAACTTAGAGAGTAATAACAAAGTAAACATTGAAAACAAGAATCGAAGTACACCTAAAAATTCCAACAACTCAATCTTGAATTGTATGAACGTTTAGGCCTCTTCTCCTCTAGTTGCTGCGGCACAAGGGGTTTTGGTGAGTTTTGGGGGTTATGGATGATGTAGAAGGATGTGTTTAGGGTAGGGATGGATGTAGGGGAAGGTAAGGAGTGTTTTTGGGCAGAAAATATGAAGAATGGTGAAGTATGGTAGTGCTAGAGAGAGGGGAGGAATTTCTGGCGTGAATGAATGTGTATGAGAGATGGTTTTCTGAAATGGAAGAGTGTGTTGTTTGTGGCTGCAATGCATGCTTATTTATAGGTGAAATGGGGGGAACATGATGACTAGGAATTAGGTGGAAAGCTGAAATGGTGATGGGAGATGCATGTGGCTGTTTGTGCATGTGATTAAAGGGTGGAAATGCATGTGCTTTGACAGAAATGAAAGGGAATGCACGGTTTTGGTTGATTTCTGGTGGTTGTGAGGTGGAAATCTAGGTGGAAATGCATGTGGATTAAAGCTATGTGAATGATTAAGGTGAATGTGCATGAGTGCATGTGAAATCTGCCAAGATGCATGTGTTATGAAGTGGATTTTCTGCAAAGGCAAGGTGAATGTGCATGTGATTAAATTAAAAGATGGAATGCATGTGAAAGGTTGGAGATTGAATGTGTGTTGGTGTGATTGAATGATTAAAGTGTAAATGATTAATGAATGGTTCTTTGTTGATGGTGGAAATCTGAAATGATGAAGTGGAATGTGCATGTGGCTGCAATGATGGTGTTTTGCACGGCAATGATGGAGAAAGAATGTGTGGATGCATGGTTGTGTTGGTGATGAATGTGAACTCTTTGTTCTTCATTTTCATTCCTTTGGTCTTCAATTTCGTCCATCTACTTGGCTTTAAGCATATGCAATCCATTCCAATCTCTAATTTGCTCCAAAAGGCTCCGAAAGGCATCCTTTTGCATCCTTAGCCATATGAACCTATAAACACACGAAAATGACTTTAAACACTAAATTAAGTAAGAAAACACAACATAAATGCATAAGAACTAGCTAACTAAGGCGCATAAATATGCTTCTATCAAATTCCCCCACACTTAGCTTTTGCTAGTCCTCGAGCAAAACAAAGAAACAAAACATAACCTAAACCTTCCAACGTTCACCTCAGGGATTTCCAATGGTACATGACATGTTAAAAATCATCATCCCCACAGATTTGAGTCATCTTTACAATTGAGAACATACTTAATCATAGTCACCACTTACTAGTTCACAATTAATCAATTAAAAGAATGTTTTGAATGTAGTAACATGCCTTAGAGAATTTGCTCAATCCTTACAAGATATGCACTCAATTTTCACTCAGATTTTCTAACTACACACCCTATACTAGTTATATGTGAGAAGATTGATGTAAATATGAAAACGAATGCTCACATATACGTATAACAAAGAACGCAATTTATGGAGTTAATAAGCATGTTTAGAAATGATCTCATGAATGGAATGCTACTACTTAGATGCGAGAACCAATGACCATATGTTCATACCAAATTCAAACTCCACAAATTGAAACACATAACACTCAAGAATGAAGTCAAGGGTTGTAACGGGGCTTGGGGTAGTGGTTAACAAAGAAAAGATAAGGAGAACAAGCGTTCTTCAAGTAATAGTAAGCAAAGTAGTGTACTTAAGACTTAGAATTCATTTAGATTGCAGAAATTAACTTTAAAACACAAGGGGAAGACTTAGACAACTCCTTAGGGCCGAATTCATTGTTTTGGACCCTTACTTCAACAAACAATACTTTGGAATTCTTTTTCACAACTTTTCAACTCTTTTTCATACTTTTCACGCCTTTTTTTTTTTTTTTTCTTTTTCTTTTCTTTCATGCCGTGCCTATGGCACACAAATTCTCACACAAGAACACTTCCCCCACACTTGTTTTCTGCCAACATAAATCGAAAGAAATTCAATTTGAATCATGCTTTACTAAGCTTTAAGAACAAGGGTGTGGATGGTCCTAATCTAGGCTAGGTGAGGATAATGTGGGTTAACTTAAACATAAAATGACATGGGATACACGGCAATATGGCTAAGGTGGTGGTCACTACACAACTTCATCTTGAATCTGTGTTATGCAAATCAATAACATGCTTTGAATGAAATGGGCATGAGTTCTAGCATTTGGAACTAAATGATGAAACACCTCTAAGTAGTAACCAAGCAAAGAATAATGAGATCATGCAACGACTTAGAAAACAAAAATGCACAGATTCTAACTCTCCAAATAAACGTTTAGGCTCAAGTCTCACAAGGTTGTAGCGTTAATTTGAGTTCCTTCCTTCAAGCATGTTACAAAAACTGATTTTTTATTTATTTATTTTTTTTTTTTTATGATTGCATGTGAAGTCATAAGTTATAACCACAACCAAGCATACACAAAGAGTAAATCAAACTTTCATCCATGTTAATCACTCTCTTTAACAGCCATGTAATTACAAACCGAATCCTCATCATTGTGTTGGAAGGTACCCTAAAACAAAAACAAACACACAAAAACACTTTGAAAACAACTCTTTTTGGGTTTTTAAAACAGATTTTTCAAATTTTGGTGTGTTTTAGTGTGTTTTGAAGTAAAAATCCGAAAATCAAATTTTTATGTGATTTTCGGATTTTTACTTCAAAACACACTAAAACACACCAAAACTGCTTAAAAACACTTAAAAACAGCAAGGAACAAGTCTATAAGTAAAGGGTGATAAAATCCCATGAATTTGCATCAAAAACACTTAGTTACCCCCCCACACTTAAATCAAACATTGTCCTCAATGTTTCAAGCATAAAATCACACAAAACACAAAGAAACACACAAACAGCAAGTAAAACAACTAAATAGGCAGATTCGAAATAAACAACAAAGTGAAGGGTTTAGGAACGCAAATCTGGAATTGGAGTGATTCCTTGAGCTTCCTTTGTTGAATTGCATGGGTTGCCTCCCAAGTAGCGCTTTCTTTAACGTCTTGCAGCCGGACGAAGACACGTTCATGCTCCATTGGACCCACGGCATGGAGTGGGATCTCCTCCACGACATGCTCCACAAAGTTCTCATAGTATGGCTTCAATCTATGTCCGTTCACCTTGAACTCGTGGCCACTTTTTAAGCTTTGGACTTGGACTGCACCATGAGGAAAAACATTAGTAACAACAAGAGGTCCAATCCATTTAGAACGTAACTTACCAGGGAATAACCGAAGTCTTGAATCAAAAAGCAACACTTTCTGCCCCTTGGAGAACGTTTTGGTACGAAGCATCTTATCATGATAAGCCTTCGTCTTGTCCTTGTAGATGCGAGCATTCTCGTAAGCCTCGTTCCTAATCTCCTCAAGTTCATCTAATTGGAGCTTCCTATGAACTCCAGCAGCGTCTATGTCCAAATTGAAGGTTTTCACAGCCCAATGTGCCTTGTGCTCTAACTCAACGGGCAAATGACATGGCTTACCATATATAAGCCGAAAAGGTGACATGCCAAGGGGAGTTTTGTAAGCCGTACGATAGGCCCACAATGCATCGTCCAAGCGCAAACTCCAATCTCTTCTTGAGGGTCCCACGGTTTTCTCTAGGACTTGTTTGATCTCCCTATTTGAAACCTCCGCTTGCCCATTAGTTTGAGGGTGATAAGGTGTGGAAACCTTATGAGTAACGTTGTACTTCTTGAGCAAAGCTTCAATGGTGCGGTTACGAAAGTGAGAACCCCCATCACTAATTAAAACTCGTGGCATCCCAAACCTAGCAAAAATATTAGATTTCACAAAATCTGCAACAACCTTAGAATCTTTAGTACGGGTGGCTTTGGCTTCCACCCATTTGGAAACATAATCGACAGCTAGCAAGATATAAGTGAAACCAAAAGATGGAGGGAAGGGGCCCATGAAATCAATACCCCACACATCAAAAATTTCCACAAATGAGAGAGATTGTTGTGGCATTTGGTCCTTAGGCCCTATGTTACCTGTTCTTTGACACTTATCGCATGTTAAACAAAACATTTTAGCATCTTTAAAGAGATTAGGCCAATAAAATCCAGATTGTAACACCTTTAGGGCTGTCCTTTGGGTGCCAAAATGTCCCCCACATGCATAAGTATGGCAGAATGTAAGAATGGAATTAAATTCAGATTCGGGCACACATCTACGCACAATCTGATCTGGGCAGAATTTCCATAAATATGGATCATCCCAAACATAAAAACGTGCATCATGAACAAGTTTATCACGTTGGAACTTGTTTAGGGTACTAGGAACTTGCTTAGACACCAAGAAATTGACCAAATCGGCATACCAAGGGGTTCTTACCTCAATGGACAGAAGTTGCTCATCCGGAAACGTTTCTAAAATGGGGGTGGACTCTTCCTCACGCACCATTCTACTTAGGTGGTCAGCCACCACGTTTTCACACCCTTTCTTGTCTCGGATTTCAAGATCGAACTCTTGAAGTAGGAGCATCCAACGAATGAGTCTTGGCTTAGCCTCCTTTTTGGTGAGAAGATACTTCAAGGCTGCATGGTCAGTGAAAACAATTACTTTAGTACCAAGAAGATATGATCTATACTTATCTAAAGCAAATACAACCGCCAAGAGTTCTTTTTCGGTTGTAGAATAATTCAATTGAGCATCATTTAAAGTGCGGGAAGCATAATAAATAACATGTGACTGTTTATTTTTCCTTTGACCCAAAACAGCCCCAAGTGCATAATCCGAGGCATCACACATCAATTCAAATGGAATGGACCAATCCGGGGGAGTTATGATGGGTGCCGTGGTTAGGAGCTCTTTGAGATGCTTGAATGACTTCTCGCATGCCTCGTTGAACTCAAAAGACACATCTTTTTGGAGGAGGCGGCATAGGGGTTGTGCAATCTTGGAAAAGTCCTTGATAAATCGTCTATAGAATCCTGCATGACCAAGAAAAGAACGAACCTCTCTAACCGAAGTAGGAGAGGGTAAGTAGCGTACAAGATCTACTTTAGACTTATCAACTTCAATTCCTTTTTCAGAGATTATATGACCCAAAACAATACCTTGTTTAACCATAAAGTGACATTTTTCCCAATTTAAAACAAGATTTGTTTCAACACAACGTTTCAAGATTAAAGTGAGATTATCCAAACAATGATCAAATGAATCACCAAAAACACTAAAGTCATCCATGAATATCTCAATAATCTTCTCAACATAATCAGAAAATATGCTTACCATACACCTTTGAAACGTGGCAGGAGCATTACACAAGCCAAATGGCATGCGTCGATATGCAAACGTTCCAAAGGGACAAGTAAAAGTGGTCTTTTCTTGATCATCCGGAGCAATGACAATTTGGTTATAACCGGAATAACCATCAAGAAAACAATAAAAGGAATGACCTGCTAACCTTTCCAACATTTGATCTAGGAACGGCAATGGGAAGTGGTCCTTCCTTGTGGTGGAATTTATCTTCCTATAATCAATGCATACCCGCCAACCGGTTTGAATTCTCATAGGCACAAGCTCATTCTCGGAATTCTCCACAACCGTTACCCCAGATTTCTTAGGCACACATTGGATAGGTGAAACCCAACGACTATCGGAGATAGGATAAATAACTCCACAATCTAGAAGTTTAATTATCTCCTTTTTCACAACTTCCATCATCGGAGGGTTAAGACGGCGTTGAGCCTCTCTAGTTGGTTTGGCCCCCTCCTTAAGAAATATGTGATGCATACAAGTTGTAGGGCTTATACCTTTAATATCGGCCAATGTCCAACCTAGGGCAGATTTGTACTCCTTCAATACACGAACTAATTTCTCCTCCTCTTGTGCCGTGAGGGAGGAAGAGATGATGGCAGGTAGTGTCTCGTTTTCCCCCAAGAAAATGTACTTCAAATGACTTGGTAAAGGTTTGAGTTCAAGAATAGGTCCCTGAATTATGGATGGAAGCAATTTGTTAGTCGAAATGGGAATGGACTCACGGTTAGGAAACTTTCCCTCATGTTTAGGTAATGACTCAAGGGCAGCAACTACTTCAAGGAATTCCTCACTAGGAGGCACGGCATAGGTTTGTTCAAGTGTGCCGTGGGTTTGCATATAGCTTGCCTCCTTGGTTTTGACTTCTACACCTCTTGTAATGACCTTTTCAAGTGCATCGTCATTCAAATCTTCAAGATATCCCTGCGCCAAAGAGTCAACAATATCAATAGAGAAACATGAATGATCTTCACTAGGATACTTAATGGAATCAGAAAGATTGAAATTAACCACTTCCCCATCAAATTCCATGGACAAAGTTCCATTAAACACGTCAATCTTAGTCCGGGCCGTCTTCATGAATGGCCTTCCAAGTAGAATGGGCAGCGAGGGTGCATGATCCGATTCATCCATCTCAAGAACATAGAAATCCGCCGGAAAGATCAAATGATTAACCTGCACTAAAACATCTTCCAAAACTCCTTTTGGATAAGCATTAGATCTATCGGCCAATTGTATGATAACACCATCATTTTTCAACACTCCTAGGTTCATAGATGCATAAATGGAATATGGCATAACATTTATAGAAGCACCTAAATCAAGCATGGCAGATTCAAATCTAGTGTTACCAATGACACAAGGAATGGTAAAACTACCCGGATCTTTGCATTTGGGAGGTAGTTTGCGTTGCAAGATGGCGGACACATTCTCACCTACCTTCACCACTTCCTTGGTCGAAATCCTCTTCCTAGTGATGCAAAGCTCTTTTAAGAACTTGGCATACTTAGGGACTTGCTTGATTGCATCAAGGAGCGGAATGTTGACTTGAACTTTCCTAAAGGTTTCCAAAATGTCCTTTTCACTCTCCTCCTTCTTTGATTGCCTAAACCTGCTAGGAAAGGGCACGTTTAGTGGAATAGAACTTGACAAGGTCGAATTTGGACTTACCTTAGGCATGTTGGACGGTTTTGGCACAATAGGGGGCTGCGGCAAAGATTCTTTCACCCTTGCCGTGGCCTTTATTCCTTGTTCCTCCTCTTCTTGCAGCAACACGTCCTCTTCTTGACTTGTTTTGGACGTGCTTGGGGTGGTTCCGACCTCCTTACCACTTCTCAACATGATTGCCTTGGCAGATTCGAATCCTCCCCTTGGATTGACAATGGTTGAGCTAGGGAGCTTGCCTTTGTCTCGGAATTGTCCTACAAATTCCGCAATCTGCCCAATTTGTTTCTCCAAGTGATCCACCCTTTTGTCTTGGTTTTGCATGGCTTTGGTTTGATCCTCTTGCCCCTGAGACAAATTGGTAAGTAATTTAAGAAGTGTTTCATTTCCCAACGACGTACCTTGATTGTTTTGGGCAGGTTGTGCTTGGTTTGGATTGGGGCCGAATGGCTTGGTGTAGAACCCCGGGGGTTGTTGTCTAAAGCCTCCTTGTTGTTGAGGTTCCCTCCACTTGAAGTTTGGATGGTCTCTCCAACCCGGATTGTATGTGTTGGAATATGGATCATTCCTTGGTTGATTGTGGCTCGGAAATCCAATAGCATTTGCACTCTCCCATCCCCCATTCTCAATCAATTGTGGGCATTTTTCCGAAGGGTGTCCTTGGATAGAACATACACCACATACAATCGGTCCTTGTATCTTCATTCCTTCGGCCATCTGAGACACAATAGAAGTAAGATTAGCTAATTGAGTTTGAAGGTCGGATTGAGAACTTACCTCATTCACTTGTTGCCGTGGGGGGTCCCTTTGCCCAAGTCCTTCATATTGTTGTGCATTTAGAGCACGGTTTGCGATTAGGGTCTTGGCTGCCATAGGAGTTTTGTCCACCAATGCACCTCCCGCCGAAGCATCGAGCATTTGCCTTTCAATGGGAAGAAGGCCCTCATAGAAATATTGAAGGAGAAGCTCCTCCTTCATTTGATGTTGAGGACATGATGCAACAAGGGCTTTAAAACGCTCGTAGTATGCCGGAAAAGTTTCTCCTTGACTTTGTTGGATTCCGCTAATTTTCTTCCTCAAGAGAATGACTCTTGAAGTAGGGAAGAACTTCTCCAAGAACGCTCTCTTCATGCTCTCCCAAGAAGTAACGGTCCCGGGTGCCAATTCATAAAGCCAATCCTTAGCCTTTTCCACAAGAGAGAATGGAAAAGCTTTCATCATTAGAATGTTCCCATCGACATTTATGGGTGTCATGCTCGAACAAACAACCTCGAACTCCTTGAGATGCTTGTTGGGATCTTCCATGGAAAGCCCATGGTATTTCGGAATGTGGTGCAACAAGCTTGACTTCAACTCGAATTCATCGGTCTTGCCTTGGGCAGCCGCGGGGTATTGAATGCATAATGGTGCGGCATTGGCCAACCCTGAGGCCGAAAGCTCTTTAATGGTCCGATTGTCTGCTGCCATAACTTCTTCTTCCACACTTTCAAACTCAGATTCGGCCTCTGAACTTGAACTAGGTTCACTAGGTTCGGGATGCCTCCTCTTTCTTCTCAAATCACGTTCAAAATCGTCGTTAAAGTCTAAGATATGTGCATGCACAGTTTGAGAACTCCGCGTCATGCACTAGTACCTAAACCAAGAAAACAAAACAAAATGAGAAAACTAGGTAAATTACACTAAAAACATACGGCAAAAACACAAGGGATTAGCAATTTTGCTAATCCCCGGCAACGGCGCCAAAATTTGATGCGAAAATAGTTAAACACACAAATTAAACCCTATGGATGACAATTGTAGTAAATGAGCAAATAGGGATCGTTCTAGACCGGGGATTAACTAGGGATGCTAATCAATGTGAAATTGACTCAAAAATGTAAGAACACAATATAAAACACTTACTAGACTCAAAGAATGCAAAACTAAACTTTAAAACACTAAAACAAACCAAAAGACTCAAACATCACCCAAAACACTCAAAACTGCCTTAAAAACACTTTCTGGGCAGTTTTGAGCACTTTGGTGAATTTGGACGAATTTGTGTAACAAATTGAATCAAAACACTTAAAAACACAAACTAAGACACTTTCTAACTAAGTTGGACACTAAAGTAAAGGGGATTAAGGTTTTGACGAAATTAAATTAAATAAAACAAGTTAATAAACTAGGCAGATTGTATAAACGGATTTGAGAAACAAGATGATGGATGGATTAGTTAGAGGTCCATTCTCCACACATGACACATTTATATATGAATCGATTCTCCAATTGTTTTTCATTAACTATGATGCTCAACACCCCAAGTTAACCGTGATGCACTAATTAACTCTCAAATTTTCCTTAAGTTATTGAATTGGATGATGCATGCGACAATTCAAATCATTCTCCAATGGTTCTCAACATGAATGCATAGAAGAGATACAATGAGAGATCATTATGCTCTATGAAAATTATAAGTGTTGACGAGGCAATTGTAACTATGAATGCATGATACTTTTGCCAAGAATTCAATTAACGCGGTTGTGACTAGCAACCTTCACTACTCATGTTTATAAACTTGTGACGATTAGGTGAAACTCGTTTATAAACTAGCATCGAGTTTATGCATGAAGACTAAGTATGCATCCCTAATCAACATACAAAAACAAGTCTTTAATAAACATGATAATTGAATTGCAATCACAAATTAACAAATCACAATTGGAAGAAATCAATTCATATTTCAAACATGTTCATGGCTTCAAACTTTCCCCTAACTAATTAGGGGTTTAGCCACTCATGATTACAACAAACTTAGAGAGTAATAACAAAGTAAACATTGAAAACAAGAATCGAAGTACACCTAAAAATTCCAACAACTCAATCTTGAATTGTATGAACGTTTAGGCCTCTTCTCCTCTAGTTGCTGCGGCACAAGGGGTTTTGGTGAGTTTTGGGGGTTATGGATGATGTAGAAGGATGTGTTTAGGGTAGGGATGGATGTAGGGGAAGGTAAGGAGTGTTTTTGGGCAGAAAATATGAAGAATGGTGAAGTATGGTAGTGCTAGAGAGAGGGGAGGAATTTCTGGCGTGAATGAATGTGTATGAGAGATGGTTTTCTGAAATGGAAGAGTGTGTTGTTTGTGGCTGCAATGCATGCTTATTTATAGGTGAAATGGGGGGAACATGATGACTAGGAATTAGGTGGAAAGCTGAAATGGTGATGGGAGATGCATGTGGCTGTTTGTGCATGTGATTAAAGGGTGGAAATGCATGTGCTTTGACAGAAATGAAAGGGAATGCACGGTTTTGGTTGATTTCTGGTGGTTGTGAGGTGGAAATCTAGGTGGAAATGCATGTGGATTAAAGCTATGTGAATGATTAAGGTGAATGTGCATGAGTGCATGTGAAATCTGCCAAGATGCATGTGTTATGAAGTGGATTTTCTGCAAAGGCAAGGTGAATGTGCATGTGATTAAATTAAAAGATGGAATGCATGTGAAAGGTTGGAGATTGAATGTGTGTTGGTGTGATTGAATGATTAAAGTGTAAATGATTAATGAATGGTTCTTTGTTGATGGTGGAAATCTGAAATGATGAAGTGGAATGTGCATGTGGCTGCAATGATGGTGTTTTGCACGGCAATGATGGAGAAAGAATGTGTGGATGCATGGTTGTGTTGGTGATGAATGTGAACTCTTTGTTCTTCATTTTCATTCCTTTGGTCTTCAATTTCGTCCATCTACTTGGCTTTAAGCATATGCAATCCATTCCAATCTCTAATTTGCTCCAAAAGGCTCCGAAAGGCATCCTTTTGCATCCTTAGCCATATGAACCTATAAACACACGAAAATGACTTTAAACACTAAATTAAGTAAGAAAACACAACATAAATGCATAAGAACTAGCTAACTAAGGCGCATAAATATGCTTCTATCAATTCTTAATCTTGTTTTGTTTCTTGTTTTAGGTACTAGTTTATGACTCGGAGTTTTCATCCGATTCGTGAACATATCCTGGAGTGATTGAGTTCTTCGTCCGGCTGCAAGACGTAAAAGAAAGCGCTACTTGGGAGGCAACCCAATGCACTGAATAAACAAAGCATGTTCAAAAAAAAAAAAAAAAAAAAAAAAAAAAAAAAAAAAAAAAAAAAAAGATACTAAACATGGAGAAAGGTGGAGCTTCACAAAGGTTGTTTACGTGAAGCCCCACTACGAGGCGCAGAAGCAGAAGGCATAGAAGCGGGAGGCATAGAAGCGGGAGGCATCGGAGCGGAAGCCATCGGAGCGGGAGGCATCGGAGCGGAAGCCATCGGAGCGGGAGGCATCGGAGCTAGAGCATTCCAGGCCTCAATACTTGGCCAAGCGCTGGATGACCCAGGAAAAAGGTGCCTCTGGAGATAAGCCGCAAGCCTTTGACGGTCACTTTGGATTCGACCCTCAGATTCGTGCAGCTCATCAAGCTTCCTCTTCATCCCCGACGAATAGTTATTTGCAAGCACATGCAAACTTCTATTCTCGTACTTAAGCTGCTGGATCTCTTGCTTAAGTCTTTCCACCTCTGCCATCAATGATTCCACCTGACGGGAGCGGGCAAGCAGGCGTTGGCCCATGTTGGACACAGAACTCGCACACTGAACACTAAGTGCGAGGGACTCTTGAACGGCCAACTCATCGGACCGTCCTGACAGCAGCCTACTATCTTTTGGAGTGAGGAGGTTCCTAGCTACTATTGTAGCTGTTGTGGCGTCCTGCATCACGGAGTCTTCACCTGTAAGAGGACCGTTAGAAGATAAGAAAGAAGGGCGCCATACGTTACCTTGACGCGGCGCGCCCGTATCACTGCTAAGGCTCAATTCCAAGCTAAGGTTCGATGAGTTTGCCATTTTTCAAAAGTGTTCAAAGAGAAGGGATGGAGTTAAATTTCAAAGGCCTGGAGTCGATTTTCAAGAATGGGAAAACTTCAGAGTGTGTTTGTTGTGGTGATCGATAGCTCAATAAAAAGCCAAGGCGACGCGTCCACCAATTCAAAAAGCCGGAATTTCTGGCGTAATTTAGGCAACGCTTTCTCGGCTTTTCAGAAGACGCGTTCAACTTTGTCAAAAGATTTCTTCTTTTCAGACAACACGTGGAGGCCATCACCGCAACTACACATCTTTAGCCGACAAGCGCAAAGTCCGGCGACGCTTTCTCGGCTTTTCAGAAGACGCGTTCAACTTTGTCAAAAGATTTCTTCTTTTCAGACAACACGTGGAGGCCATCACCGCAACTACACATCTTTAGCCGACAAGCGCAAAGTCCGGCGACGCTTTCTCTGCTTTTCAGAAAACGCGTGCAGCTTTGTCAAAAGGAGCCGCATCCGCACTACTACGTGTAGTTCAGAAAGCTAAAGGGCGTCGTTCAGAAATCGAAGGGGCGCCTGCTCAGAAATCGAAGAGACGTCTTCAAAGATCGAGGAGGCGCCACTATTTCAAAAAGCCGGATTTGCGGGATCAAAACGTTTGTCGACAAAGGTAAAAGAAGAGTACCACAACTTGATATTATCTCTATATATGTCGACCTTCGTCTTTTATGGCAAGGAAAACCTGAAGAAAATGCCCAACTCTCCCTCACCTCTGAGGGCGCACTCCCAGCAAAGCCTTTCGAAATACTCAATTCTTTCTTCTTCCCCAAAGATGATACCAGATGCCTGGAGTACATATGACCCAGGAGGAAACAGCACAACAAATACATGTGCTGAATCATTCACCGCTTCTTCAAAAGCAAAGGTATCTCATATCATAAAGGTCAAAAGCAAAAGTATCTCATATCATGCTCTTTCCCTGTCTTTTTCTTTGTCCTTGTTCTTACTCGCATGGCAAAGTAAAAGAAGCAATCAGCCGGCACTTGGAGTTAATCTTCCGATCTGGAGCCAACTGCCTGGAATCTATTCCTGATTGCTTACCTAGCGTTGCTCTCGAGTAGTCATCTTCAACGGTTGATACACTTCCGGAGAAGGGACCACTTCTGCAAAGGGGAGCGAGTAAGGCAAGTGAAAATGATACATTGAAGCATGTGGAGACAAACATAGGCTGAGTTATCCTCCAACCCTTTTCAATACGAATTGGAAAGATTGAACAAAGAAACAGACCAAAGGGGTAAGCTCAGACCTTCGGGGAAGACCAAATGAATCCTGCTGCCCAGTTCAACAGTAGCACAAAGGAAAATCAATGATGGGCGGAAACCAGTTCAAGAGTAAACCTGTGGAATCACAAAGATCAAAGCCTCAATGCAATCACCAAGGAGAAGAGGGAATTTACACTCAATAACCAGATTTGCGTCCCTAAACTCTTCTCTTTGTTAATTACATTCTGCCATGTTTAATATGTTTAGTTGCTTTTTGTGTGTTTACTTATGTTTTGTGTGAATCTATGCTTAAAACATTGAGGACAATGTTTGATTTAGGTTTGGGGGTTGGGTAACTAAAGTGTTTTGATGCAAATTCGTAGGGTTTTATCCACCATAACTTCTAATGTTGTTCCTTGCTGTTTTATGGTGTTTTTTTTAAGTTGTTTTAGAGTGTTTTAGTGTGTTTTGTTTTATAATTCGAAAATCCCATAAAAATTTGAAAAATTGTTTTGAAAAACCCAAAAAGAGTTGTTTTTAAGGTTGTTTTGTGTTTGTGTTTGTTTGAGGTGTTAGTTTTGGTTAAGAATGTTTGTGCATGCTAATACGAATGTATATGAGGACTATGTTTGAAAACAAACGATTGGGTTGCTATGGAAAAGAGTTGCATCTTGTTGTCATTTATAAGGCTATAACTCTTGAAATTATGATGATAGAGGTACCATACTCAAATTCTGGAAGAAGAATTGTGGAGACTACCCTAGTGAGTTATTTTGAGCCTAATTGCTTCTTTGAGAGGGTTTAAAGTGTTTCTACTCCTATCTGTTTCTTTCAATTTCACTTTAAATGATCTCATTACTTCTATTTTGATTGGATACTAAGAATTACTCTCTTTGCAGATACCATGTGTTTAGTATCATTCGTGAATGAACTCAATGAGATGATGTTAGGCTATGCATGTTTAACTACTAAAAGGCTTAAATCCTACCCAATTGTGTGTTCCATTCACCCTCGTTGCAGCCAAACACTTTAGCCCAATTCTTTCATCACCCACACCACATTCTAGCCCATTACAAGCCATACCTTATAGTTTGGGGAATACCAAGGTGATGAAGACTAAAAGTAAATTGAGCTTAGAACAAGATTGTGGCATGTACCGAGGGCGCCTATGTTGAAGATGCTTGTTAAAAAAAAAAAGGGGTTATAAAAAAAAAAAAAAAAAAAAGAAGAGAATTAAAATGGATACGAGTTCCAAATCTCCTCATTATAAGACATAGGGCCTGGATGCCAAAAACAAAGAAGAAAGAAAACAAATGCAAGAGAAGAGCATTATCCTCAAGAACACTTTGGTATGCCCCAAGCTCTAGTATTTCATATCACTTCTCTTGTAACCTATAACCTAAGCCTTACATTACAATCTTGAGAAAGACCTAGCTGATCATTGAGGATGTATTCATGGGTGATGGTAAGTGTGTGTGTTATCTATATTCTTAGCATTTGATTCATTTCATGAGATCTACTCAGAAACTGTGCTTCCATTTCAGATTTCATATGTGAGAATTTTGATTTCCTTTACATAATTTCACTCATATATGTTGTTGAGAGACTAAACCTTAAGATCTGAGTGAAAACTTGAGTGGAAGCTGTGAGGAGTCGAGTTGAGGCGAATTCTGTCTTAAGCATTTGGGTATGGTGACTTTGAAGTCGTAAGACATGGAGAAATATCTTTATACGTTACAATTGATACGATTCTTTGAAGTGGCAATCTTTTGAGTCGAATCTCTAGCTTCATCTTCATTGGTTCTTATTAGTTTGTTTAAAGCATGTTTTAACCAAGTTGTTTGCAGATTTTGTAAATGTTTGTGGGTGTCATCACTGTAAACCCTCAGGAGACACAACTCCTCCAACTAGGGACACCTAGGGGTTCAAAGGCTTGTTGCACATGCTCAGTGCAATCGTTTAGCCAGCGAAAGTGGTTTAGTTAGATGTTTGTATTTTGTGTGTTTTAGTTTTAAGTTTGCTCGAGGACTAGCAAAAACCAGGTTTGGGGGTATTTGATAAGTCATATTTTGCATGCATCTATATCTCCCTTATTTGGCGTCTTTGTGATGTTTTGGATTAAACTAGTTGCGTTTTACATTGTTTTGTGTTAGTGTGCAGCCAAGTGTGTACTAAGATCAAAGGGAAAGCAAATGAAGTAAAAACATTCCAGAAATGATGTGAAGTGTTAAATGGTGCAATTCGGCCATATTGAGTGATTCTAATCAAAACAAGCATTGAAATCAGATTATGTGGTTTCAACATCAAAACATGCATTCACTTGCATGTCACAACCTTGGCCGTGTGTTCCCATATCATCCCATCATTTGATGCAATTCTAGCACCAAATCAGATTCCTCACAATCCCATTTCCATCACTTAATTCATTTCAGCCATTTTGACACCAACAAACACAAACATCCATTCCGTGCACTCCATTACATTTCTACACATCACCTTTGCATTCCCATCTCTTTCATGTCCAATCCGTGCACTTCCATACCCAATTCCAGATTATTCTAACAGTTTCAGATTGTCCACTCCCTTGTGGCAGACTTTGCACATGTATCTTGGATTAAATATCCATATACCTGCAGATTATGTCCATTCCTTGCATCCTTTATTCCAGAAATTCACTCATCCCTTTACCCATGCCGTGTGCCCATTTCACATTTCCAGAATTTGTACAAACAATTCACTTTTGGCAGATTCCACTCATGCTTGCAGACATTCCACATGTGTTTTGGATTAAATAAACCACACTTGCAGATCATGTCCATGCTTTGCAGGTATCACACTCAGAAACCCATCATTCCATCTGATTTATGCTCTGCCATCTGAGTTAAACAAATGTTAGATCCAATCTGAATGTTGGGGGATCACACACACTCTATTTGGCTGCATTTTCTGTCCATCATTCACAAAAATTCGTCCTCTCCATTGCATTGCATTCTACATTCTTCTCCTTTCACAGAAACTGCTCATTTTCTCCCCCTTTCCCATCCGCAAGGTTCCTTCTTCATTTTCAGTCCATTACACACTCTAAAACCCCCCTACTTCACTCCATTCTCTGTCCATTTCTGTCCTAAGGGCAGAAACCATCCAAACCAAACCAATCTACTTCATCCGCACCACATTTGGAGAAGCAACACCAAGGAACTCTTCAAGGACTTCAACATCAGTTTTGGCTTCAAGGGTTCATTCTTATCAATTCTATGTTCATTCATGTTTCATAAGTTTATGTTAAATTGTTGATGTATAATTCCTTCCTAATGCTAGAATATGTTTAGTATAATGGCATAAGTAAGGGTGTCGAATCCACAGGGACTAATTGGACCTATGTAACTACTTGTTTGCAAGAAATCTAGGAAATGAATCAAACTAATCAAATTGAGCAGATTTGTTGTTGTTACTTAAAAGCATAAATAAAAGAAGTAAACACAACTAAATGAATCATCAACCAATATAACGAGATAGTATCAATGGAAATGAAACTAGGGATTCGATTTCACCATTGCTCAATTAAATCCATGTTTGTCAAGTTAGTTTATACTCATTCATCTACCTATTTCTTGAGTTTGTTTCACTTAGATATGATCAGCCATATGATGTGTGGATTTGATCAAATGTCTCTAATCGTGAACCTAATAATGTGCAACTTTGGTTCATAATCAAGATTATGTAATGTACAAGAAACTTTCATAAAACCAAAGGGAGTAACTCGGCAGGATGTGTGCTAAACACTCCCTTCATTCATTCACATATCTACCAAGATTATGCATGATGTGTGCTTTAATCTTGGCTACACAACTTAGTGATTAATTCAAATGATGATCAAACATTAAAATCAATACATTAAGTCACCATTAAAACAGAAAATGAAACAAGAAATAGATGGACAAAATGAGCATTCTAACTTAATTACATGGCAAACTTTGCAAGGTTACATCGAATCCCTAGAGGAAGATTAGTTACAATTCATGTTTACAAAAGATTTAACATAAACATACACAACATGAATGAACATAGAATGAAGTAGAAGGAACCCTTGAAGCAAAACTGATGTTGAATTCCTTGAAGAGTGCCTTCGGTGTTGGAGCTCCCAAATGTGATTGTAAATGAGGGTGGAGAAAACTAATCTCGAATGGTTTCTGTGAGTGGTGCATAAATGGAGAGAAATGGACAGTTTCTGTGAAAGGGAGAGGGTGTCGAATGAAATGGAATGGAGAGGGGGAATGAGAGTGAATGATGGGCAGAAAATGGAGCAAAATGATGTATGTAATGGAATGGATGATGAATAAGAATTGCGGATGGGAAAGGGAGAGAATATGGTCAGTTTCTGTGCAAGGAAAAGAAAGTGGAATCCAATGGAATAATGGAGAGAATGTGTGCGGATCAGGGACAGAAAAAATGGAGCCAATTGAGTGTGTTTCCAATCTGATCCGAGTGAGAGATGAGTGAGTGTTCCTTGGTGAATTTCTTAATGTGCTAATGATGGAGAATAATCAGAAATGCATGTGGAAAACTGACATGGTCCATGTGAAAGGAATTCTGAAAAGAGAATGAATGTGCACAGTATGGACATTAAGGAGATGGAATCGCATCAAATGGTTGGATGAGTGGATTTCTGGCATGATACCTGCAAAGCATGGACATGCTCTGCAAGTGTGTGGTTTATTTAATCCAAACACATGTGGAATGTCTGCAAGCAAGGGAGTGGAACCTGCAAATTGGTTAGAATAATCTGGAATTGGGTATGGGAGTGCACGGTTTGGACATGAAGGAAATGGAAATGACATGGAATGATGGGATGAAATGGGTGTTAAAATATGGAATCTGCACGGAATGGACAATGTTCAAGCATGTGGCTATTTTAATTGACTCATGCATGTGAATTTCTGCAAGGTTGAAGTGGATTAAGGTGATGGAATGCACGGTCAGATTGTGTTTGTTGGTGGAATGTTGCTGAATGTTTTAGTTAATGGGAATGAGTGTGGAAATGCAAGGGAATACACGGCACAAGGTTGTGACATGCATGTGAATGCATGTTTTGATGTTTTAGAGGTGCATAATCTGATTTGGAACCAAATGGGAGTGCACGGGCAGGTTGTGGACATGCATGTGGTTGCATGTTTTTGCCTTGTTTAGAACCACCCAAAGTGACTCCAATGCATCACTTTCTGTTTAGAACCATCCAATGTGGTCGAATTGCACCACATTTCATCATTTGTCTTCCGATTGATATTATTACACACTTGGCTGCACACTAACACAAAACAATGTAAAACGCAACTAGTTTACTCCAAAACAATCACAAAGATGCCAAATAAAGAAGATATAAATGCATGCAAAATGTGACTATCATAAATCTTTTGTAGACATGAATTGTAACTAAGCTTCCTCTAGGGATTCGATGTAACCTTGCAAAGTTTGCCATGTAATTAAGTTAGAATGCTCATTTTGTCCATCTATTTCTTGTTTCATTTTCTGTTTTAATGGTGACTTAATGTATTGATTTTAATGTTTGATCATCATTTGAATTAATCACTAAGTTGTGTAGCCAAGATTAAAGCACACATCATGCATGATCTTGGTAGATATGTGAATGAATGAAGGGAGTGTTTAGCACACATCCTGCCGAGTTACTCCCTTTGGTTTTATGAAAGTTTCTTGTACATTACATAATCTTGATTATGAACCAAAGTTGCACATCACAATTAGGCTCATGATTAGAGACATTTGATCAAATCCACACATCATATGGTTGATCATATCCAAGTGAAACAAACTCAAGAAATAGGTAGATGAATGAGTATAAACTAACTTGACAAACATGGATTTAATTGAGCAATGGTGAAATCGAATCCCTAGTTTCATTTCCATTGATACTATCTCGTTATATTGGTTGTTGATTCATTTAGTTGTGTTTACTTCTTTTATTTATGCTTTTAAGTAACAACAACAAATCTGCTCAATTTGATTAGTTTGATTCATTTCTTAGATTTCTTGCAAACAAGTAGTTACATAGGTCCAATTAGTCCCTGTGGATTCGACACCCTTACTTATGCCATTATACTAAACATATTCTAGCATTAGGAAGGAATATTACATCAACAGGGTTCATCTCCATACATGTTATACTTGCATAATAAAATGATTTCCAATTGCATTTCAATAAACTATGATACTTGGTGCGAGAATTATATGCGCACAAATTAAACCCTCTTTTTGACAATTGTAGTATAAGTATAAGTAGGGATCGTTCTGGACCGGGGATTAGGAGGGATTGCAAATCTCTTGGAAACTGACTCAAAAACATAAAATAAAGTTTAAAACACTAAACTAGACTCAAAGAATGCAAAATTAAAGTTTAAAACACTAAGACAAACCAAAAACTCAAAATGCTTTAAAAACACAAACTAAATTGAATTCTAACTAAAATGAACATTAAAGCAAAAGGGGGATTGAGGTTTTTACGAAAATTGAAATAACGAAACAAGTTAATAAACTAGACAGAATGTAAATATGAAATTTATGAAATGGAATGAATGGATGATAGAATAGCTAAGGGGGTTATCTCCACATATGTTACACTTGCATAATAAAAAGATTTCCAATTGCATTTCAATAAATTATGAAACTCATCACCCCGGGTTAATTAGGTCCGCTTAAATTAACCGTCAAGTTTTCCTTAAGTTAATGAATTGGATGGGTTAGCGCAACGCAATTCACAACATTCTCCAAAAGTCCTTTACGTGAACAGCACAATAAAGATACAATCAAAGATCATTAAGCATTATGAAAACTATAAGTGTTGACGAGGCATTCGTTACTATGATGAGCATGAAACTCGTGCCAATAATTCATTTAACGCGATTGTTTATAAGCAACCTCCACTACTTGTGAATATAAGTTCATAACGATTAGGTGAAAATCACTTATATTCTAGCGTCATATTCATGCATGAAAATTAAGCGCGCATTCTTAATAAACATACATAAATAAGTTATCAATCAAACGGTTAAACAAATTGAATCAACAACTTATGAAATGCAATTAGAAGTAATCAAATCAAAATGCAAGCATAAACATATATTTCGAATCACCCCCTAGCTAAGGGGGGGTTTAGTTCCTCATACAAAACAAAGAGAATTAAAATTAAACATTGAAATCAAAGAAACACCTAAACATTCCAACAACTCAAACTTGAATTGTATGAACGTTTAGGCCCTCTTCTCTTCCTCTTTATTGTAGCATAAGGTCTAAGGATAGTTGGTTTGGGGGAATGGAAGTGTGGAATGGAGTGAGGAGTGATGGAAATGGAAAGATGGTTTTTGGATTCTAAGGGAGACTCACGGCTAAGAGAGAAAGGGATGTGTTTGTGGTGTGTTGTGTATGAAATGAGATGTCCATGAATGAATGAATGCAAGGGTATTTATAGGAGAAGTGGAGGGAACATATGGCTATGTCATTTGTAGGTGAAGTAGGTGGATGTTGTAGGTGAAGTAGGTGGATGTTGTAGGTGAAGTGGATGTTGTAGGTGAAGTAGGTGGATGTTGTAGGTGAAGTGGATGTTGTAGGTGAAGTAGGTGGATGTTGTAGGTGAAGTAGGTGGATGATATGTTAAGTGATAAGTGATAAGTGATATGATATGTGGTTATGATATGATAAGTGGTTAAGTGGTGATGATAAGTGATAAGTGATTAAGTGATATGATATGTGGTGATGATAAGTGATATGTGCATGTGGGTTAACTAATGAAGGAAATGCATGTGCAATGACAATGTGTTAGAATGGATGTGTGTTATGCATGGCATGATTGGGATTAGGAAAGGTTTAAATGTCCTAAAACTAAAGAGAACAAGGTTCCAACACTTTGGCTCCAATTAGGTCTTCAATTTCGTCCAACACTTTGGCTTCAAGCATAAGCTATCCGTCCTTAGCCCAAAAGTGCTCCAAAAGTCTCCAAAATGCATCTTTTTGCTCCTTTAGCCCTTTGGACCTACAAACACACGAAAATAGCTTAAAGTACTAAAATAACTAAAGAAACATAACGTAAATGTACGAGAACAAGCCATTTAAGTCGCATAAATATGCTCCTATCAAATACCCCCACACTTAGCTTTTGCTAGTCCTCGAGCAAAACAGAAAAACAAAACAAAAAGAACAAAACACAACCTACACCTTCCAACAATCGTATCAGGGACTTCCAATGCACATGACAAGTTAAAAATCATTATTCTCACAGATTTGAGCCATCTTTACACTTAAGTACATTCTTAATCATAGTCACCACATACTAGTTCCAATTAAGCAATTAAAACACATTTAAAATGTAGTAACATGCCTTTAGAGAATTCCCTTAATTTCTTACTAGATGTACTCTCGTTTTTCACACAGATTTTCTGACTACACACCCTACACTAGGTATATGTGAGAAGATTGATGTAAACATGTAGACGAACACTCACATATGTTATAATAAGGAAAGCATTTTCTGGAGTTAATAAACATGTTTAGATATGATCTCATGAATGGAATGCTACTACTTAGACGCGAGAACCAGTGACACCATAAGCTCATACCAAGTTCAAACTCCACAATTGAAATACATAACACTCAATATAGAAGTCAAAGGGTAGTAACGGGGCTAGGGTATTGGCTAACAATGAAAGGTGAAGGATAAACAAACATTCTTAAAGCAATAGTGAGCAAAGTATTGAATTAGGCACTTAGAATTCCCTTAAGAACGCAGAAGTCAACTTTGAACACCCAAGGGAAAATCACACAAAACTTAGGGCTATATTCAACTTTTTGGACCCTTTCTTCAACCATCAACGCTCGTGAGTTCATTCTTACTTATTTTCACTCCTTTTTTTTTTTTTTTTTTTTTTTTTTTTTTTTTTTTTTTTTCTTTTCTTCTGAATCTCAAAACATACATATAAACGTAAGAACAAACTTTTACTCCCCCACACTCATTTTCTTGCATAATGTAACTCAAAAGGAATTCATTTAAGTCATGCTCACTAAACTTTAAGAACAAGGGTATAGGAAAGTCCTACTCTAAGCTAGGTAAGGGGTGATGTGGGTAAACAAGGAATAAAGGCAAAACGAGGCTCAACGGGGTTAAAACTTACAACATATACGAAGTATGGGAAGTAAGGCTATTTGGCTATGGTGGTGGTCACTACACAACTTCTTCTTGAATATGTGTTATGCAAATCAATAACATGCTTTGAATGAAATGGGCATGAGTTCTAGCATTTGGAACTATATGATGAAACGCCTTCTAAGTAGTAACCAAGCAAAGAATAATGAGATCATGCAACGACTTTAGAAAACAAGAAATCACAGATTATACTCTCCAAAGAACGTTATTGGCTCAAGTCTCTCAGGGTTGTAGCGTTTGTTTGAGTTCCTTCCTTCAAGCATGTTACAAAAACGAATTTTTTTCTTTTATGATTGCATGTGAAGTCATACATTATAACCATAACCAAGCATATACCAAGAGTAAATCAAACTTTTCTCTATGTTTATAACTCTTTCTAACCGTCATGCAATTATAAACCAAATCCTTATCATTGTGTTGGAAGGTACCCTAAGACACAAACACACAAAAACGACTCTTAAAACAACTCTTTTTGGGTTTTTCAAAACAATTTTTCAAATTTTTATGGGATTTTCGAATTATAAAACAAAACACACTAAAACACTCTAAAACAACTTTAAAACACCTTAAAACAGCAAGGAACAACATTTGAAGTTATGGGTGATAAAATCCCACGAATTTAAATTAACAACATTAGTTACCCCCCCCCCACACTTAAATCAAACATTGTCCTCAATGTTTTAAGCATAGATTCACATAAAACATAAGTAAACACACAAAAAGCAATTTAAACATACTAAACATTGCAGAATGTAATTAACAAAGAGAAGAGTTTAGGGACGCAAATCTGGTTATGGAGTGTAAATTCCATCTTCTCCTTGGTAATTGCATTGAGGCTTTGATCATAGTGACTCCATAGGCTTACTCTTGAACTGGTTTCCGCCCATCATTGATTTTCCTTTGTGCTACTCTTGATCTGGGTAGCAGGATGGTTCTTTTGGTTTCCCCCGAAGGTCTGAGCTTCCTCCTGTTATCTGTTTCTTTGTTCAATCTTTGCAGGAGTGGTCCCTTCTCTGGAAGTGTAACAACCGTTGAAGATGACTACTCGAGAGCAACGCTAGGTAAGCAATCAGGAATAGATTCCAGGCAGTTGGCTCCAGATCGGAAGACTGACTCCAAGTGCCGGCTGATTGCTTCTTTTACTTTGCCATGCAAGTAAGAACAAGGACAAAGAAAAAGACAGGGAAAGAGCATGATATGAGATACTTTTGCTTTTGACCTTGATGATATGAGATACCTTTGCTTTGAAGAAGCGGTGAATGAATCAGCACATGCTTCAATCCGCCGTTTCCTCCTGGGTCATATGTACTCCAGGCATCTGGTATCATCTTTGGGGAAGAAGAAAGAATTGAGTATTTTGAAAGGCTTTGCTGGGAGTGCGCCCTCAGAGGTGAGGGAGAGTTGGGCATTTTCTTCAGGTTTGCCCTGCCATAAAAGACGAAGGTCGACATATATAGAGATAATATCAAGTGGTGGTACTTTTTACCCTTGTCGACAAACGTTTTGATCCCGCAAATCCGGCTCTTTGAAATAGTGGCGCCTCTTCGATCTTTGAATACGCCTCTTCGATTTCTGAGCAGGCGCCCCTTCGATTTCTGAACGACGCCCCTTCGCTTTCTGAACGACACGTGGTAGTGCAGATGCGGCTCCTTTTGACAAAGCTGCACGCGTCTTCTGAAAAGCAGAGAAAGCGTCGCCGAACTTTGCGCTTGTCGGCTAAAGATGTGTAGATGCGATGATGGCCTCCACGTGTTTTCAGCTTTGTCAGAAATCTTTTGACAAAGTTGAACGCGTTTTCTGAAAAGCCGAGGGAGCGTCGCCTAAATTACGCAGGAAAATCCGGCTCTTTGAATCGGTGGACGCGTCATCTTGGCTTTTTATAGAGCTATCAATCACCCCAACACACACACTCTGAAGATTTCCCATTCCTGAAACTCGACTCCGGCCCTTTGTGAAATTTTAACTCCATCCACCCCTTCTCTTTGAACACTTTTGAAAAAAATGGCAAACTCATCGAACCTTAGCTTAGATTTGAGTCTCAGCAGCGATCCGGTTGCGCCCCGTCAAGGTAATGTATGGCGCCCTTCTTTTTTATCTTCTAACGGTCCTCTTTCAGGTGAAGACTCTGTGATGCAGGACGCCACAACAGCTACAATAGTAGCTAAAAACCTCCTCACTCCAAAAGATAGTAGGCTGCTGTCAGGACGGTCCGATGAGTTGGCCGTTCAAGAGTCCCTCGCACTTAGTGTTCAGTGTGCGAGTTCTGTGTCCAACATGGGCCAACGCCTGCTTGCTCGGTCCCGCCAAGTGGAATCGTTGATGGCAGAGGTGGAAAGACTTAAGCAAGAGATCCAGCAGCTTAAGTACGAGAATAGAAGTTTGCATGTGCTTGCAAATAACTATTCGTCGGGGATGAAGAGGAAGCTTGATGAGCTGCAAGAATCTGAGGGTCGAATTCACAGTGACCGTCAAAGGCTTGCGTCTTATCTCCAGAGGCACCTTTTTCCTGGGTCATCCAGCGCTTGGCCAAGTATTGAGGCCTGGAATGCTCTAGCTCCGATGCCTCCCGCTCCGATGGCTTCTGCTCCGATGCCTCCCGCTTCTATGCCTCCCGCTTCTATGCCTTCCGCTTCTGCACCTCGTAGTGGGGCTTCACGCAAACAACCTTTGTGAAGCTCCACCTTTCTCCATGTTTAGTATCTTTCTTTTTTTTTTTTCTTTTTTTTTTTCTTTTTTATTAACATAAATAAAATCAAACGGCATGGAATTGGTCCTTGAATGGAAGGTGATACTTGAAGTGAACCGGCAATGGTTTGAATTCTAGTGTAGGTGCCTGATTCATAAAAAACAGCAAGTTAGTATAAAATGTAAAGGAATTTGAAAAAAACTTACTTGTTTTGTCCGACAAGAACTCAATGACAAACACCACTCCTTTGAAAGTTTCAGGGATATTGGACTTGGCCAGATTGCAAGTGATGGTTATGACTTGTCCAATGTCATCAAATTTAACTTCTTTGGATTTTGTGGTTTCAAGAACGTCATCTTTGATGAATTCATGACATTCCCTACTTGTCACCTTTGAAAGGGCTTCCAAGATGTCTTTTTCACCTTCTTCTTCCTTGGAAGTCATGAATCTGCAAGGAATAGGGATACTTGTTGGAACGGGGTTAAAAATAATGAAATTTGGAACAACCATACCTGTATTAGATGGCATAGGAGCAATAGGTGCCTCCGGTAAAGGTGTTTCCACCCTTTCCGTGGGTTGGGTGTGTTCCTCTTCCTTGTGATTTGATTTTGATGGTTGAGGGTCCGTTCCAACCTCCTTGTCACTTCTCAACATGATTTCCTTGGCAGTTTCAAATTCTCCCTTCGGATTTGCAATGGTTGAACTAGGGAGTTCGCCTTGGTCTCGAAACTGTCCTACGAACTCCGCGATCTGCCCAATTTGCTTATCCAAGTGGTCCAACCTTTGTGGTGGCTGCATAGGCGTTGAATAGAACTCCTCATATGGCTGCCAATATCCTTCTTGTTGAGCCTCATTGTCTTGAATTTGTGAGCCCTGCACCAAACAAATTAATTCATTAAGCTTTTGATTATAATCTATTGACGAACTTGAGTTTGGTTGGGCATATTGAATATGAGGTTGTGGTGGCTGCCAATATCCTCCTTGTTGAGCATTTTGAGGTTCCCACCACATAGAGTTTGAATGATCACTCCAATCTGAATTGTAAGTATTGGAAAACACGTTATTCCTTGATTGAAGATTAAATATATCAACTCTTTGCATTTGGGACCTTTCCATGAGTTGTGACAAAAGAGAAGCATTATCAAGTGCCATCTTGTTCTTAACAAACAAAACACAAATAAAAAAAACTAAATCTAAAAGACAATACAGAAACAAACAATCCAAGGGATTAGCAAATTTTCTAATCCCCGGCAACGGCGCCAAAATTTGGTGCGAGAATTATATGCGCACAAATTAAACCCTCTTTTTGACAATTGTAGTATAAGTATAAGTAGGGATCGTTCTGGACCGGGGATTAGGAGGGATTGCAAATCTCTTGGAAACTGACTCAAAAACATAAAATAAAGTTTAAAACACTAAACTAGACTCAAAGAATGCAAAATTAAAGTTTAAAACACTAAGACAAACCAAAAACTCAAAATGCTTTAAAAACACAAACTAAATTGAATTCTAACTAAAATGAACATTAAAGCAAAAGGGGGATTGAGGTTTTTACGAAAATTGAAATAACGAAACAAGTTAATAAACTAGACAGAATGTAAATATGAAATTTATGAAATGGAATGAATGGATGATAGAATAGCTAAGGGGGTTATCTCCACATATGTTACACTTGCATAATAAAAAGATTTCCAATTGCATTTCAATAAATTATGAAACTCATCACCCCGGGTTAATTAGGTCCGCTTAAATTAACCGTCAAGTTTTCCTTAAGTTAATGAATTGGATGGGTTAGCGCAACGCAATTCACAACATTCTCCAAAAGTCCTTTACGTGAACAGCACAATAAAGATACAATCAAAGATCATTAAGCATTATGAAAACTATAAGTGTTGACGAGGCATTCGTTACTATGATGAGCATGAAACTCGTGCCAATAATTCATTTAACGCGATTGTTTATAAGCAACCTCCACTACTTGTGAATATAAGTTCATAACGATTAGGTGAAAATCACTTATATTCTAGCGTCATATTCATGCATGAAAATTAAGCGCGCATTCTTAATAAACATACATAAATAAGTTATCAATCAAACGGTTAAACAAATTGAATCAACAACTTATGAAATGCAATTAGAAGTAATCAAATCAAAATGCAAGCATAAACATATATTTCGAATCACCCCCTAGCTAAGGGGGGGTTTAGTTCCTCATACAAAACAAAGAGAATTAAAATTAAACATTGAAATCAAAGAAACACCTAAACATTCCAACAACTCAAACTTGAATTGTATGAACGTTTAGGCCCTCTTCTCTTCCTCTTTATTGTAGCATAAGGTCTAAGGATAGTTGGTTTGGGGGAATGGAAGTGTGGAATGGAGTGAGGAGTGATGGAAATGGAAAGATGGTTTTTGGATTCTAAGGGAGACTCACGGCTAAGAGAGAAAGGGATGTGTTTGTGGTGTGTTGTGTATGAAATGAGATGTCCATGAATGAATGAATGCAAGGGTATTTATAGGAGAAGTGGAGGGAACATATGGCTATGTCATTTGTAGGTGAAGTAGGTGGATGTTGTAGGTGAAGTAGGTGGATGTTGTAGGTGAAGTGGATGTTGTAGGTGAAGTAGGTGGATGTTGTAGGTGAAGTGGATGTTGTAGGTGAAGTAGGTGGATGTTGTAGGTGAAGTAGGTGGATGATATGTTAAGTGATAAGTGATAAGTGATATGATATGTGGTTATGATATGATAAGTGGTTAAGTGGTGATGATAAGTGATAAGTGATTAAGTGATATGATATGTGGTGATGATAAGTGATATGTGCATGTGGGTTAACTAATGAAGGAAATGCATGTGCAATGACAATGTGTTAGAATGGATGTGTGTTATGCATGGCATGATTGGGATTAGGAAAGGTTTAAATGTCCTAAAACTAAAGAGAACAAGGTTCCAACACTTTGGCTCCAATTAGGTCTTCAATTTCGTCCAACACTTTGGCTTCAAGCATAAGCTATCCGTCCTTAGCCCAAAAGTGCTCCAAAAGTCTCCAAAATGCATCTTTTTGCTCCTTTAGCCCTTTGGACCTACAAACACACGAAAATAGCTTAAAGTACTAAAATAACTAAAGAAACATAACGTAAATGTACGAGAACAAGCCATTTAAGTCGCATAAATATGCTCCTATCAATACTCAACACCCCAAGTTAACCGTGATGCACTAATTAACCTTCAAATCTTCCTAACGTTATTGAATTGGATGATGCATGCGACAATTCAAAACATTCCCCACAAGTCCTCAACATGAATGCATAGAAGAGGTACAAGCAAGAATCATTACGCTCTATGAAAATTATAAGTGTTGACGAGGCATTCGTTACTATGGATTGCATGAAACTTATGCCAAGAATTCATTTAACGCGATTGTTTATAAGCAACCTCCACTACTTATGAATATAAGTTCGTAACTATTAGGTGAAACTCACTTATATTCTAGCGTCATATTCATGCATGAAAATTAAGCATGCACTCTCAAGAAACATACATAAATAAGTTATCAATAAAACGGTTAAACAAATTGAATCACAACTTATGAAACGCAATTAGAAGTATTCAAATCAAAATGCAAGCATAAACATATATTCGAATCACCCCCTAACCAAGGGGGGTTTAGTTCCTCATGGTACAAAACAAAGAGAATCAAAGAAACACCTAAACATTCCAACAACTCAAACTTGAATTGTATGAACGTTTAGGCCCTCTTATCATCCATTCCTCATTCGTACAAAACAAAGAGCATTGAAATTAAACATTGAAATCAAAGAAACACCTAAACATTCCAACAACTCAAACTTGAATTGTATGAACGTTTAGGCACTCTTCTCTTCCTCTTCGTTGTGGCACAAGGTCTAAGGTGAGTTTGATGGTGTGAATGGTTTGGGGAGTGGTGGAGATATGGAAGAGGAGTGGTGGAAATGGAAGGATGGTGTTTGGATTCTAAGGGAGGGTCACGGCAAAGGGATAGATTTCTGGTGGTGTGAATGGAGATGGTGTTTGGATTAGTAGGGAATTGATGGAATGGTGCCTTAAGGCACCACCCCAAGGGATGGTTTTTTCCAATGGAAGAGTGTATGAATGAGTATTTATAGGTGAAATGGGGGGAACATGACAGCTAGGTTGCATGTGCACATGTTGGTTGAATGATTATGAGTGCATGTGGCTGAAATAGCATGTGGAATGGCTGGAAATGCAAGGAGAAGGCATGTGCACGGTTTTGGGAGAGAATGGGAGTGCAAGTGGCTGAAATGTTAAAGGAACAAGTGCATGTGGCTGCATTGTGGTGCAATGATGGAGGAACAATCTGAAAATGCAAGGTATGGCTGGAATGATTGTGTTTGTTTGAATGTGCATGTGATTAAATTAAAGGATGCAAAGTAAATAAATAATGAATGCATGTGTTGAATTATGAAGATGCATGTGCAATGAAGTGGAATGACAATCTGAAATGGGATAGGTACCCACGGCAATGATGATTTCTGGTGGTGTTTTGGGTGCATGTGGAATGAATGATTTCTTGGTGAGTGGATGCATGTGTTGATTAAAGGGGGAATGCAAAGGAAAAGCTAGAAATGCATGTGGAGTGGCTGCAAGGTGAATGAATAATGAAATGGGAAAGCATGTGCAAGGTTTTGGTGTGAATGATTGAATGTGCATGTGGCTGCAATGGAGGAGGAATCCTTCAATTTCGTCCATCCTCTTGGCTCCAAGCATATGATATCCATTCCAATCTCTAATTTGCTCCAAAAGGCTCCAAAAGGCATCCTTTTGCATACTTTGCCCTTAGAACCTGAAAACACACAAAAGAAGCATAAAGGACTAAAATAACTAAAGAAACATAACGTAAATGCACGAGAACAAGCCATTTAAGTCGCATGAATATGCTCCTATCAATACGCCACATACAATTGGTCCTTGCAACTTCATGCCCTCGGCCAACTGAGACACAATAGAATTAAGATTAGCCAATTGTGAATTAATGTCGGAAGTAGAACTTACCTCATGAACATGTTGCCGTGGGGGTCCTCTTTGGCCTACTCCTTCGTATTGTTGATCGTTCAACGCTCGATTAGAAATCAAGGTCTTGGCAGCCATAGGTGTTTTGTCCACTAATGCTCCACCTGCCGAGGCATCGAGCATTTGACGTTCTAATGGTAGGAGGCCCTCGTAGAAGTATTGCAAAAGTAGCCCCTCCTTCATCTGATGCTGTGGACAAGAAGCAACAAGTGATTTAAAACGTTCATAGTATGCAGGAAAAGACTCACCTTCATCTTGTTGAATTCCACTTATTTTTTTACGAAGAAGAATGATGCGAGAAGTTGGGAAAAACTTCTCCAAAAACGCTCTTTTCATACTCTCCCATGAAGTGACAGTGCCAGGAGCCAACTCGTATAACCAATCCTTAGCTTTATCCATTAAAGAGAACGGAAAAGCTTTCATCTTCAAAATACTTCCGTCAACATTGACGGGAGTCATGCTTGAACAAACTACTTCAAACTCTTTAAGATGCTTGTTTGGATCTTCCATGGATAGCCCATGGTATTTAGGAATGTGGTGCAACAAGCTTGACTTCAACTCGAATTCATCAGTCTTGCCTTGGGCAGCCGCGGCGTATTGAATGCATAATGGTGCGGCATTGGCCAACCCTGAGGCCGAAAGCTCTTTAATGGTCCGATTGTCCGCTGCCATAACTTCTTCTTCCACTTCTTCAAACTCAGATTCGGCCTCTGAACTTGAACTAGGTTCACTACGTTCGGGATGCCTCCTCTTTCTTCTCAAATCACGTTCAAAATCGTCGTTAAAGTCTAAGATATGTGCATGCACAGTTTGAGAACTCCGCGTCATGCACTAGTACCTAAAAAACAAGAAACAAAAATAGGTCAGAAACTAAAACAAAATCAGAAACAAAGTAAAATAAATGAAACAAAAACAATCCAAGGGATTTAGCAAAGTTGCTAATCCCCGGCAACGGCGCCAAAAATTTGATGCAAAATATATTAAGCACACAAATTAAACCCTCTTCTGACAATTGTAGCAAAGTATGTAAGTAGGGATCGTTCAAAACCGGGGATTAGGAGGGATTGCTAAACTCTTGAAAACTGACCTAAGAACTCCAAAACAAAGTTAAAAACACTAATTTGGACTCAAAGAATGAAAAACCAAAGTTAAAACACTAAAACAAAACAAAAACTCAAAACAGCAACTAGAAGACTCAAAACTGCCTAAAAACCACTTTCTGGGCAGTTTTGAGCACCTACACTAATTTGGACGAAATTGGTTGAAAACTTGACTCAAAACACTTAAAAACATGAACCAAAACAATTTCTAACTAAATTGAGACTTCAAAGTAAAGGGGGATTTGATTTGGACGAAATTAAAGTTGAGAAAACAGATTGCAAAGTAAAACTGATTTTGAAACGTTTTTGGGGTTTTTAATGGATGATGGACTAGTTAGGGGTTCTTTCTCCACACATGACAAGTATGCAAATGACTCGATTTCCAGTTATTCCTTCATAGAATTATGAATGACAATGCCCCAAATTAACCGTGACATCACTAGTTAATTCTCAAGTTTTCCTTGTGTTATTGAATTGGATGACATCATACGACAACCCAAAGTATTCTTCAAAAGTTCCTTACATGACATCATAATAAAGATACAATCAAAGATCATTACGTTCAATGAAAACTATAAGCATTGACAAAGCACTTGTGACTATGACATCATGACACTTATGCTAGGAATTGAACTTAACGCGATTGTGACTAGCAACCTTCACTACTTGTGAATATAATTGTGTGACAATTATGTGAAACAAACTTATATTCTAGCATCATATTCATGCAAGCCAATTAAGTGTCGACCCCTAATTAACAAACACAAATACGTTATTACTTGCACAGTTAAGCCAATTGCATTCACGATTCAAGAACTCATAACTGGAATTTATCAAATCAATTTGCACACATAGTTATGGCTTTGAAATCACCCCTAACCAATAGGGGTTTAGCCACTCATGTTCATAGCAAAATGAAAGGAAAATAAATTAAACATTGAAATCATAAAACGAATTACACCTAGAATGCACCAACGACGAAGCTTGAGCATCCAAGAGTCTTTCCTTCTTCCTCCTTGCTACGGCACAAAGGTGGATGGGATGGTTGGGATGTGTTTTAGGATCAGGGATTATGGAATTGGATGGAGGATAGGCACGGCAAGGTGTAGTGTTTGGCTGGAATTGTGTTTCTAGGATTTTAGGATGTGTAGAGTGGTGTGGCTAGATGAATGGACGAAAATTGGGTGAATGAGTGATCCCCCCAAGTGCCTTGCTGCAAAGCCTTATTTATAGGGCTAGGAAAGGTTTTGAACTTAGTTGAAACCAAAAGGTTTTTTGTACCAGAAATTCTATACATGAAACACTTAAAGGATATATGTGTGTAGCTTGGACAAGGTAGGAGACAAGATAGGACGGCTAGGAGACAAGGTAGGACAGCTAGTGACAAGCTAGGACGGCTAGGAGACAAGCTAGGACGGCTAGGAGACAAGGTAGGACGGCTAGGAGACAAGGTAGGACGGCTAGTGACAAGCTAGGACGGCTAGTAGACAAGCTAGGACGGCTAGTGACAAGCTAGGACGGCTAGGAGACAAGCTAGGACGGCTAGTGACAAGCTAGGACGGCTAGGAGACAAGCTAGGACGGCTAGGAGACAAGCTAGAAATTAGGCACCATGTGTGAATAGATAAAGCCTTCTAGAAATAAGGTTTTTTTTAGGCCCCCTTGCAGCTCCCTAACTGAATTCAAGCCTTCAAATTCGTCCATCCTCATGCCTCCATGCTTGCACTATCCAATCTTGGCCCAAAAATGCTCTAGAATGCTCCAAATTGCTTCTTTTTGCATACTTTGACACTAAAACCTGAAATTGCACGAAAATGACTTTAAACACTTAAACTAACTAAGGAAAAACAACATAAATGCATGAGAACAAGCCAATTAAGTCGCATAAAAATGCTCCTATCAACTCTATTTTCACACAGATTTTCTGACTACACACCCTACACTAGTTATATGTGAGAGATTGATGTAAACATGAAAGACTAGCATCTCACATATGTTATAACAAAGAAAGCATTTTCTGGATTTACGATAATGACTTGAATATGATCTCATGAATGGAATGCTACTACTTAGAATGAGAACCAGGGATTCCATAAGCTCATATCAATTCGAAACTCCACATTTTGAAACACATAACACTCAAGATAGAAGTCAAAGGGTTGTAACGGGGCTAGGGTATTGGCTAACAATGAAAGGTGAAGGATAAACAATAGTGAGCAAAGTATTGAATTAGGCACTTAGAATTCCCTTAAGAACGCAGAAGTCAACTTTGAACACCCAAGGGAAAGTCACACAAAACTTAGGGCCATATTCAACTTTTTGGACCCTTTCTTCAACCATCAACGCTCGTGAGTTCATTCTTACTTATTTTCACTCCTTTTTTTTTTCTTTTCTTCTTCTTTTTCTTTTGAATCTCAAAACATACATATAAACGTAAGAACAAACTTTTACTCCCCCACACTCATTTTCTTGCATAATGTAACTCAAAAGGAATTCATTTAAGTCATGCTCACTATACTTTAAGAACAAGGGTATAGGAAAGTCCTACTCTAGGCTAGGTAAGGGGTGATGTGGGTTAACAAAGAATAAAGGCTAAACGAGGCTCAACGGGGTTAAAACTTACAACAAATACGAAATATGGGAAGTAAGGCTATTTGGTTATGGTGGCAACTACACAACTTCATCTTGATATATGTTATGCAATTCAATGTCATGCTTTGAATGAAACGGATATAAGTTCTAGCATTTAGTTCTATCATGATACAATTGCATTCTAAGCAGCAACCAAGCAAGGAATAATGAGATCATGCAACAACTTTAGAAAACAAAGAATCACAGAAAATAACTCTCCAAAGAAGGTAATGGCTCGAGTCTCACAGGGTTGTAGCGTTTGTTTGAGTTCCTTCCTTCAAGCATGTTACAAAAACGAATTTTTTCTTTTATGATTGCATGTAAAGTCATACATTATAACCATAACCAAGCATATACCAAGAGTAAATCAAACTTTTCTCTATGTTTATAACTTTTTTTAACAGTCATGCAATTACAAACCAAATCCTTATCATTGTGTTGGAAGGTACCCTAAGACACAAACACACAAAAACGACTCAAAACACTCTTTTTAGGCTTTTTAAAACATGTTTTTCAAATTTTTATGTGATTTTCGGAGTTATAAAAACAAAACATACTAAAACACTCTAAAACAACTTTAAAACACCTTAAAACAGCAAGGAACAACATTTGAAGTTATGGGTGATAAAATCCCACGAATTTGCATCAAATATACTTGGTTACCCCCCCACACTTAAATCAAACATTGTCCTCAATGTTTTAAGCATAGATTCACACAAAACATAAGTAAACACACAAAAAGCACTTTAAACATACTAAACATGGCAGAATGTAATTAACAAAGAGAAGAGTTTAGGGACGCAAATCTGGTTATGGAGTGTAAATTCCCTCTTCTCCTTGGTAATTGCATTGAGGCTTTGATCTTGGTGATTCCACAGGCATACTCTTGAACTGGACTGCATGATTCTTTTGGTCTCCTCCACTTGTTGATTTTCCTTTGTGCTACTGATGCAAGTTTTATACGCGCACAAATTAAACCCTCTTTTTGTCAAATTGTAGTATAGGTGCAAGTAGGGATCGTTCTGGACCGGGGATTAGGAGGGATTGTTAATCTCTTGGAAACTGACTTAAAAACGTAAAAACAATATAAAACACTAAACTAGACTCAAAGAATTCAAAAATACTTTAAAACATAAACTAAACAGATTCTAACAAGTTCAAAAGACTCAAAACTCTTAAAAACACAAACTAAATTGATTTCTAACTAATTTGACATTAAAGTAAAGGGGGATTTAGGTTTTGACAAAATTAAATTAAATGAACAAATTAAAACAGAATGTAAATATGAAATTGATGAAATAGAATGGATGAATGCTAGCTAAGGGGGTCATCTCCACATATGTTACACTTGCATAATAAAAAGATTTCCAATTACATTTCAATAAATTATGAAACTCATCACCCCGGGTTAATTAGGTCCGCTTAAATTAACCGTCAAGTTTTCCTTAAGTTAATGAATTGGATGGGTTAGCGCAACGCAATTCACAACATTCTCCAAAAGTCCTTTACGTGAACAGCACAATAAAGATACAATCAAAGATCATTAAGCATTATGAAAACTATAAGTGTTGACGAGGCATTCGTTACTATGATGAGCATGAAACTCGTGCCAAGAATTCATTTAACGCGATTGTTTATAAGCAACCTCCACTACTTGTGAATATAAGTTCATAACGATTAGGTGAAAATCACTTATATTCTAGCGTCATATTCATGCATGAAAATTAAGCGCGCATTCTTAATAAACATACATAAATAAGTTATCAATCAAACGGTTAAACAAATTGAATCAACAACTTATGAAATGCAATTAGAAGTAATCAAATCAAAATGCAAGCATAAACATATATTTCGAATCACCCCCTAGCTAAAGGGGGTTTAGTTTATTATAACTTTGAAATCAAAGAAATACCTAAACATTCCAACAACTCAAACTTGAATTGTATGAACGTTTAGGCACTCTTCTCTTCCATTCCTCATACGTACAAACAAAGAGAATTGAATTTAAACATTGAAATCAAAGAAACACCTAAACATTCCAACAACTCAAACTTGAATTGTATGAACGTTTAGGCACTCTTCTCTTCCTCGTTGTTGTAGCACAAGGTCTAAGGATAGTTTGATGGTGTGAATGGTTTGGGGAGTGGTGTTTGGATTAATAGGGAAATGGAAAAATGGTGTTTGGATTACAAGGGAAATGGAAAAATGGTGTGTTGTGTATGAAATGAGATGTCCATGAATGAATGAATGCAAGGGTATTTATAGGAGTAGTGGAGGGAACATATGGCTATGTCATTTGTAGGTGAAGTAGGTGGATGTTGTAGGTGAAGTAGGTGGATGTTGTACGTGGATGTTGTAGGTGAAGTGGATGTTGTAGGTGAAGTAGGTGGATGTTGTAGGTGAAGTGGGTGGATGTTGTAGGTGAAGTAGGTGGATGTTGTAGGTGAAGTGGGTGGATGTTGTAGGTGAAGTAGGTGGATGTTGTAGGTGAAGTGGATGTTGTAGGTGAAGTAGGTGGATGTTATGTTAAGTGATAAGTGATAAGTGATATGATATGTGGTTATGATATGATAAGTGGTTAAGTGGTGATGATAAGTGATAAGTGATTAAGTGATATGATATGTGGTGATGATAAGTGATAAGTGCATGTGGGTTAACTAATGAAGGAAATGCATGTGCAATGACAATGTGTTAGAATGGATGTGTGTTATGCATGGCATGATTGGGATTAGGAAAGGTTTAAATGTCCTAAAACTAAAGAGAACAAGGTTCCAACACTTTGGCTCCAATTAGGTCTTCAATTTCGTCCAACACTTTGGCTTCAAGCATAAGCTATCCGTCCTTAGCCCAAAAGTGCTCCAAAAGTCTCCAAAATGCATCTTTTTGCTCCTTTAGCCCTTTGGACCTACAAACACACGAAAATAGCTTAAAGTACTAAAATAACTAAAGAAACATAACGTAAATGTACGAGAACAAGCCATTTAAGTCGCATAAATATGCTCCTATCAAATACCCCCACACTTAGCTTTTGCTAGTCCTCGAGCAAAACAGAAAAACAAAACAAAAAGAACAAAACACAACCTACACCTTCCAACAATCGTATCAGGGACTTCCAATGCACATGACAAGTTAAAAATCATTATTCTCACAGATTTGAGCCATCTTTACACTTAAGTACATTCTTAATCATAGTCACCACATACTAGTTCACAATTAAGCAATTAAAACACATTTCAAATGTAGTAACATGCCTTTAGAGAATTCCCTCAATTTCTTACTAGATGTACTCTCGTTTTTCACACAGATTTTCTGACTACACACCCTACACTAGGTATATGTGAGAAGATTGATGTAAACATGTAGACGAACACTCACATATGTTATAATAAGGAAAGCATTTTCTGGAGTTAATAAGCATGTTTAGATATGATCTCATGAATGGAATGCTACTACTTAGACGCGAGAACCAGTGACACCATAAGCTCATACCAAGTTCAAACTCCACAATTGAAATACATAACACTCAATATAGAAGTCAAAGGGTAGTGACGGGGCTAGGGTATTGGCTAACAATGAAAGGTGAAGGATAAACAAACATTCTTAAAGCAATAGTGAGCAAAGTATTGAATTAGGCACTTAGAATTCCCTTAAGAACGCAGAAGTCAACTTTGAACACCCAAGGGAAAATCACACAAAACTTAGGGCCATATTCAACTTTTTGGACCCTTTCTTCAACCATCAACGCTCGTGAGTTCATTCTTACTTATTTTCACTCCTTTTTTTTTTTTTTTTTTTTTCTTTTCTTCTTTTTCTTTTGAATCTCAAAACATACATATAAACGTAAGAACAAACTTTTACTCCCCCACACTCATTTTCTTTCATAATGTAACTCGAAAGGAATTCAATTAAGTCATGCTCACTATCTTTAAAGAACAAGGGTGGGGATTGTCCTAAACTAGGCTAGGTGAGGAAAATGTGGGTAAACAAAGAATAAAGGCTAAACAAGGCTCAACGGGGTTAAAACTTACAACATATACGAAGTATGGGAAGTAAGGCTATTTGGCTATGGTGGTGGTCACTACACAACTTCTTCTTGAATATGTGTTATGCAAATCAATAACATGCTTTGAATGAAATGGGCATGAGTTCTAGCATTTAGTTCTATCATGATACAATTGCATTCTAAGTAGCAACCAAGCAAGGAATAATGAGATCATGCAACAACTTTAGAAAATAAAGAATCACAGAAAATAACTCTCCAAAGAAAGTAATGGCTCGAGTCTCACAGGGATGTAGCGTTTGTTTGAGTTTCTTCCTTCAAGCATGTTACAAAAACGAATTTTTCTTTTATGATTGCATGTGAAGTCATACATTATAACCATAACCAAGCATATACCAAGAGTAAATCAAACTTTTCTCTATGTTTATAACTCTTTCTAACCGTCATGCAATTATAAACCAAATCCTTATCATTGTGTTGGAAGGTACCCTAAGACACAAACACACAAAAATGACTTTTAAAACAACTCTTTTTGGGTTTTTCAAAACAATTTTTCAAATTTTTATGGGATTTTCGAATTATAAAACGAAACACACTAAAACACTCTAAAACAACTTAAAAACACCTTAAAATAGCAAGGAACAACATTAGAAGTTATGGTGGATAAAACCCTACGAATTTGCATCAAAACACTTTAGTTACCCCCCCCACACTTAAATCAAACATTGTCCTCAATGTTTTAAGCATAGATTCACACAAAACATAAGTAAACACACAAAAAGCAACTAAACATTTTAAACATGGCATAATGTAATTAACAAAGAGAAGAGTTTAGGGACGCAAATCTGGTTATGGAGTGTAAATTCCCTCTTCTCCTTGGTGATTGCATTGAGGCTTTGATCTTTGTGATTCCACAGGCTTACTCTTGAACTGGTTTCTGCCCATCGTTGATTTTCCTTTGTGCTACTTCTTGAACTGGGCAGCATGATGGTTCTTTTGGTCTCCCCCGAAGGTCTGAGCTTACCCCTTTTATCTGTTTCTTTGTTCAATCTTTCCAGGAGTGGTCCCTTCTCTGGAAGTGTATCAACCGTTGAAGATGACTACTCGAGAGCAACGCTAGGTAAGCAATCAGGAATAGATTCCAGGCAGTCGGCTCCAGATCGGAAGACTGGCTCCAAGTGCCGGCTGATTGCTTCTTTTACTTTGCCATGCAAGTAAGAACAAAGACAAAGAAAAAGACAGGGAAAGAGCATGATATGAGATACTTTTGCTTTTGACCTTGATGATATGAGATACCTTTGCTTTTGAAGAAGCGGTGAATGAATCAGCACATGTATTTGTTGTGCTGCTTCCTCCTGGGTCATCTGTACTCCAGGCATCTGGTATCATCTTTGGGGAAGAAAAAATTGAGTATTTCGAAAGGCTTTGCTGGGAGTGCGCCCTCAGAGGTGAGGGAGAGTTGGGCATTTTCTTCAGGTTTGCCCTGCCATAAAAGACGAAGGTCGACATATATAGAGATAATAGCAAGTGTTGGTACTTTTTACCCTTGTCGACAAACGTTTTGATCCCGCAAATCCGGCTTTTTGAAATAGTGGCACCTCTTCGATCTTTGAATACGCCTCTTCGATTTCTGAGTAGGCGCCCCTTCGATTTCTGAACGACGCCCCTTCTCTTTGAACGACACGTGGTAGTGCAGATGCGGCTCCTTTTGACAAAGCTGCACGCGTTTTCTGAAAAGCAGAGAAAGCGTCGCCGAACTTTGCGCTTGTCGGCTAAAGATGTGTAGTTACGATGATGGCCTCCACGTGTTTTCTGAAAAGAAGAAATCTTTTGACAAAGTTGAACACGTCTTCTGAAAAGCCGAGAACGCGTCGCCTAAATTACGCCGGAAATTCCGGCTTCTTGAATCGGTGGACGCGTCGCCTTGGCTTTTGTAGAGCTATCGATCACCACAACAAACACACTCTGAAGAATTCCCATTCTTGAAAATCGACTCCGGCCCTTTGAGAATTAACTCCATCCGCCCCTCTCTTTGAACACTTTTGAAAAATGGCAAACCCATCGAACCTTAGCTTGGAATTGAGCCTTAGCAGTGATACGGGCGCGCCGCGTCAAGGTAACGTATGGCGCCCTTCTTTCTTATCTTCTAACGGTCCTCTCACAGGTGAAGACTCCGTGATGCAGGACGCCACAACAGCTACAATAGTAGCTAGGAACCTCCTCACTCCAAAAGATAGTAGGCTGCTGTCAGGACGGTCCGATGAGTTGGCCGTTCAAGAGTCCCTCGCACTTAGTGTTCAGTGTGCGAGTTCTGTGTCCAACATGGGCCAACGCCTGCTTGCCCGCTCCCGTCAGGTGGAATCATTGATGGCAGAGGTGGAAAGTCTTAAGCAGGAGATCAAACTGCTTAAGCATGAGAATAGAAGTTTGCACGTGCTTGCCAACAACTATTCGACGGGCATGAAGAGGAAGCTTGATGAACTGCAAGAGTCTGAAGGTCGGATTCAAAGTGACCGTCAAAGGTTTTCGTCTTTCCTCCAGAGGCACCTTTTTCCTGGATCATCCAGCGTTTGGCCAAGTATTGAGGCCTCGAATGCTCTATCTTCGATGCCTTCCGCTCCTATGTCTTTAGCCCCGATGCCTTCCGTCCCGATGTCTTCCGTCCCGATGCCTTCCGCTTCAAGAGTTTTGCCACGTAGTGGGTCTTTAAGTAAACAACCTTTGTAAAGCCTCCATCGTTCTGCCATGTTTTTTTTTTTTTTTTTTTTTTTTTTTTTTTTTTTTTTTTTTTTTCAAAATGCATTGGGTTGCCTCCCAAGTAGCGCTTTCTTTTACGTCTTGCAGCCGGACGAAGAACCCAATCACTCCAGGATACGTTCACGAATCGGATGAGAACTCCGAGTCATAAACTAGTACCTAGAACAAGAAACAAAATAACATAAGAATCTGGAATAAAATAAAAACAAACGAAAATAAAACAATCCAAGGGATTAGCAAATTTTCTAATCCCCGGCAACGGCGCCAAAATTTGGTGCGAGATTTATACGCACACAAATTAAACCCTCTTTTTTTGACAATTGTAGTATAGGTGCAAGTAGGGATCGTTCTGGACCGGGGATTAGGAGGGATTGTTAATCACTTGGATTTGACTCAAAAAAAACACAAAATAAAATACTATACTAGACTCAAATATTGCAAAACTAAACTTGAAAACACTAAAACAAACCAAAAGATTCAAACAAGTTCAAAAGACTCAAAACTCTTAAAAACACAAACTAAATTGATTTTTAACTAATTTGACATTAAAGTAAAGGGGAATTTAGATTTTAACGAAATTAAACTAAATGAACAAATTGCAAATTAAAGCAGAATGTAAATATGAAAATGATAAAATGGAATGAATGGATGATAGAATAGCTAAGGGGTTCATCTCCACACAGGTTACACTTGCATAATAAAATGATTTCCAATTGCATTTCAATAAATTATTAAACTCATCACCCCGGGTCAATTAGGTACGCTTAAATTAACCGTCAAGTTTTCCTTAAGTTAATGAATTGGATGGGTTAGCGCAACGCAATTCACAACATTCTCCAAAAGTCCTTTACGTGAACAGCACAATAAAGATACAATCAAAGATCATTAAGCATTATGAAAACTATAAGTGTTGACGAGGCATTCGTTACTATGATGAGCATGAAACTCGTGCCAAGAATTCATTTAACGCGATTGTTTATAAGCAACCTCCACTACTTGTGAATATAAGTTCATAACGATTAGGTGAAACTCACTTATATTCTAGCGTCATATTCATGCATGAAAATTAAGCGTGCACTCTCAATAAACATACATAAATAAGTTATCAATCAAACGGTTAAACAAATTGAATCCACAACTTATGAAATGCAATTAGAAGTAATCAAATCAAAATGCAAGCATAAACATATATTTCGAATCACCCCCTAGCTAAGGGGGGGTTTAGTTCCTCATACAAAACAAAGAGAATTAAAATTAAACATTGAAATCAAAGAAACACCTAAACATTCCAACAACTCAAACTTGAATTGTATGAACGTTTAGGCCCTCTTCTCTTCCTCTTTATTGTAGCATAAGGTCTAAGGATAGTTGGTTTGGGGGAATGGAAGTGTGGAATGGAGTGAGGAGTGATGGAAATGGAAAGATGGTTTTTGGATTCTAAGGGAGACTCACGGCTAAGAGAGAAAGGGATGTGTTTGTGGTGTGTTGTGTATGAAAATGAGATGTTCATGAATGAATGAATGCAAGGGTATTTATAGGAGTAGTGGAGGGAACATATGGCTATGTCATTTGTAGGTGAAGTAGGTGGATGTTGTAGGTGAAGTAGGTGGATGTTGTAGGTGAAGTGGATGTTGTAGGTGAAGTAGGTGGATGTTGTAGGTGAAGTGGATGTTGTAGGTGAAGTAGGTGGATGTTGTAGGTGAAGTAGGTGGATGATATGTTAAGTGATAAGTGATAAGTGATATGATATGTGGTTATGATATGATAAGTGGTTAAGTGGTGATGATAAGTGATAAGTGATTAAGTGATATGATATGTGGTGATGATAAGTGATAAGTGCATGTGGGTTAACTAATGAAGGAAATGCATGTGCAATGACAATGTGTTAGAATGGATGTGTGTTATGCATGGCATGATTGGGATTAGGAAAGGTTTAAATGTCCTAAAACTAAAGAGAACAAGGTTCCAACACTTTGGCTCCAATTAGGTCTTCAATTTCGTCCAACACTTTGGCTTCAAGCATAAGCTATCCGTCCTTAGCCCAAAAGTGCTTCAAAAGTCTCCAAAATGCATCTTTTTGCTCCTTTAGCCCTTTGGACCTACAAACACACGAAAATAGCTTAAAGTACTAAAATAACTAAAGAAACATAACGTAAATGTACGAGAACAAGACATTTAAGTCGCATAAATATGCTCCTATCAAATACCCCCACACTTAGCTTTTGCTAGTCCTCGAGCAAAACAGAAAAACAAAACAAAAAGAACAAAACACAACCTACACCTTCCAACAATCGTATCAGGGACTTCCAATGCACATGACAAGTTAAAAATCATTATTCTCACAGATTTGAGCCATCTTTACACTTAAGTACATTCTTAATCATAGTCACCACATACTAGTTCACAATTAAGCAATTAAAACACATTTCAAATGTAGTAACATGCCTTTAGAGAATTCCCTCAATTTCTTACTAGATGTACTCTCGTTTTTCACACAGATTTTCTGACTACACACCCTACACTAGGTATATGTGAGAAGATTGATGTAAACATGTAGACGAACACTCACATATGTTATAATAAGGAAAGCATTTTCTGGAGTTAATAAGCATGTTTAGATATGATCTCATGAATGGAATGCTACTACTTAGACGCGAGAACCAGTGACACCATAAGCTCATACCAAGTTCAAACTCCACAATTGAAATACATAACACTCAATATAGAAGTCAAAGGGTAGTGACGGGGCTAGGGTATTGGCTAACAATGAAAGGTGAAGGATAAACAAACATTCTTAAAGCAATAGTGAGCAAAGTATTGAATTAGGCACTTAGAATTCCCTTAAGAACGCAGAAGTCAACTTTGAACACCCAAGGGAAAATCACACAAAACTTAGGGCCATATTCAACTTTTTGGACCCTTTCTTCAACCATCAACGCTCGTGAGTTCATTCTTACTTATTTTCACTCCTTTTTTTTTTTTTTTTTTTTTTTCTTTTCTTCTTTTTCTTTTGAATCTCAAAACATACATATAAACGTAAGAACAAACTTTTACTGCCCCACACTCATTTTCTTTCATAATGTAACTCGAAAGGAATTCAATTAAGTCATGCTCACTATCTTTAAAGAACAAGGGTGGGGATTGTCCTAAACTAGGCTAGGTGAGGAAAATGTGGGTAAACAAAGAATAAAGGCTAAACAAGGCTCAACGGGGTTAAAACTTACAACATATACGAAGTATGGGAAGTAAGGCTATTTGGCTATGGTGGTGGTCACTACACAACTTCTTCTTGAATATGTGTTATGCAAATCAATAACATGCTTTGAATGAAATGGGCATGAGTTCTAGCATTTAGTTCTATCATGATACAATTGCATTCTAAGTAGCAACCAAGCAAGGAATAATGAGATCATGCAACAACTTTAGAAAATAAAGAATCACAGAAAATAACTCTCCAAAGAAAGTAATGGCTCGAGTCTCACAGGGATGTAGCGTTTGTTTGAGTTTCTTCCTTCAAGCATGTTACAAAAACGAATTTTTCTTTTATGATTGCATGTGAAGTCATACATTATAACCATAACCAAGCATATACCAAGAGTAAATCAAACTTTTCTCTATGTTTATAACTCTTTCTAACCGTCATGCAATTATAAACCAAATCCTTATCATTGTGTTGGAAGGTACCCTAAGACACAAACACACAAAAATGACTTTTAAAACAACTCTTTTTGGGTTTTTCAAAACAATTTTTCAAATTTTTATGGGATTTTCGAATTATAAAACAAAACACACTAAAACACTCTAAAACAACTTAAAAACACCTTAAAATAGCAAGGAACAACATTAGAAGTTATGGTGGATAAAACCCTACGAATTTGCATCAAAACACTTTAGTTACCCCCCCCCACACTTAAATCAAACATTGTCCTCAATGTTTTAAGCATAGATTCACACAAAACATAAGTAAACACACAAAAAGCAACTAAACATTTTAAACATGGCATAATGTAATTAACAAAGAGAAGAGTTTAGGGACGCAAATCTGGTTATGGAGTGTAAATTCCCTCTTCTCCTTGGTGATTGCATTGAGGCTTTGATCTTTGTGATTCCACAGGCTTACTCTTGAACTGGTTTCTGCCCATCGTTGATTTTCCTTTGTGCTACTTCTTGAACTGGGCAGCATGATGGTTCTTTTGGTCTCCCCCGAAGGTCTGAGCTTACCCCTTTTATCTGTTTCTTTGTTCAATCTTTCCAGGAGTGGTCCCTTCTCTGGAAGTGTATCAACCGTTGAAGATGACTACTCGAGAGCAACGCTAGGTAAGCAATCAGGAATAGATTCCAGGCAGTCGGCTCCAGATCGGAAGACTGGCTCCAAGTGCCGGCTGATTGCTTCTTTTACTTTGCCATGCAAGTAAGAACAAAGACAAAGAAAAAGACAGGGAAAGAGCATGATATGAGATACTTTTGCTTTTGACCTTGATGATATGAGATACCTTTGCTTTTGAAGAAGCGGTGAATGAATCAGCACATGTATTTGTTGTGCTGCTTCCTCCTGGGTCATCTGTACTCCAGGCATCTGGTATCATCTTTGGGGAAGAAAAAATTGAGTATTTCGAAAGGCTTTGCTGGGAGTGCGCCCTCAGAGGTGAGGGAGAGTTGGGCATTTTCTTCAGGTTTGCCCTGCCATAAAAGACGAAGGTCGACATATATAGAGATAATAGCAAGTGTTGGTACTTTTTACCCTTGTCGACAAACGTTTTGATCCCGCAAATCCGGCTTTTTGAAATAGTGGCACCTCTTCGATCTTTGAATACGCCTCTTCGATTTCTGAGTAGGCGCCCCTTCGATTTCTGAACGACGCCCCTTCTCTTTGAACGACACGTGGTAGTGCAGATGCGGCTCCTTTTGACAAAGCTGCACGCGTTTTCTGAAAAGCAGAGAAAGCGTCGCCGAACTTTGCGCTTGTCGGCTAAAGATGTGTAGTTACGATGATGGCCTCCACGTGTTTTCTGAAAAGAAGAAATCTTTTGACAAAGTTGAACACGTCTTCTGAAAAGCCGAGAACGCGTCGCCTAAATTACGCCGGAAATTCCGGCTTCTTGAATCGGTGGACGCGTCGCCTTGGCTTTTGTAGAGCTATCGATCACCACAACAAACACACTCTGAAGAATTCCCATTCTTGAAAATCGACTCCGGCCCTTTGAGAATTAACTCCATCCGCCCCTCTCTTTGAACACTTTTGAAAAATGGCAAACCCATCGAACCTTAGCTTGGAATTGAGCCTTAGCAGTGATACGGGCGCGCCGCGTCAAGGTAACGTATGGCGCCCTTCTTTCTTATCTTCTAACGGTCCTCTCACAGGTGAAGACTCCGTGATGCAGGACGCCACAACAGCTACAATAGTAGCTAGGAACCTCCTCACTCCAAAAGATAGTAGGCTGTTGTCAGGACGGTCCGATGAGTTGGCCGTTCAAGAGTCCCTCGCACTTAGTGTTCAGTGTGCGAGTTCTGTGTCCAACATGGGCCAACGCCTGCTTGCCCGCTCCCGTCAGGTGGAATCATTGATGGCAGAGGTGGAAAGTCTTAAGCAGGAGATCAAACTGCTTAAGCATGAGAATAGAAGTTTGCACGTGCTTGCCAACAACTATTCGACGGGCATGAAGAGGAAGCTTGATGAACTGCAAGAGTCTGAAGGTCGGATTCAAAGTGACCGTCAAAGGTTTTCGTCTTTCCTCCAGAGGCACCTTTTTCCTGGATCATCCAGCGTTTGGCCAAGTATTGAGGCCTCGAATGCTCTATCTTCGATGCCTTCCGCTCCTATGTCTTTAGCCCCGATGCCTTCCGTCCCGATGTCTTCCGTCCCGATGCCTTCCGCTTCAAGAGTTTTGCCACGTAGTGGGTCTTTAAGTAAACAACCTTTGTAAAGCCTCCATCGTTCTGCCATGTTTTTTTTTTTTTTTTTTTTTTTTTTTTTTTTTTTTTTTTTTTCAAAATGCATTGGGTTGCCTCCCAAGTAGCGCTTTCTTTTACGTCTTGCAGCCGGACGAAGAACCCAATCACTCCAGGATACGTTCACGAATCGGATGAGAACTCCGAGTCATAAACTAGTACCTAGAACAAGAAACAAAATAACATAAGAATCTGGAATAAAATAAAAACAAACGAAAATAAAACAATCCAAGGGATTAGCAAATTTTCTAATCCCCGGCAACGGCGCCAAAATTTGGTGCGAGATTTATACGCACACAAATTAAACCCTCTTTTTTTGACAATTGTAGTATAGGTGCAAGTAGGGATCGTTCTGGACCGGGGATTAGGAGGGATTGTTAATCACTTGGATTTGACTCAAAAAAAACACAAAATAAAATACTATACTAGACTCAAATATTGCAAAACTAAACTTGAAAACACTAAAACAAACCAAAAGATTCAAACAAGTTCAAAAGACTCAAAACTCTTAAAAACACAAACTAAATTGATTTTTAACTAATTTGACATTAAAGTAAAGGGGAATTTAGATTTTAACGAAATTAAACTAAATGAACAAATTGCAAATTAAAGCAGAATGTAAATATGAAAATGATAAAATGGAATGAATGGATGATAGAATAGCTAAGGGGTTCATCTCCACACAGGTTACACTTGCATAATAAAATGATTTCCAATTGCATTTCAATAAATTATTAAACTCATCACCCCGGGTCAATTAGGTACGCTTAAATTAACCGTCAAGTTTTCCTTAAGTTAATGAATTGGATGGGTTAGCGCAACGCAATTCACAACATTCTCCAAAAGTCCTTTACGTGAACAGCACAATAAAGATACAATCAAAGATCATTAAGCATTATGAAAACTATAAGTGTTGACGAGGCATTCGTTACTATGATGAGCATGAAACTCGTGCCAAGAATTCATTTAACGCGATTGTTTATAAGCAACCTCCACTACTTGTGAATATAAGTTCATAACGATTAGGTGAAACTCACTTATATTCTAGCGTCATATTCATGCATGAAAATTAAGCGTGCACTCTCAATAAACATACATAAATAAGTTATCAATCAAACGGTTAAACAAATTGAATCCACAACTTATGAAATGCAATTAGAAGTAATCAAATCAAAATGCAAGCATAAACATATATTTCGAATCACCCCCTAGCTAAGGGGGGGTTTAGTTCCTCATACAAAACAAAGAGAATTAAAATTAAACATTGAAATCAAAGAAACACCTAAACATTCCAACAACTCAAACTTGAATTGTATGAACGTTTAGGCCCTCTTCTCTTCCTCTTTATTGTAGCATAAGGTCTAAGGATAGTTGGTTTGGGGGAATGGAAGTGTGGAATGGAGTGAGGAGTGATGGAAATGGAAAGATGGTTTTTGGATTCTAAGGGAGACTCACGGCTAAGAGAGAAAGGGATGTGTTTGTGGTGTGTTGTGTATGAAAATGAGATGTTCATGAATGAATGAATGCAAGGGTATTTATAGGAGTAGTGGAGGGAACATATGGCTATGTCATTTGTAGGTGAAGTAGGTGGATGTTGTAGGTGAAGTAGGTGGATGTTGTAGGTGAAGTGGATGTTGTAGGTGAAGTAGGTGGATGTTGTAGGTGAAGTGGATGTTGTAGGTGAAGTAGGTGGATGTTGTAGGTGAAGTAGGTGGATGATATGTTAAGTGATAAGTGATAAGTGATATGATATGTGGTTATGATATGATAAGTGGTTAAGTGGTGATGATAAGTGATAAGTGATTAAGTGATATGATATGTGGTGATGATAAGTGATAAGTGCATGTGGGTTAACTAATGAAGGAAATGCATGTGCAATGACAATGTGTTAGAATGGATGTGTGTTATGCATGGCATGATTGGGATTAGGAAAGGTTTAAATGTCCTAAAACTAAAGAGAACAAGGTTCCAACACTTTGGCTCCAATTAGGTCTTCAATTTCGTCCAACACTTTGGCTTCAAGCATAAGCTATCCGTCCTTAGCCCAAAAGTGCTTCAAAAGTCTCCAAAATGCATCTTTTTGCTCCTTTAGCCCTTTGGACCTACAAACACACGAAAATAGCTTAAAGTACTAAAATAACTAAAGAAACATAACGTAAATGTACGAGAACAAGACATTTAAGTCGCATAAATATGCTCCTATCAAATACCCCCACACTTAGCTTTTGCTAGTCCTCGAGCAAAACAGAAAAACAAAACAAAAAGAACAAAACACAACCTACACCTTCCAACAATCGTATCAGGGACTTCCAATGCACATGACAAGTTAAAAATCATTATTCTCACAGATTTGAGCCATCTTTACACTTAAGTACATTCTTAATCATAGTCACCACATACTAGTTCACAATTAAGCAATTAAAACACATTTCAAATGTAGTAACATGCCTTTAGAGAATTCCCTCAATTTCTTACTAGATGTACTCTCGTTTTTCACACAGATTTTCTGACTACACACCCTACACTAGGTATATGTGAGAAGATTGATGTAAACATGTAGACGAACACTCACATATGTTATAATAAGGAAAGCATTTTCTGGAGTTAATAAGCATGTTTAGATATGATCTCATGAATGGAATGCTACTACTTAGACGCGAGAACCAGTGACACCATAAGCTCATACCAAGTTCAAACTCCACAATTGAAATACATAACACTCAATATAGAAGTCAAAGGGTAGTGACGGGGCTAGGGTATTGGCTAACAATGAAAGGTGAAGGATAAACAAACATTCTTAAAGCAATAGTGAGCAAAGTATTGAATTAGGCACTTAGAATTCCCTTAAGAACGCAGAAGTCAACTTTGAACACCCAAGGGAAAATCACACAAAACTTAGGGCCATATTCAACTTTTTGGACCCTTTCTTCAACCATCAACGCTCGTGAGTTCATTCTTACTTATTTTCACTCCTTTTTTTTTTTTTTTTTTTTTTTCTTTTCTTCTTTTTCTTTTGAATCTCAAAACATACATATAAACGTAAGAACAAACTTTTACTCCCCCACACTCATTTTCTTTCATAATGTAACTCGAACTTGAAATGGCAAACTCATCGAACCTTAGCTTAGATTTGAGTCTCAGCAGCGATCCGGTTGCGCCCCGTCAAGGTAATGTATGGCGCCCTTCTTTTTTATCTTCTAACGGTCCTCTTTCAGGTGAAGACTCTGTGATGCAAGACGCCACAACAGCTACAATAGTAGCTAAAAACCTCCTCACTGATAGGAGCATATTTATGCGACTTAAATGGCTTGTTCTCGTACATTTACGTTATGTTTCTTTAGTTATTTTAGTTCTTTATGCTTCTTTTGTGTGTTTTCAGGTTCTAAGGGCAAAGTATGCAAAGGGATGCCTTTTGGAGCCTTTTGGAGCAAATTAGAGATTGGAATGGATATCATATGCTTGGAGCCAAAAGGATGGACGAAATTGAAGACTTGAAGTAGGAAAGTTAAATCCTAAAAAGACCTCATGTTTGAGCATCATTGAAAACTCCTACGCATTTTAGAACACAAAAACAACATTTCTAGCAACCTTAGGACATTGTCGTGTGTTTCCTTGTGTCTCCCTTCCTTGCCATGCAAGGAAGGGCTTTGTTCCCTATTTTAAATACTTAAACACTACCACTTATCATTCACCACATATCATTCACCACTTATCATATCATACATTCATTTATCACTTATCATAATCATTCACTTATCACTTAACATATCATACACTTATCACTTATCACTCATAATCACCTACAACATCCACCTACTTCACCTACAACATCCACCTACTCACCTACAACATCCACCTACTTCACCTACAACATCCACCTACTTCACCTACAAATGACATAGCCATATGTTCCCTCCACTACTCCTATAAATACCCTTGCATTCATTCAATTCACATCTCATTCACAACACAACACCCCTCAAACACTTCCATTATTCCCTAGCCGTGAGCTTCCCATCTTCCCCTTAGAATCCAAACCATCTTTCCATTTCCACCATTCCTCATCCATTTCCATAATTCCCCAAACCTCACCTTAGACCTTGTGCTACAACAACGAGGAAGATAAGAGGGCCTAAACGTTCATACAATTCAAGTTTGAGTTGTTGGAATGTTTAGGTGTTTCTTTGATTTCAAAGTTTAAATTCAATTCTCTTTGTTTTGTACGTATGAGGAATGGAAGAGAAGAGTGCCTAAACGTTCATACAATTCAAGTTTGAGTTGTTGGAATGTTTAGGTGTTTCTTTGATTTCAAAGTTATGAGGAACTAAACCCCCTTTAGCTAGGGGGTGATTCGAAACTATGTTTATATTTGCAATATGAATTGATTAACTTTCGTTGGAATTTCATAAGTTGTGGATTCAATTTGTTTAACCGTTTGATTGATAACTTATTTATGAATGTTCATTGAGATTGCAAGCTTAATTTTCATGCATGAATATGACGCTAGAATATAAGTGAATTTCACCTAATCGTTATGAACTTATATTCACAAGTAGTGGAGGTTGCTTATAAACAATCGCGTTAAATGAATTCTTGGCATAAGTTTCATGTGTATTCCATAGTAACGAATGCCTCGTCGATGTTTATGATTTCCGTTGAACTTAATGATCTTTGTTGAATGTCTCTATCATGCGTATTCCATAGTTAGGGACTTTGATTAAGAATAATTTGGTTGTAATGCGTATCCCATTCAATCCAATGAATATAGGGAAATCTGAAGGTTAATTTAAGCGGACCTAATTAACTTGGAGCATTGAGTTTCATAATTTATCGAAAGACCAACTGAGAATCAATCTTGTATGCAAGTGTAACATGTATGGAGAAGAACCCCTTGGCTATTCCATCATCCATATTTTATTCACATTCATATTTACATTCTGTTTTAATTGCAATTTGTTCATTTAGTTTAATTTTGTCAAAACCTAAATCCCCCTTTACTTTAATGTCAAATTAGTTAGAAATCAATTTAGTTTGTGTTTTTAAGAGTTTTGAGTCTTTTGAACTTGTTAGAATCTGTTTAGTTTATGTTTTAAAGTATTTTTGAATTCTTTGAGTCTAGTTTAGTGTTTTATATTGTTTTTACGTTTTTAAGTCAGTTTCCAAGAGATTAACAATCCCTCCTAATCCCCGGTCCAGAACGATCCCTACTTATACTTATACTACAATTGTCAAAAAGAGGGTTTAATTTATGCGCGTATAATTCTCGCATCACTCACTCCAAAAGATAGTAGGCTGCTGTCAGGACGGTCCGATGAGTTGGCCGTTCAAGAGTCCCTCGCACTTAGTGTTCAGTGTGCGAGTTCTGTGTCCAACATGGGCCAACGCCTGCTTGCTCGGTCCCGCCAAGTGGAATCATTGATGGCAGAGGTGGAAAGACTTAAGCAAGAGATCCAGCAGCTTAAGTACGAGAATAGAAGTTTGCATGTGCTTGCAAATAACTATTCGTCGGGGATGAAGAAGAAGCTTGATGAGCTGCAAGAATCTGAGGGTCGAATTCACAGTGACCGTCAAAGGCTTGCGTCTTATCTCCAGAGGCACCTTTTTCCTGGGTCATCCAGCGCTTGGCCAAGTATTGAGGCCTGGAATGCTCTAGCTCCGATGCCTCCCGCTCCGATGGCTTCCGCTCCGATGCCTCCCGCTTCTATGCCTCCCGCTTCTATGCCTTCCGCTTCTGCGCCTCGTAGTGGGGCTTCACGCAAACAACCTTTGTGAAGCTCCACCTTTCTCCATGTTTAGTATCTTTCTTTTTTTTTTTTTTTTTATTTATTTATTTATTTTTATTAACATAAATAAAATCAAACGGCATGAAATTGGTCCTTGAATGGAAGGTGATACTTGAAGTGAACCGGCAGTGGTTTGAATTCTAGTGTAGGTGCCTGATTCAAAAAAAATAGCAAGTTAGTATAAAATCTAATGGAATTTGGAAAAAAAAACTTACTTGTTTTGTCCGATAAGAACTCAATGACAAACACCACTCCTTTGAAAGTTTCAGGGATATTGGATTTGGCCAGATTGCAAGTGATGGTTATGACTTGTCCAATGTCATCAAATTTAACTTCTTTGGATTTTGTGGTTTCAAGAACGTCCTCTTTGATGAATTCATGACATTCCTTACTTGTCACCTTTGGAAGGGCTTCCAAGATGTCTTTTTCACCTTCTTCTTCCTTGGAAGTCATGAATCTTGGAACATGGTTAAAAATAATGAAATTTGGAACAACCATACCTGTATTAGATGGCATAGGAGCAATAGGTGCCTCCGGTAAAGGTGTTTCCACCCTTTCCGTGGGTTGGGTGTATTCCTCTTCCTTGTGATTTGATTTTGATGGTTGAGGGTCCGTTCCAACCTCCTTGTCACTTCTCAACATGATTTCCTTGGCAGTTTCAAATTCTCCCTTCGGATTTGCAATGGTTGAACTAGGGAGTTCGCCTTGGTCTCGAAACTGTCCTACGAACTCCGCGATCTGCCCAATTTGCTTATCCAAGTGGTCCAACCTTTGTGGTGGCTGCATAGGCGTTGAATAGAACTCCTCATATGGCTGCCAATATCCTTCTTGTTAAGCCTCATTGTCTTGAATTTGTGAGCCCTGCACCAAACAAATTAATTCATTAAGCTTTTGATTATAATCTATTGACGAACTTGAGTTTGGTTGGGCATATTGAATATGAGGTTGTGGTGGCTGCCAATATCCTCCTTGTTGAGCATTTTGAGGTTCCCACCACATAGAGTTTGAATGATCACTCCAATCCGAATTGTAAGTATTGGAAAACACGTTATTCCTTGATTGAAGATTAGATATATCAACTCTTTGCATTTGGGACCTTTCCATGAGCTGTGACAAAAGAGAAGCGTTATCAAGTGCCATGTTGTTCTTAACAAACAAAACACAAATAAAAACTAAATCTAAAAGACAATACAGAAACAAACAATCCAAGGGATTAGCAAATTTTCTAATCCCCGGCAACGGCGCCAAAATTTGATGCAAGTTTTATACGCGCACAAATTAAACCCTCTTTTTGTCAAATTGTAGTATAGGTGCAAGTAGGGATCGTTCTGGACCGGGGATTAGGAGGGATTGTTAATCTCTTGGAAACTGACTTAAAAACGTAAAAACAATATAAAACACTAAACTAGACTCAAAGAATTCAAAAATACTTTAAAACATAAACTAAACAGATTCTAACAAGTTCAAAAGACTCAAAACTCTTAAAAACACAAACTAAATTGATTTCTAACTAATTTGACATTAAAGTAAAGGGGGATTTAGGTTTTGACAAAATTAAATTAAATGAACAAATTAAAACAGAATGTAAATATGAAATTGATGAAATAGAATGGATGAATGCTAGCTAAGGGGGTCATCTCCACATATGTTACACTTGCATAATAAAAAGATTTCCAATTACATTTCAATAAATTATGAAACTCATCACCCCGGGTTAATTAGGTCCGCTTAAATTAACCGTCAAGTTTTCCTTAAGTTAATGAATTGGATGGGTTAGCGCAACGCAATTCACAACATTCTCCAAAAGTCCTTTACGTGAACAGCACAATAAAGATACAATCAAAGATCATTAAGCATTATGAAAACTATAAGTGTTGACGAGGCATTCGTTACTATGATGAGCATGAAACTCGTGCCAATAATTCATTTAACGCGATTGTTTATAAGCAACCTCCACTACTTGTGAATATAAGTTCATAACGATTAGGTGAAAATCACTTATATTCTAGCGTCATATTCATGCATGAAAATTAAGCGCGCATTCTTAATAAACATACATAAATAAGTTATCAATCAAACGGTTAAACAAATTGAATCAACAGCTTATGAAATGCAATTAGAAGTAATCAAATCAAAATGCAAGCATAAACATATATTTCGAATCACCCCCTAGCTAAAGGGGGTTTAGTTTATTATAACTTTGAAATCAAAGAAATACCTAAACATTCCAACAACTCAAACTTGAATTGTATGAACGTTTAGGCACTCTTCTCTTCCATTCCTCATACGTACAAACAAAGAGAATTGAATTTAAACATTGAAATCAAAGAAACACCTAAACATTCCAACAACTCAAACTTGAATTGTATGAACGTTTAGGCACTCTTCTCTTCCTCGTTGTTGTAGCACAAGGTCTAAGGATAGTTTGATGGTGTGAATGGTTTGGGGAGTGGTGTTTGGATTAATAGGGAAATGGAAAAATGGTGTTTGGATTACAAGGGAAATGGAAAAATGGTGTGTTGTGTATGAAATGAGATGTCCATGAATGAATGAATGCAAGGGTATTTATAGGAGTAGTGGAGGGAACATATGGCTATGTCATTTGTAGGTGAAGTAGGTGGATGTTGTAGGTCAAGTAGGTGGATGTTGTAGGTGAAGTGGATGTTGTAGGTGAAGTAGGTGGATGTTGTAGGTGAAGTGGGTGGATGTTGTAGGTGAAGTAGGTGGATGTTGTAGGTGAAGTGGGTGGATGTTGTAGGTGAAGTAGGTGAAGTAGGTGGATGTTGTAGGTGAAGTGGGTGGATGTTGTAGGTGAAGTGGGTGGATGTTGTAGGTGAAGTAGGTGGATGTTGTAGGTGAAGTGGATGTTGTAGGTGAAGTAGGTGGATGTTATGTTAAGTGATAAGTGATATGATATGTGGTTATGATATGATAAGTGGTTAAGTGGTGATGATAAGTGATAAGTGATTAAGTGATATGATATGTGGTGATGATAAGTGATAAGTGCATGTGGGTTAACTAATGAAGGAAATGCATGTGCAATGACAATGTGTTAGAATGGATGTGTGTTATGCATGGCATGATTGGGATTAGGAAAGGTTTAAATGTCCTAAAACTAAAGAGAACAAGGTTCCAACACTTTGGCTCCAATTAGGTCTTCAATTTCGTCCAACACTTTGGCTTCAAGCATAAGCTATCCGTCCTTAGCCCAAAAGTGCTCCAAAAGTCTCCAAAATGCATCTTTTTGCTCCTTTAGCCCTTTGGACCTACAAACACACGAAAATAGCTTAAAGTACTAAAATAACTAAAGAAACATAACGTAAATGTACGAGAACAAGCCATTTAAGTCGCATAAATATGCTCCTATCAAATACCCCCACACTTAGCTTTTGCTAGTCCTCGAGCAAAACAGAAAAACAAAACAAAAAGAACAAAACACAACCTACACCTTCCAACAATCGTATCAGGGACTTCCAATGCACATGACAAGTTAAAAATCATTATTCTCACAGATTTGAGCCATCTTTACACTTAAGTACATTCTTAATCATAGTCACCACATACTAGTTCACAATTAAGCATTTAAAACCATGTTTTGAATGTAGTAACATGCCTTAGAGAATTCCCTCAATTTCTTACTAGATGTACTCTCGTTTTTCACACAGATTTTCTGACTACACACCCTGCACTAGGTATATGTGAGAAGATTGATGTAAACATGTAGACGAACACTCACATATGTTATAATAAGGAAAGCATTTTCTGGAGTTAATAAGCATGTTTAGATATGATCTCATGAATGGAATGCTACTACTTAGACGCGAGAACCAGTGACACCATAAGCTCATACCAAGTTCAAACTCCACAATTGAAATACATAACACTCAATATAGAAGTCAAGGGTTGTAACGGGGCTTGGGGTAATTGGCTAAATTAAACCCTCTTTTTGACAATTGTAGTATAAGTATAAGTAGGGATCGTTCTGGACCGGGGATTAGGAGGGATTGTTAATCACTTGGATTTGACTCAAAAACGTAAAAACGTAATAATAAACACTAAACTAGACTCAAAGAATGTAAAACTAAACTTTAAAACACTAAGACAAACCAAAGACTCAAAATGCTTTTAAAAACACAAACTAAAATGATTTCTAACTAAATTGACATTAAAGTAAAGGGGGATTTAAGTTTATACGAAATTAAATTAAATGAACAAATTAAAACAGAATGTAAATATGAAATTGATGAAATAGAATGGATGAATGCTAGCTAAGGGGGTCATCTCCACATATGTTACACTTGCATAATAAAAAGATTTCCAATTACATTTCAATAAATTATGAAACTCATCACCCCGGGTTAATTAGGTCCGCTTAAATTAACCGTCAAGTTTTCCTTAAGTTAATGAATTGGATGGGTTAGCGCAACGCAATTCACAACATTCTCTAAAAGTCCTTTACGTGAACAGCACAATAAAGATACAATCAAAGATCATTAAGTATTATGAAAACTATAAATGTTGACGAGGCATTTGTTACTATGATGAGCATGAAACTCGTGCCAAGAATTCATTTAACGCGATTGTTTATAAGCAACCTCCACTACTTGTGAATATAAGTTCATAACGATTAGGTGAAAATCACTTATATTCTAGCGTCATATTCATGCATGAAAATTAAGCGCGCATTCTTAATAAACATACATAAATAAGTTATCAATCAAACGGTTAAACAAATTGAATCAACAACTTATGAAATGCAATTAGAAGTAATCAAATCAAAATGCAAGCATAAACATATATTTCGAATCACCCCCTAGCTAAAGGGGGTTTAGTTTATTATAACTTTGAAATCAAAGAAATACCTAAACATTCCAACAACTCAAACTTGAATTGTATGAACGTTTAGGCACTCTTCTCTTCCATTCCTCATACGTACAAACAAAGAGAATTGAATTTAAACATTGAAATCAAAGAAACACCTAAACATTCCAACAACTCAAACTTGAATTGTATGAACATTTAGGCACTCTTCTCTTCCTCGTTGTTGTAGCACAAGGTCTAAGGATAGTTTGATGGTGTGAATGGTTTGGGGAGTGGTGTTTGGATTAATAGGGAAATGGAAAAATGGTGTTTGGATTACAAGGGAAATGGAAAAATGGTGTGTTGTGTATGAAATGAGATGTCCATGAATGAATGAATGCAAGGGTATTTATAGGAGTAGTGGAGGGAACATATGGCTATGTCATTTGTAGGTGAAGTAGGTGGATGTTGTAGGTGAAGTAGGTGGATGTTGTAGGTGAAGTGGATGTTGTAGGTGAAGTAGGTGGATGTTGTAGGTGAAGTAGGTGGATGTTGTAGGTGAAGTGGATGTTGTAGGTGAAGTAGGTGGATGTTGTAGGTGAAGTAGGTGGATGATATGTTAAGTGATAAGTGATAAGTGATATGATATGTGGTTATGATATGATAAGTGGTTAAGTGGTGATGATAAGTGATAAGTGATTAAGTGATATGATATGTGGTGATGATAAGTGATAAGTGCATGTGGGTTAACTAATGAAGGAAATGCATGTGCAATGACAATGTGTTAGAATGGATGTGTGTTATGCATGGCATGATTGGGATTAGGAAAGGTTTAAATGTCCTAAAACTAAAGAGAACAAGGTTCCAACACTTTGGCTCCAATTAGGTCTTCAATTTCGTCCAACACTTTGGCTTCAAGCATAAGCTATCCGTCCTTAGCCCAAAAGTGCTCCAAAAGTCTCCAAAATGCATCTTTTTGCTCCTTTAGCCCTTTGGACCTACAAACACACGAAAATAGCTTAAAGTACTACAATAACTAAAGAAACATAACGTAAATGTACGAGAACAAGCCATTTAAGTCGCATAAATATGCTCCTATCAAATACCCCCACACTTAGCTTTTGCTAGTCCTCGAGCAAAACAGAAAAACAAAACAAAAAGAACAAAACACAACCTACACCTTCCAACAATTGTATCAGGGACTTCCAATGCACATGACAAGTTAAAAATCATTATTCTCACAGATTTGAGCCATCTTTACACTTAAGTACATTCTTAATCATAGTCACCACATACTAGTTCACAATTAAGCAATTAAAACACATTTCAAATGTAGTAACATGCCTTTAGAGAATTCCCTCAATTTCTTACTAGATGTACTCTCGTTTTTCACACAGATTTTCTGACTACACACCCTACACTAGGTATATGTGAGAAGATTGATGTAAACATGTAGACGAACACTCACATATGTTATAATAAGGAAAGCATTTTCTGGAGTTAATAAGCATGTTTAGATATGATCTCATGAATGGAATGCTACTACTTAGACGCGAGAACCAATGACACCATAAGCTCATACCAAGTTCAAACTCCACAATTGAAATACATAACACTCAATATAGAAGTCAAAGGGTAGTAACGGGGCTAGGGTATTGGCTAACAATGAAAGGTGAAGGATAAACAAACATTCTTAAAGCAATAGTGAGCAAAGTATTGAATTAGGCACTTAGAATTCCCTTAAGAACGCAGAAGTGAACTTTGAACACCCAAGGGAAAATCACACAAAACTTAGGGCCATATTCAACTTTTTGGACCCTTTCTTCAACCATCAACGCTCGTGAGTTCATTCTTACTTATTTTCACTCCTTTTTTTTTTTTTTTTTTTTTTTATTTATTTATTTTTTCCTTCTTTTTCTTTTGAATCTCAAAACATACATATAAACGTAAGAACAAACTTTTACTCCCCCACACTCATTTTCTTGCATAATGTAACTCAAAAGGAATTCATTTAAGTCATGCTCACTAAACTTTAAGAACAAGGGTATAGGAAAGTCCTACTCTAAGCTAGGTAAGGGGTGATGTGGGTAAACAAGGAATAAAGGCAAAACGAGGCTCAACGGGGTTAAAACTTACAACATATACGAAGTATGGGAAGTAAGGCTATTTGGCTATGGTGGTGGTCACTACACAACTTCTTCTTGAATATGTGTTATGCAAATCAATAACATGCTTTGAATGAAATGGGCATGAGTTCTAGCATTTGGAACTATATGATGAAACGCCTTCTAAGTAGTAACCAAGCAAAGAATAATGAGATCATGCAACGACTTTAGAAAACAAGAAATCACATATTATACTCTCCAAAGAACGTTATAGGCTCAAGTCTCTCAGGGTTGTAGCGTTTGTTTGAGTTCCTTCCTTCAAGCATGTTACAAAAACGAATTTTTTTCTTTTATGATTGCATGTGAAGTCATACATTATAACCATAACCAAGCATATACCAAGAGTAAATCAAACTTTTCTCTATGTTTATAACTCTTTCTAACCGTCATGCAATTATAAACCAAATCCTTATCATTGTGTTGGAAGGTACCCTAAGACACAAACACACAAAAACGACTCTTAAAACAACTCTTTTTGGGTTTTTCAAAACAATTTTTCAAATTTTTATGGGATTTTCGAATTATAAAACAAAACACACTAAAACACTCTAAAACAACTTAAAAACACCTTAAAACAGCAAGGAACAACATTTGAAGTTATGGGTGATAAAATCCCACGAATTTAAATTAACAACATTAGTTACCCCCCCCCACACTTAAATCAAACATTGTCCTCAATGTTTTAAGCATAGATTCACACAAAACATAAGTAAACACACAAAAAGCAATTTAAACATACTAAACATGGCAGAATGTAATTAACAAAGAGAAGAGTTTAGGGACGCAAATCTGGTTATGGAGTGTAAATTCCATCTTCTCCTTGGTAATTGCATTGAGGCTTTGATCATAGTGACTCCACAGGCTTACTCTTGAACTGGTTTCCGCCCATCATTGATTTTCCTTTGTGCTACTCTTGATCTGGGCAGCAGGATGGTTCTTTTGGTTTCCCCCGAAGGTCTGAGCTTCCTCCTGTTATCTGTTTCTTTGTTCAATCTTTGCAGGAGTGGTCCCTTCTCTGGAAGTGTAACAACCGTTGAAGATGACTACTCGAGAGCAACGCTAGGTAAGCAATCAGGAATAGATTCCAGGCAGTTGGCTCCAGATCGGAAGACTGACTCCAAGTGCCGGCTGATTGCTTCTTTTACTTTGCCATGCAAGTAAGAACAAGGACAAAGAAAAAGACAGGGAAAGAGCATGATATGAGATACTTTCGCTTTTGACCTTGATGATATGAGATACCTTTGCTTTGAAGAAGCGGTGAATGAATCAGCACATGCTTCAATCCGCCGTTTCCTCCTGGGTCATATGTACTCCAGGCATCTGGTATCATCTTTGGGGAAGAAGAAAGAATTGAGTATTTTGAAAGGCTTTGCTGGGAGTGCGCCCTCAGAGGTGAGGGAGAGTTGGGCATTTTCTTCAGGTTTGCCCTGCCATAAAAGACGAAGGTCGACATATATAGAGATAATATCAAGTGGTGGTACTTTTTACCCTTGTCAACAAACGTTTTGATCCCGCACATCCGGCTCTTTGAAATAGTGGCGCCTCTTCGATCTTTGAATACGCCTCTTCGATTTCTGAGCAGGCGCCCCTTCGATTTCTGAACGACGCCCCTTCGCTTTCTGAACGACACGTGGTAGTGCAGATGCGGCTCCTTTTGACAAAGCTGCACGCGTCTTCTGAAAAGCAGAGAAAGCGTCGCCGAACTTTGCGCTTGTCGGCTAAAGATGTGTAGATGCGATGATGGCCTCCACGTGTTTTCAGCTTTGTCAGAAATCTTTTGACAAAGTTGAACGCGTTTTCTGAAAAGCCGAGGGAGCGTCGCCTATATTACGCCGGAAAACCCGGCTCTTTGAATCGGTGGACGCGTCGTCTTGGCTTTTTATAGAGCTATCAATCACCCCAACACACACACTCTGAAGATTTCCCATTCCTGAAACTCGACTCCGGCCCTTTGTGAAATTTTAACTCCATCCACCCCTTCTCTTTGAACACTTTTGAAAAAATGGCAAACTCATCGAACCTTAGCTTAGATTTGAGTCTCAGCAGCGATCCGGTTGCGCCCCGTCAAGGTAATGTATGGCGCCCTTCTTTTTTATCTTCTAACGGTCCTCTTTCAGGTGAAGACTCTGTGATGCAGGACGCCACAACAGCTACAATAGTAGCTAAAAACCTCCTCACTCCAAAAGATAGTAGGCTGCTGTCAGGACGGTCCGATGAGTTGGCCGTTCAAGAGTCCCTCGCACTTAGTGTTCAGTGTGCGAGTTCTGTGTCCAACATGGGCCAACGCCTGCTTGCTCGGTCCCGCCAAGTGGAATCGTTGATGGCAGAGGTGGAAAGACTTAAGCAAGAGATCCAGCAACTTAAGTACGAGAATAGAAGTTTGCATGTGCTTGCAAATAACTATTCGTCGGGGATGAAGAGGAAGCTTGATGAGCTGCAAGAATCTGAGGGTCGAATTCACAGTGACCGTCAAAGGCTTGCGTCTTATCTCCAGAGGCACCTTTTTCCTGGGTCATCCAGCGCTTGGCCAAGTATTGAGGCCTGGAATGCTCTAGCTCCGATGCCTCCTGCTCCGATGGCTTCTGCTCCGATGCCTCCCGCTTCTATGCCTCCCGCTTCTATGCCTTCCGCTTCTGCGCCTCGTAGTGGGGCTTCACGCAAACAACCTTTGTGAAGCTCCACCTTTCTCCATGTTTAGTATCTTTCTTTCTCTTTTTTTTTTTTTTTTTTTTTTTTTAATTTTTTTTTTTTTTATTAACATAAATAAAATCAAACGGCATGGAATTGGTCCTTGAATGGAAGGTGATACTTGAAGTGAACCAGCAATGGTTTGAATTCTAGTGTAGGTGCCTGATTCATAAAAAACAGCAAGTTAGTATAAAATGTAAAGGAATTTGAAAAAAACTTACTTGTTTTGTCCGACAAGAACTCAATGACAAACACCACTCCTTTGAAAGTTTCAGGGATATTGGACTTGGCCAGATTGCAAGTGATGGTTATGACTTGTCCAATGTCATCAAATTTAACTTCTTTGGATTTTGTGGTTTCAAGAACGTTCTCTTTGATGAATTCATGACATTCCCTACTTGTCACCTTTGAAAGGGCTTCCAAGATGTCTTTTTCACCTTCTTCTTCCTTGGAAGTCATGAATCTGCAAGGAATAGGGATACTTGTTGGAACGGGGTTAAAAATAATGAAATTTGGAACAACCATACCTGTATTAGATGGCATAGGAGCAATAGGTGCCTCCGGTAAAGGTGTTTCCACCCTTTCTGTGGGTTGGGTGTATTCCTCTTCCTTGTGATTTGATTTTGATGGTTGAGGGTCCGTTCCAACCTCCTTGTCACTTCTCAACATGATAGCATTGGTGTTTTCAAATTCTCCTTTCTGATTTGCAATGGTTGAACTAGGGAGTTCGCCTTGGTCTCGAAACTGTCCTACGAACTCCGCGATCTGCCCAATTTGCTTATCCAAGTGGTCCAACCTTTGTGGTGGCTGCATAGGCATTGAATAGAACTCCTCATATGGCTGCCAATATCCTTCTTGTTGAGCCTCATTGTCTTGATTTTGTGAGCCCTGCACCAAACAAATTAATTCATTAAGCTTTTGATTATAATCTATTGACGAACTTGAGTTTGGTTGGGCATATTGAATATGAGGTTGTGGTGGCTGCCAATATCCTCCTTGTTGAGCATTTTGAGGTTCCCACCACATAGAGTTTGAATGATCACTCCAATCCGAATTGTAAGTATTGGAAAACACGTTATTCCTTGATTGAAGATTAGATATATCAACTCTTTGCATTTGGGACCTTTCCATGAGCTGTGACAAAAGAGAAGCGTTATCAAGTGCCATGTTGTTCTTAACAAACAAAACACAAATAAAAACTAAATCTAAAAGACAATACAGAAACAAACAATCCAAGGGATTAGCAAATTTTCTAATCCCCGGCAACGGCGCCAAAATTTGATGCGGGATTTATACGCGCACAAATTAAACCCTCTTTTTGACAATTGTAGTATAAGTATAAGTAGGGATCGTTCTGGACCGGGGATTAGGAGGGATTGTTAATCACTTGGATTTGACTCAAAAACGTAAAAACGTAATAATAAACACTAAACTAGACTCAAAGAATGTAAAACTAAACTTTAAAACACTAAGACAAACCAAAGACTCAAAATGCTTTTAAAAACACAAACTAAAATGATTTCTAACTAAATTGACATTAAAGTAAAGGGGGATTTAAGTTTATACGAAATTAAATTAAATGAACAAATTAAAACAGAATGTAAATATGAAATTGATGAAATAGAATGGATGAATGCTAGCTAAGGGGGTCATCTCCACATATGTTACACTTGCATAATAAAAAGATTTCCAATTACATTTCAATAAATTATGAAACTCATCACCCCGGGTTAATTAGGTCCGCTTAAATTAACCGTCAAGTTTTCCTTAAGTTAATGAATTGGATGGGTTAGCGCAACGCAATTCACAACATTCTCTAAAAGTCCTTTACGTGAACAGCACAATAAAGATACAATCAAAGATCATTAAGTATTATGAAAACTATAAGTGTTGACGAGGCATTTGTTACTATGATGAGCATGAAACTCGTGCCAAGAATTCATTTAACGCGATTGTTTATAAGCAACCTCCACTACTTGTGAATATAAGTTCATAACGATTAGGTGAAAATCACTTATATTCTAGCGTCATATTCATGCATGAAAATTAAGCGCGCATTCTTAATAAACATACATAAATAAGTTATCAATCAAACGGTTAAACAAATTGAATCAACAACTTATGAAATGCAATTAGAAGTAATCAAATCAAAATGCAAGCATAAACATATATTTCGAATCACCCCCTAGCTAAAGGGGGTTTAGTTTATTATAACTTTGAAATCAAAGAAATACCTAAACATTCCAACAACTCAAACTTGAATTGTATGAACGTTTAGGCACTCTTCTCTTCCATTCCTCATACGTACAAACAAAGAGAATTGAATTTAAACATTGAAATCAAAGAAACACCTAAACATTCCAACAACTCAAACTTGAATTGTATGAACGTTTAGGCACTCTTCTCTTCCTCGTTGTTGTAGCACAAGGTCTAAGGATAGTTTGATGGTGTGAATGGTTTGGGGAGTGGTGTTTGGATTAATAGGGAAATGGAAAAATGGTGTTTGGATTACAAGGGAAATGGAAAAATGGTGTGTTGTGTATGAAATGAGATGTCCATGAATGAATGAATGCAAGGGTATTTATAGGAGTAGTGGAGGGAACATATGGCTATGTCATTTGTAGGTGAAGTAGGTGGATGTTGTAGGTGAAGTAGGTGGATGTTGTAGGTGAAGTGGATGTTGTAGGTGAAGTAGGTGGATGTTGTAGGTGAAGTAGGTGGATGATATGTTAAGTGATAAGTGATAAGTTATATGATATGTGGTTATGATATGATAAGTGGTTAAGTGGTGATGATAAGTGATAAGTGATTAAGTGATATGATATGTGGTGATGATAAGTGATAAGTGCATGTGGGTTAACTAATGAAGGAAATGCATGTGCAATGACAATGTGTTAGAATGGATGTGTGTTATGCATGGCATGATTGGGATTAGGAAAGGTTTAAATGTCCTAAAACTAAAGAGAACAAGGTTCCAACACTTTGGCTCCAATTAGGTCTTCAATTTCGTCCAACACTTTGGCTTCAAGCATAAGCTATCCGTCCTTAGCCCAAAAGTGCTCCAAAAGTCTCCAAAATGCATCTTTTTGCTCCTTTAGCCCTTTGGACCTACAAACACACGAAAATAGCTTAAAGTACTACAATAACTAAAGAAACATAACGTAAATGTACGAGAACAAGCCATTTAAGTCGCATAAATATGCTCCTATCAGAGTAGTGGAGGGAACATATGGCTATGTCATTTGTAGGTGAAGTAGGTGGATGTTGTAGGTCAAGTAGGTGGATGTTGTAGGTGAAGTGGATGTTGTAGGTGAAGTAGGTGGATGTTGTAGGTGAAGTGGGTGGATGTTGTAGGTGAAGTAGGTGGATGTTGTAGGTGAAGTGGGTGGATGTTGTAGGTGAAGTGGGTGGATGTTGTAGGTGAAGTAGGTGGATGTTGTAGGTGAAGTGGATGTTGTAGGTGAAGTAGGTGGATGTTATGTTAAGTGATAAGTGATAAGTGATATGATATGTGGTTATGATATGATAAGTGGTTAAGTGGTGATGATAAGTGATAAGTGATTAAGTGATATGATATGTGGTGATGATAAGTGATAAGTGCATGTGGGTTAACTAATGAAGGAAATGCATGTGCAATGACAATGTGTTAGAATGGATGTGTGTTATGCATGGCATGATTGGGATTAGGAAAGGTTTAAATGTCCTAAAACTAAAGAGAACAAGGTTCCAACACTTTGGCTCCAATTAGGTCTTCAATTTCGTCCAACACTTTGGCTTCAAGCATAAGCTATCCGTCCTTAGCCCAAAAGTGCTCCAAAAGTCTCCAAAATGCATCTTTTTGCTCCTTTAGCCCTTTGGACCTACAAACACACGAAAATAGCTTAAAGTACTAAAATAACTAAAGAAACATAACGTAAATGTACGAGAACAAGCCATTTAAGTCGCATAAATATGCTCCTATCAGCTACTGGGCTGGAGGATTCTTTTGGTCTTCCCCGAAGGTCTGAGCTTACCCCTTTGGTCTGTTTCTTTGTTCAATCTTTCCAATTCGTATTGAAAAGGGTTGGAGGATAACTCAACCTATGTTTGTCTCCACATGCTTCAATATATCATTTTCACTTGCCTTACTCGCTCCCCTTTGCAGAAGTGGTCCCTTCTCCGGAAATGTATCAACCGTTGAAGATGACTACTCGAGAGCAACGCTACGTAAGCAATCAGGAATAGATTCCAGGCAGTTGGCTCCAGATCGGAAGACTGACTCCAAGTGCCGGCTGATTGCTTCTTTTACTTTGCCATGCGAGTAAGAACAAGGACAAAGAAAAAGACAGGGAAAGAGCATGATATGAGATACTTTTGCTTTTGACCTTGATGATATGAGATACCTTTGCTTTTGAAGAAGCGGTGAATGAATCAGCATACTTCAATCCGCCGTTTCCTCCTGGGTCATCTGTACTCCAGGCATCTGGTATCATCTTTGGGGAAGAAGAAGAATTAGAGTAATTCGAAAGGCTTTGTTGGGAGTGCGCCCTCAGAGGTGAGGGAGAGTTGGGCATTTTCTTCAGGTTTCCCTTGCCATAAAAGACGAAGGTCGACATATATAGAGATAATATCAAGTGGTGGTACTCTTCTTTTACCCTTGTCGACAAACGTTTTGATCCCGTAAATCCGGCTTTTTGAAATAGTGGCGCCTGTTCGATCTTTGAAGACGTCTCTTCGATTTCTGAGCAGGCGCCCCTTCGATTTCTGAACGACGCCCTTTCTTTTTCTGAACGACACGTGGTAGTGCAGATGCGGCTCCTTTTGACAAAGTTGCACGCGTTTTCTGAAAAGCAGAGAAAGCGTCGCCGAACTTTGCGCTTGTCGGCTAAAGATGTGTAGTTGCGGTGATGGCCTCCACGTGTTGTCTGAAAAGAAGAAATCTTTTGACAAAGTTGAACGCGTCTTCTGAAAAGTCGAGAAAGCGTTGCCTAAATTACGCCGGAAATTCCGGCTTTTTGAATCGGTGGACGCGTCGCTTTGGCTTTTTTTATTGAGCTATCGATCACCACAACAAACACACTCTGAAGATTTCCCATTCTTGAAAATCGACTCCGGCCCTTTGAAATTTAACTCCATCCCTTCTCTTTGAACACTTTTGAAAAATGGCAAACTTATCGAACCTTAGCTTAGAATTGAGCCTTAGCAGTGATACGGGCGCGCCGCGTCAAGGTAACGTATGGCGCCCTTCTTTTTTATCTTCTAACGGTCTTCTTACAGGTGAAGACTCCGTGATGCAGGACGCCACAACAGCTACAATAGTAGCTAAGAACCTCCTCACTCCAAAAGATAGTAGGCTGCTGTCAGGACAGTCCGATGAGTTGGCCGTTCAAGAGTCCCTCGCACTTAGTGTTCAGTGTGCGAGTTCTGTGTCCAACATGGGCCAACGCCTGCTTGCTCGGTCCCGTCAGGTGGAATCATTGATGGCAGAGGTGGAAAGACTTAAGCAAGAGATCCAGCAGCTTAAGTACGAGAATAGAAGTTTGCATGTGCTTGCAAATAACTATTCGTCGGGGATGAAGAGGAAGCTTGATGAGCTGCACGAATCTGAGGGTCGAATCCAAAGTGACCGTCAAAGGCTTGCGGCTTATCTCCAGAGGCACCTTTTTCCTGGGTCATCCAGCGCTTGGCCAAGTATTGAGGCCTGGAATGCTCTAGCTCCGATGCCTCCCGCTCCGATGGCTTCCGCTCCGATGGCTTCCGCTTCTATGCCTTCTGCTTCTATGCCTTCCGCTTCTGCGCCTCGTAGTGGGGCTTCACGTAAACAACCATTGTGAAGCTCCACCTTTCTCCATGTTTAGTATCTTTTTTTTAATAAATGAAATTTTTTTATTTTTTTTAGTGCATTGGGTTGCCTCCCAAGTAGCGCTTTCTTTTACGTCTTGCAGCCGGACGAAGAACCCAATCAATCCAGGATATGTTCACGAATCGGATGAGAACTCCGAGTCATAAACTAGTACCTAAAACAAGAAACAAAACAAGATTAAGAATCTGGAATAAAAACAAACAAAAATAAAACAATCCAAGGGATTAGCAAATTTTCTAATCCCCGGCAACGGCGCCAAAATTTGATGCGAAATTTATACGCACACAAATTAAACCCTCTTTTTGACAATTGTAGTAAGTATGTAAGTAGGGATCGTTCTACACCGGGGATTAGGAGGGATTGTTAACCACTTGAATTTGACTCAAAAACATAAAATAACAATATGAAACACTATACTAGACTCAAAGAATGCAAAACTAAACTTTAAAACACTAAAACAAACCAAAAGACTCAAAACAGCACCAAAACACTCAAAACTGCCTAAAAATCACTTTCTGGGCAGTTTTGAGCACCTTGAGTACTTTGGACGAATTTGAGAAACAAAATGAATCAAAACACTTATAAACACAAACTAAATGTATTTCTAACTAGTCTAACACTTTAAAAGAAATGGGAGATTGGTTTTGAATGAAACTTGAAATAAAAACAGAAACTTGGAAACAAACAGATTGTAAATTAAAGCATAAGGAAATGAAGTAAACACAAGATGAATGAATCAACAACTAATAAAATAAGAGAGTACCAATGAAGATGAAGCTAGAGATTCGATTTTACCATTGCTAAGCCAAGTCCATGCTTGTTAAGTCAGATTATACTCATCCCTCTACTTATTTCTTGGGTTTGTTTCACTTAGATATGATCAGCCATATGATGTGTGGATTTGATCAAATGTCTCTAATTATGAGCCTAATTGTGATGTGCAACTTTGGTTCCTAATCAAGACTATGTAGTGCATAAGAAACTTTCACAAAACCAAAGGGAACACTCGGCAGGATGTTTGCAAAACATTCCCTTCATTCATTCACATATCCACCAAGATTATGCATGATGTGTGCTTTAATCTTGGCTAAACAACCTGTGGTTAATTCAAATGATGATCAAGCACTAAAATTAACACACTAAGTCACAATTAAATCGGAGAATGAAGCAAGAAATAGATAGATTAAATGAGAATTCTGAATTAACTACATGGCAAACTTTGCAAGGCTACATCGAATCCCTAGAGGAGGATTAGTTACAATTCATGTTTGCAAAGGATTTAACATAAAAATATAAAACATGAATGAACATAGAATTAATAAGAAGAAAGAACCCTTGAAGCAAAACTGATGTAGAATCAAAGAAACACCTAAACATTTGATAGGAGCATATTTAGGCGACTTACTTAGCTTGTTTTCGTGCATTTATATTGTTAATTCATAGTTGTTTTTGGCGTTTAAGCCATTTTCGTGTGTTTTTAGGTTCATGTGGCTAAGGAAGCAAAAAGATGCATTTTGGAGCATTTTGGAGCAAAATTGGACTTGGAAGGGATAACTTATACTTGGAGCAAAAGGAATGGACGAAATTGAAGAGTTGATGTCACAAGGATTCCTACTTGAAGTAGCCACACACCTTCCACATTTCAGCCACATGCACTTGTTCCTCCATCATTGCACCAACAACAACCAAACATGCACTCCCTTTAATCACATGCATAAATCAGCCACATGCATCTCCCATCACCATATCAGATTTCCATCATATTCACATGCATTCCATCCTTTAAAACATTGCACATGCACTCCCTTTAATTAATTAAGCCACATGCACTCCCATCCATTTCATCATTGCAGCCAACACATGCTTTCACATGCATTTTCAGATTGTCCCCTTGCACATTGATAGGAGCATATTCATACGACTTAAATAACTTGTTCTCGTGCATTTACGTTATGTTTCTTTAGTTATTTTAGTACTTTAAGCTATTTTCGTGTGTTTGTAGGTCCAAAGGGCTAAAGGAGCAAAAAGATGCATTTTGGAGACTTTTGGAGCACTTTTGGGCTAAGGATGGATAGCTTATGCTTGGAGCCAAAATGTTGGACGAAATTGAAGACCTAATTGAAGACCAAAGTGTTGGAACCTTGTTCCCTTTAGTTTTAGGATATTTAAACCTTTCCAATTTCCTTAGCCGTGCATAACATTCCAACATTCCACTCCTTCATTTTAGCCACACTCCCACATATCATTACTTATCATCACATATCATATCACTTATCACGTATCACTTATCACTTATCACTCATCACTTATCTTATCATTCACCACTTATCATATCATACACTCAATCACTTATCACATATCACTTATCACATATCATTCACCACTTATCATATCATACACTCAATCACTTATCACTTATCATCATCACTCTAGCTTTAATTCACATGCACATTCACTCACCACAAACATTTCACATGCACTTGTTCCTCCATTAAATCAGCCACATGCACTCCCATTAATTAAACCATGCAGCCACACCTTCACCCACATGCACCATTCAAACATACACCCAAACACCACCAGAAATCATCATTGCCGTGGGTACCTATCCCATTTCAGATTGTCATTCCACTTCATTGCACATGCATCTTCATAATTCAACACATGCATTCATTATTTATTTACTTTGCATCCTTTAATTTAATCACATGCACATTCAAACAAGCACAATCATTCCAGCCATACCTTGCATTTTCAGATTGTTCCTCCATCATTGCACCACAATGCAGCCACATGCACTTGTTCCTCTAACATTTCAGCCACTTGCACTCCCATTCTCTCCCAAAACCGTGCACATGCATTCTCCTTGCATTTCCAGCCATTCCACATGCTATTTCAGCCACATGCACTCATAATCATTCAACCAACTTTGCACATGCATTCATCATCATAACCTAGCTGTCATGTTCCCCCCATTTCACCTATAAATAAGCATCCATTGCATTCATTCTCATTCACATCCATTCACCACAGAAATAAGGCCTTTGTGCCAGAAATTCACCCATTCCAAACACTCTTCCATAAACTCATCCATTGCAGAAATGTAGACCATCAAACCACCCCCTTTGTGCCGTGAGTCTTCCCTACAAATCCAAACACCATCCTTCCATTCCTCCACCACTACCCAAACCATTCACACCATCAAACTATCCTTAAACCTTGTGCTACAACGAAGAGGAAGATAAGAGTGCCTAAACGTTCATACAATTCAAGTTTGAGTTGTTGGAATGTTTAGGTGTTTCTTTGATTTCTATGTTTAATTTCAATACTCTTTGTTTTGTACGAATGAGGCATGGAAGAGAAGAGTGCCTAAACGTTCATACAATTCAAGTTTGAGTTGTTGGAATGTTTAGGTGTTTCTTTGATTCTCTTTGTTTTGTACCATGAGGAACTAAACCCCCCTTGGTTAGGGGGTGATTCAAATATGTGTTTATGCTTGCATTTTGATTTGAATACTTCTAATTGCGTTTCATAAGTTGTGGATTCAATTCGTTTAACTGTTTGATTGATAACTTATTTATGTATGTTCATTGAGAGTGCACACTTAATTTTCATGCATGAATATGACGCTAGAATATAAGTGAGTTTCACCTAATCGTTATGAACTTATATTCACAAGTAGTGGAGGTTGCTTATAAACAATCGCGTTAAATGAATTCTTGGCATAAGTTTCATGCAATCCATAGTAACGAATGCCTCCTCAACACTTATAATTTTCATAGAGCGTAATGATTCTTGCTTGTACCTCTTCTATGCATTCATGTTGAGGACTTGTGGGGAATGTTTTGAATTGTCGCATGCATCATCCAATTCAATAACGTTAGGAAGATTTGAAGGTTAATTAGTGCATCACGGTTAACTTGGGGTGTTGAGTGTCATGGTTTATTGAAATGCAATTGGAAATCATTTTATTATGCAAGTATAACATGTATGGAGATGAACCCCTTAGCCATTCTATCATCCATCCATATTTTCATCACATTCATCTTTACTATCTGTTTTTACTTACAATCTGTTCTTTTAGTTTAAATTCGTCAAAACCTAAATCCCCCTTTACTTTATTGTCCAATTTAGTTAGAAAGTATTTTAGTTTATGTTTTTAAGTGTTTTGATTCATTTTATTTCCCAATTTCGTCCAAATTCAACAAAGTGCTCAAAACTGCCCAGAAAGTGATTTTAAGGCAGTTTTGAGTGTTTTGGGTGATGTTTGAGTCTTTTGGTTTGTTTTAATGTTTTAAGTGTTTAGTTTTACATTCTTTGAGTTAGTTTAGTGTTTTATATTGTGTTTTTACGTTCTTGAGTCAAGTTATTACTTAATTTCGTCCAAACTTGTGTTTGTGCTCAAATCTGCCCAGAAAGTGGTTTTTAGGCAGATTTGAGTGTGTTTGTGTAGTTTTGAGTGTTTTGGGTGATGTTTGAGTCTTTTGGTTTGTTTTAATGTTTTAAGTGATTAGTTTTACATTCTTTGAGTTAGTTTAGTGTTTTATATTGTGTTTTTACGTTCTTGAGTCAAGTTATTACTTAATTTCGTCCAAATTTGTGTTTGCGCTCAAATCTGCCCAGAAAGTGGTTTTTAGGCAGATTTGAGTGTGTTTGTGTTGTTTTGAGTCTTTTGGTTTGTCTTAGTGTTTTAAAGTTTAGTTTTGCATTCTTTGAGTCTAGTATAGTGTTTCATATTGTTATTTTACGTTTTTGAGTCAAATCCAAGTGGTTAACAATCCCTCCTAATCCCCGGTCCAGAACGATCCCTACTTATACTTATACTACAATTGACAAAAAGAGGGTTTAATTTGTGTGCGTATAAATCACGCATCACACATGCAGCCACATATTCATTGCACATGCAATTCCAACCCACATGCATCCTTTAATCATTCAAACATGCAGCCACATTCCCTCCTAGCTGTCATGTTCCCCCCATTTCACCTATAAATAAGCATCCATTGCATTCATTCTCATTCAATTCGTCCATATTCAGAAAATCATCCAAAACACCACCAGAAATCATCCGTGAGTTTCCCTACTAATCCAAACACCACTCCAACCACTCCCCATCCCTCCAAAACACTTCACACTATCCCAAAACTCACCTTAGACCTTGTGATACAACAACGAGGAAGAGAAGAGTGCCTAAACGTTCATACAATTCAAGTTTGAGTTGTTGGAATGTTTAGGTGTTTCTTTGATTTCAATGTTTAAATTCAATTCTCTTTGTTTTGTACGAATGAGGAATGGAAGATAAGAGGGCCTAAACGTTCATACAATTCAAGTTTGAGTTGTTGGAATGTTTAGGTGTTTCTTTGATTCTCTTTGTTTTGTACCATGAGGAACTAAACCCCCTTGGTTAGGGGGTGATTCGAATATATGTTTATGCTTGCATTTTGATTTGAATACTTCTAATTGCGTTTTATAAGTTGTGGATTCAATTTGTTTAACCGTTTGATTGATAACTTATTTATGTATGTTTATTGAGAGTGCACGCTTAATTTTCATGCATGAATATGACGCTAGAATATAAGTGAGTTTCACCTAATAGTTATGAACTTATATTCACAAGTAGTGGAGGTTGCTTATAAACAATCGCATTAAATGAATTCTTGGCATAAGTTTCATGCAATCCATAGTAACGAATGCCTCGTCAACACTTATAATTTTCATAGAGCGTAATGATTCTTGCTTGTATCTCTATTATGCAATCATGTAGGGGACTTGTGGGGAATGTTTTGAATTGTTGTATGCGCTAACCCATCCAATTCAATAACGTTAGGAATATTTGAAGGTTAATTAGTGCATCACGGTTAACCCGGGGTGTTGAGTTTCATGGTTTATTGAAATGCAATTGGAAATCATTTTATTATGCAAGTATAACATGTATGGAGATGAACCCCTTAGCTAGCCTTCATTCCATTCAAATTCTATCACACATTCACATTTACATTTTGCTTTAATTTGAATATGTGCATTTTAGTTAATTTTCGTATAAATCTAAATCCCCCTTTACTTTAATGTCCAATTTAGTTAGAAATCAATTTAGTTTGTGCTTTTAAGTGTTTTGATTCATTTTATTTCCCAATTTCGTCCAGATTCACCAAAGTGCTCAAAACTGCCCAGAAAGTGATTTTAAGGCAGTTTTGAGTGTTTTGGGTGATGTTTGAGTCTTTTCGTTTGTTTTAATGTTTTAAGTGTTTAGTTTTACATTCTTTAAGTTAGTTTAGTGTTTTATATTGTGTTTTTACGTTCTTGAGTCAAGTTATTACTTAATTTCGTCCAAATTTGTGTTTGTGCTCAAATCTGCCCAGAAAGTGGTTTTTAGGCAGATTTGAGTGTGTTTGTGTTGTTTTGAGTCTTTTGGTTTGTCTTAGTGTTTTAAAGTTTAGTTTTGAATACTTTGAGTCTAGTATAGTGTTTCATATTGTTATTTTACGTTTTTGAGTCAAATCCAAGTGGTTAACAATCCCTCCTAATCCCCGGTCCAGAACGATCCCTACTTATACATATACTACAATTTGACGAAAAGAGGGTTTAATTTGTGTGCGTAGAAATCACGCATCAAATTTTGGCGCCGTTGCCGGGGATTAGAAAATTTGCTAATCCCTTGGATTGTTTGTTTCTGTTATGTATATTAAATTTAGTTTTTTTTTATTTGTGTTTTGTTTCTTGAATTCAAGTACTAGATGGCACTTGATAATGCTTCTCTTTTGTCACAACTCATGGAAAGGTCCCAAATGCAAAGAGTTGATATATTGAATCTTCAATCAAGGAATAACGTGTTTTCTAATACTTACAATTCGGATTGGAGTGATCATTCAAACTCTATGTGGTGGGAACCTCAAAATGCTCAACAAGGAGGATATTGGCAGCCACCACAACCTCATATTCAATATGCCCAACCAAACTTAAGTTCGTCAATAGATTATAATCAAAAGCTTAACGAATTAATTTGTTTGGTGCAGGGCTCACAAAATCAAGACAATGAGGCTCGACAAGAAGACAAAAGGTTGGACCACTTGGAAAAGCAAATTGGGCAGATAGCGGAGTTCGTAGGACAATTTTGCGACCAAGGCAAACTCCCTAGTTCAACCATTGTAAATCCGAAGGGAGAATTTGAAGCACCTTTGCCGGAAGCACTTATTGCTCCTACGCCATCTAATTCAAGTAAGGTTGTTCCAATTAGTTCTAACCCCATTCCACCTAATATCCCTATTCCTTGCAGGTTCATGAATTCCAAGGAAGAAGAAAGTGAAAAAGACATCTTGGAAGACCTTCCAAAGGTGCAAAGTAGGGAATTTCATGAATTCATCAAAAATGATATACTTGAGACAACAATGCCCAAAGAAGTTGAATTTGATGACATTGGACAAGTCATAACCATCACATGCAATCTGGCCAAGTCCAATATCCCTGAAACTTTCAAAGGAGTGGTGTTTGTCATTGAGTTCTTGTCAGACAAAACAAGTAAGTCATTTTTTTCAAATTCCATTACATTTTATACTAACTTGTTGTTTTTTATGAATCAGGCACCTACATTAGAATTCAAACCAATGCCGGTTCACTTCAAGTATCACCTTCCATTCAAGGACCAATTCCATGCCGTTTGATTTTATTTATGTTAATAAAAAAAAAATTAAAAAAAAAAAAAAAAAAAAAAAAAAAAAAAAAGGATACTAAACATGGAGAAAGATGGAGCCTTCACAGAGGATGTTTACGTGAAGCCCCACTACGAGGCGTCAAAGCAGAAGGAATAGAAGCAGGAGGCATAGAAGCGGAAGCCATCGGAGCGGGAGGCATCGGAGCTAGAGCATTCCAGGCCTCAATACTTGGCCAAGCGCTGGATGACCCAGGAAAAAGGTGCCTCTGGAGATAAGACGCAAGCCTTTGACGGTCACTGTGAATTCGACCCTCAGATTCTTGCAGCTCATCAAGCTTCCTCTTCATCCCCGACGAATAGTTATTTGCAAGCACATGCAAACTTCTATTCTCGTACTTAAGCTGCTGGATCTCTTGCTTAAGTCTTTCCACCTCTGCCATCAATGATTCCACCTGACGGGACCGAGCAAGCAGGCGTTGGCCCATGTTGGACACAGAACTCGCACACTGAACACTAAGTGCGAGGGACTCTTGAACGGCCAACTCATCGGACCGTCCTGACAGCAGCCTACTATCTTTTGGAGTGAGGAGGTTCTTAGCTACTATTGTAGCTGTTGTGGCGTCCTGCATCACGGAGTCTTCACCTGTAAGAAGACCGTTAGAAGATAAAAAAGAAGGGCGCCATACGTTACCTTGATGCGGCGCGCCCGTATCACTGCTAAGGCTCAACTCTAAGCTAAGGTTCGATGAGTTTGCCATTTTTTTTTCAACAGTATTCAAAGAGAAAGGGTGGATGGAGTTAAATTTCGAAGGGCCGGAGACGATTTTCAAGAATGGGAGATCTTCAGAGTGTGTATGTTGGCGGTGATCGATAGCTCTATAAAAAGCCAAGGCGCGTCCACCGATTCAAAGGGCCAGATTTTCCGGCGTAAGTTAGGCGACGCTCCCTCGGCTTTTCAGAAAACGCGTTCAACTTTGTCAAAAGATTTCTGACAAAGCTGAAAACACGTGGAGGCCATCATCGCAACTACACGTCTTTAGCCGACAAGCGCAAAGTTCGACGACGCTTTCTCTGCTTTTCAGAAAACGCGTGCAGCTTTGTCAAAAAGAGCCGCATCTGCACTACCACGTGTCGTACAGAAAACGAAGGGGCGCCTGCTCAGAAATCGAAGAGGCGTCGTTCAGAAATCAAAGAGGCGTATTCAGAAATCGAAGAGGCGCCACTATTTCAAAAAGCCGGATTTGCGGGATCGAAGAGACGTTTGTCGACAAGGGTAAAAGAACAGTACCACCACTTGATATTATCTCTATATATGTCGACCTTCGTCTTTTATGGCAAGGCAAACCTGAAGAAAAATGCCCAACTCTCCCTCACCTCTGAGGGCGCACTCCCAGCAAAGCCTTTCGAAAGACTAAATTCTTTCTTCTTCCCCAAAGATGATACCAGATGCCTGGAGTACATATGACCCAGGAGGAAACAGCACAACAAATACATGTGCTGATTCATTCACCGCTTCCTCAAAAGCAAAGGTATCTCATATCATCAAGGTCAAAAGCAAAAGTATCTCATATCATGCTCTTTCCCTGTCTTTTTCTTTGTCCTTGTTCTTACTCGCATGGCAAAGTAAAAGAAGCAATCAGCCGGCACTTGGAGTCAATCTTCCGATCTGGAGCCAACTGCCTGGAATCTATTCCTGATTGCTTACCTAGCGTTGCTCTCGAGTAGTCATCTTCAACGGTTGATCCACTTCCGGAGAAGGGACCACTTCTGCAAAGGGGAGCGAGTAAGGCAAGTGAAAATGATACATTGAAGCATGTGGAGACAAACATAGGCTGAGTTATCCTCCAACCCTTTTCAATACGAATTGGAAAGATTGAACAAAGAAACAGACCAAAGGGGTAAGCTCAGACCTTCGGGGAAGACCAAAAGAATCCTCCAGCCCAGTAGCACAAAGGAAAATCAACAAGTGGAGGAGACCAAAAGAATCCTGCTGCCCAGTTCAAGAGTAGCACAAAGGAAAATCAACGATGGGCGGAAACCAGTTCAAGAGCAAGCCTGTGGAATCACAAAGATCAAAGCCTCAATACAATCACCAAGGAGAAGAGGGAATTTACACTCCATAACCAGATTTGCGTGCCTAAACTCTTCTCTTTGTTAATTACATTCTGCCATGTTTAGTATGTTTAAATGTTTTTTGTGTGTTTACTTATGTTTTGTGTGAATCTATGCTTAAAACATTGAGGACAATGTTTGATTTAAGTGTGGGGGGGGTAACTAATGTTGTTAATGCAAATTCGTGGGATTTTATCACCCATAACTTCAAATGTTGTTCCTTGCTGTTTTAAGGTGTTTTTAAGTTGTTTTAGAGTGTTTTTAGTGTGTTTTGTTTTATAACTCCGAAAATCACATAAAAATTTGAAAAACATGTTTTGAAAAGCCTAAAAAGAGTGTTTTGAGTCGTTTTTGTGTGTTTGTGTCTTAGGGTACCTTCCAACACAATGATAAGGATTTGGTTTGTAATTGCATGACTGTTAAAAAGAGTTATAAACATGGAGAAAAGTTTGATTTACTCTTGGTATATGCTTGGTTATGGTTATAATATATGACTTCACATGCAATCATAAAAGAAAAATTCGTTTTTGTAACATGCTTGAAGGAAGAAACTCATAATAACGCTACATCCCTGTGAGACTCGAGCCATTACTTTCTTTGGAGAGTTTTTTTTCTGTGATTCTTTGTTTTCTAAAGTTGTTGCATGATCTCATTATTCCTTGCTTGGTTGCTACTTAGAATGCAATTGTATCATGATAGAACTAAATGCTAGAACTTATATCCGTTTCATTCAAAGCATGACATTGAATTGCATAACATATATCAAGATGAAGTTGTGTAGTTGCCACCATAGCCAAATAGCCTTACTTCCCATATTTCGTATATATTAGTTTTAACCCTGTTGAGCCTCGTTTAGCCTATTTTCTTTGCTAACCACATCACCCCTTACCTAGCCTAGTATAGGACAGTCCACACCCTTGTTCTTAAAAGATAGTGAGCATGACTTAAATGAATTCCTTTTGAGTACATTATGAAAGAAAATGAGTGTGGGGGAGAGAATGTTTTGTTCTTAAGTGTTTATGTATGTTTTGAGAGTCAAAAGAAAAGAAAAAAAAAAAATTGTGAAAAACATATGAAAAAGAAAAACAGAAAAGAAAAGAAAGAAAGGAAAAAGAGCTTGTTCCCCCTTGTTGTTCAAAAGATTGAGTTTTCATTCAAAAGTGAATTCTACGTTAATTCAAATGCTTTGCTCACTATTGCTTTAAGAATGTTTGTTTATCCTTCACCTTTCATTGTTAGCCAATACCCTATCCCCGTTACACCCCTTTGACTTCTATCTTGATCATTATGTGTTCAATAATGTGGAGTTTGGAATTGATATGAGCTTATGGAATCACTGGTTCTCGTTCTAAGTAGTGGCATTCCATTCATGAGATCATATCTAAACATGCTTATTAACTCCAGAAATTGCTTCCTTTGAAATACATATATGTGAGTGTTCGTTTTTATGTTTACATCAATCTTCTCACATATAACTAGTTTAAGGTGTGTAGTCAGAAAATCTGAGTGAAAATTGAGTGCATATATTGTAAGGAATTGAGGCAAATTCTCTAAGGCATGTTACTACATTCAAAATATAGTTTTAAATGCTTAATTGTGAATTAGTATGTGGTGACTATGATTAAGTATGTACTTAAGTGTAAAGATAACCAAAATCTGTGGGAATAATGATTTTTAACATGTCATGTGCATTGGAAATCCCTGAGACGATTGTTGGAAGGTGTAGGTTGTGTTTTGTTCGTTTTGTTTTGTTTTTGGTTTTTTTTGTTTTGTTTTGCTCGAGGACTAGCAAAAGCTAAGTGTGGGGGAATTTGATAGGAGCATATTTAGGCGACTTACTTAGCTTGTTTTCGTGCATTTATATTGTTAATTCATAGTTGTTTTTGGCATTTAAGCCATTTTCGTGTGTTTTTAGGTTCATGTGGCTAAGGAAGCAAAAAGATGCATTTTGGAGCAAAATTGGACTTGGAAGGGATAACTTATACTTGGAGCAAAAGGAATGGACGAAATTGAAGAGTTGATGTCACAAGGATTCCTACTTGAAGTAGCCACACACCTTCCACATTTCAGCCACATGCACTTGTTCCTCCATCATTGCACCAACAACAACCAAACATGCACTCCCTTTAATCACATGCATAAATCAGCCACATGCATCTCCCATCACCATATCAGATTTCCATCATATTCACATGCATTCCATCCTTTAAAACATTGCACATGCACTCCCTTTAATTAATTAAGCCACATGCACTCCCATCCATTTCATCATTGCAGCCAACACATGCTTTCACATGCATTTTCAGATTGTCCCCTTGCACATGCAGCCACATATTCATTGCACATGCAATTCCAACCCACATGCATCCTTTAATCATTCAAACATGCAGCCACATTCCCTCCTAGCTGTCATGTTCCCCCCATTTCACCTATAAATAAGCATCCATTGCATTCATTCTCATTCAATTCGTCCATATTCAGAAAATCATCCAAAACACCACCAGAAATCATCCGTGAGTTTCCCTACTAATCCAAACACCACTCCAACCACTCCCCATCCCTCCAAAACACTTCACACTATCCCAAAACTCACCTTAGACCTTGTGATACAACAACGAGGAAGAGAAGAGTGCCTAAACGTTCATACAATTCAAGTTTGAGTTGTTGGAATGTTTAGGTGTTTCTTTGATTTCAATGTTTAAATTCAATTCTCTTTGTTTTGTACGAATGAGGAATGGAAGATAAGAGGGCCTAAACGTTCATACAATTCAAGTTTGAGTTGTTGGAATGTTTAGGTGTTTCTTTGATTCTCTTTGTTTTGTACCATGAGGAACTAAACCCCCTTGGTTAGGGGGTGATTCGAATATATGTTTATGCTTGCATTTTGATTTGAATACTTCTAATTGCGTTTTATAAGTTGTGGATTCAATTTGTTTAACCGTTTGATTGATAACTTATTTATGTATGTTTATTGAGAGTGCACGCTTAATTTTCATGCATGAATATGACGCTAGAATATAAGTGAGTTTCACCTAATAGTTATGAACTTATATTCACAAGTAGTGGAGGTTGCTTATAAACAATCGCGTTAAATGAATTCTTGGCATAAGTTTCATGCAATCCATAGTAACGAATGCCTCGTCAACACTTATAATTTTCATAGAGCGTAATGATTCTTGCTTGTATCTCTAGTATGCAATCATGTAGGGGACTTGTGGGGAATGTTTTGAATTGTTGTATGCGCTAACCCATCCAATTCAATAACGTTAGGAATATTTGAAGGTTAATTAGTGCATCACGGTTAACCCGGGGTGTTGAGTTTCATGGTTTATTGAAATGCAATTGGAAATCATTTTATTATGCAAGTATAACATGTATGGAGATGAACCCCTTAGCTAGCCTTCATTCCATTCAAATTCTATCACACATTCACATTTACATTTTGCTTTAATTTGAATCTGTGCATTTTAGTTAATTTTCGTATAAATCTAAATCCCCCTTTACTTTAATGTCCAATTTAGTTAGAAATCAATTTAGTTTGTGCTTTTAAGTGTTTTGATTCATTTTATTTCCCAATTTCGTCCAGATTCACCAAAGTGCTCAAAACTGCCCAGAAAGTGATTTTAAGGCAGTTTTGAGTGTTTTGGGTGATGTTTGAGTCTTTTCGTTTGTTTTAATGTTTTAAGTGTTTAGTTTTACATTCTTTAAGTTAGTTTAGTGTTTTATATTGTGTTTTTACGTTCTTGAGTCAAGTTATTACTTAATTTCGTCCAAATTTGTGTTTGTGCTCAAATCTGCCCAGAAAGTGGTTTTTAGGCAGATTTGAGTGTGTTTGTGTTGTTTTGAGTCTTTTGGTTTGTCTTAGTGTTTTAAAGTTTAGTTTTGAATTCTTTGAGTCTAGTATAGTGTTTCATATTGTTATTTTACGTTTTTGAGTCAAATCCAAGTGGTTAACAATCCCTCCTAATCCCCGGTCCAGAACGATCCCTACTTATACATATACTACAATTTGACGAAAAGAGGGTTTAATTTGTGTGCGTATAAATCACGCATCAACATTCCAACAACTCAAACTTGAATTGTATGAACGTTTAGGCCCTCTTATCTTCCTTTTCGTCGTAGCACAAGGTCTAAGGGATGTTGTTGGTGTGTTGAATGGATTGGGGAATTATGGAAATGGAAGGATGATGTTTGGATTGTAAGGGAGAGTCACGGCACAAAGGGGGGTTTATGGTCTACATTTCTGCAATGGATGAAGTGTATGAATGGAATGGATGGACTTTGTGAAGGGCACGGCCCCAAGGGACCAATTTCTGTTGTGAAATGAATTGTGTATTAATGAGAATGAATGAATGAGTATTTATAGGTGAAATGGGGGGAACATGACAGCTAGGTTGCATGTGCTAATGTTTGTGTGTGCATGTGAAATCTGGAATTGCATGTGTGTTGACAGAAATGAAAGGGAATGCACGGTTTTAAGAGGATTTCTGGATGTGTGTTGAATGTGAAAGCATGTGCAATGAATGTGTGGTGCAATGATGAAGGAATAATCTGAAAATGCAAGGTGAAATGAAGTGGAATGACAATGGCATGTGGAATGGCTGGAAAGTGTATGAAACTCACGGCAATGATGGTGATTTTTTATGCGAGATTTATACGCACACAAATTAAACCCTCTTTTTGACAATTGTAGTATAAGTATAAGTAGGGATCGTTCTGGACCGGGGATTAGGAGGGATTGTTAATCTCTTGGAAATTGACTGAAAAACGTAAAAACAATATAAAACACTAAACTAGACTCAAAGAATGCGAAACTAAACATTAAAACACTAAGACAAACCAAAGACTCAAAATGCTTTAAAAACACAAACTAAATTGATTTCTAACTAAATTGAACATTAAAGCAAAAGGGGGATTGATGTTTGACGAAAATTGAAATAACGAAACAAGTTAATAAACTAGACAGAATGTAAATATGAAATTGATGAAATGGAATGAATGGATGATAGAATAGCTAAGGGGGTCATCTCCACATATGTTACACTTGCATAATAAAAAGATTTCCAGTTGATCTTTCGATAAATTATGAAACTCATCACCCCGGGTTAATTAGGTCCGCTTAAATTAACCGTCAAGTTTTCCTTAAGTTAATGAATTGGATGGGTTAGCGCAACGCAATTCACAACATTCTCCAAAAGTCCTTTACGTGAACAGCACAATAAAGATACAATCAAAGATCATTAAGCATTATGAAAACTATAAGTGTTGACGAGGCATTCGTTACTATGATGAGCATGAAACTCGTGCCAAGAATTCATTTAACGCGATTGTTTATAAGCAACCTCCACTACTTGTGAATATAAGTTCATAACGATTAGGTGAAAATCACTTATATTCTAGCGTCATATTCATGCATGAAAATTAAGCGCGCATTCTTAATAAACATACATAAATAAGTTATCAATCAAACAGTTAAACAAATTGAATCAACAACTTATGAAATGCAATTAGAAGTAATCAAATCAAAATGCAAGCATAAACATATATTTCGAATCACCCCCTAGCTAAGGGGGGGTTTAGTTCCTCATACAAAACAAAGAGAATTAAAATTAAACATTGAAATCAAAGAAACACCTAAACATTCCAACAACTCAAACTTGAATTGTATGAACGTTTAGGCCCTCTTCTCTTCCTCTTTATTGTAGCATAAGGTCTAAGGATAGTTGGTTTGGGGGAATGGAAGTGTGGAATGGAGTGAGGAGTGATGGAAATGGAAAGATGGTTTTTGGATTACAAGGGAATTCACGGCAAAGAGAGAAAGGGATGTGTTTGTGGTGTGTTGTGTATGAAATGAGATGTCCATGAATGAATGAATGCAAGGGTATTTATAGGAGTAGTGGAGGGAACATATGGCTATGTCATTTGTAGGTGAAGTAGGTGGATGTTGTGGGTGAAGTAGGTGGATGTTGTAGGTGAAGTAGGTGGATGTTGTAGGTGAAGTGGATGTTGTAGGTGAAGTAGGTGGATGTTGTAGGTGAAGTAGGTGGATGATATGTTAAGTGATAAGTGATAAGTGATATGATATGTGGTTATGATATGATAAGTGGTTAAGTGGTGATGATAAGTGATAAGTGATTAAGTGATATGATATGTGGTGATGATAAGTGATAAGTGCATATGGGTTAACTAATGAAGGAAATGCATGTGCAATGACAATGTGTTAGAATGGATGTGTGTTATGCATGGCATGATTGGGATTAGGAAAGGTTTAAATGTCCTAAAACTAAAGAGAACAAGGTTCCAACACTTTGGCTCCAATTAGGTCTTCAATTTCGTCCAACACTTTGGCTTCAAGCATAAGCTATCCGTCCTTAGCCCAAAAGTGCTCCAAAAGTCTCCAAAATGCATCTTTTTGCTCCTTTAGCCCTTTGGACCTACAAACACACGAAAATAGCTTAAAGTACTAAAATAACTAAAGAAACATAACGTAAATGTACGAGAACAAGCCATTTAAGTCGCATAAATATGCTCCTATCAAATACCCCCACACTTAGCTTTTGCTAGTCCTCGAGCAAAACAGAAAAACAAAACAAAAAGAACAAAACACAACCTACACCTTCCAACAATCGTATCAGGGATTTCCAATGCACATGACAAGTTAAAAATCATTATCTCACAGATTTGAGCCATCTTTACACTTAAGTACATTTTTAATCATAGTCACCACATACTAGTTCACAATTAAGCAATTAAAACACATTTCAAATGTAGTAACATGCCTTTAGAGAATTCCCTCAATTTCTTACTAGATGTACTCTCGTTTTTCACACAGATTTTCTGACTACACACCCTACACTAGGTATATGTGAGAAGATTGATGTAAACATGTAGACGAACACTCACATATGTTATAATAAGGAAAGCATTTTCTGGAGTTAATAAGCATGTTTAGATATGATCTCATCAATGGAATGCTACTACTTAGACGCGAGAACCAGTGACACCATAAGCTCATACCAAGTTCAAACTCCACAATTGAAATACATAACACTCAATATAGAAGTCAAAGGGTAGTAACGGGGCTAGGGTATTGGCTAACAATGAAAGGTGAAGGATAAACAAACATTCTTAAAGCAATAGTGAGCAAAGTATTGAATTAGGCACTTAGAATTCCCTTAAGAACGCAGAAGTCAACTTTGAACACCCAAGGGAAAATCACACAAAACTTAGGGCCATATTCAACTTTTTGGACCCTTTCTTCAACCATCAACGCTCGTGAGTTCATTCTTACTTATTTTCACTCCTTTTTTTTTTTTTTTTTTTTTTTCTTTTCTTCTTTTTCTTTTGAATCTCAAAACATACATATAAACGTAAGAACAAACTTTTACTCCCCCACACTCATTTTCTTGCATAATGTAACTCAAAAGGAATTCATTTAAGTCATGCTCACTAAACTTTAAGAACAAGGGTATAGGAAAGTCCTACTCTAAGCTAGGTAAGGGGTGATGTGGGTAAACAAGGAATAAAGGCAAAACGAGGCTCAACGGGGTTAAAACTTACAACATATACGAAGTATGGGAAGTAAGGCTATTTGGCTATGGTGGTGGTCACTACACAACTTCTTCTTGAATATGTGTTATGCAAATCAATAACATGCTTTGAATGAAATGGGCATGAGTTCTAGCATTTGGAACTATATGATGAAACGCCTTCTAAGTAGTAACCAAGCAAAGAATAATAAGATCATGCAACGACTTTAGAAAACAAGAAATCACAGATTATACTCTCCAAAGAACGTTATAGGCTCAAGTCTCTCAGGGTTGTAGCGTTTGTTTGAGTTCCTTCCTTCAAGCATGTTACATAACTAATTTTTTTCTTTTATGATTGCATGTGAAGTGATAGGAGCATATTCATGCGACTTAAATGGCTTGTTCTCGTGCATTTACGTTATGTTTCTTTAGTTATTTTAGTCCTTTAAGCTATTTTCGTGTGTTTGTAGGTCCAAAGGGCTAAAGGAGCAAAAAGATGCATTTTGGAGACTTTTGGAGCACTTTTGGGCTAAGGATGGATAGCTTATGCTTGACGCCAAAATGTTGGACGAAATTGAAGACCAAAGTGTTGGAACTTTGTTCCCTTTAGTTTTAGGACATTTAAACCTTCCAATTCCCTTATGCCGTGCATCTCCACCTTTCAACCAAAACCATACACATGCATTCATTATTCATTCCCTCACATGCTCCCATTACTTATCATTCATCACTTATCATTCACCACTTATCACTTATCATATCATTCACCACTTATCATTCATCACATATCACTCCACAATCCCATTCATCAACACATGCATCCACATGCATTCACCCTTTAAACCATTAAATCCACATGCCTTCCTATTCAATTAAATCAGCCACATGCATTCATCATCATAACCTAGCTGTCATTCCACTTCATTGCACATGCATCTTCAAATAAATCAGATTTCCATTATATTCACATGCATTCCATCCTTTAAAACATTGCACATGCACTCCCTTTAATTAATTAAGCCACATGCACTCCCATCCATTTCATCATTGCAGCCAACACATGCTTTCACATGCATTTTCAGATTGTCCCCTTGCACATGCAGCCACATTCCCTCCTAGCTGTCATGTTCCCCCCATTTCACCTATAAATAAGCATCCATTGCATTCATACTCATTCATACACTCTTCCATATTCCAGAAATTCGTCAAAACCTCTCCACACCCTCATTGCAGCCACCAAAACACTTTTCTCCTCCATTGCAGCCACTCCAACCACTCCCCAAACCATTCACACCATCAAACTATCCTTAGACCTTGTGCTACAACGAAGAGGAAGAGAAGAGTGCCTAAACGTTCATACAATTCAAGTTTGAGTTGTTGGAATGTTTAGGTGTTTCTTTGATTTCAATGTTTAATTTCAATACTCTTTGTTTTGTACGTATGAGGAATGGAAGAGAAGAGTGCCTAAACGTTCATACAATTCAAGTTTGAGTTGTTGGAATGTTTAGGTGTTTCTTTGATTCCAATGTTTAAATTCAACTAAACCCCCCTTGGCTAGGGGGGGGGGATTTGAAATATATGTTTATGCTTGCATTTTGATTTGATTACTTCTAATTGCGTTTCATAAGTTGTGGATTCAATTTGTTTAACCGTTTGATTGATAACTTATTTATGTATGTTTATTGAGAATGCGCGCTTAATTTTCATGCATGAATATGACGCTAGAATATAAGTGAGTTTCACCTAATAGTTACGAACTTATATTCGCAAGTAGTGGAGGTTGCTTATAAACAATCGCGTTAAACAAATTCTTGGCATAAGTTTCATGCAATCATAGTAACGAATGCCTCGTCAACACTTATAATTTTCATAGAGCGTAATGATTCTTGCTTGTACCTCTTCTATGCATTCATGTTGAGGACTTGTGGGGAATGTTTTGAATTGTCGCATGCATCATCCAATTCAATAACGTTAGGAAGATTTGAAGGTTAATTAGTGCATCACGGTTAACTTGGGGTGTTGAGTATCATGATTTATTGAAATGCAATTGGAAATCATTTTATTATGCAAGTATAACATGTATGGAGATGAACCTCTTAGCTAGCCTTCATTCCATTCAATTCTATCACACATTCACATTTACATTTTGCTTTTACTTACAATCTGTTCTTTTAGTTTAAATTCGTCAAAACCTAACCCCCCCCCCCCTTTACTTTCTTGTTCTTTAGTGTTTAGACTTTGTTTAGTTTATGTTTTAAAGTGTTTTGATTCAATTTATTTCCCAAAATTCGTCCAAATTCACCAAAGTGCTCAAAACTGCCCAGAAAGTGATTTTAAGGCTGTTTTGAGTGTTTTGGGTGATGTTTGAGTCTTTTGGTTTGTTTTAGTGTTTTAAAGTTTAGTTTTGCATTCTTTGAGTCTAGTATAGTGTTTTATATTGTTATTTTACGTTTGAATCAAGCCATAATCCTAAATTCGTCCAACATTGGGGTTAAGGTCAGAAACTGCCTAGTTAGTGTTTTTAGGCAGTTTTGAGTCTTTTGAACTTGTTTTGAGTCCTTTGAGTCTTTGTGAACGTTTTTAACTTTGTTTTTTATGTTTTTGAGTCAAATCCAAGTGATTAACAATCCCTCCTAATCCCCGGTCCAGAACGATCCCTACTTATACTTATACTACAATTGACAAAAAGAGGGTTTAATTTGTGTGCGTATAAATCTCGCATCAAATTTTGGCGCCGTTGCCGGGGATCGAACCCGGGTCACGCATCAAATTTTGGCGCCGTTGCCGGGGATTAGCAAATTTGCTAATCTCTTGGATTGTTTGTTTCTGTTATGTATTTTAGTTTTAGTTTTTGATTTGTGTTTTGTTTGTTGAATTCAAATACTAGAGAAGAACAACATGGCACTTGATAATGCTTTTCTTTTATCACAGCTCATGGAAAGGTCTCAAATGCAAAGAGTTGATATATTGAATCTTCAATCAAGGAATAACGTGTTTTCCAATACTTACAATTCGGATTGGAGTGATCATTCAAACTCTATGTGGTGGGAACCTCAAAATGCTCAACAAGGAGGATATTGGCAGCCACCACAACCTCATATTCAATATGCCCAACAAAACTTAAGTTCGTCAATAGATTATAATCAAAAGCTTAACGAATTAATTTGTTTGGTGCAGGGCTCACAAAATCAAGACAATGAGGCTCGACAAGAAGACAAAAGGTTGGACCACTTGGAAAAGCAAATTGGGCAGATCGCGGAGTTCGTAGGACAATTTTGCGACCAAGGCAAACTCCCTAGTTCAACCATTGTAAAACCGAAGGGAGAATTGGAAGCACTTATTGCTCCTACGCCATCTAATTCAAGTAAGGTTGTTCCAATTAGTTCTAACCCCATTCCACCTAATATCCCTATTCCTTGCAGGTTCATGAATTCCAAGGAAGAAGAAAGTGAAAAAGACATCTTGGAAGACCTTCCAAAGGTGCAAAGTAGGGAATTTCATGAATTCATCAAAGAGGATATACTTGAGACAACAATGCCCAAAGAAGTTGAATTTGATGACATTGGACAAGTCATAACCATCACATGCAATCTGGCCAAGTCCAATATCCCTGAAACTTTCAAAGGAGTGGTGTTTGTCATTGAGTTCTTGTCAGACAAAACAAGTAAGTCATTTTTTTCAAATTCCATTACATTTTATACTAACTTGTTGTTTTTTATGAATCAGGCACCTACATTAAAATTCAAACCAATGCCGGTTCACTTCAAGTATCACCTTCCATTCAAGGACCAATTCCATGCCGTTTGATTTTATTTATGTTAATAAAAAAAAAAAAAAAAAAAAAAAAAAAAAAAAGAAAAAGAAAAAAAGAAAGATACTAAACATGGAGAAAGGTGGAGCTTCACAAAGGTTGTTTGCGTGAAGCCCCACTACGAGGCGCAGAAGCGGAAGGCGCAGAAGCGGAAGGCGCAGAAGCGGGAGGCATAGAAGCGGGAGGCATCGGAGCGGGAGGCATCGGAGCTAGAGCATTCCAGGCCTCAATACTTGGCCAAGCGCTGGATGACCCAGGAAAAAGGTGCCTCTGGAGATAAGACGCAAGCCTTTGACGGTCACTGTGAATTCGACCCTCAGATTCTTGCAGCTCATCAAGCTTCCTCTTCATCCCCGACGAATAGTTATTTGCAAGCACATGCAAACTTCTATTCTCGTACTTAAGCTGCTGGATCTCTTGCTTAAGTCTTTCCACCTCTACCATCAACGATTCCACCTGACGAGAGCGGGCAAGCAAACGTAGGCCCATGTTGGACACAGAGCTCGCACACTGAACACTAAGTGCGAGGGACTCTTGAACGGCCAACTCATCAGACCGTCCTGACAGCAGCCTACTATCTTTTGGAGTGAGGAGGTTCCTAGCTACTATTGTAGCTGTTGTGGCGTCCTGCATCACGGAGTCTTCACCTGTAAGAAGACCGTTAGAAGATAAGAAAGAAGGGCGCCATACGTTACCTTGACGCGGCGCGCCCGTATCACTGCTAAGGCTCAATTCCAAGCTAAGGTTCGATGAGTTTGCCATTTTTCAAAAGTGTTCAAAGAAAAGGGATGGAGTTAAATTTCAAAGGGCCGGAGTCGATTTTCGAGAATGGGAAATCTTCAGAGTGTGTTTGTTGTGGTGATCGATAGCTCAATAAAAAAGCCAAGGCGACGCGTCCACCGATTCAAAAAGCCGGAATTTCCGGCGTAATTTTGGTGACGCTTTCTCGGCTTTTCAGAAGACGCGTTCAACTTTGTCAAAAGATTTCTTCTTTTCAGACAACACGTGGAGGCCATCACCGTAACTACATATCTTTAGCAGACAAGCGCAAAGTTCGGCGACGCTTTCTCTGCTTTTCAGAAAACGCGTGCAGCTTTGTCAAAAGGAGCCGCATCCGCACTACTACGTGTCGTTCAGAAAGCAAAGGGGCGTCGTTCAGAAATCGAAAGGGCGCCTGCTCAGAAATCGAAGAGGCGTCGTTCAGATATCGAAGAGACATTTGTCGACAAGGGTAAAAGAACAGTACCACCACTTGATATTATTTCTATATATGTCGACCTTCGTCTTTTATGGCAAGGCAAACCTGAAGAAAATGCCCAACTCTCCCTCACCTCTGAGGGCGCACTCCCAGCAAAGCCTTTCGAAATACTCAATTCTTTCTTCTTCCCCAAAGATGATACCAGATGCCTGGAGTACAGATGACCCAGGAGGAAACGGCGGATTGAAGTGTGCTGATTCATTCACCGCTTCTTCAAAAGCAAAGGTATCTCATATCATCAAGGTCAAAAGCAAAAGTATCTCATATCATGCTCTTTCCCTGTCTTTTTCTTTGTCCTTGTTCTTACTCGCATGGCAAAGTAAAAGAAGCAATCAGCCGGCACTTGGAGTCAGTCTTCCGATCTGGAGCCAACTGCCTGGAATCTATTCCTGATTGCTTACCTAGCGTTGCTCTCGAGTAGTCATCTTCAACGGTTGATACACTTCCGGAGAAGGGACCACTTCTGCAAAGGGGAGCGAGTAAGGCAAGTGAAAATGATACATTGAAGCATGTGGAGACAAACATAGGCTGAGTTATCCTCCAACCCTTTTCAATACGAATTGGAAAGATTGAACAAAGAAACAGACCAAAGGGGTAAGCTCAGACCTTCGGGGGAGACCAAAAGAACCATCATGCTGCCCAGTTCAAGAAGTAGCACAAAGGAAAATCAACGATGGGCAGAAACCAGTTCAAGAGTAAGCCTGTGGAATCACAAAGATCAAAAGCCTCAATGCAATTACCAAGGAGAAGATGGAATTTACACTCTATAACCAGATTTGCGTCTCTAAACTCTTCTCTTTGTTAATTACATTCTGCCATGTTTAGTATGTTTAAGTGCTTTTTGTGAGTTTACTTATGTTTTGTGTGAATCTATGCTTAAAACATTGAGGACAATGTTTGATTTAAGTGTGGGGGGGTAACTAAGTATATTTAATGCAAATTCGTGGGATTTTATCACCCATTACTTCAAATGTTGTTCCTTGCTGTTTTAAGGTGTTTTTAAGTTGTCTTAGAGTGTTTTTAGTATGTTTTGTTTTATAACTTCGAAAATCACATAAAAAGTTGAAAAACATGTTTTAAAAAGCCTAAAAAGAGTGTTTTGAGTCGTTTTTGTGTGTTTGTGTCTTAGGGTACCTTCCAACACAATGATAAGGATTTGGTTTGTAATTGCATGACTGTTAAAAAGAGTTATAAACATAGAGAAAAGTTTGATTTACTCTTGGTATATGCTTGGATATGGTTATAATGTATGACTTCACATGCAATCATAAAAGAAAAATTCGTTTTTGTAACATGCTTGAAGGAAGGAACTCAAACAAACGCTACAACCCTGTGAGACTCGAGCCATTACCTTCTTTGGAGAGTTATTTTCTGTGATTCTTTGTTTTCTAAAGTTGTTGCATGATCTCATTATTCCTTGCTTGGTTGCTACTTAGAATGCAATTGTATCATGATAAAACTAAATGCTATAACTTATGTCCGTTTCATTCAAAGCATGACATTGAATTGCATAACATATATCAAGATGAAGTTGTGTAGTTGCCACCATAGCCAAATAGCCTTACTTCCCATATTTCGTATTTGTTGTAAGTTTTAACCCCGTTGAGCCTTGTTTAGCCTTTATTCTTTGTTTAACCACATTATCCTCACCTAGCCTAGTATAGGACAGTCCACACCCTTGTTCTTAAAAGATAGTGAGCATGACTTAAATGAATTCCTTTTGAGTACATTATGAAAGAAAATGAGTGTGGGGGAGAGAATGTTTTGTTCTTAAGTGTTTATGTATGTTTTGAGAGTCAAAAGAAAAAAAAAAAAAGAATTGTGAAAAACATATGAAAAAGAAAAACAGAAAAGAAAAGAAAGAAAGGAAAAAGAGTTTGTTCCCCCTTGTTGTTCAAAAGATTGAATTTTCATTCAAAAGTGAATTCTACGTTAATTCAAATGCTTTGCTCGCTATTTCTTTAAGAACCTTTGTTTTCCATATCCCTTCTTTGTTAGCCAAACACCTTTAGCCCCGTTTCAACCCGTATGCTTCTATCTTGATCGTTATGTGTTTCAAAATGTGGAGTTTGGAATTGATATGAGCTTATGGAATCACTGGTTCTCGTTCTAAGTAGTGGCATTCCATTCATGAGATCATATATATACATGTTAATAATTCCAGAAAATGCTTTCCTTGTTATAACATATGTGAGTGTTCGTCTACATGTTTACATCAATCTTCTCACATATACCTAGTGTAGGGAGTGTAGTCAGAAAATCTGTGTAAAAAAAACGAGAGTACATCTAGTAAGGAATTGAGCAAATTCTCTAAGGCATGTTACTACATTCAAAACATGGTTTTAAATGCTTAATTGTGAATTAGTATGTGGTGACTATGATTAAGAATGTATTCAAGTGTGAAGATGACTAAAATCTATGGGACTAATGATTTTTAACTTGTCATGTGCATTGGAAATCCGTGAGACGATTGTTGGAAGGTGCAGGTTGTGTTTTGTTCGTTTTGTCTAGTTTCGTGTTCTTTTGTTGTTTTGTTTTGCTCGAGGACTAGCAAAAGATAAGTGTGGGGGTATTTGATAGGAGCATATTCATGCGACTTAAATGGCTTGTTCTCGTGCATTTACGTTATGTTTCTTTAGTTATTTTAGTCCTTTAAGCTATTTTCGTGTGTTTGTAGGTCCAAAGGGCTAAAGGAGCAAAAAGATGCATTTTGGAGACTTTTGGAGCACTTTTGGGCTAAGGATGGATAGCTTATGCTTGGCGCCAAAATGTTGGACGAAATTGAAGACCAAAGTGTTGGAACTTTGTTCCCTTTAGTTTTAGGACATTTAAACCTTCCAATTCCCTTATGCCGTGCATCTCCACCTTTCAACCAAAACCATACACATGCATTCATTATTCATTCCCTCACATGCTCCCATTACTTATCATTCATCACTTATCATTCACCACTTATCACTTATCATATCATTCACCACTTATCATTCATCACATATCACTCCACAATCCCATTCATCAACACATGCATCCACATGCATTCACCCTTTAAACCATTAAATCCACATGCCTTCCTATTCAATTAAATCAGCCACATGCATTCATCATCATAACCTAGCTGTCATTCCACTTCATTGCACATGCATCTTCAAATAAATCAGATTTCCATTATATTCACATGCATTCCATCCTTTAAAACATTGCACATGCACTCCCTTTAATTAATTAAGCCACATGCACTCCCATCCATTTCATCATTGCAGCCAACACATGCTTTCACATGCATTTTCAGATTGTCCCCTTGCACATGCAGCCACATTCCCTCCTAGCTGTCATGTTCCCCCCATTTCACCTATAAATAAGCATCCATTGCATTCATACTCATTCATACACTCTTCCATATTCCAGAAATTCGTCAAAACCTCTCCACACCCTCATTGCAGCCACCAAAACACTTTTCTCCTCCATTGCAGCCACTCCAACCACTCCCCAAACCATTCACACCATCAAACTATCCTTAGACCTTGTGCTACAACGAAGAGGAAGAGAAGAGTGCCTAAACGTTCATACAATTCAAGTTTGAGTTGTTGGAATGTTTAGGTGTTTCTTTGATTTCAATGTTTAATTTCAATACTCTTTGTTTTGTACGTATGAGGAATGGAAGAGAAGAGTGCCTAAACGTTCATACAATTCAAGTTTGAGTTGTTGGAATGTTTAGGTGTTTCTTTGATTCCAATGTTTAAATTCAACTAAACCCCCCTTGGCTAGGGGGGGGGGATTTGAAATATATGTTTATGCTTGCATTTTGATTTGATTACTTCTAATTGCGTTTCATAAGTTGTGGATTCAATTTGTTTAACCGTTTGATTGATAACTTATTTATGTATGTTTATTGAGAATGCGCGCTTAATTTTCATGCATGAATATGACGCTAGAATATAAGTGAGTTTCACCTAATAGTTACGAACTTATATTCGCAAGTAGTGGAGGTTGCTTATAAACAATCGCGTTAAACAAATTCTTGGCATAAGTTTCATGCAATCATAGTAACGAATGCCTCGTCAACACTTATAATTTTCATAGAGCGTAATGATTCTTGCTTGTACCTCTTCTATGCATTCATGTTGAGGACTTGTGGGGAATGTTTTGAATTGTCGCATGCATCATCCAATTCAATAACGTTAGGAAGATTTGAAGGTTAATTAGTGCATCACGGTTAACTTGGGGTGTTGAGTATCATGATTTATTGAAATGCAATTGGAAATCATTTTATTATGCAAGTATAACATGTATGGAGATGAACCTCTTAGCTAGCCTTCATTCCATTCAATTCTATCACACATTCACATTTACATTTTGCTTTTACTTACAATCTGTTCTTTTAGTTTAAAATCGTCAAAACCTAACCCCCCCCCCTTTACTTTCTTGTTCTTTAGTGTTTAGACTTTATTTAGTTTATGTTTTAAAGTGTTTTGATTCAATTTATTTCCCAAAATTCGTCCAAATTCACCAAAGTGCTCAAAACTGCCCAGAAAGTGATTTTAAGGCTGTTTTGAGTGTTTTGGGTGATGTTTGAGTCTTTTGGTTTGTTTTAGTGTTTTAAAGTTTAGTTTTGCATTCTTTGAGTCTAGTATAGTGTTTTATATTGTTATTTTACGTTTGAATCAAGCCATAATCCTAAATTCGTCCAACATTGGGGTTAAGGTCAGAAACTGCCTAGTTAGTGTTTTTAGGCAGTTTTGAGTCTTTTGAACTTGTTTTGAGTCCTTTGAGTCTTTGTGAACGTTTTTAACTTTGTTTTTTATGTTTTTGAGTCAAATCCAAGTGATTAACAATCCCTCCTAATCCCCGGTCCAGAACGATCCCTACTTATACTTATACTACAATTGACAAAAAGAGGGTTTAATTTGTGTGCGTATAAATCTCGCATCATGAAGTCATACATTATAACCATAACCAAGCATATACCAAGAGTAAATCAAACTTTTTTCTATGTTTATAACTCTTTTTAACAGTCATGCAATTTGAAACCAAATCCTTATCATTGTGTTGGAAGGTGACCTACGACACAAAAACGACTCAAAACAACTCTTTTTGGGTTTTTCAAAACAATTTTTTCAAATTTTTATGGGATTTTCGAATTATAAAACAAAACACACTAAAACACTCTAAAACAACTTAAAAACACCTTAAAACAGCAAGGAACAACATTAGAAGTTATGGTGGATAAAACCCTACGAATTTGCATCAAAACACTTTAGTTACCCCCCCACACTTAAATCAAACATTGTCCTCAATGTTTTAAGCATAGATTCACACAAAACATAAGTAAACACACAAAAAGCAACTAAACATATTAAACATGGCATAATGTAATTAACAAAGAGAAGAGTTTAGAGATGCAAATCTGGTTATAGAGTGTAAATTCCATCTTCTCCTTGGTAATTGCATTGAGGCTTTTGATCTTTGTGATTCCACAGGCTTACTCTTGAACTGGTTTCTGCCCATCGTTGATTTTCCTTTGTGCTACTTCTTGAATTGGGCAGCAGGATGGTTCATTTGGTCTCCCCCGAAGGTCTGAGCATACCCTTTTGGTCTGTTTCTTTGTTCAATCTTTCCAATTCGTATTGAAAAGGGTTGGAGGATAACTCAGCCTATGTTTGTCTCCACATGCTTCAATGTATCATTTTCACTTGCCTTACTCGCTCCCCTTTGCAGAAGTGGTCCCTTCTCCGGAAGTGTATCAACCGTTGAAGATGACTACTCGAGAGCAACGCTAGGTAAGCAATCAGGAATAGATTCCAGGCAGTTGGCTCCAGAACGGAAGACTGACTCCAAATGCCGGCTGATTGCTTCGTTTACTTTGCCATGCGAGTAAGAACAAGGACAAAGAAAAAGACAGGGAAAGAGCATGATATGAGATACTTTTGCTTTTGACCTTGATGATATGAGATACCTTTGCTTTTGAAGAAGCGGTGAATGAATCAGCACATGTATTTGTTGTGCTGTTTCCTCCTGGGTCATCTGTACTCCAGACATCTGGTATCATCTTTGGGGAAGAAGAAAGAATTGAGTATTTCGAAAGGCTTTGCTGGGAGTGTGCCCTCAGAGGTGAGGGAGAGTTGGGCATTTTCTTCAGGTTTGCCCTGCCATAAAAGACGAAGGTCGACATATATAGAGATAATAGCAAGTGGTGGTACTTTTTACCTTTGTCGACAAACGTTTTGATCCCGCAACTCCAGCTTTTTGAAATAGTGGCGCCTCTTCGATCTTTGAATTCGCCTCTTCGATTTCTGAGCAGGCGCCCCTTCGATTTCTGAACGACGCCCCTTCGCTTTCTGAACGACACGTGGTAGTGCAGATGCGGCTCCTTTTGACAAAGCTGCACGCGTTTTCTGAAAAGCAGAGAAAGCGTCGCCGAACTTTGCGCTTGTCGGCTAAAGATGTGTAGTTGCGATGATGGCCTCCACGTGTTTTCAGCTTTGTCAGAAATCTTTTGACAAAGTTGAACGCGTCTTCTGAAAAGCCGAGAACGCGTCGCCTAAATTACGCCTGAAATTCCGGCTTTTTGAATTGGTGGACGCGTCGCCTTGGCTTCTTATAGAGCTATCGATCACCACAACAAACACACTCTGAAGAACTCCCATTCTTGAAAATCGACTCCGACCCTTTGAAAATTTACTCCATCAACCCCTATCTTTGAACACCTTTGAAAAAATGGCAAACTCATCGAACCTTAGCTTGGAATTGAGCCTTAGCAGTGATACGGGCGCGCCGGGTCAAGGTAACGTATGGCGCCCTTCTTTTTTATCTTCTAACGGTCCTCTTTCAGGTGAAGACTCTGTGATGCAGGACGCCACAACAGCTACAATAGTAGCTAGGAACCTCCTCACACCAAAAGATAGTAGGCTGCTATCAGGACGGTCCGATGAGTTGGCCGTTCAAGAGTCCCTCGCACTTAGTGTTCAGTGTGCGAGTTCTGTGTCCAACATGGGCCAACGCCTGGTTGCCCGCTCCCGTCAGGTGGAATCATTGATGGCAGAGGTGGAAAGACTTAAGCAAGAGATCCAGCAGCTTAAGTACGAGAATAGAAGTTTGCATGTGCTTGCAAATAACTATTCGTCGGGCATGAAGAGGAAGCTTGATGAGCTGCAAGAATCTGAGGGTCGAATTCACAGTGACCGTCAAAGGCTTGCGTCTTATCTCCAGAGGCACCTTTTTCCTGGGTCATCCAGCGCTTGGCCAAGTATTGAGGCCTGGAATGCTCTAGCTCCGATGCCTCCCGCTCCGATGGCTTCCGCTCGGATGCCTCCCGCTTCTATGCCTCCCGCTTCTGCGCCTTCCGCTTCTGCGCCTCGTAGTGGGGCTTCACGCAAACAACCTTTGTGAAGCTCCACCTTTCTCCATGTTTAGTATCTTTCTTTCTTTTTTTCTTTTTTTTTTCTCTTTTTTTTTTTTTTTTTTTTTTTTTTTTTTTTTAACATAAATAAAATCAAACGGCATGGAATTGGTCCTTGAATGGAAGGTGATACTTGAAGTGAACCGGCATTGGTTTGAATTCTAGTGTAGGTGCCTGATTCATAAAAAACAGCAAGTTAGTATAAAATCTAATGGAATTTGGAAAAAAATACTTACTTGTTTTGTCCGACAAGAATTCAATGACAAACACCACTCCTTTGAAAGTTTCAGGGATATTGGACTTGGCCAGATTGCAAGTGATGGTTATGACTTGTCCAATGTCATCAAATTTAACTTCTTTGGATTTTTTGGTTTCAAGAACGTCCTCTTTGATGAATTCATGAATGGTGGTGTAATGATGAAGTGTGATGGCTGAAAATGTCAAGGGAAATGCATGTGATTGCACGGCAAAGAATTGATTATGGATGCATGTGTTGAATGATTTCTTGGTGAGGGATGTGGAGTGGTTGAATGTGGTGCAATGATAATGTTTTGTGGCTGAATTGGTGGTGGAATTATGATGGGAGTGCATATGATTAAAGAGTGGGAGTGCATGTGGGTGAATGTGAAGGGAATGCATGTGTTGATGACTAGGTTAGTGGGTGGAAATCTGAAAATGGCATAAGGGAATGGGAGCTCACGGTTTTGAGTTGTTTGTTTGTGTGAAGTGTGTGTGAATGCATGTGAAGATGCTAATAAATAATGCATGTAGGGTTAGGAAATAAAATCATAACTTAAAGGGAGATGATTAAAGGGTGTTGAAAGGTTTGAAATGCATGTGTTGAATTGGTGGTTGAATGATGAAAGAATAAGTGAATGATTATGATAAGTGATAAGTGTATGATATGTTAAGTGATAAATGAATGATATGTTAAGTGATAAATGAATGATATGTGGTGAGTGATAAGTGAATGGAAGTGATAAGTGAATGGTTTGATAAGTGAATGATATGATAAGTGAATGCTTATAATAAGTGAATGATATGATAAATGAATGCTTTAAGTGTTTAAAATAGGGAACAAAGCCCTTCCTTGCATGGCAAGGAAGGGAGACACAAGGAAACACACGACAATGTCCTAAGGTTGCAAGGAATGTTGTTTTTGTGTTCTAAAATGCGTAGGAGTCTTCAATGATGCTTAAACATGAGGTCTTTTAGGATTTAACTTTCCTACTTCAAGTCTTTAATTTCGTCCATCCTCTTGGCTCCAAGCATATGATATCCATTCCAATCTCTAATTTGCTCCAAAAGGCTCCAAAAGGCATCCTTTTGCATACCTTGCCCTTAGAACCTGAAAACACACAAAAGAAGCATAAAGGACTAAAATAACTAGAGAAACATAACGTAAATGCACGAGAACAAGCCATTTAAGTCGCATGAATATGCTCCTATCATTTGGCCACATCAATCTTTGTTTGGGCTGTTTTCATGAATGGTCTTCCAAGTAGGAGTGGCAAGGGTGGAGAATGAACCGAATCGTCCATTTCAAGCACATAAAAATCCGCTGGGAATATCAAGTTATTCACCTGCACTAAAACATCTTCCAAAACTCCCTTTGGATAGGCATTAGATCTATCGGCCAATTGAATAATCGCACCATCATTTTTCAATTCACCAAGGTTCATTGAAGCATAAATAGAGTAGGGCATGACATTAATTGAAGCCCCTAAGTCTAACATAGCATTTTCAAACTTAGTTTGACCAATAATACAAGGAATTGTAAAGCTACCTGGATCCTTGCATTTTGGTGGTAACTTCCTTTGTAAAACAGCGGAAAAGTTTTCACTTACCCGTACTACCTCTTTATGTGACGCCCTCTTCCTCGTAGTGCACAATTCCTTCAAGAACTTAGCGTATTTGGGCACTTGCTTTATTGCATCCAAAAGGGGGATATTGACTTGAACTTTCCGAAACGTCTCCAAAATGTCCTTTTCCGCTTCTTCTTTCTTTGTTTGCTTAAACCTACTAGGAAAAGGAACATTCGCAGGAAAATCATTAGTAGGAACCGAACTTGACACGTTTTTACCTTTATTGGATGAATTGGGCGACTTGGGATCACTTGGAACTTGCGGCACATTTGGTTCCACCTTGGCCGTGAGTGGCCTTTGCTCCTCCTCTTCAATTCTCAACTCGTCCTCCTCGTTGGAACGTGATTTGGATGGTTTGAGGTCAGATCCGACTTGCTTTCCACTTCGCAAATGTATAGCTTTTGCAGATTCGAATCCACCTCTCGGATTGACCACCGTTGAGCTAGGCAACCTTCCTTGCTCACGAAATTGCCCCATGAATTCAGCAATCTGTCCCACTTGCTTCTCCAAATTGTCCACCCTCTTGTCTTGGATTTGCCTCTCTTTGTTTTGAGTTTGGACTTCCTGCGTCAAAGTAGTAAGTAATTGAAAAATCTTATCATTATCACTTGAATTACCTACATTGCTTTGGGCAGGTTGTGCTTGGGCTTGTGGTGGTGCCAACGGTTTTTGATAGAAACCCGGGGGTTGTTGCCTAAATTCGCTTTGTTGTTGTCCTTGTTGGGGGTCTCGCCATTTGAAATTCGGATGATCACGCCAACCGGGATTGTAAGTATTAGAGAACGGATCACCACGTGATTGGTATTGGTTGCCATATCCCACGGCATTGAGTGTCTCTGATAGGAGCATATTCATGCGACTTAAATGGCTTGTTCTCGTGCATTTACGTTATGTTTCTTTAGTTATTTTAGTCCTTTATGCTTCTTTTGTGTGTTTTCAGGTTCTAAGGGCAAAGTATGCAAAAGGATGCCTTTTGGAGCCTTTTGGAGCAAATTAGAGATTGAAATGGATATCATATGCTTGGAGCCAAGAGGATGGACGAAATTGAAGGATTCCTAATCCATTGCAGCCACATGCACATTCAATCATTCACACCAAAACCTTGCACATGCTTTCCCATTTCATTATTCATTCACTTTGCAGCCACCATTCACTCTTTAATCCACATGCATTCATCATCATTCACCCTAGCTTTAATTCACATGCAAACACATTCATTTTCAGCACCAAACACCATCATTGACATGCACTCCCTTTTTCTCCCAAAACATTGCACATGCATTGATAATCATTCATCCATTGCAGCCACATGCATTCCCCCTTTAATCCACATGCTCTCCCATTTCAGATTGCATTCCCACTCACCACAAATCAGCCACATGCATTTTTCCTTTCATCATTGCATCACAAATCAGCCACATGCACATTTCCTTTCATCATTGCACCACAAATCAGCCACATGCACATTCACCCCTTTCTCCACCTATAAATAAGCACCCATTGCAGCCACAAAATTCATTCTTCCATATTCAGAAATTCACCAAAACCCCTCCCCCCTTTGCCGTGCAAATCCACCAATTCCCTACAAATCCAAACACCACTCCTCTTCCATTTCCATCACTCCCCAAACCATTCACACCATCAAACTATCCTTAGACCTTTTGCTACAACGAAGAGGAAGAGAAGAGTGCCTAAACGTTCATACAATTCAAGTTTGAGTTGTTGGAATGTTTAGGTGTTTCTTTGATTTCAATGTTTAATTTCAATACTCTTTGTTTTGTACGTATGAGGAATGGAAGAGAAGAGTGCCTAAACGTTCATACAATTCAAGTTTGAGTTGTTGGAATGTTTAGGTGTTTCTTTGATTTCAATGTTATGAAGAACTAAACCCCCCTTAGCTAAGGGGTGATTCAAAATATATGTTTATACTTGCATTTTGATTTGATTACTTCTAATTGCGTTTCATAAGTTGTGGATTCAATTTGTTTAACCGTTTGATTGATAACTTATTTATGTATGTTTATTGAGAATGCGCGCTTAATTTTCATGCATGAATATGACGCTAGAATATAAGTGAGTTTCACCTAATCGTTATGAACTTATATTCACAAGTAGTGGAGGTTGCTTATAAACAATCGCGTTAAACGAATTCTTGGCATAAGTTTCATGCAATCATAGTAACGAATGCCCCGTCAACACTTATAATTTTCCTAGAGCGTAATGATTCTTGCTTGTATCTCTATTATGCAATCATGTAGGGGACTTGTGGGGAATGTTTTGGGTTGTCGTATGCAATCATCCAATTCAATAACGTTAGGAAGATTTGAAGGTTAATTAGTGCATCACGGTTAACTTGGAGTGTTGAGAATTAATGATTTATTGAAATGCAATTGGAAATCATTTTATTATGCAAGTATAACATGTATGGAGATGAACCCCTTAGCTAGGTTCCCATCCATTCAATTCCATCAAATTCATCTTTACATTCTGTCTAGTTTATTAACTTGTTTCGTTATTTCAATTCTCGTCAATTTAAAACCCCCCTTTACTTTCTTGTTCTTTAGTGTTTAGACTTTGTTTAGTTTATGTTTTAAAGTGTTTTGATTCAATTTATTTCCCAAAATTCGTCCAAATTCACCAAAGTGCTCAAAACTGCCCAGAAAGTGATTTTAAGGCTGTTTTGAGTGTTTTGGGTGATGTTTGAGTCTTTTGGTTTGTTTTAGTGTTTTAAAGTTTAGTTTTGCATTCTTTGAGTCTAGTATAGTGTTTTATATTGTGTTTTTACGTTTGAATCAAACCATAATCTTAAATTCGTCCAACATTGGGTTTAAGGTCAGAAACTGCCTAGTTAGTGTTTTTAGGCAGTTTTGAGTCTTTTGAACTTGTTTTGAGTCCTTTGAGTCTTTGTGAACGTTTTTAACTTTATTTTACGTTTTTGAGTCAGTTTCCAAGTGATTTGCAATCCCTCCTAATCCCCGGTCCAGAACGATCCCTACTTATACTTATACTACAATTGACAAAAAGAGGGTTTAATTTGTGTGCGTATAATTTTCGCATCAAATTTTGGCGCCGTTGCCGGGGATTAGCAAATTTGCTAATCTCTTGGATTATTTGTTTCTGTTATGTATTTTAGTTTTAGTTTTTTATTTTTGTTTTGTTTGTTGAATTCAAATACTAGATAAGAACAACATGGCACTTGATAATGCTTCTCTTTTGTCACAGCTCATGGAAAGGTCTCAAATGCAAAGTGTTGATATATTTGATCTTCAATCAAGGAATAACGTGTTTTCCAATACTTACAGTTCAGATTGGAGTGATCATTCAAACTCTATGTGGTGGGAACCTCAACATGTTCAAGAAGAAGGATATTGGCAGCCATATGAGGAGTTCTATTCAAGACCTATACACCCACCACAACCTCATATTCAATATGCCCAACCAAATTTAAGTTCGTCAATAGATTATAATCAAAAGCTTAACGAATTAATTTGTTTGGTGCAGGGCTCACAAAATCAAGACAATGAGGCTCGACAAGAAGACAAAAGGTTGGACCACTTGGAAAAGCAAATTGGGCAGATAGCGGAGTTCGTAGGACAATTTTGCGACCAAGGCAAACTCCCTAGTTCAACCATTGTAAATCCGAAGGGGGGATTTGAAGCACCTTTGTCAGAAGCACTTATTGCTCCTACGCCATCTAATTCAAGTAAGGTTGTTCCAATTTGTTCTAACCCCATTCCACCTAATATCCCTATTCCTTGCAGGTTCATGAATTCCAAGGAAGAAGAAAGTGAAAAAGACATCTTGGAAGACCTTCCAAAGGTGCAAAGTAGGGAATTTCATGAATTCATCAAAGAGGATATACTTGAGACAACAATGCCCAAAGAAGTTGAATTTGATGACATTGGACAAGTCATAACCATCACATGCAATCTGGCCAAGTCCAATATCCCTAAAACTTTCAAAGGAGTGGTGTTTGTCATTGAGTTCTTGTCAGACAAAACAAGTAAGTCATTTTTTTCAAATTCCATTACATTTTATACTAACTTGTTGTTTTTTATGAATCAGGCACCTACATTAGAATTCAAACCAATGCCGGTTCACTTCAAGTATCACCTTCCATTCAAGGACCAATTCCATGCCGTTTGATTTTATTTATGTTAATAAAAATAAATAAATAAAAATAAAAAAATAAAAAAAAGATACTAAACATGGAGAAAGATGGAGCCTTCACAGAGGATGTTTACGTGAAGCCCCACTACGAGGCGTCGAAGCAGAAGGAATAGAAGCGGAAGGCATAGGAGCAGAAGGCATAGAAGCAGGAGGCATAGAAGCGGAAGCCATCGGAGCGGGAGGCATCGGAGCTAGAGCATTCCAGGCCTCAATACTTGGCCAAGCGCTGGATGACCCAGGAAAAAGGTGCCTCTGGAGATAAGACGCAAGCCTTTGACGGTCACTGTGAATTCGACCCTCAGATTCTTGCCGCTCATCAAGCTTCCTCTTCATCCCCGACGAATAGTTATTTGCAAGCACATGCAAACTTCTATTCTCGTACTTAAGCTGCTGGATCTCTTGCTTAAGTCTTTCCACCTCTGCCATCAACGATTCCACTTGGCGGGACCGAGCAAGCAGGCGTAGGCCCATGTTGGACATAGAGCTCGCACACTGAACACTAAGTGCGAGGGACTCTTGAACGGCCAACTCATCGGACCGTCCTGATGATGCGAGATTTATACGCACACAAATTAAACCCTCTTTTTGACAATTGTAGTAATGATGTAAGTAGGGATCGTTCTGGACCGGGGATTAGGAGGGATTGTTAATCACTTGAATTTGACTCAAAAACGTAAAAACACAATATAAAACACTATAGTAGACTCAAAGAATTCAAAAATACTTTAAAACATAAACTAAACAGATTCTAAGCATTAAAGAACAAGAAAGTAAAGGGGGGTTTAGGACTTGACGAAAATTGAAATAACGAAACAAGTTAATAAACTAGACAGAATGTAAATATGAATATGATGAAAGTATGGATGAATGGATGCTAGCCAAGGGGTTCATCTCCACACATGTTACACTTGCATAATAAAATGATTTCCAATTGGTCTTTCGATAAATTATGAAACTCAACGCCCCGGGTTAATTAGGTCCGCTTAAATTAACCGTCAAGTTTTCCTTAAGTTAATGAATTGGATGGGTTAGCGCAACGCAATTCACCACATTCTCCAAAAGTCCTTTACGTGAAAAGCACAATAAAGATACAATCAAAGATCATTAAGCATTATGAAAACTATAAGTGTTGACGAGGCATTCGTTACTATGATGAGCATGAAACTCGTGCCAAGAATTCATTTAACGCGATTGTTTATAAGCAACCTCCACTACTTGTGAATATAAGTTCATAACGATTAGGTGAAAATCACTTATATTCTAGCGTCATATTCATGCATGAAAATTAAGCGCGCATTCTTAATAAACATACATAAATAAGTTATCAATCAAACGGTTAAACAAATTGAATCAACAACTTATGAAATGCAATTAGAAGTAATCAAATCAAAATGCAAGCATAAACATATATTTCGAATCACCCCCTAGCTAAGGGGGGGTTTAGTTCCTCATACAAAACAAAGAGAATTAAAATTAAACATTGAAATCAAAGAAACACCTAAACATTCCAACAACTCAAACTTGAATTGTATGAACGTTTAGGCCCTCTTCTCTTCCTCTTTATTGTAGCATAAGGTCTAAGGATAGTTGGTTTGGGGGAATGGAAGTGTGGAATGGAGTGAGGAGTGATGGAAATGGAAAGATGGTTTTTGGATTATAAGGGGAGAGATGGGAAGCTCACGGCTAGGGAAGGTTAAATGTGTTTGTAATGTGTTGTGTATGAAATGAGATGTTCATGAATGAATGAATGCAAGGGTATTTATAGGAGTAGTGGAGGGAACATATGGCTATGTCATTTGTAGGTGAAGTAGGTGGATGTTGTAGGTGAAGTAGGTGGATGTTGTAGGTGAAGTGGATGTTGTAGGTGAAGTAGGTGGATGTTATGTTAAGTGATAAGTGATAAGTGATATGATATGTGGTTATGATATGATAAGTGCATGTGGGTTAACTAATGAAGGAAATGCATGTTCAATGACAATGTGTTAGAATGGATGTGTGTTATGCATGGCATGATTGGGATTAGGAAAGGTTTAAATGTCCTAAAACTAAAGAGAACAAGGTTCCAACACTTTGGCTCCAATTAGGTCTTCAATTTCGTCCAACACTTTGGCTTCAAGCATAAGCTATCCGTCCTTAGCCCAAAAGTGCTCCAAAAGTGCTCCTTTAGCCCTTTGGACCTACAAACACACGAAAATAGCTTAAAGTACTAAAATAACTAAAGAAACATAACGTAAATGTACGAGAACAAGCTATTTAAGTCGCATGAATATGCTCCTATCAAATACCCCCACACTTATCTTTTGCTAGTCCTCGAGCAAAACAAAACAAAAGAACACGAAACTAGACAAAACGAACAAAACACAACCTACACCTTCCAACAATCGTCTCACGGATTTCCAATGCACAAGACAAGTTAAAAATCATTATTCCCACAGATTTTAGCCATCTTGACACTTAAGTACATTCTTAATCATAGTCACCACATACTAATTCACAATTAAGCATTTAAAACTATATTTTGAATGTAGTAACATGCCTTAGAGAATTTGCTCAATTCCTTACAAGATATGCTCTCGTTTTTCACACAGATTTTCTGACTACACACCCTAAACTAGTTATATGTGAGAAGATTGATGTAATCATAAAAACGAACACTCACATATATTTATTTCAAAGGAAGCAATTTCTGGAGTTAATAAGCATGTTTAGATATGATCTCATGAATGGAATGCTACTACTTAGACGCGAGAACCAGTGATACCATATGCTCATACCAAGTTCAAACTCCACAAATTGAAATACACAACACTGAAGATAGAAGTCAAGGGTTGTAACGGGGCTTGGGGTATGTGGATAACAAAGAAGGGATATGGAAAACAAAGGTTTTTAAAGAAATAGTGAGCAAAGCATTTGAATCAACTTAGAATTCACTTTTGAATGAAAACTCAACTTTTGAACAAAAAGGGAGAATTTAGACAATTTACGCCCAGAATTGGTGTTTTGGAACCCTTCTTCAATCACTTATTCTTTCATTTTTTTTTTTTTTTTTTTTTTCTTTTTTTTTTTTTTTCAAGCTCTTTTTTTTTTTTTCTTTCTTTCTTTCTTTTCTCTTTTTTTTTTTCTTTTCTTTTGAATCTCAAAACATCAACACTTAAACATTCTCTCCCCCACACTTATTTTCTTTCATAATGTAACTCAAAAGGAATTCAATTAAGTCATGCTCACTATCTTTTAAGAACAAGGGTGGGGATTGTCCTAAACTAGGCTAGGTGAGGAAAATGTGGGTAAACAAAGAATAAAGGCTAAACAAGGCTCAACGGGGTTAAAACTTACAACATATATGAAGTATGGGAAGTAAGGCTATTTGGCTATGGTGGTGGTCACTACACAACTTCTTCTTGAATATGTGTTATGCAAATCAATAACATGCTTTGAATGAAATGGGCATGAGTTCTAGCATTTAGTTCTATCATGATACAATTGCATTCTAAGTAGCAACCAAGCAAGGAATAATGAGATCATGCAACAACTTTAGAAAATAAAGAATCACAGAAAATAACTCTCCAAAGAAAGTAATGGCTCGAGTCTCACAGGGATGTAGCGTTTGTTTGAGTTTCTTCCTTCAAGCATGTTACAAAAACGAATTTTTTTTTCTTTTATGATTGCATGTGAAGTCATACATTATAACCATAACCAAGCATATACCAAGAGTAAATCAAACTTTTCTCTATGTTTATAACTCTTTCTAACCGTCATGCAATTATAAACCAAATCCTTATCGTTGTGTTGGAAGGTACCCTAAGACACAAACACACACACAAAAACAACTTTAAAACAACTCTTTTTGGGTTTTTCAAAACAATTTTTCAAATTTTTATAGGATTTTCGAATTATAAAACAAAACACACTAAAACACTCTAAAACAACTTAAAAAACACCTTAAAATAGCAAGGAACAACATTAGAAGTTATGGTGGATAAAACCCTACGAATTTGCATCAAAACACTTTAGTTACCCCCCCACACTTAAATCAAACATTGTCCTCAATGTTTTAAGCATAGATTCACACAAAACATAAGTAAACACACAAAAAGCAACTAAACATATTAAACATGGCATAATGTAATTAACAAAGAGAAGAGTTTAGGGACGCAAATCTGGTTATGGAGTGTAAATTCCCTCTTCTCCTTGGTGATTGCATTGAGGCTTTGATCTTTGTGATTCCACAGGCTTACTCTTGAACTGGTTTCTGCCCATCGTTGATTTTCCTTTGTGCTACTCTTGATCTGGGCAGCAGGATGGTTCTTTTGGTTTCCCCCGAAGGTCTGAGCTTCCTCCTGTTATCTGTTTCTTTGTTCAATCTTTGCAGGAGTGGTCCCTTCTCTGGAAGTGTAACAACCGTTGAAGATGACTACTCGAGAGCAACGCTAGGTAAGCAATCAGGAATAGATTCCAGGCAGTTGGCTCCAGATCGGAAGACTGACTCCAAGTGCCGGCTGATTGCTTCTTTTACTTTGCCATGCAAGTAAGAACAAGGACAAAGAAAAATACAGGGAAAGAGCATGATATGAGATACTTTTGCTTTTGACCTTGATGATATGAGATACCTTTGCTTTGAAGAAGCGGTGAATGAATCAGCACATGCTTCAATCCGCCGTTTCCTCCTGGGTCATATGTACTCCAGGCATCTGGTATCATCTTTGGGGAAGAAGAAAGAATTGAGTATTTTGAAAGGCTTTGCTGGGAGTGCGCCCTCAGAGGTGAGGGAGAGTTGGGCATTTTCTTCAGGTTTGCCCTGCCATAAAAGACGAAGGTCGACATATATAGAGATAATATCAAGTGGTGGTACTTTTTACCCTTGTCGACAAACGTTTTGATCCCGCAAATCCGGCTCTTTGAAATAGTGGCGCCTCTTCGATCTTTGAATACGCCTCTTCGATTTCTGAGCAGGCGCCCCTTCGATTTCTGAACGACGCCCCTTCGCTTTCTGAACGACACGTGGTAGTGCAGATGCGGCTCCTTTTGACAAAGCTGCATGCGTCTTCTGAAAAGCAGAGAAAGCGTCGCCGAACTTTGCGCTTGTCGGCTAAAGATGTGTAGATGCGATGATGGCCTCCACGTGTTTTCAGCTTTGTCAGAAATCTTTTGACAAAGTTGAACGCGTTTTCTTGAAAAGCCGAGGGAGCGTCGCCTAAATTACGCCGGAAAATCCGGCTCTTTGAATCGGTGGACGCGTCGTCTTGGCTTTTTATAGAGCTATCAATCACCCCAACACACACACTCTGAAGATTTCCCATTCCTGAAACTCGACTCCGGCCCTTTGTGAAATTTTAACTCCATCCACCCCTTCTCTTTGAACACTTTTGAAAAAAAATGGCAAACTCATCGAACCTTAGCTTAGATTTGAGTCTCAGCAGCGATCCGGTTGCGCCCCGTCAAGGTAATGTATGGCGCCCTTCTTTTTTATCTTCTAACGGTCCTCTTTCAGGTGAAGACTCTGTGATGCAGGACGCCACAATAGCTACAATAGTAGCTAAAAACCTCCTCACTCCAAAAGATAGTAGGCTGCTATCAGGACGGTCCGATGAGTTGGCCGTTCAAGAGTCCCTCGCACTTAGTGTTCAGTGTGCGAGTTCTGTGTCCAACATGGGCCAACGCCTGCTTGCTCGGTCCCGCCAAGTGGAATCGTTGATGGCCGAGGTGGAAAGACTTAAGCAAGAGATCCAGCAGCTTAAGTACGAGAATAGAAGTTTGCATGTGCTTGCAAATAACTATTCGTCGGGGATGAAGAGGAAGCTTGATGAGCTGCAAGAATCTGAGGGTCGAATTCACAGTGACCGTCAAAGGCTTGCGTCGTATCTCCAGAGGCACCTTTTTCCTGGGTCATCCAGCGCTTGGCCAAGTATTGAGGCCTGGAATGCTCTAGCTCCGATGCCTCCCGCTCCGATGGCTTCCGCTCCGATGCCTCCCGCTTCTATGCCTCCCGCTTCTATGCCTTCCGCTTCTGCGCCTCGTAGTGGGGCTTCACGTAAACATCCACTGTGAAGGCTCCATCTTTCTCCATGTTTAGTATCTTTTTTTTTTTTTTTTTTTTTTTTTTTTAACATAAATAAAATCAAACGGCATGGAATTGGTCCTTGAATGGAAGGTGATACTTGAAGTGAACCGGCATTGGTTTGAATTCTAATGTAGGTGCCTGATTCATAAAAAACAACAAGTTAGTATAAAATGTAATGGAATTTGAAAAAAATGACTTACTTGTTTTGTCTGACAAGAACTCAATGACAAACACCACTCCTTTGAAAGTTTCAGGGATATTGGACTTGGCCAGATTGCATGTGATGGTTATGACTTGTCCAATGTCATCAAATTCAACTTCTTTGGGCATTGTTGTCTCAAGTATATCCCCTTTGATGAATTCATGAAATTCCCTACTTTGCACCTTTGGAAGGTCTTCCAAGATGTCTTTTTCACTTTCTTCTTCCTTGGAATTCATGAACCTGCAAGGAATAGGGATATTAGGTGGAATGGGGTTAGAACTAATTGGAACAACCTTACTTGAATTAGATGGCGTAGGAGCAATAAGTGCTTCCGGCAAAGGTGCTTCAAATCCTCCCTTCGGATTTACAATGGTTGAACTAGGGAGTTTGCCTTGGTCGCAAAATTGTCCTACGAACTCCGCCTAATATCCCTATTCCTTGCAGGTTCATGAATTCCAAGGAAGAAGAAAGTGAAAAAGACATCTTGGAAGACCTTCCAAAGGTGCAAAGTAGGGAATTTCATGAATTCATCAAAGAGGATATACTTGAGACAACAATGCCCAAAGAAGTTGAATTTGATGACATTGGACAAGTGATGCGAAAATAGTTAAACACACAAATTAACCCTATGGATGACAATTGTAGTAAATGAGCAAATAGGGATCGTTCTAGACCGGGGATTAACTAGGGATGCTAATCAATGTGAAATTGACTCAAAAGACTCAAAACAACACAAACACACTCAAATCTGCCTAAAAACCACTTTCTGGGCAGATTTGAGCACAAACACAAATTTGGACGAAATTAAGTAATAACTTGACTCAAGAACGTAAAAACACAATATAAAACACTAAACTAACTCAAAGAATGTAAAACTAAACACTTAAAACATTAAAACAAACCAAAAGACTCAAACATCACCCAAAACACTCAAAACTGCCTTAAAATCACTTTCTGGGCAGTTTTGAGCACTTTGGTGAATCTGGACGAAATTGGGAAATAAAATGAATCAAAACACTTAAAAGCACAAACTAAATTGATTTCTAACTAAATTGGACATTAGAGTAAAGGGGGATTAAGGTTTTGACAAAGTTAAATTAAATAAAACAAGTTAATAAACTAGGCAGATTGTATAAACGGATTTGAGAAACAAGATGATGGATGGATTAGTTAGAGGTCCATTCTCCACACATGACACATTTATATATGAATCGATTCTCCAATTGCTTTTCATTATCTATGATGCTCAACACCCCAAGTTAACCGTGATGCACTAATTAACTCTCAAATTTTCCTTATGTTATTGAATTGGATGATGCATGCGACAATTCAAATCATTCTCCAATGGTTCTCAACATGAATGCATAGAAGAGATACAATGAGAGATCATTATGCTCTATGAGAATTATAAGTGTTGACGAGGCAATTGTAACTATGAATGCATGATACTTTTGCCAAGAATTCAATTAACGCGGTTGTGACTAGCAACCTTCACTACTCATGTTTATAAACTTGTGACGATTAGGTGAAACTCGTTTATAAACTAGCATCGAGTTTATGCATGAAGACTAAGTATGCATCCCTAATCAACATACAAAAACAAGTTTTTAATAAACATGATAATTGAATTACAATCACAACTTAACAAATCACAATTGGAAGAAATCAATTCATATTTCAAACATGTTCATGGCTTCAAACTTTCCCCTAACTAATTAGGGGTTTAGCCACTCATGATTACAACAAACTTAGAGAGTAATAACAAAGTAAACATTGAAAACAAGAATCGAAGTACACCTAAAAATTCCAACAACTCAATCTTGAATTGTATGAACGTTTAGGCCTCTTCTCCTCTAGTTGCTGCGGCACAAGGGGTTTTGGTGAGTTTTGGGGGTTATGGATGATGTAGAATGATGTGTTTAGGGTAGGGATGGATGTAGGGGAAGGTAAGGAGTGTTTTTGGGCAGAAAATATGAAGAATGGTGAAGTATGGTAGTGCTAGAGAGAGGGGAGGAATTTCTGGCGTGAATGAATGTGTATGAGAGATGGTTTTTTGAAATGGAAGAGTGTGTTGTTTGTGGCTGCAATGCATGCTTATTTATAGGTGAAATGGGGGGAACATGATGACTAGGAATTAGGTGGAAAGCTGAAATGGTGATGGGAGATGCATGTGGCTGTTTGTGCATGTGATTAAAGGGTGGAAATGCATGTGCTTTGACAGAAATGAAAGGGAATGCACGGTTTTGGTTGATTTCTGGTGGTTGTGAGGTGGAAATCTAGGTGGAAATGGATGTGGATTAAAGCTATGTGAATGATTAAGGTGAATGTGCATGAGTGCATGTGAAATCTGCCAAGATGCATGTGTTATGAAGTGGATTTTCTGCAAAGGCAAGGTGAATGTGCATGTGATTAAATTAAAAGATGGAATGCATGTGAAAGGTTGGAGATTGAATGATTAAAGTGCATGTGGCTGATTTATGAAGGGGAAATGCAAAGGGGAAATCTGGAAATGGGATAGGAGCCACGGCATTGTGTGGTGTTTGTTTGAATGTTTGCAATGATGAAATGGATGGGAGTGGTTTGATGAATGAGTGGATGGAATGATGAAAGAATAAAAGGGAATGATGAAAGGGGAACAAGTGCATGTTAGCCACGGCAAGGAATGCATTTTCTGAATGAATGAAGGCAGGTTATGTGGAAGGGCTTGAACAAAGGTAGAAGCATGGCACAAAGGTGAATGGGTGATGTGTGAATGTGGTTGAATGATTAAAGTGTAAATGATTAATGAATGGTTCTTTGTTGATGGTGGAAATCTGAAATGATGAAGTGGAATGTGCATGTGGCTGCAATGATGGTGTTTTGCACGGCAATGATGGAGAAAGAATGTGTGGATGCATGGTTGTGTTGGTGATGAATGTGAACTCTTTGTTCTTCATTTTCATTCCTTTGGTCTTCAATTTCGTCCATCTACTTGGCTTTAAGCATATGCAATCCATTCCAATCTCTAATTTGCTCCAAAAGGCTCCGAAAGGCATCCTTTTGCATCCTTAGCCATATGAACCTATAAACACACGAAAATGACTTTAAACACTAAATTAAGTAAGAAAACACAACATAAATGCATAAGAACTAGCTAACTAAGGCGCATAAATATGCTTCTATCAAATTCCCCCACACTTAGCTTTTGCTAGTCCTCGAGCAAAACAAAGAAACAAAACATAACCTAAACCTTCCAACGTTCACCTCAGGGATTTCCAATGGTACATGACAAGTTAAAAATCATCATCCCCACAGATTTGAGTCATCTTTACAATTGAAAACATACTTAATCATAGACACCACTTACTAGTTCACAATTAATCGATTAAAAGAATGTTTTGAATGTAGTAACATGCCTTAGAGAATTTGCTCAATCCTTACAAGATATGCACTCAATTTTCACTCAGATTTTCTAACTACACACCCTATACTAGTTATATGTGAGAAGATTGATGTAAATATGAAAACGAATGCTCACATATACGTATAACAAAGAACGCAATTTATGGAGTTAATAAGCATGTTTAGAAATGATCTCATGAATGGAATGCTACTACTTAGATGCGAGAACTAATGACCATATGCTCATACCAAATTCAAACTCCACAAATTGAAACACATAACACTCAAGAATGAAGTCAAGGGTTGTAACGGGGCTTGGGGTAGTGGTTAACAAAGAAAAGATAAAGAGAACAAGCGTTCTTCAAGTAATAGTAAGCAAAGTAGTGTACTTAAGACTTAGAATTCATTTAGATTGCAGAAATTAACTTTAAAACACAAGGGGAAGACTTAGACAACTCCTTAGGGCCGAATTCATTGTTTTGGACCCTTACTTCAACAAACAATACTTTGGAATTCTTTTTCACAACTTTTCAACTCTTTTTCATACTTTTCACGCTTTTTTTTTTTTTTTCTTTTTCTTTTCTTTCATGCCGTGCCTATGGCACACAAATTCTCACACAAGAACACTTCCCCCACACTTGTTTTCTGCCAACATAAATCAAAAGAAATTCAATTTGAATCATGCTTTACTAAGCTTTAAGAACAAGGGTGTGGATGGTCCTAATCTAGGCTAGGTGATGATAATGTGGGTTAACTTGAACATAAAATGACATGGGATACACGGCAATATGGCTAAGGTGGTGGTCACTACACAACTTCATCTTGAATCTGTGTTATGCAAATCAATAACATGCTTTGAATGAAATGGGCATGAGTTCTAGCATTTGGAACTAAATGATGAAACGCCTCTAAGTAGTAACCAAGCAAAGAATAATGAGATCATGCAACGACTTAGAAAACAAAAATGCACAGATTCTAACTCTCCAAATAAACGTTTAGGCTCAAGTCTCACAAGGTTGTAGCGTTAATTTGAGTTCCTTCCTTCAAGCATGTTACAAAAACTGATTTTTTTTTTTTTTCTTTATGATTGCATGTGAAGTCATAAGTTATAATCACAACCAAGCATACACAAAGAGTAAATCAAACTTTCATCCATGTTAATCACTCTCTTTAACAGCCATGTAATTACAAACCGAATCCTCATCATTGTGTTGGAAGGTACCCTAAAACAAAAACAAACACACAAAAACACTTTGAAAACAACTCTTTTTGGGTTTTTAAAACAAATTTTTCAAATTTTTATGTGATTTTCGGATTTTTACTTCAAAACACAATAAAACACACCAAAACTGCTTAAAAACACTTAAAAACAGCAAGGAACAAGTCTATAAGTAAAGGGTGATAAAATCCCATGAATTTGCATCAAAAACACTTAGTTACCCCCCCCACACTTAAATCAAACATTGTCCTCAATGTTTCAAGCATAAAATCACACAAAACACAAAGAAACACACAAACAGCAAGTAAAACAACTAAATAGGCAGATTCGAAATAAACAACAAAGTGAAGGGGTTAGGAACGCAAATCTGGAATTGGAGTGATTCCTTGAGCTTCCTTTGTTGAATTGCATGGGTTGCCTCCCAAGTAGCGCTTTCTTTAACGTCTTGCAGCCGGACGAAGACACGTTCATGCTCCATTGGAGCCCACGGCATGGAGTGGGGTCTCCTCCACGACATGCTCCACAAAGTTCTCATAGTATGGCTTCAATCTATGTCCGTTCACCTTGAACTCGTGGCCACTTTTTAAGCTTTGGACTTGGACTGCACCATGAGGAAAAACATTAGTAACAACAAGAGGTCCAATCCATTTAGAACGTAACTTACCAGGGAATAACCGAAGTCTTGAATCAAAAAGCAACACTTTCTGCCCCTTGGAGAACGTTTTGGTACGAAGCATCTTATCATGATAAGCCTTCGTCTTGTCCTTGTAGATGCGAGCATTCTCGTAAGCCTCGTTCCTAATCTCCTCAAGTTCATCTAATTGGAGCTTCCTATGAACTCCAGCAGCGTCTATGTCCAAATTGAAGGTTTTCACAGCCCAATGTGCCTTGTGCTCTAACTCAACGGGCAAATGACATGGCTTACCATATATAAGCCGAAAAGGTGACATGCCAAGGGGAGTTTTGTAAGCCGTACGATAGGCCCACAATGCATCGTCCAAGCGCAAACTCCAATCTCTTCTTGAGGGTCCCACGGTTTTCTCTAGGACTTGTTTGATCTCCCTATTTGAAACCTCCGCTTGCCCATTGGTTTGAGGGTGATAAGGTGTGGAAACCTTATGAGTAACGTTGTACTTCTTGAGCAAAGCTTCAATGGTGCGGTTACGAAAGTGAGAACCCCCATCACTAATTAAAACTCGTGGCATCCCAAACCTAGCAAAAATATTAGATTTCACAAAATCTGCAACAACCTTAGAATCGTTAGTACGGGTGGCTTTGGCTTCCACCCATTTGGAAACATAATCGACAGCTAGCAAGATATAAGTGAAACCAAAAGATGGAGGGAAGGGGCCCATGAAATCAATACCCCACACATCAAAAATTTCCACAAATGAGAGAGATTGTTGTGGCATTTGGTCCTTAGGCCCTATGTTACCTGTTCTTTGACACTTATCGCATGTTAAACAAAACATTTTAGCATCTTTAAAGAGATTAGGCCAATAAAATCCAGATTGTAACACCTTTAGGGCTGTCCTTTGGGTGCCAAAATGTCCCCCACATGCATAAGTATGGCAGAATGTAAGAATGGAATTAAATTCAGATTCGGGCACACATCTACGCATAATCTGATCTGGGCAGAATTTCCATAAATATGGATCATCCCAAACATAAAAACGTGCATCATGAACAAGTTTATCACGTTGGAACTTGTTTAGGGTACTAGGAACTTGCTTAGACACCAAGAAATTGACCAAATCGGCATACCAAGGGGTTCTTACCTCAATGGACAGAAGTTGCTCATCCGGAAACGTTTCTAAAATGGGGGTGGACTCTTCCTCACGCACCATTCTACTTAGGTGGTCAGCCACCACGTTTTCACACCCTTTCTTGTCTCGGATTTCAAGATCGAACTCTTGAAGTAGGAGCATCCAACGAATGAGTCTTGGCTTAGCCTCCTTTTTGGTGAGAAGATACTTCAAGGCTGCATGGTCAGTGAAAACAATTACTTTAGTACCAAGAAGATATGATCTAAACTTATCTAAAGCAAATACAACCGCCAAGAGTTCTTTTTCGGTTGTAGAATAATTCAATTGAGCATCATTTAAAGTGCGTGAAGCATAATAAATAACATGTGGCTGTTTATTTTTCCTTTGACCCAAAACAGCCCCAAGTGCATAATCCGATGCATCACACATCAATTCAAAGGGAATGGACCAATCCGGGGGAGTTATGATGGGTGTCGTGGTGAGTAAGTCTTTTAGATGCTTGAATGCCTTCTCACACGCCTCGTTGAACTCAAAAGACACATCCTTTTGGAGTAGGCGGCATAGGGGTTGTGCAATCTTGGAAAAGTCCTTGATAAATCGTCGATAGAATCCTGCATGGCCAAGAAAAGAACGGACCTCTCTAACCGACGTAGGAGAGGGTAAGTGACGTACAAGATCTATTTTAGACTTATCAACTTCAATTCCTTTTTCAGAGATGATATGACCCAAAACTATACCTTGTTTAACCATAAAATGACATTTTTCCCAATTCAAAACAAGGTTAGTTTCCATGCATCTTTTCAAGATTAAAGTGAGATTATGCAAACAAGCATCAAATGAGTCTCCAAACACACTAAAATCGTCCATAAATACTTCAATTATCTTTTCAACATAATCAGAGAAGATACTTACCATGCATCGTTGGAAAGTGGCCGGTGCATTGCATAAACCAAATGGCATACGACGATATGCAAAAGTACCAAATGGACAAGTAAAGGTGGTCTTTTCTTGATCATCCGGCGTTATGACAATTTGATTATAACCCGAATAACCATCAAGAAAGCAATAAAAAGAATGACCGGCTAACCTTTCAAGCATTTGATCAATGAATGGCAAAGGGAAGTGATCTTTCCTTGTTGCGGCATTTAGCTTTCTATAGTCAATGCACACCCTCCAACCGGTTTGAATGCGTGTAGGCACAAGTTCATCTTCTTCATTCTTCACCACAGTCACTCCGGATTTCTTTGGCACAACTTGAACCGGTGAAACCCAACGGCTATCCGAGATAGGATAGATCACCCCACAATCTAGAAGCTTGATAATCTCCTTTTTCACAACTTCCATCATTGGAGGGTTGAGCCGGCGTTGAGCCTCTCTGGTTGGTTTAGCCCCCTCCTCTAAAAGTATGCGATGCATGCAAGTTGTAGGACTAATACCCTTTATGTCGGCCAAGGTCCATCCTATGGCCGTCTTGTGCTCTTTCAACACCCGAATCAATTTCTCCTCCTCCATTGCTGTGAGGGATAAGGAAACTATGACAGGCAACGTCTCATTGTCTCCCAAATAGACATACTTCAAATGATCCGGCAATGGTTTAAGCTCAAGAATGGGTGCCTGAATCACTGAAGGTAACAACTTGTTAGTCGAAACAGGAATTGGACTCGGTTTTGGAGGCTTACCAAAGTGTTGTGGCAATGACTCAAGTGCAGCAACCATCTCGGCCTCATCTTCACTTCTAGGCACGGCAAAACCAGATTTTTGCCCAATTCCTTGTGCAATTGTTGTTTCAAGTGTATCCCTCTCCAAAGAATCGAGAAATTCCTGCGCCAAATCATCAATTATATCAATAGAAAAGCAAGAATGATCGTCCTTAGGAAATTTAATACTTTCAGAAAGATTGAAATCAATGACTTCCCCATCAAATTCCATCGTTAAAGTTCCTTTAAACACATCTATCTTGGTGCGGGCTGTTTTCATGAAGGGCCTCCCTAATAGAATCGGTAATGGGGTGGAATGGGGTGAATCCTCCATGTCAAGCACGTAGAAATCCGCTGGAAAAATCAAGTTATCAACCTGTACCAAAACATCTTCCAAAACACCCTTTGGATATGCATTAGAACGATCGGCTAATTGAATTATCACACCATCATTTTTAAGCTCACCTAAGTTCATAGATGCATAAATAGAGTATGGCATAACATTAATCGAAGCCCCTAAGTCTAACATGCATTGTTCAAACTTAGTATTACCAATAACGCACGGAATTGTAAAACTACCCGGATCTTTGCATTTAGGGGGTAATTTCCTTTGTAACACAGCAGAGACATTTTCACTTACCTGGACCACCTCCTTGTTTGAAATCCTCTTCCTCGTTGTGCAAAGCTCTTTTAAGAACTTGGCATACTTAGGGACTTGCTTGATTGCATCAAGGAGCGGAATGTTAACTTGAACTTTCCTAAAGGTTTCCAAAATGTCCTTTTCACTCTCCTCCTTCTTTGATTGCCTAAACCTGCTAGGAAAGGGCACGTTTAGTGGAATGGAACTTGACAAAGTCGAATTTGGACTTACCTTAGGCATATTGGACGGTTTTGGCACAATAGGGGGCTGCGGCAAAGATTCTTTCACCCTTGCCGTGGCCTTTATTCCTTGTTCCTCCTCTTCTTGCAGCAACACGTCCTCTTCTTGACTTGTTTTGGACGTGCTTGGGGTGGTTTCGACCTCCTTACCACTTCTCAACATGATTGCCTTGGCAGATTCGAATCCTCCCCTTGGATTGACAACGGTTGAGCTAGGGAGCTTGCCTTTGTCTCGGAATTGTCCTACAAATTCCGCAATCTGCCCAATTTGTTTCTCCAAGTGATCCACCCTTTTGTCTTGGTTTTGCATGGCTTTGGTTTGATCCTCTTGCCCCTGAGACAAATTGGTAAGTAATTTAAGAAGTGTTTCATTGCCCAACGACGTACCTTGATTGTTTTGGGCAGGTTGTGCTTGGTTTGGATTGGGGCCGAATGGCTTGGTGTAGAACCCCGGGGGTTGTTGTCTAAAGCCTCCTTGTTGTTGAGGTTGTTGAGGTTCCCTCCACTTGAAGTTTGGATGGTCTCTCCAACCCGGATTGTATGTGTTGGAATATGGATCATTCCTTGGTTGATTGTGGTTCGGAAATCCCATGGCATTTGCACTCTCCCATCCCCCATTCTCAATCAATTGAGGGCATTTTTCCGAAGGGTGTCCTTGGATAGAACATACACCACATACAATCGGTCCTTGTATCTTCATTCCTTCGGCCATCTGAGACACAATAGAAGTAAGATTAGCTATCTGAGATTGAATATCGGATTGAGAACTTACCTCATTCAAGTGTTGCCGTGGGGGGTCCCTTTGCCCAAGTCCTTCATATTGTTGTGCATTTAGAGCACGGTTTGCAATTAGGGTCTTGGCCGACATAGGAGTTTTGTCCACCAATGCACCTCCCGCCGAAGCATCGAGCATTTGCCTTTCAATGGGAAGAAGGCCCTCATAGAAATATTGAAGGAGAAGCTCCTCCTTCATTTGATGTTGAGGACACGATGCAACAAGGGCTTTAAAACGCTCGTAGTATGCCGGAAAAGATTCTCCTTGACTTTGTTGGATTCCGCTAATTTTCTTCCTCAAGAGAATGACTCTTGAAGTAGGGAAGAACTTCTCCAAGAACGCTCTCTTCATGCTCTCCCAAGAAGTAACGGTCCCGGGTGCCAATTCATAAAGCCAATCCTTAGCCTTTTCCACAAGAGAGAATGGAAAAGCTTTCATCATTAGAATGTTCCCATCGACATTTATGGGTGTCATGCTCGAACAAACAACCTCGAACTCCTTGAGATGCTTGTTGGGATCTTCCATGGAAAGCCCATGGTATTTCGGAATGTGGTGCAACAAGCTTGACTTCAACTCGAATTCATCGGTCTTGCCTTGGGCAGCCACGGGGTATTGAATGCATAATGGTGCGGCATTGGCCAACCCCGAGGCCGAAAGCTCTTTAATGGTCCGATTGTCTGCTGCCATAACTTCTTCTTCCACACTTTCAAACTCAGATTCGGCCTCTGAACTTGAACTAGGTTCACTAGGTTCGGGATGCCTCCTCTTTCTTCTCAAATCACGTTCAAAATCGTCGTTAAAGTCCAAGATATGTGCATGCACAGTTTGAGAACTCCGCGTCATGCACTAGTACCTAAACCAAGAAAACAAAACAAAATGAGAAAACTAGGTAAATTACACTAAAAACATACGGCAAAAACACAAGGGATTAGCAATTTTGCTAATCCCCGGCAACGGCGCCAAAATTTGGTGCGAGAATTTATACGCGCACAAATTAAACCCTCTTTTTGACAATTGTAGTATAAGTATAAGTAGGGATCGTTCTAGACCGGGGATTAACTAGGGATGCTAATCAATGTGAAATTGACTCAAAAGACTCAAAACAACACAAACACACTCAAATCTGCCTAAAAACCACTTTCTGGGCAGATTTGAGCACAAACACAAATTTGGACGAAATTAAGTAATAACTTGACTCAAGAACGTAAAAACACAATATAAAACACTAAACTAACTCAAAGAATGTAAAACTAAACACTTAAAACATTAAAACAAACCAAAAGACTCAAACATCACCCAAAACACTCAAAACTGCCTTAAAATCACTTTCTGGGCAGTTTTGAGCACTTTGGTGAATCTGGACGAAATTGGGAAATAAAATGAATCAAAACACTTAAAAGCACAAACTAAATTGATTTCTAACTAAATTGGACATTAGAGTAAAGGGGGATTAAGGTTTTGACAAAGTTAAATTAAATAAAACAAGTTAATAAACTAGGCAGATTGTATAAACGGATTTGAGAAACAAGATGATGGATGGATTAGTTAGAGGTCCATTCTCCACACATGACACATTTATATATGAATCGATTCTCCAATTGCTTTTCATTATCTATGATGCTCAACACCCCAAGTTAACCGTGATGCACTAATTAACTCTCAAATTTTCCTTATGTTATTGAATTGGATGATGCATGCGACAATTCAAATCATTCTCCAATGGTTCTCAACATGAATGCATAGAAGAGATACAATGAGAGATCATTATGCTCTATGAGAATTATAAGTGTTGACGAGGCAATTGTAACTATGAATGCATGATACTTTTGCCAAGAATTCAATTAACGCGGTTGTGACTAGCAACCTTCACTACTCATGTTTATAAACTTGTGACGATTAGGTGAAACTCGTTTATAAACTAGCATCGAGTTTATGCATGAAGACTAAGTATGCATCCCTAATCAACATACAAAAACAAGTTTTTAATAAACATGATAATTGAATTACAATCACAACTTAACAAATCACAATTGGAAGAAATCAATTCATATTTCAAACATGTTCATGGCTTCAAACTTTCCCCTAACTAATTAGGGGTTTAGCCACTCATGATTACAACAAACTTAGAGAGTAATAACAAAGTAAACATTGAAAACAAGAATCGAAGTACACCTAAAAATTCCAACAACTCAATCTTGAATTGTATGAACGTTTAGGCCTCTTCTCCTCTAGTTGCTGCGGCACAAGGGGTTTTGGTGAGTTTTGGGGGTTATGGATGATGTAGAATGATGTGTTTAGGGTAGGGATGGATGTAGGGGAAGGTAAGGAGTGTTTTTGGGCAGAAAATATGAAGAATGGTGAAGTATGGTAGTGCTAGAGAGAGGGGAGGAATTTCTGGCGTGAATGAATGTGTATGAGAGATGGTTTTTTGAAATGGAAGAGTGTGTTGTTTGTGGCTGCAATGCATGCTTATTTATAGGTGAAATGGGGGGAACATGATGACTAGGAATTAGGTGGAAAGCTGAAATGGTGATGGGAGATGCATGTGGCTGTTTGTGCATGTGATTAAAGGGTGGAAATGCATGTGCTTTGACAGAAATGAAAGGGAATGCACGGTTTTGGTTGATTTCTGGTGGTTGTGAGGTGGAAATCTAGGTGGAAATGGATGTGGATTAAAGCTATGTGAATGATTAAGGTGAATGTGCATGAGTGCATGTGAAATCTGCCAAGATGCATGTGTTATGAAGTGGATTTTCTGCAAAGGCAAGGTGAATGTGCATGTGATTAAATTAAAAGATGGAATGCATGTGAAAGGTTGGAGATTGAATGATTAAAGTGCATGTGGCTGATTTATGAAGGGGAAATGCAAAGGGGAAATCTGGAAATGGGATAGGAGCCACGGCATTGTGTGGTGTTTGTTTGAATGTTTGCAATGATGAAATGGATGGGAGTGGTTTGATGAATGAGTGGATGGAATGATGAAAGAATAAAAGGGAATGATGAAAGGGGAACAAGTGCATGTTAGCCACGGCAAGGAATGCATTTTCTGAATGAATGAAGGCAGGTTATGTGGAAGGGCTTGAACAAAGGTAGAAGCATGGCACAAAGGTGAATGGGTGATGTGTGAATGTGGTTGAATGATTAAAGTGTAAATGATTAATGAATGGTTCTTTGTTGATGGTGGAAATCTGAAATGATGAAGTGGAATGTGCATGTGGCTGCAATGATGGTGTTTTGCACGGCAATGATGGAGAAAGAATGTGTGGATGCATGGTTGTGTTGGTGATGAATGTGAACTCTTTGTTCTTCATTTTCATTCCTTTGGTCTTCAATTTCGTCCATCTACTTGGCTTTAAGCATATGCAATCCATTCCAATCTCTAATTTGCTCCAAAAGGCTCCGAAAGGCATCATTTTGCATCCTTAGCCATATGAACCTATAAACACACGAAAATGACTTTAAACACTAAATTAAGTAAGAAAACACAACATAAATGCATAAGAACTAGCTAACTAAGGCGCATAAATATGCTTCTATCAACAAGTCATAACCATCACATGCAATCTGGCCAAGTCCAATATCCCTAAAACTTTCAAAGGAGTGGTGTTTGTCATTGAGTTCTTGTCAGACAAAACAAGTAAGTCATTTTTTTCAAATTCCATTACATTTTATACTAACTTGTTGTTTTTTATGAATCAGGCACCTACATTAGAATTCAAACCAATGCCGGTTCACTTCAAGTATCACCTTCCATTCAAGGACCAATTCCATGCCGTTTGATTTTATTTATGTTAATAAAAATAAATAAATAAAAATAAAAAAATAAAAAAAAGATACTAAACATGGAGAAAGATGGAGCCTTCACAGAGGATGTTTACGTGAAGCCCCACTACGAGGCGTCGAAGCAGAAGGAATAGAAGCGGAAGGCATAGGAGCAGAAGGCATAGAAGCAGGAGGCATAGAAGCGGAAGCCATCGGAGCGGGAGGCATCGGAGCTAGAGCATTCCAGGCCTCAATACTTGGCCAAGCGCTGGATGACCCAGGAAAAAGGTGCCTCTGGAGATAAGACGCAAGCCTTTGACGGTCACTGTGAATTCGACCCTCAGATTCTTGCCGCTCATCAAGCTTCCTCTTCATCCCCGACGAATAGTTATTTGCAAGCACATGCAAACTTCTATTCTCGTACTTAAGCTGCTGGATCTCTTGCTTAAGTCTTTCCACCTCTGCCATCAACGATTCCACTTGGCGGGACCGAGCAAGCAGGCGTAGGCCCATGTTGGACACAGAGCTCGCACACTGAACACTAAGTGCGAGGGACTCTTGAACGGCCAACTCATCGGACCGTCCTGATGATGCGAGATTTATACGCACACAAATTAAACCCTCTTTTTGACAATTGTAGTAATGATGTAAGTAGGGATCGTTCTGGACCGGGGATTAGGAGGGATTGTTAATCACTTGAATTTGACTCAAAAACGTAAAAACACAATATAAAACACTATAGTAGACTCAAAGAATTCAAAAATACTTTAAAACATAAACTAAACAGATTCTAAGCATTAAAGAACAAGAAAGTAAAGGGGGGTTTAGGACTTGACGAAAATTGAAATAACGAAACAAGTTAATAAACTAGACAGAATGTAAATATGAATATGATGAAAGTATGGATGAATGGATGCTAGCCAAGGGGTTCATCTCCACACATGTTACACTTGCATAATAAAATGATTTCCAATTGGTCTTTCGATAAATTATGAAACTCAACGCCCCGGGTTAATTAGGTCCGCTTAAATTAACCGTCAAGTTTTCCTTAAGTTAATGAATTGGATGGGTTAGCGCAACGCAATTCACCACATTCTCCAAAAGTCCTTTACGTGAAAAGCACAATAAAGATACAATCAAAGATCATTAAGCATTATGAAAACTATAAGTGTTGACGAGGCATTCGTTACTATGATGAGCATGAAACTCGTGCCAAGAATTCATTTAACGCGATTGTTTATAAGCAACCTCCACTACTTGTGAATATAAGTTCATAACGATTAGGTGAAAATCACTTATATTCTAGCGTCATATTCATGCATGAAAATTAAGCGCGCATTCTTAATAAACATACATAAATAAGTTATCAATCAAACGGTTAAACAAATTGAATCAACAACTTATGAAATGCAATTAGAAGTAATCAAATCAAAATGCAAGCATAAACATATATTTCGAATCACCCCCTAGCTAAGGGGGGGTTTAGTTCCTCATACAAAACAAAGAGAATTAAAATTAAACATTGAAATCAAAGAAACACCTAAACATTCCAACAACTCAAACTTGAATTGTATGAACGTTTAGGCCCTCTTCTCTTCCTCTTTATTGTAGCATAAGGTCTAAGGATAGTTGGTTTGGGGGAATGGAAGTGTGGAATGGAGTGAGGAGTGATGGAAATGGAAAGATGGTTTTTGGATTATAAGGGGAGAGATGGGAAGCTCACGGCTAGGGAAGGTTAAATGTGTTTGTAATGTGTTGTGTATGAAATGAGATGTTCATGAATGAATGAATGCAAGGGTATTTATAGGAGTAGTGGAGGGAACATATGGCTATGTCATTTGTAGGTGAAGTAGGTGGATGTTGTAGGTGAAGTAGGTGGATGTTGTAGGTGAAGTGGATGTTGTAGGTGAAGTAGGTGGATGTTATGTTAAGTGATAAGTGATAAGTGATATGATATGTGGTTATGATATGATAAGTGGTTAAGTGGTGATGATAAGTGATAAGTGATTAAGTGATATGATATGTGGTGATGATAAGTGATAAGTGCATGTGGGTTAACTAATGAAGGAAATGCATGTTCAATGACAATGTGTTAGAATGGATGTGTGTTATGCATGGCATGATTGGGATTAGGAAAGGTTTAAATGTCCTAAAACTAAAGAGAACAAGGTTCCAACACTTTGGCTCCAATTAGGTCTTCAATTTCGTCCAACACTTTGGCTTCAAGCATAAGCTATCCGTCCTTAGCCCAAAAGTGCTCCAAAAGTGCTCCTTTAGCCCTTTGGACCTACAAACACACGAAAATAGCTTAAAGTACTAAAATAACTAAAGAAACATAACGTAAATGTACGAGAACAAGCTATTTAAGTCGCATGAATATGCTCCTATCACCTGACAGCAGCCTACTATCTTTTGGAGTGAGGAGGCTCCTAGCTACTATTGTAGCTGTTGTGTGATGCGAGATTTATACGCACACAAATTAAACCCTCTTTTCGTCAAATTGTAGTAAGTATGTAAGTAGGGATCGTTCTAGACCGGGGATTAGGAGGGATTGTTAATCACTTGGATTTGACTCAAAAACGTAAGAACACAATGTAAAACACTATACTAGACTCAAAGAATGCAAAACTAAACTTTAAAACACTAAAACAAACCAAAAGACTCAAACATCACCCAAAACACTCAAAACTGCCTTAAAAACACTTTCTGGGCAGTTTTGAGCACTTTGGTGAATTTGGACGAATTTGTGTAATAAATTGAATGAAAACACTTAGAAACATAAACTAAGACACTTTCTAACTAAATTGGACAATAAAGTAAAGGAGGATTGAGTTTTGGACGAATTTAAACTAAATGCACAGATTCTAATTAAAACAGATTGTAAATATGAAATTGATGAAATGGAATGAATGGATGATAGAATAGCTAAGGGGTTCATCTCCATATATGTTACACTTGCATAATAAAATGATTTCCAATTGCATTTCAATAAACCATGACTTCTCAACGCTCCAAGTTAATTAGGTCCGCTTAAATTGACTTTCAGATTTCCCTAGATTCATTGGATTGAATGGAATACGCATTACAACCAAATTATTCCTAATCAAAGTCCCTAACTATGGAATACGCATGATAGAGACATTCAACAAAGATCATTAAGTTCAACGGAAATCATAAACATCGACGAGGCATTCGTTACTATGGAATACGCATGAAACTTATGCCAAGAATTCATTTAACGCGATTGTTTATAAGCAACCTCCACTACTTGTGAATATAAGTTCGTAACTATTAGGTGAAACTCACTTATATTCTAGCATCATATTCATGCATGAAAATTAAGCGCGCATTCTCAATAAACATACATAAATAAGTTATCAATCAAACGGTTAAACAAATTGAATCCACAACTTATGAAACGCAATTAGAAGTAATCAAATCAAAATGCAAGCATAAACATATATTTCGAATCCCCCCTAGCCAAGGGGGGGTTTAGTTCCTCATAACTTTGAAATCAAAGAAACACCTAAACATTCCAACAACTCAAACTTGAATTGTATGAACGTTTAGGCACTCTTCTCTTCCATTCCTCATACGTACAAAACAAAGATAATTGAATTTAAACATTGAGATCAAAGAAACACCTAAACATTCCAACAACTCAAACTTGAATTGTATGAACGTTTAGGCACTCTTCTCTTCCTCATTGTTGTATCACAAGGTCTAAGGTGTGTTTTGGGATAGTGTGAAGTGTTTTGGAGGGATGGGGAGTGGTTGGAGTGGTGTTTTGGATGATTTTCTGAACATGGACGAATTGTATGAATGGAATGGATGGTGTTTGTGAAGGGCACGGCCCCAAGGGACCAATTTCTGTTGTGAATGAATTGTGTATGAATGAGTGTGAATGAATGAGTATTTATAGGTGAAATGGGGGGAACATGACAGCTAGGTTGCATGTGCACATGTTGGTTGAATGATTATGAGTGCATGTGGCTGAAATATTAGAGGAACAAGTGCATGTGGCTGCATTGTGGTGCAATGATGGAGGAACAATCTGAAAATGCAAGGTATGGCTGGAATGATTGTGTTTGTTTGAATGTGCATGTGATTAAATTAAAGGATGCAAAGTAAATAAATAATGAATGCATGTGTTGAATTATGAAGATGCATGTGCAATGAAGTGGAATGACAATCTGAAATGGGATAGGTACCCACGGTGATGCGAGATTTATACGCACACAAATTAAACCCTTTTTTCGTCAAATTGTAGTATATGTATAAGTAGGGATCGTTCTAGACCGGGGATTAGGAGGGATTGTTAACCACTTGGATTTGACTCAAAAACGTAAAATAACAATATGAAACACTATACTAGACTCAAAGAATGCAAAACTAAACTTGAAAACACTAAGACAAACCAAAAGACTCAAAACAACACAAACACACTCAAATCTGCCTAAACACCACTTTCTGGGCAGATTTGAGCACAAACACAAATTTGGACGAAATTAAGTAATAACTTGACTCAAGAACGTAAAAACACAATATAAAACACTAAACTAACTCAAAGAATGTAAAACTAAACACTTAAAACATTAAAACAAACCAAAAGACTCAAAACAACACAAACACACTCAAAACTGCCTTAAAATCACTTTCTGGGCAGTTTTGAGCACTTTGGGGAATCTGGACGAAATTGGGAAATAAAATGAATCAAAACACTTAAAAGCACAAACTAAATTGATTTCTAACTAAATTGGACATTAAAGTAAAGGGGGATTTAGATTTATACGAAAATTGAAATAACAAAACAAGTTAATAAACTAAACAGATTGTAAAACGAATTTGATGGAATGGAATGAATGGATGATAGAATGGCTAAGGGGTTCATCTCCATACATGTTATACTTGCATAATAAAATGATTTCCAATTGCATTTCAATAAACTATGATACTCAACACCCCAAGTTAACCGTGATGCACTAATTAACCTTCAAATCTTCCTAACGTTATTGAATTGGATGATGCATGCGACAATTCAAAACATTCCCCACAAGTCCTCAACATGAATGCATAGAAGAGGTACAAGCAAGAATCATTACGCTCTATGAAAATTATAAGTGTTGACGAGGCATTCGTTACTATGGAATACGCATGAAACTTATGCCAAGAATTCGTTTAACGCGATTGTTTATAAGCAACCTCCACTACTTGTGAATATAAGTTCGTAACTATTAGGTGAAACTCACTTATATTCTAGCGTCATATTCATGCATGAAAATTAAGCGTGCACTCTCAATAAACATACATAAATAAGTTATCAATCAAACGGTTAAACAAATTGAATCCACAACTTATGAAATGCAATTAGAAGTAATCAAATCAAAATGCAAGCATAAACATATATTTCGAATTACCCCCTAGCTAAGGGGGGTTTAGTTCTTCATAACTTTGAAATCAAAGAAACACCTAAACATTCCAACAACTCAAACTTGAATTGTATGAATGTTTAGGCACTCTTCTCTTCCATTCCTCATACGTACAAAACAAAGAGTATTGAAATTAAACTTTGAAATCAAAGAAACACCTAAACATTCCAACAACTCAAAATTGAATTGTATGAACGTTTAGGCACTCTTATCTTCCTCTTCGTTGTAGCACAAGGTCTAAGGATAGTTTGATGGTGTGAATGGTTTGGGGAGTGGTGTTTGGATTAATAGGGAAGGCAAGGAGTGTTTTTGGGCAGAAAATATGAAGGATGGTGAAGTATGGCTGTGTTAGAGAGAGGGAATGAATTTCTGGCGTGAATGAATGTGTATGGAAGAGTGTATTGTGTTGTGAATGGAATGAATGAATTGTGGCTGCAATGGATGCTTATTTATAGGTGAAATGGGGGGAACATGACAGCTAGGAACTTGGTGGAAATCTGGAATGGTGATGGGAGATGCATGTGGCTGATTTATGCATGTGATTAAAGGGTGGAAATGCATGTGCAATGAATATGTGGCTGCATGTGCAAGGGGACAATCTGGAAATGAAGGTGAATGTGCTAATTTGTGGTGCAATGATGAAAGGCAAAGTGCATGTGCAGAAATGATAAAGGGGGAAATGCATGTGGCTGCAATGGTAAAGGATGGGAGTGCATGTGCAATGTTTTAATGAATTGGGAATGCATGTGGCTGCAAGGTGTGAATGATTATGAGTATGATAAGTGATAAGTGGTTATGATAAGTGATATGATATGTGGTGATGATAAGTGATAAGTGGTAAATGTATGATATGTGGTGATGATAAGTGATAAGTGGTAAATGTATGATATGTGGTGATGATAAGTAATGGGAAAGCATGTGGATTAGGCTGTGAAAGCATGTGAATGCATGTGTTGATGAATGGGATTGTGGAGATGCACGGCATAAGGGAATTGGAAAGGTTTAAATGTCCTAAAACTAAAGGGAACAAGGTTCCAACACTTTGGTCTTCAATTAGGTCTTCAATTTCGTCCAACACTTTGGCTCCAAGCATAAGCTATCCATCCTTAGCCCAAAAGTGCTCCAAAAGTCTCCAAAATACATCTTTTTGCTCCTTTAGCCCTTTGGACCTACAAACACACGAAAATAGCTTAAAGTACTAAAATAACTAAAGAAACATAACGTAAATGCACGAGAACAAGCCATTTAAGTCGCATGAATATGCTCCTATCAAATACCCCCACACTTATCTTTTGCTAGTCCTCGAGCAAAACAAAACAACAAAAGAACACGAAACTAGACAAAACGAACAAAACACAACCTACACCTTCCAACAATCGTCTCATGGATTTCCAATGCACATGACAAGTTAAAAATCATTATTCCCACAGATTTTAGCCATCTTTATACTTAAGTACATTCTTACTCATAGTCACCACATACTAGTTCACAATTAAGCATTTAAAACACATTTCGAATGTAGTAACATGCCTTAGAGAATTTGCTCAAATCCTTACAAGATATGCACTCGTTTTTCACACAGATTTTCTGACTACACACCCTACACTAGTTATATGTGAGAAGATTGATGTAAATATGAATTCTAACACTCACATATGTTATATCAAAGAAAGCATTTTCTGGAATTACGACAATGACATGAATATGATCTCATGCATGGAATGCTACTACTTAGAACGAGAACCAGTGATTCCATAAGCTCATATCAATTCCAAACTCCACATTATTAAACACATAACGATCAAGATAGAAGTCAAAGGTTGTAACGGGGCTTGGGGAGTTGGCTAACAATGAAAGGATAGGGAAAACAAACGTTCTTTAAGCAATAGTGAGCAAAGTATTGAATTAGGCACTTAGAATTCCCTTTAGAACGCAGAAGTCAACTTTGAACACCCAAGGGGAAGTCACACAAAACTTAGGGCCATATTCAAACTTTTTGGGCCCTTTCTTCAACAATCACACTTGTGAGTCCATTCTCACTTATTTTCACTCTTTTTCTTTCTTTTCTTCTTCTTTTTCTCACACATTTTTTTTTTCTTTTTCCCGTGCCTCCTTTAAGACTTAGGCACGTACATACACACAAAAATCCCTTCCCCCACACTTATTTTCTGCAACATATTAATCAAAAGGAATTCATTTAAGTCATGCTCACTATACTTCAAGAACAGGGGTATAGGAAAGTCCTACTCTAGGTTAGGTAAGGGTTGATGTGGTTAGTAAAGAAAATACGCTAAACGAGGCTCAACGGGGTTAAAACTAATATATACGAAATATGGGACGTAAGGCTATTTGGCTATGATGGCAACAACTTCATCTTGATATATATTATGCAATTCAATGTCATGCTTTGAATGAAACGGATATAAGTTCTAGCATTTAGTTCTATCATGATACAATTGCATTCTAAGTAGCAACCAAGCAAGGAATAATGAGATCATGCAACAACTTTAGAAAACAAAGAATCACAGAAAATAACTCTCCAAAGAAAGTAATGGCTCGAGTCTCACAGGGATGTAGCGTTTGTTTGAGTTCCTTCCTTCAAGCATGTTACAAAAACGAATTTTTCTTTTATGATTGCATGTGAAGTCATACATTATAACCATAACCAAGCACATACCAAGAGTAAATCAAACTTTTCTCTATGTTCATAACTCTTTTTAACAGTCATGCAATTACAAACCAAATCCTTATCATTGTGTTGGAAGGTATCCTAAGACACAAACACACAAAAACGACTCAAAACACTCTTTTTAGGCTTTTCAAAACAATTGTTTTTTTTTCAAATTTTTATGGTATTTTCGGAGTTATAAAAACAAAACATACTAAAACACTCTAAAACAACTTAAAAACACCTTAAAACAGTAAGGAACAACATTTGAAGTTATGGGTGATAAAATCCCACGAATTTGCATTAACAACATTAGTTACCCCCCCCCACACTTAAATCAAACATTGTCCTCAATGTTTTAAGCATAGATTCATACAAAGCATAAGTAAACACACAAAAAGCATTTAAACATACTAAACATGGCAGAATGTAAATAACAAAGAGAAGAGTTTAGAGACGCAAATCTGGTTGTGGAATGTAAATTCCATCTTCTCCTTGTTGATTGCATTGAGGCTTGATGTTGTTGATTCCACAGGGGTTCCTCCCATCGTTGATTTTCCTTTGTGCTACTCTTGAAATGGGCAGCAGGATTCTTTTGGTCTCCCCCGAAGGTCTGAGCTTACTCCTTTGGTCTGTTTCTTTGTTCAATCTTTCCAATTCGTATTGAAAAGGGTTGGAGTATAACTCAGCCTATGTTTGTCTCCACATGCTTCAATGTATCATTTTCCCTTGCCTTGCTTGCTCCCCTTGCAGAAGTGGTCCCTTCTCTGGAAGTGTGTCAACCGTTGAAGATGACTACTCGAGAGCAACGCTAGGTAAGCAATCAGGAATGGATTCCAGGCAGTCGGCTCCAGACCGGAAGACTGACTCCAAGTGCCGCTGATTGCTTTCGTTTTACTTTGCCATGCGAGTAATAACAAGGACAAAGGAAAGGACAGGGAAAGAGCATGATATGAGATACTTTTGCTTTAGACCTTGATGATATGAGATACCTTTGCTTTTGAAGAAATGGCGAATGAAGCAGCACATGTATTTGTTGTGGTTGTCTCCACATGCTTCGATCGACCGTTTCCTTCTGCCTTATTTGTACTCCAGGTTTCTAGTATCTTCTTTGGGGGAGAAAAAATTGAATATTTCAAAAGGCGTTGCTGGGAGTGTGCCCTCAGAGGTGAGGGAGAGTTGAGCATTTTCTTCAGGTTTGCCTTGCCATAAAAGACGAAGGTCGACATATATAGAGATAATATCAAGTGGTGGTACTGTTCTTTTACCCTTGTCGACAAATGCCTCTTCAATTTCTGAGCAGGCGCCCCCTTCGATTTCTGAACGACACGTGGTAGTGCGGATGCGGCTCTGTCAGAGCTCTTTTGACAAAGTCGCACGCGTTTTCTGAAAAGCAGAGAAAGCGTCGCCGAAATTTACGCTTGTCGGCAAAAGTGTAGCTGCGATGATGACCTCCACGTGAACTTTTGACAAAGTTGAACGCGTTTTCTGAAAAGCAGAGAAAGCGTCGCCGAACTTCCGCCGGAAATTCCGGCTTTTTGAATCGGTGGACGCGTCGCCTTGGCTTTTTTTATAGAGCTATCGATCACCACAACAAACACACTCTGAAGAATTCCCATTCTTGAACATCGTCTCCGGCCCTTTGAAATTTAACTCCATCCACCCCTTCTCTTTGAACACTTTTGAAAAATGGCAAACCCATCGAACCTTAGCTTGGAATTGAGCCTTAGCAGTGATACGGGCGTGCCGCGTCAAGGTAACGTATGGCGCCCTTCTTTCTTATCTTCTAACGGTCCTCTTTCAGGTGAAGACTCCGTGATGCAGGACGCCACAACAGCTACAATAGTAGCTAGGAACCTCCTCACTCCAAAAGATAGTAGGCTGCTGTCAGGACGGTCCGATGAGTTGGCCGTTCAAGAGTCCCTCGCACTTAGTGTTCAGTGTGCGAGCTCTGTGTCCAATATGGGCCAACGCCTGCTTGCCCGCTCCCGTCAGGTGGAATCATTGATGGCAGAGGTGGAAAGTCTCAAGCAAGAGATCAAGCAGCTGAAGTATGAAAATAGAAGTTTGCATGTGCTTGCAAACAACTATTCGACGGGCATGAAGAGGAAGCTTGATGAGCTGCAAGAATCCAATGGTCGAATGCAAAGTGACCGTCAAAGGCTTGCGGCTTACTTCCAGAGGCACATTTTTCCTGGCTCGTCCAGCGTTTGGCCAAGTATTGAGGCCTCGAATGCTCTAGCTCCGATGCCTCCCGCTTCGATAGTTGTCCCAAGTAGTGGGGCTTCAAGCAAACGACCTTTGTGAAAGTTACATTCTGCCATTTCTTTTTTTTTCTTTTTTTTTTCTTTTTTTTTTTTTCTTTTTTTTTCAACTTATTTATTTCACGGCATGGAATTTATCTTTGAATGGAAGGTGATACTTGAAATGATCCGGTAATAGTTTAAATTCAAGATTGGGTGCCTGAATCATTAACAACCTATTAGTAATAAAGAAAATTGAAATTCGGGGAGGCGGCTTACCTGTGTGCTCCGACATGAACTCAAGGATAAACACATCTTCTTTGAACATTGTAGGACCAGAAAATCCAACGTGTTTGGGAATTGTTGTCTCAAGTATATCCTTTTTAACGAATTCATGATATTCCATACTTTGCACCTTTGGAAGGCCTTCCAAAATGTCTTTTTCACCTTCTTCTTCCTTGGAAGTCATGAACCTGCAAGGAATAGAAATCTTTGTTGGAACGGGGTTAGAAATAATGAATTTTGGAACAACCTTACCCGAATTAGATGGCATAGGAGCAATAGGTGCCTCCAGCAAAGGTGTTTCCACTCTTGCCGTGGGTTGGGTGTATTCCTCTTCCTTGTGATTTGATTTTGATGGTTGAGGGTCCGTTCCAACCTCCTTGTCACTTTTCAACATGATAGCATTGGTGGTTTCAAATTCTCCCTTCGGATTGTCAATGGTTGAACTAGGGAGTTCGCCTTGGTCGCAAATTTGTTCTACAAACTCCGCTATCTGCCCAATTTGCTTTTCCAAATAGTCCAACCTTTTGTCTTGATTTTCCCTCTCTTTGTTTTGAAGTTGGAGTCCCTGCGTCAAAGTAGTAAGTAATTGAAAAATCTTATCATTATCACTTGAATTACCTACATTGCTTTGGCAGGTTGTGGTGGCTGCATAGGCGTTGAATAGAATTCCTCATATGGCGGCCAATATCCTTCTTCTTGAACATGTTGAGGTTCCCACCACATCGAGTTTGAATGATCACTCCAATCTGAATTGTAAGTATTGGAAAACATGTTATTCCTTGATTGAAGATCAAATGTACCAACGCTTTGCATTTGGGACCTTTCCATGAGCTGTGACAAAAGAGAAGCATTATCAAGTGCCATGTTGTGCTTCTTGATAGGAGCATATTTAGGCGACTTACTTAGCTTGTTTTCGTGCATTTATATTGTTAATTCATAGTTGTTTTAGTAGTTTAAGCCATTTTCGTGTGTTTTTAGGTTCATATGGCTAAGGAAGCAAAAAGATGCATTTTGGAGCATTTTGGAGCAAAATTGGACTTGGAATGGATAGCTTATGTTTGGAGCAAAAGGAATGGACGAAATTGAAGGATTCCTAATCCATATCAGCCACATGCACATTCAATCATTCACACCAAAACCTTGCACATGCTTTCCCATTTCATTATTCATTCTCTTTGCACCACCAATTCAGCCACATGCACCCTTTAATCATTCAACCATGCAGCCACACATTCACCCACATGCATTCCCCTTACAATTTCAGCCATCCCACTTCATCATTGCACATGCATTCACCCTTTAATCCATTGCAGCCACATGCACTCCCATTTTCTCCCAAAACATTGCACATGCATTTTCAGCTTTCCACCAAGTTCCTAGCTGTCATATTCCCTCTTTTTCACCTATAAATAAGCACCCATTGCAGCCACAAATCACTCACTCTTCCATATTCAGAAAACCATCTCATATTCACATTCATTCACGCCAGAAATTCATTCCCTCTCTCTAACACAGCCATACTCCACCATTCTTCATATTTTCTGCCCAAAAACACTCCTTGCCTTCCCCTACATCCATCCCTACCCTAAACACATCATTCTACATCATCCATAACCCCCAAAACTCACCAAAACCCCTTGTGCCGCAGCAACTAGAGGAGAAGAGGCCTAAACGTTCATACAATTCAAGATTGAGTTGTTGGAATTTTTAGGTGTACTTCGATTCTTGTTTTCAATGTTTACTTTGTTATTACTCTCTAAGTTTGTTGTAATCATGAGTGGCTAAACCCCTAATTAGTTAGGGGAAAGTTTGAAGCCATGAACATGTTTGAAATATGAATTGATTTCTTCCAATTGTGATTTGTTAAGTTGTGATTGTAATTCAATTATCATGTTTATTAAAAACTTGTTTTTGTATGTTGATTAGGGATGCATACTTAGTCTTCATGCATAAACTCGATGCTAGTTTATAAACGAGTTTCACCTAATCGTCACAAGTTTATAAACATGAGTAGTGAAGGTTGCTAGTCACAACCGCGTTAATTGAATTCTCGGCAAAAGTATCATGCATTCATAGTTACAATTGCCTCGTCAACACTTATAATTCTCATAGAGCATAATGATCTCTCATTGTATCTCTTCTATGCATTCATGTTGAGAACCATTGGAGAATGATTTGAATTGTCGCATGCATCATCCAATTCAATAACATAAGGAAAATTTGAGAGTTAATTAGTGCATCACGGTTAACTTGGGGTGTTGAGCATCATAGATAATGAAAAGCAATTGGAGAATCGATTCATATATAAATGTGTCATGTGTGGAGAATGGACCTCTAACTAATCCATCCATCATCTTGTTTCTCAAATCCGTTTATACAATCTGCCTAGTTTATTAACTTGTTTTATTTAATTTAATTTCGTCAAAACCTTAATCCCCCTTTACTTTAGTGTCCAACTTAGTTAGAAAGTGTCTTAGTTTGTGTTTTTAAGTGTTTTGATTCAATTTGTTACACAAATTCGTCCAAATTCACCAAAGTGTCCAAAACTGCCCAGAAAGTGTTTTTAAGGCAGTTTTGAGTGTTTTGGGTGATGTTTGAGTCTTTTGGTTTGTTTTAGTGTTTTAAAGTTTAGTTTTGCATTCTTTGAGTCTAGTAAGTGTTTTATATTGTGTTCTTACGTGTTTGAGTCAATTTCACATTGATTAGCATCCCTAGTTAATCCCCGGTCTAGAACGATCCCTATTTGCTCATTTACTACAATTGTCATCCATAGGGTTAATTTGTGTGTTTAACTATTTTCGCATCAAATTTTGGCGCCGTTGCCGGGGATTAGCAAAATTGCTAATCCCTTGTGTTTTTGCCGTATGTTTTTAGTGTAATTTACCTAGTTTTCTTATTTTGTTTTGTTTTCTTGGTTTAGGTACTAGTGCATGACGCGGAGTTCTCAAACTGTGCATGCACATATCTTGGACTTTAACGACGATTTTGAACGTGATTTGAGAAGAAAGAGGAGGCATCCCGAACCTAGTGAACCTAGTTCAAGTTCAGAGGCCGAATCTGAGTTTGAAAGTGTGGAAGAAGAAGTTATGGCAGCGGACAATCGGACCATTAAAGAGCTTTCGGCCTCGGGGTTGGCCAATGCCGCACCATTATGCATTCAATACCCCGCGGCTGCCCAAGGCAAGACCGATGAATTCGAGTTGAAGTCAAGCTTGTTGCACCACATTCCGAAATACCATGGGCTTTCCATGGAAGATCCCAACAAGCATCTCAAGGAGTTCGAGGTTGTTTGTTCGAGCATGACACCCATAAATGTCGATGGGAACATTCTAATGATGAAAGCTTTTCCATTCTCTCTTGTGGAAAAAGCTAAGGATTGGCTTTATGAATTGGCACCCGGGACCGTTACTTCTTGGGAGAGCATGAAGAGAGCGTTCTTGGAGAAGTTCTTCCCTACTTCAAGAGTCATCCTCTTGAGGAAGAAAATTAGCGGAATCCAACAAAGTCAAGGAGAATCTTTTCCGGCATACTACGAGCGTTTTAAAGCCCTTGTTGCATCATGTCCTCAACATCAAATGAAGGAGGAGCTTCTCCTTCAATATTTCTATGAGGGCCTTCTTCCCATTGAAAGGCAAATGCTCGATGCTTCGGCGGGAGGTGCATTGGTGGACAAAACTCCTATGTCGGCCAAGACCCTAATTGCAAACCGTGCTCTAAATGCACAACAATATGAAGGACTTGGGCAAAGGGACCCCCCACGGCAACACTTGAATGAGGTAAGTTCTCAATCCGATATTCAATCTCAGATAGCTAATCTTACTTCTATTGTGTCTCAGATGGCCGAAGGAATGAAGATACAAGGACCGATTGTATGTGGTGTATGTTCTATCCAAGGACACCCTTCGGAAAAATGCCCTCAATTGATTGAGAATGGGGGATGGGAGAGTGCAAATGCCATTGGATTTCCGAGCCACAATCAACCAAGGAATGATCCATATTCCAACACATACAATCCGGGTTGGAGAGACCATCCAAACTTCAAGTGGAGGGAACCTCAACAACCTCAACAACAAGGAGGCTTTAGACAACAACCCCCGGGGTTCTACACCAAGCCATTCGGCCCCAATCCAAACCAAGCACAACCTGCCCAAAACAATCAAGGTACGTCGTTGGGAAATGAAACACTTCTTAAATTACTTACCAATTTGTCTCAGGGGCAAGAGGATCAAACCAAAGCCATGCAAAACCAAGACAAAAGGGTGGATCACTTGGAGAAACAAATTGGGCAGATTGCGGAATTTGTAGGACAATTCCGAGACAAAGGCAAGCTCCCTAGCTCAACCATTGTCAATCCAAGGGGAGGATTCGAATCTGCCAAGGCAATCATGTTGAGAAGTGGTAAGGAGGTCGAAACCACCCCAAGCACGTCCAAAACAAGTCAAGAAGAGGACGTGTTGCTGCAAGAAGAGGAGGAACAAGGAATAAAGGCCACGGCAAGGGTGAAAGAATCTTTGCCGCAGCCCCCTATTGTGCCAAAACCGTCCAATATGCCTAAGGTAAGTCCAAATTCGACTTTGTCAAGTTCTATTCCACTAAACGTGCCCTTTCCTAGCAGGTTTAGGCAATCAAAGAAGGAGGAGAGTGAAAAGGACATTTTGGAAACCTTTAGGAAAGTTCAAGTTAACATTCCGCTCCTTGATGCAATCAAGCAAGTCCCTAAGTATGCCAAGTTCTTAAAAGAGCTTTGCACAACGAGGAAGAGGATTTCAAACAAGGAGGTGGTCCAGGTAAGTGAAAATGTCTCTGCTGTGTTGCAAAGGAAATTACCCCCTAAATGCAAAGATCCGGGTAGTTTTACAATTCCGTGCGTTATTGGTAATACTAAGTTTGAACAATGCATGTTAGACTTAGGGGCTTCGATTAATGTTATGCCATACTCTATTTATGCATCTATGAACTTAGGTGAGCTTAAAAATGATGGTGTGATAATTCAATTAGCCGATCGTTCTAATGCATATCCAAAGGGTGTTTTGGAAGATGTTTTGGTACAGGTTGATAACTTGATTTTTCCAGCGGATTTCTACGTGCTTGACATGGAGGATTCACCCCATTCCACCCCATTACCGATTCTATTAGGGAGGCCCTTCATGAAAACAGCCCGCACCAAGATAGATGTGTTTAAAGGAACTTTAACGATGGAATTTGATGGGGAAGTCATTGATTTCAATCTTTCTGAAAGTATTAAATTTCCTAAGGACGATCATTCTTGCTTTTCTATTGATATAATTGATGATTTGGCGCAGGAATTTCTCGATTCTTTGGAGAGGGATACACTTGAAACAACAATTGCACAAGGAATTGGGCAAAAATTTGGTTTTGCCGTGCCTAGAAGTGAAGATGAGGCCGAGATGGTTGCTGCACTTGAGTGATTGCCACAACACTTTGGTAAGCCTCCAAAACTGATGCGAGATTTATACGCACACAAATTAAACCCTCTTTTCGTCAAATTGTAGTATATGTATAAGTAGGGATCGTTCTAGACCGGGGATTAGGAGGGATTGTTAATCACTTGGATTTGACTCAAAAACGTAAAATAACAATATGAAACACTATACTAGACTCAAAGAATGCAAAACTAAACTTTAAAACACTAAAACAAACCAAAAGACTCAAAACAACACAAACACACTCAAATCTGCCTAAAAACCACTTTCTGGGCAGATTTGAGCACAAACACAAATTTGGACGAATTTGTTTAACAAATTGAATCAAAACACTTATAAACACAAACTAAAAGTATTTCTAACTAATCTAACACTTTAAAATAAATGGGGATTGAGGTTTGGACGAAAATAAACTAAATGGACAGATTCTAATTAAAACAGATTATAAAAACGAAATTGACGAAATGGAATGAATGGATGATAGAATAGCTAAGGGGGTCATCTCCACATATGTTACACTTGCATAATAAAAAGATTTCCAGTTGATCTTTCGATAAATTATGAAACTCATCACCCCGGGTTAATTAGGTCCGCTTAAATTAACCGTCAAGTTTTCCTTAAGTTAATGAATTGGATGGGTTAGCGCAACGCAATTCACAACATTCTCCAAAAGTCCTTTACGTGAACAGCACAATAAAGATACAATCAAAGATCATTAAGCATTATGAAAACTATAAGTGTTGACGAGGCATTCGTTACTATGATGAGCATGAAACTCGTGCCAAGAATTCATTTAATGCGATTGTTTATAAGCAACCTCCACTACTTGTGAATATAAGTTCATAACGATTAGGTGAAAATCACTTATATTCTAGCGTCATATTCATGCATGAAAATTAAGCGCGCATTCTTAATAAACATACATAAATAAGTTATCAATCAAACGGTTAAACAAATTGAATCAACAACTTATGAAATGCAATTAGAAGTAATCAAATCAAAATGCAAGCATAAACATATATTTCGAATCACCCCCCTAGCTAAAGGGGGTTTAGTTTATTATAACTTTGAAATCAAAGAAATACCTAAACATTCCAACAACTCAAACTTGAATTGTATGAACGTTTAGGCACTCTTCTCTTCCATTCCTCATACGTACAAACAAAGAGAATTGAATTTAAACATTGAAATCAAAGAAACACCTAAACATTCCAACAACTCAAACTTGAATTGTATGAACGTTTAGGCACTCTTCTCTTCCTCGTTGTTGTAGCACAAGGTCCAAGGATAGTTTGATGGTGTGAATGGTTTGGGGAGTGGTGTTTGGATTAATAGGGAAATGGAAAAATGGTGTTTGGATTACAAGGGAAATGGAAAAATGGTGTGTTGTGTATGAAAAATGAGATGTCCATGAATGAATGAATGCAAGGGTATTTATAGGAGTAGTGGAGGGAACATATGGCTATGTCATTTGTAGGTGAAGTAGGTGGATGTTGTAGGTGAAGTAGGTGGATGTTGTAGGTGAAGTGGATGTTGTAGGTGAAGTAGGTGGATGTTGTAGGTGAAGTAGGTGGATGTTGTAGGTGAAGTAGGTGGATGATATGTTAAGTGATAAGTGATAAGTGATATGATATGTGGTTATGATATGATAAGTGGTTAAGTGGTGATGATAAGTGATAAGTGATTAAGTGATATGATATGTGGTGATGATAAGTGATAAGTGCATGTGGGTTAACTAATGAAGGAAATGCATGTGCAATGACAATGTGTTAGAATGGATGTGTGTTATGCATGGCATGATTGGGATTAGGAAAGGTTTAAATGTCCTAAAACTAAAGAGAACAAGGTTCCAACACTTTGGCTCCAATTAGGTCTTCAATTTCGTCCAACACTTTGGCTTCAAGCATAAGCTATCCGTCCTTAGCCCAAAAGTGCTCCAAAAGTCTCCAAAATGCATCTTTTTGCTCCTTTAGCCCTTTGGACCTACAAACACACGAAAATAGCTTAAAGTACTAAAATAACTAAAGAAACATAACGTAAATGCACGAGAACAAGCCATTTAAGTCGCATGAATATGCTCCTATCAAATACCCCCACACTTATCTTTTGCTAGTCCTCGAGCAAAACAGAAAGAAAAACAAAACAAAACCAAACGAAACAAAACAAGTAAAACACAACCTAAACCTTCCAACAACCGTCTTAGGGATTTCCAAAGCACATGACAAGTTAAAAATCATCATTCCCACAGATTTTTGCCATCATTACACTTAAGTACATTCTTAATCATAGTCACCACATACTAGTTCACAATTAAGCATTTAAAACACATTTCGAATGTAGTAACATGCCTTAGAGAAATTGCTCAAATCCTTACAAGATATGCACTTGTTTTTCACACAGATTTTCTGACTACACACCCTACACTAGTTATATGTGAGAAGATTGATGTAAACATGTAGACGAACACTCACATATGTTATAACAAGGAAAGCATTTTCTGGATTTACGATAATGACATGAATATGATCTCATGAATGGAATGCTACTACTTAGAATGAGAACCAGTGATTCCATAAGCTCATATCAATTTCAAACTCCACATTATTGAACACATAACGATCAAGATAGAAGTCAAAGGGGTGTAACGGGGCTAAAGGTATTTGGCTAACAAAGAAGGTATATGGAAAACAAAGGTTCTTAAAGAAATAGCGAGCAAAGCATTTGAATTAACGTAGAATTCACTTTTGAATGAAAACTCAACTTTTGAACAACAAGGGGGAACAAGCTCTTTTTTTTTTTTTTCTTTCTTTCTTTTCTCTTCTTTTCTGTTTTTCTTTTTCATATGTTTTTCACAATTTTTTTTTTTTCTTTTCTTTTGACTCTCAAAACATACAAACTTAAGAACAAACTTTTACTCCCCCACACTCATTTTCTTGCAAAATGTACTCAAAAGGAATTCATTTAAGTCATGCTCACTATCTTTTAAGAACAAGGGTACGGATGGTCCTAATCTAGGCTAGGTAAGGGGTGATATGGTTAGCAAAGAAAATAGGTTAAACGAGGCTCAACGGTGTTAAGACTTACAATATATACGAAATATGGGAAGTAAGGCTATTTGGCTATGGTGGCAACTACACAACTTCATCTTGATATATGTTATGCAACTCAATATCATGCTTTGAATGAAACGGATATAAGTTCTAGCATTTAGTTCTATCATGATACAATTGCATTCTAAGTAGCAACCAAGCAAGGAATAATGAGATCATTCAACAACTTTAGAAAACAAAGAATCACAGAAAATAACTCTCCAAAGAAGGTAATGGCTCGAGTCTCACAGGGTTGTAGCGTTTGTTTGAGTTCCTTCCTTCAAGCATGTTACAAAAACGAATTTTTCTTTTATGATTGCATGTGAAGTCATACATTATAACCATAACTAAGCATAAACCAAGAGTAAATCAAACTTTTCTCTATGTTTATAACTCTTTTTAACAATCATGCAATTACAAACCAAATCCTTATCATTGTGTTGGAAGGTACCCTAAGACACAAACTCACAAAAACGACTCAAAACACTCTTTTTAGGCTTTTCAAAACAATTTTTCAAATTTTTATGTGCTTTTCGGAGTTATAAAAACAAAACATCCTAAAACACTCTAAAACAACTTAAAAACACCTTAAAACAGCAAGGAACAACATTTGAAGTTATGGGTGATAAAATCCCACGAATTTGCATTAACAACATTAGTTACCCCCCCCACACTTAAATCAAACATTGTCCTCAATGTTTTAAGCATAGATTCACACAAAACATAAGTAAACACACAAACAACAACTAAACATACTAAACATGGCAGAATGTAATTAACAAAGAGAAGAGTTTAGGGACGCAAATCTGGTTATGGAGTGTAAATTCCCTCTTCTCTTTGTTGATTGCATTGAGGCTTGATCTTGATGATTCCACAGGCTTACTCTCGAACTGGTTTCCGCCCATCATTGATTTTCCTTTGTGCTACTTCTTGAACTGGGCAGCAGGATGGTTCTTTTGGTCTCCCCCGAAGGTCTGAGCTTACCCTTTTGGTCTGTTTCTTTGTTCAATCTTTCCAATTCGTATTGAAAAGGGTTGGAGGATAACTCAGCCTATGTTTGTCTCCACATGCTTCAATGTATCATTTTCACTTGCCTTACTCGCTCTCCTTTGCAGAAGTGGTCCCTTCTCCGGAAGTGTATCAACCGTTGAAGATGACTACTCGAGAGCAACGCTAGGTAAGCAATCAGGAATAGATTCCAGGCAGTTGGCTCCAGATCGGAAGATTGACTCCAAGTGCCGGCTGATTGCTTCTTTTACTTTGCCATGCGAGTAAGAACAAGGACAAAGAAAAAGACAGGGAAAGAGCATGATATGAGATACTTTTGCTTTTGACCTTGATGATATGAGATACCTTTGCTTTGAAGAAGCGGTGAATGAATCAGCACATGCTTCAATCCGCCGTTTCCTCCTGGGTCATATGTACTCCAGGCATCTGGTATCATCTTTGGGGAAGAAGAAAGAATTGAGTATTTTGAAAGGCTTTGCTGGGAGTGCGCCCTCAGAGGTGAGGGAGAGTTGGGCATTTTCTTCAGGTTTGCCCTGCCATAAAAGACGAAGGTCGACATATATAGAGATAATATCAAGTGGTGGTACTTTTTACCCTTGTCGACAAACGTTTTGATCCCGCAATTCCGGCTTTTTGAAATAGTGGCGCCTCTTCGATCTTTGAATACGCCTCTTCGATTTCTGAGCAGGCGCCCCTTCGATTTCTGAACGACGCCCCTTCTCTTTCTGAACGACACGTGGTAGTGCAGATGCGGCTCCTTTTGACAAAGCTGCACGCGTTTTCTGAAAAGCAGAGAAAGCGTCGCCGAACTTTGCGCTTGTCGGCTAAAGACGTGTAGTTGCGATGATGGCCTCCACGTGTTTTCAGCTTTGTCAGAAATCTTTTGACAAAGTTGAACGCGTTTTCTGAAAAGCCGAGGGAGCGTCGCCTAACTTACGCCGGAAAATCCGGATCTTTGAATCGGTGGACGCGTCGCCTTGGCATTTTATAGAGCTATCGATCACCGCCAACATACACACTCTGAAGATTTCCCATTCCTGAAACTCGACTCCGGCCCTTTGTGAAATTTTTAACTCCATCCACCCCTTCTCTTTGAACACTTTTGAAAAAAATGGCAAACTCATCGAACCTTAGCTTAGATTTGAGTCTCAGCAGCGATCCGGTTGCGCCCCGTCAAGGTAATGTATGGCGCCCTTCTTTTTTATCTTCTAACGGTCCTCTTTCAGGTGAAGACTCTGTGATGCAGGACGCCACAACAGCTACAATAGTAGCTAAAAACCTCCTCACTCCAAAAGATAGTAGGCTGCTGTCAGGACGGTCCGATGAGTTGGCCGTTCAAGAGTCCCTCGCACTTAGTGTTCAGTGTGCGAGCTCTGTGTCCAACATGGGCCTACGCCTGCTTGCTCGGTCCCGCCAAGTGGAATCGTTGATGGCAGAGGTGGAAAGTCTTAAGCAGGAAATCAAACAGCTTAAGTACGAGAATAGAAGTTTGCATGTGCTTGCAAATAACTATTCGGCGGGCATGAAGAGGAAGCTTGATGAGCTGCAAGAATCTGAGGGTCGAATTCACAGTGACCGTCAAAGGCTTGCGTCTTATCTCCAGAGGCACCTTTTTCCTGGGTCATCCAGCGCTTGGCCAAGTATTAAGGCCTGGAATGCTCTAGCTCCGATGCCTCCCGCTCCGATGCCTTCCGCTTCGATGCCTCCCGCTTCTATGCCTCCCGCTTCTGCGCCTTCCGCTTCTGCGCCTCGTAGTGGGACTTCACGCAAACAACCTTTGTGAAGCTCCACCTTTCTCCATGTTTAGTATCTTTCTTTTTTTTTTTTTCTCTTTTTTTTTTTTTTTTTTTTTTTTTTTTTTATTTTTTTTTTTATATTTTTTTTTTTTTATTAACATAAATAAAATCAAACGGCATGGAATTGGTCCTTGAATGGAAGGTGATACTTGAAGTGAACCGGCATTGGTTTGAATTCTAGTGTAGGTGCCTGATTCAAAAAAAATAGCAAGTTAGTATAAAATCTAATGGAATTTGGAAAAAAATACTTACTTGTTTTGTCCGACAAGAACTCAATGACAAATACCACTCCTTTGAAAGTTTCAGGGATATTGGACTTGGCCAGATTGCAAGTGATGGTTATTACTTGTCCAATGTCATCAAATTTAACTTTTTTGGATTTTGTGGTTTCAAGAACGTCCTCTTTGATGGATTCATGACATTCCCTACTTGTCACCTTTGGAAGGGCTTCCAAGATGTCTTTTTCACCTTCTTCTTCCTTGGAAGTCATGAATCTGCAAGGAATAGGGTTAAAAATAATGAAATTTGGAACAACCATACCTGTATTAGATGGCATAGGAGCAATAGGAGCCTCCGGTAAAGGTGTTTCCACCCTTTCCGTGGGTTGGGTGTATTCCTCTTCCTTGTGATTTGATTTTGATGGTTGAGGGTCCGTTCCAACCTCCTTGTCACTGCTCAACATGATTTCCTTGGCAGTTTCAAATTCTCCCTTCTGATTTGCAATGGTTGAACTAGGGAGTTCGCCTTGGTCGCAAAATTGGCGCCGTTGCCGGGGATTAGGAGGGATTGTTAATCACTTGGATTTGACTCAAAAACGTAAAATAACAATATGAAACACTATACTAGACTCAAAGAATGCAAAACTAAACTTTAAAACACTAAAACAAACCAAAAGACTCAAAACAACACAAACACACTCAAATCTGCCTAAAAACCACTTTCTGGGCAGATTTGAGCACAAACACAAATTTGGACGAATTTGTTTAACAAATTGAATCAAAACACTTATAAACACAAACTAAAAGTATTTCTAACTAATCTAACACTTTAAAATAAATGGGGATTGAGGTTTGGACGAAAATAAACTAAATGGACAGATTCTAATTAAAACAGATTATAAAAACGAAATTGACGAAATGGAATGAATGGATGATAGAATAGCTAAGGGGGTCATCTCCACATATGTTACACTTGCATAATAAAAAGATTTCCAGTTGATCTTTCGATAAATTATGAAACTCATCACCCCGGGTTAATTAGGTCCGCTTAAATTAACCGTCAAGTTTTCCTTAAGTTAATGAATTGGATGGGTTAGCGCAACGCAATTCACAACATTCTCCAAAAGTCCTTTACGTGAACAGCACAATAAAGATACAATCAAAGATCATTAAGCATTATGAAAACTATAAGTGTTGACGAGGCATTCGTTACTATGATGAGCATGAAACTCGTGCCAAGAATTCATTTAATGCGATTGTTTATAAGCAACCTCCACTACTTGTGAATATAAGTTCATAACGATTAGGTGAAAATCACTTATATTCTAGCGTCATATTCATGCATGAAAATTAAGCGCGCATTCTTAATAAACATACATAAATAAGTTATCAATCAAACGGTTAAACAAATTGAATCAACAACTTATGAAATGCAATTAGAAGTAATCAAATCAAAATGCAAGCATAAACATATATTTCGAATCACCCCCCTAGCTAAAGGGGGTTTAGTTTATTATAACTTTGAAATCAAAGAAATACCTAAACATTCCAACAACTCAAACTTGAATTGTATGAACGTTTAGGCACTCTTCTCTTCCATTCCTCATACGTACAAACAAAGAGAATTGAATTTAAACATTGAAATCAAAGAAACACCTAAACATTCCAACAACTCAAACTTGAATTGTATGAACGTTTAGGCACTCTTCTCTTCCTCGTTGTTGTAGCACAAGGTCTAAGGATAGTTTGATGGTGTGAATGGTTTGGGGAGTGGTGTTTGGATTAATAGGGAAATGGAAAAATGGTGTTTGGATTACAAGGGAAATGGAAAAATGGTGTGTTGTGTATGAAAAATGAGATGTCCATGAATGAATGAATGCAAGGGTATTTATAGGAGTAGTGGAGGGAACATATGGCTATGTCATTTGTAGGTGAAGTAGGTGGATGTTGTAGGTGAAGTAGGTGGATGTTGTAGGTGAAGTAGGTGGATGTTGTAGGTGAAGTAGGTGGATGATATGTTAAGTGATAAGTGATAAGTGATATGATATGTGGTTATGATATGATAAGTGGTTAAGTGGTGATGATAAGTGATAAGTGATTAAGTGATATGATATGTGGTGATGATAAGTGATAAGTGCATGTGGGTTAACTAATGAAGGAAATGCATGTGCAATGACAATGTGTTAGAATGGATGTGTGTTATGCATGGCATGATTGGGATTAGGAAAGGTTTAAATGTCCTAAAACTAAAGAGAACAAGGTTCCAACACTTTGGCTCCAATTAGGTCTTCAATTTCGTCCAACACTTTGGCTTCAAGCATAAGCTATTGATAGGAGCATATTTATGCGACTTAAATGGCTTGTTCTCGTACATTTACGTTATGTTTCTTTAGTTATTTTAGTACTTTAAGCTATTTTCGTGTGTTTGTAGGTCCAAAGGGCTAAAGGAACAAAAAGATGCATTTTGGAGACTTTTGGAGCACTTTTGGGCTAAGGACGGATAGCTTATGCTTGAAGCCAAAGTGTTGGACGAAATTGAAGACCTAATTGGAGCCAAAGTGTTGGAACCTTGTTCTCTTTAGTTTTAGGACATTTAAACCTTTCCTAATCCCAATCATGCCATGCATAACACACATCCATTCTAACACATTGTCATTGCACATGCATTTCCTTCATTAGTTAACCCACATGCACTTATCACTTATCATCACCACATATCATATCACTTAATCACTTATCACTTATCATCACCACTTAACCACTTATCATATCATAACCACATATCATATCACTTATCACTTATCACTTAACATAACATCCACCTACTTCACCTACAACATCCACTTCACCTACAACATCCACCTACTTCACCTACAACATCCACCCACTTCACCTACAACATCCACCTACTTCACCTACAACATCCACCTACTTCACCTACAACATCCACCTACTTCACCTACAAATGACATAGCCATATGTTCCCTCCACTACTCCTATAAATACCCTTGCATTCATTCATTCATGGACATCTCATTTCATACACAACAAACCATCTTTCCATTTCCATCACTCCTCACTCCATTCCACACTTCCATTCCCCTTCCACTTCTCCACCACTCCTCTTCCATTCCACACTTCCATCCCCCAAACCAATTATCCCTAGACCTTATGCTACAATAAAGAGGAAGAGAAGAGAGCCTAAACGTTCATACAATTCAAGTTTGAGTTGTTGGAATGTTTAGGCGTTTCTTTGATTTCAATGTTTAATTTCAATTCTCTTTGTTTTGTATGAGGAACTAAACCCCCCTTTAGCTAGGGGGTGATTCGAAATATATGTTTATGCTTGCATTTTGATTTGATTACTTCTAATTACGTTTCATAAGTTGTGAATTCAATTTGTTTAACTGTTTTATTGATAACCTATTTATGTATGTTTATTGAGAGTGCACACTTAATTTTCATGCATGAATTTGACGCTAGAATATAAGTGAATTTCACCTAATCGTTATGAACTTATATTCACAAGTAGTGGAGGTTGCTTATAAACAATCGCGTTAAACGAATTCTTGGCATAAGTTTCATGCAATCATAGTAACGAATGCCTCGTCAACACTTATAGTTTTCAAAGAACTTAATAATTCTTGCTTGTATCTCTATTATGCAATTCATGTAGGGAACTTGTGAGGAATGCTTTGGGTTGTCGTATGCAATCATCCAATTCATTAACTTAAGGAAAACTTGACGGTTAATTTAAGCGGACCTAATTAACTTGGAGTGTTGAGAATTAATGATTTATTGAAATGCAATTGGAAATCGTTTTATTATGCAAGTATAACATGTATGGAGATGAACCCCTTAGCTAGCATTCATCCATTCAATTCCATCACATTCATATTTACATTCTGTCTAGTTTATTAACTTGTTTCGTTATTTCAATTTTCGTAAAACCTAAACCCCCCTTTACTTTCTTGTTCTTTAATGCTTAGAATCTGTTTAGTTTATGTTTTAAAGTATTTTTAAATTCTTTGAGTCTAGTTTAGTGTTTTATATTGTGTTTTTATGTTTTTGAGTCAAATCGAAGTGATTAACAATCCCTCCTAATCCCCGGTCCAGAACGATCCCTACTTGCACCTATACTACAATTGATAAAAAGAGGGTTTAATTTGTGTGCGTATAAACCACCGCATCAAATTTTGGCGCCGTTGCCGGGGATTAGAAAATTTGCTAATCCCTTGGATTGTTTGTTTCTGTATTGTCTTTTAGATTTAGTTTTTATTTGTGTTTTGTTTGTTAAGAACAACATGGCACTTGATAACGCTTCTCTTTTGTCACAGCTCATGGAAAGGTCCCAAATGCAAAGAGTTGATATATCTAATCTTCAATCAAGGAATAACATGTTTTCCAATACTTACAATTCGGATTGGAGTGATCATTCAAACTCTATGTGGTGGGAACCTCAAAATGCTCAACAAGGAGGATATTGGCAGCCACCACAACCTTATATTCAATATGCCCAACCAAACTCAAGTTCGTCAATAGATTATAATCAAAAGGTTAATGAATTAATTTGTTTGGTGCAGGGCTCACAAATTCAAGACAATGAGGCTCAACAAGAAGGATATTGGCAGCCATATGAGGAGTTCTATTCAACGCCTATGCAGCCACCACAAAGGTTGGACCACTTGGATAAGCAAATTGGGCAGATCGCGGAGTTCGTAGGACAGTTTCGAGACCAAGGCGAACTCCCTAGTTCAACCATTGCAAATCCGAAGGGAGAATTTGAAACTGCCAAGGAAATCATGTTGAGAAGTGACAAGGAGGTTGGAACGGACCCTCAACCATCAAAATCAAATCACAAGGAAGAGGAACACACCCAACCCACGGAAAGGGTGGAAACACCTTTACCGGAGGCACCTATTGCTCCTATGCCATCTAATACAGGTATGGTTGTTCCAAATTTCATTATTTTTAACCCCGTTCCAATAAGTATGCCTATTCCTTGCAGATTCATGACTTCCAAGGAAGAAGAAGGTGAAAAAGACATCTTGGAAGCCCTTTCAAAGGTGACAAGTAGGGAATGTCATGAATTCATCAAAGAGGACGTTCTTGAAACCACAAAATCCAAAGAAGTTAAATTTGATGACATTGGACAAGTCATAACCATCACTTGCAATCTGGCCAAGTCCAATATCCCTGAAACTTTCAAAGGAGTGGTGTTTGTCATTGAGTTCTTATCGGACAAAACAAGTAAGTTTTTTTTTCCAAATTCCATTAGATTTTATACTAACTTGCTATTTTTTTTGAATCAGGCACCTACACTAGAATTCAAACCACTGCCGGTTCACTTCAAGTATCACTTTCCATTCAAGGACCAATTCCATGCCGTTTGATTTTATTTATGTTAATAAAAAAAAAAAAAAAAAAAAAAAAAAAAGAAAAAAAAAAAAAAAGAAAGATACTAAACATGGAGAAAGGTGGAGCTTCACAAAGGTTGTTTGCGTGAAGCCCCACTACGAGGCGCAGAAGCGGAAGGCATAGAAGCGGGAGGCATAGAAGCGGGAGGCATCGGAGCGGAAGCCATCGGAGCGGGAGGCATCGGAGCTAGAGCATTCCAGGCCTCAATACTTGGCCAAGCGCTGGATGACCCAGGAAAAAGGTGCCTCTGGAGATAAGACGCAAGCCTTTGACGGTCACTGTGAATTCGACCCTCAGATTCTTGCAGCTCATCAAGCTTCCTCTTCATCCCCGACAAATAGTTATTTGCAAGCACATGCAAACTTCTATTCTCGTACTTAAGCTGCTGGATCTCTTGCTTAAGTCTTTCCACCTCTGCCATCAACGATTCCACTTGGCGGGACCGAGCAAGCAGGCGTTGGCCCATGTTGGACACAGAACTCGCACACTGAACACTAAGTGCGAGGGACTCTTGAACGGCCAACTCATCGGACCGTCCTGACAGCAGCCTACTATCTTTTGGAGTGAGGAGGTTTTTAGCTACTATTGTAGCTGTTGTGGCGTCCTGCATCACAGAGTCTTCACCTGAAAGAGGACCGTTAGAAGATAAAAAAGAAGGGCGCCATACATTACCTTGACGGGGCGCAACCGGATCGCTGCTGAGACTCAAATCTAAGCTAAGGTTCGATGAGTTTGCCATTTTTTTTCAACGATGTTCAAAGAGAAGGGGTGGATGGAGTTAAAATTTCACAAAGGGCCGGAGTCGAGTTTCAGGAATGGGAAATCTTCAGAGTGTGTGTGTTGGGGTGATTGATAGCTCTATAAAAAGCCAAGACGACGCGTCCACCGATTCAAAGAGCCGGATTTTCCGGCGTAATTTAGGCGACGCCCCCTCGGCTTTTCAAGAAAACGCGTTCAACTTTGTCAAAAGATTTCTGACAAAGCTGAAAACACGTGGAGGCCATCATCGCATCTACACATCTTTAGCCGACAAGCGCAAAGTTCGGCGACGCTTTCTCTGCTTTTCAGAAGACGCGTGCAGCTTTGTCAAAAGGAGCCGCATCTGCACTACCACGTGTCGTTCAGAAAGCGAAGGGGCGTCGTTCAGAAATCGAAGGGGCGCCTGCTCAGAAATCGAAGAGGCGTATTCAAAGATCGAAGAGGCGCCACTATTTCAAAGAGCCGGATTTGCGGGATCAAAACGTTTGTCGACAAGGGTAAAAAGTACCACCACTTGATATTATCTCTATATATGTCGACCTTCGTCTTTTATGGCAGGGCAAACCTGAAGAAAATGCCCAACTCTCCCTCACCTCTGAGGGCGCACTCCCAGCAAAGCCTTTCAAAATACTCAATTCTTTCTTCTTCCCCAAAGATGATACCAGATGCCTGGAGTACATATAACCCAGGAGGAAACGGCGGATTGAAGCATGTGCTGATTCATTCACCGCTTCTTCAAAGCAAAGGTATCTCATATCATCAAGGTCAAAAGCAAAAGTATCTCATATCATGCTCTTTCCCTGTCTTTTTCTTTGTCCTTGTTCTTACTTGCATGGCAAAGTAAAAGAAGCAATCAGCCGGCACTTGGAGTCAGTCTTCCGATCTGGAGCCAACTGCCTGGAATCTATTCCTGATTGCTTACCTAGCGTTGCTCTCGAGTAGTCATCTTCAACGGTTGTTACACTTCCAGAGAAGGGACCACTCCTGCAAAGATTGAACAAAGAAACAGATAACAGGAGGAAGCTCAGACCTTCGGGGGAAACCAAAAGAACCATCCTGCTGCCCAGTTCAAGAAGTAGCACAAAGGAAAATCAACGATGGGCAGAAACCAGTTCAAGAGTAAGCTTGTGGAATCACAAAGATCAAAGCCTCAATGCAATCACCAAGGAGAAGAGGGAATTTACACTCCATAACCAGATTTGCGTCCCTAAACTCTTCTCTTTGTTAATTACATTATGCCATGTTTAATATGTTTAGTTGCTTTTTGTGTGTTTACTTATGTTTTGTGTGAATCTATGCTTAAAACATTGAGGACAATGTTTGATTTAAGTGTGGGGGGGTAACTAAAGTGTTTTGATGCAAATTCGTAGGGTTTTATCCACCATAACTTCTAATGTTGTTCCTTGCTGTTTTAAGGTGTTTTTAAGTTGTTTTAGAGTGTTTTAGTGTGTTTTGTTTTATAATTCGAAAATTCCATAAAAATTTGAAAAATTGTTTTGAAAAACCCAAAAAGAGTTGTTTTAAAAGTCGTTTTTGTGTGTTTGTGTCTTAGGGTACCTTCCAACACAATGATAAGGATTTGGTTTATAATTGCATGACGGTTAGAAAAAGTTATAAACATAGAGAGAAGTTTGATTTACTCTTGGTATATGCTTGGTTATGGTTATAATGTATGACTTCACATGCAATCATAAAAGAAAAATTCGTTTTTGTAACATGCTTGAAGGAAGAAACTCAAACAAACGCTACATCCCTATGAGACTCGAGCCATTACTTTCTTTGGAGAGTTATTTTCTGTGATTCTTTATTTTCTAAAGTTGTTGCATGATCTCATTATTCCTTGCTTGGTTGCTACTTAGAATGCAATTGTATCATGATAGAACTAAATGCTAGAACTCATGCCCATTTCATTCAAAGCATGTTATTGATTTGCATAACACATATTCAAGAAGAAGTTGTGTAGTGACCACCACCATAGCCAAATAGCCTTACTTCCCATACTTCGTATATGTTGTAAGTTTTAACCCCGTTGAGCCTCGTTTTGCCTTTATTCCTTGTTTACCCACATCACCCCTTACCTAGCTTAGAGTAGGACTTTCCTATACCCTTGTTCTTAAAGTTTAGTGAGCATGACTTAAATGAATTCCTTTTGAGTTACATTATGAAAGAAAATAAGTGTGGGGGAGAGAATGTTTAAGTGTTTATGTTTTGAGATTCAAAAGAAAAGAAAAAGAAAAAAAAAAAAAAAAAAAAAAAAAAGAAAAAAGAAAGAAAGAAAGAAAAAAGAGCTTAAAAAAAAAAATGAAAATAAGTGAAAATGAACTCACGAGCGTTGATGGTTGAAGAAAGGGTCCAAAAAAAAATGAATATGGCCCTAAGTTCTGTGTAATTCCCCCTTGGGTGATCAAAGTTGACTTCTGCATTCTAAAGGAAATTCTAAGTGCCTAATTCAATACTTTGCTCACTATTGCTTGAAGAACGTTTGTTATCCTTACCTTTCATTTTTAGCCAATTACCCCAAGCCCCGTTACAACCCTTGACTTCTATATTGAGTGTTATGTATTTCAATTGTGGAGTTTGAACTTGGTATGAGCTTATGGTGTCACTGGTTCTCGCGTCTAAGTAGTAGCATTCCATTCATGAGATCATATCTAAACATGCTTATTAACTCCAGAAAATGCTTTCCTTATTATAACATATGTGAGTGTTCGTCTACATGTTTACATCAATCTTCTCACATATACCTAGTGCAGGGTGTGTAGTCAGAAAATCTGTGTGAAAAACGAGAGTACATCTAGTAAGAAATTGAGGGAATTCTCTAAGGCATGTTACTACATTCAAAACATGGTTTTAAATGCTTAATTGTGAACTAGTATGTGGTGACTATGATTAAGAATGTACTTAAGTGTAAAGATGGCTCAAATCTGTAAGAATAATGATTTTTAACTTGTCATGTGCATTGGAAGTCCCTGATACGATTGTTGGAAGGTGTAGGTTGTGTTTTGTTCTTTTTGTTTTGTTTTTCTGTTTTGCTCGAGGACTAGCAAAAGCTAAGTGTGGGGGTATTTGATAGGAGCATATTTATGCGACTTAAATGGCTTGTTCTCGTACATTTACGTTATGTTTCTTTAGTTATTTTAGTACTTTAAGCTATTTTCGTGTGTTTGTAGGTCCAAAGGGCTAAAGGAACAAAAAGATGCATTTTGGAGACTTTTGGAGCACTTTTGGGCTAAGGACGGATAGCTTATGCTTGAAGCCAAAGTGTTGGACGAAATTGAAGACCTAATTGGAGCCAAAGTGTTGGAACCTTGTTCTCTTTAGTTTTAGGACATTTAAACCTTTCCTAATCCCAATCATGCCATGCATAACACACATCCATTCTAACACATTGTCATTGCACATGCATTTCCTTCATTAGTTAACCCACATGCACTTATCACTTATCATCACCACATATCATATCACTTAATCACTTATCACTTATCATCACCACTTAACCACTTATCATATCATAACCACATATCATATCACTTATCACTTATCACTTAACATAACATCCACCTACTTCACCTACAACATCCACTTCACCTACAACATCCACCTACTTCACCTACAACATCCACCCACTTCACCTACAACATCCACCTACTTCACCTACAACATCCACCTACTTCACCTACAACATCCACCTACTTCACCTACAAATGACATAGCCATATGTTCCCTCCACTACTCCTATAAATACCCTTGCATTCATTCATTCATGGACATCTCATTTCATACACAACAAACCATCTTTCCATTTCCATCACTCCTCACTCCATTCCACACTTCCATTCCCCTTCCACTTCTCCACCACTCCTCTTCCATTCCACACTTCCATCCCCCAAACCAATTATCCCTAGACCTTATGCTACAATAAAGAGGAAGAGAAGAGAGCCTAAACGTTCATACAATTCAAGTTTGAGTTGTTGGAATGTTTAGGCGTTTCTTTGATTTCAATGTTTAATTTCAATTCTCTTTGTTTTGTATGAGGAACTAAACCCCCCTTTAGCTAGGGGGTGATTCGAAATATATGTTTATGCTTGCATTTTGATTTGATTACTTCTAATTACGTTTCATAAGTTGTGAATTCAATTTGTTTAACTGTTTTATTGATAACCTATTTATGTATGTTTATTGAGAGTGCACACTTAATTTTCATGCATGAATTTGACGCTAGAATATAAGTGAATTTCACCTAATCGTTATGAACTTATATTCACAAGTAGTGGAGGTTGCTTATAAACAATCGCGTTAAACGAATTCTTGGCATAAGTTTCATGCAATCATAGTAACGAATGCCTCGTCAACACTTATAGTTTTCAAAGAACTTAATAATTCTTGCTTGTATCTCTATTATGCAATTCATGTAGGGAACTTGTGAGGAATGCTTTGGGTTGTCGTATGCAATCATCCAATTCATTAACTTAAGGAAAACTTGACGGTTAATTTAAGCGGACCTAATTAACTTGGAGTGTTGAGAATTAATGATTTATTGAAATGCAATTGGAAATCGTTTTATTATGCAAGTATAACATGTATGGAGATGAACCCCTTAGCTAGCATTCATCCATTCAATTCCATCACATTCATATTTACATTCTGTCTAGTTTATTAACTTGTTTCGTTATTTCAATTTTCGTAAAACCTAAACCCCCCTTTACTTTCTTGTTCTTTAATGCTTAGAATCTGTTTAGTTTATGTTTTAAAGTATTTTTAAATTCTTTGAGTCTAGTTTAGTGTTTTATATTGTGTTTTTATGTTTTTGAGTCAAATCGAAGTGATTAACAATCCCTCCTAATCCCCGGTCCAGAACGATCCCTACTTGCACCTATACTACAATTGATAAAAAGAGGGTTTAATTTGTGTGCGTATAAACCACCGCATCAGCTATCCGTCCTTAGCCCAAAAGTGCTCCAAAAGTCTCCAAAATGCATCTTTTTGCTCCTTTAGCCCTTTGGACCTACAAACACACGAAAATAGCTTAAAGTACTAAAATAACTAAAGAAACATAACGTAAATGCACGAGAACAAGCCATTTAAGTCGCATGAATATGCTCCTATCAAAAACCGAGTCCAATTCCTGTTTCGACTAACAAGTTGTTACCTTCAGTGATTCAGGCACCCATTCTTGAGCTTAAACCATTGCCGGATCATTTGAAGTATGTCTATTTGGGAGACAATGAGACGTTGCCTGTCATAGTTTCCTTATCCCTCACAGCAATGGAGGAGGAGAAATTGATTCGGGTGTTGAAAGAACACAAGACGGCCATAGGATGGACCTTGGCCGACATAAAGGGTATTAGTCCTACAACTTGCATGCATCGCATACTTTTAGAGGAGGGGGCTAAACCAACCAGAGAGGCTCAACGCCGGCTCAACCCTCCAATGATGGAAGTTGTGAAAAAGGAGATTATCAAGCTTCTAGATTGTGGGGTGATCTATCCTATCTCGGATAGCCGTTGGGTTTCACCGGTTCAAGTTGTGCCAAAGAAATCCGGAGTGACTGTGGTGAAGAATGAAGAAGATGAACTTGTGCCTACACGCATTCAAACCGGTTGGAGGGTGTGCATTGACTATAGAAAGCTAAATGCCGCAACAAGGAAAGATCACTTCCCTTTGCCATTCATTGATCAAATGCTTGAAAGGTTAGCCGGTCATTCTTTTTATTGCTTTCTTGATGGTTATTCGGGTTATAATCAAATTGTCATAACGCCGGATGATCAAGAAAAGACCACCTTTACTTGTCCATTTGGTACTTTTGCATATCGTCGTATGCCATTTGGTTTATGCAATGCACCGGCCACTTTCCAACGATGCATGGTAAGTATCTTCTCTGATTATGTTGAAAAGATAATTGAAGTATTTATGGACGATTTTAGTGTGTTTGGAGACTCATTTGATGCTTGTTTGCATAATCTCACTTTAATCTTGAAAAGATGCATGGAAACTAACCTTGTTTTGAATTGGGAAAAATGTCATTTTATGGTTAAACAAGGTATAGTTTTGGGTCATATCATCTCTGAAAAAGGAATTGAAGTTGATAAGTCTAAAATAGATCTTGTACGTCACTTACCCTCTCCTGCGTCGGTTAGAGGGGTCCGTTCTTTTCTTGGCCATGCAGGATTCTATCGACGATTTATCAAGGACTTTTCCAAGATTGCACAACCCCTATGCCGCCTACTCCAAAAGGATGTGTCTTTTGAGTTCAACGAGGCGTGTGAGAAGGCATTCAAGCATCTAAAAGACTTACTCACCACGGCACCCATCATAACTCCCCCGGATTGGTCCATTCCCTTTGAATTGATGTGTGATGCATCGGATTATGCACTTGGGGCTGTTTTGGGTCAAAGGAAAAATAAACAGCCACATGTTATTTATTATGCTTCACGCACTTTAAATGATGCTCAATTGAATTATTCTACAACCGAAAAAGAACTTTTGGCGGTTGTATTTGCTTTAGATAAGTTTAGATCATATCTTCTTGGTACTAAAGTAATTGTTTTCACTGACCATGCAGCCTTGAAGTATCTTCTCACCAAAAAGGAGGCTAAGCCAAGACTCATTCGTTGGATGCTCCTACTTCAAGAGTTCGATCTTGAAATCCGAGACAAGAAAGGGTGTGAAAACGTGGTGGCTGACCACCTAAGTAGAATGGTGCGTGAGGAAGAGTCCACCCCCATTTTAGAAACGTTTCCGGATGAGCAACTTCTGTCCATTGAGGTAAGAACCCCTTGGTATGCCGATTTGGTCAATTTCTTGGTGTCTAAGCAAGTTCCTAGTACCCTAAACAAGTTCCAACGTGATAAACTTGTTCATGATGCACGTTTTTATGTTTGGGATGATCCATATTTATGGAAATTCTGCCCAGATCAGATTGTTCGTAGATGTGTGCCCGAATCTGAATTTAATTCCATTCTTACATTCTGCCATACTTATGCATGTGGGGGACATTTTGGCACCCAAAGGACAGCCCTAAAGGTGTTACAATCTGGATTTTATTGGCCTAATCTCTTTAAAGATGCTAAAATGTTTTGTGTAACATGCGATAAGTGTCAAAGAACAGGTAACATAGGGCCTAAGGACCAAATGCCGCAACAATCTCTCTCCTTTGTGGAAATTTTTGATGTTTGGGGTATTGATTTCATGGGCCCCTTCCCTCCATCTTTTGGTTTCACTTATATCTTGCTAGCTGTCGATTATGTTTCCAAATGGGTGGAAGCCAAAGCCACCCGTACTAACGATTCTAAGGTTGTTGCAGATTTTGTGAAATCTAATATTTTTGCTAGGTTTGGGATGCCACGAGTTTTAATTAGTGATGGGGGTTCTCACTTTCGTAACCGCACCATTGAAGCTTTGCTCAAGAAGTACAACGTTACTCATAAGGTTTCCACACCTTATCACCCTCAAACCAATGGGCAAGCGGAGGTTTCAAATAGGGAGATCAAACAAGTCCTAGAGAAAACCGTGGGACCCTCAAGAAGAGATTGGAGTTTGCGCTTGGACGATGCATTGTGGGCCTATCGTACGGCTTACAAAACTCCCCTTGGCATGTCACCTTTTCGGCTTATATATGGTAAGCCATGTCATTTGCCCGTTGAGTTAGAGCACAAGGCACATTGGGCTGTGAAAACCTTCAATTTGGACATAGACGCTGCTGGAGTTCATAGGAAGCTCCAATTAGATGAACTTGAGGAGATTAGGAACGAGGCTTACGAGAATGCTCGCATCTACAAGGACAAGACGAAGGCTTATCATGATAAGATGCTTCGTACCAAAACGTTCTCCAAGGGGCAGAAAGTGTTGCTTTTTGATTCAAGACTTCGGTTATTCCCTGGTAAGTTACGTTCTAAATGGATTGGACCTCTTGTTGTTACTAATGTTTTTCCTCATGGTGCAGTCCAAGTCCAAAGCTTAAAAAGTGGCCACGAGTTCAAGGTGAACGGACATAGATTGAAGCCATACTATGAGAACTTTGTGGAGCATGTCGTGGAGGAGATCCCACTCCATGCCGTGGGCTCCAATGGAGCATGAACGTGTCTTCGTCCGGCTGCAAGACGTTAAAGAAAGCGCTACTTGGGAGGCAACCCATGCAATTCAACAAAGGAAGCTCAAGGAATCACTCCAATTCCAGATTTGCGTTCCTAAACCCTTCACTTTGTTGTTTATTTCGAATCTGCCTATTTAGTTGTTTTACTTGCTGTTTGTGTGTTTCTTTGTGTTTTGTGTGATTTTATGCTTGAAACATTGAGGACAATGTTTGATTTAAGTGTGGGGGGGGTAACTAAGTGTTTTTGATGCAAAATCATGGGATTTTATCACCCCTTTACTTATAGACTTGTTCCTTGCTGTTTTTAAGTGTTTTTAAGCAGTTTTGGTCTGTTTTAGTGTGTTTTGACTTAAAAATTCGAAAATCCCATAAAAATTTGAAAAATTGTTTCAAAAAACCCAAAAAGAGTTGTTTTTGTGTCCTAGGGTACCTTCCAACACAATGATGAGGATTTGGTTTTAATTGCATGACTATTAAAGAATGTTGTAAACATGGCTGGAAGTTGATTTGTGCTTTGGTTTATGCTTGGTTATGGTTATAGCTTATGAATTCACATGTAATCACAAAAAGAGAAAATCAGTTTTTGTAACATGCTTGAAGGAAGAAACTCAAACTAAAGCTACATCCTTGTGAGACTTGAGCCTATAACGTTCTTTGGAGAGTATAAATCTGTGATTTCTTGTTTTCTAAAGTCGTTGCATGATCTCATAATTCTTTGCTTGGTTGCCTCTTGGAATGCATTTCATTATAGTTCCAAATACTAGAACTCATGCCCATTTCATTCAAAGCATGATATTGATTGCATAACATACAATAAGATGAAGTTGTTAGTCAAGCCAAAGCCAAAAAGCCTATCCCTTTTCACATGTATTGTAGGATTACCCCTTTTTGAGCCTTTTCAAGCTTATTTTCTTTGTTAGCCACATTATCCTTACCTAGCCTAGATTAGGACTTCCCATACCCTTGTTCTTAAAGGATAGTGAAGCATGATTTAGAATGAACTCCTTTTGATCAATATATTGCAGAAAATAAGTGTGGGGGAAGATAATAGGGCACGGCCAAAGAATGAAATAAAGAAAAAGAAAAAGAAAGAGAAAAAATTTCGTGGAAAATAAAAAGAAATTAGAAAAGTGTTGAAAAGAAAGAAAAAGAGTTGAAAAATAAGTGAGAATGATCTCACAAGTATTGGTTATTGAAGGAAGGGTCCAAAAGAGTGAATTTGACCCTAATTGTGCATGAATCTTCCCTTGTGTTTAAAAGTTGATTTCTGCCATTAAAAGTGAGTTTAGGTGTCAATTTCATTACTTTGCTTCCTATTGCTTTAAGAACCTTTGTTTTACTTTACCTTTCTTTGTTAAACCATTACCCTTAGCCCCGTTACAACCCTCAACTTCTATCTTGATGTTATGTGTTCAAATTTGTGGAGTTTGAATTTGGTATGAGCATATGGAATCACTGGTTCTCATTCTAAGTAGTAGCATTCCATTCATGAGATCATATTCATGTCATTGTCGTAAATCCAGAAAATGCTTTCTTTGATTTAACATATGTGAGTGTTAGAATTCATATTTACATCAATCTCCTCACATATACCTAGTGTAGGGCGTGGAGTTAGAAAATCTGTGTGAAAATTGAATGCATTCTAGTAAGGAATTGAGGGAATTCTCTAAGGCATGTTACTACATTCAAAATGATGTTTTAATTGATTAAATGTGAAATAATAAGTGGTAACTATGATTAAGTGTTTGTTGAAGTGTAAAGTAAGCTAAATGTTGTGGGAATGATGTTCTATATTGTGTCATGTTCGTTTGAAATCCCTGAGATACATGTTGGAAGGTTTAGAATGTGTTTTGGTTTGTTTTTAGTTTCTTTCGTTTTGTTTTGCTCGAGGACTAGCAAAAGCTAAGTGTGGGGGAATTTGATAGGAGCATATTTAGGCGACTTACTTAGCTTGTTTTCGTGCATTTATATTGTTAATTCATAGTTGTTTTAGTAGTTTAAGCCATTTTCGTGTGTTTTTAGGTTCATATGGCTAAGGAAGCAAAAAGATGCATTTTGGAGCATTTTGGAGCAAAATTGGACTTGGAATGGATAGCTTATGTTTGGAGCAAAAGGAATGGACGAAATTGAAGGATTCCTAATCCATATCAGCCACATGCACATTCAATCATTCACACCAAAACCTTGCACATGCTTTCCCATTTCATTATTCATTCTCTTTGCACCACCAATTCAGCCACATGCACCCTTTAATCATTCAACCATGCAGCCACACATTCACCCACATGCATTCCCCTTACAATTTCAGCCATCCCACTTCATCATTGCACATGCATTCACCCTTTAATCCATTGCAGCCACATGCACTCCCATTTTCTCCCAAAACATTGCACATGCATTTTCAGCTTTCCACCAAGTTCCTAGCTGTCATATTCCCTCTTTTTCACCTATAAATAAGCACCCATTGCAGCCACAAATCACTCACTCTTCCATATTCAGAAAACCATCTCATATTCACATTCATTCACGCCAGAAATTCATTCCCTCTCTCTAACACAGCCATACTCCACCATTCTTCATATTTTCTGCCCAAAAACACTCCTTGCCTTCCCCTACATCCATCCCTACCCTAAACACATCATTCTACATCATCCATAACCCCCAAAACTCACCAAAACCCCTTGTGCCGCAGCAACTAGAGGAGAAGAGGCCTAAACGTTCATACAATTCAAGATTGAGTTGTTGGAATTTTTAGGTGTACTTCGATTCTTGTTTTCAATGTTTACTTTGTTATTACTCTCTAAGTTTGTTGTAATCATGAGTGGCTAAACCCCTAATTAGTTAGGGGAAAGTTTGAAGCCATGAACATGTTTGAAATATGAATTGATTTCTTCCAATTGTGATTTGTTAAGTTGTGATTGTAATTCAATTATCATGTTTATTAAAAACTTGTTTTTGTATGTTGATTAGGGATGCATACTTAGTCTTCATGCATAAACTCGATGCTAGTTTATAAACGAGTTTCACCTAATCGTCACAAGTTTATAAACATGAGTAGTGAAGGTTGCTAGTCACAACCGCGTTAATTGAATTCTCGGCAAAAGTATCATGCATTCATAGTTACAATTGCCTCGTCAACACTTATAATTCTCATAGAGCATAATGATCTCTCATTGTATCTCTTCTATGCATTCATGTTGAGAACCATTGGAGAATGATTTGAATTGTCGCATGCATCATCCAATTCAATAACATAAGGAAAATTTGAGAGTTAATTAGTGCATCACGGTTAACTTGGGGTGTTGAGCATCATAGATAATGAAAAGCAATTGGAGAATCGATTCATATATAAATGTGTCATGTGTGGAGAATGGACCTCTAACTAATCCATCCATCATCTTGTTTCTCAAATCCGTTTATACAATCTGCCTAGTTTATTAACTTGTTTTATTTAATTTAATTTCGTCAAAACCTTAATCCCCCTTTACTTTAGTGTCCAACTTAGTTAGAAAGTGTCTTAGTTTGTGTTTTTAAGTGTTTTGATTCAATTTGTTACACAAATTCGTCCAAATTCACCAAAGTGTCCAAAACTGCCCAGAAAGTGTTTTTAAGGCAGTTTTGAGTGTTTTGGGTGATGTTTGAGTCTTTTGGTTTGTTTTAGTGTTTTAAAGTTTAGTTTTGCATTCTTTGAGTCTAGTAAGTGTTTTATATTGTGTTCTTACGTGTTTGAGTCAATTTCACATTGATTAGCATCCCTAGTTAATCCCCGGTCTAGAACGATCCCTATTTGCTCATTTACTACAATTTTCATCCATAGGGTTAATTTGTGTGTTTAACTATTTTCGCATCACTTCTCAAGTACATAAAATCAACAAACAAAACACAAATCAAAAACTAAAACTAAAATACATAACAGAAATTAAAACTAAAACTAATAAGAAAACGAAAATAACAATCCAAAGGATTAGCAAAGTTGCTAATCCCCGGCAACGGCGCCAAAATTTGATGCGAGATTTATACGCACACAAATTAAACCCTCTTTTCGTCAAATTGTAGTATATATACAAGTAGGGATCGTTCTAGACCGGGGATTAGGAGGGATTGTTAACCACTTGGATTTGACTCAAAAACGTAAAATAACAATATGAAACACTATACTAGACTCAAAGAATGCAAAACTAAACTTGAAAACACTAAGACAAACCAAAAGACTCAAAACAACACAAACACACTCAAATCTGCCTAAACACCACTTTCTGGGCAGATTTGAGCACAAACACAAATTTGGACGAAATTAAGTAATAACTTGACTCAAGAACGTAAAAACACAATATAAAACACTAAACTAACTCAAAGAATGTAAAACTAAACACTTAAAACATTAAAACAAACCAAAAGACTCAAAACAACACAAACACACTCAAAACTGCCTTAAAATCACTTTCTGGGCAGTTTTGAGCACTTTGGGCAATCTGGACGAAATTGGGAAATAAAATGAATCAAAACACTTAAAAGCACAAACTAAATTGATTTCTAACTAAATTGGACATTAAAGTAAAGGGGGATTTAGATTTATACGAAAATTGAAATAACAAAACAAGTTAATAAACTAAACAGATTGTAAAACGAATTTGATGGAATGGAATGAATGGATGATAGAATGGCTAAGGGGTTCATCTCCATACATGTTATACTTGCATAATAAAATGATTTCCAATTGCATTTCAATAAACTATGATACTCAACACCCCAAGTTAACCGTGATGCACTAATTAACCTTCAAATCTTCCTAACGTTATTGAATTGGATGATGCATGCGACAATTCAAAACATTCCCCACAAGTCCTCAACATGAATGCATAGAAGAGGTACAAGCAAGAATCATTACGCTCTATGAAAATTATAAGTGTTGACGAGGCATTCGTTACTATGGAATACGCATGAAACTTATGCCAAGAATTCGTTTAACGCGATTGTTTATAAGCAACCTCCACTACTTGTGAATATAAGTTCGTAACTATTAGGTGAAACTCACTTATATTCTAGCGTCATATTCATGCATGAAAATTAAGCGTGCACTCTCAATAAACATACATAAATAAGTTATCAATCAAACGGTTAAACAAATTGAATCCACAACTTATGAAACGCAATTAGAAGTAATCAAATCAAAATGCAAGCATAAACATATATTTCGAATTACCCCCTAGCTAAGGGGGGTTTAGTTCTTCATAACTTTGAAATCAAAGAAACACCTAAACATTCCAACAACTCAAACTTGAATTGTATGAACGTTTAGGCACTCTTCTCTTCCATTCCTCATACGTACAAAACAAAGAGTATTGAAATTAAACTTTGAAATCAAAGTAACACCTAAACATTCCAACAACTCAAAATTGAATTGTATGAACGTTTAGGCACTCTTATCTTCCTCTTCGTTGTAGCACAAGGTCTAAGGATAGTTTGATGGTGTGAATGGTTTGGGGAGTGGTGTTTGGATTAATAGGGAAGGCAAGGAGTGTTTTTGGGCAGAAAATATGAAGGATGGTGAAGTATGGCTGTGTTAGAGAGAGGGAATGAATTTCTGGCGTGAATGAATGTGTATGGAAGAGTGTATTGTGTTGTGAATGGAATGAATGAATTGTGGCTGCAATGGATGCTTATTTATAGGTGAAATGGGGGGAACATGACAGCTAGGAACTTGGTGGAAATCTGGAATGGTGATGGGAGATGCATGTGGCTGATTTATGCATGTGATTAAAGGGTGGAAATGCATGTGCAATGAATATGTGGCTGCATGTGCAAGGGGACAATCTGGAAATGAAGGTGAATGTGCTGATTTGTGGTGCAATGATGAAAGGCAAAGTGCATGTGCAGAAATGATAAAGGGGGAAATGCATGTGGCTGCAATGGTAAAGGATGGGAGTGCATGTGCAATGTTTTAATGAATTGGGAATGCATGTGGCTGCAAGGTGTGAATGATTATGAGTATGATAAGTGATAAGTGGTTATGATAAGTGATATGATATGTGGTGATGATAAGTGATAAGTGGTAAATGTATGATATGTGGTGATGATAAGTAATGGGAAAGCATGTGGATTAGGCTGTGAAAGCATGTGAATGCATGTGTTTGATAGGAGCATATTCATGCGACTTAAATGGCTTGTTCTCGTGCATTTACGTTATGTTTCTTTAGTTATTTTAGTACTTTAAGCTATTTTCGTGTGTTTGTAGGTCCAAAGGGCTAAAGGAGCAAAAAGATGCATTTTGGAGACTTTTGGAGCACTTTTGGACTAAGGATGGATAGCTTATGCTTGGAGCCAAAGTGTTGGACGAAATTGAAGACCTAATTGAAGACCAAAGTGTTGGAACCTTGTTCCCTTTAGTTTTAGGACATTTAAACCTTTCCTAATCCCATTCATCAACACATGCATCCACATGCATTCACCCTTTAAACCATTAAATCCACATGCTTTCCTATTCAATTAAATCAGCCACATGCATTCATCATCATAACCTAGCTGTCATTCCACTTCATTGCACATGCATCTTCAAATAAATCAGCCATTCCACATGCATATTCAACCTAGCTGTCATTGCACATGCATTCACTCTTTAATTCACATGCAAAACATCCCATTCCATCTCCCATCAGATTTCCATCATATTCACATGCATTCCATCCTTTAAAACATTGCACATGCACTCCCTTTAATTAATTAAGCCACATGCACTCCCATCCATTTCATCATTGCAGCCAACACATGCTTTCACATGCATTTTCAGATTGTCCCCTTGCACATGCAGCCACATATTCATTGCACATGCAATTCCAACCCACATGCATCCTTTAATCATTCAAACATGCAGCCACATTCCCTCCTAGCTGTCATGTTCCCCCCATTTCACCTATAAATAAGCATCCATTGCATACACATTTCATTCATACACTCTTCCATATTCCAGAAATTCGTCAAAACCTCTCCACACCCTCATTGCAGCCACCAAAACACTTTTCTCCTCCATTGCAGCCACTCCAACCACTCCCCAAACCATTCACACCATCAAACTATCCTTAGACCTTGTGCTACAACGAAGAGGAAGAGAAGAGGGCCTAAACGTTCATACAATTCAAGTTTGAGTTGTTGGAATGTTTAGGTGTTTCTTTGATTTCAATATTATGAAGAACTAAACCCCCCTTGGCTAGGGGGGGGGATTCGAAATATATGTTTATGCTTGCATTTTGATTTGATTACTTATAATTGCGTTTCATAAGTTGTGGATTCAATTTGTTTAACCGTTTGATTGATAACTTATTTATGTATGTTTATTGAGAATGCGCGCTTAATTTTCATGCATGAATATGACGCTAGAATATAAGTGAGTTTCACCTAATAGTTACGAACTTATATTCACAAGTAGTGGAGGTTGCTTATAAACAATCGCGTTAAACAAATTCTTGGCATAAGTTTCATGCAATCATAGTAACGAATGCCTCGTCAACACTTATAATTTTCATAGAGCGTAATGATTCTTGCTTGTACCTCTTCTATGCATTCATGTTGAGGACTTGTGGGGAATGTTTTGAATTGTCGCATGCATCATCCAATTCAATAACGTTAGGAAGATTTGAAGGTTAATTAGTGCATCACGGTTAACTTGGGGTGTTGAGTATCATAGTTTATTGAAATGCAATTGGAAATCATTTTATTATGCAAGTATAACATGTATGGAGATGAACCCCTTAGCTAGCCTTCATTCCATTCAATTCTATCACACATTCACATTTACATTTTGCTTTTATTTACAATCTGTTCTTTTAGTTTAAATTCGTCAAAACCTAACCCCCCCTTTACTTTCTTGTTCTTTAGTGTTTAGACTTTGTTTAGTTTATGTTTTAAAGTGTTTTGATTCAATTTATTTCCCAAAATTCGTCCAAATTCACCAAAGTGCTCAAAACTGCCCAGAAAGTGATTTTAAGGCTGTTTTGAGTGTTTTGGGTGATGTTTGAGTCTTTTGGTTTGTTTTAGTGTTTTAAAGTTTAGTTTTGCATTCTTTGAGTCTAGTATAGTGTTTTATATTGTTATTTTACGTTTGAATCAAGCCATAATCCTAAATTCGTCCAACATTGGGGTTAATGTCAGAAACTGCCTAGTTAGTGTTTTTAGGCAGTTTTGAGTCTTTTGAACTTGTTTTGAGTCCTTTGAGTCTTTGTGAACGTTTTTAACTTTGTTTTTATGTTTTTGAGTCAGTTTCCAAGTGATTTGCAATCCCTCCTAATCCCCGGTCCAGAACGATCCCTACTTATACTTATACTACAATTGACAAAAAGAGGGTTTAATTTGTGTGCGTATAAATCTCGCATCAGTGTTGATGAATGGGATTGTGGAGATGCACGGCATAAGGGAATTGGAAAGGTTTAAATGTCCTAAAACTAAAGGGAACAAGGTTCCAACACTTTGGTCTTCAATTAGGTCTTCAATTTCGTCCAACACTTTGGCTCCAAGCATAAGCTATCCATCCTTAGCCCAAAAGTGCTCCAAAAGTCTCCAAAATACATCTTTTTGCTCCTTTAGCCCTTTGGACCTACAAACACACGAAAATAGCTTAAAGTACTAAAATAACTAAAGAAACATAACGTAAATGCACGAGAACAAGCCATTTAAGTCGCATGAATATGCTCCTATCACACGGCAATGATGATTTCTGGTGGTGTTTTGGGTGCATGTGGAATGAATGATTTCTTGGTGAGTGGATGCATGTGTTGATTAAAGGGGGAATGCAAAGGAAAAGCTAGAAATGCATGTGGAGTGGCTGCAAGGTGAATGAATAATGAAATGGGAAAGCATGTGCAAGGTTTTGGTGTGAATGATTGAATGTGCATGTGGCTGCAATGGAGGAGGAATCCTTCAATTTCGTCCATCCTCTTGGCTCCAAGCATATGATATCCATTCCAATCTCTAATTTGCTCCAAAAGGCTCCAAAAGGCATCCTTTTGCATACTTTGCCCTTAGAACCTGAAAACACACAAAAGAAGCATAAAGGACTAAAATAACTAAAGAAACATAACGTAAATGCACGAGAACAAGTCATTTAAGTCGCATGAATATGCTCCTATCAAATACCCCCACACTTATCTTTTGCTAGTCCTCGAGCAAAACAAAGCAACAAAAGAACACGAAACTAGACAAAACGAACAAAACACAACCTACACCTTCCAACAATCGTCTCACGGATTTCCAATGCACATGACAAGTTAAAAATCATTAGTCCCATAGATTTTTGTCATCTTCACACTTAAGTACATTCTTACTCATAGTCACCACATATTATTTCACAATTAAGCATTTAAAACTATGTTTTGAATGTAGTAACATGCCTTAGAGAATTTGCTCAAATCCTTACAAGATATGCACTCGTTTTTCATACAGATTTTCTGACTACACACCCTACACTAGGTATATGTGAGAAGATTGATGTAAACATGTAGACGAACACTCACATATGTTATAACAAGGAAAGCATTTTCTGGAATTATTAACATGTATATATATGATCTCATGAATGGAATGCTTCTACTTAGAACGAGAACCAGTGATTCCATAAGCTCATATCAATTCCAAACTCCACATTATTGAACACATACGATCAAGATAGAAGCATAAGGGTTGAAACGGGGCTAAAGGTGTTTGGCTAACAAAGAAAGGATAGGGAAAACAAATGTTCTTTAAGCAATAGTGAGCAAAGTATTGAATTAGGCACTTAGAATTCCCTTTAGAACGCAGAAGTCAACTTTGAACACCCAAGGGGAAGTCACACAAAACTTAGGGCCATATTCAAACTTTTTGGGCCCTTTCTTCAACAATCACACTTGTGAGTCCATTCTCACTTATTTTCACTCTTTTTCTTTCTTTTCTTCTTCTTTTTCTCACATTTTTTTTTTCTTTTTCCCGTGCCTCCTTTAAGACTTAGGCACATACATACACACAAAAATCCCTTCCCCCACACTTATTTTCTGCAACATATTAATCAAAAGGAATTCATTTAAGTCATGCTCACTATACTTCAAGAACAAGGGTATAGGAAAGTGATAGGAGCATATTTATGCGACTTAAATGGCATGTTCTCGTACATTTACGTTATGTTTCTTTAGTTATTTTAGTACTTTAAGCTATTTTCGTGTGTTTGTAGGTCCAAAGGGCTAAAGGAGCAAAAAGATGCATTTTGGAGACTTTTGGAGCACTTTTGGGCTAAGGACGGATAGCTTATGCTTGAAGCCAAAGTGTTGGACGAAATTGAAGACCTAATTGGAGCCAAAGTGTTGGAACCTTGTTCTCTTTAGTTTTAGGACATTTAAACCTTTCCTAATCCCAATCATGCCATGCATAACACACATCCATTCTAACACATTGTCATTGCACATGCATTTCCTTCATTAGTTAACCCACATGCACTTATCACTTATCATCACCACATATCATATCACTTAATCACTTATCACTTATCATCACCACTTAACCACTTATCATATCATAACCACATATCATATCACTTATCACTTATCACTTAACATAACATCCACCTACTTCACCTACAACATCCACTTCACCTACAACATCCACCCACTTCACCTACAACATCCACCCACTTCACCTACAACATCCACTTCACCTACAACATCCACCTACTTCACCTACAAATGACATAGCCATATGTTCCCTCCACTACTCCTATAAATACCCTTGCATTCATTCATTCATGGACATCTCATTTCATACACAACACACCACAAACACTTCCATTCCTTCTCTTTGCCGTGAGCTCCCCTACAAATCCAAACACCATCCTTCCATATTCCACCACTCCTCTTCCATTCCTCCACCACTCCCCAAACCATTCACACCATCAAACTATCCCTAGACCTTGTGCTACAACGAAGAGGAAGAGAAGAGTGCCTAAACGTTCATACAATTCAAGTTTGAGTTGTTGGAATGTTTAGGTATTTCTTTGATTTCAAAGTTATAATAAACTAAACCCCCTTGGCTAGGGGGGATTCGAAATAAATGTTTATGCTTGCATTTTGATTTGATTACTTCTAATTGCGTTTCATAAGTTGTGGATTCAATTTGTTTAACCGTTTGATTGATAACTTATTTATGTATGTTTATTGAGAGTGCACGCTTAATTTTCATGCATGAATATGACGCTAGAATATAAGTGAGTTTCACCTAATCGTTATGAACTTATATTCACAAGTAGTGGAGGTTGCTTATAAACAATCGCGTTAAATGAATTCTTGGCACGAGTTTCATGCTCATCATAGTAACGAATGCCTCGTCAACACTTATAGTTTTCATAATGCTTAATGATCTTTGATTGTATCTTTATTGTGCTGTTCACGTAAAGGACTTTTGGAGAATGTAGTGAATTGCGTTGCGCTAACCCATCCAATTCATTAACTTGAGGAAAACTTGACGGTTAATTTAAGCGGACCTAATTAACTTGGGGTGATGAGAATTCATAATTTATTGAAATGTAATTGGAAATCTTTTTATTATGCAAGTGTAACATATGTGGAGATGACCCCCTTAGCTAGCACTCATCCATTCTATTTCATCAATTTCATATTTACATTCTGTTTTAATTTGTTCATTTAATTTAATTTCGTATAAACTTAAATCCCCCTTTACTTTAATGTCAATTTAGTTAGAAATCATTTTAGTTTGTGTTTTTAAAAGCATTTTGAGTCTTTGGTTTGTCTTAGTGTTTTAAAGTTTAGTTTTACATTCTTTGAGTCTAGTTTAGTGTTTATTATTACGTTTTTACGTTTTTGAGTCAAATCCAAGTGATTAACAATCCCTCCTAATCCCCGGTCCAGAACGATCCCTACTTATATACTTACTACAATTTGACGAAAAGAGGGTTTAATTTGTGTGCGTATAAATCTCGCATCAAATTTTGGCGCCGTTGCCGGGGATTAGAAAATTTGCTAATCCCTTGGATTGTTTTATTTTCGTTTGTTTTTATTTTATTCCAGATTCTTATGTTATTTTGTTTCTTGTTCTAGGTACTAGTTTATGACTCGGAGTTCTCATCCGATTCGTGAACGTATCCTGGAGTGATTGGGTTCTTCGTCCGGCTGCAAGACGTAAAAGAAAGCGCTACTTGGGAGGCAACCCAATGCATAAAATAAAATAAAATAAAAAAAAAAGAAAGAAAGATACTAAACATGGAGAAAGGTGGAGCTTCACAAAGGTTGTTTGCGTGAAGCCCCACTACGAGGCGCAGAAGCGGAAGGCATAGAAGCGGGAGGCATAGAAGCGGGAGGCATCGGAGCGGGAGGCATCGGAGCTAGAGCATTCCAGGCCTCAATACTTGGCCAAGCGCTGGATGACCCAGGAAAAAGGTGCCTCTGGAGATAAGACGCAAGCCTTTGACGGTCACTGTGAATTCGACCCTCAGATTCTTGCAGCTCATCAAGCTTCCTCTTCATCCCCGACGAATAGTTATTTGCAAGCACATGCAAACTTCTATTCTCGTACTTAAGCTGCTGGATCTCTTGCTTAAGTCTTTCCACCTCTGCCATCAACGATTCCACTTGGCGGGACCGAGCAAGCAGGCGTTGGCCCATGTTGGACACAGAACTCGCACACTGAACACTAAGTGCGAGGGACTCTTGAACGGCCAACTCATCGGACCGTCCTGACAGCAGCCTACTATCTTTTGGAGTGAGGAGGTTTTTAGCTACTATTGTAGCTGTTGTGGCGTCCTGCATCACAGAGTCTTCACCTGAAAGAGGACCGTTAGAAGATAAAAAAGAAGGGCGCCATACATTACCTTGACGGGGCGCAACCGGATCGCTGCTGAGACTCAAATCTAAGCTAAGGTTCGATGAGTTTGCCATTTTTGTCAAAAGTGTTCAAAGAGAAGGGGTGGATGAAGTTAAAATTTCACAAAGGGCCGGAGTCGAGTTTCAGGAATGGGAAATCTTCAGAGTGTGTGTGTTGGGGTGATTGATAGCTCTATAAAAAGCCAAGACGACGCGTCCACCGATTCAAAGAGCCGGATTTTCCGGCGTAATTTAGGCGATGCTCCCTCGGCTTTTCAGAAAACGCGTTCAACTTTGTCAAAAGATTTCTGACAAAGCTGAAAACACGTGGAGGCCATCATCGCATCTACATATCTTTAGCCGACAAGCGCAAAGTTCGGCGACGCTTTCTCTGCTTTTCAGAAGACGCGTGCAGCTTTGTCAAAAGGAGCCGCATCTGCACTACCACGTGTCATTCAGAAAGCGAAGGGGCGTCGTTCAGAAATCGAAGGGGCGCCTGCTCAAAAATCGAAGAGGCGTATTCAAAGATCGAAGAGGCGCCACTATTTCAAAAAGCCGGATTTGCGGGATCAAAACGTTTGTCGACAAGGGTAAAAGGTACCACCACTTGATATTATCTCTATATATGTCGACCTTCGTCTTTTATGGCAGGGCAAACCTGAAGAAAATGCCCAACTCTCTCTCACCTCTGAGGGCGCACTCCCAGCACAGCCTTTCGAAATACTCAATTCTTTCTTCTTCCCCAAAGATGATACCAGATGCCTGGAGTACATATGACCCAGGAGGAAACGGCGGATTGAAGCATGTGCTGATTCATTCACCGCTTCTTCAAAGCAAAGGTATCTCATATCATCAAGGTCAAAAGCAAAAATATCTCATATCATGCTCTTTCCCTGTCTTTTTCTTTGTCCTTGTTCTTACTTGCATGGCAAAGTAAAAGAAGCAATCAGCCGGCACTTGGAGTCAGTCTTCCGATCTGGAGCCAACTGCCTGGAATCTATTCCTGATTGCTTACCTAGCGTTGCTCTCGAGTAGTCATCTTCAACGGTTGTTACACTTCCAGAGAAGGGACCACTCCTGCAAAGATTGAACAAAGAAACAGATAACAGGAGGAAGCTCAGACCTTCGGGGGAAACCAAAAGAACCATCCTGCTGCCCAGTTCAAGAAGTAGCACAAAGGAAAATCAACGATGGGCAGAAACCAGTTCAAGAGTAAGCCTGTGGAATCACAAAGATCAAAGCCTCAATGCAATCACCAAGGAGAAGAGGGAATTTACACTCCATAACCAGATTTGCGTCCCTAAACTCTTCTCTTTGTTAATTACATTATGCCATGTTTAATATGTTTAGTTGCTTTTTGTGTGTTTACTTATGTTTTGTGTGAATCTATGCTTAAAACATTGAGGACAATGTTTGATTTAAGTGTGGGGGGGTAACTAAAGTGTTTTGATGCAAATTCGTAGGGTTTTATCCACCATAACTTCTAATGTTGTTCCTTGCTATTTTAAGGTGTTTTTAAGTTGTTTTAGAGTGTTTTAGTGTGTTTTGTTTTATAATTCGAAAATCCCATAAAAATTTGAAAAATTGTTTTGAAAAACCCAAAAAGAGTTGTTTTAAAGTTGTTTTTGTGTGTGTGTTTGTGTCTTAGGGTACCTTCCAACACAACGATAAGGATTTGGTTTATAATTGCATGACGGTTAGAAAGAGTTATAAACATAGAGAAAAGTTTGATTTACTCTTGGTATATGCTTGGTTATGGTTATAATGTATGACTTCACATGCAATCATAAAAGAAAAAAAAATTCGTTTTTGTAACATGCTTGAAGGAAGAAACTCAAACAAACGCTACATCCCTGTGAGACTCGAGCCATTACTTTCTTTGGAGAGTTATTTTCTGTGATTCTTTATTTTCTAAAGTTGTTGCATGATCTCATTATTCCTTGCTTGGTTGCTACTTAGAATGCAATTGTATCATGATAGAACTAAATGCTAGAACTCATGCCCATTTCATTCAAAGCATGTTATTGATTTGCATAACACATATTCAAGAAGAAGTTGTGTAGTGACCACCACCATAGCCAAATAGCCTTACTTCCCATACTTCATATATGTTGTAAGTTTTAACCCCGTTGAGCCTTGTTTAGCCTTTATTCTTTGTTTACCCACATTTTCCTCACCTAGCCTAGTTTAGGACAATCCCCACCCTTGTTCTTAAAAGATAGTGAGCATGACTTAATTGAATTCCTTTTGAGTTACATTATGAAAGAAAATAAGTGTGGGGGAGAGAATGTTTAAGTGTTGATGTTTTGAGATTCAAAAGAAAAGAAAAAAAAAAAGAGAAAAGAAAGAAAGAAAAAAAAAAAAAAAAGAGCTTGAAAAAAAAAATAAAATAAAATAAAATAAAATGAAAGAATAAGTGATTGAAGAAAGGTTCCAAAACACCAATTCTGGGCGTAAATTGTCTAAATTCTCCCTTTTTGTTCAAAAGTTGAGTTTTCATTCAAAAGTGAATTCTAAGTTGATTCAAATGCTTTGCTCACTATTTCTTTAAAAACCTTTGTTTTCCATATCCCTTCTTTGTTATCCACATACCCCAAGCCCCGTTACAACCCTTGACTTCTATCTTCAGTGTTGTGTATTTCAATTTGTGGAGTTTGAACTTGGTATGAGCATATGGTATCACTGGTTCTCGCGTCTAAGTAGTAGCATTCCATTCATGAGATCATATCTAAACATGCTTATTAACTCCAGAAATTGCTTCCTTTGAAATACATATATGTGAGTGTTCGTTTTTATGATTACATCAATCTTCTCACATATAACTAGTTTAGGGTGTGTAGTCAGAAAATCTGTGTGAAAAACGAGAGCATATCTTGTAAGGAATTGAGCAAATTCTCTAAGGCATGTTACTACATTCAAAATATAGTTTTAAATGCTTAATTGTGAATTAGTATGTGGTGACTATGATTAAGAATGTACTTAAGTGTCAAGATGGCTAAAATCTGTGGGAATAATGATTTTTAACTTGTCTTGTGCATTGGAAATCCGTGAGACGATTGTTGGAAGGTGTAGGTTGTGTTTTGTTCGTTTTGTCTAGTTTCGTGTTCTTTTGTTTTGTTTTGCTCGAGGACTAGCAAAAGATAAGTGTGGGGGTATTTGATAGGAGCATATTTATGCGACTTAAATGGCATGTTCTCGTACATTTACGTTATGTTTCTTTAGTTATTTTAGTACTTTAAGCTATTTTCGTGTGTTTGTAGGTCCAAAGGGCTAAAGGAGCAAAAAGATGCATTTTGGAGACTTTTGGAGCACTTTTGGGCTAAGGACGGATAGCTTATGCTTGAAGCCAAAGTGTTGGACGAAATTGAAGACCTAATTGGAGCCAAAGTGTTGGAACCTTGTTCTCTTTAGTTTTAGGACATTTAAACCTTTCCTAATCCCAATCATGCCATGCATAACACACATCCATTCTAACACATTGTCATTGCACATGCATTTCCTTCATTAGTTAACCCACATGCACTTATCACTTATCATCACCACATATCATATCACTTAATCACTTATCACTTATCATCACCACTTAACCACTTATCATATCATAACCACATATCATATCACTTATCACTTATCACTTAACATAACATCCACCTACTTCACCTACAACATCCACTTCACCTACAACATCCACCCACTTCACCTACAACATCCACCCACTTCACCTACAACATCCACTTCACCTACAACATCCACCTACTTCACCTACAACATCCACCTACTTCACCTACAAATGACATAGCCATATGTTCCCTCCACTACTCCTATAAATACCCTTGCATTCATTCATTCATGGACATCTCATTTCATACACAACACACCACAAACACTTCCATTCCTTCTCTTTGCCGTGAGCTCCCCTACAAATCCAAACACCATCCTTCCATATTCCACCACTCCTCTTCCATTCCTCCACCACTCCCCAAACCATTCACACCATCAAACTATCCCTAGACCTTGTGCTACAACGAAGAGGAAGAGAAGAGTGCCTAAACGTTCATACAATTCAAGTTTGAGTTGTTGGAATGTTTAGGTATTTCTTTGATTTCAAAGTTATAATAAACTAAACCCCCTTGGCTAGGGGGGATTCGAAATAAATGTTTATGCTTGCATTTTGATTTGATTACTTCTAATTGCGTTTCATAAGTTGTGGATTCAATTTGTTTAACCGTTTGATTGATAACTTATTTATGTATGTTTATTGAGAGTGTGATGCGAAAATAGTTAAACACACAAATTAAACCCTATGGATGACAATTGTAGTAAATGAGCAAATAGGGATCGTTCTAGACCGGGGATTAACTAGGGATGCTAATCAATGTGAAATTGACTCAAAAACGTAAGAACACAATATAAAACACTTACTAGACTCAAAGAATGCAAAACTAAACTTTAAAACACTAAAACAAACCAAAAGACTCAAACATCACCCAAAACACTCAAAACTGCCTTAAAAACACTTTCTGGGCAGTTTTGAGCACTTTGGTGAATTTGGACGAATTTGTGTAACAAATTGAATCAAAACACTTAAAAACACAAACTAAGACACTTTCTAACTAAGTTGGACACTAAAGTAAAGGGGGATTAAGGTTTTGACGAAATTAAATTAAATGCACAGATTAATAAACTAGGCAGATTGTATAAACGGATTTGAGAAACAAGATGATGGATGGATTAGTTAGAGGTCCATTCTCCACACATGACACATTTATATATGAATCGATTCTCCAATTGTTTTTCATTAACTATGATGCTCAACACCCCAAGTTAACCGTGATGCACTAATTAACTCTCAAATTTTCCTTAAGTTATTGAATTGGATGATGCATGCGACAATTCAAATCATTCTCCAATGGTTCTCAACATGAATGCATAGAAGAGATACAATGAGAGATCATTATGCTCTATGAAAATTATAAGTGTTGACAAGGCAATTGTAACTATGAATGCATGATACTTTTGCCAAGAATTCAATTAACGCGGTTGTGACTAGCAACCTTCACTACTCATGTTTATAAACTTGTGACGATTAGGTGAAACTCGTTTATAAACTAGCATCGAGTTTATGCATGAAGACTAAGTATGCATCCCTAATCAACATACAAAAACAAGTCTTTAATAAACATGATAATTGAATTGCAATCACAAATTAACAAATCACAATTGGAAGAAATCAATTCATATTTCAAACATGTTCATGGCTTCAAACTTTCCCCTAACTAATTAGGGGTTTAGCCACTCATGATTACAACAAACTTAGAGAGTAATAACAAAGTAAACATTGAAAACAAGAATCGAAGTACACCTAAAAATTCCAACAACTCAATCTTGAATTGTATGAACGTTTAGGCCTCTTCTCCTCTAGTTGCTGCGGCACAAGGGGTTTTGGTGAGTTTTGGGGGTTATGGATGATGTAGAAGGATGTGTTTAGGGTAGGGATGGATGTAGGGGAAGGTAAGGAGTGTTTTTGTGCAGAAAATATGAAGAATGGTGAAGTATGGTAGTGCTAGAGAGAGGGGAGGAATTTCTGGCGTGAATGAATGTGTATGAGAGATGGTTTTCTGAAATGGAAGAGTGTGTTGTTTGTGGCTGCAATGCATGCTTATTTATAGGTGAAATGGGGGGAACATGATGACTAGGAATTAGGTGGAAAGCTGAAATGGTGATGGGAGATGCATGTGGCTGTTTGTGCATGTGATTAAAGGGTGGAAATGCATGTGCTTTGACAGAAATGAAAGGGAATGCACGGTTTTGGTTGATTTCTGGTGGTTGTGAGGTGGAAATCTAGGTGGAAATGCATGTGGATTAAAGCTATGTGAATGATTAAGGTGAATGTGCATGAGTGCATGTGAAATCTGCCAAGATGCATGTGTTATGAAGTGGATTTTCTGCAAAGGCAAGGTGAATGTGCATGTGATTAAATTAAAAGATGGAATGCATGTGAAAGGTTGGAGATTGAATGTGTGTTGGTGTGATTGAATGATTAAAGTGCAAGTGGCTGATTTATGAAGGGGAAATGCAAAGGGGAAATCTGGAAATGGGATAGGAGCCACGGCATTGTGTGGTGTTTGTTTGAATGTTTGCAATGATGAAATGGATGGGAGTGGTTTGATGAATGAGTGGATGGAATGATGAAAGAATAAAGGGAATGATGAAAGGGGAACAAGTGCATGTGGCTGCAATGATGGTGAAAGAATGTGTGGATGCATGGTTGTGTTGGTGATGAATGTGAACTCTTTGTTCTTCATTTTCATTCCTTTGGTCTTCAATTTCGTCCATCTACTTGGCTTTAAGCATATGCAATCCATTCCAATCTCTAATTTGCTCCAAAAGGCTCCGAAAGGCATCCTTTTGCATCCTTAGCCATATGAACCTATAAACACACGAAAATGACTTTAAACACTAAATTAAGTAAGAAAACACAACATAAATGCATAAGAACTAGCTAACTAAGGCGCATAAATATGCTTCTATCAAATTCCCCCACACTTAGCTTTTGCTAGTCCTCGAGCAAAACAAAGAAACAAAACATAACCTAAACCTTCCAACGTTCACCTCAGGGATTTCCAATGGTACATGACATGTTAAAAATCATCATCCCCACAGATTTGAGTCATCTTTATAATTGAGAACATACTTAATCATAGTCACCACTTACTAGTTCACAATTAATCGATTAAAAGAATGTTTTGAATGTAGTAACATGCTTTAGAGAATTTGCTCAATCCTTACAAGATATGCACTCAATTTTCACTCAGATTTTCTAACTACACACCCTATACTAGTTATATGTGAGAAGATTGATGTAAATATGAAAACGAATGCTCACATATACGTATAACAAAGAACGCAATTTATGGAGTTAATAAGCATGTTTAGAAATGATCTCATGAATGGAATGCTACTACTTAGATGCGAGAACCAATGACCATATGCTCATACCAAATTCAAACTCCACAAATTGAAACACATAACACTCAAGAATGAAGTCAAGGGTTGTAACGGGGCTTGGGGTAGTGGTTAACAAAGAAAAGATAAGGAGAACAAGCGTTCTTCAAGTAATAGTAAGCAAAGTAGTGTACTTAAGACTTAGAATTCATTTAGATTGCAGAAATTAACTTTAAAACACAAGGGGAAGACTTAGACAACTCCTTAGGGCCGAATTCATTGTTTTGGACCCTTACTTCAACAAACAATACTTTGGAATTCTTTTTCACAACTTTTCAACTCTTTTTCATACTTTTCACGCCTTTTTTTTTTTTTCTTTTTCTTTTCTTTCATGCCGTGCCTATGGCACACAAATTCTCACACAAGAACACTTCCCCCACACTTGTTTTCTGCCAACATAAATCGAAAGAAATTCAATTCGAATCATGCTTTACTAAGCTTTAAGAACAAGGGTGTGGATGGTCCTAATCTAGGCTAGGTGAGGATAATGTGGGTTAACTTAAACATAAAATGACATGGGATACACGGCAATATGGCTAAGGTGGTGGTCACTACACAACTTCATCTTGAATCTGTGTTATGCAAATCAATAACATGCTTTGAATGAAATGGGCATGAGTTCTAGCATTTGGAACTAAATGATGAAACGCCTCTAAGTAGTAACCAAGCAAAGAATAATGAGATCATGCAACGACTTAGAAAACAAAAATGCACAGATTCTAACTCTCCAAATAAACGTTTAGGCTCAAGTCTCACAAGGTTGTAGCGTTAATTTGAGTTCCTTCCTTCAAGCATGTTACAAAAACTGATTTTTTATTTTTTATTTTTTATGATTGCATGTGAAGTCATAAGTTATAACCACAACCAAGCATACACAAAGAGTAAATCAAACTTTCATCCATGTTAATCACTCTCTTTAACAGCCATGTAATTACAAACCGAATCCTCATCATTGTGTTGGAAGGTACCCTAAAACAAAAACAAACACACAAAAACACTTTGAAAACAACTCTTTTTGGGTTTTTAAAACAAATTTTTCAAATTTTTATGTGATTTTCGGATTTTTACTTCAAAATACACTAAAACACACCAAAACTGCTTAAAAACACTTAAAAACAGCAAGGAACAAGTCTATAAGTAAAGGGTGATAAAATCCCATGAATTTGCATCAAAAACACTTAGTTACCCCCCCACACTTAAATCAAACATTGTCCTCAATGTTTCAAGCATAAAATCACACAAAACACAAAGAAACACACAAACAGCAAGTAAAACAACTAAATAGGCAGATTCGAAATAAACAACAAAGTGAAGGGTTTAGGAACGCAAATCTGGAATTGGAGTGATTCCTTGAGCTTCCTTTGTTGAATTGCATGGGTTGCCTCCCAAGTAGCGCTTTCTTTAACGTCTTGCAGCCGGACGAAGACACGTTCATGCTCCATTGGAGCCCACGGCATGGAGTGGGATCTCCTCCACGACATGCTCCACAAAGTTCTCATAGTATGGCTTCAATCTATGTCCGTTCACCTTGAACTCGTGGCCACTTTTTAAGCTTTGGACTTGGACTGCACCATGAGGAAAAACATTAGTAACAACAAGAGGTCCAATCCATTTAGAACGTAACTTACCAGGGAATAACCGAAGTCTTGAATCAAAAAGCAACACTTTCTGCCCCTTGGAGAACGTTTTGGTACGAAGCATCTTATCATGATAAGCCTTCGTCTTGTCCTTGTAGATGCGAGCATTCTCGTAAGCCTCGTTCCTAATCTCCTCAAGTTCATCTAATTGGAGCTTCCTATGAACTCCAGCAGCGTCTATGTCCAAATTGAAGGTTTTCACAGCCCAATGTGCCTTGTGCTCTAACTCAACGGGCAAATGACATGGCTTACCATATATAAGCCGAAAAGGTGACATGCCAAGGGGAGTTTTGTAAGCCGTACGATAGGCCCACAATGCATCGTCCAAGCGCAAACTCCAATCTCTTCTTGAGGGTCCCACGGTTTTCTCTAGGACTTGTTTGATCTCCCTATTTGAAACCTCCGCTTGCCCATTAGTTTGAGGGTGATAAGGTGTGGAAACCTTATGAGTAACGTTGTACTTCTTGAGCAAAGCTTCAATGGTGCGGTTACGAAAGTGAGAACCCCCATCACTAATTAAAACTCGTGGCATCCCAAACCTAGCAAAAATATTAGATTTCACAAAATCTGCAACAACCTTAGAATCGTTAGTACGGGTGGCTTTGGCTTCCACCCATTTGGAAACATAATCGACAGCTAGCAAGATATAAGTGAAACCAAAAGATGGAGGGAAGGGGCCCATGAAATCAATACCCCACACATCAAAAATTTCCACAAATGAGAGAGATTGTTGTGGCATTTGGTCCTTAGGCCCTATGTTACCTGTTCTTTGACACTTATCGCATGTTAAACAAAACATTTTAGCATCTTTAAAGAGATTAGGCCAATAAAATCCAGATTGTAACACCTTTAGGGCTGTCCTTTGGGTGCCAAAATGTCCCCCACATGCATAAGTATGGCAGAATGTAAGAATGGAATTAAATTCAGATTCGGGCACACATCTACGCACAATCTGATCTGGGCAGAATTTCCATAAATATGGATCATCCCAAACATAAAAACGTGCATCATGAACAAGTTTATCACGTTGGAACTTGTTTAGGGTACTAGGAACTTGCTTAGACACCAAGAAATTGACCAAATCGGCATACCAAGGGGTTCTTACCTCAATGGACAGAAGTTGCTCATCCGGAAACGTTTCTAAAATGGGGGTGGACTCTTCCTCACGCACCATTCTACTTAGGTGGTCAGCCACCACGTTTTCACACCCTTTCTTGTCTCGGATTTCAAGATCGAACTCTTGAAGTAGGAGCATCCAACGAATGAGTCTTGGCTTAGCCTCCTTTTTGGTGAGAAGATACTTCAAGGCTGCATGGTCAGTGAAAACAATTACTTTAGTACCAAGAAGATATGATCTAAACTTATCTAAAGCAAATACAACCGCCAAGAGTTCTTTTTCGGTTGTAGAATAATTCAATTGAGCATCATTTAAAGTGCGGGAAGCATAATAAATAACATGTGACTGTTTATTTTTCCTTTGACCCAAAACAGCCCCAAGTGCATAATCCGAGGCATCACACATCAATTCAAATGGAATGGACCAATCCGGGGGAGTTATGATGGGTGCCGTGGTTAGGAGCTCTTTGAGATGCTTGAATGACTTCTCGCATGCCTCGTTGAACTCAAAAGACACATCTTTTTGGAGGAGGCGGCATAGGGGTTGTGCAATCTTGGAAAAGTCCTTGATAAATCGTCTATAGAATCCTGCATGACCAAGAAAAGAACGAACCTCTCTAACCGAAGTAGGAGAGGGTAAATAGCGTACAAGATCTACTTTAGACTTATCAACTTCAATTCCTTTTTCAGAGATTATATGACCCAAAACAATACCTTGTTTAACCATAAAGTGACATTTTTCCCAATTTAAAACAAGATTTGTTTCAACACAACGTTTCAAGATTAAAGTGAGATTATCCAAACAATGATCAAATGAATCACCAAAAACACTAAAGTCGTCCATGAATATCTCAATAATCTTCTCAACATAATCAGAAAATATGCTTACCATACACCTTTGAAACGTGGCAGGAGCATTACACAAGCCAAATGGCATGCGTCGATATGCAAACGTTCCAAAGGGACAAGTAAAAGTGGTCTTTTCTTGATCATCCGGAGCAATGACAATTTGGTTATAACCGGAATAACCATCAAGAAAACAATAAAAGGAATGACCTGCTAACCTTTCCAACATTTGATCTAGGAACGGCAATGGGAAGTGGTCCTTCCTTGTGGTGGAATTTATCTTCCTATAATCAATGCATACCCGCCAACCGGTTTGAATTCTCATAGGCACAAGCTCATTCTCGGAATTCTCCACAACCGTTACCCCAGATTTCTTAGGCACACATTGGATAGGTGAAACCCAACGACTATCGGAGATAGGATAAATAACTCCACAATCTAGAAGTTTAATTATCTCCTTTTTCACAACTTCCATCATCGGAGGGTTAAGACGGCGTTGAGCCTCTCTAGTTGGTTTGGCCCCCTCCTCAAGAAATATGTGATGCATACAAGTTGTAGGGCTTATACCTTTAATATCGGCCAATGTCCAACCTAGGGCAGATTTGTACTCCTTCAATACACGAACTAATTTCTCCTCCTCTTGTGCCGTGAGGGAGGAAGAGATGATGGCAGGTAGTGTCTCGTTTTCCCCCAAGAAAATGTACTTCAAATGACTTGGTAAAGGTTTGAGTTCAAGAATAGGTCCCTGAATTATGGATGGAAACAATTTGTTAGTCGAAATGGGAATGGACTCACGGTTAGGAAACTTTCCCTCATGTTTAGGTAATGACTCAAGGGCAGCAACTACTTCAAGGAATTCCTCACTAGGAGGCACGGCATAGGTTTGTTCAAGTGTGCCGTGGGTTTGCATATAGCTTGCCTCCTTGGTTTTGACTTCTACACCTCTTGTAATGACCTTTTCAAGTGCATCGTCATTCAAATCTTCAAGATATCCCTGCGCCAAAGAGTCAACAATATCAATAGAGAAACATGAATGATCTTCACTAGGATACTTAATGGAATCAGAAAGATTGAAATTAACCACTTCCCCATCAAATTCCATGGACAAAGTTCCATTAAACACGTCAATCTTAGTCCGGGCCGTCTTCATGAATGGCCTTCCAAGTAGAATGGGTAGCGAGGGTGCATGATCCGATTCATCCATCTCAAGAACATAGAAATCCGCCGGAAAGATCAAATGATTAACCTGCACTAAAACATCTTCCAAAACTCCTTTTGGATAAGCATTAGATCTATCGGCCAATTGTATGATAACACCATCATTTTTCAACACTCCTAGGTTCATAGATGCATAAATGGAATATGGCATAACATTTATAGAAGCACCTAAATCAAGCATGGCAGATTCAAATCTAGTGTTACCAATGACACAAGGAATGGTAAAACTACCCGGATCTTTGCATTTGGGAGGTAGTTTGCGTTGCAAGATGGCGGACACATTCTCACCTACCTTCACCACTTCCTTGGTCGAAATCCTCTTCCTAGTGATGCAAAGCTCTTTTAAGAACTTGGCATACTTAGGGACTTGCTTGATTGCATCAAGGAGCGGAATGTTGACTTGAACTTTCCTAAAGGTTTCCAAAATGTCCTTTTCACTCTCCTCCTTCTTTGATTGCCTAAACCTGCTAGGAAAGGGCACGTTTAGTGGAATAGAACTTGACAAGGTCGAATTTGGACTTACCTTAGGCATGTTGGACGGTTTTGGCACAATAGGGGGCTGCGGCAAAGATTCTTTCACCCTTGCCGTGGCCTTTATTCCTTGTTCCTCCTCTTCTTGCAGCAACACGTCCTCTTCTTGACTTGTTTTGGACGTGCTTGGGGTGGTTCCGACCTCCTTACCACTTCTCAACATGATTGCCTTGGCAGATTCGAATCCTCCCCTTGGATTGACAATGGTTGAGCTAGGGAGCTTGCCTTTGTCTCGGAATTGTCCTACAAATTCCGCAATCTGCCCAATTTGTTTCTCCAAGTGATCCACCCTTTTGTCTTGGTTTTGCATGGCTTTGGTTTGATCCTCTTGCCCCTGAGACAAATTGGTAAGTAATTTAAGAAGTGTTTCATTTCCCAACGACGTACCTTGATTGTTTTGGGCAGGTTGTGCTTGGTTTGGATTGGGGCCGAATGGCTTGGTGTAGAACCCCGGGGGTTGTTGTCTAAAGCCTCCTTGTTGTTGAGGTTGTTGAGGTTCCCTCCACTTGAAGTTTGGATGGTCTCTCCAACCCGGATTGTATGTGTTGGAATATGGATCATTCCTTGGTTGATTGTGGCTCGGAAATCCAATAGCATTTGCACTCTCCCATCCCCCATTCTCAATCAATTGTGGGCATTTTTCCGAAGGGTGTCCTTGGATAGAACATACACCACATACAATCGGTCCTTGTATCTTCATTCCTTCGGCCATTTGAGACACAATAGAAGTAAGATTAGCTAATTGAGTTTGAAGGTCGGATTGAGAACTTACCTCATTCACTTGTTGCCGTGGGGGGTCCCTTTGCCCAAGTCCTTCATATTGTTGTGCATTTAGAGCACGGTTTGCAATTAGGGTCTTGGCTGCCATAGGAGTTTTGTCCACCAATGCACCTCCCGCCGAAGCATCGAGCATTTGCCTTTCAATGGGAAGAAGGCCCTCATAGAAATATTGAAGGAGAAGCTCCTCCTTCATTTGATGTTGAGGACATGATGCAACAAGGGCTTTAAAACGCTCGTAGTATGCCGGAAAAGTTTCTCCTTGACTTTGTTGGATTCCGCTAATTTTCTTCCTCAAGAGAATGACTCTTGAAGTAGGGAAGAACTTCTCCAAGAACGCTCTCTTCATGCTCTCCCAAGAAGTAACGGTCCCGGGTGCCAATTCATAAAGCCAATCCTTAGCCTTTTCCACAAGAGAGAATGGAAAAGCTTTCATCATTAGAATGTTCCCATCGACATTTATGGGTGTCATGCTCGAACAAACAACCTCGAACTCCTTGAGATGCTTGTTGGGATCTTCCATGGAAAGCCCATGGTATTTCGGAATGTGGTGCAACAAGCTTGACTTCAACTCGAATTCATCGGTCTTGCCTTGGGCAGCCGCGGGGTATTGAATGCATAATGGTGCGGCATTGGCCAACCCCGAGGCCGAAAGCTCTTTAATGGTCCGATTGTCTGCTGCCATAACTTCTTCTTCCACACTTTCAAACTCAGATTCGGCCTCTGAACTTGAACTAGGTTCACTAGGTTCGGGATGCCTCCTCTTTCTTCTCAAATCACGTTCAAAATCGTCGTTAAAGTCTAAGATATGTGCATGCACAGTTTGAGAACTCCGCGTCATGCACTAGTACCTAAACCAAGAAAACAAAACAAAATGAGAAAACTAGGTAAATTACACTAAAAACATACGGCAAAAACACAAGGGATTAGCAATTTTGCTAATCCCCGGCAACGGCGCCAAAATTTGATGCGAAAATAGTTAAACACACAAATTAAACCCTATGGATGACAATTGTAGTAAATGAGCAAATAGGGATCGTTCTAGACCGGGGATTAACTAGGGATGCTAATCAATGTGAAATTGACTCAAAAACGTAAGAACACAATATAAAACACTTACTAGACTCAAAGAATGCAAAACTAAACTTTAAAACACTAAAACAAACCAAAAGACTCAAACATCACCCAAAACACTCAAAACTGCCTTAAAAACACTTTCTGGGCAGTTTTGAGCACTTTGGTGAATTTGGACGAATTTGTGTAACAAATTGAATCAAAACACTTAAAAACACAAACTAAGACACTTTCTAACTAAGTTGGACACTAAAGTAAAGGGGGATTAAGGTTTTGACGAAATTAAATTAAATGCACAGATTAATAAACTAGGCAGATTGTATAAACGGATTTGAGAAACAAGATGATGGATGGATTAGTTAGAGGTCCATTCTCCACACATGACACATTTATATATGAATCGATTCTCCAATTGTTTTTCATTAACTATGATGCTCAACACCCCAAGTTAACCGTGATGCACTAATTAACTCTCAAATTTTCCTTAAGTTATTGAATTGGATGATGCATGCGACAATTCAAATCATTCTCCAATGGTTCTCAACATGAATGCATAGAAGAGATACAATGAGAGATCATTATGCTCTATGAAAATTATAAGTGTTGACAAGGCAATTGTAACTATGAATGCATGATACTTTTGCCAAGAATTCAATTAACGCGGTTGTGACTAGCAACCTTCACTACTCATGTTTATAAACTTGTGACGATTAGGTGAAACTCGTTTATAAACTAGCATCGAGTTTATGCATGAAGACTAAGTATGCATCCCTAATCAACATACAAAAACAAGTCTTTAATAAACATGATAATTGAATTGCAATCACAAATTAACAAATCACAATTGGAAGAAATCAATTCATATTTCAAACATGTTCATGGCTTCAAACTTTCCCCTAACTAATTAGGGGTTTAGCCACTCATGATTACAACAAACTTAGAGAGTAATAACAAAGTAAACATTGAAAACAAGAATCGAAGTACACCTAAAAATTCCAACAACTCAATCTTGAATTGTATGAACGTTTAGGCCTCTTCTCCTCTAGTTGCTGCGGCACAAGGGGTTTTGGTGAGTTTTGGGGGTTATGGATGATGTAGAAGGATGTGTTTAGGGTAGGGATGGATGTAGGGGAAGGTAAGGAGTGTTTTTGTGCAGAAAATATGAAGAATGGTGAAGTATGGTAGTGCTAGAGAGAGGGGAGGAATTTCTGGCGTGAATGAATGTGTATGAGAGATGGTTTTCTGAAATGGAAGAGTGTGTTGTTTGTGGCTGCAATGCATGCTTATTTATAGGTGAAATGGGGGGAACATGATGACTAGGAATTAGGTGGAAAGCTGAAATGGTGATGGGAGATGCATGTGGCTGTTTGTGCATGTGATTAAAGGGTGGAAATGCATGTGCTTTGACAGAAATGAAAGGGAATGCACGGTTTTGGTTGATTTCTGGTGGTTGTGAGGTGGAAATCTAGGTGGAAATGCATGTGGATTAAAGCTATGTGAATGATTAAGGTGAATGTGCATGAGTGCATGTGAAATCTGCCAAGATGCATGTGTTATGAAGTGGATTTTCTGCAAAGGCAAGGTGAATGTGCATGTGATTAAATTAAAAGATGGAATGCATGTGAAAGGTTGGAGATTGAATGTGTGTTGGTGTGATTGAATGATTAAAGTGCAAGTGGCTGATTTATGAAGGGGAAATGCAAAGGGGAAATCTGGAAATGGGATAGGAGCCACGGCATTGTGTGGTGTTTGTTTGAATGTTTGCAATGATGAAATGGATGGGAGTGGTTTGATGAATGAGTGGATGGAATGATGAAAGAATAAAGGGAATGATGAAAGGGGAACAAGTGCATGTGGCTGCAATGATGGTGAAAGAATGTGTGGATGCATGGTTGTGTTGGTGATGAATGTGAACTCTTTGTTCTTCATTTTCATTCCTTTGGTCTTCAATTTCGTCCATCTACTTGGCTTTAAGCATATGCAATCCATTCCAATCTCTAATTTGCTCCAAAAGGCTCCGAAAGGCATCCTTTTGCATCCTTAGCCATATGAACCTATAAACACACGAAAATGACTTTAAACACTAAATTAAGTAAGAAAACACAACATAAATGCATAAGAACTAGCTAACTAAGGCGCATAAATATGTTTCTATCAGAGTGCACGCTTAATTTTCATGCATGAATATGACGCTAGAATATAAGTGAGTTTCACCTAATCGTTATGAACTTATATTCACAAGTAGTGGAGGTTGCTTATAAACAATCGCGTTAAATGAATTCTTGGCACGAGTTTCATGCTCATCATAGTAACGAATGCCTCGTCAACACTTATAGTTTTCATAATGCTTAATGATCTTTGATTGTATCTTTATTGTGCTGTTCACGTAAAGGACTTTTGGAGAATGTAGTGAATTGCGTTGCGCTAACCCATCCAATTCATTAACTTGAGGAAAACTTGACGGTTAATTTAAGCGGACCTAATTAACTTGGGGTGATGAGAATTCATAATTTATTGAAATGTAATTGGAAATCTTTTTATTATGCAAGTGTAACATATGTGGAGATGACCCCCTTAGCTAGCACTCATCCATTCTATTTCATCAATTTCATATTTACATTCTGTTTTAATTTGTTCATTTAATTTAATTTCGTATAAACTTAAATCCCCCTTTACTTTAATGTCAATTTAGTTAGAAATCATTTTAGTTTGTGTTTTTAAAAGCATTTTGAGTCTTTGGTTTGTCTTAGTGTTTTAAAGTTTAGTTTTACATTCTTTGAGTCTAGTTTAGTGTTTATTATTACGTTTTTACGTTTTTGAGTCAAATCCAAGTGATTAACAATCCCTCCTAATCCCCGGTCCAGAACGATCCCTACTTATATACTTACTACAATTTGACGAAAAGAGGGTTTAATTTGTGTGCGTATAAATCTCGCATCAGAAAGTCCTACTCTAGGCTAGGTAAGGGGTGATGTGGTTAGCAAAGAAAATAGGCTAAACGAGGCTCAACGAGGTTAAAACTAATATATACGAAATATGGGAAGTAAGGCTATTTGGCTATGGTGGCAACTACACAACTTCATCTTGATATATGTTATGCAACTCAATGTCATGCTTTGAATGAAACGGATATAAGTTCTAGCATTTAGTTCTATCATGATACAATTGCATTCTAAGTAGCAACCAAGCAAGAAATAATGAGACCATGCAACAACTTTAGAAAACAAAGAATCACAGAAAATAACTCTCCAAAGAAAGTAATGGCTCGAGTCTCACAGGGACGTAGCGTTTGTTTGAGTTCCTTCCTTCAAGCATGTTACAAAAACGAATTTTTCTTTTATGATTGCATGTGAACTCATACATTATAACCATATCCAAGCATATACCAAGAGTAAATCAAACTTTTCTCTATGTTTATAACTCTTTTTAACCGTCATGCAATTACAAACCAAATCCTTATCATTGTGTTGGAAGGTACCCTAAGACACAAACACACAAAAACGACTCAAAACACTCTTTTTTGGCTTTTTAAAACATGTTTTTCAAATTTTTATGTGATTTTCGGAGTTATAAAAAAAAACATACTAAAACACTCTAAAACAACTTAAAAACACCTTAAAACAGCAAGGAACAACATTTGAAGTTATGGGTGATAAAATCCCACGAATTTGCATTAAATATACTTAGTTACCCCCCCCCCCCCCACACTTAAATCAAACATTGTCCTCAATGTTTTAAGCATAAGTAAACACACAAAAAGCAATTTAAACATACTAAACATGGCAGAATGTAATTAACAAAGAGAAGAGTTTAGGGACGCAAATCTGGTTATTGATAGAAGCATATTTAGGCGACTTACTTAGCTTGTTTTCGTGCATTTATATTGTTAATTCATAGTTGTTTTAGTTGTTTAAGCCATTTTCGTGTGTTTTTAGGTTCATATGGCTAATGAAGCAAAAAGATGCATTTTGGAGCATTTTGGAGCAAAATTGGACTTGGAATGGATAGCTTATGTTTGGAGCAAAAGGAATGGACGAAATTGAAGGATTCCTAATCCATTGCAGCCACATGCATCTCCCATCACCATATCAGATTTCCATCATATTCACATGCATTCCATCCTTTAAAACATTGCACATGCACTCCCTTTAATTAATTAAGCCACATGCACTCCCATCCATTTCATCATTGCAGCCAACACATGCTTTCACATGCATTTTCAGATTGTCCCCTTGCACATGCAGCCACATATTCATTGCACATGCAATTCCAACCCACATGCATCCTTTAATCATTCAAACATGCAGCCACATTCCCTCCTAGCTGTCATGTTCCCCCCATTTCACCTATAAATAAGCATTCATTCTCATTCATTCTTCCACATTTCAGAAAATCATCCATTCACACCAAGAAACATCCCCTTGGCCGTGAGTTTCCCTACAAATCCAAACACCACTCCTCTTCCATTTCCATCACTCCCCAAACCATTCACACCATCAAACTATCCTTAGACCTTGTGCTACAACGAAGAGGAAGAGAAGAGTGCCTAAACGTTCATACAATTCAAGTTTGAGTTGTTGGAATGTTTAGGTGTTTCTTTGATTTCAATGTTAATTTCAATACTCTTTGTTTTGTACGTATGAGGAATGGAAGAGAAGAGTGCCTAAACGTTCATACAATTCAAGTTTGAGTTGTTGGAATGTTTAGGTGTTTCTTTGATTTCAGTGTTATGAAGAACTAAACCCCCCTTAGCTAGGGGGTGATTCGAAATATATGTTTATACTTGCATTTTGATTTGATTACTTCTAATTGCGTTTCATAAGTTTTGGATTCAATTTGTCTAACCGTTTGATTGATAACTTATTTATGTATGTTTATTGAGAATGTGCGCTTAATTTTCATGCATGAATATGACGCCAGAATATAAGTGAGTTTCACCTAATCGTTATGAACTTATATTCACAAGTAGTGGAGGTTGCTTATAAACAATCGCGTTAAATGAATTCTTGGCATAAGTTTCATGCAATCATAGTAACGAATGCCCCGTCAACACTTATAATTTTCATAGAGCGTAATGATTCTTGCTTGTATCTCTATTATGCAATCATGTAGGGGACTTGTGGGGAATGTTTTGGGTTGTCGTATGCAATCATCCAATTCAATAACGTGATGCGTGATTTATACGCACATAAATTAAACCCTCGTTTGACAATTGTAGTAGAATGGATAAGTGAGGGATCGTTCTGGACCGGGGATTAGGAGGGATTGTTAATCACTTGGATTTGACTCAAAAACGTAAAAACACAATATAAAACACTATACTAGACTCAAAGAATGCAAAACTAAACTTTAAATCACTAAGACAAACCAAAGACTCAAAATGCTTTAAAACATAAACTAAATTGAACAATAAGGAAAAAGGGGGGAAGAGTTTTGATTTGACGAAAATTGAAATAACAAAACAAGTTAATAAACTAAGCAGAATGTAAATGTGAATATGGATGATGGAATAAATGGAATGAAGGCTAGCTAAGGGGTTCTTCTCCACACATGTTATACTTGCATACAAGATTGATTCTCAGTTGGTCTTTCGATAAATTATGAAACTCAATGCTCCAAGTTAATTAGGTCCGCTTAAATTAACTTTCAGATTTCCCTAAATTCATTGGATTGAATGGAATACGCATTACAACCAAATTATTCTTAATCAAAGTCCCTAACTATGGAATACGCATGATAGAGACATTCAACAAAGATCATTAAGTTCAATGAAAATTAGAAGTGTTGACGAGGCATTCGTTACTATGGAATACGCATGAAACTTATGCCAAGAATTCGTTTAACGCGATTGTTTATAAGCAACCTCCACTACTTGTGAATATAAGTTCATAACGATTAGGTGAAACTCACTTATATTCTAGCGTCATATTCATGCATGAAAATTAAGCTTGCAATCTCAATGAACATACATAAATAAGTTATCAATCAAACAGTTAAACGAATTGAATCCACAACTTATGAAATTCCAACCAAAAGTAATCAATTCATATTGCAAATATAAACATAGTTTCGAATCACCCCCTAGCTAAAGGGGGATTAGTTCCTCATTACTTTGAAATCAAAGAAACACCTAAACATTCCAACAACTCAAACTTGAATTGTATGAACGTTTAGGCATTCTTCTCTTCCATTCCTCATACGTACAAAACAAAGAGAATTGAATTTAAACTTTGAAATCAAAGAAACACCTAAACATTCCAACAACTCAAACTTGAATTGTATGAACGTTTAGGCCCTCTTATCTTCCTCGTTGTTGTAGCACAAGGTCTAAGGTGAGGTTTGGGGAATTATGGAAATGGATGAGGAATGGTGGAAGGGGGACTCACGGTTAGGGAATAATGGAAGTGTTTGAGGGGTGTTGTGTTGTGAAATGGAATGAGATGTTATGAATGAATGAATGTAAGGGTATTTATAGGAGTAGTGGAGGGAACATATGGCTATGTCATTTGTAGGTGAAGTAAGTGTGTGAGGTTGGTGAAGTAAGTGGATGTTGTAGGTGAAGTAGGTGGATGTTGTAGGTGAAGTAGGTGGATGTAGTAGGTGAAGTAGGTGGATGTTGTAGGTGGATGTTGTAGGTGAAGTAGGTGGAGTACATGTGTTTAAATGGTTAAAATGTGTAGATGATTATGAGTGATAAGTGATAAGTGTATGATATGTTAAGTGATAAGTGAATGATTATGATAAGTGATAAATGAATGTATGATATGATAAGTGGTGAATGATATGTGGTGAATGATAAGTGGTAATGTTTAAGTATTTAAAATAGGGAACAAAGCCCTTCCTTGCATGGCAAGGAAGGGAGACACAAGGAAACACACGACAATGTCCTAAGGTTGCTAGGAATGTTGTTTTTGTGTTCTAAAATGCGTAGGAGTTTTCAATGATGCTCAAACATGAGGTCTTTTTAGGATTTAACTTTCCTACTTCAAGTCTTCAATTTCGTCCATCCTTTTGGCTCCAAGCATATGATATCCATTCCAATCTCTAATTTGCTCCAAAAGCCTCCAAAAGGCATCCTTTTGCATACTTTGCCCTTAGAACCTGAAAACACACAAAAGAAGCATAAAGAACTAAAATAACTAAAGAAACATAACGTAAATGTACGAGAACAAGCCATTTAAGTCGCATAAATATGCTCCTATCAAATACCCCCACACTTAGCTTTTGCTAGTCCTCGAGCAAAACAGAAAAACAAAACAAAAAGAACAAAACACAACCTACACCTTCCAACAATCGTATCAGGGACTTCCAATGCACATGACAAGTTAAAAATCATTATTCTCACAGATTTGAGCCATCTTTACACTTAAGTACATTCTTAATCATAGTCACCACATACTAGTTCACAATTAAGCAATTAAAACACATTTCAAATGTAGTAACATGCCTTTAGAGAATTCCCTCAATTTCTTACTAGATGTACTCTCGTTTTTCACACAGATTTTCTGACTACACACCCTACACTAGGTATATGTGAGAAGATTGATGTAAACATGTAGACGAACACTCACATATGTTATAATAAGGAAAGCATTTTCTGGAGTTAATAAGCATGTTTAGATATGATCTCATGAATGGAATGCTACTACTTAGACGCGAGAACCAGTGACACCATAAGCTCATACCAAGTTCAAACTCCACAATTGAAATACATAACACTCAATATAGAAGTCAAAGGGTAGTAACGGGGCTTGGGGTATGTGGATAACAAAGAAGGGATATGGAAAACAAAGGTTTTTAAAGAAAATAGTGAGCAAAGCATTTGAATCAACTTAGAATTCACTTTTGAATGAAAACTCAACTTTTGAACAAAAAGGGAGAATTTAGACAATTTACGCCCAGAATTGGTGTTTTGGAACCTTTCTTCAATCACTTATTCTTTCATTTTTTTTTTTTTTTTCAAGCTCTTTTTTTTTTTTCTTTCTTTCTTTCTTTTCTCTTTTTTTTTTCTTTTCTTTTGAATCTCAAAACATCAACACTTAAACATTCTCTCCCCCACACTTATTTTCTTTCATAATGTAACTCAAAAGGAATTCAATTAAGTCATGCTCACTATCTTTTAAGAACAAGGGTGGGGATTGTCCTAAACTAGGCTAGGTGAGGAAAATGTGGGTAAACAAAGAATAAAGGCTAAACAAGGCTCAACGGGGTTAAAACTTACAACATATACGAAGTATGGGAAGTAAGGCTATTTGGCTATGGTGGTGGTCACTACACAACTTCTTCTTGAATATGTGTTATGCAAATCAATAACATGCTTTGAATGAAATGGGCATGAGTTCTAGCATTTGGAACTATATGATAAAACGCCTTCTAAGTAGTAACCAAGCAAAGAATAATGAGATCATGCAACGACTTTAGAAAACAAGAAATCACAGATTATACTCTCCAAAGAATGTTATAGGCTCAAGTCTCTCAGGGTTGTAGCGTTTGTTTAAGTTCCTTCCTTCAAGCATGTTACAAAAACGAATTTTTTTTTTCTTTTATGATTGCATGTGAAGTCATACATTATAACCATAACCAAGCATATACCAAGAGTAAATCAAACTTTTCTCTATGTTTATAACTCTTTCTAACCGTCATGCAATTATAAACCAAATCCTTATCATTGTGTTGGAAGGTACCCTAAGACACAAACACACACACAAAAACAACTTTAAAACAACTCTTTTTGGGTTTTTCAAAACAATTTTTCAAATTTTTATGGGATTTTCGAATTATAAAACAAAACACACTAAAACACTCTAAAACAACTTAAAAACACCTTAAAATAGCAAGGAACAACATTAGAAGTTATGGTGGATAAAACCCTACGAATTTGCATCAAAACACTTTAGTTACCCCCCCACACTTAAATCAAACATTGTCCTCAATGTTTTAAGCATAGATTCACACAAAACATAAGTAAACACACAAAAAGCAACTAAACATATTAAACATGGCATAATGTAATTAACAAAGAGAAGAGTTTAGGGACACAAATCTGGTTATGGAGTGTAAATTCCCTCTTCTCCTTGGTGATTGCATTGAGGCTTTGATCTTTGTGATTCCACAGGCTTACTCTTGAACTGGTTTCTGCCCATCGTTGATTTTCCTTTGTGCTACTTCTTGAACTGGGCAGCAGGATGGTTCTTTTGGTTTCCCCCGAAGGTCTGAGCTTCCTCCTGTTATCTGTTTCTTTGTTCAATCTTTGCAGGAGTGGTCCCTTCTCTGGAAGTGTAACAACCGTTGAAGATGACTACTCGAGAGCAACGCTAGGTAAGCAATCAGGAATAGATTCCAGGCAGTTGGCTCCAGATCGGAAGACTGACTCCAAGTGCCGGCTGATTGCTTCTTTTACTTTGCCATGCAAGTAAGAACAAGGACAAAGAAAAAGACAGGGAAAGAGCATGATATGAGATACTTTTGCTTTTGACCTTGATGATATGAGATACCTTTGCTTTGAAGAAGCGGTGAATGAATCAGCACATGCTTCAATCCGCCGTTTCCTCCTGGGTCATATGTACTCCAGGCATCTGGTATCATCTTTGGGGAAGAAGAAAGAATTGAGTATTTTGAAAGGCTTTGCTGGGAGTGCGCCCTCAGAGGTGAGGGAGAGTTGGGCATTTTCTTTAGGTTTGCCCTGCCATAAAAGACGAAGGTCGACATAAATAGACATAATATCAAGTGGTGGTACTTTTTACCCTTGTCGACAAACGTTTTGATCCCGCAAATCCGGCTCTTTGAAATAGTGGCGCCTCTTCGATCTTTGAATACGCCTCTTCGATTTCTGAGCAGGCGCCCCTTCGATTTCTGAACGACGCCCCTTCGCTTTCTGAACGACACGTGGTAGTGCAGATGCGGCTCCTTTTGACAAAGCTGCACGCGTCTTCTGAAAAGCAGAGAAAGCGTCGCCGAACTTTGCGCTTGTCGGCTAAAGATGTGTAGATGCGATGATGGCCTCCACGTGTTTTCAGCTTTGTCAGAAATCTTTTGACAAAGTTGAACGCGTTTTCTGAAAAGCCGAGGGAGCGTCGCCTAAATTACGCCGGAAAATCCGGCTCTTTGAATCGGTGGACGCGTCGTCTTGGCTTTTTATAGAGCTATCAATCACCCCAACACACACACTCTGAAGATTTCCCATTCCTGAAACTCGACTCCGGCCCTTTGTGAAATTTTAACTCCATCCACCCCTTCTCTTTGAACACTTTTGAAAAAAAAATGGCAAACTCATCGAACCTTAGCTTAGATTTGAGTCTCAGCAGCGATCCGGTTGCGCCCCATCAAGGTAATGTATGGCGCCCTTCTTTCTTATCTTCTAACGGTCCTCTTTCAGGTGAAGACTCTGTGATGCAGGACGCCACAACAGCTACAATAGTAGCTAAAAACCTCCTCACTCCAAAAGATAGTAGGCTGCTGTCAGGACGGTCCGATGAGTTGGCCGTTCAAGAGTCCCTCGCACTTAGTGTTCAGTGTGCGAGTTCTGTGTCCAACATGGGCCAACGCCTGCTTGCTCGGTCCCGCCAAGTGGAATCGTTGATGGCAGAGGTGGAAAGACTTAAGCAAGAGATCCAGCAGCTTAAGTACGAGAATAGAAGTTTGCATGTGCTTGCAAATAACTATTCGTCAGGGATGAAGAGGAAGCTTGATGAGCTGCAAGAATCTGAGGGTCGAATTCACAGTGACCGTCAAAGGCTTGCGTCTTATCTCCAGAGGCACCTTTTTCCTGGGTCATCCAGCGCTTGGCCAAGTATTGAGGCCTGGAATGCTCTAGCTCCGATGCCTCCCGCTCCGATGGCTTCCGCTCCGATGCCTCCCGCTTCTATGCCTCCCGCTTCTATGCCTTCCGCTTCTGCGCCTCGTAGTGGGGCTTCACGCAAACAACCTTTGTGAAGCTCCACCTTTCTCCATGTTTAGTATCTTTCTTTTTTTTTTTCTTTTTTTTTCTTTTTTTTTTTTTTTTTTTATTAACATAAATAAAATCAAACGGCATGGAATTGGTCCTTGAATGGAAGGTGATACTTGAAGTGAACCGGCAGTGGTTTGAATTCTAGTGTAGGTGCCTGATTCAAAAAAAATAGCAAGTTAGTATAAAATCTAATGGAATTTGAAAAAAAAAACTTACTTGTTTTGTCCGATAAGAACTCAATGACAAACACCACTCCTTTGAAAGTTTCAGGGATATTGGATTTGGCCAGATTGCAAGTGATGGTTATGACTTGTCCAATGTCATCAAATTTAACTTCTTTGGATTTTGTGGTTTCAAGAACGTCCTCTTTGATGAATTCATGACATTCCTTACTTGTCACCTTTGGAAGGGCTTCCAAGATGTCTTTTTCACCTTCTTCTTCCTTGGAAGTCATGAATCTTGGAACAGGGTTAAAAATAATGAAATTTGGAACAACCATACCTGTATTAGATGGCATAGGAGCAATAGGTGCCTCCGGTAAAGGTGTTTCCACCCTTTCCGTGGGTTGGGTGTATTCCTCTTCCTTGTGATTTGATTTTGATGGTTGAGGGTCCGTTCCAACCTCCTTGTCACTTCTCAACATGATTTCCTTGGCAGTTTCAAATTCTCCCTTCGGATTTGCAATGGTTGAACTAGGGAGTTCGCCTTGGTCTCGAAACTGTCCTACGAACTCCGCGATCTGCCCAATTTGCTTATCCAAGTGGTCCAACCTTTGTGGTGGCTGCATAGGCGTTGAATAGAACTCCTCATATGGCTGCCAATATCCTTCTTGTTGAGCCTCATTGTCTTGAATTTGTGAGCCCTGCACCAAACAAATTAATTCATTAAGCTTTTGATTATAATCTATTGACGAACTTGAGTTTGGTTGGGCATATTGAATATGAGGTTGTGGTGGCTGCCAATATCCTCCTTGTTGAGCATTTTGAGGTTCCCACCACATAGAGTTTGAATGATCACTCCAATCCGAATTGTAAGTATTGGAAAACACGTTATTCCTTGATTGAAGATTAGATATATCAACTCTTTGCATTTGGGACCTTTCCATGAGCTGTGACAAAAGAGAAGCGTTATCAAGTGCCATGTTGTTCTTAACAAACAAAACACAAATAAAAACTAAATCTAAAAGACAATACAGAAACAAACAATCCAAGGGATTAGCAAATTTTCTAATCCCCGGCAACGGCGCCAAAATTTGATGCGTGATTTATACGCACATAAATTAAACCCTCGTTTGACAATTGTAGTAGAATGGATAAGTGAGGGATCGTTCTGGACCGGGGATTAGGAGGGATTGTTAATCACTTGGATTTGACTCAAAAACGTAAAAACACAATATAAAACACTATACTAGACTCAAAGAATGCAAAACTAAACTTTAAATCACTAAGACAAACCAAAGACTCAAAATGCTTTAAAACATAAACTAAATTGAACAATAAGGAAAAAGGGGGGAAGAGTTTTGATTTGACGAAAATTGAAATAACAAAACAAGTTAATAAACTAAGCAGAATGTAAATGTGAATATGGATGATGGAATAAATGGAATGAAGGCTAGCTAAGGGGTTCTTCTCCACACATGTTATACTTGCATACAAGATTGATTCTCAGTTGGTCTTTCGATAAATTATGAAACTCAATGCTCCAAGTTAATTAGGTCCGCTTAAATTAACTTTCAGATTTCCCTAAATTCATTGGATTGAATGGAATACGCATTACAACCAAATTATTCTTAATCAAAGTCCCTAACTATGGAATACGCATGATAGAGACATTCAACAAAGATCATTAAGTTCAATGAAAATTAGAAGTGTTGACGAGGCATTCGTTACTATGGAATACGCATGAAACTTATGCCAAGAATTCGTTTAACGCGATTGTTTATAAGCAACCTCCACTACTTGTGAATATAAGTTCATAACGATTAGGTGAAACTCACTTATATTCTAGCGTCATATTCATGCATGAAAATTAAGCTTGCAATCTCAATGAACATACATAAATAAGTTATCAATCAAACAGTTAAACGAATTGAATCCACAACTTATGAAATTCCAACCAAAAGTAATCAATTCATATTGCAAATATAAACATAGTTTCGAATCACCCCCTAGCTAAAGGGGGATTAGTTCCTCATTACTTTGAAATCAAAGAAACACCTAAACATTCCAACAACTCAAACTTGAATTGTATGAACGTTTAGGCATTCTTCTCTTCCATTCCTCATACGTACAAAACAAAGAGAATTGAATTTAAACTTTGAAATCAAAGAAACACCTAAACATTCCAACAACTCAAACTTGAATTGTATGAACGTTTAGGCCCTCTTATCTTCCTCGTTGTTGTAGCACAAGGTCTAAGGTGAGGTTTGGGGAATTATGGAAATGGATGAGGAATGGTGGAAGGGGGACTCACGGTTAGGGAATAATGGAAGTGTTTGAGGGGTGTTGTGTTGTGAAATGGAATGAGATGTTATGAATGAATGAATGTAAGGGTATTTATAGGAGTAGTGGAGGGAACATATGGCTATGTCATTTGTAGGTGAAGTAAGTGTGTGAGGTTGGTGAAGTAAGTGGATGTTGTAGGTGAAGTAGGTGGATGTTGTAGGTGAAGTAGGTGGATGTAGTAGGTGAAGTAGGTGGATGTTGTAGGTGGATGTTGTAGGTGAAGTAGGTGGAGTACATGTGTTTAAATGGTTAAAATGTGTAGATGATTATGAGTGATAAGTGATAAGTGTATGATATGTTAAGTGATAAGTGAATGATTATGATAAGTGATAAATGAATGTATGATATGATAAGTGGTGAATGATATGTGGTGAATGATAAGTGGTAATGTTTAAGTATTTAAAATAGGGAACAAAGCCCTTCCTTGCATGGCAAGGAAGGGAGACACAAGGAAACACACGACAATGTCCTAAGGTTGCTAGGAATGTTGTTTTTGTGTTCTAAAATGCGTAGGAGTTTTCAATGATGCTCAAACATGAGGTCTTTTTAGGATTTAACTTTCCTACTTCAAGTCTTCAATTTCGTCCATCCTTTTGGCTCCAAGCATATGATATCCATTCCAATCTCTAATTTGCTCCAAAAGCCTCCAAAAGGCATCCTTTTGCATACTTTGCCCTTAGAACCTGAAAACACACAAAAGAAGCATAAAGAACTAAAATAACTAAAGAAACATAACGTAAATGTACGAGAACAAGCCATTTAAGTCGCATAAATATGCTCCTATCATAACGTTAGGAAGATTTGAAGGTTAATTAGTGCATCACGGTTAACTTGGAGTGTTGAGAATTAATGATTTATTGAAATGCAATTGGAAATCGTTTTATTATGCAAGTATAACATGTATGGAGATGAACCCCTTAGCTAGCCTTCATTCCATTCAATTCTGTCACACATTCACATTTACATTTTGCTTTTACTTACAATCTGTTCTTTTAGTTTAAATTCGTCAAATTAAAATCCCCCTTTACTTTATTGTCTAATTTAGTTAGAAAGTGTCTTAGTTTGTGTTTATAAGAGTTTTGAGTCATTTTGTTACACAAATTCGTCCAAATTTGTGTTTGTGCTTAAATCTGCCCAGAAAGTGGTTTTTAGGCAGATTTGAGTGTGTTTGTGTTGTTTTGAGTTTTTTTGGTTTGTTTTAGTGTTTTAAAGTTTAGTTTTGCATTCTTTGAGTCTAGTATAGTGTTTCATATTGTTATTTTACGTTTTTGAGTCAAATCCAAGTGGTTAACAATCCCTCCTAATCCCCGGTCTAGAACGATCCCTACTTATAAATATATTACAATTTGACGAAAAGAGGGTTTAATTTGTGTGCGTATAAATCTCGCATCAGTTATGGAGTGTAAATTCCCTCTTCTCCTTGGTAATTGCATTGAGGCTTTGATCATAGTGACTCCACAGGCTTACTCTTGAACTGGTTTCCGCCCATCATTGATTTTCCTTTGTGCTACTGTTGAACTGGGCAGCAGGATTCTTTTGGTCTTCCCCGAAGGTCTGAGCTTACCCCTTTGGTCTGTTTCTTTGTTCAATCTTTCCAATTCGTATTGAAAAGGGTTGGAGGATAACTCAGCCTATGTTTGTCTCCACATGCTTCAATGTATCATTTTCACTTGCCTTACTCGCTCCCCTTTGCAGAAGTGGTCCCTTCTCCGGAAGTGTATCAACCGTTGAAGATGACTACTCGAGAGCAACGCTAGGTAAGTGATGCGAGAATTATATGCGCACAAATTAAACCCTCTTTTTGACAATTGTAGTATAAGTATAAGTAGGGATCGTTCTGGACCGGGGATTAGGAGGGATTGCAAATCTCTTGGAAACTGACTCAAAAACGTAAAATAAAGTTTAAAACACTAAACTAGACTCAAAGAATGCAAAATTAAAGTTTAAAAACACTACGACAAACCAAAAACTCAAAATGCTTTAAAAACACAAACTAAATTGAATTCTAACTAAAATGAACATTAAAGCAAAAGGGGGATTGAGGTTTTTACGAAAATTGAAATAACGAAACAAGTTAATAAACTAGACATAATGTAAATATGAAATTTATGGATGAATGCTAGCTAAGGGGTTCATCTCCATACATGTTACACTTGCATACAAGATTGATTCTCAGTTGGTCTTTCGATAAATTATGAAACTCAACACCCCGGGTTAATTAGGTCCGCTTAAATTAACCGTCAAGTTCTCCTTAAGTTAATGAATTGGATGGGTTAGCGCAACGCAATTCACCACATTCTCCAAAAGTCCTTTACGTGAAAAGCACAATAAAGATACAATCAAAGATCATTAAGCATTATGAAAACTATAAGTGTTGACGAGGCATTCGCTACTATGGAATACGCATGAAACTAGTGCCAAGAATTCATTTAACGCGATTGTTTATAAGCAACCTCCACTACTTGTGAATATAAGTTCATAACGATTAGGTGAAATTCACTTATATTCTAGCATCATATTTATGCATGAAAATTAAGCGCGCATTCTTAATAAACATTCATAAATAAGTTATCAATCAAACGGTTAAACAAATTGAATCCACAACTTATGAAATTCCAACGAAAGTTAATCAATTCATATTGCAAATATAAACATAGTTTCGAATCACCCCCTAGCTAATAGGGGAATTAGTTCCTCATAACTTTGAAATCAAAGAAATACCTAAACATTCCAACAACTCAAACTTGAATTGTATGAACGTTTAGGCACTCTTCTCTTCCATTCCTCATACGTACAAAACAAAGAGAATTGAATTTAAACTTTGAAATCAAAGAAACACCTAAACATTCCAACAACTCAAACTTGAATTGTATGAACGTTTAGGCCCTCTTATCTTCCTCGTTATTGTAGCACAAGGTCTAAGGTGAGGTTTGGGGGATTATGGAAATGGTAGAGGAGTGGTTTAGAGGGTTGGGAAGTGGTGGAAATAGAAGGGAATGATGCTGGAAATGAAGAGAACCCACGGCAACAAGGTTGCTGTTTTTGTGTTTGTTGTTGTGTTGTGAATGAGATGATCTTTGAATGAATGAATGCAAGGGTATTTGTAGGAGTAATGGAGGGAACATGACAGCTAGGAGGTGGGTGGAAATGTGGCTGCAAGTTTGGTGAATGATTATGAGTGAATGCATGTGAATGTGGCTAGGTTGGAAAGCTGGAAATCTGAAAATGCAAATGGGAATGCTGAAATGCAAAGGTGGCCACGGTTTTGAGTGTGTTTTGTGTTGGAAATGCATGTGAATGCATGTGAATGTTGTTTGTGTGAAGTGTGTGTGGGTTAAAGAGTGAATGGCGGTGTAATGATGAAGTGTGATGGCTGAAAATGTCAAGGGAAATGCATGTGATTGCACGGCAAAGAATTTCAGGATGCATGTGTGTTGGTGTGTTGTGTGATTTGTTTTGTGGTTAATGGGAATGTGGTTGAATGATTAAATGGACATGTGGGGTGTAATTGCAAAGGGAATGCAAAGTGAATGAATAATGAATGCATGTGCACTGTTTTTGGGAGAAAGGTGGCTGAATGTGCATGTGAATTAGGTTGTGAAAACATGTGGAATGTGGCTGGAATTGATGAGTAATGCACGGTTTTGTTGTTGGTTCTTTGGTGATGAATGCAATGATGAAATGGATGGGAGTGCATGTGGATTAGGTGGTGTAATGATGAAGTGGGAAGTGGAAGAATGTGGTTGGAAATGGCTAAGGGGATGCACGGCTAGGAAGAATAATGAATGATGTGCATGTGTGTGAATGCATGTGGATTAGGTGGAAAGAGGTGGGTGTGCATGTGATTTGAAATGCATATGTTTAAATGGTTGAAATGTGTAGATGATTATGAGTATGATAAGTGATAAGTGAATGATATGTTAAGTGATAAATGAATGATATGTAGTGAGTGATAAGTGAATGGAAGTGATAAGTGATAAGTGAATGGAAGGGATAATTGAATGGTTTGATAAGTGATAAGTGAGTGGAAGTGATAAGTGATAAATGAATGATATGTTAAGTGATAAATGAATGATATGTGGTGAGTGATAAGTGAATGATATGATAAGTGAATGCTTTAAGTGTTTAAAATAGGGAACAAAGCCCTTCCTTGCATGGCAAGGAAGGGGGACACAAGGAAACACACGACAATGTCCTAAGGTTGCAAGGAATGTTGTTTTTGTGTTCTAAAATGCGTAGGAGTCTTCAATGATGCTTAAACATGAGGTCTTTTAGGATTTAACTTTCCTACTTCAAGTCTTTAATTTCGTCCATCCTCTTGGCTCCAAGCATATGATATCCATTCCAATCTCTAATTTGCTCCAAAAGGCTCCAAAAGGCATCCTTTTGCATACCTTGCCCTTAGAACCTGAAAACACACAAAAGAAGCATAAAGGACTAAAATAACTAGAGAAACATAACGTAAATGCACGAGAACAAGCCATTTAAGTCGCATGAATATGCTCCTATCAGTAAGCAATCAGGAATAGATTCCAGGCAGTTGGCTCCAGATCGGAAGATTGACTCCAAGTGCCGGCTGATTGCTTCTTTTACTTTGCCATGCGAGTAAGAACAAGGACAAAGAAAAAGACAGGGAAAGAGCATGATATGAGATACTTTTGCTTTTGACCTTTATGATATGAGATACCTTTGCTTTTGAAGAAGCGGTGAATGAATCAGCACATGTATTTATTGTGCTGTCTCCACATGCTTCGATCGACCGTTTCCTTCTGCCTTATTTGTACTCCAGGTTTCTGGTATCTTCTTTGGGGGAGAAAAAATTGAGTATTTCAAAAGGCGTTGCTGGGAGAGCGCCCTCAGAGGTGCGGAAGAGTGGGACATTTTCTTCAGGTTTGCCTTGCCATAAAAGACGAAGGTCGACATATATAGAGATAATATCAAGTGGTGGTACTGTTCTTTTACCCTTGTCGACAAACGTCTCTTCAATTTCTGAGCAAACGGCTCTTCGATTTCTGAACGGACGCCCCTTCGATTTCTGCACAGGCGCCCCTTCGCTTTCTGAACGACACGTGGTAGTGCGGATGCAGCTCTGTCAGAGCTCTTTTGACAAAGTCGCACGCGTTTTCTGAAAAGCAGAGAAAGCGTCGCCGAAATTTACGCTTGTCAGCAAAAGTGTAGCTGCGATGATGACCTCCACGTGAACTTTTGACAAAGTTGAACGCGTCTTCTGAAAAGCCGAGAAAGCGTCTCCAAAATTACGCCGGAAATTCCGGCTTTTTGAATTGGTGGACGCGTCGCCTTGGCTTCTTATAGAGCTATCGATCACCACAACAAACACACTCTGAAGAAATCCCATTCTTGAAAATCGACTCCGGCCCTTTGAAATTTAACTCCATCCCTTCTCTTTGAACACTTTTGAAAAATGGCAAACTCATCGAACCTTAGCTTGGAATTGAGCCTTAGCAGTGATACGGGCGCGCCGCGTCAAGGTAACGTATGGCGCCCTTCTTTTTTATCTTCTAACGGTCTTCTTACAGGTGAAGACTCCGTGATGCAGGACGCCACAACAGCTACAATAGTAGCTAAGAACCTCCTCACTCCAAAAGATAGTAGGCTGCTGTCAGGACGGTCCGATGAGTTGGCCGTTCAAGAGTCCCTCGCACTTAGTGTTCAGTGTGTGAGTTCTGTGTCCAACATGGGCCAACGCCTGCTTGCTCGGTCTCGTCAGGTGGAATCATTGATGGCAGAGGTGGAAAGACTTAAGCAAGAGATCCAGCAGCTTAAGTACGAGAATAGAAGTTTGCATGTGCTTGCAAATAACTATTCGTCGGGCATGAAGAGGAAGCTTGATGAGCTGCAAGAATCTGAGGGTCGAATTTACAGTGACCGTCAAAGGCTTGCGTCTTATCTCCAGAGGCATCTTTTTCCTGGGTCATCCAGCGCTTGGCCAAGTATTGAGGCCTGGAATGCTCTAGCTCCGATGCCTCCCGCTTCGATGGCTTCCGCTCCGATGCCTCCCGCTTCCATGCCTTCTGCTTCTATGCCTTCCGCATCTGCGCCTTGTAGTGGGGCTTCACGTAAACAAACTTTGTGAAGCTCCACCTTTCTCCATGTTTAGTATCTTTTTATTTTTTTTATTTTTTATTTTTTTATGAACATGCTTTGTTTTATTCAGTGCATTGGGTTGCCTCCCAAGTAGCGCTTTCTTTTACGTCTTGCAGCCGGACGAAGAACCCAATCACTCCAGGATATTTTCACGAATCGGATGAGAACTCCGAGTCATGAACTAGTACCTAAAACAAGAAACAAAACAAGATTAAGAATCTGGAATAAAAACAAACAAAAATAAAACAATCCAAGGGATTAGCAAATTTTCTAATCCCCGGCAACGGCGCCAAAATTTGATGCGTGATTTATACGCACACAAATTAAACCCTCTTTTCGTCAAATTGTAGTATATGTATAAGTAGGGATCGTTCTGGACCGGGGATTAGGAGGGATTGTTAATCACTTGGATTTGACTCAAAAACGTAAGAACACAATGTAAAACACTATACTAGACTCAAAGAATGCAAAACTAAACTTTAAAACACTAAAACAAACCAAAAGACTCAAACATCACCCAAAACACTCAAAACTGCCTTAAAAACACTTTCTGGGCAGTTTTGAGCACTTTGGTGAATTTGGACGAATTTGTGTAATAAATTGAATGAAAACACTTAGAAACATAAACTAAGACACTTTCTAACTAAATTGGACAATAAAGTAAAGGGGGATTGAGTTTTGGACGAATTTAAACTAAATGCACAGATTCTAATTAAAACAGATTGTAAATATGAAATTGATGAAATGGAATGAATGGATGATAGAATAGCTAAGGGGTTCATCTCCATATATGTTACACTTGCATAATAAAATGATTTCCAATTGCATTTCAATAAACCATGACTTCTCAACGCTCCAAGTTAATTAGGTCCGCTTAAATTAACTTTCAGATTTCCCTAGATTCATTGGATTGAATGGAATACGCATTACAACCAAATTATTCCTAATCAAAGTCCCTAACTATGGAATACGCATGATAGAGACATTCAACAAAGATCATTAAGTTCAACGGAAATCATAAACATCGACGAGGCATTCGTTACTATGGAATACGCATGAAACTTATGCCAAGAATTCATTTAACGCGATTGTTTATAAGCAACCTCCACTACTTGTGAATATAAGTTCGTAACTATTAGGTGAAACTCACTTATATTCTAGCGTCATATTCATGCATGAAAATTAAGCGCGCATTCTCAATAAACATACATAAATAAGTTATCAATCAAACGGTTAAACAAATTGAATCCACAACTTATGAAACGCAATTAGAAGTAATCAAATCAAAATGCAAGCATAAACATATATTTCGAATCCCCCCCTAGCCAAGGGGGGGTTTAGTTCCTCATAACTTTGAAATCAAATAAACACCTAAACATTCCAACAACTCAAACTTGAATTGTATGAACGTTTAGGCACTCTTCTCTTCCATTCCTCATACGTACAAAACAAAGATAATTGAATTTAAACATTGAGATCAAAGAAACACCTAAACATTCCAACAACTCAAACTTGAATTGTATGAACGTTTAGGCACTCTTCTCTTCTTCGTTGTTGTATCACAAGGTCTAAGGTGTGTTTTGGGATAGTGTGAAGTGTTTTGGAGGGATGGGGAGTGGTTGGAGTGGTGTTTTGGATGATTTTCTGAATATGGACGAATTGTATGAATGGAATGGATGGTGTTTGTGAAGGGCACGGCCCCAAGGGACCAATTTCTGTTGTGAATGAATTGTGTATGAATGAGTGTGAATGAATGAGTATTTATAGGTGAAATGGGGGGAACATGACAGCTAGGTTGCATGTGCACATGTTGGTTGAATGATTATGAGTGCATGTGGCTGAAATATTAGAGGAACAAGTGCATGTGGCTGCATTGTGGTGCAATGATGGAGGAACAATCTGAAAATGCAAGGTATGGCTGGAATGATTGTGTTTGTTTGAATGTGCATGTGATTAAATTAAAGGATGCAAAGTAAATAAATAATGAATGCATGTGTTGAATTATGAAGATGCATGTGCAATGAAGTGGAATGACAATCTGAAATGGGATAGGTACCCACGGCAATGATGATTTCTGGTGGTGTTTTGGGTGCATGTGGAATGAATGATTTCTTGGTGAGTGGATGCATGTGTTGATTAAAGGGGGAATGCAAAGGAAAAGCTAGAAATGCATGTGGAGTGGCTGCAAGGTGAATGAATAATGAAATGGGAAAGCATGTGCAAGGTTTTGGTGTGAATGATTGAATGTGCATGTGGCTGCAATGGAGGAGGAATCCTTCAATTTCGTCCATCCTCTTGGCTCCAAGCATATGATATCCATTCCAATCTCTAATTTGCTCCAAAAGGCTCCAAAAGGCATCCTTTTGCATACTTTGCCCTCAGAACCTGAAAACACACAAAAGAAGCATAAAGAACTAAAATAACTAAAGAAACATAACGTAAATGCACGAGAACAAGCCATTTAAGTCGCATGAATATGCCAAAATTTGATGCGTGATTTATACGCACACAAATTAAACCCTCTTTTCGTCAAATTGTAGTATAAGTATAAGTAGGGATCGTTCTGGACCGGGGATTAGGAGGGATTGTTAATCACTTGGATTTGACTCAAAAACGTAGAAACACAATATAAAATACTATACTAGACTCAAAGAATGCAAAACTAAACTTTAAAACACTCAAACAAACTAAAAGACTCAAACATCACCCAAAACTGCCTTAAAATCACTTTCTGGGCAGTTTTGAGCACTTTGACTACTTTGGACGAAATTGGTTAATAAATTGATTCAAAACACTTAGAAACAAAAACTAAGACACTTTCTAACTAAATTGGACACTAAAGTAAAGGGGGATTGAGGTTTATACGAAATTAAAACTAATTGAACAAATTGCAATTAAAACAGAATGTAAAAATGAAATTGATGAAATGGAATGAATGGATGATAGAATAGCTAAGGGGTTCATCTCCATACATGTTACACTTGCATAATAAAACGATTTCCAATTGCATTTCAATAAACCATGAATTCTCAACGCTCCAAGTTAATTAGGTCTGCTTAAATTAACTATCAAATCTTCCTAACGTTATTGGATTGGATGATTGCATACGACAACCCAAAACATTCCCCACAAGTCCTCTACATGATTGCATAATAGAGATACAAGCAAGAATCATTACGCTCTATGAAAATTATAAGTGTTGACGAAGCATTCGTTACTATGGAATACGCATGAAACTTATGCCAAGAATTCGTTTAACACGATTGTTTATAAGCAACCTCCACTACTTGTGAATATAAGTTCATAACTATTAGGTGAAACTCACTTATATTCTAGCGTCATATTCATGCATGAAAATTAAGCGTGCACTCTCAATAAACATACATAAATAGGTTATCAATCAAACGGTTAAACAAATTGAATCCACAACTTATGAAACGCAATTAGAAGTATTCAAATCAAAATGCAAGCATAAACATATATTCGAATCACCCCCTAACCAAGGGGGGTTTAGTTCCTCATGGTACAAAACAAAGAGAATCAAAGAAACACCTAAACATTCCAACAACTCAAACTTGAATTGTATGAATGTTTAGGCCCTCTTATCTTCCATTCCTCATTCGTACAAAACAAAGAGTATTGAAATTAAACGTTGAAATCAAAGAAACACCTAAACATTCCAACAACTCAAACTTGAATTGTATGAACGTTTAGGCACTCTTCTCTTCCTCTTCGTTGTAGCACAAGGTCTAAGGATAGTTTGATGGTGTGAATGGTTTGGGTAGTGGTGAAAATGGAAGGATGGTGTTTGGATTTGTAGGGGAGACTCACGGCACAAAGGGGGGTTTATGGTCTACATTTCTGCAATGGATGAAGTGTATGAATGGAATGGATGGTGTTTGTGAAGGGCACGGCCCCAAGGGACCAATTTCTGTTGTGAATGAATTGTGTATGAATGAGTGTGAATGAATGAGTATTTATAGGTGAAATTGGGGGAACATGACAGCTAGGTTGCATGTGCACATGTTGGTTTAATGATTATGAGTGCATGTGGCTGAAATATTAGAGGAACAAGTGCATGTGGCTGCATTGTGGTGCAATGATGGAGGAACAATCTGAAAATGCAAGGTATGGCTGGAATGATTGTGTTTGTTTGAATGTGCATGTGATTAAATTAACCCTAAATGTTGGTTGTTGAAGGAAGGGTCCAAAAGAGTGAATTTGACCCTAAATGTTGCATGAATCTTCCCTTGTGTTTAAAAGTTGGTTTTTGCCATTAGAAGTGAGTTTAAGTGTCAATTTCATTACTTTGCTTACTATTGCTTTAAGAACGTTTGTTTATCCTTACCTTTCTTTGTTAGCCAATACCTTAGCCTCGTTACAACCCTCAACTTCTATTTTGATGTTATGTGTTCAATATGTGGAGTTTGAAAATTGGTTTGAGCATATGGTATCCTTGGTTCTCGCGTCTAAGTAGTGGCATTCCATTCATGAGATCATACATATAATGTTAATAATTCCAGAAAATGCTTTATTTGATTCTACATATGTGAGTATTAGTCTACTTGTTTACATCAATCTTCTCACATATACCTAGTATAGGGAGTGTAGTCAGAAAATCTGTGTGAAAATAGAGAGTATATCCAGTGAGGAATTGAGGAATTCTCTAAGGCATGTTACTACATTCAAAATCATGTTTTAATTGATTAAATGCGAGCTAGTGAGTGGTAACTATGATTAAGTATATGCACGAGGGTAGGGATAATTAAAATCTAAGTATGTGGTGTTCTTTAATATGTCATGTTGCATTGGAAATCCCCGAGGTACATGTTGGAAGGTCTAGATTGTGTTTTGTTCATTTCGTTTTGCTCGAGGACTAGCAAAAGCTAAGTGTGGGGGAATTTGATAGGAGCATATTTATGCTACTTAGTTATGTTGTTTCCTTGCATTTAGTTACTTAATAACTATCTATTTTAGTCTTTTAAGCTATTTTCGTATGTTTTTAGGTCCTAATGGCAAAAGGAGCAAGAAAGTGCATTTTAAGGCTATTTGGAGCAGTTTTGGGCATGGATTGGATAGCTTAACAATGGAGCAAAGAGGATGGACGAAATTGAAGTCAAGAAGGGCTAGGAAAGGCTACAAATCTGGAGAAAGAAGTCCAAATGCAAAGAAGATAAGGAAATAGCAAGAAATAAGGAACCTTATCCAACCTTATCTTATCCTATCCTAACCAACCTTATCCTTTCCTAACTCTAACATTATCTTATCTTATCCTATCCTAATCTTTTCCTACCTTAATTCCAACTTCAAAGAGAACTCCTTTTCACATTAAATCACCTAAATATCAAGTTCTAGAAGCCCTATTTTCGTGCATTAAGTTTGTGCCACATGTAACCTTTCTAGAAGGTCTAGAATCTGCCACAAGGACCATTCCTTGTCCTCCTTGGAATCTGATTGAAAGTATCCTTGTTCTTTGGTGATTTGGAGTCCTAATTCTTCTCCTTTTCAGCCCAAATTCGTGCCTCCCCTTCACCCTATAAATACTTGATGCCACAACACTCAAAAACCACCACCCTCTACCACAAATTCACACCACACCATCCACCACACCTCAAGAGCCTAAATTCACACAAATCCCCATTGTTGGCAGCAAGGAAGGAAGAAGGAGCTACCTGGAGCGTTTCTAGGTGTATTCAATCTTTGTTTTCAATGTTTAATTTATATTCTCTTTGTTTTGTTGTAAACATGAGGAACTAATTTTGTTTTGGCCAGGGGAGACTTTGAAACCATGATTATATTTGCAATATGAATTGATTAATTCCAGTTGTGATTTCATAAATTATGAATGCAAGTTACTTAACCGTTTGATGGATAACTTATTCTTGTTTGTTGATTAAGGGTGCACACTTAGTTTGCATGCATGAATTTGGGGCTAGAATATAAGGGAGTTTCACATAATCGTTACAAACTTATATTCACAAGTAGTTAAGGTTGTTTTCACAATCATGTTAAGTAAATTCCTAGCATGAGTATCATGATGTCATAGTTACAAGTGCTTTGTCAATACTTATGATTTTCATAGAACGTAATGATCTTTGATTGTATCTCTATTATGATGTCATGTAGGGGACTTTTGAAGAATGCTTTGGGTTGTCGTATGATGTCATCCAATCCACTAACTTAAGGAAAATCTGAGGGTTAATTAGTGATGTCACGGTTAATCTGGGGTGTTGAGGTTCATGGTTTATCGAAAAGCAACTGGAAATCAATTTATATGCAAGTGTGTCATGTGTGGAGAAGTATCCCTTGGCTATCCCATCATACATTAGTTTTTCTTATTTTCGTCCAAAATCTGTTTTAAAGTTTTAAGTCACTTGTTTTCTTTTAAATTCGTCCAAAATCAAAACCCCCTTTCTTATTTGTTCCAAATCTGTCCAAAAGAGTCTTTTTGAGTCTTTAGAGTCAAAACCAAGTGTATTTTCGTCCAAATTAAGTCATAGAGTCTAAATTGAGTCTTTTTGCTTTGTTTTTGATTTATTTCGTTTTGCTCGAGGACTAGCAAAAGCTAAGTGTGGGGGAATTTGATAGGAGCATATTTATGCTATTTAGTTGTGTTGTTTCCTTACACTTAGTGAGTTAATTACTATGTATTTCAGTCTTTTAAAGTATTTTCGTGTGTTTTTAGGTCCTAATGGCAAAAGGAGCAAGAAAGTGCATTTTGAGGCTATTTGGAGCATTTTTAGGCATGGAGTGGATAGCTTAATCATGGAGCAAAGAGGATGGACGAAATTGAAGACTAGAAGAGCTAGGAAAGGCTACAAATCTGGTGGAAGAAGTTCTATTCCAATGAAGATAAGGAAGAAGCAAGAAACAAGGGATCTTATCCAAACCTTATCTTATCCAACCTTATCCTATCTTATCCATACCTTATCCTATCCTATCTCTAACATTATCCTATCCTATCCTATCCAAATCAGATTGGGACCTAAACCTAGCTACTTAGGGAGAATCAATTACACATTTAAACACCTATTTCAGTTTCTAGAAGACTCATCCATACCAATGCCGCAAATCACCATTCCTTGTAGGTTTAGGAATCACAATCCTTTTCCTACTCCTATATCACATGTCCTAGGCCCTTTAGGATTAGGAAATCTGCCTTAAACACAGTTTCTAGAACACCTAATCCTATCCCTACATGTGTGCCGCACCTAGCCTTCTAGAACTCCCTAATTCCTAGCCGAAATTCCTATTCCCATTCCCATTTAATTTCTGCCTTGAGTTAACCTTTTTCCAATGGGATTAGGCAATCCTTTTCCTTCACTAAGTGTGCCAAAATAGCCTATATAAACAGCCTTGCCGTGCCATTTAATAAACACCATCCCTTCACACAACATTCATACATCCCTTCAGAAATCAACCCTTGCCGTGACCTTGCAACCACCCATCCATCATTCCCCTACTTCCATACATCCATCCCAACCTCCATACACCACCATAACCCCTTGCCGCACCTCCATATATACCTAAAACCATCCAAAATCCAGAAAATCGTCCACAAACTCACCATAGACCTTTGTGCCGTGACCTAGCAAGGAGAAGGAGAAGGAAGACCAAGCCTTGGGCGTTTGTACATTCAAGTTGGAGTGTTGGACGTGTCTAGGTGTAATCTATCTTTTATTTTCAATGTTTAAATCTATATTGCTTTGTTTTGTCATGAACATGAGAGGCTAAACTCGTTTTAGCCTAGGGATGATTTGAAACCATGATTACAATTATAATATGATTTGATTAATTCCAGTTGTGATTTCATAAATTGCGAATGCAATTTACTTAACCGTTTGATGGATAACTTATTCTTGTATGTTTATTAGGGAGGCCTACTTAATTTGCATGCTTGAATTTGGGGCTAGAATATAAGGGTGTTTCACATAATCGTCACAAACTTATATTCACAAGTAGTTAAGGTTGTTTTCACAATCATGTTAAGTAAATTCCTAGCATGCGTATCATGATGTCATAGTTACAAGTGCTTTGTCAATACTTATGGTTTCCATTGAATGTAATGATCTTTAACCGTATCTCTATTATGATGTCATGTAGGGGACTTTTTGAAGAATGCTTTGGGTTGTCGTATGATGTCATCCAATCCACTAACTTAAGGGAAATCTGAGGGTTAATTAGTGATGTCACGGTTAATCTAGGGTGTTGAGGTTCATGGTTTATCGGAAAAGCAACTGGAAATCAATTTATGTTAGAAAGTATCATGTGTGGAGAAGTATCCCTTGGCTATCCCATCATACATTAGTTTTTCTTATTTTCGTCCAAAATCTGTTTTAAAGTTTTAAGTCACTTGTTTTCTTTTAAATTCGTCCAAAATCAAAACCCCCTTTCTTATTTGTTCCAAATCTGTCCAAAAGAGTCTTTTTGAGTCTTTAGAGTCAAAACCAAGTGTATTTTCGTCCAAATTAAGTCATAGAGTCTAAATTGAGTCTTTTTGGTTGTTTTTGGTTGTTTTGAGTCTTTAAAGTTTGTTTTGAGTCATATAAGTTAGTAAGAGTCTTGTGAGTCTATTTAAAGTGTTTTAAAACATATTTTCACATCTTTGAGTCAATTTTCATTAGATTAGCAATCCCTCCTAATCCCCGGCCTAGAACGATCCCTACTTATATCTATACTACAATTGTCGAAAAGAGGGTTTAATTTGTGTGCTTATATATTTCGCATCAATATGATATCCATTCCAATCTCTAATTTGCTCCAAAAGGCTCCAAAAGGCATCCTTTTGCATACTTTGCCCTTAGAACCTGAAAACACACAAAAGAAGCATAAAGGACTAAAATAACTAAAGAAACATAACGTAAATGCACGAGAACAAGCCATTTAAGTCGCATGAATATGCTCCTATCATTGTGGCGTCCTGCATCACAGAGTCTTCACCTGAAAGAGGACCGTTAGAAGATAAAAAAGAAGGGCGCCATACATTACCTTGACGGGGCGCAACCGGATCGCTGCTGAGACTCAAATCTAAGCTAAGGTTCGATGAGTTTGCCATTTTTTTTCAAAAGTGTTCAAAAAGAAGGGGTGGATGGAGTTAAATTTCGAAGGGCCGGAGACGATGTTCAAGAATGGGAAATCTTCAGAGTGTGTATGTTGACGGTGATCGATAGCTCTATAAAAAGCCAAGGCGACGCGTCCACCGATTCAAAGAGCCGGATTTTCCGGCGTAAGTTACGCGACGCTCCCTCGGCTTTTCAGAAAACGCGTTCAACTTTGTCAAAAGATTTCTGACAAAGCTGAAAACACGTGGAGGCCATCATCGCAACTACACATCTTTAGCCGACAAGCGCAAAGTTCGGCGACGCTTTCTCTGCTTTTCAGAAGACGCGTGCAGCTTTGTCAAAAGGAGCCGCATCTGCACTACTGATAGGAGCATATTCATGCGACTTAAATGGCTTGTTCTCGTGCATTTACGTTATGTTTCTCTAGTTATTTTAGTCCTTTATGCTTCTTTTGTGTGTTTTCAGGTTCTAAGGGCAAGGTATGCAAAAGAATGCCTTTTGGAGCCTTTTGGAGCAAATTAGAGATTGGAATGGATATCATATGCTTGGAGCCAAGAGGATGGATGAAATTAAAGACTTGAAGTAGGAAAGTTAAATCCTAAAAGACCTCATGTTTAAGCATCATTGAAGACTCCTACGCATTTTAGAACACAAAAACAACATTCCTTGCAACCTTAGGACATTGTCGTGTGTTTCCTTGTGTCCCCCTTCCTTGCCATGCAAGGAAGGGCTTTGTTCCCTATTTTAAACACTTAAAGCATTCACTTATCATATCATTCACTTATCACTCACCACATATCATTCATTTATCACTTAACATATCATTCATTTATCACTTATCACTTCCACTCACTTATCACTTATCAAACCATTCACTTATCACTTCCATTCACTTATCACTTATCACTTCCATTCACTTATCACTCACCACATATCATTCATTTATCACTTAACATATCATTCACTTATCACTTATCATACTCATAATCATCTACACATTTCAACCATTTAAACACATGCATTCACACACATGCACATCATTCATTCTTCTTCCTAGCCGTGCATCCCCTTAGCCATTTCCAACCACATTCTTCCACTTCCCACTTCATCATTACACCACCTAACACACATGCACTCCCATCCATTTCATCATTGCATTCATCACCAAAGAACCAACAACAAAACCGTGCATTACTCATCAATTCCAGCCACATTCCACATGTTTTCACAACCTAATTCACATGCACATTCAGCCACCTTTCTCCCAAAAACAGTGCACATGCATTCATTATTCATTCACTTTGCATTCCCTTTGCAATTACACCCCACATGTCCATTTAATCATTCAACCACATTCCCATTAACCACAAAACAAATCACACAACACACCAACACACATGCATCCTGAAATTCTTTGCCTTGCAATCACATGCATTTCCCTTGACATTTTCAGCCATCACACTTCATCATTACACCACCATTCACTCTTTAACCCACACACATACTTCACACAAACAACATTCACATGCATTCACATGCATTTCCAACACAAAACACACTCAAAACCGTGGCCACCTTTGCATTTCAGCATTCCCATTTGCATTTTCAGATTTCCAGCTTTCCAACCTAGCCACATTCACATGCATTCACTCATAATCATTCACCAAACTTGCAGCCACATTTCCACCCACCTCCTAGCTGTCATGTTCCCTCCATTACTCCTATAAATACCCTTGCATTCATTCATTCAAGGAGCATCTCATTCCATTATAGATACCACAACACAAACACTCCATTCCTTCTCTAGCCGTGAGTTTCTCTCCATTTTCTGCACCATTTTCTCCACCACTCCTCACCTATTTCCATAATTCCTTTTCCATTCCACACTTCCATCCCCCAAACCAATTATCCCTAGACCTTATGCTACAATAAAGAGGAAGAGAAGAGGGCCTAAACGTTCATACAATTCAAGTTTGAGTTGTTGGAATGTTTAGGCGTTTCTTTGATTTCAATGTTTAATTTCAATTCTCTTTGTTTTGTATGAGGAACTAAACCCCCCTTTAGCTAGGGGGGGATTCGAAATATATGTTTATGCTTGCATTTTGATTTGATTACTTCTAATTGCGTTTCATAAGTTGTGGATTCAATTTGTTTAACCGTTTGATTGATAACTTATTTATGTATGTTTATTAAGAATGCGCGCTTAATTTTCATGCATGAATATGACGCTAGAATATAAGTGAGTTTCACCTAATCGTTATGAACTTATATTCACAAGTAGTGGAGGTTGCTTATAAACAATCGTGTTAAACGAATTCTTGGCATAAGTTTCATGCAATCATAGTAACGAATGCCTCGTCAACACTTATAGTTTTCATGATGCTTAATGATTCTTGCTTGTTTCTCTATTATGCAATTCATGTAGGGAACTTGTGAGGAATGCTTTGGGTTGTCGTATGCAATCATCCAATTCATTAACTTAAGGAAAACTTGACGGTTAATTTAAGCGGACCTAATTAACCCGGGGTGTTGAGAATTCATGGTTTATTGAAATGCAATTGGAAACCATTTTATTATGCAAGTGTAACATGTATGGAGATGAACCCCTTAGCTAGCCATACCATCCATTCATTTCCGTCAATTTCATATTTACAATTTGTTTTCTTTACAATCTATCCATTTTAGTTCAAATTCGTCCAAAATCAATCCCCCCATATTTCGTTTTAGTCTTAGTCTTAATCTTTCTTATTTTTAGTTTTGCATTCTTTGAGTCTAAGTTAGTATTTCATATTGTTATTTTACGTTTTTGAGTCAGTTTCCAAGAGATTTGCAATCCCTCCTAATCCCCGGTCCAGAACGATCCCTACTTATACTTATACTACAAATCGACAAAAAGAGGGTTTAATTTGTGTGCGTATAAATCTCACATCAAATTTTGGCGCCGTTGCCGGGGATTAGAAAATTTGCTAATCCCTTGGATTGTTTGTTTCTGTATTGTCTTTTAGATTTAGTTTTTTTTTATTTTGTTTGTTAAGAACAAGATGGCACTTGATAATGCTTCTCTTTTGTCACAACTCATGGAAAGGTCTCAAATGCAAAGAGTTGATATATTGAATCTTCAATCAAGGAATAACGTGTTTTCCAATACTTACAATTCGGATTGGAGTGATCATTCAAACTCTATGTGGTGGGAACCTCAAAATGCTCAACAAGGAGGATATTGGCAGCCACCACAACCTCATATTCAATATGCCCAACCAAACTCAAGTTCGTCAATAAATTATAATCAAAAAGCTTGATGAATTAATTTGTTTGGTGCAGGGCTTACAAAATCAAGACAATGAGGCTCAACAAGAAGGATATTGGCAGCCGTATGAGGAGTTCTATTCAACGCCTATGCAGCCACCACAACCTGCCCAAAGTAATGTAGGTAATTCAAATGATAATGATACGATTTTTCAATTACTTACTACTCTGGAAAAGCAAATTGGGCAGATAACGGAGTTCGAAGGACAATTTTGCGACCAAGGCAAACTCCCTAGTTCAACCATTGCAAATCAGAAGGGAGAATTTGAAACCACCAATGCTATCATGTTGAGAAGTGACAAGGAGTTTGGAACGGACCCTCAACCATCAAAATCAAATCACAAGGAAGAGGAATACACCCAACCCACGGAAAGGGTGGAAACACCTTTACCGGAGGCACCTATTGCTCCTATGCCATCTAATACAGGTATGGTTGTTCCAAATTTCATTATTTTTAACCCCGTTCCAACAAGTATCCCTATTCCTTGCAGATTCATGACTTCCAAGGAAGAAGAAGGTGAAAAAGACATCTTGGAAGCCCTTCCAAAGGTGACAAGTAGGGAATGTCATGAATCCATCAAAGAGGACGTTCTTGAAACCACAAAATCCAAAGAAGTTAAATTTGATGACATTGGACAAGTAATAACCATCACTTGCAATCTGGCCAAGTCCAATATCCCTGAAACTTTCAAAGGAGTGGTATTGGTCATTGAGTTCTTGTCGGACAAAACAAGTAAGTATTTTTTTCCAAATTCCATTAGATTTTATACTAACTTGCTATTTTTTTTGAATCAGGCACCTACACTAGAATTCAAACCAATGCCGGTTCACTTCAAGTATCACCTTCCATTCAAGGACCAATTCCATGCCGTTTGATTTTATTTATGTTAATAAAAAAAAAATAAAAAAAAAAAGAAAAAGAAAAAAAAAAGAAAAAAGAAAGATACTAAACATGGAGAAAGGTGGTGCTTCACAAAAGTTGTTTGCGTGAAGTCCCACTACGAGGCGCAGAAGCGGAAGGCGTAGAAGCGGGAGGCATCGAAGCGGAAGGCATCGGAGCGGGAGGCATCGGAGCTAGAGCATTCCAAGCCTCAATACTTGGCCAAGCGCTGGATGACCCGGGAAAAAGTTGCCTCTGGAGATAAGACGCAAGCCTTTGACGGTCACTGTGAATTCGACCCTCAGATTCTTGCAGCTCATCAAGCTTCCTCTTCATCCCCGACGAATAGTTATTTGCAAGCACATGCAAACTTCTATGTCCTTTAAACCTGAAAACACATGAAAGTAGCTTAAAAGACTACTTTAACGAAGAAAACATAACAAAAATGCATAAGAACTAGCTAACTAAGGCGCATAAATATGCTCCTATCAGTAAGTAGGGATCGTTCTAGACCGGGGATTAGGAGGGATTGTTAACCACTTGGATTTGACTCAAAAACATAAAATAACAATATGAAACACTATACTAGACTCAAAGAATGTAAAACTAAACTTTAAAACACTAAAACAAACCAAAAGACTCAAAACAACACAAACACACTCAAATCTGCCTAAAAACCACTTTCTGGGCAGATTTGAGTACAAACACAAATTTGGACGAAATTGGGAAATAAATTTAATCAAAACTCTTAAAAACACAAACTAAGATACTTTCTAACTAATTTGACATTAAAGTAAAGGGGGATTGAGTTTTATACGAAATTAAACTAAAAGAACAGATTGTAAATTAAAGCAAAATGTAAATGTGAATGTGATAGAATGAATGGAATGAAGGCTAGCTAAGGGGTTCATCTCCATACATGTTATACTTGCACAATAAAACGATTTCCAATTGCATTTCAATAAATCATTAATTCTCAACACCCCAAGTTAACCGTGATGCACTAATTAACCTTCAAATCTTCCTAACGTTATTGAATTGGATGGGTTAGCGCATACAACAATTCAAAACATTCCCCACAAGTCCCCTACATGATTGCATAATAGAGATACAAGCAAGAATCATTACGCTCTATGAAAATTATAAGTTTTGACGAGGCATTTGTTACTATGGAATACGCATGAAACTTATGCCAAGAATTCGTTTAACGCGATTGTTTATAAGCAACCTTCACTACTTGTGAATATAAGTTCGTAACTATTAGGTGAAACTCACTTATATTCTAGCGTCATATTCATGCATGAAAATTAAGCGTGCACTCTCAATAAACATACATAAATAAGTTATCAATCAAACAGTTAAACGAATTGAATCACAACTTATGAAACGCAATTAGAAGTAATCAAATCAAAATGCAAGTATAAACATATATTTCGAATTTCCTCATAACTTTGAAATCAAAGAAACACCTAAACATTCCAACAACTCAAACTTGAATTGTATGAACGTTTAGGCACTCTTCTCTTCCATTCCTCATACGTACAAAACAAAGAGTATTGAAATTAACATTGAAATCAAAGAAACACCTAAACATTCCAACAACTCAAACTTGAATTGTATGAACGTTTAGGCACTCTTCTCTTCCTCTTCGTTGTAGCACAAGGTCTAAGGATAGTTTGATGGTGTGAATGGTTTGGGGAGTGGTGAAAATGGAAGGATGGTGTTTGGATTGTAAGGGAAACTCACGGCACAAAGGGGGAAGTGTTGGTGGTATGTACAATGGAATGGAAGTGTTTATGGAATGGATGAATTTCTGGCACAAAGGCCTTATTTCTGTGGTGAATGGATCCCCCCCTTTGTGGCTGCAATGAATGGTTATTTATAGGTGAAATGGGGGGAACATGACAGCTAGGAGGGTGGTGGAAATCTGGAATGGTGATGGGAGATGCATGTGGCTGATTTATGCATGTGATTAAAGGGTGGAAATGCATGTGCTTTGAATAAGTGGCTGATGCGAGATTTATACGCACACAAATTAAACCTTCTTTTTATCAATTGTAGTATAGGTGCAAGTAGGGATCGTTCTGGACCGGGGATTAGGAGGGATTGTTAATCACTTGGATTTGACTCAAAAACATAAAAACAAAGTTAAAAACGTTCACAAAGACTCAAAGGACTCAAAACAAGTTCAAAAGACTCAAAACTGCCTAGAAACACTAACTAGGCAGTTTCTGACCTTAAACCCAATGTTGGACGAATTTAAGATTATGGCTTGATTCAAACGTAAAATAACAATATAAAACACTATACTAGACTCAAAGAATGCAAAACTAAACTTTAAAACACTAAAACAAACCAAAAGACTCAAAACAACACAAACACACTCAAATCTGCCTAAAAACCACTTTCTGGGCAGATTTGAGCACAAACACAAATTTGGACGAATTTGTGTAACAAAATGACTCAAAACTCTTATAAACACAAACTAAGACACTTTCTAACTAAATTAGACAATAAAGTAAAGGGGGATTTTAATTTGACGAAAATTGAAATAACGAAACAAGTTTAATGAACTAGACAGAATGTAAATATGAATGCGATGAAAATGAATGGATGAATGCTAGCTAGAAGGTTCTTCTCCACACATGTTACACTTGCATAATAAAATGATTTCCAATTGCATTTCAATAAACCATGAATTCTCAACACCCCAAGTTAACCGTGATGTACTAATTAACCTTCAAATCTTCCTAACGTTATTGAATTGGATGGGTTAGCGCATACAACAATTCAAAACATTCCCCACAAGTCCCCTACATGATTGCATAATAGAGATACAAGCAAGAATCATTACGCTCTATGAAAATTATAAGTGTTGACGAGGCATTCGTTACTATGGAATACGCATGAAACTTATGCCAAGCATTCGTTTAACGCGATTGTTTATAAGCAACCTCCACTACTTGTGAATATAAGTTCGTAACTATTAGGTGAAACTCACTTATATTCTAGCGTCATATTCATGCATGAAAATTAAGCGTGCACTCTCAATAAACATACATAAATAGGTTATCAATAAAACAGTTAAACAAATTGAATTCACAACTTATTGATAGGAGCATATTTATGCGACTTAAATGGCTTGTTCTCGTACATTTACGTTATGTTTCTTTAGTTATTTTAGTACTTTAAGCTATTTTCGTGTGTTTGTAGGTCCAAAGGGCTAAAGGAGCAAAAAGATGCATTTTGGAGACTTTTGGAGCACTTTTGGGCTAAGGACGGATAGCTTATGCTTGAAGCCAAAGTGTTGGACGAAATTGAAGACCTAATTGGAGCCAAAGTGTTGGAACCTTGTTCTCTTTAGTTTTAGGACATTTAAACCTTTCCTAATCCCAATCATGCCATGCATAACACACATCCATTCTAACACATTGTCATTGCACATGCATTTCCTTCATTAGTTAACCCACATGCACTTATCACTTATCATCACCACATATCATATCACTTAATCACTTATCACTTATCATCACCACTTAACCACTTATCATATCATAACCACATATCATATCACTTAACATAACATCCACCTACTTCACCTACAACATCCACTTCACCTACAACATCCACCTACTTCACCTACAACATCCACCTACTTCACCTACAAATGACATAGCCATATGTTCCCTCCACTACTCCTATAAATACCCTTGCATTCATTCATTCATGAACATCTCATTTCATACACAACACACCACAAACACATCCCTTTCTCTCTTAGCCGTGAGTCTCCCTTAGAATCCAAAAACCATCTTTCCATTTCCACCACTCCTCATCCATTTCCATAATCCCCCAAACCTCACCTTAGACCTTGTGCTACAACAACGAGGAAGATAAGAGGGCCTAAACGTTCATACAATTCAAGTGTGAGTTGTTGGAATGTTTAGGTGTTTCTTTGATTTCAAAGTTTAAATTTAATTCTCTTTGTTTTGTACGTATGAGGAATGGAAGAGAAGAGTGCCTAAACGTTCATACAATTCAAGTTTGAGTTGTTGGAATGTTTAGGTGTTTCTTTGATTTCAAAGTTATGAGGAACTAAACCCCCTTTAGCTAGGGGGTGATTCGAAACTATGTTTATATTTGCAATATGAATTGATTAACTTTCGTTGGAATTTCATAAGTTGTGGATTCAATTTGTTTAACCGTTTGATTGATAACTTATTTATGAATGTTTATTAAGAATGCGCGCTTAATTTTCATGCATGAATATGACACTAGAATATAAGTGAATTTCACCTAATCGTTATGAACTTATATTCACAAGTAGTGGAGGTTGCTTATAAACAATCGCGTTAAATGAATTCTTGGCACGAGTTTCATGCTCATCATAGTAACGAATGCCTCGTCAACACTTATAGTTTTCATAATGCTTAATGATCTTTGATTGTATCTTTATTGTGCTTTTCACGTAAAGGACTTTTGGAGAATGTGGTGAATCAATTCAAGTTTGAGTTGTTGGAATGTTTAGGTGTTTCTTTGATTTCAAAGTTATGAGGAACTAAACCCCCTTTAGCTAGGGGGTGATTCGAAACTATGTTTATATTTGCAATATGAATTGATTAACTTTCGTTGGAATTTCATAAGTTGTGGATTCAATTTGTTTAACCGTTTGATTGATAACTTATTTATGAATGTTTATTAAGAATGCGCGCTTAATTTTCATGCATGAATATGACACTAGAATATAAGTGAATTTCACCTAATCGTTATGAACTTATATTCACAAGTAGTGGAGGTTGCTTATAAACAATCGCGTTAAATGAATTCTTGGCACGAGTTTCATGCTCATCATAGTAACGAATGCCTCGTCAACACTTATAGTTTTCATAATGCTTAATGATCTTTGATTGTATCTTTATTGTGCTTTTCACGTAAAGGACTTTTGGAGAATGTGGTGAATTGCGTTGCGCTAACCCATCCAATTCATTAACTTAAGGAAAACTTGACGGTTAATTTAAGCGGACCTAATTAACCCGGGGCGTTGAGTTTCATAATTTATCGAAAGACCAACTGAGAATCAATCTTGTATGCAAGTGTAACATGTGTGGAGAAGAACCCCTTGGCTATTCCATCATCCATATTTTATTCACATTTATATTTACATTCTGTTTTAATTGCAATTTGTTCATTTAGTTTAATTTTGTCAAAACCTAAATCCCCCTTTACTTTAATGTCAAATTAGTTAGAAATCAATTTAGTTTGTGTTTTTAAGAGTTTTGAGTCTTTTGAACTTGTTAGAATCTGTTTAGTTTATGTTTTAAAGTATTTTTGAATTCTTTGAGTCTAGTTTAGTGTTTTATATTGTTTTTACGTTTTTAAGTCAGTTTCCAAGAGATTAACAATCCCTCCTAATCCCCGGTCCAGAACGATCCCTACTTGCACCTATACTACAATTTGACAAAAAGAGGGTTTAATTTGTGCGCGTATAAACCACGCATCAAATTTTGGCGCCATTGCCGGGGATTAGCAACTTTGCTAATCCCTTGGTTCTTTTTTTTTTTTTTTTTTTTGGTTTAGTTGTTTTCGTTTTAGTTTCTAACTTAGTGTTGTTTTCTTTGTTTGTTGTTACTTTTGATATTTGATTTAGTTCTCTTTCTTTGATTTTAGGTACTAGAGAAGTAAGATATGGATTTTGCTAGCATTCAAGCTCAATTGGCAAATCTTACTTCTAAATTGTCGCCGTATGCCGAAAGGACCACAATGCAGAGTGTCCCTACATTTGGTGCTTCATATAGGCAAGGATTTCAAGCCAATCAATGTCCACAAAGAGATTGGAGGGATCATTCAAACTCTATATGGTGGGAAGATCAACAAGTTCAACGTGAAGCATATTGGCAACCATATGAGGAGTTCTATTCAAGACCTATGCAGCCACCACAACTTCATATGCAATATGCTCAATTAAATTCAAGTTCGCCAATAGATTATATTCAAATTCTTAATGAAATAAATTCTTTGGCGCAGGGGTCACAAAATCAAGCCAAGGAGGCTCAACAAGAAGCATATTGGCAACCATATGAGGAGTTCAATACAACACCTATGCAGCCACCACAACCTCCCCCACAACAATTCCAATCAAGTTCAAGTATGTCCATGGATAATGATAAAAATTTTCAATTACTAACCTCTTTGACGCAGGACGAACAAAATCAAGACAAGAAGTTGGGTAAATTGGACGAGCAATTTGGGCAGATTATGGAGTTCATGAAACAAATTCAAGAGCAAAGTGAACTTTCCAACTCAACTATTGAAAACTCGAAGGAAGATTTTGAAATCCATAATGCTATCACTTTGGGAAGTGCTATGGAGGTTGGAGCTGACCTAAAAATGTCCAAACATAGCCTAGAAGTGGATGAAGAGCTGCTAATTAAGGAGGAGGAAGAAGACATGCACACGGCAAGGGTAGAACAACCCTTGCCGCAGCCCCCTAAGCCCTCTAAACCACCCACCACCAGTAAGGACGTCCCAATTCCATGTTATTCTGATGTTATTCCACCCAATGTCCCTTTTCCTAGCAGGTTTTTGATTCCCAACCAAGAAGAAAGTAAAAAGGACATCGTGGAAGCCTTCCCAAAGGAGCAAAATGCTATTCAAATTCTTGGTGCAACACAGCAAGTTTTAGATGGTGTTGAATTCTTCAAAGGACTTTGTACACCAAGAAGAATGATTCAAGAGAAGGTAGTGGCTGGAGAAGATGTAGAAGGCATCAAAGAGGACATATTTGAAACCACAATTCCCAAGGAAGTTGGATTTTATGACACGGGACAAGTAATAACTTTCGAAGGGGTGTTTATTCTGGAGTTCATTTTGGAGCACACAGGTAAGCCGCCTCCCCGAATTTCAATTTTCTTTTATACTAACATGTGGTTAATGATTCAGGCACCCAATCTGGAATTTAAACTATTACCGGATCATTTCAAGTATCACCGCCCATTCAAAGATAAAGTCCATGCCGTTTGATTTTATTTATGTAAAAAAAAAAATAAAAATAAAAAAAAAGATACTAAACATGGAGAAAGGTGGAGCTTCACAAAGGTTGTTTACGTGAAGCCCCACTACGAGGCGCAGAAGCGGAAGGCGCAGAAGCGGAAGGCATAGAAGCGGGAGGCATCGGAGCGGAAGGCGCAGAAGCGGGAGGCATCGGAGCGGAAGCCATCGGAGCTAGAGCATTCCAGGCCTCAATACTTGGCCAAGCGCTGGATGACCCAGGAAAAAGGTGCCTCTGGAGACAAGCCGCAAGCCTTTGACGGTCACTGTGAATTCGACCCTCAGATTCTTGCAGCTCATCAAGCTTTCTCTTCATGCCCGACGAATAGTTATTTGCAAGCACATGCAAACTTCTATTCTCGTACTTAAGCTGCTGGATCTCTTGCTTAAGACTCTCCACCTCTGCCATCAATGATTCCACCTGACGGGAGCGGGCAAGCAGGCGTTGGCCCATGTTGGACACAGAACTCGCACACTGAACACTAAGTGCGAGGGACTCTTGAACGGCCAACTCATCGGACCGTCCTGACAGCAGCCTACTATCTTTTGGAGTGAGGAGGTTCCTAGCTACTATTGTAGCTGTTGTGGCGTCCTGCATCACGGAGTCTTCACCTGTAAGAAGACCGTTAGAAGATAAGAAAGAAGGGCGCCATACGTTACCTTGACGCGGCACGCCCGTATCACTGCTAAGGCTCAATTCCAAGCTAAGGTTCGATGAGTTTGCCATTTTTCAAAAGTGTTCAAAGAAAAGGGATGGAGTTAAATTTCAAAGGGCCGGAGTCGATCTTCAAGAATGGGAAATCTTCAGAGAGTGTTTGTTGTGGTGATCGATAGCTCAATAAAAAAGCCAAAGCGACGCGTCCACCGATTCAAAAAGCCGGAATTTCCGGCGTAATTTTGGCGACGCTTTCTCGGCTTTTCAGAAGACGCGTTCAACTTTGTCAAAAGATTTCTTCTTTTCAGACAACACGTGGAGGCCATCACCGCAACTACATATCTTTAGCCGACAAGCGCAAAGTTCGGCGACGCTTTCTCTGCTTTTCAGAAGACGCGTGCAGCTTTGTCAAAAGGAGCCGCATCTGCACTACCACGTGTCGTTCAGAAAGCGAAGAGGCGTCGTTCAGAAATCGAAGGGGCGCCTGCTCAGAAATCGAAGAGGCGTATTCAGAGATCGAAGAGGCGCCACTATTTCAAAAAGCCGGAATTGCGGGATCAAAACGTTTGTCGACAAGGGTAAAAAGTACCACCACTTGATATTATCTCTATATATGTCGACCTTCGTCTTTTATGGCAGGGCAAACCTGAAGAAAATGCCCAACTCTCCCTCACCTCTGAGGGCGCACTCCCAGCAAAGCCTTTCGAAATACTAAATTTTTTCTTCTTCCCCAAAGATGATACCAGATGCCTGGAGTAAAGATGACCCAGGAGGAAATACATGTGCTGATTCATGCACCGCTTCTTCAAAAGCAAAGGTATCTCATATCATCAAGGTCAAAAGCAAAAGTATCTCATATCATGCTCTTTCCCTGTCTTTTTCTTTGTCCTTGTTCTTACTCGCATGGCAAAGTAAAAGAATCAATCAGCCGGCACTTGGAGTCAATCTTCCGATCTGGAGCCAACTGCCTGGAATCTATTCCTGATTGCTTACCTAGCGTTGCTCTCGAGTAGTCATCTTCAACGGTTGATACACTTCCGGAGAAGGGACCACTTCTGAAAAGGGGAGCGAGTAAGGCAAGTGAAAATAATACATTGAAGCATGTGGAGACAAACATAGGCTGAGTTATCCTCCAACCCTTTTCAATACGAATTGGAAAGATTGAACAAAGAAACAGACCACAGGAGGAAGCTCAGACCTTCGGGGGAAACCAAAAGAACCATCCTGCTGCCCAGTTCAAGAAGTAGCACAAAGGAAAATCAACGATGGGCAGAAACCAGTTCAAGAGTAAGCATGTGGAATCACAAAGATCAAAGCCTCAATGCAATCACCAAGGAGAAGAGGGAATTTACACTCCATAACCAGATTTGCGTCCCTAAACTCTTCTCTTTGTTAATTACATTATGCCATGTTTAAAATGTTTAGTTGCTTTTTGTGTGTTTACTTATGTTTTGTGTGAATCTATGCTTAAAACATTGAGGACAATGTTTGATTTAAGTGTGGGGGGGGGGGGGTAACTAAAGTGTTTTGATGCAAATTCGTAGGGTTTTATCCACCATAACTTCTAATGTTGTTCCTTGCTGTTTTAAGGTGTTTTTAAGTTGTTTTAGAGTGTTTTGTTTTATAATTCGAAAATCCCATAAAAATTTGAAAAATTGTTTTGAAAAACCCAAAAAGAGTTGTTTTAAAAGTCGTTTTTGTGTGTTTGTGTCTTAGGGTACCTTCCAACACAATGATAAGGATTTGGTTTATAATTGCATGACGGTTAGAAAGAGTTATAAACATAGAGAAAAGTTTGATTTACTCTTGGTATATGCTTGGTTATGGTTATAATGTATGACTTCACATGCAATCATAAAAGAAAAATTCGTTTTTGTAACATGCTTGAAGGAAGAAACTCAAACAAACGCTACATCCCTGTGAGACTCGAGCCATTACTTTCTTTGGAGAGTTATTTTCTGTGATTCTTTATTTTCTAAAGTTGTTGCATGATCTCATTATTCCTTGCTTGGTTGCTACTTAGAATGCAATTGTATCATGATAGAACTAAATGCTAGAACTCATGCCCATTTCATTCAAAGCATGTTATTGATTTGCATAACACATATTCAAGAAGAAGTTGTGTAGTGACCACCACCATAGCCAAATAGCCTTACTTCCCATACTTCGTATATGTTGTAAATTTTAACCCCGTTGAGCCTTGTTTAGCCTTTATTCTTTGTTTACCCACATTTTCCTCACCTAGCCTAGTTTAGGACAATCCCCACCCTTGTTCTTAAAAGATAGTGAGCATGACTTAATTGAATTCCTTTTGAGTTACATTATGAAAGAAAATAAGTGTGGGGGAGAGAATGTTTAAGTGTTTATGTTTTGAGATTCAAAGGAAAAGAAAAAGAAAAGAAAAAATAAAAAAAAAAAGAGAAAAGAAAGAAAGAAAGAAAAAAGAGCTTAAAAAAAAAAATGAAAATAAGTGAAAATGAACTCACGAGCGTTGATGGTTGAAGAAAGGGTCCAAAAAAGATGAATATGGCCCTAAGTTCTGTGTAATTCCCCCTTGGGTGATCAAAGTTGACTTCTGCATTCTAAAGGAAATTCTAAGTGCCTAATTCAATACTTTGCTCACTATTGCTTGAAGAAAGTTTGTTATCCTTACCTTTCATTTTTAGCCAATTACCCCAAGCCCCGTTACAACCCTTGACTTCTATATTGAGTGTTATGTATTTCAATTGTGGAGTTTGAACTTGGTATGAGCTTATGGTGTCACTGGTTCTCGCGTCTAAGTAGTAGCATTCCATTCATGAGATCATATCTAAACATGCTTATTAACTCCAGAAAATGCTTTCCTTATTATAACATATGTGAGTGTTCGTCTACATGTTTACATCAATCTTCTCACATATACCTAGTGTAGGGTGTGTAGTCAGAAAATCTGTGTGAAAAACGAGAGTACATCTAGTAAGAAATTGAGGGAATTCTCTAAAGGCATGTTACTACATTTGAAATGTGTTTTAATTGCTTAATTGTGAACTAGTATGTGGTGACTATGATTAAGAATGTACTTAAGTGTAAAGATGGCTCAAATCTGTGAGAATAATGATTTTTAACTTGTCATGTGCATTGGAAGTCCCTGATACGATTGTTGGAAGGTGTAGGTTGTGTTTTGTTCTTTTTGTTTTGTTTTTCTGTTTTGCTCGAGGACTAGCAAAAGCTAAGTGTGGGGGTATTTGATAGGAGCATATTTATGCGACTTAAATGGCTTGTTCTCGTACATTTACGTTATGTTTCTTTAGTTATTTTAGTACTTTAAGCTATTTTCGTGTGTTTGTAGGTCCAAAGGGCTAAAGGAGCAAAAAGATGCATTTTGGAGACTTTTGGAGCACTTTTGGGCTAAGGACGGATAGCTTATGCTTGAAGCCAAAGTGTTGGACGAAATTGAAGACCTAATTGGAGCCAAAGTGTTGGAACCTTGTTCTCTTTAGTTTTAGGACATTTAAACCTTTCCTAATCCCAATCATGCCATGCATAACACACATCCATTCTAACACATTGTCATTGCACATGCATTTCCTTCATTAGTTAACCCACATGCACTTATCACTTATCATCACCACATATCATATCACTTAATCACTTATCACTTATCATCACCACTTAACCACTTATCATATCATAACCACATATCATATCACTTATCACTTATCACTTAACATAACATCCACCTACTTCACCTACAACATCCACTTCACCTACAACATCCACCTACTTCACCTACAACATCCACCTACTTCACCTACAACATCCACCTACTTCACCTACAAATGACATAGCCATATGTTCCCTCCACTACTCCTATAAATACCCTTGCATTCATTCATTCATGAACATCTCATTTCATACACAACACACCACAAACACATCCCTTTCTCTCTTAGCCGTGAGTCTCCCTTAGAATCCAAAAACCATCTTTCCATTTCCACCACTCCTCATCCATTTCCATAATCCCCCAAACCTCACCTTAGACCTTGTGCTACAACAACGAGGAAGATAAGAGGGCCTAAACGTTCATACAATTCAAGTGTGAGTTGTTGGAATGTTTAGGTGTTTCTTTGATTTCAAAGTTTAAATTTAATTCTCTTTGTTTTGTACGTATGAGGAATGGAAGAGAAGAGTGCCTAAACGTTCATACAATTCAAGTTTGAGTTGTTGGAATGTTTAGGTGTTTCTTTGATTTCAAAGTTATGAGGAACTAAATCCCCTTTAGCTAGGGGGTGATTCGAAACTATGTTTATATTTGCAATATGAATTGATTAACTTTCGTTGGAATTTCATAAGTTGTGGATTCAATTTGTTTAACCGTTTGATTGATAACTTATTTATGAATGTTTATTAAGAATGCGCGCTTAATTTTCATGCATGAATATGACACTAGAATATAAGTGAATTTCACCTAATCGTTATGAACTTATATTCACAAGTAGTGGAGGTTGCTTATAAACAATCGCGTTAAATGAATTCTTGGCACGAGTTTCATGCTCATCATAGTAACGAATGCCTCGTCAACACTTATAGTTTTCATAATGCTTAATGATCTTTGATTGTATCTTTATTGTGCTTTTCACGTAAAGGACTTTTGGAGAATGTGGTGAATTGCGTTGCGCTAACCCATCCAATTCATTAACTTAAGGAAAACTTGACGGTTAATTTAAGCGGACCTAATTAACCCGGGGCGTTGAGTTTCATAATTTATCGAAAGACCAACTGAGAATCAATCTTGTATGCAAGTGTAACATGTGTGGAGAAGAACCCCTTGGCTATTCCATCATCCATATTTTATTCACATTTATATTTACATTCTGTTTTAATTGCAATTTGTTCATTTAGTTTAATTTTGTCAAAACCTAAATCCCCCTTTACTTTAATGTCAAATTAGTTAGAAATCAATTTAGTTTGTGTTTTTAAGAGTTTTGAGTCTTTTGAACTTGTTAGAATCTGTTTAGTTTATGTTTTAAAGTATTTTTGAATTCTTTGAGTCTAGTTTAGTGTTTTATATTGTTTTTACGTTTTTAAGTCAGTTTCCAAGAGATTAACAATCCCTCCTAATCCCCGGTCCAGAACGATCCCTACTTGCACCTATACTACAATTTGACAAAAAGAGGGTTTAATTTGTGCGCGTATAAAACTCGCATCACTTATGAAACGTAATTAGAAGTAATCAAATCAAAATGCAAGCATAAACATATATTTCGAATCCCCCCTAGCCAAAGGGGGGGTTTAGTTCCTCATGGTACAAAACAAAGAGAATCAAAGAAACACCTAAACATTCCAACAACTCAAACTTGAATTGTATGAACGTTTAGGTCCTCTTCTCTTCCATTCCTCATTCGTACAAAACAAAGAGTATTGAAATTAAACATTGAAATCAAAGAAACACCTAAACATTCCAACAACTCAAACTTGAATTGTATGAACGTTTAGGCACTCCTCTCTTCCTCTTCGTTGTAGCACAAGGTCTAAGGATAGTTTGATGGTGTGAATGGTTTGGGTAGTGGTGGAGGAATGGAAGGATGGTGGTGTTTGGATTAGTAGGGAGACTCACGGCACAAAGGGGGAAGTGTTGGTGGTATGTACAATGGAATGGAAGTGTTTGTGACTGAAATGTGTATGAATGAGTGTGGCTACTTCAAGTAGGAATCCTTGTGACATCAACTCTTCAATTTCGTCCATTCCTTTTGCTCCAAGTATAAGTTATCCCTTCCAAGTCCAATTTTGCTCCAAAATGCTCCAAAATGCATCTTTTTGCTTCCTTAGCCACATGAACCTAAAAACACACGAAAATGGCTTAAACGCCAAAAACAACTATGAATTAACAATATAAATGCACGAAAACAAGCTAAGTAAGTCGCATGAATATGCTCCTATCAAATACCCCCACACTTAGCTTTTGCTAGTCCTCGAGCAAAACAAAACAAAAGGAACCAAAAACAAAACAAAACGAACAAAACACAACCTACACCTTCCAACAATCGTCTCACGGATTTCCAATGCACATGACAAGTTAAAAATCATTAGTCCCATAGATTTTAGTCATCTTCACACTTGAGTACATTCTTAATCATAGTCACCACATACTATTTCACAATTAAGCATTTAAAACCATGTTTTGAATGTAGTAACATGCCTTAGAGAATTTGCTCAATTCCTTACTAGATGTACTCTCGTTTTTCACACAGATTTTCTAACTTCGCACCCTACACTAGTTATATGTGAGAAGATTGATGTAAACATGAAAACGAACACTCACATATATGTATCATAAAGAGAGCAATTTCTGGAGTTAATAAGCATGTTTAGGTATGATCTCATGAATGGAATGCTACTACTTAGAAGCGAGAACCAGTGACACCATAAGCTTATACCAAGTTCAAACTCCACAAATTGAAATACATAACACTCAAGATAGAAGCATAAGGGTTGAAACGGGGCTAGGGTATTGGCTAACAATGAAAGGTGAAGGATAAACAAACATTCTTAAAGCAATAGTGAGCAAAGTATTGAATTAGGCACTTAGAATTCCCTTTAGAACGCAGAAGTCAACTTTGAACACCCAAGGGGAAGTCACAAAACTTAGGGCCATATTCAAACTTTTTGGGCCCTTTCTTCAACAATCACACTTTGATAAGTCTCATTTTGCACGCATTTATATATTCCTTATTTGGCGTCTTTGTGATGTTTTTAGATTAAACTAGTTGCATTTTACGTTATTTGGTGTTAGTGTGCAGCCAAGGGTGAGTTTGGATCAATGAGAAGACAAATAGAGTAAAAACATTCCTTTTGGTAGCTAAGCATTACTCAAAACGTGGAAAGGATTCTAGGGATTTAAATTGAAGTCCAAATGAAGAACCTAGGAGACGTTTGAATGCTGGAATTTCAGGAAATGATGTGAAAATGTTAAGTGGTGCAATTCGGCCATTTTGAGTGATTCTAAACAAAACAAGCATTGAAGTCAGATTATGTGGTTTCAACACCAAAACATGCATTCACATGCATGTTCAAACACTTTGCCGAGCACTCTCATGCATTTCCAGCTCCCTTATGCATTTCCACATCCGAAACAAATCACCTTTGCATTTCCAACTCCTTCATGTCCATCCCGTGCACTTCCATTCCCATGTCCAGATTATTCTAACCAAGTTTCAGATTGTCCACTCCCTTGTGGCAGACTTTGCACATGTTTCTTGGATTAAATATCCACATACCTGCAGATTATCCAAGGCGACGCGTCCACCGATTCAAAGAGCCGGATTTTCCGGCGTAAGTTACGCGACGCTCCCTCGGCTTTTCAGAAAACGCGTTCAACTTTGTCAAAAGATTTCTGACAAAGCTGAAAACACGTGGAGGCCATCATCGCAACTACACATCTTTAGCCGACAAGCGCAAAGTTCGGCGACGCTTTCTCTGCTTTTCAGAAGACGCGTGCAGCTTTGTCAAAAGGAGCCGCATCTGCACTACTGATAGGAGCATATTCATGCGACTTAAATGGCTTGTTCTCGTGCATTTACGTTATGTTTCTCTAGTTATTTTAGTCCTTTATGCTTCTTTTGTGTGTTTTCAGGTTCTAAGGGCAAGGTATGCAAAAGAATGCCTTTTGGAGCCTTTTGGAGCAAATTAGAGATTGGAATGGATATCATATGCTTGGAGCCAAGAGGATGGATGAAATTAAAGACTTGAAGTAGGAAAGTTAAATCCTAAAAGACCTCATGTTTAAGCATCATTGAAGACTCCTACGCATTTTAGAACACAAAAACAACATTCCTTGCAACCTTAGGACATTGTCGTGTGTTTCCTTGTGTCCCCCTTCCTTGCCATGCAAGGAAGGGCTTTGTTCCCTATTTTAAACACTTAAAGCATTCACTTATCATATCATTCACTTATCACTCACCACATATCATTCATTTATCACTTAACATATCATTCATTTATCACTTATCACTTCCACTCACTTATCACTTATCAAACCATTCACTTATCACTTCCATTCACTTATCACTTATCACTTCCATTCACTTATCACTCACCACATATCATTCATTTATCACTTAACATATCATTCACTTATCACTTATCATACTCATAATCATCTACACATTTCAACCATTTAAACACATGCATTCACACACATGCACATCATTCATTCTTCTTCCTAGCCGTGCATCCCCTTAGCCATTTCCAACCACATTCTTCCACTTCCCACTTCATCATTACACCACCTAACACACATGCACTCCCATCCATTTCATCATTGCATTCATCACCAAAGAACCAACAACAAAACCGTGCATTACTCATCAATTCCAGCCACATTCCACATGTTTTCACAACCTAATTCACATGCACATTCAGCCACCTTTCTCCCAAAAACAGTGCACATGCATTCATTATTCATTCACTTTGCATTCCCTTTGCAATTACACCCCACATGTCCATTTAATCATTCAACCACATTCCCATTAACCACAAAACAAATCACACAACACACCAACACACATGCATCCTGAAATTCTTTGCCTTGCAATCACATGCATTTCCCTTGACATTTTCAGCCATCACACTTCATCATTACACCACCATTCACTCTTTAACCCACACACATACTTCACACAAACAACATTCACATGCATTCACATGCATTTCCAACACAAAACACACTCAAAACCGTGGCCACCTTTGCATTTCAGCATTCCCATTTGCATTTTCAGATTTCCAGCTTTCCAACCTAGCCACATTCACATGCATTCACTCATAATCATTCACCAAACTTGCAGCCACATTTCCACCCACCTCCTAGCTGTCATGTTCCCTCCATTACTCCTATAAATACCCTTGCATTCATTCATTCAAGGAGCATCTCATTCCATTGTAGATACCACAACACAAACACTCCATTCCTTCTCTAGCCGTGAGTTTCTCTCCATTTTCTGCACCATTTTCTCCACCACTCCTCACCTATTTCCATAATTCCTTTTCCATTCCACACTTCCATCCCCCAAACCAATTATCCCTAGACCTTATGCTACAATAAAGAGGAAGAGAAGAGGGCCTAAACGTTCATACAATTCAAGTTTGAGTTGTTGGAATGTTTAGGCGTTTCTTTGATTTCAATGTTTAATTTCAATTCTCTTTGTTTTGTATGAGGAACTAAACCCCCCTTTAGCTAGGGGGGGATTCGAAATATATGTTTATGCTTGCATTTTGATTTGATTACTTCTAATTGCGTTTCATAAGTTGTGGATTCAATTTGTTTAACCGTTTGATTGATAACTTATTTATGTATGTTTATTAAGAATGCGCGCTTAATTTTCATGCATGAATATGACGCTAGAATATAAGTGAGTTTCACCTAATCGTTATGAACTTATATTCACAAGTAGTGGAGGTTGCTTATAAACAATCGTGTTAAACGAATTCTTGGCATAAGTTTCATGCAATCATAGTAACGAATGCCTCGTCAACACTTATAGTTTTCATGATGCTTAATGATTCTTGCTTGTTTCTCTATTATGCAATTCATGTAGGGAACTTGTGAGGAATGCTTTGGGTTGTCGTATGCAATCATCCAATTCATTAACTTAAGGAAAACTTGACGGTTAATTTAAGCGGACCTAATTAACCCGGGGTGTTGAGAATTCATGGTTTATTGAAATGCAATTGGAAACCATTTTATTATGCAAGTGTAACATGTATGGAGATGAACCCCTTAGCTAGCCATACCATCCATTCATTTCCGTCAATTTCATATTTACAATTTGTTTTCTTTACAATCTATCCATTTTAGTTCAAATTCGTCCAAAATCAATCCCCCCATATTTCGTTTTAGTCTTAGTCTTAATCTTTCTTATTTTTAGTTTTGCATTCTTTGAGTCTAAGTTAGTATTTCATATTGTTATTTTACGTTTTTGAGTCAGTTTCCAAGAGATTTGCAATCCCTCCTAATCCCCGGTCCAGAACGATCCCTACTTATACTTATACTACAAATCGACAAAAAGAGGGTTTAATTTGTGTGCGTATAAATCTCACATCAAATTTTGGCGCCGTTGCCGGGGATTAGAAAATTTGCTAATCCCTTGGATTGTTTGTTTCTGTATTGTCTTTTAGATTTAGTTTTTTTTTATTTTGTTTGTTAAGAACAAGATGGCACTTGATAATGCTTCTCTTTTGTCACAACTCATGGAAAGGTCTCAAATGCAAAGAGTTGATATATTGAATCTTCAATCAAGGAATAACGTGTTTTCCAATACTTACAATTCGGATTGGAGTGATCATTCAAACTCTATGTGGTGGGAACCTCAAAATGCTCAACAAGGAGGATATTGGCAGCCACCACAACCTCATATTCAATATGCCCAACCAAACTCAAGTTCGTCAATAAATTATAATCAAAAAGCTTGATGAATTAATTTGTTTGGTGCAGGGCTTACAAAATCAAGACAATGAGGCTCAACAAGAAGGATATTGGCAGCCGTATGAGGAGTTCTATTCAACGCCTATGCAGCCACCACAACCTGCCCAAAGTAATGTAGGTAATTCAAATGATAATGATACGATTTTTCAATTACTTACTACTCTGGAAAAGCAAATTGGGCAGATAACGGAGTTCGAAGGACAATTTTGCGACCAAGGCAAACTCCCTAGTTCAACCATTGCAAATCAGAAGGGAGAATTTGAAACCACCAATGCTATCATGTTGAGAAGTGACAAGGAGTTTGGAACGGACCCTCAACCATCAAAATCAAATCACAAGGAAGAGGAATACACCCAACCCACGGAAAGGGTGGAAACACCTTTACCGGAGGCACCTATTGCTCCTATGCCATCTAATACAGGTATGGTTGTTCCAAATTTCATTATTTTTAACCCCGTTCCAACAAGTATCCCTATTCCTTGCAGATTCATGACTTCCAAGGAAGAAGAAGGTGAAAAAGACATCTTGGAAGCCCTTCCAAAGGTGACAAGTAGGGAATGTCATGAATCCATCAAAGAGGACGTTCTTGAAACCACAAAATCCAAAGAAGTTAAATTTGATGACATTGGACAAGTAATAACCATCACTTGCAATCTGGCCAAGTCCAATATCCCTGAAACTTTCAAAGGAGTGGTATTGGTCATTGAGTTCTTGTCGGACAAAACAAGTAAGTATTTTTTTCCAAATTCCATTAGATTTTATACTAACTTGCTATTTTTTTTGAATCAGGCACCTACACTAGAATTCAAACCAATGCCGGTTCACTTCAAGTATCACCTTCCATTCAAGGACCAATTCCATGCCGTTTGATTTTATTTATGTTAATAAAAAAAAAATAAAAAAAAAAAGAAAAATAAAAAAAAAAGAAAAAAGAAAGATACTAAACATGGAGAAAGGTGGTGCTTCACAAAAGTTGTTTGCGTGAAGTCCCACTACGAGGCGCAGAAGCGGAAGGCGTAGAAGCGGGAGGCATAGAAGCGGGAGGCATCGAAGCGGAAGGCATCGGAGCGGGAGGCATCGGAGCTAGAGCATTCCAAGCCTCAATACTTGGCCAAGCGCTGGATGACCCGGGAAAAAGGTGCCTCTGGAGATAAGACGCAAGCCTTTGACGGTCACTGTGAATTCGACCCTCAGATTCTTGCAGCTCATCAAGCTTCCTCTTCATCCCCGACGAATAGTTATTTGCAAGCACATGCAAACTTCTATTCTCGTACTTAAGCTGCTGGATCTCTTGCTTAAGTCTTTCCACCTCTGCCATCAACGATTCCACCTGACGGGAGCGGGCAAGCAGGCGTAGGCCCATGTTGGACACAGAGCTCGCACACTGAACACTAAGTGCGAGGGACTCTTGAACGGCCAACTCATCGGACCGTCCTGACAGCAGCCTACTATCTTTTGGAGTGAGGAGGTTCCTAGCTACTATTGTAGCTGTTGTGGCGTCCTGCATCACGGAGTCTTCACTTGTGAGAGGACCGTTAGAAGAAAAGAAAGAAGGGCGCCATACGTTACCTTGACGCGGCGCGGCCGCATCACTGCTAAGGCTCAATTCCAAGCTAAGGTTCGATGAGTTTGCCATTTTTCAAAAGTGTTCAAAGAGAAGGGGTTGATGGAGTAAATTTTCAAAGGGTCGGAGTCGATTTTCAAGAATGGGAGTTCTTCAGAGTGTGTTTGTTGTGGTGATCGATAGCTCTATAAGAAGCCAAGGCGACGCGTCCACCAATTCAAAAAGCCGGAATTTCCGGCGTAATCAAGGCGACGCGTTCTCGACTTTTCAGAAGATGCGTTCAACTTTGTCAAAAGATTTCTGACAAAGCTGAAAGCACGTGGAGGCCATCATCGCAACTACACATCTTTAGCCGACAAGCGCAAAGTCCGGCGACGCTTTCTCTGCTTTTCAGAAAACGCGTGCAGCTTTGTCAAAAGGAGCCGCATCTGCATTACCACGTGTCGTTCAGAAAGCGAAGGGGCGTCGTTCAGAAATCGAAGAGCCGAATTCAAAGATCGAAGAGGCGCCACTATTTCAAAAAGCCGGAGTTGCGGGATCAAAACGTTTGTCGACAAAGGTAAAAAGTACCACCACTTGATATTATCTCTATATATGTCGACCTTCGTCTTTTATGGCAGGGAAAACCTGAAGAAAATGCCCAACTCTCCCTCACCTCTGAGGGCGCACTCCCAGCAAAGCCTTTCAAAATACTCAATTCTTTCTTCTTCCCCAAAGATGATACCAGATGCCTGGAGTACATATGACCCAGGAGGAAATGGCGGATTGAAGCATGTGCTGATTCATTCACCGCTTCTTCAAAGCAAAGGTATCTCATATCATCAAGGTCAAAAGCAAAAGTATCTCATATCATGCTCTTTCCCTGTCTTTTTCTTTGTCCTTGTTCTTACTCGCATGGCAAAGTAAAAGAAGCAATCAGCCGGCACTTGGAGTCAATCTTCCGATCTGGAGCCAACTGCCTGGAATCTATTCCTGATTGCTTACCTAGCGTTGCTCTCGAGTAGTCATCTTCAACGGTTGATACACTTCCGGAGAAGGGACCACTTCTGCAAAGGGGAGCGAGTAAGGCAAGTGAAAATGATACATTGAAGCATGTGGAGACAAACATAGGCTGAGTTATCCTCCAACCCTTTTCAATACAAATTGGAAAGATTGAACAAAGAAACAGATAAAAGGGATAAGCTCAGACCTTCGGGGAAGACCAAAAGAACCATCATGCTGCCCAGTTCAAGAAGTACCACAAAGGAAAATCAACGATGGGCAGAAACCAGTTCAAGAGTAAGCATGTGGAATCACAAAGATCAAAAGCCTCAATGCAATTACCAAGGAGAAGATGGAATTTACACTCTATAACCAGATTTGCGTCTCTAAACTCTTCTCTTTGTTAATTACATTCTGCCATGTTTAGTATGTTTAAGTGTTTTTTGTGTATTTACTTATGTTTTGTGTGAATCTATGCTTAAAACATTGAGGACAATGTTTGATTTAAGTGTGGGGGGTAACTAATGTTGTTAATGCAAATTCGTGGGATTTTATCACCCATAACTTCAAATATTGTTCCTTGCTGTTTTAAGGTGTTTTTAAGTTGTTTTAGAGTGTTTTAGTATGTTTTGTTTTTATAACTCCGAAAAGCACATAAAAATTTGAAAAATTGTTTTGAAAAGCCTAAAAAGAGTGTTTTGAGTCGTTTTTGTGAGTTTGTGTCTTAGGGTACCTTCCAACACAATGATAAGGATTTGGTTTGTAATTGCATGACTGTTAAAAAGAGTTATAAACATGGATGAAAGTTTGATTTACTCTTGGTATATGTTTAGTTATGGTTATAATGTATGACTTCACATGCAATCATAAAAGAAAAATTCGTTTTTGTAACATGCTTGAAGGAAGGAACTCATAATAACGCTACATCCCTGTGAGACTCGAGCCATTACCTTCTTTGGAGAGTTATTTTCTGTGATTCTTTGTTTTCTAAAGTTGTTGCATGATCTCATTATTCCTTGCTTGGTTGCTACTTAGAATGCAATTGTATCATGATAGAACTAAATGCTAGAACTTATATCCGTTTCATTCAAAGCATGTTATTGATTTGCATAACACATATTCAAGAAGAAGTTGTGTAGTGACCACCACCATAGCCAAATAGCCTTACTTCCCATACTTCGTATATGTTGTAAGTCTTAACCCCGTTGAGCCTTGTTTAGCCTTTATTCTTTGTTTACCCACATTTTCCTCACCTAGCCTAGTTTAGGACAATCCCCACTCTTGTTCTTAATAGATAGTGAGCATGACTTAATTGAATTCCTTTTGAGTTACATTATGAAAGAAAATAAGTGTGGGGGAGAGAATGTTTTGTTTTTAAGTGTTTATGTATGCTTTGAGAAGTCAAAAGAAAAAAAAAAAAAAAAAAAAAAAAAAAAAAATTGTGAAAAACATTTGAAAAAGAAAAACAGAAAAGAAAAGAAAGAAAGGAAAAAGAGCTTGTTCCCCCTTGTTCAAAAGTTGAGTTTTCATTCAAAAGTGAATTCTACGTTAATTCAAATGCTTTGCTCGCTATTTCTTTAAGAACCTTTGTTTTCCATATCCCTTCTTTGTTAGCCAAACACCTTTAGCTCCGTTTCAACCCTTATGCTTCTCTCTTGAGTGTTATGTGTTTCAATTTGTGGAGTTTGGAATTGATATGAGCTTATGGAATCACTGGTTCTCATTCTAAGTAGTAGCATTCCATTCATGAGATCATATTCATGTCATTATCGTAATTCCAGAAAATGCTTTCCTTGTTATAACTTATGTGAGTGTTCGTCTACATGTTTACATCAATCTTCTCACATATGACTAGATTAGGGTGTGTAGTTAGAAAATCTGAGTGAAAATCGAGTGCATATCTTGTAAGGAATTGAGCAAATTCTCTAAGGCATGTTACTCCATTCAAAACATGGTTTTAAATGCTTAATTGTGAACTAGTATATGGTGACTATGATTAAGAATGTACTTAAGTGTGAAGATGACTAAAATCTGTGGGAATGATGATTTTTAACGTGTCATGTGCATTGGAAATCCCTAAGACAGTTGTTGGAAGGTTTAGGTTGTGTTTTACTTGTTTTGTTTCGTTTGGTTTTGTTTTGTTTTTCTTTCTGTTTTGCTCGAGGACTAGCAAAAGATAAGTGTGGGGGTATTTGATAGGAGCATATTCATGCGACTTAAATGGCTTGTTCTCGTGCATTTACGTTATGTTTCTCTAGTTATTTTAGTCCTTTATGCTTCTTTTGTGTGTTTTCAGGTTCTAAGGGCAAGGTATGCAAAAGAATGCCTTTTGGAGCCTTTTGGAGCAAATTAGAGATTGGAATGGATATCATATGCTTGGAGCCAAGAGGATGGATGAAATTAAAGACTTGAAGTAGGAAAGTTAAATCCTAAAAGACCTCATGTTTAAGCATCATTGAAGACTCCTACGCATTTTAGAACACAAAAACAACATTCCTTGCAACCTTAGGACATTGTCGTGTGTTTCCTTGTGTCCCCCTTCCTTGCCATGCAAGGAAGGGCTTTGTTCCCTATTTTAAACACTTAAAGCATTCACTTATCATATCATTCACTTATCACTCACCACATATCATTCATTTATCACTTAACATATCATTCATTTATCACTTATCACTTCCACTCACTTATCACTTATCAAACCATTCACTTATCACTTCCATTCACTTATCACTTATCACTTCCATTCACTTATCACTCACCACATATCATTCATTTATCACTTAACATATCATTCACTTATCACTTATCATACTCATAATCATCTACACATTTCAACCATTTAAACACATGCATTCACACACATGCACATCATTCATTCTTCTTCCTAGCCGTGCATCCCCTTAGCCATTTCCAACCACATTCTTCCACTTCCCACTTCATCATTACACCACCTAACACACATGCACTCCCATCCATTTCATCATTGCATTCATCACCAAAGAACCAACAACAAAACCGTGCATTACTCATCAATTCCAGCCACATTCCACATGTTTTCACAACCTAATTCACATGCACATTCAGCCACCTTTCTCCCAAAAACAGTGCACATGCATTCATTATTCATTCACTTTGCATTCCCTTTGCAATTACACCCCACATGTCCATTTAATCATTCAACCACATTCCCATTAACCACAAAACAAATCACACAACACACCAACACACATGCATCCTGAAATTCTTTGCCTTGCAATCACATGCATTTCCCTTGACATTTTCAGCCATCACACTTCATCATTACACCACCATTCACTCTTTAACCCACACACACTTCACACAAACAACATTCACATGCATTCACATGCATTTCCAACACAAAACACACTCAAAACCGTGGCCACCTTTGCATTTCAGCATTCCCATTTGCATTTTCAGATTTCCAGCTTTCCAACCTAGCCACATTCACATGCATTCACTCATAATCATTCACCAAACTTGCAGCCACATTTCCACCCACCTCCTAGCTGTCATGTTCCCTCCATTACTCCTATAAATACCCTTGCATTCATTCATTCAAGGAGCATCTCATTCCATTGTAGATACCACAACACAAACACTCCATTCCTTCTCTAGCCGTGAGTTTCTCTCCATTTTCTGCACCATTTTCTCCACCACTCCTCACCTATTTCCATAATTCCTTTTCCATTCCACACTTCCATCCCCCAAACCAATTATCCCTAGACCTTATGCTACAATAAAGAGGAAGAGAAGAGGGCCTAAACGTTCATACAATTCAAGTTTGAGTTGTTGGAATGTTTAGGCGTTTCTTTGATTTCAATGTTTAATTTCAATTCTCTTTGTTTTGTATGAGGAACTAAACCCCCCTTTAGCTAGGGGGGGGGTTCGAAATATATGTTTATGCTTGCATTTTGATTTGATTACTTCTAATTGCGTTTCATAAGTTGTGGATTCAATTTGTTTAACCGTTTGATTGATAACTTATTTATGTATGTTTATTAAGAATGCGCGCTTAATTTTCATGCATGAATATGACGCTAGAATATAAGTGAGTTTCACCTAATCGTTATGAACTTATATTCACAAGTAGTGGAGGTTGCTTATAAACAATCGTGTTAAACGAATTCTTGGCATAAGTTTCATGCAATCATAGTAACGAATGCCTCGTCAACACTTATAGTTTTCATGATGCTTAATGATTCTTGCTTGTTTCTCTATTATGCAATTCATGTAGGGAACTTGTGAGGAATGCTTTGGGTTGTCGTATGCAATCATCCAATTCATTAACTTAAGGAAAACTTGACGGTTAATTTAAGCGGACCTAATTAACCCGGGGTGTTGAGAATTCATGGTTTATTGAAATGCAATTGGAAACCATTTTATTATGCAAGTGTAACATGTATGGAGATGAACCCCTTAGCTAGCCATACCATCCATTCATTTCCGTCAATTTCATATTTACAATTTGTTTTCTTTACAATCTATCCATTTTAGTTCAAATTCGTCCAAAATCAATCCCCCCATATTTCGTTTTAGTCTTAGTCTTAATCTTTCTTATTTTTAGTTTTGCATTCTTTGAGTCTAAGTTAGTATTTCATATTGTTATTTTACGTTTTTGAGTCAGTTTCCAAGAGATTTGCAATCCCTCCTAATCCCCGGTCCAGAACGATCCCTACTTATACTTATACTACAAATCGACAAAAAGAGGGTTTAATTTGTGTGCGTATAAATCTCGCATCAACTACCACGTGTCGTTCAGAAAGCGAAGGGGCGTCGTTCAGAAATCGAAGGGGCGCCTGCTCAAAAATCGAAGAGGCGTCTTCAAAGATCGAAGAGGCCCCACTATTTCAAAAAGCCGGATTTGCGGGATCAAAACGTTTGTCGACAAGGGTAAAAGAACAGTACCACCACTTGATATTATCTCTATATATGTCGACCTTCGTCTTTTATGGCAGGGCAAACCTGAAGAAAATGCCCAACTCTCCCTCACCTCTGAGGGCGCAGTCCCAGCAAAGCCTTTCGAAATACTCAATTCTTTCTTCTTCCCCAAAGATGATACCAGATGCCTGGAGTACAGATGACCCAGGAGGAAACAGCACAACAAATACATGTGCTGATTCATTCACCGCTTCTTCAAAAGCAAAGGTATCTCATATCATCAAGGTCAAAAGAAAAAGTATCTCATATCATGCTCTTTCCCTGTCTTTTTCTTTGTCCTTGTTCTTACTCGCATGGCAAAGTAAAAGAAGCAATCAGCCGGCACTTGGAGTCAGTCTTCCGATATGGAGCCAACTGCCTGGAATCTATTCCTGATTGCTTACCTAGCGTTGCTCTCGAGTAGTCATCTTCAACGGTTGATACACTTCCAGAGAAGGGACCACTCCTGCAAAGATTGAACAAAGAAACAGATAAAAGGGATAAGCTCAGACCTTCGGGGGAGACCAAAAGAACCATCCTGCTGCCCAGTTCAAGAAGTAGCACAAAGGAAAATCAACGATGGGCAGAAACCAGTTCAAGAGTAAGCCTGTGGAATCACAAAGATCAAAGCCTCAATGCAATTACCAAGGAGAAGATGGAATTTACACTCTATAACCAGATTTGCGTCTCTAAACTCTTCTCTTTGTTAATTACATTATGCCATGTTTAGTATGTTTAAGTGCTTTTTGTATTTACTTATGCTTTGTGTGAATCTATGCTTAAAACATTGAGGACAATGTTTGATTCAAGTGTGGGGGGGTAACTAATGTTGTTGATGCAAATTCGTGAGATTTTATCACCCATAACTTCAAGTGTTGTTCCTTGCTGTTTTAAGGTGTTTTTAAACTGTTTTAGCGTGTTCTGTTTTATAACTCCGAAAATCACATAAAAATTTGAAAAATATTTTTTGAAAAGCCTAAAAAGAGTGTTTTGAGTCGTTTTTGTGTGTTTGTGTCTTAGGGTACCTTCCAACACAATGATAAGGATTTGGTTTGTAATTGCATGACGGTTAAAAAGAGTTATAAACATAGAGAAAAGTTTGATTTACTCTTGGTATATGCTTGGTTATGGTTATAATGTATGACGTCACATGCAATCATAAAAGAAAAATTCGTTTTTGTAACATGCTTGAAGGAAGGAACTCAAACAAATGCTACAACCCTGTGAGACTCGAGCCATTACGTTCTTTGGAGAGTTATTTTCTGTGATTCTTTGTTTTCTAAAGTTGTTGCATGATCTCATTATTCCTTGCTTGGTTGCTACTTAGAATGCAATTGTATCATGATAGAACTAAATGCTAGAACTTATACCCGTTTCATTCAAAGCATGACATTGAATTGCATAACATATATCAAGATGAAGTTGTGTAGTTGCCACCATAGCCAAATAGCCTTACTTCCCCATATTTCGTATTTGTTGTAAGTTTTACCCCCGTTGAGCCTTGTTTAGCCTATTTTCTTTGCTAACCACATCACCCCTTACCTAGCCTAGAGTAGAACTTTCCTATACCCTTGTTCTTAAATGATAGTGAGCATGACTTAAATGAATTCCTTTTGGGTTACATTATGAAAGAAAATGAGTGTGGGGGAGAGAATGTTTTGTTCTTAAGTGTTTATGTATGTTTTGAGAGTCAAAAGAAAAGAAAAAAAAAATTGTGAAAAACATATGAAGAAGAAAAACAAAACAGAAAAGAAAGAAAGGAAAAAGAGCTTGTTCCCCCTTGTTCAAAAGTTGAGTTTTCATTCAAAAGTGAATTCTACGTTAATTCAAATGCTTTTCTCGCTATTTCTTTAAGAACGTTTGTTTTCCCTATCCTTTCATTGTTAGCCAACTCCCCAAGCCCCGTTACACCCCTTTGACTTCTATCTTGATCGTTATGTGTTCAATAATGTGGAGTTTGGAATTGATATGAGCTTATGGAATCACTGGTTCTCGTTCTAAGTAGTAGCATTCCATTCATGAGATCATATTCATGTCATTGTCGTAAATCTAGAAAATGCTTTCTTTGATATAACATATGTGAGTGTTAGAATTCATATTTACATCAATCTTCTCACATATAACTAGTGTAGGGTGTGTAGTCAGAAAATCTGTGTGAAAAACGAGTGCATATCTTGTAAGGATTTGAGCAAATTCTCTAAGGCATGTTACTACATTCAAATCATGGTTTTAAATGCTTAATTGTGAACTAGTATGTGGTGACTATGAGTAAGAATGTACTTAAGTATAAAGATGGCTAAAATCTGTGGGAATAATGATTTTTAACATGTCATGTGCATTGGAAATCCCTGAGACGTTTGTTGGAAGGTGTAGGTTGTGTTTTGTTCGTTTTGTTTTGTTTTTGGTTTCTTTTGTTTTGTTTTGCTCGAGGACTAGCAAAAGCTAAGTGTGGGGGAATTTGATAGGAGCATATTCATGCGACTTAAATGGCTTGTTCTCGTGCATTTACGTTATGTTTCTTTAGTTATTTTAGTCCTTTATGCTTCTTTTGTGTGTTTTCAGGTTCTAAGGGCAAAGTATGCAAAAGGATGCCTTTTGGAGCAAATTAGAGATTGGAATGGATATCATATGCTTGGAGCCAAGAGGATGGACGAAATTGAAGGATTCCTAATCCATTGCAGCCACATGCACATTCAATCATTCACACCAAAACCTTGCACATGCTTTCCCATTTCATTATTCATTCACTTTGCAGCCACCATTCACTCTTTAATCCACATGCATTCATCATCATTCACCCTAGCTTTAATTCACATGCAAACACATTCCTTTTCAGCACCAAACACGATCATTGACATGCACTCCCATTTTCTCCCAAAACATTGCACATGCATTGATAATCATTCATCCATTGCAGCCACATGCATTCCCCCTTTAATCCACATGCTCTCCCATTTCAGATTGCATTCCCACTCACCACAAATCAGCCACTGATAGGAGCATATTCATGCGACTTAAATAGCTTGTTCTCGTACATTTACGTTATGTTTCTTTAGTTATTTTAGTACTTTAAGCTATTTTCGTGTGTTTGTAGGTCCAAAGGGCTAAAGGAGCAAAAAGATGCATTTTGGAGACTTTTGGAGCACTTTTGGGCTAAGGACGGATAGCTTATGCTTGAAGCCAAAGTGTTGGACGAAATTGAAGACCTAATTGGAGCCAAAGTGTTGGAACCTTGTTCTCTTTAGTTTTAGGACATTTAAACCTTTCCTAATCCCAATCATGCCATGCATAACACACATCCATTCTAACACATTGTCATTGAACATGCATTTCCTTCATTAGTTAACCCACATGCACTTATCACTTATCATCACCACATATCATATCACTTAATCACTTAATCACTTATCACTTATCATCACCACTTAACCACTTATCATATCATAACCACATATCATATCACTTATCACTTATCACTTAACATAACATCCACCTACTTCACCTACAACATCCACCCACTTCACCTACAACATCCACCCACTTCACCTACAACATCCACCTACTTCACCTACAACATCCACTTCACCTACAACATCCACCTACTTCACCTACAACATCCACCTACTTCACCTACAAATGACATAGCCATATGTTCCCTCCACTACTCCTATAAATACCCTTGCATTCATTCATTCATGAACATCTCATTTCATACACAACACACCACAAACACTTCCATTCCTTCTCTTTGCCGTGAGTCCCCTTAGAATCCAAAACCATCTTTCCATTTCCATCACTCCTCACTCCATTCCACATTTCCATAATCCCCCAAACCTCACCTTAGACCTTGTGCCATAATAAAGAGGAAGAGAAGATGACCTAAACGTTCATACAATTCAAGTTTGAGTTGTTGGAATGTTTAGGTGATTCTTTGATTTCAATGTTTCATTTTAATTCTCTTTGTTTTGTACGTATAAGGAATGGAAGAGAAGAGTGCCTAAACGTTCATACAATTCAAGTTTGAGTTGTTGGAATGTTTAGGTGTTTCTTTGATTTCAACGTAATGAGGAACTAAAACCCCCTTTAGCTAGGGGGTGATTCGAAATAAATGTTTATACTTGCATTTTGATTTGATTACCTTTCGTTGGAATTTCATAAGTTTTGAATTCAATTTGTTTAACCGTTTGATTGATAATTTATTTATGAATGTTTATTAAGAATGCGCGCTTAATTTTCATGCATAAATATGACGCTAGAATATAAGTGAATTTCACCTAATCGTTATGAACTTATATTCACAAGTAGTGGAGGTTGCTTATAAACAATCGCGTTAAACGAATTCTTGGCATAAGTTTCATGCGTATTCCATAGTAACGAATGCCTCGTCAACACTTATAGTTTTCATAATGCTTAATGATCTTTGATTGTATCTTTATTGTGCTTTTCACGTAAAGGACTTTTGGAGAATGTGGTGAATTGCGTTGCGCTAACCCATCCAATTCATTAACTTAAGGAGAACTTGACGGTTAATTTAAGCGGACCTAATTAACCCGGGGCGTTGAGTTTCATAATTTATCGAAAGACCAACTGAGAATCAATCTTGTATGCAAGTGTAACATGTATGGAGATGAACCCCTTAGCTAGCATTCATCCATAAATTTCATATTTACATTCTGTCTAGTTTATTAACTTGTTTCGTTATTTCAATTTTCGTAAAAACCTCAATCCCCCTTTTGCTTTAATGTTCATTTTAGTTAGAATTCAATTTAGTTTGTGTTTTTAAAGCATTTTGAGTTTTTGGGTTGTCTTAGTGTTTTAAACTTTATTTTACGTTTTTGAGTCAGTTTCCAAGAGATTTGCAATCCCTCCTAATCCCCGGTCCAGAACGATCCCTACTTATACTTATACTACAAATCGACAAAAAGAGGGTTTAATTTGTGTGCGTATAAATCTCGCATCAAATTTTGGCGCCATTGCCGGGGATCGAACCCGGGTCACCCGCGTGACAGGCGGGAATACTTACCACTATACTACAACCTGCCCAAAGTAATGTAGGTAATTCAAATGATAATGATACGATTTTTCAATTACTTACTACTCTGGAAAAGCAAATTGGGCAGATAGCGGAGTTCGAAGGACAAATTTGCGACCAAGGCGAACTCCCTAGTTCAACTATTGAAAACTCGAAGGAAGATTTTGAAATCCATAATGCTATCACTTTGGGAAGTGCTATGGAGGTTGGAGCTGACCTAAAAGTGTCCAAACATAGCCTAGAAGTGGATGAAGAGCTGCTAATTGAGGAGGAGGAAGAAGACATGCACACGGCAAGGGTAGAACAACCCTTGCCGCAGCCCCCTAAGCCCTCTAAACCACCCACCACCAGTAAGGACGTCCCAATTCCATGTTATTCTGATGTTATTCCACCCAATGTCCCTTTTCCTAGCAGGTTTTTGATTCCCAACCAAGAAGAAAGTAAAAAGGACATCGTGGAAGCCTTCCCAAAGGTGCAAAATGCTATTCAAATTCTTGGTGCAACACAGCAAGTTTTAGATGGTGTTGAATTCTTCAAAGGACTTTGTACACCAAGAAGAATGATTCAAGAGAAGGTAGTGGCTGGAGAAGATGTAGAAGGCATCAAAGAGGACATATTTGAAACCACAATTCCCAAGGAAGTTGGATTTTATGACACGGGACAAGTCATAACTTTCGAAGGGGTGTTTATTCTGGAGTTCATTTTGGAGCACACAGGTAAGCCGCCTCCCCGAATTTCAATTTTCTTTTATACTAACATGCGGTTAATGATTCAGGCACCCAATCTGGAATTTAAACTATTACCGGATCATTTCAAGTATCACCGCCCATTCAAAGATAAATTCCATGCCGTTTGATTTTATTTATGTAAAAAAAAAAAAAAAAAAAAAAAAAAAAAAAAAAAACATGGCAGAATGATGGAGCTTCACAAAGGGCGTTTACTTGAAGCCCCACTACTGGGCAAAACTCTAGAAGCAGGAGGCATAGATGCGGAAGGCATCGGAGCAGAAGGCATCGAGGCGGAAGGCATCGGGGCGGAAGGTATCGGAGCGGGAGGCATCAAAGAAGAGGCCTCAATACTTGGCCAAACGCTGGATGAGCCCGGAAAAATGTGCCTCTGGAAGTAAGCCGCAAGCCTTTGACGGTCAGTTTAACGGTCACTTTGCATCCGACCATTGGATTCTTGTAGCTCATCAAGCTTCCTCTTCATACCCGTCGAATAGTTGTTGGCAAGCACGTGCAAACTTCTATTCTCGTACTTAAGCAGTTTGATCTCCTGCTTGAGACTTTCCACCTCTGCCATCAAAGATTCCACCTGACGGGAGCGGGCAAGCAGGCGTTGGCCCATGTTGGACACAGAACTCGCACACTGAACACTAAGTGCGAGGGATTCTTGAACGGCCAACTCATCGGACCGTCCTGACAGCAGCCTACTATCTTTTGGAGTAAGGAGGTTCCTAGCTACTATTGTAGCTGTTGTGGCGTCCTGCATCACAGAGTCTTCACCTGAAAGAGGACCGTTAGAAGATAAGAAAGAAGGGCGCCATACGTTACCTTGACGCGGCGCGGCCGTATCACTGCTGAGACTCAATTCTAAGCTAAGGTTCGATGGGTTTGCCATTTTTCAAAAGTGTTCAAAGAGATGGGGTGGATGGAGTTAATTCTCAAAGGGCCGGAGTCGATTTTCAAGAATGGGAATTCTTCAGAGTGTGTTTGTTGTGGTGATCGATAGCTCTATAAGAAGCCAAGGCGACGCGTCCACCAATTCGAAGAGCCGGATTTTCCGGCGTAATTTAGGCGACGCTCCCTCGGCTTTTCAGAAAACGCGTTCAACTTTGTCAAAAGATTTCTGACAAAGCTGAAAACACGTGGAGGCCATCATCGCATCTACACATCTTTAGCCGACAAGCGCAAAGTTCGGCGACGCTTTCTCTGCTTTTCAGAAGACGCGTGCAGCTTTGCCAAAAGGAGCCGCATCTGCACTACCACGTGTCGTTCAGAAAGCGAAGGGGCGTCGTTCAGAAATCGAAGGGGCGCCTGCTCAGAAATCGAAGAGGCGTATTCAAAGATCGAAGAGGCGCCACTATTTCAAAGAGCCGGATTTGCGGGATCAAAACGTTTGTCGACAAGGGTAAAAAGTACCACCACTTGATATTATCTCTATATATGTCGACCTTCGTCTTTTATGGCAGGGCAAACCTGAAGAAAATGCCCAACTCTCCCTCACCTCTGAGGGCGCACTCCCAGCAAAGCCTTTCAAAATACTTAATTCTTTCTTCTTCCCCAAAGATGATACCAGATACCTGGAGTACATATGACCCAGGAGGAAACGGCGGATTGAAGCATGTGCTGATTCATTCACCGCTTCTTCAAAGCAAAGGTATCTCATATCATCAAGGTCAAAAGCAAAAGTATCTCATATCATGCTCTTTCCCTGTCTTTTTCTTTGTCCTTGTTCTTACTTGCATGGCAAAGTAAAAGAAGCAATCAGCCGGCACTTGGAGTCAGTCTTCCGATCTGGAGCCAACTGCCTGGAATCTATTCCTGATTGCTTACCTAGCGTTGCTCTCGAGTAGTCATCTTCAACGGTTGTTACACTTCCAGAGAAGGGACCACTCCTGCAAAGATTGAACAAAGAAACAGATAACAGGAGGAAGCTCAGACCTTCGGGGGAAACCAAAAGAACCATCCTGCTGCCCAGTTCAAGAAGTAGCACAAAGGAAAATCAACGATGGGCAGAAACCAGTTCAAGAGTAAGCCTGTGGAATCACAAAGATCAAAGCCTCAATGCAATCACCAAGGAGAAGAGGGAATTTACACTCCATAACCAGATTTGCGTCCCTAAACTCTTCTCTTTGTTAATTACATTATGCCATGTTTAATATGTTTAGTTGCTTTTTGTGTGTTTACTTATGTTTTGTGTGAATCTATGCTTAAAACATTGAGGACAATGTTTGATTTAAGTGTGGGGGGGTAACTAAAGTGTTTTGATGCAAATTCGTAGGGTTTTATCCACCATAACTTCTAATGTTGTTCCTTGCTATTTTAAGGTGTTTTTAAGTTGTTTTAGAGTGTTTTAGTGTGTTTTGTTTTATAATTCGAAAATCCCATAAAAATTTGAAAAATTGTTTTGAAAAACCCAAAAAGAGTTGTTTTAAAGTTGTTTTTGTGTGTGTGTTTGTGTCTTAGGGTACCTTCCAACACAACGATAAGGATTTGGTTTATAATTGCATGACGGTTAGAAAGAGTTATAAACATAGAGAAAAGTTTGATTTACTCTTGGTATATGCTTGGTTATGGTTATAATGTATGACTTCACATGCAATCATAAAAGAAAAAAAAATTCGTTTTTGTAACATGCTTGAAGGAAGAAACTCAAACAAACGCTACATCCCTGTGAGACTCGAGCCATTACTTTCTTTGGAGAGTTATTTTCTGTGATTCTTTATTTTCTAAAGTTGTTGCATGATCTCATTATTCCTTGCTTGGTTGCTACTTAGAATGCAATTGTATCATGATAGAACTAAATGCTAGAACTCATGCCCATTTCATTCAAAGCATGTTATTGATTTGCATAACACATATTCAAGAAGAAGTTGTGTAGTGACCACCACCATAGCCAAATAGCCTTACTTCCCATACTTCATATATGTTGTAAGTTTTAACCCCGTTGAGCCTTGTTTAGCCTTTATTCTTTGTTTACCCACATTTTCCTCACCTAGCCTAGTTTAGGACAATCCCCACCCTTGTTCTTAAAAGATAGTGAGCATGACTTAATTGAATTCCTTTTGAGTTACATTATGAAAGAAAATAAGTGTGGGGGAGAGAATGTTTAAGTGTTGATGTTTTGAGATTCAAAAGAAAAGAAAAAAAAAAAGAGAAAAGAAAGAAAGAAAAAAAAAAAAAAAAAGAGCTTGAAAAAAAAAAAAAAAAAAAATGAAAGAATAAGTGATTGAAGAAAGGTTCCAAAACACCAATTCTGGGCGTAAATTGTCTAAATTCTCCCTTTTTGTTCAAAAGTTGAGTTTTCATTCAAAAGTGAATTCTAAGTTGATTCAAATGCTTTGCTCACTATTTCTTTAAAAACCTTTGTTTTCCATATCCCTTCTTTGTTATCCACATACCCCAAGCCCCGTTACAACCCTTGACTTCTATCTTCAGTGTTGTGTATTTCAATTTGTGGAGTTTGAACTTGGTATGAGCATATGGTATCACTGGTTCTCGCGTCTAAGTAGTAGCATTCCATTCATGAGATCATATCTAAACATGCTTATTAACTCCAGAAATTGCTTCCTTTGAAATACATATATGTGAGTGTTCGTTTTTATGATTACATCAATCTTCTCACATATAACTAGTTTAGGGTGTGTAGTCAGAAAATCTGTGTGAAAAACGAGAGCATATCTTGTAAGGAATTGAGCAAATTCTCTAAGGCATGTTACTACATTCAAAATATAGTTTTAAATGCTTAATTGTGAATTAGTATGTGGTGACTATGATTAAGAATGTACTTAAGTGTCAAGATGGCTAAAATCTGTGGGAATAATGATTTTTAACTTGTCTTGTGCATTGGAAATCCGTGAGACGATTGTTGGAAGGTGTAGGTTGTGTTTTGTTCGTTTTGTCTAGTTTCGTGTTCTTTTGTTTTGTTTTGCTCGAGGACTAGCAAAAGATAAGTGTGGGGGTATTTGATAGGAGCATATTCATGCGACTTAAATAGCTTGTTCTCGTACATTTACGTTATGTTTCTTTAGTTATTTTAGTACTTTAAGCTATTTTCGTGTGTTTGTAGGTCCAAAGGGCTAAAGGAGCAAAAAGATGCATTTTGGAGACTTTTGGAGCACTTTTGGGCTAAGGACGGATAGCTTATGCTTGAAGCCAAAGTGTTGGACGAAATTGAAGACCTAATTGGAGCCAAAGTGTTGGAACCTTGTTCTCTTTAGTTTTAGGACATTTAAACCTTTCCTAATCCCAATCATGCCATGCATAACACACATCCATTCTAACACATTGTCATTGAACATGCATTTCCTTCATTAGTTAACCCACATGCACTTATCACTTATCATCACCACATATCATATCACTTAATCACTTAATCACTTATCACTTATCATCACCACTTAACCACTTATCATATCATAACCACATATCATATCACTTATCACTTATCACTTAACATAACATCCACCTACTTCACCTACAACATCCACCCACTTCACCTACAACATCCACCCACTTCACCTACAACATCCACCTACTTCACCTACAACATCCACCTACTTCACCTACAACATCCACTTCACCTACAACATCCACCTACTTCACCTACAACATCCACCTACTTCACCTACAAATGACATAGCCATATGTTCCCTCCACTACTCCTATAAATACCCTTGCATTCATTCATTCATGAACATCTCATTTCATACACAACACACCACAAACACTTCCATTCCTTCTCTTTGCCGTGAGTCCCCTTAGAATCCAAAACCATCTTTCCATTTCCATCACTCCTCACTCCATTCCACATTTCCATAATCCCCCAAACCTCACCTTAGACCTTGTGCCATAATAAAGAGGAAGAGAAGATGACCTAAACGTTCATACAATTCAAGTTTGAGTTGTTGGAATGTTTAGGTGATTCTTTGATTTCAATGTTTCATTTTAATTCTCTTTGTTTTGTACGTATAAGGAATGGAAGAGAAGAGTGCCTAAACGTTCATACAATTCAAGTTTGAGTTGTTGGAATGTTTAGGTGTTTCTTTGATTTCAACGTAATGAGGAACTAAAACCCCCTTTAGCTAGGGGGTGATTCGAAATAAATGTTTATACTTGCATTTTGATTTGATTACCTTTCGTTGGAATTTCATAAGTTTTGAATTCAATTTGTTTAACCGTTTGATTGATAATTTATTTATGAATGTTTATTAAGAATGCGCGCTTAATTTTCATGCATAAATATGACGCTAGAATATAAGTGAATTTCACCTAATCGTTATGAACTTATATTCACAAGTAGTGGAGGTTGCTTATAAACAATCGCGTTAAACGAATTCTTGGCATAAGTTTCATGCGTATTCCATAGTAACGAATGCCTCGTCAACACTTATAGTTTTCATAATGCTTAATGATCTTTGATTGTATCTTTATTGTGCTTTTCACGTAAAGGACTTTTGGAGAATGTGGTGAATTGCGTTGCGCTAACCCATCCAATTCATTAACTTAAGGAGAACTTGACGGTTAATTTAAGCGGACCTAATTAACCCGGGGCGTTGAGTTTCATAATTTATCGAAAGACCAACTGAGAATCAATCTTGTATGCAAGTGTAACATGTATGGAGATGAACCCCTTAGCTAGCATTCATCCATAAATTTCATATTTACATTCTGTCTAGTTTATTAACTTGTTTCGTTATTTCAATTTTCGTAAAAACCTCAATCCCCCTTTTGCTTTAATGTTCATTTTAGTTAGAATTCAATTTAGTTTGTGTTTTTAAAGCATTTTGAGTTTTTGGGTTGTCTTAGTGTTTTAAACTTTATTTTACGTTTTTGAGTCAGTTTCCAAGAGATTTGCAATCCCTCCTAATCCCCGGTCCAGAACGATCCCTACTTATACTTATACTACAAATCGACAAAAAGAGGGTTTAATTTGTGTGCGTATAAATCTCGCATCAGCCACATGCATTTTGCCTTTCATCATTGCATCACAAATCAGCCACATGCACATTTCCTTTCATCATTGCACCACAAATCAGCCACATGCACATTCACCCCTTTCTCCACCTATAAATAAGCACCCATTGCAGCCACAAAATTCATTCTTCCATATTCAGAAATTCACCAAAACCCCTCCCCCCTTTGCCGTGCAAATCCACCAATTCCCTACAAATCCAAACACCACTCCTCTTCCATTTCCATCACTCCCCAAACCATTCACACCATCAAACTATCCTTAGACCTTGTGCTACAACGAAGAGGAAGAGAAGAGTGCCTAAACGTTCATACAATTCAAGTTTGAGTTGTTGGAATGTTTAGGTGTTTCTTTGATTTCAATGTTTAATTTCAATACTCTTTGTTTTGTACGTATGAGGAATGGAAGAGAAGAGTGCCTAAACGTTCATACAATTCAAGTTTGAGTTGTTGGAATGTTTAGGTGTTTCTTTGATTTCAATGTTATGAAGAACTAAACCCCCCTTAGCTAGGGGGTGATTCAAAATATATGTTTATACTTGCATTTTGATTTGATTACTTCTAATTGCGTTTCATAAGTTGTGGATTCAATTTGGTTAACCGTTTGATTGATAACTTATTTATGTATGTTTATTGAGAATGCGCGCTTAATTTTCATGCATGAATATGACGCTAGAATATAAGTGAGTTTCATCTAATCGTTATGAACTTATATTCACAAGTAGTGGAGGTTGCTTATAAACAATCGCGTTAAACGAATTCTTGGCATAAGTTTCATGCAATCATAGTAACGAATGCCCCGTCAACACTTATAATTTTCATAGTGCGTAATGATTCTTGCTAGTATCTCTATTATGCAATCATGTAGGGGACTTGTGGGGAATGTTTTGGGTTGTCGTATGCAATCATCCAATTCAATAACGTTAGGAAGATTTGAAGGTTAATTAGTGCATCACGGTTAACTTGGAGTGTTGAGAATTAATGATTTATTGAAATGCAATTGGAAATCATTTTATTATGCAAGTATAACATGTATGGAGATGAACCCCTTAGCTAGGTTCCCATCCATTCAATTCCATCAAATTCATCTTTACATTCTGTCTAGTTTATTAACTTGTTTCGTTATTTCAATTCTCGTCAATTTAAAACCCCCGTTTACTTTCTTGTTCTTTAGTGTTTAGACTTTGTTTAGTTTATGTTTTAAAGTGTTTTGATTCAATTTATTTCCCAAAATTCGTCCAAATTCACCAAAGTGCTCAAAACTGCCCAGAAAGTGATTTTAAGGCTGTTTTGAGTGTTTTGGGTGATGTTTGAGTCTTTTGGTTTGTTTTAGTGTTTTAAAGTTTAGTTTTGCATTCTTTGAGTCTAGTATAGTGTTTTATATTGTGTTTTTACGTTTGAATCAAACCATAATCTTAAATTCGTCCAACATTGGGTTTAAGGTCAGAAACTGCCTAGTTAGTGTTTTTAGGCAGTTTTGAGTCTTTTGAACTTGTTTTGAGTCCTTTGAGTCTTTGTGAACGTTTTTAACTTTATTTTACGTTTTTGAGTCAGTTTCCAAGTGATTTGCAATCCCTCCTAATCCCCGGTCCAGAACGATCCCTTCTTATACTTATACTACAATTGACAAAAAGAGGGTTTAATTTGTGTGCGTATAATTCTCGCATCAGTCTCCCACCCTCCATTCTCGATTAATTGTGGGCACTTGTCCGTAGGGTGTCCTTGCATGGAGCATACGCCACAAGAAGCTACGGTTTTAACTTTTGGACCTTCCACCACCTGAGAAAGCAACGTAGTAAGGTTAGCCATTTGATTTTGAAGTTCGGTTATGGCACTTACCTCATTGACTTGGTGTTGCCGTGGGATACTCCTCTGTCCAACGCCTTCGTATTGTTGAGCGTTCAATGCTCGGTTAGCGATCAAGACCTTGGCATCCCTGGGCGTCTTGTCCACCAATGCTCCACCCGCCGAAGCATCAAGCATTTGACGTTCTAGAGGTAGGAGACCCTCGTAGAAATATTGCAAGAGCAACTCCTCCTTCATCTGATGCTGTGGACAAGAAGCAACAAGTGATTTAAATCGTTCATAATACGTAGGAAAAGACTCACCTTCTTCTTGCTGGATTCCGCTTATCTTTTTGCGTAGGAGGATTGATGCGAGATTTATACGCGCATAAATTAAACCCTCTTTTTCGTCAAATTGTAGTATATGTATAAGTAGGGATCGTTCTGGACCGGGGATTAGGAGGGATTGTTAATCACTTGGATTTGACTCAAAAACGTAAAAACAAAGTTAAAAACGTTCACAAAGACTCAAAGGACTCAAAACAAGTTCAAAAGACTCAAAACTGCCTAAAAACACTAACTAGGCAGTTTCTGACCTTAAACCCAATGTTGGACGAATTTAAGATTATGGTTTGATTCAAACGTAAAAACACAATATAAAACACTATACTAGACTCAAAGAATGGAAAACTAAACATTAAAACACTAAAACAAACCAAAAGACTCAAACATCACCCAAAACACTCAAAACTGCCTTAAAATCACTTTCTGGGCAGTTTTGAGCACTTTGGTGAATTTGGACGAAATTGGGAAATAAAATGAATCAAAACACTCATAAACACAAACTAAATGTATTTCTAACTAAATTGGACATTAAAGTAAAGGGGGATTGGTTTTGGATGAAATTAACTAAAATGTACAGATTCGAATTAAAACAGATAGTATATATGAATGTGATGAAATGAATGGATGAATGCTAGCTAGAAGGTTCTTCTCCACACATGTTACACTTGCATAATAAAATGATTTCCAATTGCATTTCAATAAACCATTAATTCTCAACACCCCAAGTTAACCGTGATGCACTAATTAACCTTCAAATCTTCCTAACGTTATTGAATTGGATGATGCATGCGACAATTCAAAACATTCCCCACAAGTCCTCAACATGAATGCATAGAAGAGGTACAAGCAAGAATCATTACGCTCTATGAAAATTATAAGTGTTGACGAGGCATTCATTACTATGATTGCATGAAACTTATGCCAAGAATTCGTTTAATGCGATTGTTTATAAGCAACCTCCACTACTTGTGAATATAAGTTCGTAACTATTAGGTGAAACTCACTTATATTCTAGCGTCATATTCATGCATGAAAATTAAGCGTGCACTCTCAATAAACATACATAAATAAGTTATCAATCAAACGGTTAAACAAATTGAATCACAACTTATGAAACGCAATTAGAAGTAATCAAATCAAAATGTAAGCATAAACATATATTTCGAATTTCCTCATAACTTTGAAATCAAAGAAACACCTAAACATTCCAACAACTTAAACTTGAATTGTATGAACGTTTAGGCACTCTTCTCTTCCATTCCTCATACGTACAAAACAAAGAGAATTGAATTTAAACATTGAAATCAAAGAAACACCTAAACATTCCAACAACTCAAACTTGAATTGTATGAACGTTTAGGCACTCTTCTCTTCCTCGTTGTTGTAGCACAAGGTCTAAGGATAGTTTGATGGTGTGAATGGTTTGGGGAGTGGTGTTTGGATTAATAGGGAAGGCACGGCACAAGGGTGGTTTGATGTCTACATTTCTGCAATGGATGAGTTTATGGAAGAGTGTTTGGAATGGATGAATTTTTGGCACAAAGGCCTTATTTCTGTGGTGAATGGATTGTGTCTGAATGAGTGTGAATGAATGAGTATTTATAGGTGAAATGGGGGGAACATGACAGCTAGGTTGCATGTGCACATGTTGGTTGAATGATTATGAGTGCATGTGGCTGAAATAGCATGTGGAATGGCTGGAAATGCAAGGAGAAGGCATGTGCACGGTTTTGGGAGAGAATGGGAGTGCAAGTGGCTGAAATGTTAGAGGAACAAGTGCATGTGGCTGCATTGTGGTGCAATGATAGAGGAACAATCTGAAAATGCAAGGTATGGCTGGAATGATTGTGTTTGTTTGAATGTGCATGTGATTAAATTAAAGGATGCAAAGTAAATAAATAATGAATGCATGTGTTGAATTATGAAGATGCATGTGCAATGAAGTGGAATGACAATCTGAAATGGGATAGGTACCCACGGCAATGATGATTTCTGGTGGTGTTTTGGGTGCATGTGGAATGAATGATTTCTTGGTGAGTGGATGCATGTGTTGATTAAAGGGGGAATGCAAAGGAAAAGCTAGAAATGCATGTGGAGTGGCTGCAAGGTGAATGAATAATGAAATGGGAAAGCATGTGCAAGGTTTTGGTGTGAATGATTGAATGTGCATGTGGCTGCAATGGAGGAGGAATCCTTCAATTTCGTCCATCCTCTTGGCTCCAAGCATATGATATCCATTCCAATCTCTAATTTGCTCCAAAAGGCTCCAAAAGGCATCCTTTTGCATACTTTGCCCTTAGAACCTGAAAACACACAAAAGAAGCATAAAGGACTAAAATAACTAAAGAAACATAACGTAAATGCACGAGAACAAGCCATTTAAGTCGCATGAATATGCTCCTATCAAGGATGATGCGAGAAGTTGGAAAGAACTTCTCCAAGTACGCTCTCTTCATACTCTCCCAAGAAGTGACAGTGCCGGGAGCTAACTCATATAACCAATCTTTGGCTTTATCCATCAAAGAGAATGGAAAAGCCTTCATCTTCAAGATATTTCCGTCAACAGTGACGGGAGTCATACTAGAGCAAACTACTTCAAATTCTTTCAAATGTTTGTTAGGATCTTCCATGGACAAGCCATGGTATTTAGGAATATGATGAAGCAAACTTGACTTTAATTCAAACTCATCCGTCTTACCTTGGGCAGCCGTGGGGTATTGAATGCACAAGGGTGCGCCATTACCCAATCCCGAAGCTGCAAGCTCCTTGAGTGTCCGGGTGTCCACCGCCATGCCTTGGACTTCTTCAAATATCCCTGCCGTGGCTTCCTCCTCCTCTTCTTGTACGTTTTCTTCAAGGTCAGATTCGGAATTTGGTGGATGGTGTTCTTGCTTGTTTCTAGCTCTTCTCAACTTCCTCTCAAAATCGTCGTCAAAATCCAAGATGTTTGCACGAATTGGTTGAGAGCATCTAGTCATACATTAGTACCTAAGAAACAAGAAACAAAATTAGGTCAGAAACTTAAACAAAGTCAAAAACAAAGTAAAATAAAAGAAACAAAAAACAATCCAAGGGATTAGCAAAATTGCTAATCCCCGGCAACGGCGCCAAAAATTTGGTGCGAAATAATTAAGCACACAAATTAAAACCCTCTTTTTGTCAAATTGTAGTAAAGATGTAAGTAGGGATCGTTCTAGACCGGGGATTAGGAGGCATTGCTAAACACTTGGAAACTGACTTAAAAACTCAAAAACAAGGTTTCTAACACTAAACTCGACTCAAAGAATGCAAAACTAAAGGTTAAAACACTTAAACAAACCTAAAACCCAAAACAGCAACTAGAAGACTCAAAACTGCCTAAAAACCACTTTCTGGGCAGTTTTGAGCACCTACACTAATTTGGACGAAATTGGGTGAAAACTTGAATCAAATACTTAGAAACACAAATCAAAACACTTTCTAACTAATCTAAGACTTCAAATTAAAGGGGATTTGTTTTGGACGAAAATTTAACATAAAACAGAAACTTTAAACTAAACAGATTGTAGAATGTTTTTGGATAAAAAGGATGGATAAAAGGCTAGTTAGGAGGTTCTTCTCCACACATGTCACACTTGCAAACAAAACGATTTTCAGTTGTTCTTCCAATAAATTATAAATACTCAACACCCCAGATTAACCGTGAATTGCACTAATTAACCCTCAGTTTTTCCACAAGTTATTAAGTTGGATGATTGCATACGACAACCCAAAACATTCCCTACAAGTTCCCTACATGAATTGCATAATAGAGATACAAGCAAGAATCATTAAGTTCTATGAAAAACATAAGCATTGACGAAGCATTCGTTACTATGAATTGCATGAAACTTATGCTAAGAATTCATTCAACGCGATCGTTTTCAAGCGACCTTTACTACTTGTGATTATAAGATTGTAACTATTAGGTGAAACTCCCTCATAATCTAGCATCATATTCATGCATGAAAACTAAGCGTGCACTCTCAATCAACATACACAAATAAGTTATCAATCAAATAGATGAACGAATTGAATCCACAACTTATGAAATAACAACTGAATGTAATCAAATCATATTGCAAGCATGTACATGGTTTCGAATTCCCCCCTAACCAAGGGGGTTTAGTTCCTCATACTCACAACAAAAAGAATATCAAAATTAAACATGGAATTCAACGGAAAGACAACACCTAAAACGTTCCAGCAATCCTCAATAGAATGGCATGAACGTCCCAAGCTTTTTCTCCTCCTCTTGTCTGCGGCACAAGAACTAGGACAGGTTCTAGGGGTTATTTAGATGGATGAGTAGGTAAGGAATGATATGGTAGTGTTTAGGGGACATGGGGGTTGCGGCAAAGTGTGAAAATATGGCAGATTGGTGGAGGAAGGCTGCGGCAAGGGGGCTGAATATATTTTGACGAATTTCTGATTTGTGGTGAGGGTCCTCTTGCGGCATGGTGGTAAAACACATATATATAGGCAGCCAAGCCCTAAAGAAATCAGGTTAGACAAATGGGCTAGGGTTTGGGTGCGGCAAGGGGTTGGAAATCCACCAGAAAATAGGGTTTCTAGAACATTAGGTGCGACATGGGCTTAGGGTAGATGGATTAGGGTTTAACTTGGCAGAAATTAAATGATTAGGCCCTAGGGCGCGGCTGATTAAGTGGGTTAGGATTAGGGTTTAGGTGTGGCATGGGCTTAGGGTCCACAAGGAGTTAGGGTTTAGGTCATCTAAAAGCCCAAAGCCAAGAATAGAAACTCACGACAATGGAAACCTCCAAGAATAGAAACTTCCAACTTTAGAAACTTTGGTTGCCAATTCCGACTTCTTTGCTCTTCACTTTCATTTCTTCATTTCTTAAGCTCCTTTGACCTTCAACCTCGTCCATTCCTCGTACTCCATTTACATACACCACATTCCAGCTCAGTTTTTGCTCCAAAAGCTCCAAATTGCATCATTTCATGTAATATGTCCTTTAAACCTGAAAACACATGAAAGTAGCTTAAAAGACTACTTTAACGAAGAAAACATAACAAAAATGCATAAGAACTAGCTAACTAAGGCGCATAAATATGCTCCTATCAGTAAGTAGGGATCGTTCTAGACCGGGGATTAGGAGGGATTGTTAACCACTTGGATTTGACTCAAAAACATAAAATAACAATATGAAACACTATACTAGACTCAAAGAATGTAAAACTAAACTTTAAAACACTAAAACAAACCAAAAGACTCAAAACAACACAAACACACTCAAATCTGCCTAAAAACCACTTTCTGGGCAGATTTGAGTACAAACACAAATTTGGACGAAATTGGGAAATAAATTTAATCAAAACTCTTAAAAACACAAACTAAGATACTTTCTAACTAATTTGACATTAAAGTAAAGGGGGATTGAGTTTTATACGAAATTAAACTAAAAGAACAGATTGTAAATTAAAGCAAAATGTAAATGTGAATGTGATAGAATGAATGGAATGAAGGCTAGCTAAGGGGTTCATCTCCATACATGTTATACTTGCACAATAAAACGATTTCCAATTGCATTTCAATAAATCATTAATTCTCAACACCCCAAGTTAACCGTGATGCACTAATTAACCTTCAAATCTTCCTAACGTTATTGAATTGGATGGGTTAGCGCATACAACAATTCAAAACATTCCCCACAAGTCCCCTACATGATTGCATAATAGAGATACAAGCAAGAATCATTACGCTCTATGAAAATTATAAGTTTTGACGAGGCATTTGTTACTATGGAATACGCATGAAACTTATGCCAAGAATTCGTTTAACGCGATTGTTTATAAGCAACCTCCACTACTTGTGAATATAAGTTCGTAACTATTAGGTGAAACTCACTTATATTCTAGCGTCATATTCATGCATGAAAATTAAGCGTGCACTCTCAATAAACATACATAAATAAGTTATCAATCAAACAGTTAAACGAATTGAATCACAACTTATGAAACGCAATTAGAAGTAATCAAATCAAAATGCAAGCATAAACATATATTTCGAATTTCCTCATAACTTTGAAATCAAAGAAACACCTAAACATTCCAACAACTCAAACTTGAATTGTATGAACGTTTAGGCACTCTTCTCTTCCATTCCTCATACGTACAAAACAAAGAGTATTGAAATTAACATTGAAATCAAAGAAACACCTAAACATTCCAACAACTCAAACTTGAATTGTATGAACGTTTAGGCACTCTTCTCTTCCTCTTCGTTGTAGCACAAGGTCTAAGGATAGTTTGATGGTGTGAATGGTTTGGGGAGTGGTGAAAATGGAAGGATGGTGTTTGGATTGTAAGGGAAACTCACGGCACAAAGGGGGAAGTGTTGGTGGTATGTACAATGGAATGGAAGTGTTTATGGAATGGATGAATTTCTGGCACAAAGGCCTTATTTCTGTGGTGAATGGATCCCCCCCTTTGTGGCTGCAATGAATGGTTATTTATAGGTGAAATGGGGGGAACATGACAGCTAGGAGGGTGGTGGAAATCTGGAATGGTGATGGGAGATGCATGTGGCTGATTTATGCATGTGATTAAAGGGTGGAAATGCATGTGCTTTGAATAAGTGGCTGATGCGAGATTTATACGCACACAAATTAAACCTTCTTTTTATCAATTGTAGTATAGGTGCAAGTAGGGATCGTTCTGGACCGGGGATTAGGAGGGATTGTTAATCACTTGGATTTGACTCAAAAACATAAAAACAAAGTTAAAAACGTTCACAAAGACTCAAAGGACTCAAAACAAGTTCAAAAGACTCAAAACTGCCTAAAAACACTAACTAGGCAGTTTCTGACCTTAAACCCAATGTTGGACGAATTTAAGATTATGGCTTGATTCAAACGTAAAATAACAATATAAAACACTATACTAGACTCAAAGAATGCAAAACTAAACTTTAAAACACTAAAACAAACCAAAAGACTCAAAACAACACAAACACACTCAAATCTGCCTAAAAACCACTTTCTGGGCAGATTTGAGCACAAACACAAATTTGGACGAATTTGTGTAACAAAATGACTCAAAACTCTTATAAACACAAACTAAGACACTTTCTAACTAAATTAGACAATAAAGTAAAGGGGGATTTTAATTTGACGAAAATTGAAATAACGAAACAAGTTTAATGAACTAGACAGAATGTAAATATGAATGCGATGAAAATGAATGGATGAATGCTAGCTAGAAGGTTCTTCTCCACACATGTTACACTTGCATAATAAAATGATTTCCAATTGCATTTCAATAAACCATGAATTCTCAACACCCCAAGTTAACCGTGATGTACTAATTAACCTTCAAATCTTCCTAACGTTATTGAATTGGATGGGTTAGCGCATACAACAATTCAAAACATTCCCCACAAGTCCCCTACATGATTGCATAATAGAGATACAAGCAAGAATCATTACGCTCTATGAAAATTATAAGTGTTGACGAGGCATTCGTTACTATGGAATACGCATGAAACTTATGCCAAGCATTCGTTTAACGCGATTGTTTATAAGCAACCTCCACTACTTGTGAATATAAGTTCGTAACTATTAGGTGAAACTCACTTATATTCTAGCGTCATATTCATGCATGAAAATTAAGCGTGCACTCTCAATAAACATACATAAATAGGTTATCAATAAAACAGTTAAACAAATTGAATTCACAACTTATTGATAGGAGCATATTTATGCGACTTAAATGGCTTGTTCTCGTACATTTACGTTATGTTTCTTTAGTTATTTTAGTACTTTAAGCTATTTTCGTGTGTTTGTAGGTCCAAAGGGCTAAAGGAGCAAAAAGATGCATTTTGGAGACTTTTGGAGCACTTTTGGGCTAAGGACGGATAGCTTATGCTTGAAGCCAAAGTGTTGGACGAAATTGAAGACCTAATTGGAGCCAAAGTGTTGGAACCTTGTTCTCTTTAGTTTTAGGACATTTAAACCTTTCCTAATCCCAATCATGCCATGCATAACACACATCCATTCTAACACATTGTCATTGCACATGCATTTCCTTCATTAGTTAACCCACATGCACTTATCACTTATCATCACCACATATCATATCACTTAATCACTTATCACTTATCATCACCACTTAACCACTTATCATATCATAACCACATATCATATCACTTAACATAACATCCACCTACTTCACCTACAACATCCACTTCACCTACAACATCCACCTACTTCACCTACAAATGACATAGCCATATGTTCCCTCCACTACTCCTATAAATACCCTTGCATTCATTCATTCATGAACATCTCATTTCATACACAACACACCACAAACACATCCCTTTCTCTCTTAGCCGTGAGTCTCCCTTAGAATCCAAAAACCATCTTTCCATTTCCACCACTCCTCATCCATTTCCATAATCCCCCAAACCTCACCTTAGACCTTGTGCTACAACAACGAGGAAGATAAGAGGGCCTAAACGTTCATACAATTCAAGTGTGAGTTGTTGGAATGTTTAGGTGTTTCTTTGATTTCAAAGTTTAAATTTAATTCTCTTTGTTTTGTACGTATGAGGAATGGAAGAGAAGAGTGCCTAAACGTTCATACAATTCAAGTTTGAGTTGTTGGAATGTTTAGGTGTTTCTTTGATTTCAAAGTTATGAGGAACTAAACCCCCTTTAGGTAGGGGGTGATTCGAAACTATGTTTATATTTGCAATATGAATTGATTAACTTTCGTTGGAATTTCATAAGTTGTGGATTCAATTTGTTTAACCGTTTGATTGATAACTTATTTATGAATGTTTATTAAGAATGCGCGCTTAATTTTCATGCATGAATATGACACTAGAATATAAGTGAATTTCACCTAATCGTTATGAACTTATATTCACAAGTAGTGGAGGTTGCTTATAAACAATCGCGTTAAATGAATTCTTGGCACGAGTTTCATGCTCATCATAGTAACGAATGCCTCGTCAACACTTATAGTTTTCATAATGCTTAATGATCTTTGATTGTATCTTTATTGTGCTTTTCACGTAAAGGACTTTTGGAGAATGTGGTGAATCAATTCAAGTTTGAGTTGTTGGAATGTTTAGGTGTTTCTTTGATTTCAAAGTTATGAGGAACTAAACCCCCTTTAGCTAGGGGGTGATTCGAAACTATGTTTATATTTGCAATATGAATTGATTAACTTTCGTTGGAATTTCATAAGTTGTGGATTCAATTTGTTTAACCGTTTGATTGATAACTTATTTATGAATGTTTATTAAGAATGCGCGCTTAATTTTCATGCATGAATATGACACTAGAATATAAGTGAATTTCACCTAATCGTTATGAACTTATATTCACAAGTAGTGGAGGTTGCTTATAAACAATCGCGTTAAATGAATTCTTGGCACGAGTTTCATGCTCATCATAGTAACGAATGCCTCGTCAACACTTATAGTTTTCATAATGCTTAATGATCTTTGATTGTATCTTTATTGTGCTTTTCACGTAAAGGACTTTTGGAGAATGTGGTGAATTGCGTTGCGCTAACCCATCCAATTCATTAACTTAAGGAAAACTTGACGGTTAATTTAAGCGGACCTAATTAACCCGGGGCGTTGAGTTTCATAATTTATCGAAAGACCAACTGAGAATCAATCTTGTATGCAAGTGTAACATGTGTGGAGAAGAACCCCTTGGCTATTCCATCATCCATATTTTATTCACATTTATATTTACATTCTGTTTTAATTGCAATTTGTTCATTTAGTTTAATTTTGTCAAAACCTAAATCCCCCTTTACTTTAATGTCAAATTAGTTAGAAATCAATTTAGTTTGTGTTTTTAAGAGTTTTGAGTCTTTTGAACTTGTTAGAATCTGTTTAGTTTATGTTTTAAAGTATTTTTGAATTCTTTGAGTCTAGTTTAGTGTTTTATATTGTTTTTACGTTTTTAAGTCAGTTTCCAAGAGATTAACAATCCCTCCTAATCCCCGGTCCAGAACGATCCCTACTTGCACCTATACTACAATTTGACAAAAAGAGGGTTTAATTTGTGCGCGTATAAACCACGCATCAAATTTTGGCGCCGTTGCCGGGGATTAGCAACTTTGCTAATCCCTTGGTTCTTTTTTTTTTTTTTTTTTTGGTTTAGTTGTTTTCGTTTTAGTTTCTAACTTAGTGTTGTTTTCTTTGTTTGTTGTTACTTTTGATATTTGATTTAGTTCTCTTTCTTTGATTTTAGGTACTAGAGAAGTAAGATATGGATTTTGCTAGCATTCAAGCTCAATTGGCAAATCTTACTTCTAAATTGTCGCCGTATGCCGAAAGGACCACAATGCAGAGTGTCCCTACATTTGGTGCTTCATATAGGCAAGGATTTCAAGCCAATCAATGTCCACAAAGAGATTGGAGGGATCATTCAAACTCTATATGGTGGGAAGATCAACAAGTTCAACGTGAAGCATATTGGCAACCATATGAGGAGTTCTATTCAAGACCTATGCAGCCACCACAACTTCATATGCAATATGCTCAATTAAATTCAAGTTCGCCAATAGATTATATTCAAATTCTTAATGAAATAAATTCTTTGGCGCAGGGGTCACAAAATCAAGCCAAGGAGGCTCAACAAGAAGCATATTGGCAACCATATGAGGAGTTCAATACAACACCTATGCAGCCACCACAACCTCCCCCACAACAATTCCAATCAAGTTCAAGTATGTCCATGGATAATGATAAAAATTTTCAATTACTAACCTCTTTGACGCAGGACGAACAAAATCAAGACAAGAAGTTGGGTAAATTGGACGAGCAATTTGGGCAGATTATGGAGTTCATGAAACAAATTCAAGAGCAAAGTGAACTTTCCAACTCAACTATTGAAAACTCGAAGGAAGATTTTGAAATCCATAATGCTATCACTTTGGGAAGTGCTATGGAGGTTGGAGCTGACCTAAAAATGTCCAAACATAGCCTAGAAGTGGATGAAGAGCTGCTAATTAAGGAGGAGGAAGAAGACATGCACACGGCAAGGGTAGAACAACCCTTGCCGCAGCCCCCTAAGCCCTCTAAACCACCCACCACCAGTAAGGACGTCCCAATTCCATGTTATTCTGATGTTATTCCACCCAATGTCCCTTTTCCTAGCAGGTTTTTGATTCCCAACCAAGAAGAAAGTAAAAAGGACATCGTGGAAGCCTTCCCAAAGGAGCAAAATGCTATTCAAATTCTTGGTGCAACACAGCAAGTTTTAGATGGTGTTGAATTCTTCAAAGGACTTTGTACACCAAGAAGAATGATTCAAGAGAAGGTAGTGGCTGGAGAAGATGTAGAAGGCATCAAAGAGGACATATTTGAAACCACAATTCCCAAGGAAGTTGGATTTTATGACACGGGACAAGTAATAACTTTCGAAGGGGTGTTTATTCTGGAGTTCATTTTGGAGCACACAGGTAAGCCGCCTCCCCGAATTTCAATTTTCTTTTATACTAACATGTGGTTAATGATTGATAGGAGCATATTTGCGCACCTTAGTTTAGCTTGTTTTTGTGCATTTATAGTGTTTTTCCTTAGTAAAGTAGTCTTTTAAGCTAGTTCTATGTGATTTCAGGTTTTAAGAGCAAAGTATGCAAAAGTATGCATTTTGGAGCCTTTTGGAGCAAATTAGAGCTTGGAATGGACATCATATGCTTGGAGCCAAGAGGATGGACGAAATTGAAGACTTGAAGATGATGATTCCTACTTGAGCAAGGTTTCCTAGTTGAAGTAGGAAAGTCCCTAAATGGAAGATGGGTTTCCTAGTTGAATTAGGATTCCTAGTTAAGATGGGTTTCCTAGTTGAAATAGGATTCCTAGAAGAATGAAGATTCCTACTCAACTAAGGTTTCCTACTTGTTGAAGGAAAGTCAAAATCCAAATGGTCTCAAGTGAAGCAACAAAGAAGCTTTCCAAGTCCAAGAAGGAGAAGATTCCAAGATGAAGAAGGATTAGCTTTCCTAATCCTAATGCACAAGGTTTTCAGCCACAAAGAGGAGTCCTAAACACTTTAGGACACCTTATCCTAATCCTATAGGGATGCCATGCACTTTACCTTATCTTGGAGGGTTTCTAGAAGCCTTAGATGCCCTATCCTATCTTTGCCGTGGGTTTTATCCAAATCCCCTTAGTTTTTAGGCTTTCTAGAAGCCCTAACATTATCCCTACAAAGGTGCTGCACCCTTATCTCTTTTTCCCTACAAATTTGGCCCTTAAAACATGATTCTAGGAACCTTATCTTATCTCCTACAAAAGTGGCGCCCCAAATCCTTCTAGAAAGCTGATTTCCCTTGCCTTGCAAGGCATTCTAGAAGCCTTATCACCTTATCTCCTTACCTGCCGCACCTAGGAAGCATTATCCCTTTCTATTTCTGATTTCTAAGCCTATTTCCTTGTGGATTTGGGTTATTCAAGTCCATATCTGATTACCCTAGGGTTTTAAGTGCCTATATATACTCATATTAACCCCTAGATCAGATCACCACCTCTCATACACATTCATTAATTCCAGAAATTCGTCCAAACCTCTCTAGACCCTTGCCGCAGCCACCAAACACCTTTCTCCTTAGTTTTAAGCTTTGCCGCACTATCCCATCCCTCCTAAACACTACCCAACCATCACACATCCATTCCTCCATACAAATACCACCCAAAACCTGTCCTTAGACCTTGTGCCGCAACAAAGAGGAGGAGAAGAGGGCTTGGAAGTTCATGCAATTCAAGTTCGAGTGGCTGGAATATTTAGGTGTTTCCTCTCCTTTGATTTCAATGTTTAAATTTATTTCTCTTTGTCTTGTACGTATGAGGAACTAAACCCCCCCCTTGGCTAGGGGGGGATTCGAAACCATGAACATACTTGCTATATGATTTGATTACTTCTAATTGCGTTTCATAAGTTGTGAATTCAATTTACTTATCTATGTGAATTACATTGATTTGTGTGTGTTGGTTGAGAGTGCACGCTTAATTATCATGCATAAATTGGATGCTAGGATATAAGGAAATTTCACCTAATCGTTATGGAATTATATTCACAAGTAGTAAAGGTTGATGATCTCAATCGCGTTAAGTAAATTCTTGGCATAAGTTTCATGCAATCATAGTAACAAGTGCTTCGTCAATGCTTATGGTTTTCATAGAACTTAATGATTCTTGCTTGTATCTCTATTATGCAATCATGTAGGGGACTTGTGGGGAATGTTTTGGGTTGTCGTATGCAATCATCCAATTCAATAACGTTAGGAAAATCTGAAGGTTAATTTAAGCGAACCTAATTAACTTGGGGCGTTGAGAATTCATGGGTTATTGAAAAGCAATTGGAAATCGTTTTATATGCAAGTATAACATGTGTGGAGATGAACCCCTTAGCTAGCTTCCCATCCATTCAATTCCATCAAATTCGTTTTACAATCTGTTCTAATTTAAAAAGTTTGTTTTGTTTTTAAATTCGTCCAAAATCAATCCCCCTTTACTTTGTTGAGTCATAGTAGTTAGAAATCACTTTAGTTTGTGTTTTTAAGTGTCTTAGGTCAAAGTAAAACCAATTTTCGTCCAAAGTTGTGTCTAGTGTTCAAAACTGCCCAGATTGTGTTTTTAAGGCTGTTTTGAGTGTTTTGGTGCTGTTTTGAGTCTTTTGGTTTGTTTTGGTGTTTTAAAGTTTAGTTTTGCATTCTTTGAGTCTAGTATAGTGTTTTAAACTTGTTTTTACATATTTGAGTCAGTTTCCAAGTGATTAACAATCCCTCCTAATCCCCGGTCCAGAACGATCCCTACTTACATTCTTCACTACAATTGATAAAAGAGGGTTTAATTTGTGTGCGTATAAATCTCGCATCAATGATTCAGGCACCCAATCTGGAATTTAAACTATTACCGGATCATTTCAAGTATCACCGCCCATTCAAAGATAAAGTCCATGCCGTTTGATTTTATTTATGTAAAAAAAAAAATAAAAATAAAAAAAAAGATACTAAACATGGAGAAAGGTGGAGCTTCACAAAGGTTGTTTACGTGAAGCCCCACTACGAGGCGCAGAAGCGGAAGGCGCAGAAGCGGAAGGCATAGAAGCGGGAGGCATCGGAGCGGAAGGCGCAGAAGCGGGAGGCATCGGAGCGGAAGCCATCGGAGCTAGAGCATTCCAGGCCTCAATACTTGGCCAAGCGCTGGATGACCCAGGAAAAAGGTGCCTCTGGAGACAAGCCGCAAGCCTTTGACGGTCACTGTGAATTCGACCCTCAGATTCTTGCAGCTCATCAAGCTTTCTCTTCATGCCCGACGAATAGTTATTTGCAAGCACATGCAAACTTCTATTCTCGTACTTAAGCTGCTGGATCTCTTGCTTAAGACTCTCCACCTCTGCCATCAATGATTCCACCTGACGGGAGCGGGCAAGCAGGCGTTGGCCCATGTTGGACACAGAACTCGCACACTGAACACTAAGTGCGAGGGACTCTTGAACGGCCAACTCATCGGACCGTCCTGACAGCAGCCTACTATCTTTTGGAGTGAGGAGGTTCCTAGCTACTATTGTAGCTGTTGTGGCGTCCTGCATCACGGAGTCTTCACCTGTAAGAAGACCGTTAGAAGATAAGAAAGAAGGGCGCCATACGTTACCTTGACGCGGCACGCCCGTATCACTGCTAAGGCTCAATTCCAAGCTAAGGTTCGATGAGTTTGCCATTTTTCAAAAGTGTTCAAAGAAAAGGGATGGAGTTAAATTTCAAAGGGCCGGAGTCGATCTTCAAGAATGGGAAATCTTCAGAGAGTGTTTGTTGTGGTGATCGATAGCTCAATAAAAAAGCCAAAGCGACGCGTCCACCGATTCAAAAAGCCGGAATTTCCGGCGTAATTTTGGCGACGCTTTCTCGGCTTTTCAGAAGACGCGTTCAACTTTGTCAAAAGATTTCTTCTTTTCAGACAACACGTGGAGGCCATCACCGCAACTACATATCTTTAGCCGACAAGCGCAAAGTTCGGCGACGCTTTCTCTGCTTTTCAGAAGACGCGTGCAGCTTTGTCAAAAGGAGCCGCATCTGCACTACCACGTGTCGTTCAGAAAGCGAAGAGGCGTCGTTCAGAAATCGAAGGGGCGCCTGCTCAGAAATCGAAGAGGCGTATTCAGAGATCGAAGAGGCGCCACTATTTCAAAAAGCCGGAATTGCGGGATCAAAACGTTTGTCGACAAGGGTAAAAAGTACCACCACTTGATATTATCTCTATATATGTCGACCTTCGTCTTTTATGGCAGGGCAAACCTGAAGAAAATGCCCAACTCTCCCTCACCTCTGAGGGCGCACTCCCAGCAAAGCCTTTCGAAATACTAAATTTTTTCTTCTTCCCCAAAGATGATACCAGATGCCTGGAGTAAAGATGACCCAGGAGGAAATACATGTGCTGATTCATGCACCGCTTCTTCAAAAGCAAAGGTATCTCATATCATCAAGGTCAAAAGCAAAAGTATCTCATATCATGCTCTTTCCCTGTCTTTTTCTTTGTCCTTGTTCTTACTCGCATGGCAAAGTAAAAGAATCAATCAGCCGGCACTTGGAGTCAATCTTCCGATCTGGAGCCAACTGCCTGGAATCTATTCCTGATTGCTTACCTAGCGTTGCTCTCGAGTAGTCATCTTCAACGGTTGATACACTTCCGGAGAAGGGACCACTTCTGAAAAGGGGAGCGAGTAAGGCAAGTGAAAATAATACATTGAAGCATGTGGAGACAAACATAGGCTGAGTTATCCTCCAACCCTTTTCAATACGAATTGGAAAGATTGAACAAAGAAACAGACCACAGGAGGAAGCTCAGACCTTCGGGGGAAACCAAAAGAACCATCCTGCTGCCCAGTTCAAGAAGTAGCACAAAGGAAAATCAACGATGGGCAGAAACCAGTTCAAGAGTAAGCATGTGGAATCACAAAGATCAAAGCCTCAATGCAATCACCAAGGAGAAGAGGGAATTTACACTCCATAACCAGATTTGCGTCCCTAAACTCTTCTCTTTGTTAATTACATTATGCCATGTTTAAAATGTTTAGTTGCTTTTTGTGTGTTTACTTATGTTTTGTGTGAATCTATGCTTAAAACATTGAGGACAATGTTTGATTTAAGTGTGGGGGGGGGGGGGGGGTAACTAAAGTGTTTTGATGCAAATTCGTAGGGTTTTATCCACCATAACTTCTAATGTTGTTCCTTGCTGTTTTAAGGTGTTTTTAAGTTGTTTTAGAGTGTTTTGTTTTATAATTCGAAAATCCCATAAAAATTTGAAAAATTGTTTTGAAAAACCCAAAAAGAGTTGTTTTAAAAGTCGTTTTTGTGTGTTTGTGTCTTAGGGTACCTTCCAACACAATGATAAGGATTTGGTTTATAATTGCATGACGGTTAGAAAGAGTTATAAACATAGAGAAAAGTTTGATTTACTCTTGGTATATGCTTGGTTATGGTTATAATGTATGACTTCACATGCAATCATAAAAGAAAAATTCGTTTTTGTAACATGCTTGAAGGAAGAAACTCAAACAAACGCTACATCCCTGTGAGACTCGAGCCATTACTTTCTTTGGAGAGTTATTTTCTGTGATTCTTTATTTTCTAAAGTTGTTGCATGATCTCATTATTCCTTGCTTGGTTGCTACTTAGAATGCAATTGTATCATGATAGAACTAAATGCTAGAACTCATGCCCATTTCATTCAAAGCATGTTATTGATTTGCATAACACATATTCAAGAAGAAGTTGTGTAGTGACCACCACCATAGCCAAATAGCCTTACTTCCCATACTTCGTATATGTTGTAAATTTTAACCCCGTTGAGCCTTGTTTAGCCTTTATTCTTTGTTTACCCACATTTTCCTCACCTAGCCTAGTTTAGGACAATCCCCACCCTTGTTCTTAAAAGATAGTGAGCATGACTTAATTGAATTCCTTTTGAGTTACATTATGAAAGAAAATAAGTGTGGGGGAGAGAATGTTTAAGTGTTTATGTTTTGAGATTCAAAGGAAAAGAAAAAGAAAAGAAAAAATAAAAAAAAAAAGAGAAAAGAAAGAAAGAAAGAAAAAAGAGCTTAAAAAAAAAAAAATGAAAATAAGTGAAAATGAACTCACGAGCGTTGATGGTTGAAGAAAGGGTCCAAAAAAGATGAATATGGCCCTAAGTTCTGTGTAATTCCCCCTTGGGTGATCAAAGTTGACTTCTGCATTCTAAAGGAAATTCTAAGTGCCTAATTCAATACTTTGCTCACTATTGCTTGAAGAAAGTTTGTTATCCTTACCTTTCATTTTTAGCCAATTACCCCAAGCCCCGTTACAACCCTTGACTTCTATATTGAGTGTTATGTATTTCAATTGTGGAGTTTGAACTTGGTATGAGCTTATGGTGTCACTGGTTCTCGCGTCTAAGTAGTAGCATTCCATTCATGAGATCATATCTAAACATGCTTATTAACTCCAGAAAATGCTTTCCTTATTATAACATATGTGAGTGTTCGTCTACATGTTTACATCAATCTTCTCACATATACCTAGTGTAGGGTGTGTAGTCAGAAAATCTGTGTGAAAAACGAGAGTACATCTAGTAAGAAATTGAGGGAATTCTCTAAAGGCATGTTACTACATTTGAAATGTGTTTTAATTGCTTAATTGTGAACTAGTATGTGGTGACTATGATTAAGAATGTACTTAAGTGTAAAGATGGCTCAAATCTGTGAGAATAATGATTTTTAACTTGTCATGTGCATTGGAAGTCCCTGATACGATTGTTGGAAGGTGTAGGTTGTGTTTTGTTCTTTTTGTTTTGTTTTTCTGTTTTGCTCGAGGACTAGCAAAAGCTAAGTGTGGGGGTATTTGATAGGAGCATATTTATGCGACTTAAATGGCTTGTTCTCGTACATTTACGTTATGTTTCTTTAGTTATTTTAGTACTTTAAGCTATTTTCGTGTGTTTGTAGGTCCAAAGGGCTAAAGGAGCAAAAAGATGCATTTTGGAGACTTTTGGAGCACTTTTGGGCTAAGGACGGATAGCTTATGCTTGAAGCCAAAGTGTTGGACGAAATTGAAGACCTAATTGGAGCCAAAGTGTTGGAACCTTGTTCTCTTTAGTTTTAGGACATTTAAACCTTTCCTAATCCCAATCATGCCATGCATAACACACATCCATTCTAACACATTGTCATTGCACATGCATTTCCTTCATTAGTTAACCCACATGCACTTATCACTTATCATCACCACATATCATATCACTTAATCACTTATCACTTATCATCACCACTTAACCACTTATCATATCATAACCACATATCATATCACTTATCACTTATCACTTAACATAACATCCACCTACTTCACCTACAACATCCACTTCACCTACAACATCCACCTACTTCACCTACAACATCCACCTACTTCACCTACAACATCCACCTACTTCACCTACAAATGACATAGCCATATGTTCCCTCCACTACTCCTATAAATACCCTTGCATTCATTCATTCATGAACATCTCATTTCATACACAACACACCACAAACACATCCCTTTCTCTCTTAGCCGTGAGTCTCCCTTAGAATCCAAAAACCATCTTTCCATTTCCACCACTCCTCATCCATTTCCATAATCCCCCAAACCTCACCTTAGACCTTGTGCTACAACAACGAGGAAGATAAGAGGGCCTAAACGTTCATACAATTCAAGTGTGAGTTGTTGGAATGTTTAGGTGTTTCTTTGATTTCAAAGTTTAAATTTAATTCTCTTTGTTTTGTACGTATGAGGAATGGAAGAGAAGAGTGCCTAAACGTTCATACAATTCAAGTTTGAGTTGTTGGAATGTTTAGGTGTTTCTTTGATTTCAAAGTTATGAGGAACTAAATCCCCTTTAGCTAGGGGGTGATTCGAAACTATGTTTATATTTGCAATATGAATTGATTAACTTTCGTTGGAATTTCATAAGTTGTGGATTCAATTTGTTTAACCGTTTGATTGATAACTTATTTATGAATGTTTATTAAGAATGCGCGCTTAATTTTCATGCATGAATATGACACTAGAATATAAGTGAATTTCACCTAATCGTTATGAACTTATATTCACAAGTAGTGGAGGTTGCTTATAAACAATCGCGTTAAATGAATTCTTGGCACGAGTTTCATGCTCATCATAGTAACGAATGCCTCGTCAACACTTATAGTTTTCATAATGCTTAATGATCTTTGATTGTATCTTTATTGTGCTTTTCACGTAAAGGACTTTTGGAGAATGTGGTGAATTGCGTTGCGCTAACCCATCCAATTCATTAACTTAAGGAAAACTTGACGGTTAATTTAAGCGGACCTAATTAACCCGGGGCGTTGAGTTTCATAATTTATCGAAAGACCAACTGAGAATCAATCTTGTATGCAAGTGTAACATGTGTGGAGAAGAACCCCTTGGCTATTCCATCATCCATATTTTATTCACATTTATATTTACATTCTGTTTTAATTGCAATTTGTTCATTTAGTTTAATTTTGTCAAAACCTAAATCCCCCTTTACTTTAATGTCAAATTAGTTAGAAATCAATTTAGTTTGTGTTTTTAAGAGTTTTGAGTCTTTTGAACTTGTTAGAATCTGTTTAGTTTATGTTTTAAAGTATTTTTGAATTCTTTGAGTCTAGTTTAGTGTTTTATATTGTTTTTACGTTTTTAAGTCAGTTTCCAAGAGATTAACAATCCCTCCTAATCCCCGGTCCAGAACGATCCCTACTTGCACCTATACTACAATTTGACAAAAAGAGGGTTTAATTTGTGCGCGTATAAAACTCGCATCACTTATGAAACGTAATTAGAAGTAATCAAATCAAAATGCAAGCATAAACATATATTTCGAATCCCCCCTAGCCAAAGGGGGGGTTTAGTTCCTCATGGTACAAAACAAAGAGAATCAAAGAAACACCTAAACATTCCAACAACTCAAACTTGAATTGTATGAACGTTTAGGTCCTCTTCTCTTCCATTCCTCATTCGTACAAAACAAAGAGTATTGAAATTAAACATTGAAATCAAAGAAACACCTAAACATTCCAACAACTCAAACTTGAATTGTATGAACGTTTAGGCACTCCTCTCTTCCTCTTCGTTGTAGCACAAGGTCTAAGGATAGTTTGATGGTGTGAATGGTTTGGGTAGTGGTGGAGGAATGGAAGGATGGTGGTGTTTGGATTAGTAGGGAGACTCACGGCACAAAGGGGGAAGTGTTGGTGGTATGTACAATGGAATGGAAGTGTTTGTGACTGAAATGTGTATGAATGAGTGTGGCTACTTCAAGTAGGAATCCTTGTGACATCAACTCTTCAATTTCGTCCATTCCTTTTGCTCGAAGTATAAGTTATCCCTTCCAAGTCCAATTTTGCTCCAAAATGCTCCAAAATGCATCTTTTTGCTTCCTTAGCCACATGAACCTAAAAACACACGAAAATGGCTTAAACGCCAAAAACAACTATGAATTAACAATATAAATGCACGAAAACAAGCTAAGTAAGTCGCATGAATATGCTCCTATCAAATACCCCCACACTTAGCTTTTGCTAGTCCTCGAGCAAAACAAAACAAAAGGAACCAAAAACAAAACAAAACGAACAAAACACAACCTACACCTTCCAACAATCGTCTCACGGATTTCCAATGCACATGACAAGTTAAAAATCATTAGTCCCATAGATTTTAGTCATCTTCACACTTGAGTACATTCTTAATCATAGTCACCACATACTATTTCACAATTAAGCATTTAAAACCATGTTTTGAATGTAGTAACATGCCTTAGAGAATTTGCTCAATTCCTTACTAGATGTACTCTCGTTTTTCACACAGATTTTCTAACTTCGCACCCTACACTAGTTATATGTGAGAAGATTGATGTAAACATGAAAACGAACACTCACATATATGTATCATAAAGAGAGCAATTTCTGGAGTTAATAAGCATGTTTAGGTATGATCTCATGAATGGAATGCTACTACTTAGAAGCGAGAACCAGTGACACCATAAGCTTATACCAAGTTCAAACTCCACAAATTGAAATACATAACACTCAAGATAGAAGCATAAGGGTTGAAACGGGGCTAGGGTATTGGCTAACAATGAAAGGTGAAGGATAAACAAACATTCTTAAAGCAATAGTGAGCAAAGTATTGAATTAGGCACTTAGAATTCCCTTTAGAACGCAGAAGTCAACTTTGAACACCCAAGGGGAAGTCACAAAACTTAGGGCCATATTCAAACTTTTTGGGCCCTTTCTTCAACAATCACACTTTGATAAGTCTCATTTTGCACGCATTTATATATTCCTTATTTGGCGTCTTTGTGATGTTTTTAGATTAAACTAGTTGCATTTTACGTTATTTGGTGTTAGTGTGCAGCCAAGGGTGAGTTTGGATCAATGAGAAGACAAATAGAGTAAAAACATTCCTTTTGGTAGCTAAGCATTACTCAAAACGTGGAAAGGATTCTAGGGATTTAAATTGAAGTCCAAATGAAGAACCTAGGAGACGTTTGAATGCTGGAATTTCAGGAAATGATGTGAAAATGTTAAGTGGTGCAATTCGGCCATTTTGAGTGATTCTAAACAAAACAAGCATTGAAGTCAGATTATGTGGTTTCAACACCAAAACATGCATTCACATGCATGTTCAAACACTTTGCCGAGCACTCTCATGCATTTCCAGCTCCCTTATGCATTTCCACATCCGAAACAAATCACCTTTGCATTTCCAACTCCTTCATGTCCATCCCGTGCACTTCCATTCCCATGTCCAGATTATTCTAACCAAGTTTCAGATTGTCCACTCCCTTGTGGCAGACTTTGCACATGTTTCTTGGATTAAATATCCACATACCTGCAGATTATGTCCATTCCTTGCATCCTTTATTCCAGAAATTCCATCATTCCATCATTCCATGCCGTGTGCTTTCTTCACATTTCCAGAATTTGCACAAACAATTCACTTTTGGCAGATTCCACTCACTTGTTGCAGCAAGGACACATGCATTTTGATTAAACAAAACACATCCTTGCAGATCTTGTCCATGCCATGCGTCCACTACCTCAGAAACCCATCATTCCAACTGAATTATGCTCTGCCATCTGAGTTAAACAAATGGCAGATCCAATCTGATTGTCTCTCCATCATTAGACTCATTCAGAAATGCACCAAGACTTAGGGATTTCTCTCTCGGATTCATTGGATCACACACACTCTATTTGCTCCATTTTTCTGTCCACCATTCACTCTCATTCTCCCTCTCCATTCCATTGCATTCCACATTCTCTTCCTTTCACAGAAAATATCCTCACTCATTATCCCCCTCCATTCTATTCAGTTCGACATTCTCTCCCCCATTCACAAAAACTGTCCAGATTCTATTCCATTGCACATTCTCTCCCATCCGCATGTTTCTTCTTCTTCCATTCCATGAGTCATACGCCAAAACACTCCATATCACTCCATCTCTGACCATTTCATTCTCCTAAGGGCAGAAACCATCCAAACCAAACCAATCTACTTCATCCGCACCACATTTGGAGAAGCAACACCAAGGAACTCTTCAAGGACTTCAACATCAGTTTTGCTTCAAGGGTTCATTCTTATCAATTCTATGTTTTATACTTTTATGTCAAATCTTTTGTAGACATGAATTGTAACTAAGCCTCCTCTAGGGATTCGATGTAACCTTGCAAAGTTTGGCCATGTAATTAAGTTAGAATGCTCATTTTGTCCATCTATTTCTTGTTTCATTTTCTGTTTTAATGGTGACTTTGTGTGTTGATTTTAATGTTTGATCATCATTTGAATTAATCACAAAGTTGTGTAGCGAAGATTAGAACACACATCATGTATAATCTTGGTAGATATGTGAATGAATGAAGGGAGTGTTTAGCACACATCCTGCCGAGTTAATTGTTGATGTATATTTCCTTCTTAATGCTAGAATATATTTAGTATAATGGCATAAGTAAGGGTGTCGAATCCACAGGGACTAATTGGACCTATGTAATTACTTGTTTGCAAGAAGTCTAAGAAATGAATCAAACTAGTCTAAATAGGCAGATTTGAATCAAACTAATCAAACTATGCAGATTTGTTGTTGTAACTTGAAAGCATAAGAGAATAAAGTAAACACAAATAAATGAATCAACAACTAATGTAATGGGATAGTATCAATGGAAATGAAGCTAGGGATTCGGTTTCACCATTGCTCAACTAAGTCCATGTTTGTCAAGTTAGTTTATACTCATTCATCTACCTATTTCTTGAGTTTGTTTCACTTGGATATGATCAACCATATGATGTGTGGATTTGATCAAATGTCTCTAATCATGATCCTAATTGTGATGTGCAACTTTGGTCCATAATCAAGGTTATGTAATGTACAAGAAACTTTCATAAAATTAAAAGGAATAACTCGGCAGGATGTGTGCTAAACACTCCCTTCATTCATTCACATATCTACCAAGATTATGCATGATGTGTGTTCTAATCTTGGCTACACAACTTTGTGATTAATTCAAATGATGATCAAACATTAAAATCAACACACAAAGTCACCATTAAAACAGAAAATGAAACAAGAAATAGATGGACAAAATGAGCATTCTAACTTAATTACATGGCAAACTTTGCAAGGTTACATTGAATCCCTAGAGGAGGATTAGTTACAATTCATGTTTACAAAATGTTTAACATAAAGGTACACAACATGAATGAACATAGAATGAAGTAGAAGGAACCCTTGAAGCAAAACTGATGTTGAATTCCTTGAAGAGTGCCTTCGGTGTTGGAGCTCCCAAATGTGTTTGTAAATGAGGGTGGAGAAACTAATGTCGAATGGTATGGAATGGGGAGAATGTGAGAGTAACAATGGACAGAGATTGGGGCCCCAATGAGCCGTGTGTAATGCTATGGTTCAAGAAGAAAACTTGCGGATGGGAAAGGAATGTGGACAGTTTCTGTGTAAGGAAAAAGAATGTAGAATGCAATGGTATGGAGAGGGAGAAATGAGTGAGTATGATGGACGGAAAATGGAGCCCAATAGAGTGTGTGTGATCCCCCAACATTCAGATTGGATCTAGGAGTTGTTTAACTCAGATGGCAGAGCATAAATCAGATGGAATGATGGGTTTCTGAGTGTTGTTCTCACGGCATGGACAAGGTCTGCACAGATGTGGTTTCTTTAATTAAAATGCATGTGCCCTTGCTGCCACAAGTGAGTGGAACCTGCAAAGGTCAATTGGAGCACCAGAAAATGTTTATACAAATCTGAAAATGGGAAGAACACACGGCATGGACAAAGGGATGGGTTGGAATCACATGGAATGATGGGATGAAATGGATTTCTGAAATGATGGCTGCAAGGAGTGGACATGATCTGCAGATATGTGGTTTGTTTAATCCAAATGCATGTGGATTTCTGAAATGTGGAATGGAGAAAGGTGATGGAATGCACGGGCAGATTCTGAATCATGCATGTGAATGCATGTTTTGGTATTAGAGTTGCATAATTTGACTTGGGATCACATGGAAACGCACGGTTAGGTTGTGATCATGCATGTGAATGCATGTTTTGGTGTTGAAACCACATAATCTGATTTCAATGCTTGCTTTGTTTAGAATCACTCAATATGGCCGAATTGCACCATTTAACACTTCACATCATTTCTGGAATGTTTTTACTTCATTTGCTTTCCCTTTGATCTTAGTACACACTTGGCTGCACACTAACACAAAACAATGTAAAACGCAACTAGTTTAATCCAAAACATCACAAAGACGCCAAATAAGGGAGATATAGATGCATGCAAAATATGACTTATCAAATACCCCCAAACCTGGTTTTTGCTAGTCCTCGAGCAAACTTAAAACTAAAACACACAAAATACAAACATCTAACTAAACCACTTTCGCTGGCTAAACGATTGCACTGAGCATGTGCAACAAGCCTTTGAACCCCTAGGTGTCCCTAGTTGGAGGAGTTGTGTCTCCTGAGGGTTTACAGTGATGAACCCACAAACATCTACAAAAACTGCAAACAAATTGGCTAAAACATGTTTTAAACAAACTAATAAGAACCAATGAAGATTTTGTCATATATTCAAACTCAAAAGTTTTCCACTTCAAAGAATCGTATCAATTGTAACTTATAAAGATATTTCTCCATGTCTTACAACTTCAAGGTCACCATACCCAAATGCTTAAGGTAGAATTCGCCTCAACTCTACTCCTCACAGATTTCACTCAAATTTTCACTCAGATCTTAAGGTTTAATCTCTCCACAATCATATATGAGTGAAAATATGCAAAGGAAATCAAAACTCTCACATATGAAATCTGAAATGGAAGCACAGTTTCTGAGTAGATCTCATGAAATGAATCAAATGCTAAGAATATAGATAACACACACACTTACCATCACCCATGAATACATCCTCAATGATCAGCTAGGTCTTTCTTCAAGATTGTAATGTAAGGCTTAGGTTATAGGTTACGAGAGAAGTGATATGAAATACTAGACCTTGGGGCATACCAAAGTGTTCTTGAGGATCATGCTCTTCACTTGCATTTGTTTTCTTTCTTCTTTGTTTTTGGCATCCAGGCCCTATGTCTTATAATGAGGAGATTTGGAACTTGTATCCATTTTAATTCTCTTCTTTTTTTTTTTTTTATAACCCCTTTTTTTTTTTTTAGAAGCATCTTCAACATAGGTGCCCTCGGTACATGCCACAATCTTGTTCTAAGCTCAATTTACCTTTAGTCTTCATCACCTTGGTATTCCCCAAACTATAAGGTATGGCTTGTAATGGGCTAGAATATGGTGTGGGTGATGAAAGAATTGGGCTAAAGTGTTTGGCTGCAACGAGGGTGAATGGAGCACACAAATGGGTAGGATTTAAGCCTTTTAGTAGTTAAACATGCATAGCCTAACATCATCTCATTGAGTTCATTCACGAATGATACTAAACACATGGTATCTGCAAAGAGAGTAATTCTTAGTATCCAATCAAAATAGAAGTAATGAGATCATTTAAAGTGAAATTGAAAGAAAGAGATAGGAGTAGAAACACTTTAAACCCTCTCAAAGAAGCAAATAGGCTCAAAATAACTCACTAGGGTAGTCTCCACTATTCTTCTTCCAGAATTTGAGTATGGTACCTCTATCATCATAATTTCAAGAGTTATAGCTTTATAAATGACAACAAGATGCAACTCTTTTCCATAGCAACCCAATCGTTTGTTTTCAAACATAACCCTCATATACATTCATATTAGTAAGCAAAACACACTTAACTAAAACAAACCCACACAAATTGAACAAAATGAAAGCAAAACACTCTTAACCAAACTAACACAAAAAAAACAATTATAAACACAAACTTTCCATCCCACACCCCCAAACCTAATCTAAACATTGTCCTCGATGTTTAAACTTGTATGCAATGCAAGTAGGCAAAGAGTATGGAATGGTAACAAAATAAACACAACATAAAGAAAGAACACAAACCACACTAGGTTGCCTCCTAGCAAGCGCTTTATTTAATGTCTAGGCAAGACATGGTAGCTTGTTCATGGTGTTGAAAATTCAAGAACATCCACGACTTGATACACTTGCTCTTCATCCACTTTATCCAAATATGGTTTCAATCGCTGCCCATTGACTTTAAAAGAAGTGCCATTCTTCATGTTCTCTATCTCCACAGCTCCATGGGGAAATGTTTGCAGCACTTTGAATGGTCCCACCCACCTAGACTTCAATTTTCCTGGAAAAAGTCTCAAACGTGAGTCAAACAAAAGTACTTTCATACCTTCGTGAAACTCCTTCCTTAGGATGGCCTTGTCATGATAGAGCTTAGTCCGTTCCTTGTAGATTTTGGCATTCTCATATGCCTCATTTCTAAGCTCTTCCAACTCATTAAGTTGGAGCTTCCGTGCTATTCCAGCATCCTTGTAATCAAAGTTGAACTTCTTGATGGCCCAATATGCACGGTGTTCAAGCTCCATTGGCAAATGACAAGCTTTCCCAAACACAAGGCGATAAGGACTCATGCCAATGGGGGTCTTGTATGCTGTTCTATATGCCCATAGTGCATCATTTAACCTCAATGACCAATCCTTCCTTGTAGGGCTCACGGTCTTCATCAAGATGTTCTTGATCTCCCTATTGCTAATCTCCACTTGTCTTGAGGTTTGAGGATGGTACGGGGTTGCCACTTTGTGGGTGATGTTGTACTTCTTCATTAAGGATTCAAAGGGTTTGTTGCAGAAATGGCTGCCACCATCACTAATAATAGCTCTTGGGGTTCCAAACCTACAAAAAATCACATCTTTAAGAAAATTCAACACAACCTTATGATCATTAGTTCTTGTAGCAATGGCTTCAACCCATTTGGATACGTAATCCACTGCCACTAATATGTATAAGTAGCCAAAAGAGGATGGAAATGGTCCCATGAAATCGATTCCCCAAACATCAAAGAGTTCCACTACCAAAATGTTGTTCAATGGCATCTCATTTCTTCGGCTAAGGTTCCCCATTTTCTGGCACCTATCACATTTAGAGCAAAAATCAAAAGCATCTTTGAATAAAGTAGGCCAAAAGAAACCAGATTGTAAAACCTTTAGCGATGTCTTTTTGGCACCAAAATGGCCTCCACATGCCAATGTTTGGCTAAATGTTAGGATGCTTTGTTGCTCACTCTCTTGGACACATCTCCTAATGATTTGATCAGGGCAGTATTTAAACAAATATGGTTCGTCCCAAACGTAGTGCTTTACCATGGCAAGGAACTTCTTTCTTTCCTGAAAAGAAAGGTCATTTCTCATTATACCACAAGCAAGATAATTAACAAAGTCCGCATACCATGGTTCTTTTTCTTGAACAACAAAGAGTTGTTCATCTGGAAATGATTCATTTAGGGGCAAAGGTTGTCCAACTCCATGGTTTTCATTAAGCCTGGACAAATGGTCAGCCACAACATTATCACTGCCCTTCTTATCTCGAATTTCCAAGTTAAACTCTTGTAGATTATATGTTTTGTTTCTTTTGTTTATTTGTTTTGCTCGAGGACTAGCAAAAGATAAGTGTGGGGGAATTTGATATGAGCATATTTAGGCGACTTAACTAGCTTATTCTTGTGCATTTGTGCTATTATTTCTTAGTTAATGTCGTATTACAACTCAATTTCTTGTGTTTGTAGGTCCTATGGGTTAAAGTATCAAGAAAGTGCATTTTGGTGCATTTTGGAGCAATTTTGGACACTAGGTGGTGGGCTTGCATGTGGGCTAACATGGATGGACGAATTTGGACTTCAAGAAGTTGGAAATGTGATAAGAAGAGGAAGGAACTAAGCTAAGGACAAAGTGGATAAGGAAAGTGCAAGAAAAGAGGAAACATTATCCAAAACATTATCCAACCTTATCCAACCTTATCCAACATTATCCAATTATCCAAAACATTATCCAAACCTTATCTCATCTTATCTTATCCAAACCTTATCATGTCTTACTCCTAATTACATGGGGACCTAAATGGATCATTCTAGAACCTATTTCTAGAAGCATCCTAGTCTAGAAGGCCCAAATCTGCCACAAAACCTATTCTTTCTATAAGCCCTAGAAAAGTGGCGCCCCAATCCATTCTAGAAGGCTTTGGCTTGCCTTGCAAGCCAAGCAACCCTCTCCCCTAAGTTAGCCGCACCTTCCTAGGCCCAATCCCTTTGGGATTCTGAATTCCAAGGCCTAATCCTTGTGGATTTGGGTATACAAATCAGTTTATAGAACTATGTGGGCCAAAACCTTCTCCTAAGTGGATTTGAATCACCATGGCCGAATTCTAGGGCCCTGATGCGTGATTTATACGCACACAAATTAAACCCTCTTTTTATCAATTGTAGTATATGTATAAGTAGGGATCGTTCTGGACCGGGGATTAGGAGGGATTGTTAATCACTTGGATTTGACTAAAAAACGTAAAATAAAGTTTAAAACACTATACTAGACTCAAAGAATGCAAAACTAAACTTTAAATCACTAAGACAAACCAAAGACTCAAAATGCTTTAAAACATAAACTAAATTGAACAATAAGGAAAAAAGGGGGGAAGAGTTTTGATTTGACGAAAATTGAAATAACAAAACAAGTTAATAAACTAAGCAGAATGTAAATGTGAATATGGATGATGGAATAAATGGAATGAAGGCTAGCTAAGGGGTTCTTCTCCACACATGTTATACTTGCATACAAGATTGATTCTCAGTTGGTCTTTCGATAAATTATGAAACTCAATGCTCCAAGTTAATTAGGTCCGCTTAAATTAACTTTCAGATTTCCCTAAATTCATTGGATTGAATGGAATACGCATTACAACCAAATTATTCTTAATCAAAGTCCCTAACTATGGAATACGCATGATAGAGACATTCAACAAAGATCATTAAGTTCAATGAAAATTAGAAGTGTTGACGAGGCATTCGTTACTATGGAATACGCATGAAACTTATGCCAAGAATTCGTTTAACGCGATTGTTTATAAGCAACCTCCACTACTTGTGAATATAAGTTCATAACGATTAGATGAAACTCACTTATATTCTAGCGTCATATTCATGCATGAAAATTAAGCTTGCAATCTCAATGAACATACATAAATAAGTTATCAATCAAACAGTTAAATGAATTGAATCCACAACTTATGAAATTCCAACCAAAAGTAATCAATTCATATTGCAAATATAAACATAGTTTCGAATCACCCCCTAGCTAAAGGGGGATTAGTTCCTCATTACTTTGAAATCAAAGAAACACCTAAACATTCCAACAACTCAAACTTGAATTGTATGAACGTTTAGGCACTCTTCTCTTCCATTCCTCATACGTACAAAACAAAGAGAATTGAATTTAAACTTTGAAATCAAAGAAACACCTAAACATTCCAACAACTCAAACTTGAATTGTATGAACGTTTAGGCCCTCTTATCTTCCTCGTTGTTGTAGCACAAGGTCTAAGGTGAGGTTTGGGGAATTATGGAAATGGATGAGGAATGGTGGAAATGGAAAGATGGTTTGGATTCTAAGGAAGTGTTTGAGGGGTGTTGTGTTGTGAAATGGAATGAGATGTGAATTGAATGAATGAATGCAAGGGTATTTATAGGAGTAGTGGAGGGAACATATGGCTATGTCATTTGTAGGTGAAGTAGGTGGATGTTGTAGGTGAAGTAGGTGGATGTTGTAGGTGAAGTGGATGTTGTAGGTGAAGTAGGTGGATGTTGTAGGTGAAGTAGGTGGATGTTGTAGGTGAAGTGGGTGGATGTTGTAGGTGAAGTAGGTGGATGTTGTAGGTGAAGTGGATGTTGTAGGTGAAGTAGGTGGATGTTATGTTAAGTGATAAGTGATAAGTGATATGATATGTGGTTATGATATGATAAGTGGTTAAGTGGTGATGATAAGTGATAAGTGATTAAGTGATATGATATGTGGTGATGATAAGTGATAAGTGCATGTGGGTTAACTAATGAAGGAAATGCATGTGCAATGACAATGTGTTAGAATGGATGTGTGTTATGCATGGCATGATTGGGATTAGGAAAGGTTTAAATGTCCTAAAACTAAAGAGAACAAGGTTCCAACACTTTGGCTCCAATTAGGTCTTCAATTTCGTCCAACACTTTGGCTTCAAGCATAAGCTATCCGTCCTTAGCCCAAAAGTGCTCCAAAAGTCTCCAAAATGCATCTTTTTGCTCCTTTAGCCCTTTGGACCTACAAACACACGAAAATAGCTTAAAGTACTAAAATAACTAAAGAAACATAACGTAAATGTACGAGAACAAGCCATTTAAGTCGCATAAATATGCTCCTATCAAATACCCCCACACTTAGCTTTTGCTAGTCCTCGAGCAAAACAGAAAAACAAAACAAAAAGAACAAAACACAACCTACACCTTCCAACAATCGTATCAGGGACTTCCAATGCATATGACAAGTTAAAAATCATTATTCTCACAGATTTGAGCCATCTTTACACTTAAGTACATTCTTAATCATAGTCACCACATACTAGTTCACAATTAAGCAATTAAAACACATTTCAAATGTAGTAACATGCCTTTAGAGAATTCCCTCAATTTCTTACTAGATGTACTCTCGTTTTTCACACAGATTTTCTGACTACACACCCTACACTAGGTATATGTGAGAAGATTGATGTAAACATGTAGATGAACACTCACATATGTTATAATAAGGAAAGCATTTTCTGGAGTTAATAAGCATGTTTAGATATGATCTCATGAATGGAATGCTACTACTTAGACGCGAGAACCAGTGACACCATAAGCTCATACCAAGTTCAAACTCCACAATTGAAATACATAACACTCAATATAGAAGTCAAAGGGTAGTAACGGGGCTAGGGTATTGGCTAACAATGAAAGGTGAAGGATAAACAAACATTCTTAAAGCAATAGTGAGCAAAGTATTGAATTAGACACTTAGAATTCCCTTAAGAACGCAGAAGTCAACTTTGAACACCCAAGGGAAAATCACACAAAACTTAGGGCCATATTCAACTTTTTGGACCCTTTCTTCAACCATCAACGCTCGTGAGTTCATTCTTACTTATTTTCACTCCTCTTTTTTTTTTTTTTTTTTTTTTTTTTTTTTCTTTTCTTTTCTTCTTTTTCTTTTGAATCTCAAAACATACATATAAACGTAAGAACAAACTTTTACTCCCCCACACTCATTTTCTTGCATAATGTAACTCAAAAGGAATTCATTTAAGTCATGCTCACTAAACTTTAAGAACAAGGGTATAGGAAAGTCCTACTCTAAGCTAGGTAAGGGGTGATATGGGTAAACAAGGAATAAAGGCAAAACGAGGCTCAACGGGGTTAAAACTTACAACATATATGAAGTATGGGAAGTAAGGCTATTTGGCTATGGTGGTGGTCACTACACAACTTCTTCTTGAATATGTGTTATGCAAATCAATAACATGCTTTGAATGAAATGGGCATGAGTTCTAGCATTTGGAACTATATGATGAAACGCCTTCTAAGTAGTAACCAAGCAAAGAATAATGAGATCATGCAACGACTTTAGAAAACAAGAAATCACAGATTATACTCTCCAAAGAACGTTATAGGCTCAAGTCTCTCAGGGTTGTAGCGTTTGTTTGAGTTCCTTCCTTCAAGCATGTTACAAAAACGAATTTTTTTCTTTTATGATTGCATGTGAAGTCATACATTATAACCATAACCAAGCATATACCAAGAGTAAATCAAACTTTTCTCTATGTTTATAACTCTTTCTAACCGTCATGCAATTATAAACCAAATCCTTATCATTGTGTTGGAAGGTACCCTAAGACACAAACACACAAAAACGACTCAAAACACTCTTTTTAGGGTTTTTAAAACAAGTTTTTCAAATTTTTATGTGATTTTCGGAGTTATAAAACAAAACACACTAAAACACTCTAAAACAACTTAAAAACACCTTAAAACAGCAAGGAACAACATTTGAAGTTATGGGTGATAAAATCCCACAAATTTGCATTAAATAAACTTAGTTACCCCCCCACACTTAAATCAAACATTGTCCTCAATGTTTTAAGCATATGGTTCACACAAAACATAAGTAAACACACAAAAAACATTTAAACATACTAAACATGGCAGAATGTAATTAACAAAGAGAAGAGTTTAGGGACGCAAATCTGGTTATGGAGTGTAAATTCCCTCTTCTCCTTGGTGATTGCATTGAGGCTTTGATCTTTGTGATTCCACAGGCTTACTCTTGAACTGGTTTCCGCCCATCGTTGATTTTCCTTTGTGCTACTCTTGAACTGGGCAGCAGGATTCCTTTTAGGGTCTCCCCCGAAGGTCTGAGCTTCCTCCTGTTATCTGTTTCTTTGTTCAATCTTTGCAGGAGTGGTCCCTTCTCTGGAAGTGTATCAACCGTTGAAGATGACTACTCGAGAGCAACGCTAGGTAAGCAATCAGGAATAGATTCCGGGCAGTTGGCTCCAGATCGGTAGACTGACTCCAAGTGCCGGCTGATTGCTTCTTTTACTTTGCCATGCAAGTAAGAACAAGGACAAAGAAAAAGACAGGGAAAGAGCATGATATGAGATATTTTTGCTTTTGACCTTGATGATATGAGATACCTTTGCTTTGAAGAAACGGTGAATGAATCAGCACATGCTTCAATCCGCCGTTTCCTCCTGGGTCATATGTACTCCAGGCATCTGGTATCATCTTTGGGGAAGAAGAAAGAATTGAGTATTTCGAAAGGCTTTGCTGGGAGTGCGCCCTCAGAGGTGAGGGAGAGTTGGGCATTTTCTTCAGGTTTGCCCTGCCATAAAAGACGAAGGTCGACATATATAGAGATAATATCAAGTGGTGGTACTTTTTACCCTTGTCGACAAACGTTTTGATCCCGCAAATCCGGCTTTTTGAAATAGTGGCGCCTCTTCGATCTTTGAATACGCCTCTTCGATTTCTGAGCAGGCGCCCCTTCGATTTCTGAACGACGCCCCTTCGCTTTCTGAACGACACGTGGTAGTGCAGATGCGGCTCCTTTTGACAAAGCTGCACACGTCTTCTGAAAAGCAGAGAAAGCGTCGCCGAACTTTGCGCTTTGTCGGCTAAAGATGTGTAGTTGCGATGATGGCCTCCACGTGTTTTCAGCTTTGTCAGAAATCTTTTGACAAAGTTGAACGCGTCTTCTGAAAAGCAGAGAACGCGTCGCCTAAATTACGCCAGAAATTCCGGCTTTTCGAATTGGTGGACGCGTCGCCTTGGCTTCTTATAGAGCTATCGATCACCACAACAAACACACTCTGAAGAATTCCCATTCTTGAAAATCGACTCCGGCCCTTTGAGAATTAACTCCATCCATCCCATCTCTTTGAACACTTTTGAAAAATGGCAAACCCATCGAACCTTAGCTTAGAATTGAGTCTCAGCAGTGATACGGCCGCGCCGCGTCAAGGTAACGTATGGCGCCCTTCTTTCTTATCTTCTAACGGTCCTCTTTCAGGTGAAGACTCTGTGATGCAGGACGCCACAACAGCTACAATAGTAGCTAGGAACCTTCTTACTCCAAAAGATAGTAGGCTGCTGTCAGGACGGTCCGATGAGTTGGCCGTTCAAGAATCCCTCGCACTTAGTGTTCAGTGTGCGAGTTCTGTGTCCAACATGGGCCAACGCCTGCTTGCCCGCTCCCGTCAGGTGGAATCTTTGATGGCAGAGGTGGAAAGTCTCAAGCAGGAGATCAAACTGCTTAAGTACGAGAATAGAAGTTTGCACGTGCTTGCCAACAACTATTCGACGGGTATGAAGAGGAAGCTTGATGAGCTACAAGAATCCAATGGTCGGATGCAAAGTGACCGTCAAACTGACCGTCAAAGGCTTGCGGCTTACTTCCAGAGGCACATTTTTCCGGGCTCATCCAGCGTTTGGCCAAGTATTGAGGCCTCTTCTTTGATGCCTCCCGCTCCGATACCTTCCGCCCCGATGCCTTCCGCCTCGATGCCTTCTGCTCCGATGCCTTCCGCCTCGATGCCTTCTGCTCCGATGCCTTCCGCATCTATGCCTCCTGCTTCTAGAGTTTTGCCCAGTAGTGGGGCTTCAAGTAAACGCCCTTTGTGAAGCTCCATCATTCTGCCATGTTTTTTTTTTTTTTTTTTTTTTTTTTTTTTTTTTTTATAAATAAAATCAAACGGCATGGAATTGGTCCTTGAATGGAAGGTGATACTTGAAATGATCCGGTAATAGTTTAAATTCCAGATTGGGTGCCTGAATCATTAACCACATGTTAGTATAAAAGAAAATTGAAATTCGGGGAGGCGGCTTACCTGTGTGCTCCAAAATGAACTCCAGAATAAACACCCCTTCGAAAGTTATGACTTGTCCCGTGTCATAAAATCCAACTTCCTTGGGAATTGTGGTTTCAAATATGTCCTCTTTGATGCCTTCTACATCTTCTCCAGCCACTACCTTCTCTTGAATCATTCTTCTTGGTGTACAAAATCCTTTGAAGAATTCAACACCATCTAAAACTTGCTGTGTTGCACCAAGAATTTGAATAGCATTTTGCACCTTTGGGAAGGCTTCCATGATGTCCTTTTTACTCTCTTCTTGGTTGGGAATCAAAAACCTGCTAGGAAAAGGGACATTGGGTGGAATAACATCAGAATAACATGGAATTGGGACGTCCTTACTGGTGGTGGGTGGTTTAGAGGGCTTAGGGGGCTGCGGCAAGGGTTGTTCTACCCTTGCCGTGTGCATGTCTTCTTCCTCCTCCTCAATTAGCAGCTCTTCATCCACTTCTAGGCTATGTTTGGACATTTTTAGGTCAGCTCCAACCTCCATAGCACTTCCCAAAGTGATAGCATTATGGATTTCAAAATCTTCCTTCGAGTTTTCAATAGTTGAGTTGGAGAGTTCACTTTGCTCTTGAATTTGTTTCATGAACTCCATAATCTGCCCAAATTGCTCGTCCAATTTACCCAACTCCTTGGCTTGATTTTGTGACCCCTGCGCCAAAGAGGTAAGTAATTGAAAATTTTTATCATTATCCATGGACATACTTGAACTTGATTGGAATTGTTGTGGGGGAGGTTGTGGTGGCTGCATAGGTGTTGTATTGAACTCCTCATATGGTTTCCAATATGCTTCTTGTTGAGCCTCCTTGGCTTGATTTTGTGACCCCTGCGCCAAAGAATTTATTTCATTAAGAATTTGATTATAATCTATTGGCGAACTTGAATTTAATTGAGCATATTGCATATGAAGTTGTGGTGGCTGCATAGGTCTTGAATAGAACTCCTCATATGGTTGCCAATATGCTTCACGTTGAACTTGTTGATCTTCCCACCATATAGAGTTTGAATGATCCCTCCAATCTCTTTGTGGACATTGATTGGCTTGAAATCCTTGCCTATATGAAGCACCAAATGTAGGGACACTCTGCATTGTGGTCCTTTCGGCATACGGCGACAATTTAGAAGTAAGATTTGCCAATTGAGCTTGAATGCTAGCAAAATCCATATCTTACTTCTCTAGTACCTAAAATCAAAGAAAGAGAACTAAATCAAATATCAAAAGTAACAACAAACAAAGAAAACAACATTAAGTTAGAAACTAAAACGAAAACAACTAAACCAAAAAAAAAAAAAAAGAACCAAGGGATTAGCAAAGTTGCTAATCCCCGGCAACGGCGCCAAAATTTGATGCGTGATTTATACGCACACAAATTAAACCCTCTTTTTATCAATTGTAGTATATGTATAAGTAGGGATCGTTCTGGACCGGGGATTAGGAGGGATTGTTAATCACTTGGATTTGACTAAAAAACGTAAAATAAAGTTTAAAACACTATACTAGACTCAAAGAATGCAAAACTAAACTTTAAATCACTAAGACAAACCAAAGACTCAAAATGCTTTAAAACATAAACTAAATTGAACAATAAGGAAAAAAGGGGGGAAGAGTTTTGATTTGACGAAAATTGAAATAACAAAACAAGTTAATAAACTAAGCAGAATGTAAATGTGAATATGGATGATGGAATAAATGGAATGAAGGCTAGCTAAGGGGTTCTTCTCCACACATGTTATACTTGCATACAAGATTGATTCTCAGTTGGTCTTTCGATAAATTATGAAACTCAATGCTCCAAGTTAATTAGGTCCGCTTAAATTAACTTTCAGATTTCCCTAAATTCATTGGATTGAATGGAATACGCATTACAACCAAATTATTCTTAATCAAAGTCCCTAACTATGGAATACGCATGATAGAGACATTCAACAAAGATCATTAAGTTCAATGAAAATTAGAAGTGTTGACGAGGCATTCGTTACTATGGAATACGCATGAAACTTATGCCAAGAATTCGTTTAACGCGATTGTTTATAAGCAACCTCCACTACTTGTGAATATAAGTTCATAACGATTAGATGAAACTCACTTATATTCTAGCGTCATATTCATGCATGAAAATTAAGCTTGCAATCTCAATGAACATACATAAATAAGTTATCAATCAAACAGTTAAATGAATTGAATCCACAACTTATGAAATTCCAACCAAAAGTAATCAATTCATATTGCAAATATAAACATAGTTTCGAATCACCCCCTAGCTAAAGGGGGATTAGTTCCTCATTACTTTGAAATCAAAGAAACACCTAAACATTCCAACAACTCAAACTTGAATTGTATGAACGTTTAGGCACTCTTCTCTTCCATTCCTCATACGTACAAAACAAAGAGAATTGAATTTAAACTTTGAAATCAAAGAAACACCTAAACATTCCAACAACTCAAACTTGAATTGTATGAACGTTTAGGCCCTCTTATCTTCCTCGTTGTTGTAGCACAAGGTCTAAGGTGAGGTTTGGGGAATTATGGAAATGGATGAGGAATGGTGGAAATGGAAAGATGGTTTGGATTCTAAGGAAGTGTTTGAGGGGTGTTGTGTTGTGAAATGGAATGAGATGTGAATTGAATGAATGAATGCAAGGGTATTTATAGGAGTAGTGGAGGGAACATATGGCTATGTCATTTGTAGGTGAAGTAGGTGGATGTTGTAGGTGAAGTAGGTGGATGTTGTAGGTGAAGTGGATGTTGTAGGTGAAGTAGGTGGATGTTGTAGGTGAAGTGGATGTTGTAGGTGAAGTAGGTGGATGTTGTAGGTGAAGTAGGTGGATGTTGTAGGTGAAGTGGGTGGATGTTGTAGGTGAAGTAGGTGGATGTTGTAGGTGAAGTGGATGTTGTAGGTGAAGTAGGTGGATGTTATGTTAAGTGATAAGTGATAAGTGATATGATATGTGGTTATGATATGATAAGTGGTTAAGTGGTGATGATAAGTGATAAGTGATTAAGTGATATGATATGTGGTGATGATAAGTGATAAGTGCATGTGGGTTAACTAATGAAGGAAATGCATGTGCAATGACAATGTGTTAGAATGGATGTGTGTTATGCATGGCATGATTGGGATTAGGAAAGGTTTAAATGTCCTAAAACTAAAGAGAACAAGGTTCCAACACTTTGGCTCCAATTAGGTCTTCAATTTCGTCCAACACTTTGGCTTCAAGCATAAGCTATCCGTCCTTAGCCCAAAAGTGCTCCAAAAGTCTCCAAAATGCATCTTTTTGCTCCTTTAGCCCTTTGGACCTACAAACACACGAAAATAGCTTAAAGTACTAAAATAACTAAAGAAACATAACGTAAATGTACGAGAACAAGCCATTTAAGTCGCATAAATATGCTCCTATCAGGCCCTAATCCAATAAATCTGCTAAGTTAACCCTAATCTAATAAACCCTAGGACTATATAAACATATTTTCAGGCACAAATTCGTACCACCCCCTTATGCTATTCAGAAACCCTTGTGCCGCACCTCCATTCCCCATTCTTGACCTCCATAGACCTCCCTACACATCCATACATCTCTGCCGCACCCTTCCCCACCATAATCAACCATCCTCCATCCCTCCAAACAAGAAAACACCATCCAAAACCACCAATTCCATCACCCAAACTTTGTGCCGCAGCAAGGAGGAGGAAGAGGAGCCAATCTGTGCATCGAATCCATCTTGGAATTGCTGAGCATTTAGGTGTATTCTTTCTTATGATTTCAATGTTTAAATTCAATACTTTTTGTTGTGCAAGCATGAGGAACTAATCCCCCCTTTGGCTAGGGGGGAAATTCGAAACCATGGTTGTATTTGCATGATGATTTGATTACTTTCAGTTGTGATTTCATGAATGATGAATTCAATTTACTTATCTATTTTAATTAAAACTTTCTTATGTATATGAATTGAGAGTGCACGCTTGATTTGCATGCATAAACATGATGCTAGGATATGAGGGAACTTCACCTAATCGTTGGGAACTCACATCCATGAGTAGTTAAGATTGTTGGTCGCAATTATGTTAAGTAAATTCTTGGTATAAGTATCATGCGCTTTCATAGTTACGAATGCCTCGTCAACACCTATGATTTCCATAGAACCTAATGATCTTTGATTGTCTTTCTATCATGCGCTTTCATATAGAAAACTTTTAAGGAATAATTTGATTGCAATGCGCTAATTCCATTCAATTCAATGACCTAAGGGAAATCTGAGAGTTAATTTAAGCGTACCTAATTAACTTGGGGTGTTGAGGTTCATAAATTCATCGAATAAGCAACTGGAGATTATTTTGTATGCAAGTATGCCATGTGTGGAGAAAAACCTCCTAGCCATCTCACCATCCATTTAATTCCACCAATTTCGTCAGAATCTGCCTATTTTACATATTTGTTTTGTTTGTTTGATTTTCGTCAAAAACCAAATCCCCAAGTGTCTTAGAGTGTCTAATTAGTTAGAATATGTTTTAGATTGTGTTTTTGAGTGTTTTGATTCAAGTTGTTACCCAAATTCGTCCAAATTAGTGAAAGTGCTCAAAACTGCCCAGAAAGTGTTTTTAAGGCAGTTTTGAGTGTTTTGGGGCTGTTTTGAGTCTTTTGGTTTGTTTTAGTGTTTTTATTGTTTAGTTTTGCATTCTTTGAGGCTAGTTTAGTGTTTTAACCTTTGTTTTACGTTTTTGAGTCAGTTTCCAAGTGATTTAGCAATCCCTCCTAATCCCCGGTTTAGAACGATCCCTACTTATTTATATGCTACAATTGTCAAAAGAGGGTTAATTTGTGTGTTAAGTTAATTTTCGCATCAACTAACGATAGATGGTTAAGACATTCATCAAAAGAGGAACCAAACACTGAGAAGTCATCCATAAATACCTCAATGAACCTTTCTACCATGTCAGAGAAGATGGCCAACATACATCTTTGGAATGTTGCTGGAGCATTGCATAGTCCAAAAGGCATTCTCCGGTATGCAAATGTGCCAAAGGGGCAAGTAAAGGTTGTTTTCTCTTGATCCTCCGGAGCGATTGCAATTTGATTGTAACCTGAGTAACCATCAAGAAAACAATAGTGTGAGTATCCCGCCAATCTCTCAAGCATTTGATCTATGAAAGGCATAGGAAAGTAATCTTTTCTAGTGCTAGAATTCAAATTCCTGTAATCGGTGCAAACACGCCAACTGGTCGTGGGCTTTGTGGGCACAAGCTCATTGTTTTCATTCCTCATCACAGTGATTCCCACCTTCTTAGGCACCACCTGAATAGCACTCACCCATTTGCTATCAGAAATGGGATATATGATCCCCACATCTAACAATTTCAACACCTCATTCCTAACAACTTCCTTCATGTGTGGATTGAGCCTTCTTTGTGGCTCACGGCTTGTTTTTGCTCCTTCCTCCAAAAGGATCTTATGCATGCACATGGTAGGGCTTATTCCCTTGATATCTGCAATAGACCAACCAAAAGCTGATTTGAACTCTTTTAACACCCTAATTAGTTTATCTTCTTCAACTGGGGTGAGGTCAGAAGCTATAATTACTGGAAGAGTTTCACATTCAGCTAGATATGCATATTTTAGATGTGGTGGAAGTGGTTTAAGTTCAAGTTTTGGTGCTTTAACAGTAGAAGGAGTTAGATGTGACATTGATAATTCTAAAGGCTCAAAACGAGGTGAAACATTGAAAGGATACAATGCTAATGCTTCCAAAGCAGCTACTTCTTCCATGAGTGCATCTTCCTCATCAAACTCATCTTGAGATTGACTCAAAACAGTTTGCAATGGTTCATTCGATTGTGCCTGCAAGAACTTAGAGAATACAAGTGAATCAAGCACATCAATGGCATAACAATCAAGAGATGACGAAGGATGAGAAAGAGATTCAAACACTTTGAATTGAACTGTCTCTCCTAACACTGTCATAGTGAGGAGTCCATTTTGCACATCAATGATGGTCTTGGCCGTGGCCATGAAAGGTCTCCCAAGCAATATTGGCAACTCACGATCATGTATAGGAGCTTCTTCCATGTCCAACACTACAAAATCTGCAGGCAAGATTAGTTTATCAACTTGAACTAGAATATCTTCTACTATACCTCTTGGATATTTCACGGATCTGTCTGCAAGTTGTAATGAAATGGTGGTGGCTTTCAAATCTCCCAAACCTAGTTGAAGGTACACTGAATAAGGCATTAAGTTGATGCTAGCACCCAAATCAAGCATTGCCTTCTCTACTTTCTTATCCCCTATGGTGATGTTGATAGAGAAACTTCCTGGATCCTTGAGCTTTGGTGGAAGTTTTCTTTGCAAAACTGCACTCACATTTTCAGACACCACAACCTTCTCATGTGGTCCATACTTTGTTTTGTAACTGTTTAACTCCTTGAAGAACTTCCCATATGCCGGCATGTTCCTAATGACATCAAGCAAAGGTAAGTTAACATTCACTTTGCTTAGTATATCAAAAATTTCTTTGAATGACTTATCCTGCTTGCTCTTGGCAAGTCTTTCAGGGAATGGTATTGGTGGAGTGTATGGTTTCTCGGCCTTGTGAAGATTTGGTGCTTCTAGTGAGGAAGTGGCATGGCTTGGTTCCTCAATTGATTTCTCATTGTCTCCTTGAGTGACACCTGCATTCACATGATCATATTCATTAGTAACTTCATTGCCAACTCTATTATCAATAACCTTACCACTTCTAAGTGTAGTGATTGCTTTGGCTTGCTCTTGGTTCCTTTGGAGTATCACGGGTTGGCTTGGAAACTTCCCAACCTCTCTTTGGTTCAAGGCATCTGCAATCTGCCCCAATTGTGTCTCCATTTTGGTTAGGGCGGCTGAATGTTGTTGGAGTGCGCTATTGGTGGACTGTTGGAATTGCAAGGTGTTTTGGGCTAACAATTTAACCGTGTCCTCAAGAGTAGTGGCAGGTTTTGGTTGGAAATTTTGGATTGGATTGTTGTTCTTCCATGAAAAGTTGGGATGATCTCTCCAACTCGGGTTATATGTATTGGAATACATATCATTCCTTGGTCTTTGGTTGTAAGAATTCATGAGGTTCACTTGTTCTTGAACATACTCGGGGTAAGCCTCCCTAGATGGACATTGGTGAGTAGGATGGCTTGGTATGTTGCAAATGGCACACACTTCATTAGCTTTTGGCACCATGTTGAGCACGGATTCAAGCTTCCTTTCTAGGTTAGCTACCTGCAACAAAAGCTCATGGTTAGAACTTGTTTCATAAACTCCAACTTTCTTACCCCTTAAATCTTTGTGTTGAGCATTAGACCCCAACATCTCATAAATGTTATATGACTCTTGAGCATTCTTTTTCTTCAATGCTCCACCTGCTGCATTATCCACAGTTGATTGACAATTTTGGGTTAGTCCATCATAGAAAATTTGCATTTGTAAGTGAAAAGGTAACCCATGGTGTGGACATTGTATCAAGAGGCCTTTAAAACGCTCCCAACACTCATTGAAAGGTTCTCCATCATCTTGTTTGAAGTTGAAGATTTGTCCCCTTAATGTGGCTGTCTTTTGAGTGGAAAAGAACTTCTCCAAGAACTTCTTAGCCACGGCATCCCATGTAGTGAGGGAACCTGGTGTTAGAGTCATCAACCAACTCTTGGCCTTATCTTTCAAGGTGTAAGGAAACACTCTCATCCTCAAATTAGCTTCATGATAGAAGCATATTTATGCGCCTTAGTTAGCTAGTTCTTATGCATTTATGTTGTGTTTTCTTACTTAATTTAGTGTTTAAAGTCATTTTCGTGTGTTTATAGGTTCATATGGCTAAGGATGCAAAAGGATGCCTTTCGGAGCCTTTTGGAGCAAATTAGAGATTGGAATGGATTGCATATGCTTAAAGCCAAGTAGATGGACGAAATTGAAGACCAAAGGAATGAAAATGAAGAACAAAGAGTTCACATTCATCACCAACACAACCATACATCCACACATTCTTTCTCCATCATTGCCGTGCAAAACACCATCATTGCAGTGATGCGAAAATAGTTAAACACACAAATTAACCCTATGGATGACAATTGTAGTAAATGAGCAAATAGGGATCGTTCTAGACCGGGGATTAACTAGGGATGCTAATCAATGTGAAATTGACTCAAAAGACTCAAAACAACACAAACACACTCAAATCTGCCTAAAAACCACTTTCTGGGCAGATTTGAGCACAAACACAAATTTGGACGAAATTAAGTAATAACTTGACTCAAGAACGTAAAAACACAATATAAAACACTAAACTAACTCAAAGAATGTAAAACTAAACACTTAAAACATTAAAACAAACCAAAAGACTCAAACATCACCCAAAATACTCAAAACTGCCTTAAAATCACTTTCTGGGCAGTTTTGAGCACTTTGGTGAATCTGGACGAAATTGGGAAATAAAATGAATCAAAACACTTAAAAGCACAAACTAAATTGATTTCTAACTAAATTGGACATTAAAGTAAAGGGGGATTAAGGTTTTGACGAAATTAAATTAAATAAAACAAGTTAATAAACTAGGCAGATTGTATAAACGGATTTGAGAAACAAGATGATGGATGGATTAGTTAGAGGTCCATTCTCCACACATGACACATTTATATATGAATCGATTCTCCAATTGCTTTTCATTATCTATGATGCTCAACACCCCAAGTTAACCGTGATGCACTAATTAACTCTCAAATTTTCCTTATGTTATTGAATTGGATGATGCATGCGACAATTCAAATCATTCTCCAATGGTTCTCAACATGAATGCATAGAAGAGATACAATGAGAGATCATTATGCTCTATGAGAATTATAAGTGTTGACGAGGCAATTGTAACTATGAATGCATGATACTTTTGCCAAGAATTCAATTAACGCGGTTGTGACTAGCAACCTTCACTACTCATGTTTATAAACTTGTGACGATTAGGTGAAACTCGTTTATAAACTAGCATCGAGTTTATGCATGAAGACTAAGTATGCATCCCTAATCAACATACAAAAACAAGTCTTTAATAAACATGATAATTGAATTGCAATCACAAATTAACAAATCACAATTGGAAGAAATCAATTCATATTTCAAACATGTTCATGGCTTCAAACTTTCCCCTAACTAATTAGGGGTTTAGCCACTCATGATTACAACAAACTTAGAGAGTAATAACAAAGTAAACATTGAAAACAAGAATCGAAGTACACCTAAAAATTCCAACAACTCAATCTTGAATTGTATGAACGTTTAGGCCTCTTCTCCTCTAGTTGCTGCGGCACAAGGGTTTTTGGTGAGTTTTGGGGGTTATGGATGATGTAGAAGGATGTGTTTAGGGTAGGGATGGATGTAGGGGAAGGTAAGGAGTGTTTTTGGGCAGAAAATATGAAGAATGGTGAAGTATGGTAGTGCTAGAGAGAGGGGAGGAATTTCTGGCGTGAATGAATGTGTATGAGAGATGGTTTTCTGAAATGGAAGAGTGTGTTGTTTGTGGCTGCAATGCATGCTTATTTATAGGTGAAATGGGGGGAACATGATGACTAGGAATTAGGTGGAAAGCTGAAATGGTGATGGGAGATGCATGTGGCTGTTTGTGCATGTGAGTAAAGGGTGGAAATGCATGTGCTTTGACAGAAATGAAAGGGAATGCACGGTTTTGGTTGATTTCTGGTGGTTGTGAGGTGGAAATCTAGGTGGAAATGCATGTGGATTAAAGCTATGTGAATGATTAAGGTGAATGTGCATGAGTGCATGTGAAATCTGCCAAGATGCATGTGTTATGAAGTGGATTTTCTGCAAAGGCAAGGTGAATGTGCATGTGATTAAATTAAAAGATGGAATGCATGTGAAAGGTTGGAGATTGAATGTGTGTTGGTGTGATTGAATGATTAAATTGCATGTGGCTGATTTATGAAGGGGAAATGCAAAGGGGAAATCTGGAAATGGGATAGGAGCCACGGCATTGTGTGGTGTTTGTTTGAATGTTTGCAATGATGAAATGGATGGGAGTGGTTTGATGAATGAGTGGATGGAATGATGAAAGAATAAAGGGAATGATGAAAGGGGAACAAGTGCATGTGGCTGCAATGATGGTGAAAGAATGTGTGGATGCATGGTTGTGTTGGTGATGAATGTGAACTCTTTGTTCTTCATTTTCATTCCTTTGGTCTTCAATTTCGTCCATCTTCTTGGCTTTAAGCATATGCAATCCATTTCAATCTCTAATTTGCTCCAAAAGGCTCCGAAAGGCATCCTTTTGCATCCTTAGCCATATGAACCTATAAACACACGAAAATGACTTTAAACACTAAATTAAGTAAGAAAACACAACATAAATGCATAAGAACTAGCTAACTAAGGCGCATAAATATGCTTCTATCAAATTCCCCCACACTTAGCTTTTGCTAGTCCTCGAGCAAAACAAAGAAACAAAACATAACCTAAACCTTCCAACGTTCACCTCAGGGATTTCCAATGGTACATGACATGTTAAAAATCATCATCCCCACAGATTTGAGTCATCTTTACAATTGAGAACATACTTAATCATAGTCACCACTTACTAGTTCACAATTAATCGATTAAAAGAATGTTTTGAATGTAGTAACATGCCTTAGAGAATTTGCTCAATCCTTACAAGATATGCACTCAATTTTCACTCAGATTTTCTAACTACACACCCTATACTAGTTATATGTGAGAAGATTGATGTAAATATGAAAACGAATGCTCACATATACGTATAACAAAGAACGCAATTTATGGAGTTAATAAGCATGTTTAGAAATGATCTCATGAATGGAATGCTACTACTTAGATGCGAGAACCAATGACCATATGCTCATACCAAATTCAAACTCCACAAATTGAAACACATAACACTCAAGAATGAAGTCAAGGGTTGTAACGGGGCTTGGGGTAGTGGTTAACAAAGAAAAGATAAGGAGAACAAGCGTTCTTCAAGTAATAGTAAGCAAAGTAGTGTACTTAAGACTTAGAATTCATTTAGATTGCAGAAATTAACTTTAAAACACAAGGGGAAGACTTAGACAACTCCTTAGGGCCGAATTCATTGTTTTGGACCCTTACTTCAACAAACAATACTTTGGAATTCTTTTTCACAACTTTTCAACTCTTTTTCATACTTTTCACGCCTTTTTTTTTTTCTTTTTCTTTTCTTTCATGCCGTGCCTATGGCACACAAATTCTCACACAAGAACACTTCCCCCACACTTGTTTTCTGCCAACATAAATCGAAAGATATTCAATTTGAATCATGCTTTACTAAGCTTTAAGAACAAGGGTGTGGATGGTCCTAATCTAGGCTAGGTGAGGATAATGTGGGTTAACTTAAACATAAAATGACATGGGATACACGGCAATATGGCTAAGGTGGTGGTCACTACACAACTTCATCTTGAATCTGTGTTATGCAAATCAATAACATGCTTTGAATGAAATGGGCATGAGTTCTAGCATTTGGAACTAAATGATGAAACGCCTCTAAGTAGTAACCAAGCAAAGAATAATGAGATCATGCAACGGCTTAGAAAACAAAAATGCACAGATTCTAACTCTCCAAATAAACGTTTAGGCTCAAGTCTCACAAGGTTGTAGCGTTAATTTGAGTTCCTTCCTTCAAGCATGTTACAAAAACTGATTTTTTATTTTTTTATTTTTTTATATTTTTTTTTTTATGATTGCATGTGAAGTCATAAGTTATAACCACAACCAAGCATACACAAAGAGTAAATCAAACTTTCATCCATGTTAATCACTCTCTTTAACAGCCATGTAATTACAAACCGAATCCTCATCATTGTGTTGGAAGGTACCCTAAAACAAAAACAAACACACAAAAACACTTTGAAAACAACTCTTTTTGGGTTTTTAAAACAAATTTTTCAAATTTTTATGTGATTTTCGGATTTTTACTTCAAAACACACTAAAACACACCAAAACTGCTTAAAAACACTTAAAAACAGCAAGGAACAAGTCTATAAGTAAAGGGTGATAAAATCCCATGAATTTGCATAAAAAACACTTAGTTACCCCCCCACACTTAAATCAAACATTGTCCTCAATGTTTCAAGCATAAAATCACACAAAACACAAAGAAACACACAAACAGCAAGTAAAACAACTAAATAGGCAGATTCGAAATAAACAACAAAGTGAAGGGTTTAGGAACGCAAATCTGGAATTGGAGTGATTCCTTGAGCTTCCTTTGTTGAATTGCATGGGTTGCCTCCCAAGTAGCGCTTTCTTTAACGTCTTGCAGCCGGACGAAGACACGTTCATGCTCCATTGGAGCCCACGGCATGGAGTGGGATCTCCTCCACGACATGCTCCACAAAGTTCTCATAGTATGGCTTCAATCTATGTCCGTTCACCTTGAACTCGTGGCCACTTTTTAAGCTTTGGACTTGGACTGCACCATGAGAAAAAACATTAGTAACAACAAGAGGTCCAATCCATTTAGAACGTAACTTACCAGGGAATAACCGAAGTCTTGAATCAAAAAGCAACACTTTCTGCCCCTTGGAGAACGTTTTGGTACGAAGCATCTTATCATGATAAGCCTTCGTCTTGTCCTTGTAGATGCGAGCATTCTCGTAAGCCTCGTTCCTAATCTCCTCAAGTTCATCTAATTGGAGCTTCCTATGAACTCCAGCAGCGTCTATGTCCAAATTGAAGGTTTTCACAGCCCAATGTGCCTTGTGCTCTAACTCAACGGGCAAATGACATGGCTTACCATATATAAGCCGAAAAGGTGACATGCCAAGGGGAGTTTTGTAAGCCGTACGATAGGCCCACAATGCATCGTCCAAGCGCAAACTCCAATCTCTTCTTGAGGGTCCCACGGTTTTCTCTAGGACTTGTTTGATCTCCCTATTTGAAACCTCCGCTTGCCCATTAGTTTGAGGGTGATAAGGTGTGGAAACCTTATGAGTAACGTTGTACTTCTTGAGCAAAGCTTCAATGGTGCGGTTACGAAAGTGAGAACCCCCATCACTAATTAAAACTCGTGGCATCCCAAACCTAGCAAAAATATTAGATTTCACAAAATCTGCAACAACCTTAGAATCGTTAGTACGGGTGGCTTTGGCTTCCACCCATTTGGAAACATAATCGACAGCTAGCAAGATATAAGTGAAACCAAAAGATGGAGGGAAGGGGCCCATGAAATCAATACCCCACACATCAAAAATTTCCACAAATGAGAGAGATTGTTGTGGCATTTGGTCCTTAGGCCCTATGTTACCTGTTCTTTGACACTTATCGCATGTTAAACAAAACATTTTAGCATCTTTAAAGAGATTAGGCCAATAAAATCCAGATTGTAACACCTTTAGGGCTGTCCTTTGGGTGCCAAAATGTCCCCCACATGCATAAGTATGGCAGAATGTAAGAATGGAATTAAATTCAGATTCGGGCACACATCTACGCACAATCTGATCTGGGCAGAATTTCCATAAATATGGATCATCCCAAACATAAAAACGTGCATCATGAACAAGTTTATCACGTTGGAACTTGTTTAGGGTACTAGGAACTTGCTTAGACACCAAGAAATTGACCAAATCGGCATACCAAGGGGTTCTTACCTCAATGGACAGAAGTTGCTCATCCGGAAACGTTTCTAAAATGGGGGTGGACTCTTCCTCACGCACCATTCTACTTAGGTGGTCAGCCACCACGTTTTCACACCCTTTCTTGTCTCGGATTTCAAGATCGAACTCTTGAAGTAGGAGCATCCAACGAATGAGTCTTGGCTTAGCCTCCTTTTTGGTGAGAAGATACTTCAAGGCTGCATGGTCAGTGAAAACAATTACTTTAGTACCAAGAAGATATGATCTAAACTTATCTAAAGCAAATACAACCGCCAAGAGTTCTTTTTCGGTTGTAGAATAATTCAATTGAGCATCATTTAAAGTGCGGGAAGCATAATAAATAACATGTGACTGTTTATTTTTCCTTTGACCCAAAACAGCCCCAAGTGCATAATCCGAGGCATCACACATCAATTCAAATGGAATGGACCAATCCGGGGGAGTTATGATGGGTGCCGTGGTTAGGAGCTCTTTGAGATGCTTGAATGACTTCTCGCATGCCTCGTTGAACTCAAAAGACACATCTTTTTGGAGGAGGCGGCATAGGGGTTGTGCAATCTTGGAAAAGTCCTTGATAAATCGTCTATAGAATCCTGCATGACCAAGAAAAGAACGAACCTCTCTAACCGAAGTAGGAGAGGGTAAGTAGCGTACAAGATCTACTTTAGACTTATCAACTTCAATTCCTTTTTCAGAGATTATATGACCCAAAACAATACCTTGTTTAACCATAAAGTGACATTTTTCCCAATTTAAAACAAGATTTGTTTCAACACAACGTTTCAAGATTAAAGTGAGATTATCCAAACAATGATCAAATGAATCACCAAAAACACTAAAGTCGTCCATGAATATCTCAATAATCTTCTCAACATAATCAGAAAATATGCTTACCATACACCTTTGAAACGTGGCAGGAGCATTACACAAGCCAAATGGCATGCGTCGATATGCAAACGTTCCAAAGGGACAAGTAAAAGTGGTCTTTTCTTGATCATCCGGAGCAATGACAATTTGGTTATAACCGGAATAACCATCAAGAAAACAATAAAAGGAATGACCTGCTAACCTTTCCAACATTTGATCTAGGAACGGCAATGGGAAGTGGTCCTTCCTTGTGGTGGAATTTATCTTCCTATAATCAATGCATACCCGCCAACCGGTTTGAATTCTCATAGGCACAAGCTCATTCTCGGAATTCTCCACAACCGTTACCCCAGATTTCTTAGGCACACATTGGATAGGTGAAACCCAACGACTATCGGAGATAGGATAAATAACTCCACAATCTAGAAGTTTAATTATCTCCTTTTTCACAACTTCCATCATCGGAGGGTTAAGACGGCGTTGAGCCTCTCTAGTTGGTTTGGCCCCCTCCTCAAGAAATATGTGATGCATACAAGTTGTAGGGCTTATACCTTTAATATCGGCCAATGTCCAACCTAGGGCAGATTTGTACTCCTTCAATACACGAACTAATTTCTCCTCCTCTTGTGCCGTGAGGGAGGAAGAGATGATGGCAGGTAGTGTCTCGTTTTCCCCCAAGAAAATGTACTTCAAATGACTTGGTAAAGGTTTGAGTTCAAGAATAGGTCCCTGAATTATGGATGGAAGCAATTTGTTAGTCGAAATGGGAATGGACTCACGGTTAGGAAACTTTCCCTCATGTTTAGGTAATGACTCAAGGGCAGCAACTACTTCAAGGAATTCCTCACTAGGAGGCACGGCATAGGTTTGTTCAAGTGTGCCGTGGGTTTGCATATAGCTTGCCTCCTTGGTTTTGACTTCTACACCTCTTGTAATGACCTTTTCAAGTGCATCGTCATTCAAATCTTCAAGATATCCCTGCGCCAAAGAGTCAACAATATCAATAGAGAAACATGAATGATCTTCACTAGGATACTTAATGGAATCAGAAAGATTGAAATTAACCACTTCCCCATCAAATTCCATGGACAAAGTTCCATTAAACACGTCAATCTTAGTACGGGCCGTCTTCATGAATGGCCTTCCAAGTAGAATGGGCAGCGAGGGTGCATGATCCGATTCATCCATCTCAAGAACATAGAAATCCGCCGGAAAGATCAAATGATTAACCTGCACTAAAACATCTTCCAAAACTCCTTTTGGATAAGCATTAGATCTATCGGCCAATTGTATGATAACACCATCATTTTTCAACACTCCTAGGTTCATAGATGCATAAATGGAATATGGCATAACATTTATAGAAGCACCTAAATCAAGCATGGCAGATTCAAATCTAGTGTTACCAATGACACAAGGAATGGTAAAACTACCCGGATCTTTGCATTTGGGAGGTAGTTTGCGTTGCAAGATGGCGGACACATTCTCACCTACCTTCACCACTTCCTTGGTCGAAATCCTCTTCCTAGTGATGCAAAGCTCTTTTAAGAACTTGGCATACTTAGGGACTTGCTTGATTGCATCAAGGAGCGGAATGTTGACTTGAACTTTCCTAAAGGTTTCCAAAATGTCCTTTTCACTCTCCTCCTTCTTTGATTGCCTAAACCTGCTAGGAAAGGGCACGTTTAGTGGAATAGAACTTGACAAAGTCGAATTTGGACTTACCTTAGGCATGTTGGACGGTTTTGGCACAATAGGGGGCTGCGGCAAAGATTCTTTCACCCTTGCCGTGGCCTTTATTCCTTGTTCCTCCTCTTCTTGCAGCAACACGTCCTCTTCTTGACTTGTTTTGGACGTGCTTGGGGTGGTTCCGACCTCCTTACCACTTCTCAACATGATTGCCTTGGCAGATTCGAATCCTCCTCTTGGATTGACAATGGTTGAGCTAGGGAGCTTGCCTTTGTCTCGGAATTGTCCTACAAATTCCGCAATCTGCCCAATTTGTTTCTCCAAGTGATCCACCCTTTTGTCTTGGTTTTGCATGGCTTTGGTTTGATCCTCTTGCCCCTGAGACAAATTGGTAAGTAATTTAAGAAGTGTTTCATTTCCCAACGACGTACCTTGATTGTTTTGGGCAGGTTGTGCTTGGTTTGGATTGGGGCCGAATGGCTTGGTGTAGAACCCCGGGGGTTGTTGTCTAAAGCCTCCTTGTTGTTGAGGTTGTTGAGGTTCCCTCCACTTGAAGTTTGGATGGTCTCTCCAACCCGGATTGTATGTGTTGGAATATGGATCATTCCTTGGTTGATTGTGGCTCGGAAATCCAATAGCATTTGCACTCTCCCATCCCCCATTCTCAATCAATTGTGGGCATTTTTCCGAAGGGTGTCCTTGGATAGAACATACACCACATACAATCGGTCCTTGTATCTTCATTCCTTCGGCCATCTGAGACACAATAGAAGTAAGATTAGCTAATTGAGTTTGAAGGTCGGATTGAGAACTTACCTCATTCACTTGTTGCCGTGGGGGGTCCCTTTGCCCAAGTCCTTCATATTGTTGTGCATTTAGAGCACGGTTTGCGATTAGGGTCTTGGCTGCCATAGGAGTTTTGTCCACCAATGCACCTCCCGCCGAAGCATCGAGCATTTGCCTTTCAATGGGAAGAAGGCCCTCATAGAAATATTGAAGGAGAAGCTCCTCCTTCATTTGATGTTGAGGACATGATGCAACAAGGGCTTTAAAACGCTCGTAGTATGCCGGAAAAGTTTCTCCTTGACTTTGTTGGATTCCGCTAATTTTCTTCCTCAAGAGAATGACTCTTGAAGTAGGGAAGAACTTCTCCAAGAACGCTCTCTTCATGCTCTCCCAAGAAGTAACGGTCCCGGGTGCCAATTCATAAAGCCAATCCTTAGCCTTTTCCACAAGAGAGAATGGAAAAGCTTTCATCATTAGAATGTTCCCATCGACATTTATGGGTGTCATGCTCGAACAAACAACCTCGAACTCCTTGAGATGCTTGTTGGGATCTTCCATGGAAAGCCCATGGTATTTCGGAATGTGGTGCAACAAGCTTGACTTCAACTCGAATTCATCGGTCTTGCCTTGGGCAGCCGCGGGGTATTGAATGCATAATGGTGCGGCATTGGCCAACCCCGAGGCCGAAAGCTCTTTAATGGTCCGATTGTCTGCTGCCATAACTTCTTCTTCCACACTTTCAAACTCAGATTCGGCCTCTGAACTTGAACTAGGTTCACTAGGTTCGGGATGCCTCCTCTTTCTTCTCAAATCACGTTCAAAATCGTCGTTAAAGTCTAAGATATGTGCATGCACAGTTTGAGAACTCCGCGTCATGCATGATGCGAGATTTATACGCACACAAATTAAACCCTCTTTTCGTCAAATTGTAGTATATTTATAAGTAGGGATCGTTCTTAACCGGGGATTAGGAGGGATTGTTAACCACTTGGATTTGACTAAAAAACGTAAAATAACAATATGAAACACTATACTAGACTCAAAGAATGCAAAACTAAACTTTAAAACACTAAGACAAACCAAAAGACTCAAAACAACACAAACACACTCAAATCTGCCTAAAAACCACTTTCTGGGCAGATTTGAGCACAAACACAAATTTGGACGAAATTAAGTAATAACTTGACTCAAGAACGTAAAAACACAATATAAAACACTAAACTAACTCAAAGAATGTAAAACTAATCACTTAAAACATTAAAACAAACCAAAAGACTCAAACATCACCCAAAACACTCAAAACTGCCTTAAAATCACTTTCTGGGCAGTTTTGAGCACTTTGGTGAATTTGGACGAAATTGGGAAATAAAATGAATCAAAACACTCATAAACACAAACTAAAACACTTTCTAACTAAATTGGACATTAAAGTAAAGGGGGATTTAGATTTATACGAAAATTAACTAAAATGCACAGATTCAAATTAAAGCAAAATGTAAATGTGAATGTGTGATAGAATTTGAATGGAATGAAGGCTAGCTAAGGGGTTCATCTCCATACATGTTATACTTGCATAATAAAATGATTTCCAATTGCATTTCAATAAACCATGAAACTCAACACCCCGGGTTAACCGTGATGCACTAATTAACCTTCAAATATTCCTAACGTTATTGAATTGGATGGGTTAGCGCATACAACAATTCAAAACATTCCCCACAAGTCCCCTACATGATTGCATAATAGAGATACAAGCAAGAATCATTACGCTCTATGAAAATTATAAGTGTTGACGAGGCATTCGTTACTATGGATTGCATGAAACTTATGCCAAGAATTCATTTAACGCGATTGTTTATAAGCAACCTCCACTACTTGTGAATATAAGTTCATAACTATTAGGTGAAACTCACTTATATTCTAGCGTCATATTCATGCATGAAAATTAAGCGTGCACTCTCAATAAACATACATAAATAAGTTATCAATCAAACGGTTAAACAAATTGAATCCACAACTTATAAAACGCAATTAGAAGTATTCAAATCAAAATGCAAGCATAAACATATATTCGAATCACCCCCTAACCAAGGGGGTTTAGTTCCTCATGGTACAAAACAAAGAGAATCAAAGAAACACCTAAACATTCCAACAACTCAAACTTGAATTGTATGAACGTTTAGGCCCTCTTATCTTCCATTCCTCATTCGTACAAAACAAAGAGTATTGAAATTAAACATTGAAATCAAAGAAGCACCTAAACATTCCAACAACTCAAACTTGAATTGTATGAACGTTTAGGCACTCTTCTCTTCCTCTTCGTTGTAGCACAAGGTCTAAGGATAGTTTGATGGTGTGAATGGTTTGGGTAGTGGTGGAGGAATGGAAGGATGGTGTTTGGATTGTAAGGGAGAGCATGGCACAAGGGAGTTTGATGGTCTACATTTCTGCAATGGATGAGTGTATGGAAGAGTGTTTGGAATGGGTGAATTTCTGGCACAAAGGCCTTATTTCTGTGGTGAATGGATTGTGTATGAATGAGAATGAATGAATGAGTATTTATAGGTGAAATGGGGGGAACATGACAGCTAGGAACTTGGTGGAAATCTGAAATGGTGATGGGAGATGCATGTGGCTGTTTGTGCATGTGATTAAAGGGTGGAAATGCATGTGTTTTGACAGAAATGAAAGGGAATGCACGTTTTTGGTTGATTTCTGGTGGTTGTGAGGTGGAAATCTAGGTGGAAATGCATGTGGATTAAAGCTATGTGAATGATTAAGGTGAATGTGCATGAGTGCATGTGAAATCTGCCAAGATGCATATGTTATGAAGTGGATTTTCTGCAAAGCAAGGTGAATGTGCATGTGATTAAATTAAAAGATGGAATGCATGTGAATATGATGGAAATCTGATTTCTTTGAAGATGCATGTGCAATGAAGTGGAATGACAGCTAGGTTATGATGATGAATGCATGTGAATATGATGGAAATCTGATTTCTTTGAAGATGCATGTGCAATGAAGTGGAATGACAGCTAGGTTATGATGATGAATGCATGTGGCTGATTTAATTGAATAGGAAAGCATGTGAAATGTTTGTGGTGAGTGAATGTTCATGTGAATTAAAGCTAAAGTGATGATGATAAGTGATAAGTGATAAGTGATATGATATGTGGTTATGATGTGATAAGTGGTTATGATAAGTGATAAGTGATATGATAAAGTGATGATGATAAGTGATGCGAGATTTATACGCACACAAATTAAACCCTCTTTTTATCAATTGTAGTATATGTATAAGTAGGGATCGTTCTGGACCGGGGATTAGGAGGGATTGTTAATCACTTGGATTTGACTAAAAAACGTAAAATAAAGTTTAAAACACTATACTAGACTCAAAAAATGCAAAACTAAACTTTAAATCACTAAGACAAACCAAAGACTCAAAATGCTTTAAAACATAAACTAAATTGAACAATAAGGAAAAAGGGGGGAAGAGTTTTGATTTGACGAAAATTGAAATAACAAAACAAGTTAATAAACTAAGCAGAATGTAAATGTGAATATGGATGATGGAATAAATGGAATGAAGGCTAGCTAAGGGGTTCTTCTCCACACATGTTATACTTGCATACAAGATTGATTCTCAGTTGGTCTTTCGATAAATTATGAAACTCAATGCTCCAAGTTAATTAGGTCCGCTTAAATTAACTTTCAGATTTCCCTAAATTCATTGGATTGAATGGAATACGCATTACAACCAAATTATTCTTAATCAAAGTCCCTAACTATGGAATACGCATGATAGAGACATTCAACAAAGATCATTAAGTTCAATGAAAATTAGAAGTGTTGACGAGGCATTCGTTACTATGGAATACGCATGAAACTTATGCCAAGAATTCGTTTAACGCGATTGTTTATAAGCAACCTCCACTACTTGTGAATATAAGTTCATAACGATTAGGTGAAACTCACTTATATTCTAGCGTCATATTCATGCATGAAAATTAAGCTTGCAATCTCAATGAACATACATAAATAAGTTATCAATCAAACAGTTAAACGAATTGAATCCACAACTTATGAAATTCCAACCAAAAGTAATCAATTCATATTGCAAATATAAACATAGTTTCGAATCACCCCCTAGCTAAAGGGGGATTAGTTCCTCATTACTTTGAAATCAAAGAAACACCTAAACATTCCAACAACTCAAACTTGAATTGTATGAACGTTTAGGCATTCTTCTCTTCCATTCCTCATACGTACAAAACAAAGAGAATTGAATTTAAACTTTGAAATCAAAGAAACACCTAAACATTCCAACAACTCAAACTTGAATTGTATGAACGTTTAGGCCCTCTTATCTTCCTCGTTGTTGTAGCACAAGGTCTAAGGTGAGGTTTGGGGAATTATGGAAATGGATGAGGAATGGTGGAATGGGGACTCACGGTTAGGGAATAATGGAAGTGTTTGAGGGGTGTTGTGTTGTGAAATGGAATGAGATCTCCATGAATGAATGAATGCAAGGGTATTTATAGGAGTAGTGGAGGGAACATATGGCTATGTCATTTGTAGGTGAAGTAGGTGGATGTTGTAGGTGAAGTTGGTGGATGTTGTAGGTGAAGTAGGTGGATGTTGTAGGTGAAGTGGGTGGATGTTGTAGGTGAAGTAGGTGGATATTGTAGGTGAAGTGGATGTTGTAGGTGAAGTAGGTGGATGTTATGTTAAGTGATAAGTGATGAGTGATATGATATGTGGTTATGATATGATAAGTGGTTAAGTGGTGATGATAAGTGATAAGTGATTAAGTGATATGATATGTGGTGATGATAAGTGATAAGTGCATGTGGGTTAACTAATGAAAGAAATGCATGTGCAATGACAATGTGTTAGAATGGATGTGTGTTATGCATGGCATGATTGGGATTAGGAAAGGTTTAAATGTCCTAAAACTAAAGAGAACAAGGTTCCAACACTTTGGCTCCAATTAGGTCTTCAATTTCGTCCAACACTTTGGCTTCAAGCATAAGCTATCCGTCCTTAGCCCAAAAGTGCTCCAAAAGTCTCCAAAATGCATCTTTTTGCTCCTTTAGCCCTTTGGACCTACAAACACACGAAAATAGCTTAAAGTACTAAAATAACTAAAGAAACATAACGTAAATGTACGAGAACAAGCCATTTAAGTCGCATAAATATGCTCCTATCAAATACCCCCACACTTAGCTTTTGCTAGTCCTCGAGCAAAACAGAAAAACAAAACAAAAAGAACAAAACACAACCTACACCTTCCAACAATCGTATCAGGGACTTCCAATGCACATGACAAGTTAAAAATCATTATTCTCACAGATTTGAGCCATCTTTACACTTAAGTACATTCTTAATCATAGTCACCACATACTAGTTCACAATTAAGCAATTAAAACACATTTCAAATGTAGTAACATGCCTTTAGAGAATTCCCTCAATTTCTTACTAGATGTACTCTCGTTTTTCACACAGATTTTCTGACTACACACCCTACACTAGGTATATGTGAGAAGATTGATGTAAACATGTAGACGAACACTCACATATGTTATAATAAGGAAAGCATTTTCTGGAGTTAATAAGCATGTTTAGATATGATCTCATGAATGGAATGCTACTACTTAGACGCAAGAACCAGTGACACCATAAGCTCATACCAAGTTCAAACTCCACAATTGAAATACATAACACTCAATATAGAAGTCAAAGGGTAGTAACGGGGCTAGGGTATTGGCTAACAATGAAAGGTGAAGGATAAACAAACATTCTTAAAGCAATAGTGAGCAAAGTATTGAATTAGGCACTTAGAATTCCCTTAAGAACGCAGAAGTCAACTTTGAACACCCAAGGGAAAATCACACAAAACTTAGGGCCATATTCAACTTTTTGGACCCTTTCTTCAACCATCAACGCTCGTGAGTTCATTCTTACTTATTTTCACTCCTTTTTTTTTTTTTTTTTTTTTTTTTTTTTTTCTTTTCTTTTCTTCTTTTTCTTTTGAATCTCAAAACATACATATAAACGTAAGAACAAACTTTTACTCCCCCACACTCATTTTCTTGCATAATGTAACTCAAAAGGAATTCATTTAAGTCATGCTCACTAAACTTTAAGAACAAGGGTATAGGAAAGTCCTACTCTAAGCTAGGTAAGGGGTGATGTGGGTAAACAAGGAATAAAGGCAAAACGAGGCTCAACGGGGTTAAAACTTACAACATATACGAAGTATGGGAAGTAAGGCTATTTGGCTATGGTGGTGGTCACTACACAACTTCTTCTTGAATATGTGTTATGCAAATCAATAACATGCTTTGAATGAAATGGGCATGAGTTCTAGCATTTGGAACTATATGATGAAACGCCTTCTAAGTAGTAACCAAGCAAAGAATAATGAGATCATGCAACGACTTTAGAAAACAAGAAATCACAGATTATACTCTCCAAAGAACGTTATAGGCTCAAGTCTCTCAGGGTTGTAGCGTTTGTTTGAGTTCCTTCCTTCAAGCATGTTACAAAAACGAATTTTTTTCTTTTATGATTGCATGTGAAGTCATACATTATAACCATAACCAAGCATATACCAAGAGTAAATCAAACTTTTCTCTATGTTTATAACTCTTTCTAACCGTCATGCAATTATAAACCAAATCCTTATCATTGTGTTGGAAGGTACCCTAAGACACAAACACACAAAAACGACTCTTAAAACAACTCTTTTTGGGTTTTTCAAAACAATTTTTCAAATTTTTATAGGATTTTCAAATTATAAAACAAAACACACTAAAACACTCTAAAACAACTTAAAAACACCTTAAAACAGCAAGGAACAACATTTGAAGTTATGGGTGATAAAATCCCACGAATTTAAATTAACAACATTAGTTACCCCTCCACACTTAAATCAAACATTGTCCTCAATGTTTTAAGCATAGATTCACACAAAACATAAGTAAACACACAAAAAACATTTAAACATACTAAACATGGCAGAATGTAATTAAAAAGAGAAGAGTTTAGGGACGCAAATCTGGTTATGGAGTGTAAATTCCCTCTTCTCCTTGGTGATTGCATTGAGGCTTTGATCTTTGTGATTCCACAGGCTTACTCTTGAACTGGTTTCTGCCCATCGTTGATTTTCCTTTGTGCTACTTCTTGAACTGGGCAGCAGGATGGTTCTTTTGGTTTCCCCCGAAGGTCTGAGCTTCCTCCTGTTATCTGTTTCTTTGTTCAATCTTTGCAGGAGTGGTCCCTTCTCTGGAAGTGTATCAACCGTTGAAGATGACTACTCGAGAGCAACGCTAGGTAAGCAATCAGGAATAGATTCCAGGCAGTTGGCTCCATATCGGAAGACTGACTCCAAGTGCCGGCTGATTGCTTCTTTTACTTTGCCATGCAAGTAAGAACAAGGACAAAGAAAAAGACAGGGAAAGAGCATGATATGAGATACTTTTGCTTTTGACCTTGATGATATGAGATACCTTTGCTTTGAAGAAGCGGTGAATGAATCAGCACATGCTTCAATCCGCCGTTTCCTCCTGGGTCATATGTACTCCAGGCATCTGGTATCATCTTTGGGGAAGAAGAAAGAATTGAGTATTTTGGATGGCTTTGCTGGGAGTGCACCCTCAGAGGTGAGGGAGAGTTGGGCATTTTCTTCAGGTTTGCCCTGCCATAAAAGACGAAGGTCGACATATATAGAGATAATATCAAGTGGTGGTACTTTTTACCCTTGTCGACAAACGTTTTGATCCCGCAAATCCGGCTCTTTGAAATAGTGGCGCCTCTTCGATCTTTGAATACGCCTCTTCGATTTCTGAGCAGGCGCCCCTTCGATTTCTGAACGACGCCCCTTTGCTTTCTGAACGACACGTGGTAGTGCAGATGCGGCTCCTTTTGACAAAGCTGCACGCGTCTTCTGAAAAGCAGAGAAAGCGTCACCGAACTTTGCGCTTGTCGGCTAAAGATGTGTAGATGCGATGATGGCCTCCACGTGTTTTCAGCTTTGTCAGAAATCTTTTGACAAAGTTGAACGCGTTTTCTGAAAAGCCGAGGGAGCGTCGCCTAAATTACGCCGGAAAATCCGGCTCTTTGAATCGGTGGACGCGTCGTCTTGGCTTTTTATAGAGCTATCAATCACCCCAACACACACACTCTGAAGATTTCCCATTCCTGAAACTCGACTCCGGCCCTTTGTGAAATTTTAACTCCATCCACCCCTTCTCTTTGAACACTTTTGAAAAAAATGGCAAACTCATCGAACCTTAGCTTAGATTTGAGTCTCAGCAGCGATCCGGTTGCGCCCCGTCAAGGTAATGTATGGCGCCCTTCTTTTTTATCTTCTAACGGTCCTCTTTCAGGTGAAGACTCTGTGATGCAGGACGCCACAACAGCTACAATAGTAGCTAAAAACCTCCTTACTCCAAAAGATAGTAGGCTGCTGTCAGGACGGTCCGATGAGTTGGCCGTTCAAGAGTCCCTCGCACTTAGTGTTCAGTGTGCGAGTTCTGTGTCCAACATGGGCCAACGCCTGCTTGCTCGGTCCCGCCAAGTGGAATCGTTGATGGCAGAGGTGGAAAGACTTAAGCAAGAGATCCAGCAGCTTAAGTACGAGAATAGAAGTTTGCATGTGCTTGCAAATAACTATTCGTCGGGGATGAAGAGGAAGCTTGATGAGCTGCAAGAATCTGAGGGTCGAATTCACAGTGACCGTCAAAGGCTTGCGTCTTATCTCCAGAGGCACCTTTTTCCTGGGTCATCCAGCGCTTGGCCAAGTATTGAGGCCTGGAATGCTCTAGCTCCTATGCCTCCCGCTCCGATGGCTTCCGCTCCGATGCCTCCCGCTTCTATGCCTCCCGCTTCTATGCCTTCCGCTTCTGCGCCTCGTAGTGGGGCTTCACGCAAACAACCTTTGTGAAGCTCCACCTTTCTCCATGTTTAGTATCTTTCTTTCTCTTTTTTTTATTTTTTTTTATTTTTTTTTTATTTTTTTTTATTAACATAAATAAAATCAAACGGCATGGAATTGGTCCTTGAATGGAAGGTGATACTTGAAGTGAACCGGCATTGGTTTGAATTCTAATGTAGGTGCCTGATTCATAAAAAACAACAAGTTAGTATAAAATGTAATGGAATTTGAAAAAAATGACTTACTTGTTTTGTCTGACAGGAACTCAATGACAAACACCACTCCTTTGAAAGTTTCAGGGATATTGGACTTGGCCAGATTGCATGTGATGGTTATGACTTGTCCAATGTCATCAAATTCAACTTCTTTGGGCATTGTTGTCTCAAGTATATCCCCTTTGATGAATTCATGAAATTCCCTACTTTGCACCTTTGGAAGGTCTTCCAAGATGTCTTTTTCACTTTCTTCTTCCTTGGAATTCATGAACCTGCAAGGAATAGGGATATTAGGTGGAATGAAGATAGAACTAATTGGAACAACCTTACTTGAATTAGATGGCGTAGGAGCAATAAGTGCTTCCGGCAAAGGTGCTTCAAATCCTCCCTTCGGATTTACAATGGTTGAACTAGGGAGTTTGCCTTGGTCGCAAAATTGTCCTACGAACTCCGCTATCTGCCCAATTTGCTTTTCCAAGTGATCCAACCTTTTGTCTTCTTGTCGAGCCTCATTGTCTTGATTTTGTGAGCCCTGCACCAAACAAATTAATTCGTTAAGCTTTTGATTATAATCTATTGACGAACTTAAATTTGGTTGGGCATATTGAATATGAGGTTGTGGTGGCTGCCAATATCCTCCTTGTTGAGCATTTTGAGGTTCCCACCGCATAGAGTTTGAATGATCACTCCAATCCGAATTGTAAGTATTGGAAAACACGTTATTCCTTGATTGAAGATTAAATATATCAACTCTTTGCATTTGGGACCTTTCCATGAGCTGTGACAAAAGAGAAGCGTTATCAAGTGCCATGTTGTTCTTAACAAACAAAACACAAATAAAAAAAACTAAATCTAAAAGACAATACAGAAACAAATAATCCAAGGGATTAGCAAATTTTCTAATCCCCGGCAACGGCGCCAAAATTTGATGCGAGATTTATACGCACACAAATTAAACCCTCTTTTTATCAATTGTAGTATATGTATAAGTAGGGATCGTTCTGGACCGGGGATTAGGAGGGATTGTTAATCACTTGGATTTGACTAAAAAACGTAAAATAAAGTTTAAAACACTATACTAGACTCAAAAAATGCAAAACTAAACTTTAAATCACTAAGACAAACCAAAGACTCAAAATGCTTTAAAACATAAACTAAATTGAACAATAAGGAAAAAGGGGGGAAGAGTTTTGATTTGACGAAAATTGAAATAACAAAACAAGTTAATAAACTAAGCAGAATGTAAATGTGAATATGGATGATGGAATAAATGGAATGAAGGCTAGCTAAGGGGTTCTTCTCCACACATGTTATACTTGCATACAAGATTGATTCTCAGTTGGTCTTTCGATAAATTATGAAACTCAATGCTCCAAGTTAATTAGGTCCGCTTAAATTAACTTTCAGATTTCCCTAAATTCATTGGATTGAATGGAATACGCATTACAACCAAATTATTCTTAATCAAAGTCCCTAACTATGGAATACGCATGATAGAGACATTCAACAAAGATCATTAAGTTCAATGAAAATTAGAAGTGTTGACGAGGCATTCGTTACTATGGAATACGCATGAAACTTATGCCAAGAATTCGTTTAACGCGATTGTTTATAAGCAACCTCCACTACTTGTGAATATAAGTTCATAACGATTAGGTGAAACTCACTTATATTCTAGCGTCATATTCATGCATGAAAATTAAGCTTGCAATCTCAATGAACATACATAAATAAGTTATCAATCAAACAGTTAAACGAATTGAATCCACAACTTATGAAATTCCAACCAAAAGTAATCAATTCATATTGCAAATATAAACATAGTTTCGAATCACCCCCTAGCTAAAGGGGGATTAGTTCCTCATTACTTTGAAATCAAAGAAACACCTAAACATTCCAACAACTCAAACTTGAATTGTATGAACGTTTAGGCATTCTTCTCTTCCATTCCTCATACGTACAAAACAAAGAGAATTGAATTTAAACTTTGAAATCAAAGAAACACCTAAACATTCCAACAACTCAAACTTGAATTGTATGAACGTTTAGGCCCTCTTATCTTCCTCGTTGTTGTAGCACAAGGTCTAAGGTGAGGTTTGGGGAATTATGGAAATGGATGAGGAATGGTGGAATGGGGACTCACGGTTAGGGAATAATGGAAGTGTTTGAGGGGTGTTGTGTTGTGAAATGGAATGAGATCTCCATGAATGAATGAATGCAAGGGTATTTATAGGAGTAGTGGAGGGAACATATGGCTATGTCATTTGTAGGTGAAGTAGGTGGATGTTGTAGGTGAAGTTGGTGGATGTTGTAGGTGAAGTAGGTGGATGTTGTAGGTGAAGTGGGTGGATGTTGTAGGTGAAGTAGGTGGATATTGTAGGTGAAGTGGATGTTGTAGGTGAAGTAGGTGGATGTTATGTTAAGTGATAAGTGATGAGTGATATGATATGTGGTTATGATATGATAAGTGGTTAAGTGGTGATGATAAGTGATAAGTGATTAAGTGATATGATATGTGGTGATGATAAGTGATAAGTGCATGTGGGTTAACTAATGAAAGAAATGCATGTGCAATGACAATGTGTTAGAATGGATGTGTGTTATGCATGGCATGATTGGGATTAGGAAAGGTTTAAATGTCCTAAAACTAAAGAGAACAAGGTTCCAACACTTTGGCTCCAATTAGGTCTTCAATTTCGTCCAACACTTTGGCTTCAAGCATAAGCTATCCGTCCTTAGCCCAAAAGTGCTCCAAAAGTCTCCAAAATGCATCTTTTTGCTCCTTTAGCCCTTTGGACCTACAAACACACGAAAATAGCTTAAAGTACTAAAATAACTAAAGAAACATAACGTAAATGTACGAGAACAAGCCATTTAAGTCGCATAAATATGCTCCTATCAATAAGTGATAAGTGATAAGTGATATGATATGTGGTTATGATAAGTAATGGGAGCATGTGGGTTAATTAATGAAGGAAATGCATGTGCAATGACAATGTGTTAGAATGGATGTGTGTTATGCATGGCATGATTGGGATTAGGAAAGGTTTAAATGTCCTAAAACTAAAGAGAACAAGGTTCCAACACTTTGGCTCCAATTAGGTCTTCAATTTCGTCCAACACTTTGGCTCCAAGCATAAGCTATCCATCCTTAGCCCAAAAGTGCTCCAAAAATCTCCAAAATGCATCTTTTTGCTCCTTTAGCCCTTTGGACCTACAAACACACGAAAATAGCTTAAAGTACTAAAATAACTAAAGAAACATAACGTAAATGCACGAGAACAAGCCATTTAAGTCGCATGAATATGCTCCTATCAAATACCCCCACACTTATCTTTTGCTAGTCCTCGAGCAAAACAAAACAAAAGAAATAAAAAACAAAACGACACTGAACAAGAAAAACACAACCTAAACCTTCCAACAATCGTCTCAAGGATTTCCAATGCACATGACAAGTTAAAAATCATTAGTCCCATAGATTTTAGTCATCTTCACACTTAAGTACATTCTTAATCATAGTCACCACATATTATTTCACAATTAAGCATTTAAAACCATGTTTTGAATGTAGTAACATGCCTTAGAGAATTTGCTCAAATCCTTACAAGATATGCACTCGTTTTTCACACAGATTTTCTGACTACACTCCCTACACTAAGTTATATGTGAGAAGATTGATGTAAATATGAATTCTAACACTCACATATGTTATATCAAAGAAAGCATTTTCTGGATTTACGACAATGACATGAATATGATCTCATGAATTGAATGCTACTACTTAGAACGAGAACCAGTGATTCCATAAGCTCATATCAATTCCAAACTCCACATTATTGAACACATAACGATCAAGATAGAAGTCAAAGGTTGTAACGGGGCTTGGGGAGTTGGCTAACAATGAAAGGATAGGGAAAACAAACGTTCTTTAAGCAATAGTGAGCAAAGTATTGAATTAGGCACTTAGAATTCCCTTTAGAACGCAGAAGTCAACTTTGAACACCCAAGGGAAAGTCACACAAAACTTAGGGCCATATTCAAACTTTTTGGGCCCTTTCTTCAACAATCACACTTGTGAGTCCATTCTCACTTATTTTCACTCTTTTTCTTTCTTTTCTTCTTCTTTTTTTTTTTTTTTTTCATTTTTTTTTTCTTTTTCCCGTGCCTCCTTTAAGACTTAGGCACATACATACACACAAAAATCCCTTCCCCCACACTTATTTTCTGCAACATATTAATCAAAAGGAATTCATTATCCGTCATGCTTACCATACTTCAAGAACAAGGGTACGAATGGTCCTAATCTAGGCTAGGTAAGGGGTGATGTGGTTAGCAAAGAAAATAGGCTAAACGAGGCTCAACGAGGTTAAAACTAATATATACGAAATATGGGAAGTAAGGCTATTTGGCTATGGTGGCAACAACACAACTTCATCTTGATATATATTATGCAATTCAATGTCATGCTTTGAATGAAACGGATATAAGTTCTAGCATTTAGTTCTATCATGATACAATTGCATTCTAAGTAGCAACCAAGCAAGGAATAATGAGATCATGCAACAACTTTAGAAAACAAAGAATCACAGAAAATAACTCTCCAAAGAAAGTAATGGCTCGAGTCTCACAGGGATGTAGCGTTTGTTTGAGTTCCTTCCTTCAAGCATGTTACAAAAACGAATTTTTCTTTTATGATTGCATGTGAAGTCATACATTATAACCATATCCAAGCATATACCAAGAGTAAATCAAACTTTTCTCTATGTTTATAACTCTTTTTAACCGTCATGCAATTACAAACCAAATCCTTATCATTGTGTTGGAAGGTACCCTAAGACACAAACACACAAAAACGACTCAAAACACTCTTTTTAGGCTTTTTAAAACATGTTTTTCAAATTTTTATGTGATTTTCGGAGTTATAAAAACAAAACATACTAAAACACTCTAAAACAACTTAAAAACACCTTAAAACAGCAAGGAACAACATTTGAAGTTATGGGTGATAAAATCCCACGAATTTGCATTAAATATACTTAGTTACCCCCCCACACTTAAATCAAACATTGTCCTCAATGTTTTAAGCATAAGTAAGCACACAAAAAGCAATTTAAACATACTAAACATGGCAGAATGTAATTAACAAAGAGAAGAGTTTAGGGACGCAAATCTGGTTATGGAGTGTAAATTCCCTCTTCTCTTTGGTAATTGCATTGAGGCTTTGATCATAGTGACTCCACAGGCTTACTCTTGAACTGGTTTCCGCCCATCATTGATTTTCCTTTGTGCTACTGTTGAACTGGGCAGCAGGATTCTTTTGGTCTTCCCCGAAGGTCTGAGCTTACCCCTTTGGTCTGTTTCTTTGTTCAATCTTTCCAATTCGTATTGAAAAGGGTTGGAGGATAACTCAGCCTATGTTTGTCTCCACATGCTTCAATGTATCATTTTCACTTGCCTTACTCGCTCCCCTTTGCAGAAGTGGTCCCTTCTCCGGAAGTGTATCAACCGTTGAAGATGACTACTCGAGAGCAACGCTAGGTAAGCAATCAGGAATAGATTCCAGGCAGTTGGCTCCAGATTGGAAGACTGACTCCAAGTGCCGGCTGATTGCTTCTTTTACTTTGCCATGCGAGTAAGAACAAGGACAAAGAAAAAGACAGGGAAAGAGCATGATATGAGATACTTTTGCTTTTGACCTTGATGATATGAGATACCTTTGCTTTTGAAGAAGCGGTGAATGAATCAGCACACTTCAATCCGCCGTTTCCTCCTGGGTCATATGTACTCCAGGCATCTGGTATCATCTTTGGGGAAGAAGAAAGAATTGAGTATTTCGAAAGGCTTTGCTGGGAGTGCGCCCTCAGAGGTGAGGGAGAGTTGGGCGTTTTCTTCAGGTCTGCCTTGCCATAAAAGACGAAGGTCGACATATATAGAGATAATATCAAGTGGTGGTACTGTTCTTTTACCCTTGTCGACAAATGTCTCTTCGATATCAGAACGACGCCTCTTCGATTTCTGAGCAGGCGCCCCTTCGATTTCTGAACGACGCCCCTTTGCTTTCTGAACGACACGTAGTAGTGCGGATGCGGCTCCTTTTGACAAAGCTGCACGCGTTTTCTGAAAAGCAGAGAAAGCGTCGCCGAACTTTGCGCTTGTCGGCTAAAGATGTGTAGTTGTGATGATGGCCTCCACGTGTTTTCTGAAAAGAAGAAATCTTTTGACAAAGTCTGAACACGTCTTCTGAAAAGCTGAGAACGCGTCGCCTAAATTACGCCGGAAATTCCGGCTTTTTGAATCGGTGGACGCGTCGCTTTGGCTTTTTTATTGAGCTATCGATCACCACAACAAACACACTCTGAAGATTTCCCATTCTTGAAAATCGACTCCGGCCCTTTGAAATTTAACTCCATCCCTTCTCTTTGAACACTTTTGAAAAATGGCAAACTCATCGAACCTTAGCTTGGAATTGAGCCTTAGCAGTGATACGGGCGCGCCGCGTCAAGGTAACGTATGGCGCCCTTCTTTTTTATCTTCTAACGGTCTTCTTACAGGTGAAGACTCCGTGATGCAGGACGCCACAACAGCTACAATAGTAGCTAAGAACCTCCTCACTCCAAAAGATAGTAGGCTGCTGTCAGGACGGTCCGATGAGTTGGCCGTTCAAGAGTCCCTCGCACTTAGTGTTCAGTGTGCGAGTTCTGTGTCCAACATGGGCCAACGCCTGCTTGCTCGGTCCCGTCAGGTGGAATCATTGATGGCAGAGGTGGAAAGACTTAAGCAAGAGATCCAGCAGCTTAAGTACGAGAATAGAAGTTTGCACGTGCTTGCCAACAACTATTCGACGGGCATGAAGAGGAAGCTTGATGAGCTGCAAGAGTCTGAAGGTCGGATTCACAGTGACCGTCAAAGGTTTTCGTCTTTCCTCCAGAGGCACCTTTTTCCTGGCTCATCCAGCGCTTGGCCAAGTATTGAGGCCTGGAATGCTCTAGCTCCGATGCCTCCCGCTCCGATGCCTTCTGCTCCGATGCCTTCTGCTCCAATGCCTTCTGCTCCGATGCCTTCTGCTCCGTTGCCTTCCGCTCCGATGCCTTCCGCTTCAAAGCCTTCCGCTTCGACGCCTCGTAGTGGGGCTTCACGTAAACAACCTTTGTGAAGCACCACCTTTCTCCATGTTTAGTAATTTATTTAATATATGAAATTTTTTTTTTTTTTTTTTTTTTTTTTTTAATCATTGGGTTGCCTCCCAAGTAGCGCTTTCTTTTACGTCTTGCAGCCGGACGAAGAACCCAATCACTCCAGGATATGTTCACGAATCGGATGAGAACTCCGAGTCATAAACAAGTACCTAAAACAAGAAACAAAACAAGATTAAGAATCTGGAATAAAATAAAAACAAACGAAAATAAAACAATCCAAGGGATTAGCAAATTTTCTAATCCCCGGCAACGGCGCCAAAATTTGATGCGAGATTTATACGCACACAAATTAAACCCTCTTTTCGTCAAATTGTAGTATATTTATAAGTAGGGATCGTTCTTAACCGGGGATTAGGAGGGATTGTTAACCACTTGGATTTGACTAAAAAACGTAAAATAACAATATGAAACACTATACTAGACTCAAAGAATGCAAAACTAAACTTTAAAACACTAAGACAAACCAAAAGACTCAAAACAACACAAACACACTCAAATCTGCCTAAAAACCACTTTCTGGGCAGATTTGAGCACAAACACAAATTTGGACGAAATTAAGTAATAACTTGACTCAAGAACGTAAAAACACAATATAAAACACTAAACTAACTCAAAGAATGTAAAACTAATCACTTAAAACATTAAAACAAACCAAAAGACTCAAACATCACCCAAAACACTCAAAACTGCCTTAAAATCACTTTCTGGGCAGTTTTGAGCACTTTGGTGAATTTGGACGAAATTGGGAAATAAAATGAATCAAAACACTCATAAACACAAACTAAAACACTTTCTAACTAAATTGGACATTAAAGTAAAGGGGGATTTAGATTTATACGAAAATTAACTAAAATGCACAGATTCAAATTAAAGCAAAATGTAAATGTGAATGTGTGATAGAATTTGAATGGAATGAAGGCTAGCTAAGGGGTTCATCTCCATACATGTTATACTTGCATAATAAAATGATTTCCAATTGCATTTCAATAAACCATGAAACTCAACACCCCGGGTTAACCGTGATGCACTAATTAACCTTCAAATATTCCTAACGTTATTGAATTGGATGGGTTAGCGCATACAACAATTCAAAACATTCCCCACAAGTCCCCTACATGATTGCATAATAGAGATACAAGCAAGAATCATTACGCTCTATGAAAATTATAAGTGTTGACGAGGCATTCGTTACTATGGATTGCATGAAACTTATGCCAAGAATTCATTTAACGCGATTGTTTATAAGCAACCTCCACTACTTGTGAATATAAGTTCATAACTATTAGGTGAAACTCACTTATATTCTAGCGTCATATTCATGCATGAAAATTAAGCGTGCACTCTCAATAAACATACATAAATAAGTTATCAATCAAACGGTTAAACAAATTGAATCCACAACTTATAAAACGCAATTAGAAGTATTCAAATCAAAATGCAAGCATAAACATATATTCGAATCACCCCCTAACCAAGGGGGTTTAGTTCCTCATGGTACAAAACAAAGAGAATCAAAGAAACACCTAAACATTCCAACAACTCAAACTTGAATTGTATGAACGTTTAGGCCCTCTTATCTTCCATTCCTCATTCGTACAAAACAAAGAGTATTGAAATTAAACATTGAAATCAAAGAAGCACCTAAACATTCCAACAACTCAAACTTGAATTGTATGAACGTTTAGGCACTCTTCTCTTCCTCTTCGTTGTAGCACAAGGTCTAAGGATAGTTTGATGGTGTGAATGGTTTGGGTAGTGGTGGAGGAATGGAAGGATGGTGTTTGGATTGTAAGGGAGAGCATGGCACAAGGGAGTTTGATGGTCTACATTTCTGCAATGGATGAGTGTATGGAAGAGTGTTTGGAATGGGTGAATTTCTGGCACAAAGGCCTTATTTCTGTGGTGAATGGATTGTGTATGAATGAGAATGAATGAATGAGTATTTATAGGTGAAATGGGGGGAACATGACAGCTAGGAACTTGGTGGAAATCTGAAATGGTGATGGGAGATGCATGTGGCTGTTTGTGCATGTGATTAAAGGGTGGAAATGCATGTGTTTTGACAGAAATGAAAGGGAATGCACGTTTTTGGTTGATTTCTGGTGGTTGTGAGGTGGAAATCTAGGTGGAAATGCATGTGGATTAAAGCTATGTGAATGATTAAGGTGAATGTGCATGAGTGCATGTGAAATCTGCCAAGATGCATATGTTATGAAGTGGATTTTCTGCAAAGCAAGGTGAATGTGCATGTGATTAAATTAAAAGATGGAATGCATGTGAATATGATGGAAATCTGATTTCTTTGAAGATGCATGTGCAATGAAGTGGAATGACAGCTAGGTTATGATGATGAATGCATGTGAATATGATGGAAATCTGATTTCTTTGAAGATGCATGTGCAATGAAGTGGAATGACAGCTAGGTTATGATGATGAATGCATGTGGCTGATTTAATTGAATAGGAAAGCATGTGAAATGTTTGTGGTGAGTGAATGTTCATGTGAATTAAAGCTAAAGTGATGATGATAAGTGATAAGTGATAAGTGATATGATATGTGGTTATGATGTGATAAGTGGTTATGATAAGTGATAAGTGATATGATAAAGTGATGATGATAAGTGATAAGTGATAAGTGATATGATATGTGGTTATGATAAGTAATGGGAGCATGTGGGTTAATTAATGAAGGAAATGCATGTGCAATGACAATGTGTTAGAATGGATGTGTGTTATGCATGGCATGATTGGGATTAGGAAAGGTTTAAATGTCCTAAAACTAAAGAGAACAAGGTTCCAACACTTTGGCTCCAATTAGGTCTTCAATTTCGTCCAACACTTTGGCTCCAAGCATAAGCTATCCATCCTTAGCCCAAAAGTGCTCCAAAAATCTCCAAAATGCATCTTTTTGCTCCTTTAGCCCTTTGGACCTACAAACACACGAAAATAGCTTAAAGTACTAAAATAACTAAAGAAACATAACGTAAATGCACGAGAACAAGCCATTTAAGTCGCATGAATATGCTCCTATCAATGCACTAGTACCTAAACCAAGAAAACAAAACAAAATGAGAAAACTAGGTAAATTACACTAAAAACATACGGCAAAAACACAAGGGATTAGCAATTTTGCTAATCCCCGGCAACGGCGCCAAAATTTGATGCGAAAATAGTTAAACACACAAATTAACCCTATGGATGACAATTGTAGTAAATGAGCAAATAGGGATCGTTCTAGACCGGGGATTAACTAGGGATGCTAATCAATGTGAAATTGACTCAAAAGACTCAAAACAACACAAACACACTCAAATCTGCCTAAAAACCACTTTCTGGGCAGATTTGAGCACAAACACAAATTTGGACGAAATTAAGTAATAACTTGACTCAAGAACGTAAAAACACAATATAAAACACTAAACTAACTCAAAGAATGTAAAACTAAACACTTAAAACATTAAAACAAACCAAAAGACTCAAACATCACCCAAAATACTCAAAACTGCCTTAAAATCACTTTCTGGGCAGTTTTGAGCACTTTGGTGAATCTGGACGAAATTGGGAAATAAAATGAATCAAAACACTTAAAAGCACAAACTAAATTGATTTCTAACTAAATTGGACATTAAAGTAAAGGGGGATTAAGGTTTTGACGAAATTAAATTAAATAAAACAAGTTAATAAACTAGGCAGATTGTATAAACGGATTTGAGAAACAAGATGATGGATGGATTAGTTAGAGGTCCATTCTCCACACATGACACATTTATATATGAATCGATTCTCCAATTGCTTTTCATTATCTATGATGCTCAACACCCCAAGTTAACCGTGATGCACTAATTAACTCTCAAATTTTCCTTATGTTATTGAATTGGATGATGCATGCGACAATTCAAATCATTCTCCAATGGTTCTCAACATGAATGCATAGAAGAGATACAATGAGAGATCATTATGCTCTATGAGAATTATAAGTGTTGACGAGGCAATTGTAACTATGAATGCATGATACTTTTGCCAAGAATTCAATTAACGCGGTTGTGACTAGCAACCTTCACTACTCATGTTTATAAACTTGTGACGATTAGGTGAAACTCGTTTATAAACTAGCATCGAGTTTATGCATGAAGACTAAGTATGCATCCCTAATCAACATACAAAAACAAGTCTTTAATAAACATGATAATTGAATTGCAATCACAAATTAACAAATCACAATTGGAAGAAATCAATTCATATTTCAAACATGTTCATGGCTTCAAACTTTCCCCTAACTAATTAGGGGTTTAGCCACTCATGATTACAACAAACTTAGAGAGTAATAACAAAGTAAACATTGAAAACAAGAATCGAAGTACACCTAAAAATTCCAACAACTCAATCTTGAATTGTATGAACGTTTAGGCCTCTTCTCCTCTAGTTGCTGCTGCACAAGGGTTTTTGGTGAGTTTTGGGGGTTATGGATGATGTAGAAGGATGTGTTTAGGGTAGGGATGGATGTAGGGGAAGGTAAGGAGTGTTTTTGGGCAGAAAATATGAAGAATGGTGAAGTATGGTAGTGCTAGAGAGAGGGGAGGAATTTCTGGCGTGAATGAATGTGTATGAGAGATGGTTTTCTGAAATGGAAGAGTGTGTTGTTTGTGGCTGCAATGCATGCTTATTTATAGGTGAAATGGGGGGAACATGATGACTAGGAATTAGGTGGAAAGCTGAAATGGTGATGGGAGATGCATGTGGCTGTTTGTGCATGTGAGTAAAGGGTGGAAATGCATGTGCTTTGACAGAAATGAAAGGGAATGCACGGTTTTGGTTGATTTCTGGTGGTTGTGAGGTGGAAATCTAGGTGGAAATGCATGTGGATTAAAGCTATGTGAATGATTAAGGTGAATGTGCATGAGTGCATGTGAAATCTGCCAAGATGCATGTGTTATGAAGTGGATTTTCTGCAAAGGCAAGGTGAATGTGCATGTGATTAAATTAAAAGATGGAATGCATGTGAAAGGTTGGAGATTGAATGTGTGTTGGTGTGATTGAATGATTAAATTGCATGTGGCTGATTTATGAAGGGGAAATGCAAAGGGGAAATCTGGAAATGGGATAGGAGCCACGGCATTGTGTGGTGTTTGTTTGAATGTTTGCAATGATGAAATGGATGGGAGTGGTTTGATGAATGAGTGGATGGAATGATGAAAGAATAAAGGGAATGATGAAAGGGGAACAAGTGCATGTGGCTGCAATGATGGTGAAAGAATGTGTGGATGCATGGTTGTGTTGGTGATGAATGTGAACTCTTTGTTCTTCATTTTCATTCCTTTGGTCTTCAATTTCGTCCATCTTCTTGGCTTTAAGCATATGCAATCCATTTCAATCTCTAATTTGCTCCAAAAGGCTCCGAAAGGCATCCTTTTGCATCCTTAGCCATATGAACCTATAAACACACGAAAATGACTTTAAACACTAAATTAAGTAAGAAAACACAACATAAATGCATAAGAACTAGCTAACTAAGGCGCATAAATATGCTTCTATCATGCAGCCACATGCACATTCCACTTCATCATTTCAGATTTCCACCATCAACAAAGAACCATTCATTAATCATTTACACTTTAATCATTCAACCACATTCACACATCACCCATTCACCTTTGTGCCATGCTTCTACCTTTGTTCAAGCCCTTCCACATAACCTGCCTTCATTCATTCAGAAAATGCATTCCTTGCCGTGGCTTACATGCACTTCCCACTACCTTTCATTTCAGCCAAATCACATGCATTCCCACATGCATTTCCACCCACATACACCCATAATCATTCAACACATGCATCCATAATCATCTCTCAAAACCGTGCATTTCATGTTCATTCCAACCTTTATTCCACATGCACTCCCTTTAAATAATCAACCCACATGCACCATTCAAACATAAACCCATTCACCACCAGAAAACAACCATGCCGTGGGTTCCCATTCCAGATTTCCAGCATTCCCTTTTATTTTCTGTCAAAACACATGCATTCCCACCCTTTAATCACATGCATTTCTGCCACATGCATCTCCCATCACCATTTCAGCTTTCCACCTAATTCCTAGTCATCATGTTCCCCCCATTTCACCTATAAATAAGCATGCATTGCAGCCACAAAACACACACTCTTCCATTTCAGAAAACCATCTCTCATACACATTCATTCACGCCAGAAATTCCTCCCCTCTCTCTAGCACTACCATACTTCACCATTCTTCATATTTTCTGCCCAAAAACACTCCTTACCTTCCCCTACATCCATCCCTACCCTAAACACATCCTTCTACATCATCCATAACCCCCAAAACTCACCAAAACCCCTTGTGCCGCAGCAACTAGAGGAGAAGAGGCCTAAACGTTCATACAATTCAAGATTGAGTTGTTGGAATTTTTAGGTGTACTTCGATTCTTGTTTTCAATGTTTACTTTGTTATTACTCTCTAAGTTTGTTGTAATCATGAGTGGCTAATCCCCTAATTAGTTAGGGGAAAGTTTGAAGCCATGGATATGTTTGAAATATGAATTGATTTCTTCCAATTGTGATTTGTTAATTTGTGATTGCAATTCAATTATCATGTTTATTAAAGACTTGTTTTTGTATGTTGATTAGGGATGCATACTTAGTCTTCATGCATAAACTCGATGCTAGTTTATAAATGAGTTTCACCTAATCGTCACAAGTTTATAAACATGAGTAGTGAAGGTTGCTAGTCACAACCGCGTTAATTGAATTCTTGGCAAAAGTATCATGCATTCATAGTTACAATTGCCTCGTCAACACTTATAATTTTCATAGAGCATAATGATCTCTCATTGTATCTCTTCTATGCATTCATGTTGAGAACCATTGGAGAATGATTTGAATTGTCGCATGCATCATCCAATTCAATAACTTAAGGAAAATTTGAGAGTTAATTAGTGCATCACGGTTAACTTGGGGTGTTGAGCATCATAGTTAATGAAAAACAATTGGAGAATCGATTCATATATAAATGTGTCATGTGTGGAGAATGGACCTCTAACTAATCCATCCATCATCTTGTTTCTCAAATCCGTTTATACAATCTGCCTAGTTTATTAACTTGTTTTATTTAATTTAATTTCGTCAAAACCTTAATCCCCCTTTACTTTAGTGTCCAACTTAGTTAGAAAGTGTCTTAGTTTGTGTTTTTAAGTGTTTTGATTCAATTTGTTACACAAATTCGTCCAAATTCACCAAAGTGTCCAAAACTGCCCAGAAAGTGTTTTTAAGGCAGTTTTGAGTGTTTTGGGTGATGTTTGAGTCTTTTGGTTTGTTTTAGTGTTTTAAAGTTTAGTTTTGCATTCTTTGAGTCTAGTAAGTGTTTTATATTGTGTTCTTACGTTTTTGAGTCAATTTCACATTGATTAGCATCCCTAGTTAATCCCCGGTCTAGAACGATCCCTATTTGCTCATTTACTACAATTGCCATCCATAGGGTTTAATTTGTGTGTTTAACTATTTTCGCATCAAATTTTGGCGCCGTTGCCGGGGATTAGCAAAATTGCTAATCCCTTGTGTTTTTGCCGTATGTTTTTAGTGTAATTTACCTAGTTTTCTTATTTTGTTTTGTTTTCTTGGTTTAGGTACTAGTGCATGACGCGGAGTTCACAAACTGTGCATGCACATATCTTGGACTTTAACGACGATTTTGAACGTGATTTGAGAAGAAAGAGGAGGCATCCCGAACCTAGTGAACCTAGTGAACCTAGTTCAAGTTCAGAGGCCGAATCTGAGTTTGAAAGTGTGGAAGAAGAAGTTATGGCAGCGGACAATCGGACCATTAAAGAGCTTTCGGCCTCGGGGTTGGCCAATGCCGCACCATTATGCATTCAATACCCCGCAGCTGCCCAAGGCAAGACCGATGAATTCGAGTTGAAGTCAAGCTTGTTGCACCACATTCCGAAATACCATGGGCTTTCCATGGAAGATCCCAACAAGCATCTCAAGGAGTTCGAGGTTGTTTGTTCGAGCATGACACCCATAAATGTCGATGGGAACATTCTAATGATGAAAGCTTTTCCATTCTCTCTTGTGGAAAAAGCTAAGGATTGGCTTTATGAATTGGCACCCGGGACCGTTACTTCTTGGGAGAGCATGAAGAGAGCGTTCTTGGAGAAGTTCTTCCCTACTTCAAGAGTCATTCTCTTGAGGAAGAAAATTAGCGGAATCCAACAAAGTCAAGGAGAATCTTTTCCGGCATACTACGAGCGTTTTAAAGCCCTTGTTGCATCATGTCCTCAACATCAAATGAAGGAGGAGCTTCTCCTTCAATATTTCTATGAGGGCCTTCTTCCCATTGAAAGGCAAATGCTCGATGCTTCGGCGGGAGGTGCATTGGTGGACAAAACTCCTATGTCGGCCAAGACCCTAATTGCAAACCGTGCTCTAAATGCACAACAATATGAAGGACTTGGGCAAAGGGACCCCCCACGGCAACACTTGAATGAGGTAAGTTCTCAATCCGATATTCAATCTCAGATAGCTAATCTTACTTCTATTGTGTCTCAGATGGCCGAAGGAATGCAGATACAAGGACCGATTGTATGTGGTGTATGTTCTATCCAAGGACACCCTTCGGAAAAATGCCCTCAATTGATTGAGAATGGGGGATGGGAGAGTGCAAATGCCATTGGATTTCCGAGCCACAATCAACCAAGGAATGATCCATATTCCAACACATACAATCCGGGTTGGAGAGACCATCCAAACTTCAAGTGGAGGGAACCTCAACAACCTCAACAACAAGGAGGCTTTAGACAACAACCCCCGGGGTTCTACACCAAGCCATTCGGCCCCAATCCAAACCAAGCACAACCTGCCCAAAACAATCAAGGTACGTCGTTGGGAAATGAAACACTTCTTAAATTACTTACCAATTTGTCTCAGGGGCAAGAGGATCAAACCAAAGCCATGCAAAACCAAGACAAAAGGGTGGATCACTTGGAGAAACAAATTGGGCAGATTGCGGAATTTGTAGGACAATTCCGAGACAAAGGCAAGCTCCCTAGCTCAACCATTGTCAATCCAAGGGGAGGATTCGAATCTGCCAAGGCAATCATGTTGAGAAGTGGTAAGGAGGTCGAAACCACCCCAAGCACGTCCAAAACAAGTCAAGAAGAGGACGTGTTGCTGCAAGAAGAGGAGGAACAAGGAATAAAGGCCACGGCAAGGGTGAAAGAATCTTTGCCGCAGCCCCCTCTTGTGCCAAAACCGTCCAATATGCCTAAGGTAAGTCCAAATTCGACTTTTTCAAGTTCTATTCCACTAAACGTGCCCTTTCCTAGCAGGTTTAGGCAATCAAAGAAGGAGGAGAGTGAAAATGACATTTTGGAAACCTTTAGGAAAGTTCAAGTTAACATTCCGCTCCTTGATGCAATCAAGCAAGTCCCTAAGTATGCCAAGTTCTTAAAAGAGCTTTGCACAACGAGGAAGAGGATTTCAAACAAGGAGGTGGTCCAGGTAAGTGAAAATGTCTCTGCTGTGTTACAAAGAAAATTACCCCCTAAATGCAAAGATCCGGGTAGTTTTACAATTCCGTGCGTTATTGGTAATACTAAGTTTGAACAATGCATGTTAGACTTAGGGGCTTCGATTAATGTTATGCCATACTCTATTTATGCATCTATGAACTTAGGTGAGCTTAAAAATGATGGTGTGATAATTCAATTAGCCGATCGTTCTAATGCATATCCAAAGGGTGTTTTGGAAGATGTTTTGGTACAGGTTGATAACTTGATTTTTCCAGCGGATTTCTACGTGCTTGACATGGAGGATTCACCCCATTCCACCCCATTACCGATTCTATTAGGGAGGCCCTTCATGAAAACAGCCCGCACCAAGATAGATGTGTTTAAAGGAACTTTAACGATGGAATTTGATGGGGAAGTCATTGATTTCAATCTTTCTGAAAGTATTAAATTTCCTAAGGACGATCATTCTTGCTTTTCTATTGATATAATTGATGATTTGGCGCAGGAATTTCTCGATTCTTTGGAGAGGGATACACTTGAAACAACAATTGCACAAGGAATTGGGCAAAAATCTGGTTTTGCCGTGCCTAGAAGTGAAGATGAGGCCGAGATGGTTGCTGCACTTGAGTCATTGCCACAACACTTTGGTAAGCCTCCAAAACCGAGTCCAATTCCTGTTTCGACTAACAAGTTGTTACCTTCAGTGATTCAGGCACCCATTCTTGAGCTTAAACCATTGCCGGATCATTTGAAGTATGTCTATTTGGAAGACAATGAGACGTTGCCTGTCATAGTTTCCTTATCCCTCACAGCAATGGAGGAGGAGAAATTGATTCGGGTGTTGAAAGAGCACAAGACGGCCATAGGATGGACCTTGGCCGACATAAAGGGTATTAGTCCTACAACTTGCATGCATCGCATACTTTTAGAGGAGGGGGCTAAACCAACCAGAGAGGCTCAACGCCGGCTCAACCCTCCAATGATGGAAGTTGTGAAAAAGGAGATTATCAAGCTTCTAGATTGTGGGGTGATCTATCCTATCTCGGATAGCCGTTGGGTTTCACCGGTTCAAGTTGTGCCAAAGAAATCCGGAGTGACTGTGGTGAAGAATGAAGAAGATGAACTTGTGCCTACACGCATTCAAACCGGTTGGAGGGTGTGCATTGACTATAGAAAGCTAAATGCCGCAACAAGGAAAGATCACTTCCCTTTGCCATTCATTGATCAAATGCTTGAAAGGTTAGCCGGTCATTCTTTTTATTGCTTTCTTGATGGTTATTCGGGTTATAATCAAATTGTCATAACGCCGGATGATCAAGAAAAGACCACCTTTACTTGTCCATTTGGTACTTTTGCATATCGTCGTATGCCATTTGGTTTATGCAATGCACCGGCCACTTTCCAACGATGCATGGTAAGTATCTTCTCTGATTATGTTGAAAAGATAATTGAAGTATTTATGGACGATTTTAGTGTGTTTGGAGACTCATTTGATGCTTGTTTGCATAATCTCACTTTAATCTTGAAAAGATGCATGGAAACTAACCTTGTTTTGAATTGGGAAAAATGTCATTTTATGGTTAAACAAGGTATAGTTTTGGGTCATATCATCTCTGAAAAAGGAATTGAAGTTGATAAGTCTAAAATAGATCTTGTACGTCACTTACCCTCTCCTACGTCGGTTAGAGAGGTCCGTTCTTTTCTTGGCCATGCAGGATTCTATCGACGATTTATCAAGGACTTTTCCAAGATTGCACAACCCCTATGCCGCCTACTCCAAAAGGATGTGTCTTTTGAGTTCAACGAGGCGTGTGAGAAGGCATTCAAGCATCTAAAAGACTTACTCACCACGGCACCCATCATAACTCCCCCGGATTGGTCCATTCCCTTTGAATTGATGTGTGATGCATTGGATTATGCACTTGGGGCTGTTTTGGGTCAAAGGAAAAATAAACAGCCACATGTTATTTATTATGCTTCACGCACTTTAAATGATGCTCAATTGAATTATTCTACAACCGAAAAAGAACTTTTGGCGGTTGTATTTGCTTTAGATAAGTTTAGATCATATCTTCTTGGTACTAAAGTAATTGTTTTCACTGACCATGCAGCCTTGAAGTATCTTCTCACCAAAAAGGAGGCTAAGCCAAGACTCATTCGTTGGATGCTCCTACTTCAAGAGTTCGATCTTGAAATCCGAGACAAGAAAGGGTGTGAAAACGTGGTGGCTGACCACCTAAGTAGAATGGTGCGTGAGGAAGAGTCCACCCCCATTTTAGAAACGTTTCCGGATGAGCAACTTCTGTCCATTGAGGTAAGAACCCCTTGGTATGCCGATTTGGTCAATTTCTTGGTGTCTAAGCAAGTTCCTAGTACCCTAAACAAGTTCCAACGTGATAAACTTGTTCATGATGCACGTTTTTATGTTTGGGATGATCCATATTTATGGAAATTCTGCCCAGATCAGATTGTGCGTAGATGTGTGCCCGAATCTGAATTTAATTCCATTCTTACATTCTGCCATACTTATGCATGTGGGGGACATTTTGGCACCCAAAGGACAGCCCTAAAGGTGTTACAATCTGGATTTTATTGGCCTAATCTCTTTAAAGATGCTAAAATGTTTTGTGTAACATGCGATAAGTGTCAAAGAACAGGTAACATAGGGCCTAAGGACCAAATGCCGCAACAATCTCTCTCCTTTGTGGAAATTTTTGATGTTTGGGGTATTGATTTCATGGGCCCCTTCCCTCCATCTTTTGGTTTCACTTATATCTTGCTAGCTGTCGATTATGTTTCCAAATGGGTGGAAGCCAAAGCCACCCGTACTAACGATTCTAAGGTTGTTGCAGATTTTGTGAAATCTAATATTTTTGCTAGGTTTGGGATGCCACGAGTTTTAATTAGTGATGGGGGTTCTCACTTTCGTAACCGCACCATTGAAGCTTTGCTCAAGAAGTACAACATTACTCATAAGGTTTCCACACCTTATCACCCTCAAACCAATGGGCAAGCGGAGGTTTCAAATAGGGAGATCAAACAAGTCCTAGAGAAAACCGTGGGACCCTCAAGAAGAGATTGGAGTTTGCGCTTGGACGATGCATTGTGGGCCTATCGTACGGCTTACAAAACTCCCCTTGGCATGTCACCTTTTCGGCTTATATATGGTAAGCCATGTCATTTGCCCGTTGAGTTAGAGCACAAGGCACATTGGGCTGTGAAAACCTTCAATTTGGACATAGACGCTGCTGGAGTTCATAGGAAGCTCCAATTAGATGAACTTGAGGAGATTAGGAACGAGGCTTACGAGAATGCTCGCATCTACAAGGACAAGACGAAGGCTTATCATGATAAGATGCTTCGTACCAAAACGTTCTCCAAGGGGCAGAAAGTGTTGCTTTTTGATTCAAGACTTCGGTTATTCCCTGGTAAGTTACGTTCTAAATGGATTGGACCTCTTGTTGTTACTAATGTTTTTCCTCATGGTGCAGTCCAAGTCCAAAGCTTAAAAAGTGGCCACGAGTTCAAGGTGAACGGACATAGATTGAAGCCATACTATGAGAACTTTGTGGAGCATGTCGTGGAGGAGATCCCACTCCATGCCGTGGGCTCTAATGGAGCATGAACGTGTCTTCGTCCGGCTGCAAGACGTTAAAGAAAGCGCTACTTGGGAGGCAACCCATGCAATTCAACAAAGGAAGCTCAAGGAATCACTCCAATTCCAGATTTGCGTTCCTAAACCCTTCACTTTGTTGTTTATTTCGAATCTGCCTATTTAGTTGTTTTACTTGCTGTTTGTGTGTTTCTTTGTGTTTTGTGTGATTTTATGCTTGAAACATTGAGGACAATGTTTGATTTAAGTGTGGGGGGGTAACTAAGTGTTTTTGATGCAAATTCATGGGATTTTATCACCCTTTACTTATAGACTTGTTCCTTGCTGTTTTTAAGTGTTTTTAAGCAGTTTTGGTGTGTTTTAGTGTGTTTTGAAGTAAAAATCCGAAAATCACATAAAAATTTGAAAAATTTGTTTTAAAAACCCAAAAAGAGTTGTTTTCAAAGTGTTTTTGTGTGTTTGTTTTTGTTTTAGGGTACCTTCCAACACAATGATGAGGATTCGGTTTGTAATTACATGGCTGTTAAAGAGAGTGATTAACATGGATGAAAGTTTGATTTACTCTTTGTGTATGCTTGGTTGTGGTTATAACTTATGACTTCACATGCAATCATAAAAAATAAAAAATAAAAAATCAGTTTTTGTAACATGCTTGAAGGAAGGAACTCAAATTAACGCTACAACCTTGTGAGACTTGAGCCTAAACGTTTATTTGGAGAGTTAGAATCTGTGCATTTTTGTTTTCTAAGTCGTTGCATGATCTCATTATTCTTTGCTTGGTTACTACTTAGAGGCGTTTCATCATTTAGTTCCAAATGCTAGAACTCATGCCCATTTCATTCAAAGCATGTTATTGATTTGCATAACACAGATTCAAGATGAAGTTGTGTAGTGACCACCACCTTAGCCATATTGCCGTGTATCCCATGTCATTTTATGTTTAAGTTAACCCACATTATCCTCACCTAGCCTAGATTAGGACCATCCACACCCTTGTTCTTAAAGCTTAGTAAAGCATGATTCAAATTGAATTTCTTTCGATTTATGTTGGCAGAAAACAAGTGTGGGGGAAGTGTTCTTGTGTGAGAATTTGTGTGCCATAGGCACGGCATGAAAGAAAAGAAAAAGAAAAAAAAAAAAAAAAAAAAGGCGTGAAAAGTATGAAAAAGAGTTGAAAAGTTGTGAAAAAGAATTCCAAAGTATTGTTTGTTGAAGTAAGGGTCCAAAACAATGAATTCGGCCCTAAGGAGTTGTCTAAGTCTTCCCCTTGTGTTTTAAAGTTAATTTCTGCAATCTAAATGAATTCTAAGTCTTAAGTACACTACTTTGCTTACTATTACTTGAAGAACGCTTGTTCTCCTTATCTTTTCTTTGTTAACCGCTACCCCAAGGGCCCACGGCTTACAAGGGTATGTCATCCACGGCATGCTCCACAAAGGTGTCATAATAGGGCTCTATGAATGGGAGGGGATAGTGATCCTCCCTAATGGTGGTATTTTGGTTCCTATAGTCCATGTAGACGCTCCCACCACCTTGAAATCGATTTGGAACCTGCACCAAAGAAGGTAACAACCTATTAGTTGAAATGGGAATTGGAATTGGGATTGGAGACTTACTAGGATGTTGTGGCAAAGGCTCAAAATCGGCAGCCCTATCAACAATGTCACCATGGCTACTTTCGGCCATGTTGGGTGGTTGTAGGGCAATCACTCCAAGTTCTTCTCCAATGGTGGTTCTTGATACATCCTTCTTGATAAGTGTGGATCCTTTCGGCCCTATATCCTTATGCACATGTATGACAAAACAAGAATGACTATCATTAGGATTCTTAATAGAGTCATAAATGATAGGAGCATATTTAGGCGACTTAACTAGCTTATTCTTGTACATTTGTGCTATTATTTCTTAGTTAATGTCGGATTACAACTCAATTTCGTGTGTTTGTAGGTCCTATGGGTTAAAGTATCAAGAAAGTGCATTTTGGTGCATTTTGGAGCTATTTTGGACACTAGGTGGTGAGCTTGCATGTGGGCTAACATGGATGGACGAATTTGGACTTCAAGAAGGTGGAAATGTGATAAGAAGAGGAAGGAACTAAGCTTTGGACAAAGTGGATAAGGAAAGTGCAAGAAAAGAGGAAACCTTATCCAAAACATTATCTAAACATTATCCAACCTTATCCAACATTATCCAATTATCCAAAACATTATCCAAACCTTATCTCATCTTATCTTATCCAAACCTTATCATATCTTACTCCTAATTACATGGGGACCTAAATGGATCATTCTAGAACCTATTTCTAGAAGCATCCTAGTCTAGAAGGCCCAAATCTGCCACAAAACCTATTCTTTCTAGAAACCCTAGAAAAGTGGCGCCCAAACCTTTCTAGAAGGCTTTACCTTGCCTTGCAAGGCAAGCTACCCTCTCCCCTAAATCAGCCGCACCTTCCTAGGCCCAATCCCTTTGGGATTCTGAATTCCAAGGCCTAATCCTTGTGGATTTGGGTATACAAATCAGTTTATAGAACTATGTGGGCCAAAACCTTCTCCTAAGTGGATTTGAATCACCATGGCCGAATTCTAGGGCCCTAATCCACCAAACCTGCTAAGTAAACCCTAATCTAATAAACCCTAGGACTATATAAACATATTTTCAGCCACAAATTCGTACCACCCCCTTATGCTATTCAGAAACCCTTGTGCCGCACCTCCATTCTCCATTCTAAGCCTCCATAGACCTCCCTACACATCCATACATCTCTGCCGCACCCTTTCCCACCATAATCAACCATCCTCCATCCCTCCAAACTAGAAAACACCATCCAAATCCACCAATTCCATCACCCTAACTTTGTGCCGCAGCAAGGAGGAGGAAGAGGAGCCAATCTGTGCATCGAATCCATCTTGGAATTGCTGAGCATTTAGGTGTATTCTTTCTTATGATTTCCATGTTTAAATTCAATACTTTTTGTTGTGCAAGCATGAGGAACTAATCCCCCCTTTGGCTAGGGGGGAATTTCGAAACCATGGTTATATTTGCATGATGATTTGATTACTTTCAGTTGTGATTTCATGAATGATGAATTCAATTTACTTATCTATTTTAATTAAAAATTGCTTATGTATATGAATTGAGAGTGCACGCTTGATTTGCATGCATAAACATGATGCTAGGATATGAGGGAACTTCACCTAATCGTTGGGAACTCACATCCATGAGTAGTTAAGATTGTTGGTCGCAATTATGTTAAGTAAATTCTTGGTATATGTATCATGCGCTTTCATAGTTACGAATGCCTCGTCAACACCTATGATTTCCATAGAACCTAATGATCTTTGATTGTCTTTCTATCATGCGCTTTCATATAGAAAACTTTTAAGGAATAATTTGATTGCAATGCGCTAATTCCATTCAATTCAATGACCTAAGGGAAATCTGAGAGTTAATTTAAGCGTACCTAATTAACTTGGGGTGTTGAGGTTCATAAATTCATCGAATAAGCAACTGGAGATTATTTTGTATGCAAGTATGCCATGTGTGGAGAAAAACCTCCTAGCCATCTCACCATCCACTTAATTTCACCAATTTCGTCAGAATCTGCCTATTTTACATATTTGTTTTGTTTGTTTGATTTTCGTCAAAAACCAAATCCCCAAGTGTCTTAGAGTGTCTAATTAGTTAGAATATGTTTTAGATTGTGTTTTTGAGTGTTTTGATTCAAGTTGTTACCCAAATTCGTCCAAATTAGTGAAAGTGCTCAAAACTGCCCAGAAAGTGTTTTTAAGGCAGTTTTGAGTGTTTTGGGGCTGTTTTGAGTCTTTGGGTTTGTTTTAGTGTTTTTATTGTTTAGCTTTGCATTCTTTGAGTCTAGTTTAGTGTTTTAACCTTTGTTTTACGTTTTTGAGTCAGTTTCCAAGTGATTTAGCAATCCCTCCTAATCCCCGGTTTAGAACGATCCCTACTTATTTATATGCTACAATTGTCAAAAGAGGGTTAATTTGTGTGTTAAGTTAATTTTCGCATCAAATTTTGGCGCCGTTGCCGGGGATTAGCAACTTTGCTAATCCCTTGGTTCTTTTCTTTTTGGTTTAGTTGTTTTCGTTTTAGTTTCTAACTTAGTGTTGTTTTCTTTGTTTGTTACTTTTGATATTTGATTTAGTTCTCTTTCTTTGATTTTAGGTACTAGAGAAGTAAGATATGGATTTTGCTAGCATTCAAGCTCAATTGGCAAATCTTACTTCTCAATTGTCGCCGTATGCTGAAAGGACCACAATGCAGAGTGTCCCTACATTTGGTGCTCCTTATAGGCAAGAATATCAAGCAAATCTATGTCCACAAAGAAGTTGGGAGAATGTCAATACCTGGAATTATCAAGATCATAATCAATCAAGGAACAATTTGTTTTCCAACATGTACAATTCAGATTGGAGTGATCATTCAAACTCTATGTGGTGGGAGTCTCAAAAAGTTCAACAAGAGGGATATTGGCAGCCATATGAGGAGTTCTATTCAAGCCCTATGCAGCCACCACAACTTCATATGCAATATGCTCAATTAAATTCAAGTTCGTCAATAGATTATAATCAAATTCTTAATGAATTAAATTCTTTGGTGCAGGGGTCACAAAATCAAGCCAAGGAGGCTCAACAAGAAGCATATTGGCAACCATATGAGGAGTTCTATTCAACACCTATGCAGCCACCACAACCTCCCCCACAACAATTCCAATCAAGTTCAAGTATGTCCATGGATAATGATAAAAATTTTCAATTACTAACCTCTTTGACGCAGGACGAACAAAATCAAGACAAGAAGTTGGGTGAATTGGAGGAGCAAATTGGGCAGATTATGGAGTTCATGAAACAAATTCAAGAGCAACGTGAACTCTCCAACTTAACTATTGAAAACTCAAAGGAAGATTTTGAAATCCATAATGCTATCACTTTGGGAAGTGCTATGGAGGTTGGAGCTGACCTAAAAATGTCCAAACATAGCCTAGAAGTGGATGAGGAGCTGCTAATTGAGGAGGAGGAAGAAGACATGCACACGGCAAGGGTAGAACAACCCTTGCCGCAGCCCCCTATGTCCTCTAAATCACCCACCACAAGTAAGGACGTCCCAATTCCATGTGATTCTGATGTTATTCCACCCAATGTCCCTTTTCCTAGCAGGTTTTTGATTCCCAACCAAGAAGAGAGTAAAAAGGACATCGTGGAAGCCTTCCCAAAGGTGCAAAATGCTATTCCAATTCTTGGTGCAACACAGCAAGTTTTACATGGTGTTGAATTCTTCAAAGGACTTTGTACACCAAGACGAATGATTCAAGAGAAGGTAGTGGCTGGAGAAGATGTAGAAGGCATCAAAGAGGACATATTTGAAACCACAAAACCCAAAGAAGTTGAATTTGATGACATTGGACAAGTCATAACCATCACATGCAATCTGGCCAAGTCCAATATCCCTGAAACTTTCAAAGGAGTGGTGTTTGTCATTGAGTTCTTGTCGGACAAAACAAGTAAGTCATCTTCTTCAAATTCCATTACATTTTATACTAACTTGCTGATTTTGATGAATCAGGCACCTACACGAGAATTCAAACCAATGCCGGTTCACTTCAAGTATCACCTTCCATTCAAGGATCAATTCCATGCCGTGGGTACTACTAGTGAAGCTTAACACAGCGTATTCGTCCGGCTGGAAGATGTTAAAGCAAGCGCTTCTTGGGAGGCAACCCATGCATTCAACAAGGAGAAGATAGAACTTCCACTCCAAACCCAGATTTGCGTTTCTAAACCCTTTTCCTTGCTGTTTATTTTATCATGCTTAGTTGTTTATTATTTGTTTGCTTTTATGTGAGTCTTTGTGTGAAACATTGAGGACAATGTTTGATTTAAGTGTGGGGGGGGGGGGGGGGGGTAAACAAGTGTTTTTATGAAAAATTCGTGGGATTCTATCACCTATCACTTCTAATGTTGTTTCTCACTGTTTTTAAGTGTTTTTAGTGCATTTTAAGCTGTTTTGGTGTGTGTTGAAGTAAAAATCCGAAAATTTGAAAAAAATTTGAAAAAAGTGTTTTGAAAAAGCCAAAAAGAGTTGTTTTTGTGTGTTTGTTTGTGTCTTAGGGTACCTTCCAACACAATGATGAGGATTTGGTTTTTAATGCATGACTGTTAAAGAGAGTTACAACAATGATGGACGTGTGATTTGCTCTTTGGTTTATGCTTGGTTGTAGTTATAGTTTACGAATTCACATGTAATCACAAAGGATAAAATCAGTTTTTGTAACATGCTTGAAGGAAGGAACTCAAACAAACGCTACATCCCTGAGAGATTTGAGCCTAAACGTTTATTTGGAGAGTTATTAATCTGTGCATTCTTGTTTCTAAAGTCGTTGCATGATCTCATTATTCTTTGCTTGGTTGCTACTTAGAATGCGTTTCATCACTATAGTTCCAAATACTAGAACTCATACCCGTTTTATTCAAAGCATGAAATTGATTAGCATAACAAATAACAAGATGAAGTTGTGTAGTAGTCACCACCATAGCCAAATAGCCGAATCCACCATTGTCATTTGTATTGTAGGATTAAACCCCCTTGAGCCTTATATAGCCTATTTTCTTGTTAACCACATCATCCTTACCTAGCCTAGAATAGGACTTCCCATACCTTTGTTCTTAAAGTATAGTGGAGCATAATGTAGAAGGAAGTCCTTTTGAGTGACATTTGTGCAGAAAACGAGTGTGGGGGAAGGGATTTTGTGAGTGTGTGTGTGCCAAAGTCTTAAAAGGGGCACGAGAAAAGAAAGAAAAAAAAACGAAAAGAAAAAAAAAAAAATTGTGAAAAAGAAGAAAAAAAAGAAGAAGAAAAGAAAGAAAAAGAGTGAAAATAAGTGAGAATGAACTCACAAGTGTTGATTGTTGAAGAAAGGGTCCAAAAAGTTTGAATATGGCCCTAAGTTTTGTGTGATTCCCCCTTGGGTGATCAAAGTTGACTTCCGCGTTATAAAGGGAATTCTAAGTGCCTAATCCAATACTTTGCTCATTATTGCTTTAAGAATGTTTGTTATCCTTTACCTTTCGTTGTTAGCCAATACCCTAGCCTCGTTACAACCCTTTGACTTCTATCTTGATTGTTATGTGTTTCAATATGTGGAGTTTAAAGTGGGTTTGGAGCATATGGTATCCCTGGTTCTCGTATCTAGGTAGTAGCATTCCATTCATGAGATCATATACATACATGTTAATAATTCCAGAAAATGCTTTTCTTGTTCTAACATATGTGAGTGTTCGTCTACATGTTTACATCAATCTTCTCACATATACCTAGTGTAGGGAGTGTAGTTAGAAAATCTGTGTGAAAATTGAGAGTACATCTAGTAAGGAATTGAGGGAATTCTCTAAGGCATGTTACTACATTCAAAATGTTGTTTTAATTGATTAAATGCGAGCTAGTGAATTGTGACTATGATTAAGTATGCTCGAGGGTAAGGATTGCTTAAATCTATGTGAGTGGTGATCTTTAACATGTTATGTTTCATTGGAAATCCCTGAGGCAACGTTGGAAGGTTTAGAGTTATGTTTTGTTTCTTTTGTTTATTTGTTTTGCTCGAGGACTAGCAAAAGATAAGTGTGGGGGAATTTGATAGGAGCATATTTAGGCGACTTAACTAGCTTATTCTTGTACATTTGTGCTATTATTTCTTAGTTAATGTCGGATTACAACTCAATTTCGTGTGTTTGTAGGTCCTATGGGTTAAAGTATCAAGAAAGTGCATTTTGGTGCATTTTGGAGCTATTTTGGACACTAGGTGGTGAGCTTGCATGTGGGCTAACATGGATGGACGAATTTGGACTTCAAGAAGGTGGAAATGTGATAAGAAGAGGAAGGAACTAAGCTTTGGACAAAGTGGATAAGGAAAGTGCAAGAAAAGAGGAAACCTTATCCAAAACATTATCTAAACATTATCCAACCTTATCCAACATTATCCAATTATCCAAAACATTATCCAAACCTTATCTCATCTTATCTTATCCAAACCTTATCATATCTTACTCCTAATTACATGGGGACCTAAATGGATCATTCTAGAACCTATTTCTAGAAGCATCCTAGTCTAGAAGGCCCAAATCTGCTACAAAACCTATTCTTTCTAGAAACCCTAGAAAAGTGGCGCCCAAACCTTTCTAGAAGGCTTTACCTTGCCTTGCAAGGCAAGCTACCCTCTCCCCTAAATCAGCCGCACCTTCCTAGGCCCAATCCCTTTGGGATTCTGAATTCCAAGGCCTAATCCTTGTGGATTTGGGTATACAAATCAGTTTATAGAACTATGTGGGCCAAAACCTTCTCCTAAGTGGATTTGAATCACCATGGCCGAATTCTAGGGCCCTAATCCACCAAACCTGCTAAGTAAACCCTAATCTAATAAACCCTAGGACTATATAAACATATTTTCAGCCACAAATTCGTACCACCCCCTTATGCTATTCAGAAACCCTTGTGCCGCACCTCCATTCTCCATTCTAAGCCTCCATAGACCTCCCTACACATCCATACATCTCTGCCGCACCCTTTCCCACCATAATCAACCATCCTCCATCCCTCCAAACTAGAAAACACCATCCAAATCCACCAATTCCATCACCCTAACTTTGTGCCGCAGCAAGGAGGAGGAAGAGGAGCCAATCTGTGCATCGAATCCATCTTGGAATTGCTGAGCATTTAGGTGTATTCTTTCTTATGATTTCCATGTTTAAATTCAATACTTTTTGTTGTGCAAGCATGAGGAACTAATCCCCCCTTTGGCTAGGGGGGAATTTCGAAACCATGGTTATATTTGCATGATGATTTGATTACTTTCAGTTGTGATTTCATGAATGATGAATTCAATTTACTTATCTATTTTAATTAAAAATTGCTTATGTATATGAATTGAGAGTGCACGCTTGATTTGCATGCATAAACATGATGCTAGGATATGAGGGAACTTCACCTAATCGTTGGGAACTCACATCCATGAGTAGTTAAGATTGTTGGTCGCAATTATGTTAAGTAAATTCTTGGTATATGTATCATGCGCTTTCATAGTTACGAATGCCTCGTCAACACCTATGATTTCCATAGAACCTAATGATCTTTGATTGTCTTTCTATCATGCGCTTTCATATAGAAAACTTTTAAGGAATAATTTGATTGCAATGCGCTAATTCCATTCAATTCAATGACCTAAGGGAAATCTGAGAGTTAATTTAAGCGTACCTAATTAACTTGGGGTGTTGAGGTTCATAAATTCATCGAATAAGCAACTGGAGATTATTTTGTATGCAAGTATGCCATGTGTGGAGAAAAACCTCCTAGCCATCTCACCATCCACTTAATTTCACCAATTTCGTCAGAATCTGCCTATTTTACATATTTGTTTTGTTTGTTTGATTTTCGTCAAAAACCAAATCCCCAAGTGTCTTAGAGTGTCTAATTAGTTAGAATATGTTTTAGATTGTGTTTTTGAGTGTTTTGATTCAAGTTGTTACCCAAATTCGTCCAAATTAGTGAAAGTGCTCAAAACTGCCCAGAAAGTGTTTTTAAGGCAGTTTTGAGTGTTTTGGGGCTGTTTTGAGTCTTTGGGTTTGTTTTAGTGTTTTTATTGTTTAGCTTTGCATTCTTTGAGTCTAGTTTAGTGTTTTAACCTTTGTTTTACGTTTTTGAGTCAGTTTCCAAGTGATTTAGCAATCCCTCCTAATCCCCGGTTTAGAACGATCCCTACTTATTTATATGCTACAATTGTCAAAAGAGGGTTAATTTGTGTGTTAAGTTAATTTTCGCATCAATAAACATTGAATTTAATTATATCACCACCAAACTCCATTGTTAGTGCTCCTTTGGCCACATCAATCTTTGTTTGGGCTGTTTTCATGAATGGTCTTCCAAGTAGGAGTGGCAAGGGTGGAGAATGAACCGAATCATCCATTTCAAGCACATAAAAATCCGCTGGGAATATCAAGTTATTCACCTGCACTAAAACATCTTCCAAAACTCCCTTTGGATAGGCATTAGATCTATCGGCCAATTGAATAATCACACCATCATTTTTCAATTCACCAAGGTTCATTGAAGCATAAATAGAGTAGGGCATGACGTTAATTGAAGCCCCTAAGTCTAACATAGCATTTTCAAACTTAGTTTGACCAATAATACAAGGAATTGTAAAGCTACCTGGATCCTTGCATTTTGGTGGTAACTTCCTTTGTAAAACAGCGGAAACGTTTTCACTTACCCGTACTACCTCTTTATGTGACGCCCTCTTCCTCGTAGTGCACAATTCCTTCAAGAACTTAGCGTATTTTGGCACTTGCTTTATTGCATCCAAAAGGGGGATATTGACTTGAACTTTCCGAAACGTCTCCAAAATGTCCTTTTCCGCTTCTTCTTTCTTTGTTTGCTTAAACCTACTAGGAAAAGGAACATTCGCAGGAAAATCATTAGTAGGAACCGAACTTGACACGTTTTTACCTTTATTGGATGAATTGGGCGACTTGGGATCACTTGGAACTTGCGGCACATTTGGTTCCACCTTGGCCGTGAGTGGCCTTTGCTCCTCCTCTTCAATTCTCAACTCGTCCTCCTCGTTGGAACATGATTTGGATGGTTTGAGGTCAGATCCGACTTGCTTTCCACTTCGCAAATGTATAGCTTTTGCAGATTCGAATCCACCTCTCGGATTGATCACCGTTGAGCTAGGCAACCTTCCTTGCTCACGAAATTGCCCCATGAATTCGGCAATCTGTCCCACTTGCTTTTCTAAGTTGTCCACCCTCTTGTCTTGGATTTGCCTCTCTTTGTTTTGAGTTTGGACTTCCTGCGTCAAAGTAGTAAGTAATTGAAAAATCTTATCATTATCACTTGAATTACCTACATTGCTTTGGGCAGGTTGTGCTTGGGCTTGTGGTGGTGCCAACGGCTTTTGATAGAAACCCGGGGGTTGTTGCCTAAATCCGCTTTGTTGTTGACCTTGTTGGGGGTCTCGCCATTTGAAATTCGGATGATCACGCCAACCGGGATTGTAAGTATTAGAGAACGGATCACCACGTGATTGGTATTGGTTGCCATATCCCACGGCATTGAGTGTCTCCCACCCTCCATTCTCGATCAATTGTGGGCACTTATCCGTGGGATGTCCTTGCATGGAGCATACGCCACAAGAAGCTACGGTTTTGACTTTTGGACCTTCCACCACCTGAGAAAGCAACGTAGTAAGGTTAGCCATTTGATTTTGAAGTTCGGTTATGGCACTTACCTCATTGACTTGGTGTTGCCGTGGGGTACTCCTCTGTCCAACGCCTTCGTATTGTTGAGCGTTCAATGCTCGATTAGCAATCAAGGTCTTTGCAGCCGTGGGGGTCTTGTCCACCAAGGCTCCTCCCGCTGAGGCATCTAGCATTTGACGTTCAATAGGTAGAAGTCCCTCGTAAAAGTATTGTAGAAGTAGTTCCTCCTTCATTTGATGCTGTGGACATGAAGCAACAAGAGATTTAAAACGTTCATAATAAGTAGGAAAGGATTCACCTTCATCTTGTTGAATTCCACTTATCCTTTTTCGTAGGAGGATGACTCGAGAAGTTGGGAAAAACTTCTCCAAGTAAGCTCGTTTCATGCTCTCCCATGATGTGACAGTTCCGGGAGCCAATTCGTACAACCAATCTTTCGCTTTCTCTTGGAGAGAAAAGGGAAAGGCCTTCATCTTCAAGATGCTCTCATCCACGTTCACCGGAGTCATGCTTGAGCAAACGACTTCAAACTCCTTCAAGTGCTTGTTCGGATCTTCCATGGATAGCCCATGGTACTTTGGAATGTGATGTAACAGGCTTGACTTCAATTCGAACTCGGCAGTCTTGTCTTGAGCCGCCCTTGGGTATTGGATGCACAAGGGTGCGGCATTGGCCAATCCCGAAGCGGAAAGCTCCTTGATTGTTCGGTTGTCCGCTGCCATGTCTTCCACTTCTTCTTCAAATTCAGAAACGGACTCAGAACTTGCACTTGATTCACTAGGTTCCGGGTTCTTCCTCTTACGTCTTAACTCACGCTCAAAATCGTCGTCAAAGTCTAAAATATGTTCGTGAACCGGATTAGAACTCCGAGTCATAAACAAGTACCTAAAACAAGAAACAAAATAACATAAGAATCTGATCTAATAAGAAAAACGAAAATAACAATCCAAGGGATTAGCAAAGTTGCTAATCCCCGGCAACGGCGCCAAAATTTGATGCGAGATTTATACGCACACAAATTAAACCCTCTTTTTATCAATTGTAGTGAAGAATGTAAGTAGGGATCGTTCTGGACCGGGGATTAGGAGGGATTGTTAATCACTTGGAAACTGACTCAAATACGTAAAAACAAGTTTAAAACACTATACTAGACTCAAAGAATGCAAAACTAAACTTTAAAACACCAAAACAAACCAAAAGACTCAAAACAGCACCAAAACACTCAAAACTGCCTTAAAAACACAATCTGGGCAGTTTTGAACACTAGACACAACTTTGGACGAAAATTGGTTTTACTTTGACCTAAGACACTTAAAAACACAAACTAAAGTGATTTCTAACTACTATGACTCAACAAAGTAAAGGGGGATTGGTTTTGGACGAATTTAAAAACAAAACAAACTTTTTAAATTAGAACAGATTGTAAAAACGAATTTGATGGAATTGAATGGATGGGAAGCTAGCTAGGGGTTCATCTCCACACATGTTATACTTGCATATAAAACGATTTCCAATTGCTTTTCAATTACCCATGAATTCTCAACGCCCCAAGTTAATTAGGTTCGCTTAAATTAACCTTCAGATTTTCCTAACGTTATTGAATTGGATGATTGCATACGACAACCCAAAACATTCCCCACAAGTCCCCTACATGATTGCATAATAGAGATACAAGCAAGAATCATTAAGTTCTATGAAAACCATAAGCATTGACGAAGCACTTGTTACTATGATTGCATGAAACTTATGCCAAGAATTTACTTAACACGATTGAGATCATCAACCTTTACTACTTGTGAATATAATTCCATAACGATTAGGTGAAATTTCCTTATATCCTAGCATCCAATTTATGCATGATAATTAAGCGTGCACTCTCAACCAACACACACAAATCAATGTAATTCACATAGATAAGTAAATTGAATTCACAACTTATGAAACGCAATTAGAAGTAATCAAATCATATAGCAAGTATGTTCATGGTTTCGAATCCCCCCCTAGCCAAGGGGGGGTTTAGTTCCTCATACGCACAAAACAAAGAGAATTGAAATTAAACATTGAATTTAAAGGAAAAGAAACACCTAGAAATTCCAGCGACACGAACTTGAATTGCATGAACTTCCGAGCTTCCTTCTCCTCCTCCTTGGTGCGGCAAAGGTCTAGGGACAGGTTTAGGGCCTTAGGTGTATGGATGCATGGTTATGGAGGGGTGTAGTAGTGTTTAGGGGAAGGGGATGGTGCGGCAAAGCTTAAAACTAAGGAGAAAGGTGTTTGGTGGCTGTGGCAAGGGTGTGGATAGGGTTGGACGAATTTTTGGAATGAATGAATGTGTATGAGAGGTGGTGATCTGATCTAGGGGTTAATATGAGTATATATAGGCACTTAAAACCCTAGGGTAATCAGATATGGACTTGAATAACCCAAATCCACAAGGAAATAGGCCATCTAGAAGGTAGGAAACCCCAAAGGAAAAGGAATAGAGGCGCCAGATTTTTAGGGTTCTAGAAACAAAGTGTTTTGTGGCAGAAATTGGCACTTCTAGAAGGATTTGGGGCGCCACTTTTGTAGGAGATAAGATAAGGTTCCTAGAATCATGTTTTAAGGGCCAAATTTGTAGGGAAAAAGAGATAAGGGTGCAGCACCTTTGTAGGGATAATGTTAGGGCTTCTAGAAAGCCTAAAAACTAAGGGGATTTGGATAAAACCCACGGCAAAGATAGGATAGGGCATCTAAGGCTTCTAGAAACCCTCCAAGATAAGGTAAAGTGCATGGCATCCCTATAGGATTAGGATAAGGTGTCCTAAAGTGTTTAGGACTCCTCTTTGTGGCTGAAAACCTTGTGCATTAGGATTAGGAAAGCTAATCCTTCTTCATCTTGGAATTCTTCTCCTTCTTGGACTTGGAAAGCTTCTTTGTTGCTTCACTTGAGACCATTTGGATTTTGACTTTCCTTCATCAAGTAGGAAACCTTAGTTGAGTAGGAATCTTCATTCTTTTAGGAATCCTATTTCAACTAGGAAACCCATCTTAACTAGGAATCCTAATTCAACTAGGAAACCATCTTCCATTTAGGGACTTTCCTACTTCAACTAGGAAACCTTGCTCAAGTAGGAATCATCATCTTCAAGTCTTCAATTTCGTCCATCCTCTTGGCTCCAAGCATATGATGTCCATTCCAAGCTCTAATTTGCTCCAAAAGGCTCCAAAATGCATCCTTTTGCATACTTTGCTCTTAAAACCTGAAAACACATAGAACTAGCTTAAAAGACTACTTTACTAAGGAAAAACACTATAAATGCACAAAAACAAGCTAAACTAAGGTGCGCAAATATGCTCCTATCAAATTCCCCCACACTTAGCTTTTGCTAGTCCTCGAGCAAAACAAAATGAAACAAAGTAAATAAACGAAGTAAAACGAGTAAAACACAACCTGCACCTTCCAACAATCACCTCAGGGATTTCCAATGCACATGACATGTTAAAAATCATCATTCCCACAGATTTTAGCCATCTTTACGCTTAAGCATTTACTTAATCATAGTCACTACTCATTAGTTCACAAATAACCAATTAAAACATGATTTTGAATGTAGTAACATGCCTTAGAGAATTTCCTCAATTCCTTACTAGATATGCACTCAATTTTCACACAGATTTTCTGACTACACACCCTATACTAGTTATATGTGAGAAGATAGATGTAAATATGAAAACGAATGCTCACATATATGTATGACAAAGAAAGCACTTTTCGGAGTTAATAACATGTTTAGATATGATCTCATGAATGGAACGCTACTACCTAAATGCGAGAACCAGTGACACCATATGCTCGTACCAATTTTAAACTCCACAAATTGAAACACATAACACTCAAGATTAAAGTCAAGGGTTGTAACGGGGCTAGGGGTATTGGCTAACAAAGAAAGGTAAAGGATAAAACAAACGTTCTTAAAACAATAGTAAGCAAAGCAATGAACTTGATACTTAGAATTCACTTTAGAGTGCAGAAAATAACTTTAAACACAAAGGGGAATACACGTGCATATTTAGGGTCAAATGCAACGTTTTGGACCCTTCTTTCAATAACCAACAACTTAGAGCTCATTTTATGCTCTTTCAACTCCTTTTCATACTTTTCACAACTTGTTTCTTTTTTTCTTCTTATTTTCCACGAATTTTTTTTTTTTTTTTTTCTTTCTCTCTCTTTTTTTTTTTTTTTTTTTTTTTTTTTTTTTTTTTTTTTTTTTTTTTTTTTTTTTCTTTTTCTTTGCCGTGCCTCATTCAAGACTTTGGCACACCCATATATCAAGAATCCTTCCCCCACACTTGTTTTCTACAATGCAATGATCAAAAGGAATTCATCTTTGAGTTATGCTTTTACTATGCTTCAAGAACAAAGGTATGGGTGGTCCTACTCTAGGCTAGGTGAGGATAATGTGGGTTAACAAACAAAGTAGGCTACACAAGGCTCAACGGGGTTAAATCCTACAAACAAATGAAATAGGGAAATATGGCAATTTGGCTATGGTGGTCACTACTAACTTCATCTTGAATATGTGTTATGCAATTCAATAACATGTTTTGAATGAAATTGGCATGAGTTCTAGTATTTGGAACTAAATGATGAAACGCCTTCTAAGTAGTAACCAAGCAAAGAATAATGAGATCATGCAACGACTTTAGAAAACAAGAATGCACAGATTTTAACTCTCCAAATAAACGTTTAGGCTCAAGTCTCACAAGGTTGTAGCATTAGTTTGAGTTCCTTCCTTCAAGCATGTTACAAAAACTAATTATTTTTTTTTTTTTCTTTTTGATTACATGTGAAGTCATAAGTTATAACCACAACCAAGCATAAACAAAGAGTAAATCAAACTTGCATCCATGTTAATCATTCTCTTTAACAGTCATGCAATTACAAACCGAATCCTCATCATTGTGTTGGAAGGTACCCTAAGACACAAACAAACACACAAAAACAATTTAAAAACAACTCTTTTTGGGTTTTCAAAACAATTTTTTTCAATTTTTTCTGGGATTTTCGGATTTTTAGAACAACAAACTCTAAAACACTCTAAAACGGCTTAAAAACAGCAAGAAACAACATTTGAAATTATGGGTGACAAAACCCTACGAATTTGCATCAAAACATTTTGGTTACCCCCCCCACACTTAAATCAAACATTGTCCTCAATGTTTCAAGCATAGACTCACACAAATAACAACAAACAAACAAAACAACATCTAACAACCTAACATGGCAGAAACGAAATAGCAACAAAGAGAAGAGTTTAGGAACGCAAATCTGGAATTGGAGTGCTTTCTCGGTCTTCCTTTGTTGAATGCATGGGTTGCCTCCCAAGTAGCGCTTGCTTTAACGTCGTACAGCCGGACGAAGACCTCATTCACTCCTTACTAGGGCCCACGGCTTCCAAGGGTATGTCATCCACGGCATGCTCCACAAAGGTGTCATAATAGGGCTCTATGAATGGGAGGGGATAGTGATCCTCCCTAATGGTGGTATTTTGGTTCCTATAGTCCATGTAGACGCTCCCACCACCTTGAAATCGATTTGGAACCTGCACCAAAGAAGGTAACAACCTATTAGTTGAAATGGGAATTGGAATTGGGATTGGAGACTTACTAGGATGTTGTGGCAAAGGCTCAAAATCGGCAGCCCTATCAACAATGTCACCATGGCTACTTTCGGCCATGTTGGGTGGTTGTAGGGCAATCACTCCAAGTTCTTCTCCAATGGTGGTTCTTGATACATCCTTCTTGATAAGTGTGGATCCTTTCGGCCCTATATCCTTATGCACATGTATGACAAAACAAGAATGACTATCATTAGGATTCTTAATAGAGTCATAAACATTGAATTTAATTATATCACCACCAAACTCCATTGTTAGTGCTCCTTTGGCCACATCAATCTTTGTTTGGGCTGTTTTCATGAATGGTCTTCCAAGTAGGAGTGGCAAGGGTGGAGAATGAACCGAATCATCCATTTCAAGCACATAAAAATCCGCTGGGAATATCAAGTTATTCACCTGCACTAAAACATCTTCCAAAACTCCCTTTGGATAGGCATTAGATCTATCGGCCAATTGAATAATCACACCATCATTTTTCAATTCACCAAGGTTCATTGAAGCATAAATAGAGTAGGGCATGACGTTAATTGAAGCCCCTAAGTCTAACATAGCATTTTCAAACTTAGTTTGACCAATAATACAAGGAATTGTAAAGCTACCTGGATCCTTGCATTTTGGTGGTAACTTCCTTTGTAAAACAGCGGAAACGTTTTCACTTACCCGTACTACCTCTTTATGTGACGCCCTCTTCCTCGTAGTGCACAATTCCTTCAAGAACTTAGCGTATTTTGGCACTTGCTTTATTGCATCCAAAAGGGGGATATTGACTTGAACTTTCCGAAACGTCTCCAAAATGTCCTTTTCCGCTTCTTCTTTCTTTGTTTGCTTAAACCTACTAGGAAAAGGAACATTCGCAGGAAAATCATTAGTAGGAACCGAACTTGACACGTTTTTACCTTTATTGGATGAATTGGGCGACTTGGGATCACTTGGAACTTGCGGCACATTTGGTTCCACCTTGGCCGTGAGTGGCCTTTGCTCCTCCTCTTCAATTCTCAACTCGTCCTCCTCGTTGGAACATGATTTGGATGGTTTGAGGTCAGATCCGACTTGCTTTCCACTTCGCAAATGTATAGCTTTTGCAGATTCGAATCCACCTCTCGGATTGATCACCGTTGAGCTAGGCAACCTTCCTTGCTCACGAAATTGCCCCATGAATTCGGCAATCTGTCCCACTTGCTTTTCTAAGTTGTCCACCCTCTTGTCTTGGATTTGCCTCTCTTTGTTTTGAGTTTGGACTTCCTGCGTCAAAGTAGTAAGTAATTGAAAAATCTTATCATTATCACTTGAATTACCTACATTGCTTTGGGCAGGTTGTGCTTGGGCTTGTGGTGGTGCCAACGGCTTTTGATAGAAACCCGGGGGTTGTTGCCTAAATCCGCTTTGTTGTTGACCTTGTTGGGGGTCTCGCCATTTGAAATTCGGATGATCACGCCAACCGGGATTGTAAGTATTAGAGAACGGATCACCACGTGATTGGTATTGGTTGCCATATCCCACGGCATTGAGTGTCTCCCACCCTCCATTCTCGATCAATTGTGGGCACTTATCCGTGGGATGTCCTTGCATGGAGCATACGCCACAAGAAGCTACGGTTTTGACTTTTGGACCTTCCACCACCTGAGAAAGCAACGTAGTAAGGTTAGCCATTTGATTTTGAAGTTCGGTTATGGCACTTACCTCATTGACTTGGTGTTGCCGTGGGGTACTCCTCTGTCCAACGCCTTCGTATTGTTGAGCGTTCAATGCTCGATTAGCAATCAAGGTCTTTGCAGCCGTGGGGGTCTTGTCCACCAAGGCTCCTCCCGCTGAGGCATCTAGCATTTGACGTTCAATAGGTAGAAGTCCCTCGTAAAAGTATTGTAGAAGTAGTTCCTCCTTCATTTGATGCTGTGGACATGAAGCAACAAGAGATTTAAAACGTTCATAATAAGTAGGAAAGGATTCACCTTCATCTTGTTGAATTCCACTTATCCTTTTTCGTAGGAGGATGACTCGAGAAGTTGGGAAAAACTTCTCCAAGTAAGCTCGTTTCATGCTCTCCCATGATGTGACAGTTCCGGGAGCCAATTCGTACAACCAATCTTTCGCTTTCTCTTGGAGAGAAAAGGGAAAGGCCTTCATCTTCAAGATGCTCTCATCCACGTTCACCGGAGTCATGCTTGAGCAAACGACTTCAAACTCCTTCAAGTGCTTGTTCGGATCTTCCATGGATAGCCCATGGTACTTTGGAATGTGATGTAACAGGCTTGACTTCAATTCGAACTCGGCAGTCTTGTCTTGAGCCGCCCTTGGGTATTGGATGCACAAGGGTGCGGCATTGGCCAATCCCGAAGCGGAAAGCTCCTTGATTGTTCGGTTGTCCGCTGCCATGTCTTCCACTTCTTCTTCAAATTCAGAAACGGACTCAGAACTTGCACTTGATTCACTAGGTTCCGGGTTCTTCCTCTTACGTCTTAACTCACGCTCAAAATCGTCGTCAAAGTCTAAAATATGTTCGTGAACCGGATTAGAACTCCGAGTCATAAACAAGTACCTAAAACAAGAAACAAAATAACATAAGAATCTGATCTAATAAGAAAAACGAAAATAACAATCCAAGGGATTAGCAAAGTTGCTAATCCCCGGCAACGGCGCCAAAATTTGATGCGAGATTTATACGCACACAAATTAAACCCTCTTTTTATCAATTGTAGTGAAGAATGTAAGTAGGGATCGTTCTGGACCGGGGATTAGGAGGGATTGTTAATCACTTGGAAACTGACTCAAATACGTAAAAACAAGTTTAAAACACTATACTAGACTCAAAGAATGCAAAACTAAACTTTAAAACACCAAAACAAACCAAAAGACTCAAAACAGCACCAAAACACTCAAAACTGCCTTAAAAACACAATCTGGGCAGTTTTGAACACTAGACACAACTTTGGACGAAAATTGGTTTTACTTTGACCTAAGACACTTAAAAACACAAACTAAAGTGATTTCTAACTACTATGACTCAACAAAGTAAAGGGGGATTGGTTTTGGACGAATTTAAAAACAAAACAAACTTTTTAAATTAGAACAGATTGTAAAAACGAATTTGATGGAATTGAATGGATGGGAAGCTAGCTAGGGGTTCATCTCCACACATGTTATACTTGCATATAAAACGATTTCCAATTGCTTTTCAATTACCCATGAATTCTCAACGCCCCAAGTTAATTAGGTTCGCTTAAATTAACCTTCAGATTTTCCTAACGTTATTGAATTGGATGATTGCATACGACAACCCAAAACATTCCCCACAAGTCCCCTACATGATTGCATAATAGAGATACAAGCAAGAATCATTAAGTTCTATGAAAACCATAAGCATTGACGAAGCACTTGTTACTATGATTGCATGAAACTTATGCCAAGAATTTACTTAACACGATTGAGATCATCAACCTTTACTACTTGTGAATATAATTCCATAACGATTAGGTGAAATTTCCTTATATCCTAGCATCCAATTTATGCATGATAATTAAGCGTGCACTCTCAACCAACACACACAAATCAATGTAATTCACATAGATAAGTAAATTGAATTCACAACTTATGAAACGCAATTAGAAGTAATCAAATCATATAGCAAGTATGTTCATGGTTTCGAATCCCCCCCTAGCCAAGGGGGGGTTTAGTTCCTCATACGCACAAAACAAAGAGAATTGAAATTAAACATTGAATTTAAAGGAAAAGAAACACCTAGAAATTCCAGCGACACGAACTTGAATTGCATGAACTTCCGAGCTTCCTTCTCCTCCTCCTTGGTGCGGCAAAGGTCTAGGGACAGGTTTAGGGCCTTAGGTGTATGGATGCATGGTTATGGAGGGGTGTAGTAGTGTTTAGGGGAAGGGGATGGTGCGGCAAAGCTTAAAACTAAGGAGAAAGGTGTTTGGTGGCTGTGGCAAGGGTGTGGATAGGGTTGGACGAATTTTTGGAATGAATGAATGTGTATGAGAGGTGGTGATCTGATCTAGGGGTTAATATGAGTATATATAGGCACTTAAAACCCTAGGGTAATCAGATATGGACTTGAATAACCCAAATCCACAAGGAAATAGGCCATCTAGAAGGTAGGAAACCCCAAAGGAAAAGGAATAGAGGCGCCAGATTTTTAGGGTTCTAGAAACAAAGTGTTTTGTGGCAGAAATTGGCACTTCTAGAAGGATTTGGGGCGCCACTTTTGTAGGAGATAAGATAAGGTTCCTAGAATCATGTTTTAAGGGCCAAATTTGTAGGGAAAAAGAGATAAGGGTGCAGCACCTTTGTAGGGATAATGTTAGGGCTTCTAGAAAGCCTAAAAACTAAGGGGATTTGGATAAAACCCACGGCAAAGATAGGATAGGGCATCTAAGGCTTCTAGAAACCCTCCAAGATAAGGTAAAGTGCATGGCATCCCTATAGGATTAGGATAAGGTGTCCTAAAGTGTTTAGGACTCCTCTTTGTGGCTGAAAACCTTGTGCATTAGGATTAGGAAAGCTAATCCTTCTTCATCTTGGAATTCTTCTCCTTCTTGGACTTGGAAAGCTTCTTTGTTGCTTCACTTGAGACCATTTGGATTTTGACTTTCCTTCATCAAGTAGGAAACCTTAGTTGAGTAGGAATCTTCATTCTTTTAGGAATCCTATTTCAACTAGGAAACCCATCTTAACTAGGAATCCTAATTCAACTAGGAAACCATCTTCCATTTAGGGACTTTCCTACTTCAACTAGGAAACCTTGCTCAAGTAGGAATCATCATCTTCAAGTCTTCAATTTCGTCCATCCTCTTGGCTCCAAGCATATGATGTCCATTCCAAGCTCTAATTTGCTCCAAAAGGCTCCAAAATGCATCCTTTTGCATACTTTGCTCTTAAAACCTGAAAACACATAGAACTAGCTTAAAAGACTACTTTACTAAGGAAAAACACTATAAATGCACAAAAACAAGCTAAACTAAGGTGCGCAAATATGCTCCTATCAGTTATGTGTTTCAATTTGTGGAGTTTGATTTTGGTATGAGCATATGGTCATTAGTTCTCGCATCTAAGTAGTAGCATTCCATTCATGAGATCATTTCTAAACATGCTTATTAACTCCATAAATTGCGTTCTTTGTTATACGTATATGTGAGCATTCGTTTTCATATTTACATCAATCTTCTCACATATAACTAGTATAGGGTGTGTAGTTAGAAAATCTGAGTGAAAATTGAGTGCATATCTTGTAAGGATTGAGCAAATTCTCTAAGGCATGTTACTACATTCAAAACATTCTTTTAATCGATTAATTGTGAACTAGTAAGTGGTGACTATGATTAAGTATGTTTTCAATTGTAAAGATGACTCAAATCTGTGGGGATGATGATTTTTAACTTGTCATGTACCATTGGAAATCCCTGAGGTGAACGTTGGAAGGTTTAGGTTATGTTTTGTTTCTTTGTTTTGCTCGAGGACTAGCAAAAGCTAAGTGTGGGGGAATTTAATAGAAGCATATTTATGCGCCTTAGTTAGCTAGTTCTTATGCATTTATGTTGTGTTTTCTTACTTAATTTAGTGTTTAAAGTCATTTTCGTGTGTTTATAGGTTCATATGGCTAAGGATGCAAAAGGATGCCTTTCGGAGCCTTTTGGAGCAAATTAGAGATTGGAATGGATTGCATATGCTTAAAGCCAAGTAGATGGACGAAATTGAAGACCAAAGGAATGAAAATGAAGAACAAAGAGTTCACATTCATCACCAACACAACCATACATCCACACATTCTTTCTCCATCATTGCCGTGCAAAACACCATCATTGCAGCCACATGCACATTCCACTTCATCATTTCAGATTTCCACCATCAACAAAGAACCATTCATTAATCATTTACACTTTAATCATTCAACCACATTCACACATCACCCATTCACCTTTGTGCCATGCTTCTACCTTTGTTCAAGCCCTTCCACATAACCTGCCTTCATTCATTCAGAAAATGCATTCCTTGCCGTGGCTTACATGCACTTCCCACTACCTTTCATTTCAGCCAAATCACATGCATTCCCACATGCATTTCCACCCACATACACCCATAATCATTCAACACATGCATCCATAATCATCTCTCAAAACCGTGCATTTCATGTTCATTCCAACCTTTATTCCACATGCACTCCCTTTAAATAATCAACCCACATGCACCATTCAAACATAAACCCATTCACCACCAGAAAACAACCATGCCGTGGGTTCCCATTCCAGATTTCCAGCATTCCCTTTTATTTTCTGTCAAAACACATGCATTCCCACCCTTTAATCACATGCATTTCTGCCACATGCATCTCCCATCACCATTTCAGCTTTCCACCTAATTCCTAGTCATCATGTTCCCCCCATTTCACCTATAAATAAGCATGCATTGCAGCCACAAAACACACACTCTTCCATTTCAGAAAACCATCTCTCATACACATTCATTCACGCCAGAAATTCCTCCCCTCTCTCTAGCACTACCATACTTCACCATTCTTCATATTTTCTGCCCAAAAACACTCCTTACCTTCCCCTACATCCATCCCTACCCTAAACACATCCTTCTACATCATCCATAACCCCCAAAACTCACCAAAACCCCTTGTGCCGCAGCAACTAGAGGAGAAGAGGCCTAAACGTTCATACAATTCAAGATTGAGTTGTTGGAATTTTTAGGTGTACTTCGATTCTTGTTTTCAATCTTTCAATTCTTTGGCCTAACTCAACAAGTTTATTTGACATATACTACCTGAAACAAAGTAACACAAGTGTGAATGAAAATCAAGAAGCAAACAACAATGAAAAGAACAAAAATAAACTTAAAAAACGTTTGAAAAGACTCAAGAGATGTGGAACTAAACGCTTAGACACTTAAACAATCCTAAAACCCAAAACAGCCACTAGAAGACTCAAAATTGCCTAAAAACCACTTTCTGGGCAGTTTTGAGCACCTACACTAATTTGGACGAAATTGGATGGAAACTTGAATCAAAACACTTATAAACACAAATCAAAACACTTTCTAACTAATTTGGACAAAACAAAGACTCAAAGGACTCAAAACAGATTCACAAGACTCAAAACAAGCTAAAAAAACACTCAAAACTGCCTAAAAACACAAATTGGGCAGTTTTGACACTAAACTCAATTTTGGACGAAAATTAGGTTTGAGCTTGACTCAAAATGCTTCAAAACACAAGATAAGACAGATTCTAAGCTTAAGACTTAACAAACTATGGGGAGAAATTGTATTTGGACGAAATGCAATTAAATGGACAGATTATAACAAAAACAGATTGTAAAGCAAATTGATGTAAACCAATGGATAATGGAATGGCTAAGGTCTTCCTCTCTACTCACGAAATATATGCAACTTAAACCAACTTCCAGTTATCAATTCGACAATTTATTAACCTTGAAACTAATCAAAATAGCAAACTAGCAAACAAGCAATTACAAGGGACTGAAATCAGTCCCCGGCAACGGCGCCATTTTTGTTGATGTATATTTCCTTCTTAATGCTAGAATATATTTAGTATAATGGCATAAGTAAGGGTGTCGAATCCACAGGGACTAATTGGACCTATGTAATTACTTGTTTGCAAGAAGTCTAAGAAATGAATCAAACTAGTCTAAATAGGCAGATTTGAATCAAACTAATCAAACTATGCAGATTTGTTGTTGTAACTTGAAAGCATAAGAGAATAAAGTAAACACAAATAAATGAATCAACAACTAATGTAATGGGATAGTTGATAGGAGCATATTCATGCGACTTAAATGGCTTGTTCTCGTGCATTTACGTTATGTTTCTTTAGTTATTTTAGTCCTTTAAGCTATTTTCGTGTGTTTGTAGGTCCAAAGGGCTAAAGGAGCAAAAAGATGCATTTTGGAGACTTTTGGAGCACTTTTGGGCTAAGGATGGATAGCTTATGCTTGGCGCCAAAATGTTGGACGAAATTGAAGACCAAAGTGTTGGAACTTTGTTCCCTTTAGTTTTAGGACATTTAAACCTTTCCAATTCCCTTATGCCGTGCATCTCCACCTTTCTCCCAAAACCATACACATGCATTCATTATTCATTCTCTCACATGCTCCCATTACTTATCATAATCACATATCATATCACTTATCATTCACCACTTATCATTCATCACTTATCATTCACCACTTATCACTTATCTTATCATTCACCACTTATCACTTATCATATCATTCACCACTTATCATTCATCAAACACATGCATTCACATGTTTTCACAATCTCCATCATTCCATCCTTTAAAACATTGCACATGCACTTTAATCATTCAACACATGCATTCACTTCATCATTGCAGCCACACATTCACCCACATGCTATCCCATTTCAGATTGCATTTCATTCATTTCACATGCATTCCATCCTTTAATTCACTCACACACACTCATAATCATTCACATTTTGCAATCACATGCACTTCCTTTAATTAATTCATCCTAGCTGTCAAAGCACATGTACACTCACCCTAATCATTCACATAGCTTTAATTCACAATCCATTCACCACAGAAATACGGCCTTTGTGCCAGAAATTCATCCATTCCAAACACTCTTCCATAAACTCATCCATTGCAGAAATGTAGACATCAAACCACCCTTGTGCCGTGCCTTCCCTATTAATCCAAACACCACTCCCCAAACCATTCACACCATCAAACTCACCTTAGACCTTGTGCCACAACGAAGAGGAAGAGAAGAGTGCCTAAACGTTCATACAATTCAAGTTTGAGTTGTTGGAATGTTTAGGTGTTTCTTTGATTTCAATGTTTAATTTCAATGCTCTTTGTTTTGTACGAATGAGGAATGGATGATAAGAGGGCCTAAACGTTCATACAATTCAAGTTTGAGTTGTTGGAATGTTTAGGTGTTTCTTTGATTCTCTTTGTTTTGTACCATGAGGAACTAAACCCCCCTTGGTTAGGGGGTGATTCAAATATATGTTTATGCTTGCATTTTGATTTGAATACTTCTAATTGCGTTTTATAAGTTGTGGATTCAATTCGTTTAACTGTTTGATTGATAACTTATTTATGTATGTTCATTGAGAGTGCACACTTAATTTTCATGCATGAATATGACGCTAGAATATAAGTGAGTTTCACCTAATCGTTATGAACTTATATTCACAAGTAGTGGAGGTTGCTTATAAACAATCGCGTTAAATGAATTCTTGACATAAGTTTCATGCAATCCATAGTAACGAATGCCTCGTCAACACTTATAATTTTCATAGAGCGTAATGATTCTTGCTTGTACCTCTTCTATGCATTCATGTTGAGGACTTGTGGGGAATGTTTTGAATTGTCGCATGCATCATCCAATTCAATAACGTTAGGAAGATTTGAAGGTTAATTAGTGCATCACGGTTAACTTGGGGTGTTGAGTATCATAGTTTATTGAAATGCAATTGGAAATCATTTTATTATGCAAGTATAACATGTATGGAGATGAACCCCTTAGCCATTCTATCATCCATTCATTCCATTCCATCAAATTCGTTTTACAATCTGTTTAGTTTATTAACTTGTTTTGTTATTTCAATTTTCGTATAAATCTAAATCCCCCTTTACTTTAATGTCCAATTTAGTTTGTGCTTTTAAGTGTTTTGATTCATTTTATTTCCCAATTTCGTCCAGATTCACCAAAGTGCTCAAAACTGCCCAGAAAGTGATTTTAAGGCAGTTTTGAGTGTTTTGGGTGATGTTTGAGTCTTTTGGTTTGTGTTAATGTTTTAAGTGTTTAGTTTTACATTCTTTGAGTTAGTTTAGTGTTTTATATTGTGTTTTTACGTTCTTGAGTCAAGTTATTACTTAATTTCGTCCAAATTTGTGTTTGTGCTCAAATCTGCCCAGAAAGTGGTTTTTAGGCAGATTTGAGTGTGTTTGTGTTGTTTTGAGTCTTTTGGTTTGTCTTAGTGTTTTCAAGTTTAGTTTTGCATTCTTTGAGTCTAGTATAGTGTTTCATATTGTTATTTTACGTTTTTGAGTCAAATCCAAGTGGTTAACAATCCCTCCTAATCCCCGGTCTAGAACGATCCCTACTTATACTTATATTACAATTTGATAAAAAGAGGGTTTAATTTGTGTGCGTATAAATCTCGCATCAATAGTATCAATGGAAATGAAGCTAGGGATTCGGTTTCACCATTGCTCAACTAAGTCCATGTTTGTCAAGTTAGTTTATACTCATTCATCTACCTATTTCTTGAGTTTGTTTCACTTGGATATGATCAACCATATGATGTGTGGATTTGATCAAATGTCTCTAATCATGATCCTAATTGTGATGTGCAACTTTGGTCCATAATCAAGATTATGTAATGTACAAGAAACTTTCATAAAATTAAAAGGAATAACTCGGCAGGATGTGTGCTAAACACTCCCTTCATTCATTCACATATCTACCAAGATTATGCATGATGTGTGTTCTAATCTTGGCTACACAACTTTGTGATTAATTCAAATGATGATCAAACATTAAAATCAACACACAAAGTCACCATTAAAACAGAAAATGAAACAAGAAATAGATGGACAAAATGAGCATTCTAACTTAATTACATGGCAAACTTTGCAAGGTTACATTGAATCCCTAGAGGAGGATTAGTTACAATTCATGTTTACAAAATGTTTAACATAAAGGTACACAACATGAATGAACATAGAATGAAGTAGAAGGAACCCTTGAAGCAAAACTGATGTTGAATTCCTTGAAGAGTGCCTTCGGTGTTGGAGCTCCCAAATGTGTTTGTAAATGAGGGTGGAGAAACTAATGTCGAATGGTATGGAATGGGGAGAATGTGAGAGTAACAATGGACAGAGATTGGGGCCCCAATGAGCCGTGTGTAATGCTATGGTTCAAGAAGAAAACTTGCGGATGGGAAAGGAATGTGGACAGTTTCTGTGTAAGGAAAAAGAATGTAGAATGCAATGGTATGGAGAGGGAGAAATGAGTGAGTATGATGGACGGAAAATGGAGCCCAATAGAGTGTGTGTGATCCCCCAACATTCAGATTGGATCTAGGAGTTGTTTAACTCAGATGGCAGAGCATAAATCAGATGGAATGATGGGTTTCTGAGTGTTGTTCTCACGGCATGGACAAGGTCTGCACAGATGTGGTTTCTTTAATTAAAATGCATGTGCCCTTGCTGCCACAAGTGAGTGGAACCTGCAAAGGTCAATTGGAGCACCAGAAAATGTTTATACAAATCTGAAAATGGGAAGAACACACGGCATGGACAAAGGGATGGGTTGGAATCACATGGAATGATGGGATGAAATGGATTTCTGAAATGATGGCTGCAAGGAGTGGACATGATCTGCAGATATGTGGTTTGTTTAATCCAAATGCATGTGGATTTCTGAAATGTGGAATGGAGAAAGGTGATGGAATGCACGGGCAGATTCTGAATCATGCATGTGAATGCATGTTTTGGTATTAGAGTTGCATAATTTGACTTGGGATCACATGGAAACGCACGGTTAGGTTGTGATCATGCATGTGAATGCATGTTTTGGTGTTGAAACCACATAATCTGATTTCAATGCTTGCTTTGTTTAGAATCACTCAATATGGCCGAATTGCACCATTTAACACTTCACATCATTTCTGGAATGTTTTTACTTCATTTGCTTTCCCTTTGATCTTAGTACACACTTGGCTGCACACTAACACAAAACAATGTAAAACGCAACTAGTTTAATCCAAAACATCACAAAGACGCCAAATAAGGGAGATATAGATGCATGCAAAATATGACTTATCATTAATCCCTTTGGTTTTATGAAAGTTTCTTGTACATTACATGATCTTGATTATGAACCAAAGTTGCACATCACAATTAGGTTCATGATTAGAGACATTTGATCAAATTCACACATCATATGGTTGATCATATCCAAGTGAAACAAACTCAAGAAATAGGTAGATGAATGAGTACAAGCTAACTTGACAAACATGGACTTAGTTAAGCAATGGTGAAACCGAATCCCTAGCTTCATTTCCATTGATACTATCCTATTACATTAGTTGTTGATTCATTTACTTGTGTTTACTTCATTTTCTCATGCTTTCAAGTTACAACAACAAATCTGTCTATTTAGACTAGTTTGATTCATTTCCAAATCTGCCTAGTTTGTTTAGTTTGATTCATTTTATAGAGTTCTTGCAAACAAGTAGTTACATAGGTCCAATTAGTCCCTGTGGATTCGACACCCTTACTTATGCCATTATACTAAATATATTCTAGCATTAGGAAGGAAATATACATCAACAAAAATGGCGCCGTTGCCGGGGACTGATTTCAGTCCCTTGTAATTGCTTATTTGCTTGTTTGCTATTTTGATTAGTGTCAAGATTCATAACTTGTCAAATTGATAACTGGAAGTTGATTTAGGTTGCATACATTTCATGTGTGGAAAAGAATCCCTTAGCCATTCCTTTATCCATTGGTTTACATCAACTTGCTTTACAATCTGATTTCGTTATAATCTGTCCATTTAATTGCATTTCGTCCAAATACAAGTTCTCCCCATATTTGGTTAAGTTTTAGGCTTAGAATCTGTCTTATCTTGTGTTTGAAGCATTTTGAGTCAAGCTCAAACCTAATTTTCGTCCAAAATTGAGTTTAGTGTCAAAACTGCCCAGTTTGTGTTTTTAGGCAGTTTTGAGAGTTTTTAGCTTGTTTTGAGTCTTGTGAATCTGTTTTGAGTCCTTTGAGTCTTTGTTTTGTCCAAATTAGTTAGAAAGTGTTTTGATTTGTGTTTATAAGTGTTTTGATTCAAGTTTCCATCCAATTTCGTCCAAATTAGTGTAGGTGCTCAAAACTGCCCAGAAAGTGGTTTTTAGGCAATTTTGAGTCTTCTAGTTGCTGTTTTGGGTTTTAGGATTGTTTAAGTGTTCTAAGCGTTTAGTTCCACATCCCTTGAGTCTTTTCAAACGTTTTTAAGTTTATTTTTGTTCTTTTCATTGTTGTTTGCTTCTTGATTTTCATTCACACTTGTGTTACTTTGTTTCAGGTAGTATATGTCAAATAAACTTGTTGAGTTAGGCCAAAGAATTGAAAGATTAAAGGGCCACACTTTGGACAACTTTGTGCCATCAAGTTCATCCCTAATCCGTGAGGAAGAGGAAAGGATTTCACCTAGTTCAACAAGTAAAGGATCTGAGCAATTTGATTGGGAAAGAGAGGAAGAGATGGCGGGCAACCAAGATGAACTTAGAGCTTTGGAGGACTTTGCTCAACCAATCATACCAAATTCACCTTCATGCATCTTGCTGCCCACAGAAGCTAGAAACTATGATCTCAAATCTTCACATTTTCATATGTTTCCCTCATTTTATGGCTTACCTAATGAAGACCCTTTAGCTCATATTAAAGAGTTTTACAATGTTGTGAGTGGTTTACCTTTGCAGGGAGTAAGTGAAGTAAATTTGAGGATGAGAGTGTTTCCTTACACCTTGAAAGATAGGGCCAAGAGTTGGTTGATGACTCTAACACCAGGTTCCCTCACCACATGGGATGCCGTGGCTAAGAAGTTCTTGGAGAAGTTCTTTTCCACTCAAAAGACAGCCACATTAAGGGGACAAATCTTCAACTTCAAACAAGATGATGGAGAACCTTTCAATGAGTGTTGGGAGCGTTTTAAAGGCCTCTTGATACAATGTCCACACCATGGGTTACCTTTTCACTTACAAATGCAAATTTTCTATGATGGATTAACCCAAAATTGTCAATCAACTGTTGATAATGCAGCAGGTGGAGCATTGAAGAAAAAGAATGCTCAAGAGTCATATAACATTTATGAGATGTTGGGGTCTAATGCTCAACACAAAGATTTAAGGGGTAAGAAAGTTGGGGTCTATGAAACAAGTTCTAATCATGAGCTTTTGTTGCAGGTAGCTAACCTAGAAAGGAAGCTTGAATCCGTGCTCAACATGGTGCCAAAAGCTAATGAAGTGTGTGCCATTTGCAACATACCAAGCCATCCTACTCACCAATGTCCATCTAGGGAAGCTTACCCCGAGTATGTTCAAGAACAAGTGAACCTCATGAATTCTTACAACCAAAGACCAAGGAATGATATGTATTCCAATACATATAACCCGAGTTGGAGAGATTGATGCGAGATTTACTTGACACTCAAATTAAACCCTCGTTTGACAATTGTAGTAGGATGGATAAGTGAGGGATCGTTCTAGACCGGGGATTAGGAGGGCTTGCTAAAACCTTCTAAATTGACTTAAAAACATAAAAACACAATATAAAACACTATTTAATGCTCGAAGAAAGCAAAACTAAAAATAAGAAAGATTAAGACTAAGACTTCAACGAAATAGGGGGGAATTGGATTTGGACGAATTTAAACTAAAATGAATACTTGGAAACAAAACAAATTGTAAATATGGATTTGACGGAAATGAATGGATGGGAAGCTAGCTAAGGGTTCTTTCTCTACACATGATATTTATGCATATGAATCAATTTCCAGTTATTCCTTCATTGAATTATGAACGACAATGCCCCAAATTAACCGTGACATCACTAGTTAACCCTCAGATTTTCCTTATATTATTGGATTGGATGGCATCATTCGACAACCCAAAACATTCTCAAAAGTTCCCTACATGTCATCATAATAGAGAAACAATCGAAGATCATTAAGAATAATGAAAACCATAAGCATTGACAAAGCATTTGCAACTATGACATCATGTTACTCATGCTAAGAATTAAACTTAACGCGATCGTGACAAGCGACCTTCACTACTTTCAAGTATAAGTTAGTAACGATTATGTGAAACCTTCTTAAACTTTAGCCACATATTCATGCATGCTAATTAAGTGTCGACCCTCAATCAACAAACACAAATAAGTTAATCATCAAATAGTTAAGCCAATTGCATTCACGAATCAAGAGTTCATAACCGGAATTCATCAATTCATATCACATAAATAATCATGGTATTGAAATCACCCCTAGCCAAAAAGGGTTTAGTTCCTCATAACTTTGAAATCAAAGAAACACCTAAACATTCCAACAACTCAAACTTGAATTGTATGAACGTTTAGGCACTCTTCTCTTCCATTCCTCATATTACAAAACAAAGAGAATTGAATTTAAACATTGAAATCAAAGAAACGCGTAAACATTCCAACAACTCAAACGTGAATTGTATGAACGTTTAGGCCTTCTTCTCTTCGTCTTCGTTGTAGCACAAGGACTAAGGGATGTTGTTGGTGTGTTGAATGGATTGGGGGATTATGGAAATGGAAGAAATGGAGGAGAAAGGGAAGGGAATGGTGCAGAAAATGGAGAGACTCACGGCTAGGGAGAAGATGGAAGTGTTTGTGGTGTGTTGTGTATGAAAAATGAGATGCTCTTGAATGAATGAATGCAAGGGTATTTATAGGAGTAGTGGAGGGAACATATGGCTGTTTGTTTAAGATGCAAGTGGCTAATTAATGATGGAAAATCAGTTAGGAAAACATGTGAAAACTGGAATTGCATGTGAAGGTGTTGGAATGTGCTGAAATGGTGAAGGGGATACACGGCATTGAGAAGCTTTCTTGCTCATTTTCTGAATGCAATGATGAAGAGTTTAATAATTAATGCATGTAGGTGGCTGAAATGATGAAGAATGAGTGGTGGAAATGAAAGGGAAAGCTAGAAGACATGTGAAGATGCTGGAATTGATGAAGGGGATACACGGCAATGTTTGGAATGTGGAGAAAAGGGTGCATGTGGTTGTAATGTTTGTTGGTTAAAGATGCATGTAGATGTATTATACAATGGGAAAGTATGTGATTGAATTAAAGGATGCAAAGTGAATGAATCATGAATCATTGTGGATGAAAGGTGGAAGTGCATGTGTTGAAGACTAGGTTAGTGGGTGGAAATCTGAAAATGGCATATAGGAATGGGAGCTCATGGTTTGAATGTGTAAAGTGTGTGTGAATGCATGTGAAGATGCAATAAATAATGCATGTAGGGTTAGGAAATAATGAAGAAATGCATGTGAGATGTTTGGAAAGGAAATGGGAACCCACGGCAATGAAGTTGTTTTGTGTTGTGAATTATGATGAATGCATGTGAGTTAAAGAGGGAGAATGTGGTGAAATGATGAAGTAGGAAGGTGGAAATGTGAGTGAATGATGTGCATGTGTGAGAATGCATGTGGAATTAAGAGGAGTATGGAAGTGAAATAAATGAATGATATGTTAAGTGATAAGTGAATGATATGTGGTGAGTGATAAGTGAATGGTTTGATAAGTGATAAATGAACTAGTTTAAAGGGCTAGGGTTTAAGTACATAGAATGGGCCTAAAATAGGTTGGTTTGTATGGCATAATGTGTTTGATTGGGCTAGAGGTTTTCCATGGCTCAAAGGATTTGTTTGATTGGGCTAGGCCCTTTGTTTGATGTCCCCAAAGAGCATACAAGGCTTCAATTTCGTCCATCCTCTTTGCTCCATGATTAAGCTATCCAATCCATGCCCAAAAATGCTCCAAATGGCCTCAAAATGCACTTTCTTGCTCCCTAGGCCCTTAGAACCTGAAAACACACAAAAGAAGCATAAAGGACTAAAATAACGAGAGAAACATAACGTAAATGCACGAGAACAAGCCATTTAAGTCGCATGAATATGCTCCTATCAGAGATCATCCCAACTTTTCATGGAAGAATAACAATCCAATCCAAAATTTCCAACCAAAACCTGCTGATGCGTTTTTTATACGCACACAAATTAACCCTCTTTTTATCATTTGTAGTATAGGTGCAAGTAGGGATCGTTCTGGACCGGGGATTAGGAGGGATTGTTAATCACTTGGATTTGACTCAAAAACATAGAAACAAAGTTAAAAACGTTCACAAAGACTCAAAGGACTCAAAACAAAACAAACACACTCAAATCTGCCTAAAAACCACTTTCTGGGCAGATTTGAGCACAAACACAAATTTGGACGAATTTATGTAATAACTTGACTCAAGAATGTAAAAACACAATATAAAACACTAAACTAACTCAAAGAATGTAAAACTAAACACTTAAAACATTAAAACAAACCAAAAGACTCAAACATCACCCAAAACACTCAAAACTGCCTTAAAATCACTTTCTGGGCAGTTTTGAGCACTTTGGTGAATTTGGACGAAATTGGGAAATAAATTGAATCAAAACACTTAGAAACATAAACTAAGACACTTTCTAACTAAATTGGACAATAAAGTAAAGGGGGATTGAGGTTTATACGAAATTAAATTAAATTGCACAGATTGTAAATTAAAGCAAAATGTAAATGTGAATGTGTGATAGAATTGAATGGAATTGAAATGAATGAATGCTAGCTAAGGGGTTCATCTTCACATATGTTACACTTGCATAATAAAATGATTTCCAATTGCATTTCAATAAACCATGAAACTCAACACCCCGGGTTAACCGTGATGCACTAATTAACCTTCAAATCTTCCTAACGTTATTGAATTGGATGGGTTAGCGCATACAACAATTCAAAACATTCCCCACAAGTCCTCAACATGAATGCATAGAAGAGATACAAGCAAGAATCATTACGCTCTATGAAAATTATAAGTGTTGACGAGGCATTCGTTACTATGGATTGCATGAAACTTATGCCAAGAATTTGTTTAACGCGATTGTTTATAAGCAACCTCCACTACTTGCGAATATAAGTTCGTAACTATTAGGTGAAACTCACTTATATTCTAGCGTCATATTCATGCATGAAAATTAAGCGCGCATTCTCAATAAACATACATAAATAAGTTATCAATCAAACGGTTAAACAAATTGAATCCACAACTTATGAAACGCAATTAGAAGTAATCAAATCAAAATGCAAGCATAAACATATATTCGAATCACCCCCTAACCAAGGGGGGTTTATTCCTCATGGTACAAAACAAAGAGAATCAAAGAAACACCTAAACATTCCAACAACTCAAACTTGAATTGTATGAACGTTTAGGTCCTCTTCTCTTCCATTCCTCATTCGTACAAAACAAAGAGTATTGAAATTAAACGTTGAAATCAAAGAAACACCTAAACATTCCAACAACTCAAACTTGAATTGTATGAACGTTTAGGCACTCTTCTCTTCCTCTTCGTTGTAGCACAAGGTCTAGGGATAGTTTGATGGTGTGAATGGTTTGGGGAGTGGTGGAAATGGAAGGATGGTGTTTGGATTGTAAGGGAGAGCACGGCACAAGGGAGTTTTATGGTCTACATTTCTGCAATGGATGAGTGTTTATGAATGGAATGGATGGACTTGTGAAGGGCACGGCCCCAAGGGACCAATTTCTGTTGTGAAATGAATTGTGTATGAATGAGTGTGAATGAATGAGTATTTATAGGTGAAATGGGGGGAACATGACAGCTAGGTTGCATGTGCACATGTTGGTTGAATGATTATGAGTGCATGTGGCTGAAATAGCATGTGGAATGGCTGGAAATGCAAGGAGAAGGCATGTGCACGGTTTTGGGAGAGAATGGGAGTGCAAGTGGCTGAAATGTTAGAGGAACAAGTGCATGTGGCTGCATTGTGGTGCAATGATGGAGGAACAATCTGAAAATGCAAGGTGAATGTGCATGTGATTAAATTAAAAGATGGAATGCATGTGAATGACAGCTAGATATGTTGATGAATGCATGTGACTTGTTTGTGGTGAGTGAATGCATGTGCAAAGCTTTTTGGGAGAAAGGTGGATGAATGTACATGTGACTTAGGTTGTGAAATCTGATGGAATGATGAAGTGGCTGAAATGATGAAATGAATGCATGTGTTGAATGATTAAAGTGCATGTGCAATGTTTTAAAGGATGGAATGATGGAGGAACAAGTGCATGTGAATGCATGGTGATAGCATGTGCACGGTTTTGGTTGGAATGATGGCAGATTGTGAAAACATGTGAATGCATGTGTTTGATGAATGATAAGTGGTGAATGATATGATAAGTGATAAGTGGTGAATGATAAGATAAGTGATAAGTGGTGAATGATAAGTGATGAATGATAAGTGGTGAATGATAAGTGATTATGATAAGTAATGGGAGCATGTGAGAGAATGAATAATGAATGCATGTGTATGGTTTTGGGAGAAAGGTGGAGATGCACGGCATAAGGGAATTGGAAAGGTTTAAATGTCCTAAAACTAAAGGGAACAAAGTTCCAACACTTTGGTCTTCAATTTCGTCCAACATTTTGGCGCCAAGCATAAGCTATCCATCCTTAGCCCAAAAGTGCTCCAAAAGTCTCCAAAATGCATCTTTTTGCTCCTTTAGCCCTTTGGACCTACAAACACACGAAAATAGCTTAAAGGACTAAAATAACTAAAGAAACATAACGTAAATGCACGAGAACAAGCCATTTAAGTCGCATGAATATGCTCCTATCAAATACCCCCACACTTATCTTTTGCTAGTCCTCGAGCAAAACAAAACAACAAAAGAACACGAAACTAGACAAAACGAACAAAACACAACCTACACCTTCCAACAATCGTCTCACGGATTTCCAATGCTCATGACAAGTTAAAAATCATTATTCCCACAGATTTTAGCCATCTTTACACTTAAGTACATTCTTAATCATAGTCACCACATACTAGTTCACATTTAAGCATTTAAAACCATTTCGAATGTAGTAACATGCCTTAGAGAATTTCCTCAATTCCTTACTAGAATGCACTCTATTTTCACATAGATTTTCTGACTACACACCCTACACTAGTTATATGTGAGAGATTGATGTAAACATGAAAGACTAGTATCTCACATATGTTATAACAAAGAAAGCATTTTCTGGATTTACGATAATGACATGAATATGATCTCATGAATGGAATGCTACTACTTAGAATGAGAACCAGTGATTCCATAAGCTCATATCAATTCCAAACTCCACATATTGAACACATAACGATCAAGATAGAAGCATAAGGGTTGAAACGGGGCTAAAGGTGTTTGGCTAACAAAGAAAGGATAGGGAAAACAAACGTTCTTTAAGCAATAGTGAGCAAAGTATTGAATTAGGCACTTAGAATTCCCTTTAGAACGCAGAAGTCAACTTTGAACACCCAAGGGGAAGTCACACAAAACTTAGGGCCATATTCAAACTTTTTGGGCCATTTCTTCAACAATCACACTTGTGAGTCCATTCTCACTTATTTTCACTCTTTTTCTTTCTTTTCTTCTTCTTTTTCTCACATTTTTTTTTTTTTTCCCGTGCCTCCTTTAAGACTTAGGCACATACATACACACAAAAATCCCTTCCCCCACACTTATTTTCTGCAACATATTAATCAAAAGGAATTCATTTAAGTCATGCTCACTATACTTCAAGAACAAGGGTATAGGAAAGTCCTACTCTAGGCTAGGTAATGGGTGATGTGGTTAGCAAAGAAAATAGGCTAAACGAGGCTCAACGAGGTTAAAACTAATATATACGAAATATGGGAAGTAAGGCTATTTGGCTATGGTGGCAACAACACAACTTCATCTTGATATATATTATGCAATTCAATGTCATGCTTTGAATGAAACGGATATAAGTTCTAGCATTTAGTTCTATCATGATACAATTGCATTCTAAGTAGCAACCAAGCAAGGAATAATGAGATCATGCAACAACTTTAGAAAACAAAGAATCACAGAAAATAACTCTCCAAAGAAAGTAATGGCTCGAGTCTCACAGGGTTGTAGCGTTTGTTTGAGTTCCTTCCTTCAAGCATGTTACAAAAACGAATTTTTCTTTTATGATTGCATGTGAAGTCATACATTATAACCATAACCAAGCATATACCAAGAGTAATTCAAACTTTTCTCTATGTTCATAACTCTTTTTAACAGTCATGCAATTACAAACCAAATCCTTATCATTTTGTTGGAAGGTACCCTAAGACACAAACACACAAAAATGACTCAAAACACTCTTTTTAGGCTTTTTAAAACATGTTTTTCAAATTTTTATGTGATTTTCGGAGTTATAAAACAAAACACACTAAAAACACTCTAAAACAACTTAAAAACACCTTAAAACAGCAAGGAACAACATTTGAAGTAATGGGTGATAAAATCCCACGAATTTGCATTAAATATACTTAGTTACCCCCCCACACTTAAATCAAACATTGTCCTCAATGTTTTAAGCATAGATTCACACAAAACATAAGTAAACACACACAAAAAAAAAAAAAAAAAAAACAATTTAAACATACTAAACATGGCAGAATGTAATTAACAAAGAGAAGAGTTTTAGGGACGCAAATCTGGTTATGGAGTGTAAATTCCCTCTTCTCCTTGGTAATTGCATTGAGGCTTTGATCTTTGTGATTCCACAGGCATACTCTTGAACTGGGCTGCATGATTCTTTTGGTCTCCTCCACTTGTTGATTTTCCTTTGTGCTACTGGGCTGGAGGATTCTTTTGGTCTTCCCCGAAGGTCTGAGCTTACTCCTTTGGTCTGTTTCTTTGTTCAATCTTTCCAATTCGTATTGAAAAGGGTTGGAGGATAACTCAGCCTAAGTTTGTCTCCACATGCTTCAATGTATCATTTTCACTTGCCTTACTCGCTCCCCTTTGCAGAAGTGGTCCCTTCTCCGGAAGTGTATCAACCGTTGAAGATGACTACTCGAGAGCAACACTAGGTAAGCAATCAGGAATAGATTCCAGGCAGTTGGCTCCAGATCGGAAGATTGACTCCAAGTGCCGGCTGATTGCTTCTTTTACTTTGCCATGCGAGTAAGAACAAGGACAAAGAAAAAGACAGGGAAAGAGCATGATATGAGATACTTTTGCTTTTGACCTTTATGATATGAGATACCTTTGCTTTTGAAGAAGCGGTGAATGAATCAGCACATGTATTTGTTGTGCTGTTTCCTCCTGGGTCATATGTACTCCAGGCATCTGGTATCATCTTTGGGGAAGAAGAAAGAATTGAGTATTTCGAAAGGCTTTGCTGGGAGTGCGCCCTCAGAGGTGAGAGAGAGTTGGGCATGGTTCTTCAGGTTTGCCTTGCCATAAAAGACGAAGGTCGACATATATAGAGATAATATCAAATGGTGGTACTATTCTTTTACCCTTGTCGACAAATGTCTCTTCGATATCAGAACGACGCCTCTTCGATTTCTGAGCAGGCGCCCCTTCGATTTCTGAGCGGGCGCCCCTTCGATTTCTGAACGACGCCCCTTCTCTTTCTGAACGACACGTGGTAGTGCAGATGCGGCTCCTTTTGACAAAGCTGCACGCGTTTTCTGAAAAGCAGAGAAAGCGTCGCCGAACTTTGCGCTTGTCGGCTAAAGACGTGTAGTTGCGATGATGGCCTCCACGTGTTTTCAGTTTTGTCAGAAATCTTTTGACAAAATTGAACGCGTTTTCTGAAAAGCCGAGAACGCGTCGCCTAAATTACGCCGGAAATTCCGGTTTTTTTGAATTGGTGGACGCGTCGCCTTGGCTTCTTATAGAGCTATCGATCACCACAACAAACACACTCTGAAGAATTCCCATTCTTGAAAATCGACTCCGACCCTTTGAAAATTTACTCCATCAACCCTTATCTTTGAACACCTTTGAAAAATGGCAAACTCATCGAACCTTAGCTTGGAATTGAGCCTTAGCAGTGATACGGGCGCGCCGCGTCAAGGTAACGTATGGCGCCCTTCTTTCTTATCTTCTAACGGTCCTCTTTCAGGTGAAGACTCCGTGATGCAGGACGCCACAACAGCTACAATAGTAGCTAGGAACCTCCTCACTCCAAAAGATAGTAGGCTGCTGTCAGGACGGTCCGATGAGTTGGCCGTTCAAGAGTCGCTCGCACTTAGTGTTCAGTGTGCGAGTTCTGTGTCCAACATGGGCCAACGCCTGCTTGCCCGCTCCCGTCAGGTGGAATCATTGATGGCAGAGGTGGAGAGTCTTAAGCAAGAGATCCAGCAGCTTAAGTACGAGAATAGAAGTTTGCACGTGCTTGCCAACAACTATTCGACGGGCATGAAGAGGAAGCTTGATGAGCTGCAAGAGTCTGAAGGTCGGATTCACAGTGACCGTCAAAGGTTTTCGTCTTTCCTCCAGAGGCACCTTTTTCCTGGCTCATCCAGCGCTTGGCCAAGTATTGAGGCCTGGAATGCTCTAGCTCCGATGCCTCCCGCTCCGATGTCTTCCGCTCCGATGCCTTCTGCTTCGATGCCTTCCGCTCCGATGCCTTCTGCTTCAAAGCCTTCCGCTTCGATGCCTTCCGCTACTATGCCTTCCGCTCCGACGCCTCGTAGTGGGGCTTCACGTAAACATCCTCTGTGAAGGCTCCATCTTTCTCCATGTTTAGTATCTTTTTTTAATATATGAAATTTTTTTTTTTTTTTTTTTTTTTTTTCAGTGCATTGGGTTGCCTCCCAAGTAGCGCTTTCTTTTACGTCTTGCAGCCGGACGAAGAACCCAATCACTCCAGTATATGTTCACGAATCGGATGAGAACTCCGAGTCATAAACTAGTACCTAAAACAAGAAACAAAACAAGATTAAGAATCTGGAATAAAAACAAACAAAAATAAAACAATCCAAGGGATTAGCAAATTTTCTAATCCCCGGCAACGGCGCCAAAATTTGATGCGTTTTTTATACGCACACAAATTAACCCTCTTTTTATCATTTGTAGTATAGGTGCAAGTAGGGATCGTTCTGGACCGGGGATTAGGAGGGATTGTTAATCACTTGGATTTGACTCAAAAACATAGAAACAAAGTTAAAAACGTTCACAAAGACTCAAAGGACTCAAAACAAAACAAACACACTCAAATCTGCCTAAAAACCACTTTCTGGGCAGATTTGAGCACAAACACAAATTTGGACGAATTTATGTAATAACTTGACTCAAGAATGTAAAAACACAATATAAAACACTAAACTAACTCAAAGAATGTAAAACTAAACACTTAAAACATTAAAACAAACCAAAAGACTCAAACATCACCCAAAACACTCAAAACTGCCTTAAAATCACTTTCTGGGCAGTTTTGAGCACTTTGGTGAATTTGGACGAAATTGGGAAATAAATTGAATCAAAACACTTAGAAACATAAACTAAGACACTTTCTAACTAAATTGGACAATAAAGTAAAGGGGGATTGAGGTTTATACGAAATTAAATTAAATTGCACAGATTGTAAATTAAAGCAAAATGTAAATGTGAATGTGTGATAGAATTGAATGGAATTGAAATGAATGAATGCTAGCTAAGGGGTTCATCTTCACATATGTTACACTTGCATAATAAAATGATTTCCAATTGCATTTCAATAAACCATGAAACTCAACACCCCGGGTTAACCGTGATGCACTAATTAACCTTCAAATCTTCCTAACGTTATTGAATTGGATGGGTTAGCGCATACAACAATTCAAAACATTCCCCACAAGTCCTCAACATGAATGCATAGAAGAGATACAAGCAAGAATCATTACGCTCTATGAAAATTATAAGTGTTGACGAGGCATTCGTTACTATGGATTGCATGAAACTTATGCCAAGAATTTGTTTAACGCGATTGTTTATAAGCAACCTCCACTACTTGCGAATATAAGTTCGTAACTATTAGGTGAAACTCACTTATATTCTAGCGTCATATTCATGCATGAAAATTAAGCGCGCATTCTCAATAAACATACATAAATAAGTTATCAATCAAACGGTTAAACAAATTGAATCCACAACTTATGAAACGCAATTAGAAGTAATCAAATCAAAATGCAAGCATAAACATATATTCGAATCACCCCCTAACCAAGGGGGGTTTATTCCTCATGGTACAAAACAAAGAGAATCAAAGAAACACCTAAACATTCCAACAACTCAAACTTGAATTGTATGAACGTTTAGGTCCTCTTCTCTTCCATTCCTCATTCGTACAAAACAAAGAGTATTGAAATTAAACGTTGAAATCAAAGAAACACCTAAACATTCCAACAACTCAAACTTGAATTGTATGAACGTTTAGGCACTCTTCTCTTCCTCTTCGTTGTAGCACAAGGTCTAGGGATAGTTTGATGGTGTGAATGGTTTGGGGAGTGGTGGAAATGGAAGGATGGTGTTTGGATTGTAAGGGAGAGCACGGCACAAGGGAGTTTTATGGTCTACATTTCTGCAATGGATGAGTGTTTATGAATGGAATGGATGGACTTGTGAAGGGCACGGCCCCAAGGGACCAATTTCTGTTGTGAAATGAATTGTGTATGAATGAGTGTGAATGAATGAGTATTTATAGGTGAAATGGGGGGAACATGACAGCTAGGTTGCATGTGCACATGTTGGTTGAATGATTATGAGTGCATGTGGCTGAAATAGCATGTGGAATGGCTGGAAATGCAAGGAGAAGGCATGTGCACGGTTTTGGGAGAGAATGGGAGTGCAAGTGGCTGAAATGTTAGAGGAACAAGTGCATGTGGCTGCATTGTGGTGCAATGATGGAGGAACAATCTGAAAATGCAAGGTGAATGTGCATGTGATTAAATTAAAAGATGGAATGCATGTGAATGACAGCTAGATATGTTGATGAATGCATGTGACTTGTTTGTGGTGAGTGAATGCATGTGCAAAGCTTTTTGGGAGAAAGGTGGATGAATGTACATGTGACTTAGGTTGTGAAATCTGATGGAATGATGAAGTGGCTGAAATGATGAAATGAATGCATGTGTTGAATGATTAAAGTGCATGTGCAATGTTTTAAAGGATGGAATGATGGAGGAACAAGTGCATGTGAATGCATGGTGATAGCATGTGCACGGTTTTGGTTGGAATGATGGCAGATTGTGAAAACATGTGAATGCATGTGTTTGATGAATGATAAGTGGTGAATGATATGATAAGTGATAAGTGGTGAATGATAAGATAAGTGATAAGTGGTGAATGATAAGTGATGAATGATAAGTGGTGAATGATAAGTGATTATGATAAGTAATGGGAGCATGTGAGAGAATGAATAATGAATGCATGTGTATGGTTTTGGGAGAAAGGTGGAGATGCACGGCATAAGGAAATTGGAAAGGTTTAAATGTCCTAAAACTAAAGGGAACAAAGTTCCAACACTTTGGTCTTCAATTTCGTCCAACATTTTGGCGCCAAGCATAAGCTATCCATCCTTAGCCCAAAAGTGCTCCAAAAGTCTCCAAAATGCATCTTTTTGCTCCTTTAGCCCTTTGGACCTACAAACACACGAAAATAGCTTAAAGGACTAAAATAACTAAAGAAACATAACGTAAATGCACGAGAACAAGCCATTTAAGTCGCATGAATATGCTCCTATCACCTGCCACTACCCTTGAGGATACGGTTAAATTGTTAGCCCAAAACACCTTGCAATTCCAACAGTCCACAAATAGCACTCTCCAACAACATTCAGCCGCCCTAACCAAGAGACACAATTGGGGCAGATTGCAGATGCCTTGAACCAAAGAGAGGTTGGGAAGTTTCCAAGCCAACCCGTGATACTCCAAAGGAACCAAGAGCAAGCCAAAGCAATCACTACACTTAGAAGTGGTAAGGTTATTGATAATAGAGTTGGCAATGAAGTTACTAATGAATATGATCATGTGAATGCAGGTGTTACTCAAGGAGACAATGAGAAACCAAATGAGGAACCAAGCCATGCCACTTCCTCATTTGAAGCACCAAATCTTCACAAGGCCGAGAAACCATACACTCCACCAATACCATTCCCTGGAAGACTTGCCAAGAGCAAGCAGGATAAGTCATTCAAAGAAATTTTTGATATACTAAGCAAAGTGAATGTTAACTTACCTTTGCTTGATGTCATTAGGAACATGCCGGCATATGGGAAGTTCTTCAAGGAGTTAAACAACTACAAAAGGAAGTATGGACCACATGAGAAGGTAGTGGTGTCTGAGAATGTGAGTGCAGTTTTGCAAAGAAAACTTCCACCAAAGCTCAAGGACCCAGGAAGTTTCTCTATCAACATCACCATAGGGGACAAGAAAGTAGAGAAGGCAATGCTTGATTTGGGTGCTAGCATCAACTTAATGCCTTATTCAGTGTACCTTTAACTAGGTTTGGGAGATTTGAAAGCCACCACCATTTCATTACAACTTGCAGACAGATCAGTTAAATATCCAAGAGGTATAGTAGAAGATATTCTAGTTCAAGTTGATAAACTAATCTTGCCTGCAGATTTTGTAGTGTTGGACATGGAAGAAGCTCCTATACATGATCGTGAGTTGCCAATATTGTTTGGGAGACCTTTCATGGCCACGGCCAAGACCATCATTGATGTGCAAAATGGACTCCTCACTATGACAGTGTTAGGAGAGACAGTTCAATTCAAAGTGTTTGAATCTCTTTCTCATCCTTCTTCCTCTCTTGATTGTTATGCCATTGATGTGCTTGATTCACTTGTTTTCTCTAAGTTCTTGCAGGCACAATCTAATGAACCATTACAAACTGTTTTGAGTCAATCTTAAGATGAGTTTGATGAAGAAGATGCACTCATGGAAGAAGTAGCTGCCTTGGAAGCATTAGCACCATATCCTTTGAATGTTTCACCTCTTTTAGAGCCTTTAGAATCATCAATGTCACATCTAACTCCTTCCACTGTTAAGGCACCAAAACTTGAACTTAAACCACTTCCACCACATCTAAAATATGCATATCTAGCTGAATTTGAAACTCTTCCAGTAATCATAGCTTCTGACCTCACCCCAGTTGAAGAAGATAAACTAATTAGGGTGTTAAAAGAGTTCAAATCAGCTTTTGGTTGGTCTATTGCAGATATCAAGGGAATAAGCCCTACCATGTGCATGCATAGGATCCTTTTGGAGGAAGGAGCAAAATCAACCCGTGAGCCACAAAGAAGACTCAATCCACACATGAAGGAAGTTGTTAGGAATGAGGTGTTGAAATTGTTAGATGTGGGGATCATATATCCCATTTCTGATAGCAAATGGGTGAGTGCTATTCAGGTGGTGCCTAAGAAGGTGGGAATCACTGTGATGAGGAATGAAAACAATGAGCTTGTGACCACAAAGCCCACGGCCAGTTGGCTTGTTTGCATCGATTACAGGAAGTTGAATTCTAGCACTAGAAAAGATTACTTTCCTATGCCTTTCATAGATCAAATGCTTGAGAGATTGGCAGGTTACTCACATTATTGTTTTCTGGATGGATACTCAGGTTACAATCAAATTGCAATCGCTCCGGAGGATCAAGAGAAAACAACCTTTACTTGCCCCTTGATAGGAGCATATTCATGCGACTTAAATGGCTTGTTCTCGTACATTTACGTTATGTTTCTTTAGTTAGTTTAGTCCTTTATGCTTCTTTTGTGTGTTTTCAGGATAATAAGACGTGTTTGACGAAAGGATGCATTGTGGAGTGTTTTGGAGCACTATTGGGCTAAGGATGGATATCTTATGCTTGGAGCCCAAGTGTTGGATGAAATTGAAGGCCTTGTATGCACTTGAGGACACAAAACAATGGCCCTAACCCAATTACATTCACCTTGCCTTGGGCTTAACACAAACACCATTCCTTGCCATGCAAGGGGGAGCAATTTGGGTCCATTTCATGTACTTAAACCCTAGCCCAATCCACAATCACTTCAAAGCCATGCAAAACCTTTCAACACCCTTTAATCATTTCCCTTTAAGTTATGATTTTATTTCCTAACCCTACATGCATTATTTATTAGCATCTTCACATGCATTCACACACACTTCACACAAACAAACAACTCAAAACCGTGAGCTCCCATTCCCTTTTGCCATTTTCAGATTTCCACCCACTAACCTAGTCATCAACACATGCATTCCCTTCACATTCACCCACATGCACTCCCACTCTTTAATCATATGCACTCCCATCATAATTCCACCACCAATTCAGCCACAAAACATTATCATTGCACCACATTCAACCACTCCACATCCCTCACCAAGAAATCATTCAACACATGCATCCATAATCATTTCTCCAACCTTTGCCGTGACCTTCATTCCCATTTCCAACATCTTCACATGCATTTCCAGCTTTCACATGTCTTCACATTCATTTCCAAACAAGCATTCCTTCTTTAATTCACATGCATTCACATTCATTCACCATTAGCTTAATTTATCATGCAAACACATTTATTTCCAGCACCAAACACCATCCTTGCCGTGAGTTCCCTACCTTTTCAGCATTCCATTTCATCATTTCACCAACAATTCAGCCACATTCCACATGCATAACCAATCTAGTGTCACTCCCATTCATTCCCTTTAATCATTCAGCCACCATCATACATTTATTCTCTTCCCAAACACATACACAACCTGCCATCATTCCAGAAAACCATCCATGCCGTGGGTTCCCTTTCATTTCTGTCAAAGTACATGCACTTCCACCCTTTAATCACATGCACAAATCAGCCACATGCATCTCCCATCACCATTTCAGATTTCCACCAACCTCCTAGCTATTATGTTCCCCCCATTTCACCTATAAATAAGCATCCAACACTCCTCAAAATTCATTCACTCTTCCATACACATTTCAGTCACAAACACCAAGCAACAAACCCCTTGTTGCCGTGTATCTCCCTTACAATCCAAACACCATTCCAACACTTCACAACACCACTCCTCTACCATTTCCATAATCCCCCAAACCTCACCTTAGACCTTGTGCTACAACAACGAGGAAGAGAAGAGGACCTAAACGTTCATACAATTCAAGTTTGAGTTGTTGGAATGTTTAGGTGATTCTTTGATTTCAACGTAATGAGGAACTAAAACCCCCTTTAGCTAGGGGGTGATTCGAAATAAATGTTTATGCTTGCATTTTGATTTGATTACTTCTAATTGCGTTTCATAAGTTGTGGTTCAATTTGTTTAACCGTTTGATTGATAACTTATTTATGTATGTTTATTGAGAGTGTACACTTAATTTTCATGCATGAATATGACCCTAGAATATAAGTGAGTTTCACCTAATAGTTACGAACTTATATTCACAAGTAGTGGAGGTTGCTTATAAACAATCGCGTTAAATGAATTCTTGGCATAAGTTTCATGCGTATTCCATAGTAACGAATGCCTCGTCAACACTTAAAGTTTTCATGATGCTTAATGATTTTTGATTGTATCTTTATTGTGCTTTTCACGTAAAGGACTTTTGGAGAATGTTGTGAATTGCGTTGCGCTAACCCATCCAATTCATTAACTTAAGGAAAACTTGACGGTTAATTTAAGCGGACCTAATTGACCCGGGGCGTTGAGAATTAATGATTTGTTGAAATGCAATTGGAAATCTTTTTATTATGCAAGTGTAACATGTATGGAGATGAACCCCTTAGCTATTCTATCATCCATTCATTCCATTTCATAAATTCCATATTTACATTCTGTTTTAATTTGTTCATTTAATTTAATTTCGTATAAACTTAAATCCCCCTTTACTTTAATGTCAATTTAGTTAGAAATCATTTTAGTTTGTGTTTTTAAAAGCATTTTGAGTCTTTGGTTTGTCTTAGTGTTTTAAAGATTAGTTTTGCATTCTTTGAGTCTAGTATAGTGTTTTATATTGTTTTTACGTTTTTGAGTCAGTTTCCAAGAGATTAACAATCCCTCCTAATCCCCGGTCCAGAACGATCCCTACTTATACATTTACTACAACTTGACGAAAAGAGGGTTTAATTTGTGCGCGTATAAATCTCGTATCACCCCTTTGGCACATTTGCATACCGGAGAATGCCTTTTGGACTTTGCAATGCTCCAGCAACATTCCAAAGATGCATGTTGGCCATCTTTTCTGACATGGTAGAAAGATTCATTGAGGTATTTATGGATGATTTCTCAGTATTTGGTTCCTCTTTTGATGAATGTCTTAACCATCTCTCTTTAGTACTTCAAAGATGTCAGGAAACAAATTTGGTTCTCAATTGGGAAAAGTGCCAATTTATGGTGAAACAAGGAATTGTTTTGGGACATGTAATCTCTAGCAAAGGAATGGAGGTAGACAAAGCCAAAATTGACGTCATCACCAATATGGTAGCCCCCACCACTGTGAAGGGAGTAAGAAGTTTTTTGGGCCATGCGGGTTTTTATCGTCGTTTCATTAAGAACTTTTCAATGATCACTCGTCCATTATGCAATCTGTTAGCTAAAGATGTTGCATTTCATTTTGATAAGGCTTGTATGGATGCATTCAATACTTTGAAATATGAACTAACCTCAGCCCCTATTATTATGGCACCAGATTGGTCGTTACCTTTTGAATTAATGTGTGATGCCTCTGATTATGCTGTTGGTGCAGTTTTAGGGCAAAGGGTGAACAAGCTTCCACATGTGATCTACTATGCAAGCCGGACTCTGCATGATGCTCAACTTAACTATTCCACAACTGAAAAGGAGTTGCTTGCTGTTGTTTTTGCCTTAGAAAAGTTTAGGTCATATCTTGTGGGATCTAAAGTTATTGTGTTTTCTGATCATGCAGCTATTAGGTATTTGATGACAAAGAAGGATGCTAAACCACGCTTGATTAGATGGATACTCTTACTACAAGAGTTTGACTTGGAAATTCGAGATAAGTGATAGAAGCATATTTATGCGCCTTAGTTAGCTAGTTCTTATGCATTTATGTTGTGTTTTCTTACTTAATTTAGTGTTTAAAGTCATTTTCGTGTGTTTATAGGTTCATATGGCTAAGGATGCAAAAGGATGCCTTTCGGAGCCTTTTGGAGCAAATTAGAGATTGGAATGGATTGCATATGCTTAAAGCCAAGTAGATGGACGAAATTGAAGACCAAAGGAATGAAAATGAAGAACAAAGAGTTCACATTCATCACCAACACAACCATGCATCCACACATTCTTTCTCCATCATTGCCGTGCAAAACACCATCATTGCAGCCACATGCACATTCCACTTCATCATTTCAGATTTCCACCATCAACAAAGAACCATTCATTAATCATTTACACTTTAATCATTCAACCACATTCACACATCACCCATTCACCTTTGTGCCATGCTTCTACCTTTGTTCAAGCCCTTCCACATAACCTGCCTTCATTCATTCAGAAAATGCATTCCTTGCCGTGGCTAACATGCACTTGTTCCCCTTTCATCATTCCCTTTTATTCTTTCATCATTCCATCCACTCATTCATCAAACCACTCCCATCCATTTCATCATTGCAAACATTCAAACAAACACCACACAATGCCGTGGCTCCTATCCCATTTCCAGATTTCCCCTTTGCATTTCCCCTTCATAAATCAGCCACATGCACTTTAATCATTCAATCTCCAACCTTTCACATGCATTCCATCTTTTAATTTAATCACATGCACATTCACCTTGCCTTTGCAGAAAATCCACTTCATAACACATGCATCTTGGCAGATTTCACATGCACTCATTGATAGGAGCATTTTTATGCGACTTAATTGGCTTGTTCTCATGCATTTATGTTGTTTTTCCTTAGTTAGTTTAAGTGTTTAAAGTCATTTTCGTGCAATTTCAGGTTTTAGTGTCAAAGTATGCAAAAAGAAGCAATTTGGAGCATTCTAGAGCATTTTTGGGCCAAGATTGGATAGTGCAAGCATGGAGGCATGAGGATGGACGAATTTGAAGGCTTGAATTCAGTTAGGGAGCTGCAAGGGGGCCTAAAAAAACCTTATTTCTAGAAGGCTTTATCTATTCACACATGGTGCCTAATTTCTAGCTTGTCTCCTAGCCGTCCTAGCTTGTCTCCTAGCCGTCCTAGCTTGTCTCCTAGCCGTCCTACCTTGTCTCCTAGCCGTCCTAGCTTGTCACTAGCCGTCCTAGCTTGTCTCCTAGCCATCCTAGCTTGTCACTAGCCGTCCTACCTTGTCTCCTAGCCGTCCTACCTTGTCTCCTAGCCATCCTACCTTGTCTCCTAGTTGTCACTAGCCGTCCTACCTTGTCTCCTAGCCGTCCTATCTTGTCTCCTAGCCGTCCTACCTTGTCTCCTAGCCATCCTACCTTGTCTCCTAGTTGTCACTAGCCGTCCTACCTTGTCTCCTAGCCGTCCTATCTTGTCTCCTACCTTGTCCAAGCTACACACATATATTGTTTCATGTATAGAATTTCTGGTACAAAAAAAGCCTTTTGGTTTCAACTAAGTTCAAAACCTTTCCTAGCCCTATAAATAAGGCTTGGCAGCAAGGCACTTGGGGGATCACTCATTCACCCAATTTTCGTCCATTCATCTAGCCACACCACTCTACACATCCTAAAATCCTAAAAACACAATTCCAGCCAAACACTACACCTTGCCGTGCCTATCCTCCATCCAATTCCATAATCCCTGATCCTAAAACACATCCCAACCATCCCATCCACCTTTGTGCCGTAGCAAGGAGAAAGAAGGAAAGACTCTTGGATGCTCAAGCTTCGTCGTTGGTGCATTCTAGGTGTAATTCGTTTTATGATTTCAATGTTTAATTTATTTTCCTTTCATTTTGCTATGAACATGAGTGGCTAAACCCCTATTGGTTAGGGGTGATTTCGAAGCCATAACTATGTGTGCAAGTTGATTTGATAAATTCCAGTTATGAGTTCTTGAATCGTGAATGCAATTGGCTTAACTGTGCGAGTAATAACGTATTTGTGTTTGTTAATTAGGGGTCGACACTTAATTGGCTTGCATGAATATGATGCTAGAATATAAGTTTGTTTCACATAATTGTCACACACTTATATTCACAAGTAGTGAAGGTTGCTAGTCACAATCGCGTTAAGTTCAATTCCTAGCATAAGTGTCATGATGTCATAGTCACAAGTGTTTTGTCAATGCTTATAGTTTTCATTGAACGTAATGATCTTTGATTGTATCTTTATTATGATGTCATGTAAGGAACTTTTGAAGAATGCTTTGGGTTGTCGTATGATGTCATCCAATTCAATAACACAAGGAAAACTTGAGAATTAACTAGTGATGTCACGGTTAATTTGGGGCATTGTCATTCATAATTCTATGAAGGAATAACTGGAAATCGAGTCATTTGCATACTTGTCATGTGTGGAGAAAGAACCCCTAACTAGTTCATCATCCATTAAAAACCCCAAAAACGTTTCAAAATCAGTTTTACTTTGCAATCTGTTTTCTCAACTTTAATTTCGTCCAAATCAAATCCCCCTTTACTTTGAAGTCTCAATTTAGTTAGAAATTGTTTTGGTTCATGTTTTTAAGTGTTTTGAGTCAAGTTTTCAACCAATTTCGTCCAAATTAGTATAGGTGCTCAAAACTGCCCAGAAAGTGGTTTTTAGGCAGTTTTGAGTCTTCTAGTTGCTGTTTTGAGTTTTTGTTTTGTTTTAATGTTTTAAAGTTTAGTTTTGCATTCTTTGAGTCTAGTATAGTGTTTCATATTGTTATTTTACGTTTTTGAGTCAAATCCAAGTGGTTAACAATCCCTCCTAATCCCCGGTCCAGAACGATCCCTACTTATACTTATACTACAATTGATAAAAAGAGGGTTTAATTTGTGTGCGTATAAATCTCGCATCAAGTTTTTGGCGCCGTTGCCGGGGATTAGCAACTTTGCTAAATCCCTTGGATTGTTTTTGTTTCATTTATTTCACTTTGTTTCTGATTTTGTTGTAGTTTCTGACCTATTTTTGTTTCTTGTTTTTTTTTAGGTACTAGTGCATGACGCGGAGTTCTCAAACTGTGCATGCACATATCTTAGACTTTAACGACGATTTTGAACGTGATTTGAGAAGAAAGAGGAGGCATCCCGAACGTAGTGAACCTAGTTCAAGTTCAGAGGCCGAATCTGAGTTTGAAGAAGTGGAAGAAGAAGTTATGGCAGCGGACAATCGGACCATTAAAGAGCTTTCGGCCTCAGGGTTGGCCAATGCCGCACCATTATGCATTCAATACCCCGCGGCTGCCCAAGGCAAGACCGATGAATTCGAGTTGAAGTCAAGCTTGTTGCACCACATTCCTAAATACCATGGGCTTTCCATGGAAGATCCAAACAAGCATCTTAAAGAGTTTGAAGTAGTTTGTTCAAGCATGACTCCCGTCAATGTTGACGGAAGTATTTTGAAGATGAAAGCTTTTCCGTTCTCTTTAATGGATAAAGCTAAGGATTGGTTATACGAGTTGGCTCCTGGCACTGTCACTTCATGGGAGAGTATGAAAAGAGCGTTTTTGGAGAAGTTTTTCCCAACTTCTCGCATCATTCTTCTTCATAAAAAAATAAGTGGAATTCAACAAGATGAAGGTGAGTCTTTTCCTGCATACTATGAACGTTTTAAATCACTTGTTGCTTCTTGTCCACAGCATCAGATGAAGGAGGAGCTACTTTTGCAATACTTCTACGAGGGCCTCCTACCATTAGAACGTCAAATGCTCGATGCCTCGGCAGGTGGAGCATTAGTGGACAAAACACCTATGGCAGCCAAGACGTTGATTTCTAATCGAGCGTTGAACGATCAACAATACGAAGGAGTAGGCCAAAGAGGACCCCCACGGCAACATGTTCATGAGGTAAGTTCTACTTCCGACATTAATTCACAAGTGGCTAATCTTACTTCTATTGTGTCTCAGTTGGCCGAGGGCATAAAGATGCAAGGACCAATTGTATGTGGCGTATGTTCTATGCATGGACATGCCTCTGAAAAATGTCCACAATTGATTGAAAATGGTGGATGGGAAAGCGCCAATGCAATTGGGTTTCAAGGCCAAAACCAACCAAGGAACGATCCTTATTCCAACACATATAATCCCGGTTGGAGAGACCACCCAAATTTCAAATGGAGGGAGCCCCAACAATCTCAAAACCAAGGAGGCTTTAGGCAACAACCCCCTGGGTTCTTTCCCAAAACCTACGCCTCACCCCAAAATCAAGCCCAATCCGGCCCAAGTGCCTCAGGTACGTCTCTTGACAATGATGCACTTCTTAAGATACTAACTAAGTTGTCTAATGGGCAGGACGATCAAGCTAAGGCTATGCAAAACCAAGACAAAAGGGTGGATCAATTGGAGAAACAAATGGGGCAAATTGCCGAGTTTATGGGGCAGTTTCGTGAACAAGGAAAGCTCCCTAGTTCCACCGTTCCAAATCCAAAGGGAAGCTTCGAAAGTGCAAAGGCCATAACCTTGAGAAGTGGAAAAGAGATTGGGGCAGATCCTACACCATCACAATCAGGTCCCAAAGGTGATGAAAACTTGCAAATTGAAGAGGAAGAATCAAGCAAACCGACGGCAAAGGTGGGAGAGTCTTTGCCGCAAGTTCCTAGTGCCCCAAAACTGTCTAATTCGGCCAAAAAGGGGAGTTTTGGAAGATGTTTTGGTGCAGGTTAATCATTTGATCTTTCCGGCGGATTTCTATGTCCTTGAGATGGATGAATCGGATCATGCACCCTCGCTGCCCATTCTACTTGGAAGGCCATTCATGAAAACGGCCCGGACTAAGATTGACGTGTTTAATGGAACTTTGTCCATGGAATTTGATGGGGAAGTTGTTAATTTCAATCTTTCCGATTCTATTAAGTATCCTAGTGAAGATCATTCATGTTTCTCTATTGATACTGTTGACTCTTTGGCGCAGGGATACCTTGAAGATTTGAATGATGATATGCTTGAAAAAGTCATTACAAGTGGTGTAGAAGTCAAAACCAAGGGAGCAACATCCATGCAACCCCACGACACAAATACACTATCCTATGCCGTGCCTCCTAGTGAGGATTTTCTTGAAGTAGTTGCTGCCCTTGAGTCATCACCAATACATGATACATGATGGTAAGTTTCCTAACAAAGAGTCCATTCCCATTTCGACTAACAAGTTGCTTCCATCCATAATTCAGGCACCTATCCTTGAACTCAAACCTTTGCCAAGCCATTTGAAGTACATTTTCTTGGGAAAAAATGAGACACTGCCTGCCATCATATCATCATCCCTCACGGCACAAGAGGAGGAAAAACTCATGCATGTGTTGAAAGAGTACAAATCTGCCCTAGGATGGACATTGGCCGATATCAAAGGTATAAGCCCCACAACTTGTATGCATCACATATTTCTTGAGGAGGGGACCAAACCAACTAGAGAGGCTCAACGCCGTCTTAACCCTCCAATGATGGAAGTTGTGAAAAAGGAGATAATCAAACTTCTTGATTGTGGAGTCATTTATCCAATCTCCGATAGTCGTTGGGTTTCACCTATCCAATGTGTGCCTAAGAAATCCGGAGTGACGGTTGTGGAGAATGCCGAGAATGAGCTTGTACCCATGAGAATCCAAACCGGTTGGCGTGTATGCATCGATTATAGGAAGATAAATGCCACCACAAGGAAGGACCACTTCCCATTGCCGTTCCTAGATCAAATGTTGGAAAGGTTAGCGGGTCATTCTTTTTATTGCTTTCTTGATGGATATTCAGGTTATAATCAAATTGTCATTGCCCCGGATGATCAAGAAAAGACCACTTTTACTTGTCCCTTTGGAACATTTGCATATCGACGCATGCCATTTGGTTTGTGCAATGCCCCTGCCACGTTTCAAAGGTGTATGGTAAGCATATTTTCTGATTATGTTGAAAGGATTATTGAGATATTCATGGATGACTTTAGTGTTTTTGGTGATTCTTTTGATAAATGCTTGGATAATCTCACTTTAATCTTGAAACGTTGTGTTGAAACAAACCTTGTTTTAAATTGGGAAAAATGTCATTTTATGGTTAAACAAGGTATTGTTTTGGGTCATATAATCTCTGAAAAAGGAATTGAAGTTGATAAGTCTAAAGTAGATCTTGTACGCTACTTACCCTCTCCTACTTCGGTTAGAGAGGTTCGTTCTTTCCTTGGTCATGCAGGATTCTATAGACGATTTATCAATGACTTTTCCAAGATTGCACAACCCCTATGCCGCCTCCTCCAAAAAGATGTGTCTTTTGAGTTCAACGAGGCATGCGAGAAGTCATTCAAGCATCTCAAAGAGCTCCTAACCACGGCACCCATCATAACTCCCCCACACTTGGTTTCTGCCATAAAGGAATTCCATTTGAATCATGCTTACTATACTTTAAGAACGAGGGTATGGATAGTCCTAATCTAGGCTAGGTAAGGGGTGATGTGGTTAGCAAAGAAAATAGGCTAAACGAGGCTCAACATGGTTAAAACTAATATATACGAAATATGGGAAGTAAGGCTGTTTGGCTATGGTGGCAACTACACAACTTCATCTTGATATTTGTTATGCAACTCAATGTCATGCTTTGAATGAAACGGATATAAGTTCTAGCATTTAGTTCTATCATGATACAATTGCATTCTAAGTAGCAACCAAGCAAGGAATAATGAGATCATGCAACAACTTTAGAAAACAAAGAATCACAGAAAATAACTCTCCAAAGAAGGTAATGGCTCGAGTCTCACAGGGTTGTAGCGTTTGTTTGAGTTCCTTCCTTCAAGCATGTTACAAAAACGAATTTTTCTTTTATGATTGCATGTGAAGTCATACATTATAACCATAACCAAGCATATACCAAGAGTAAATCAAACTTTTCTCTATGTTAATAACTCTTTTTAACCGTCATGCAATTACAAACCAAATCCTTATCATTGTGTTGGAAGGTACCCTAAGACACAAACACACAAAAACGACTCAAAAGTCTCTCTTTTTTCAAATTTTTATGTGATTTTCGGAGTTTATAAAACAAAACATACTAAAACACTCTAAAACAACTTAAAAACACCTTAAAACAGCAAGGAACAACATTTGAAGTTATGGGTGATAAAATCCCACGAATTTGCATCAAAACACTTTATTATGATGTCATGTAAGGAACTTTTGAAGAATGCTTTGAATTGTTGCATGCATCATCCAATTCAATAACGTTAGGAAGATTTGAAGGTTAATTAGTGCATCACGGTTAACTTGGGGTGTTGAGAATTCATGGTTTATTGAAATGCAATTGGAAATCATTTTATTATGCAAGTATAACATGTATGGAGATGAACTCCTTGGCTAGCATCCATCCATTCATTCCATTTCATCACATTCATATATACTATCTGTCTTAATTCGAATCTGTACATTTTATTTAATTTCGTATAAAACTCAATCCCCCTTTACTTTATTGTCCAATTTAGTAGAAAGTGTTTTAGTTTATGTTTATAAGTGTTTTGATTCATTTTATTACATAATTTCGTCCAAATTCACCAAAGTGCTCAAAACTGCCCAGAAAGTGATTTTAAGGCAGTTTTGAGTGTTTTGGGTGATGTTTGAGTCTTTTGGTTTGTTTTAATGTTTTAAGTGTTTAGTTTTACATTCTTTGAGTTAGTTTAGTGTTTTATATTGTGTTTATAAGTGTTTTGATTCATTTTGTTACATAATTTCGTCCAAATTCACCAAAGTGCTCAAAACTGCCCAGAAAGTGATTTTAAGGCAGTTTTGAGTGTTTTGGGTGATGTTTGAGTCTTTTGGTTTGTCTTAGTGTTTTAAAGTTTAGTTTTGCATTCTTTGAGTCTAGTATAGTGTTTCATATTGTTATTTTACGTTTTTGAGTCAAATCCAAGTGGTTAACAATCCCTCCTAATCCCCGGTCCAGAACGATCCCTACTTATACTTATACTACAATTGATAAAAAGAGGGTTTAATTTGTGTGCGTATAAATCTCGCATCAAATTTTGGCGCCGTTGCCGGGGATTAGCAAATTTGCTAATCTCTTGGGTTGTTTGTTTCTGTTATGTATTTTAGTTTTAGTTTTTGATTTTTGTTTTGTTTGTTGAATTCAAATACTAGAGAAGAACAACATGGCACTTGATAATGCTTCTCTTTTGTCACAGCTCATGGAAAGGTCTCAATTGCAAAGAGTTGATATATTGAATCTTCAATCAAGGAATAACGTGTTTTCCAATACTTACAATTCGGATTGGAGTGATCATTCAAACTCTATGTGGTGGGAACCTCAAAATGCTCAACAAGGAGGATATTGGCAACCACCACAACCTCATATTCAATATGCCCAACCAAACTTAAGTTCGTCAATAGATTATAATCAAAAGCTTAACGAATTAATTTGTTTGGTGCAGGGCTCACAAAATCAAGACAATGAGGCTCGACAAGAAGACAAAAGGTTGGACCACTTGGAAAAGCAAATTGGGCAGATCGCGGAGTTCGTAGGACAATTTTGCGACCAAGGCAAACTCCCTAGTTCAACCATTGTAAAACCGAAGGGAGAATTTGAAGCACCTTTGCTGGAAGCACTTATTGCTCCTACGCCATCTAATTCAAGTAAGGCACCTACATTAGAATTCAAACCAATGCCGGTTCATGATGCGTATATTATACGCGCACAAATTAAACCCTCTTTTCGTCAAATTGTAGTATATGTATAAGTAGGGATCGTTCTAGACCGGGGATTAGGAGGGATTGTTAATCACTTGGATTTGACTCAAAAACATAAAAACACAATATAAAACACTAAACTAGACTCAAAGAATGTAAAACTAAACTTTAAAACACTAAAACAAACCAAAAGACTCAAAACAACACAAACACACTCAAATCTGCCTAAAAACCACTTTCTGGGCAGATTTGAGCACAAACACAAATTTGGACGAATTTGTTTAACAAATTGAATCAAAACACTTATAAACACAAACTAAAAGTATTTCTAACTAATCTAACACTTTAAAATAAATGGGGATTGAGGTTTGGACGAAAATAAACTAAATGGACAGATTATAAAAACGAAATTGACGAAATGGAATGAATGGATGATAGAATAGCTAAGGGGTTCATCTCCATACATGTTACACTTGCATAATAAAAAGATTTCCAATTGCATTTTAATAAATTATGAAACTCATCACCCCGGGTCAATTAGGTTTGCTTAAATTAACCGTCAAGTTTTCCTTAAGTTAATGAATTGGATGGGTTAGCGCAACGCAATTCACTACATTCTCCAAAAGTCCTTTACGTGAACAGCACAATAAAGATACAATCAAAGATCATTAAGTATTATGAAAACTATAAGTGTTGACGAGGCATTCGTTACTATGATGAGCATGAAACTCGTGCCAAGAATTCTTTTAACGCGATTGTTTATAAGCAACCTCCACTACTTGTGAATATAAGTTCATAACGATTAGGTGAAACTCACTTATATTCTAGCGTCATATTCATGCATGAAAATTAAGCGCGCATTCTCAATAACATACATAAATAAGTTATCAATCAAACGGTTAAACAAATTGAATTCACAACTTATGAAACGCAATTAGAAGTAATCAAATCAAAATGCAAGCATAAACATTTATTTCGAATCACCCCCTAGCTAAAGGGGGTTTTAGTTCCTCATTACGTTGAAATCAAAGAAACACCTAAACATTCCAACAACTCAAACTTGAATTGTATGAACGTTTAGGCACTCTTCTCTTCCATTCCTCATACGTACAAAACAAAGAGAATTGAATTTAAACTTTGAAATCAAAGAAACACCTAAACATTCCAACAACTCAAACTTGAATTGTATGAACGTTTAGGCCCTCTTATCTTCCTCGTTGTTGTAGCACAAGGTCTAAGGTGAGGTTTGGGGGATTATGGAAATGGTAGAGGAGTGGTGTTTGGATTATAAGGGAAGGGGGACTCACGGCTAAAGAAGGTGGAGAGTGAATGTGGTGTGTTGTGTATGAAAATGAGATGTCCATGAATGAATGAATGCAAGGGTATTTATAGGAGTAGTGGAGGGAACATATGGCTATGTCATTTGTAGGTGAAGTAGGTGGATGTTGTAGGCGAAGTAGGTGGATGTTGTAGGTGAAGTGGATGTTGTAGGTGAAGTAGGTGGATGATATGTTAAGTGATAAGTGATAAGTGATATGATATGTGGTTATGATATGATAAGTGGTTAAGTGGTGATGATAAGTGATAAGTGATTAAGTGATATGATATGTGGTGATGATAAGTGATAAGTGCATGTGGGTTAACTAATGAAGGAAATGCATGTGCAATGACAATGTGTTAGAATGGATGTGTGTTATGCATGGCATGATTGGGATTAGGAAAGGTTTAAATGTCCTAAAACTAAAGAGAACAAGGTTCCAACACTTTGGCTCCAATTAGGTCTTCAATTTCGTCCAACACTTTGGCTTCAAGCATAAGCTATCCGTCCTTAGCCCAAAAGTGCTCCAAAAGTCTCCAAAATGCATCTTTTTGCTCCTTTAGCCCTTTAGACCTACAAACACACGAAAATAGCTTAAAGTACTAAAATAACTAAAGAAACATAACGTAAATGTACGAGAACAAGCCATTTAAGTCGCATAAATATGCTCCTATGCCGCCTCCTCCAAAAAGATGTGTCTTTTGAGTTCAACGAGGCATGCGAGAAGTCATTCAAGCATCTCAAAGAGCTCCTAACCACGGCACCCATCATAACTCCCCCACACTTGGTTTCTGCCATAAAGGAATTCCATTTGAATCATGCTTACTATACTTTAAGAACGAGGGTATGGATAGTCCTAATCTAGGCTAGGTAAGGGGTGATGTGGTTAGCAAAGAAAATAGGCTAAACGAGGCTCAACATGGTTAAAACTAATATATACGAAATATGGGAAGTAAGGCTGTTTGGCTATGGTGGCAACTACACAACTTCATCTTGATATTTGTTATGCAACTCAATGTCATGCTTTGAATGAAACGGATATAAGTTCTAGCATTTAGTTCTATCATGATACAATTGCATTCTAAGTAGCAACCAAGCAAGGAATAATGAGATCATGCAACAACTTTAGAAAACAAAGAATCACAGAAAATAACTCTCCAAAGAAGGTAATGGCTCGAGTCTCACAGGGTTGTAGCGTTTGTTTGAGTTCCTTCCTTCAAGCATGTTACAAAAACGAATTTTTCTTTTATGATTGCATGTGAAGTCATACATTATAACCATAACCAAGCATATACCAAGAGTAAATCAAACTTTTCTCTATGTTAATAACTCTTTTTAACCGTCATGCAATTACAAACCAAATCCTTATCATTGTGTTGGAAGGTACCCTAAGACACAAACACACAAAAACGACTCAAAAGTCTCTCTTTTTTCAAATTTTTATGTGATTTTCGGAGTTTATAAAACAAAACATACTAAAACACTCTAAAACAACTTAAAAACACCTTAAAACAGCAAGGAACAACATTTGAAGTTATGGGTGATAAAATCCCACGAATTTGCATCAAAACACTTTATTATGATGTCATGTAAGGAACTTTTGAAGAATGCTTTGAATTGTTGCATGCATCATCCAATTCAATAACGTTAGGAAGATTTGAAGGTTAATTAGTGCATCACGGTTAACTTGGGGTGTTGAGAATTCATGGTTTATTGAAATGCAATTGGAAATCATTTTATTATGCAAGTATAACATGTATGGAGATGAACTCCTTGGCTAGCATCCATCCATTCATTCCATTTCATCACATTCATATATACTATCTGTCTTAATTCGAATCTGTACATTTTATTTAATTTCGTATAAAACTCAATCCCCCTTTACTTTATTGTCCAATTTAGTAGAAAGTGTTTTAGTTTATGTTTATAAGTGTTTTGATTCATTTTATTACATAATTTCGTCCAAATTCACCAAAGTGCTCAAAACTGCCCAGAAAGTGATTTTAAGGCAGTTTTGAGTGTTTTGGGTGATGTTTGAGTCTTTTGGTTTGTTTTAATGTTTTAAGTGTTTAGTTTTACATTCTTTGAGTTAGTTTAGTGTTTTATATTGTGTTTATAAGTGTTTTGATTCATTTTGTTACATAATTTCGTCCAAATTCACCAAAGTGCTCAAAACTGCCCAGAAAGTGATTTTAAGGCAGTTTTGAGTGTTTTGGGTGATGTTTGAGTCTTTTGGTTTGTCTTAGTGTTTTAAAGTTTAGTTTTGCATTCTTTGAGTCTAGTATAGTGTTTCATATTGTTATTTTACGTTTTTGAGTCAAATCCAAGTGGTTAACAATCCCTCCTAATCCCCGGTCCAGAACGATCCCTACTTATACTTATACTACAATTGATAAAAAGAGGGTTTAATTTGTGTGCGTATAAATCTCGCATCAAATTTTGGCGCCGTTGCCGGGGATTAGCAAATTTGCTAATCTCTTGGGTTGTTTGTTTCTGTTATGTATTTTAGTTTTAGTTTTTGATTTTTGTTTTGTTTGTTGAATTCAAATACTAGAGAAGAACAACATGGCACTTGATAATGCTTCTCTTTTGTCACAGCTCATGGAAAGGTCTCAATTGCAAAGAGTTGATATATTGAATCTTCAATCAAGGAATAACGTGTTTTCCAATACTTACAATTCGGATTGGAGTGATCATTCAAACTCTATGTGGTGGGAACCTCAAAATGCTCAACAAGGAGGATATTGGCAACCACCACAACCTCATATTCAATATGCCCAACCAAACTTAAGTTCGTCAATAGATTATAATCAAAAGCTTAACGAATTAATTTGTTTGGTGCAGGGCTCACAAAATCAAGACAATGAGGCTCGACAAGAAGACAAAAGGTTGGACCACTTGGAAAAGCAAATTGGGCAGATCGCGGAGTTCGTAGGACAATTTTGCGACCAAGGCAAACTCCCTAGTTCAACCATTGTAAAACCGAAGGGAGAATTTGAAGCACCTTTGCTGGAAGCACTTATTGCTCCTACGCCATCTAATTCAAGTAAGGCACCTACATTAGAATTCAAACCAATGCCGGTTCACTTCAAGTATCACCTTCCATTCAAGGACCAATTCCATGCCGTTTGATTTTATTTATGTTAATATAAAAAAAAAAAAGAAAAACAAAAAGAAAAAAAAAAAAAAAAGAAAGATACTAAACATGGAGAAAGGTGGAGCTTCACAAAGGTTGTTTGCGTAAAGCCCCACTACGAGGCGCAGAAGCGGAAGGCACAGAAGCGGGAGGCATCGGAGCGGAAGCTATCGGAGCGGAAGCCATCGGAGCGGGAGGCATCGGAGCTAGAGCATTCCAGGCCTCAATACTTGGCCAAGCGCTAGATGACCCAGGAAAAAGGTGCCTCTGGAGATAAGACGCAAGCCTCTGACGGTCGCTTTGAATCCGACCTTCAGACTCTTGCAGCTCATCAAGCTTCCTCTTCATGCCCGTCGAATAGTTGTTTGCAAGCACGTGCAAACTTCTATTCTCATACTTCAGCTGCTGGATCTCCTGCTTGAGACTTTCCACCTCTGCCATCAATGATTCCACCTGACGGGAGCGGGCAAGCAGGCGTTGGCCCATGTTGGACACAGAACTCGCACACTGAACACTAAGTGCGAGGGACTCTTGAACGGCCAACTCATCGGACCGTCCTGACAGCAGCCTACTATCTTTTGGAGTGAGGAGGTTCCTAGCTACTATTGTAGCTGTTGTGGCGTCCTGCATCACGGAGTCTTCACCTGTAAGAAGACCGTTAGAAGATAAAAAAGTAGGGCGCCATACATTACCTTGACGGGGCGCAACCGGATCGCTGCTGAGACTCAAATCTAAGCTAAGGTTCGATGAGTTTGCCATTTTCGAAAGTGTTCAAAGAGAAGGGGTGGATGGAGTTAAAATTTCAAAGGGCCGGAGACGATGTTCAAGAATGGGAAATCTTCAGAGTGTGTATGTTGGCGGTGAACGATAGCTCTATAAAAAGCCAAGGCGACGCGTCCATCGATTCAAAGAGCCGGAATTTCCGGCGTAAGTTAGGCGACGCTTTCTCGGCTTTTCAGAAAACGCGTTCAACTTTGTCAAAAGATTTCTGACAAAGCTGAAAACACGTGGAGGCCATCATCGCAACTACACGTCTTTAGCCGACAAGCGCAAAGTTCGGCGACGCTTTCTCTACTTTTCAGAAAACGCGTACAGCTTTGTCAAAAGGAGACGCATCTGCACTACCACGTGTCGTTCAGAAAGAGAAGGGGCGTCGTTCAGAAATCGAAGGGGCGCCTGCTCAGAAATCGAAGAGGCGTCGTTCTGATATCGAAGAGACATTTGTCGACAAGGGTAAAAGAACAGTACCACCACTTGATATTATCTCTATATATGTTGACCTTCGTCTTTTATGGCAAGGCAAACCTAAAGAAAAATGCCCAACTCTCCCTCACCTCTGAGGGCGCACTCCCAGCAAAGCCTTTCGAAAGACTCAATTCTTTCTTCTTCCCCAAAGATGATACCAGATGCCTGGAGTACATATGACCCAGGAGGAAGCAACACAACAAATACATGTGCTGATTCATTCACCGCTTCTTCAAAAGCAAAGGTATCTCATATCATCAAGGTCAAAAGCAAAAGTATCTCATATCATGCTCTTTCCCTGTCTTTTTCTTTGTCCTTGTTCTTACTCGCATGGCAAAGTAAAAGAAGCAATCAGCCGGCACTTGGAGTCAATCTTCCGATCTGGAGCCAACTGCCTGGAATCTATTCCTGATTGCTTACCTAGCGTTGCTCTCGAGTAGTCATCTTCAACGGTTGATACACTTCCGGAAAAGGGACCACTTCTGCAAAGGGGAGCGAGTAAGGCAAGTGAAAATGATACATTGAAGCATGTGGAGACAAACATAGGCTGAGTTATCCTCCAACCCTTTTCAATACGAATTGGAAAGATTGAACAAAGAAACAGACCAAAGGGGTAAGCTCAGACCTTCGGGGAAGACCAAAAGAATCCTCCAGCCCAGTAGCACAAAGGAAAATCAACAAGAGGAGGAAACCAAAAGAACCATCCTGCTGCCCAGTTCAAGAAGTAGCACAAAGGAAAATCAACGATGGGCAGAAACCAGTTCAAGAGTAAGCCTGTGGAATCACAAAGATCAAAGCCTCAATGCAATCACCAAGGAGAAGAGGGAATTTACACTCCATAACCAGATTTGCGTCCCTAAACTCTTCTCTTTGTTAATTACATTATGCCATGTTTAATATGTTTAGTTGCTTTTTGTGTGTTTACTTATGTTTTGTGTGAATCTATGCTTAAAACATTGAGGACAATGTTTGATTTAAGTGTGGGGGGGGTAACTAAAGTGTTTTGATGCAAATTCGTGGGATTTTATCACCCATAACTTCAAATGTTGTTCCTTGCTGTTTTAAGGTGTTTTTAAGTTGTTTTAGAGTGTTTTAGTATGTTTTGTTTTATAAACTCCGAAAATCACATAAAAATTTGAAAAAAGAGAGACTTTTGAGTCGTTTTTGTGTGTTTGTGTCTTAGGGTACCTTCCAACACAATGATAAGGATTTGGTTTGTAATTGCATGACGGTTAAAAAGAGTTATTAACATAGAGAAAAGTTTGATTTACTCTTGGTATATGCTTGGTTATGGTTATAATGTATGACTTCACATGCAATCATAAAAGAAAAATTCGTTTTTGTAACATGCTTGAAGGAAGGAACTCAAACAAACGCTACAACCCTGTGAGACTCGAGCCATTACCTTCTTTGGAGAGTTATTTTCTGTGATTCTTTGTTTTCTAAAGTTGTTGCATGATCTCATTATTCCTTGCTTGGTTGCTACTTAGAATGCAATTGTATCATGATAGAACTAAATGCTAGAACTTATATCCGTTTCATTCAAAGCATGACATTGAGTTGCATAACAAATATCAAGATGAAGTTGTGTAGTTGCCACCATAGCCAAACAGCCTTACTTCCCATATTTCGTATATATTAGTTTTAACCATGTTGAGCCTCGTTTAGCCTATTTTCTTTGCTAACCACATCACCCCTTACCTAGCCTAGATTAGGACCATCCGTACCCTTGTTCTTGAAGCATAGTAAGCATGACGGATAATGAATTCCTTTTGATTAATATGTTGCAGAAAATAAGTGTGGGAGAAGGGATTTTTGTGTGTATGTATGTGCCTAAGTCTTAAAGGAGGCACGTGAAAAAGAAAAAAAAATGTGAGAAAAAGAAGAAGAAAAGAAAGAAAAAGAGTGAAAATAAGTGAGAATGGACTCACAAGTGTGATTGTTGAAGAAAGGGCCCAAAAAGTTGAATATGGCCCTAAGTTTTGTGACTTCCCCTTGGGTGTTCAAAGTTGACTTCTACGTTCTAAAGGGAATTCTAAGTACCTAATTCAATACTTTGCTCACTATTGCTTTAAGAATGTTTGCTTATCCTTCACCTTTCATTGTTAGCCAATAGCCTAGCCTCGTTACAACCCTTTGACTTCTATCTTGATTGTTATGTGTTTCAATTTGTGGAGTTTGAACTTGGTATAAGCTTATGGTGTCACTGGTTCTCGCTTCTAAGTAGTAGCATTCCATTCATGAGATCATACCTAAACATGCTTATTAACTCCAGAAATTGCTCTCTTTATGATACATATATGTGAGTGTTCGTTTTCATGTTTACATCAATCTTCTCACATATAACTAGTGTAGGGTGTGAAGTTAGAAAATCTGTGTGAAAAACGAGAGTACATCTAGTAAGGAATTGAGGGAATTCTCTAAGGCATGTTACTACATTCAAAACATGGTTTTAAATGCTTAATTGTGAACTAGTATGTGGTGACTATGATTAAAAATGTACTTAAGTGTAAAGATGGCTAAAATCTGTGGGAATAATGATTTTGAACTTGTCATGTGCATTGGAAATCCCTGAGACGATTGTTGGAAGGTATAGGTTGTGTTTTGTTCGTTTTGTTTTGTTTTTGGTTTCTTTTGTTTTGTTTTGCTCGAGGACTAGCAAAAGATAAGTGTGGGGGTATTTGATAGGAGCATATTCATGCGACTTAAATGGCTTGTTCTCGTGCATTTACGTTATGTTTCTTTAGTTATTTTAGTACTTTAAGCTATTTTCGTGTGTTTGTAGGTCCAAAGGGCTAAAGGAGCAAAAAGATGCATTTTGGAGACTTTTGGAGCACTTTTGGACTAAGGATGGATAGCTTATGCTTGGAGCCAAAGTGTTGGACGAAATTGAAGACCTAATTGAAGACCAAAGTGTTGGAACCTTGTTCTCTTTAGTTTTAGGACATTTAAACCTTTCCTAATCCCAATCATGCCATGCATAACACACATCCATTCTAACACCTTGTCATTGCACATGCATTTCCTTCATTAATTAACCCACATGCTCCCATTACTTATCATAACCACATATCATATCACTTATCACTTATCACTTATCATCATCACTTTATCATATCACTTATCACTTATCATAACCACTTATCACATCATAACCACATATCATATCACTTATCACTTATCACTTATCATCATCACTTTAGCTTTAATTCACATGAACATTCACTCACCACAAACATTTCACATGCTTTCCTATTCAATTAAATCAGCCACATGCATTCATCATCATAACCTAGCTGTCATTCCACTTCATTGCACATGCATCTTCAAAGAAATCAGATTTCCATCATATTCACATGCATTCATCATCATAACCTAGCTGTCATTCCACTTCATTGCACATGCATCTTCAAAGAAATCAGATTTCCATCATATTCACATGCATTCCATCTTTTAATTTAATCACATGCACATTCACCTTGCTTTGCAGAAAATCCACTTCATAACACATGCATCTTGGCAGATTTCACATGCACTCATGCACATTCACCTTAATCATTCACATAGCTTTAATCCACATGCATTTCCACCTAGATTTCCACCTCACAACCACCAGAAATCAACCAAAAACGTGCATTCCCTTTCATTTCTGTCAAAACACATGCATTTCCACCCTTTAATCACATGCACAAACAGCCACATGCATCTCCCATCACCATTTCAGATTTCCACCAAGTTCCTAGCTGTCATGTTCCCCCCATTTCACCTATAAATACTCATTCATTCATTCTCATTCATACACAATCCATTCACCACAGAAATAAGGCCTTTGTGCCAGAAATTCACCCATTCCAAACACTCTTCCATACACTCATCCATTGCAGAAATGTAGACCATCAAACTCCCTTGTGCCGTGAGTCTCCCTTACAATCCAAACACCATCCTTCCATTTCCACCACTCCTCTTCCATATCTCCACCACTCCCCAAACCATTCACACCATCAAACTCACCTTAGACCTTGTGCCACAACGAAGAGGAAGAGAAGAGTGCCTAAACGTTCATACAATTCAAGTTTGAGTTGTTGGAATGTTTAGGTGTTTCTTTGATTTCAATGTTTAATTTCAATGCTCTTTGTTTTGTGCGAATGAGGAATGGATGATAAGAGGGCTTAAACGTTCATACAATTCAAGTTTGAGTTGTTGGAATGTTTAGGTGTTTCTTTGATTCTCTTTGTTTTGTACCATGAGGAACTAAACTCCCCCTTGGTTGGGGGGTGATTCGAATATATGTTTATGCTTGCATTTTGATTTGATTACTTCTAATTGCGTTTCATAAGTTGTGATTCAATTTGTTTAACCGTTTTATTGATAACTTATTTATGTATGTTTATTGAGAGTGCACGCTTAATTTTCATGCATGAATATGACGCTAGAATATAAGTGAGTTTCACCTAATAGTTACGAACTTATATTCATAAGTAGTGGAGGTTGCTTATAAACAATCGCGTTAAACGAATTCTTGGCAAGAGTTTCATGCATTCATAGTAACGAATGCCTCGTCAACACTTATAATTTTCATAGAGCGTAATGATTCTTGCTTGTACCTCTTCTATGCATTCATGTTGAGGACTTGTGGGGAATGTTTTGAATTGTTGCATGCATCATCCAATTCAATAACGTTAGGAAGATTTGAAGGTTAATTAGTGCATCACGGTTAACTTGGGGTGTTGAGAATTCATGGTTTATTGAAATGCAATTGGAAATCATTTTATTATGCAAGTATAACATGTATGGAGATGAACTCCTTGGCTAGCATCCATCCATTCATTCCATTTCATCACATTCATATATACTATCTGTCTTAATTCGAATCTGTACATTTTATTTAATTTCGTATAAAACTCAATCCCCCTTTACTTTATTGTCCAATTTAGTAGAAAGTGTTTTAGTTTATGTTTATAAGTGTTTTGATTCATTTTATTACATAATTTCGTCCAAATTCACCAAAGTGCTCAAAACTGCCCAGAAAGTGATTTTAAGGCAGTTTTGAGTGTTTTGGGTGATGTTTGAGTCTTTTGGTTTGTTTTAATGTTTTAAGTGTTTAGTTTTACATTCTTTGAGTTAGTTTAGTGTTTTATATTGTGTTTATAAGTGTTTTGATTCATTTTGTTACATAATTTCGTCCAAATTCACCAAAGTGCTCAAAACTGCCCAGAAAGTGATTTTAAGGCAGTTTTGAGTGTTTTGGGTGATGTTTGAGTCTTTTGGTTTGTCTTAGTGTTTTAAAGTTTAGTTTTGCATTCTTTGAGTCTAGTATAGTGTTTCATATTGTTATTTTACGTTTTTGAGTCAAATCCAAGTGGTTAACAATCCCTCCTAATCCCCGGTCCAGAACGATCCCTACTTATACTTATACTACAATTGATAAAAAGAGGGTTTAATTTGTGTGCGTATAAATCTCGCATCACTCATGCACATTCACCTTAATCATTCACATAGCTTTAATCCACATCCATTTCCACCTAGATTTCCACCTCACAACCACCAGAAATCAACCAAAACCGTGCATTCCCTTTCATTTCTGTCAAAGCACATGCATTTCCACCCTTTAATCACATGCACAAACAGCCACATGCATCTCCCATCACCATTTCAGCTTTCCACCTAATTCCTAGTCATCATGTTCCCCCCATTTCACCTATAAATAAGCATGCATTGCAGCCACAAACAACACACTCTTCCATTTCAGAAAACCATCTCTCATACACATTCATTCACGCCAGAAATTCCTCCCCTCTCTCTAGCACTACCATACTTCACCATTCTTCATATTTTCTGCCCAAAAACACTCCTTACCTTCCCCTACATCCATCCCTACCCTAAACACATCATTCTACATCATCCATAACCCCCAAAACTCACCAAAACCCCTTGTGCCGCAGCAACTAGAGGAGAAGAGGCCTAAACGTTCATACAATTCAAGATTGAGTTGTTGGAATTTTTAGGTGTACTTCGATTCTTGTTTTCAATGTTTACTTTGTTATTACTCTCTAAGTTTGTTGTAATCATGAGTGGCTAAACCCCTAATTAGTTAGGGGAAAGTTTGAAGCCATGAACATGTTTGAAATATGAATTGATTTCTTCCAATTGTGATTTGTTAAGTTGTGATTGTAATTCAATTATCATGTTTATTAAAAACTTGTTTTTGTATGTTGATTAGGGATGCATACTTAGTCTTCATGCATAAACTCGATGCTAGTTTATAAACGAGTTTCACCTAATCGTCACAAGTTTATAAACATGAGTAGTGAAGGTTGCTAGTCACAACCGCGTTAATTGAATTCTTGGCAAAAGTATCATGCATTCATAGTTACAATTGCCTCGTCAACACTTATAATTCTCATAGAGCATAATGATCTCTCATTGTATCTCTTCTATGCATTCATGTTGAGAACCATTGGAGAATGATTTGAATTGTCGCATGCATCATCCAATTCAATAACATAAGGAAAATTTGAGAGTTAATTAGTGCATCACGGTTAACTTGGGGTGTTGAGCATCATAGATAATGAAAAGCAATTGGAGAATCGATTCATATATAAATGTGTCATGTGTGGAGAATGGACCTCTAACTAATCCATCCATCATCTTGTTTCTCAAATCCGTTTATACAATCTGCCTAGTTTATTAACTTGTTTTATTTAATTTAACTTTGTCAAAACCTTAATCCCCCTTTACTCTAATGTCCAATTTAGTTAGAAATCAATTTAGTTTGTGCTTTTAAGTGTTTTGATTCATTTTATTTCCCAATTTCGTCCAGATTCACCAAAGTGCTCAAAACTGCCCAGAAAGTGATTTTAAGGCAGTTTTGAGTGTTTTGGGTGATGTTTGAGTCTTTTGGTTTGTTTTAATGTTTTAAGTGTTTAGTTTTACATTCTTTGAGTTAGTTTAGTGTTTTATATTGTGTTTTTACGTTCTTGAGTCAAGTTATTACTTAATTTCGTCCAAATTTGTGTTTGTGCTCAAATCTGCCCAGAAAGTGGTTTTTAGGCAGATTTGAGTGTGTTTGTGTTGTTTTGAGTCTTTTGAGTCAATTTCACATTGATTAGCATCCCTAGTTAATCCCCGGTCTAGAACGATCCCTATTTGCTCATTTACTACAATTGTCATCCATAGGGTTAATTTGTGTGTTTAACTATTTTCGCATCAAATTTTGGCGCCGTTGCCGGGGATTAGCAAAATTGCTAATCCCTTGTGTTTTTGCCGTATGTTTTTAGTGTAATTTACCTAGTTTTCTCATTTTGTTTTGTTTTCTTGGTTTAGGTACTAGTGCATGACGCGGAGTTCTCAAACTGTGCATGCACATATCTTGGACTTTAACGACGATTTTGAACGTGATTTGAGAAGAAAGAGGAGGCATCCCGAACCTAGTGAACCTAGTTCAAGTTCAGAGGCCGAATCTGAGTTTGAAAGTGTGGAAGAAGAAGTTATGGCAGCAGACAATCGGACCATTAAAGAGCTTTCGGCCTCGGGGTTGGCCAATGCCGCACCATTATGCATTCAATACCCCGTGGCTGCCCAAGGCAAGACCGATGAATTCGAGTTGAAGTCAAGCTTGTTGCACCACATTCCGAAATACCATGGGCTTTCCATGGAAGATCCCAACAAGCATCTCAAGGAGTTCGAGGTTGTTTGTTCGAGCATGACACCCATAAATGTCGATGGGAACATTCTAATGATGAAAGCTTTTCCATTCTCTCTTGTGGAAAAGGCTAAGGATTGGCTTTATGAATTGGCACCCGGGACCGTTACTTCTTGGGAGAGCATGAAGAGAGCGTTCTTGGAGAAGTTCTTCCCTACTTCAAGAGTCATTCTCTTGAGGAAGAAAATTAGCGGAATCCAACAAAGTCAAGGAGAATCTTTTCCGGCATACTACGAGCGTTTTAAAGCCCTTGTTGCATCGTGTCCTCAACATCAAATGAAGGAGGAGCTTCTCCTTCAATATTTCTATGAGGGCCTTCTTCCCATTGAAAGGCAAATGCTCGATGCTTCGGCGGGAGGTGCATTGGTGGACAAAACTCCTATGTCGGCCAAGACCCTAATTGCAAACCGTGCTCTAAATGCACAACAATATGAAGGACTTGGGCAAAGGGACCCCCCACGGCAACACTTGAATGAGGTAAGTTCTCAATCCGATATTCAATCTCAGATAGCTAATCTTACTTCTATTGTGTCTCAGATGGCCGAAGGAATGAAGATACAAGGACCGATTGTATGTGGTGTATGTTCTATCCAAGGACACCCTTCGGAAAAATGCCCTCAATTGATTGAGAATGGGGGATGGGAGAGTGCAAATGCCATGGGATTTCCGAACCACAATCAACCAAGGAATGATCCATATTCCAACACATACAATCCGGGTTGGAGAGACCATCCAAACTTCAAGTGGAGGGAACCTCAACAACCTCAACAACAAGGAGGCTTTAGACAACAACCCCCGGGGTTCTACACCAAGCCATTCGGCCCCAATCCAAACCAAGCACAACCTGCCCAAAACAATCAAGGTACGTCGTTGGGCAATGAAACACTTCTTAAATTACTTACCAATTTGTCTCAGGGGCAAGAGGATCAAACCAAAGCCATGCAAAACCAAGACAAAAGGGTGGATCACTTGGAGAAACAAATTGGGCAGATTGCGGAATTTGTAGGACAATTCCGAGACAAAGGCAAGCTCCCTAGCTCAACCGTTGTCAATCCAAGGGGAGGATTCGAATCTGCCAAGGCAATCATGTTGAGAAGTGGTAAGGAGGTCGAAACCACCCCAAGCACGTCCAAAACAAGTCAAGAAGAGGACGTGTTGCTGCAAGAAGAGGAGGAACAAGGAATAAAGGCCACGGCAAGGGTGAAAGAATCTTTGCCGCAGCCCCCTATTGTGCCAAAACCGTCCAATATGCCTAAGGTAAGTCCAAATTCGACTTTGTCAAGTTCCATTCCACTAAACGTGCCCTTTCCTAGCAGGTTTAGGCAATCAAAGAAGGAGGAGAGTGAAAAGGACATTTTGGAAACCTTTAGGAAAGTTCAAGTTAACATTCCGCTCCTTGATGCAATCAAGCAAGTCCCTAAGTATGCCAAGTTCTTAAAAGAGCTTTGCACAACGAGGAAGAGGATTTCAAACAAGGAGGTGGTCCAGGTAAGTGAAAATGTCTCTGCTGTGTTACAAAGGAAATTACCCCCTAAATGCAAAGATCCGGGTAGTTTTACAATTCCGTGCGTTATTGGTAATACTAAGTTTGAACAATGCATGTTAGACTTAGGGGCTTCGATTAATGTTATGCCATACTCTATTTATGCATCTATGAACTTAGGTGAGCTTAAAAATGATGGTGTGATAATTCAATTAGCAGATCGTTCTAATGCATATCCAAAGGGTGTTTTGGAAGATGTTTTGGTACAGGTTGATAACTTGATTTTTCCAGCGGATTTCTACGTGCTTGACATGGAGGATTCACCCCATTCCACCCCATTACCGATTCTATTAGGGAGGCCCTTCATGAAAACAGCCCGCACCAAGATAGATGTGTTTAAAGGAACTTTAACGATGGAATTTGATGGGGAAGTCATTGATTTCAATCTTTCTGAAAGTATTAAATTTCCTAAGGACGATCATTCTTGCTTTTCTATTGATATAATTGATGATTTGGCGCAGGAATTTCTCGATTCTTTGGAGAGGGATACACTTGAAACAACAATTGCACAAGGAATTGGGCAAAAATCTGGTTTTGCCGTGCCTAGAAGTGAAGATGAGGCCGAGATGGTTGCTGCACTTGAGTCATTGCCACAACACTTTGGTAAGCCTCCAAAACCGAGTCCAATTCCTGTTTCGACTAACAAGTTGTTACCTTCAGTGATTCAGGCACCCATTCTTGAGCTTAAACCATTGCCGGATCATTTGAAGTATGTCTATTTGGGAGACAATGAGACGTTGCCTGTCATAGTTTCCTTATCCCTCACAGCAATGGAGGAGGAGAAATTGATTCGGGTGTTGAAAGAGCACAAGACGGCCATAGGATGGACCTTGGCCGACATAAAGGGTATTAGTCCTACAACTTGCATGCATCGCATACTTTTAGAGGAGGGGGCTAAACCAACCAGAGAGGCTCAACGCCGGCTCAACCCTCCAATGATGGAAGTTGTGAAAAAGGAGATTATCAAGCTTCTAGATTGTGGGGTGATCTATCCTATCTCGGATAGCCGTTGGGTTTCACCGGTTCAAGTTGTGCCAAAGAAATCCGGAGTGACTGTGGTGAAGAATGAAGAAGATGAACTTGTGCCTACACGCATTCAAACCGGTTGGAGGGTGTGCATTGACTATAGAAAGCTAAATGCCGCAACAAGGAAAGATCACTTCCCTTTGCCATTCATTGATCAAATGCTTGAAAGGTTAGCCGGTCATTCTTTTTATTGCTTTCTTGATGGTTATTCGGGTTATAATCAAATTGTCATAACGCCGGATGATCAAGAAAAGACCACCTTTACTTGTCCATTTGGTACTTTTGCATATCGTCGTATGCCATTTGGTTTATGCAATGCACCGGCCACTTTCCAACGATGCATGGTAAGTATCTTCTCTGATTATGTTGAAAAGATAATTGAAGTATTTATGGACGATTTTAGTGTGTTTGGAGACTCATTTGATGCTTGTTTGCATAATCTCACTTTAATCTTGAAAAGATGCATGGAAACTAACCTTGTTTTGAATTGGGAAAAATGTCATTTTATGGTTAAACAAGGTATAGTTTTGGGTCATATCATCTCTGAAAAAGGAATTGAAGTTGATAAGTCTAAAATAGATCTTGTACGTCACTTACCCTCTCCTACGTCGGTTAGAGAGGTCCGTTCTTTTCTTGGCCATGCAGGATTCTATCGACGATTTATCAAGGACTTTTCCAAGATTGCACAACCCCTATGCCGCCTACTCCAAAAGGATGTGTCTTTTGAGTTCAACGAGGCGTGTGAGAAGGCATTCAAGCATCTAAAAGACTTACTCACCACGACACCCATCATAACTCCCCCGGATTGGTCCATTCCCTTTGAATTGATGTGTGATGCATCGGATTATGCACTTGGGGCTGTTTTGGGTCAAAGGAAAAATAAACAGCCACATGTTATTTATTATGCTTCACGCACTTTAAATGATGCTCAATTGAATTATTCTACAACCGAAAAAGAACTCTTGGCGGTTGTATTTGCTTTAGATAAGTTTAGATCATATCTTCTTGGTACTAAAGTAATTGTTTTCACTGACCATGCAGCCTTGAAGTATCTTCTCACCAAAAAGGAGGCTAAGCCAAGACTCATTCGTTGGATGCTCCTACTTCAAGAGTTCGATCTTGAAATCCGAGACAAGAAAGGGTGTGAAAACGTGGTGGCTGACCACCTAAGTAGAATGGTGCGTGAGGAAGAGTCCACCCCCATTTTAGAAACGTTTCCGGATGAGCAACTTCTGTCCATTGAGGTAAGAACCCCTTGGTATGCCGATTTGGTCAATTTCTTGGTGTCTAAGCAAGTTCCTAGTACCCTAAACAAGTTCCAACGTGATAAACTTGTTCATGATGCACGTTTTTATGTTTGGGATGATCCATATTTATGGAAATTCTGCCCAGATCAGATTATGCGTAGATGTGTGCCCGAATCTGAATTTAATTCCATTCTTACATTCTGCCATACTTATGCATGTGGGGGACATTTTGGCACCCAAAGGACAGCCCTAAAGGTGTTACAATCTGGATTTTATTGGCCTAATCTCTTTAAAGATGCTAAAATGTTTTGTTTAACATGCGATAAGTGTCAAAGAACAGGTAACATAGGGCCTAAGGACCAAATGCCACAACAATCTCTCTCATTTGTGGAAATTTTTGATGTGTGGGGTATTGATTTCATGGGCCCCTTCCCTCCATCTTTTGGTTTCACTTATATCTTGCTAGCTGTCGATTATGTTTCCAAATGGGTGGAAGCCAAAGCCACCCGTACTAACGATTCTAAGGTTGTTGCAGATTTTGTGAAATCTAATATTTTTGCTAGGTTTGGGATGCCACGAGTTTTAATTAGTGATGGGGGTTCTCACTTTCGTAACCGCACCATTGAAGCTTTGCTCAAGAAGTACAACGTTACTCATAAGGTTTCCACACCTTATCACCCTCAAACCAATGGGCAAGCGGAGGTTTCAAATAGGGAGATCAAACAAGTCCTAGAGAAAACCGTGGGACCCTCAAGAAGAGATTGGAGTTTGCGCTTGGACGATGCATTGTGGGCCTATCGTACGGCTTACAAAACTCCCCTTGGCATGTCACCTTTTCGGCTTATATATGGTAAGCCATGTCATTTGCCCGTTGAGTTAGAGCACAAGGCACATTGGGCTGTGAAAACCTTCAATTTGGACATAGACGCTGCTGGAGTTCATAGGAAGCTCCAATTAGATGAACTTGAGGAGATTAGGAACGAGGCTTACGAGAATGCTCGCATCTACAAGGACAAGACGAAGGCTTATCATGATAAGATGCTTCGTACCAAAACGTTCTCCAAGGGGCAGAAAGTGTTGCTTTTTGATTCAAGACTTCGGTTATTCCCTGGTAAGTTACGTTCTAAATGGATTGGACCTCTTGTTGTTACTAATGTTTTTCCTCATGGTGCAGTCCAAGTCCAAAGCTTAAAAAGTGGCCACGAGTTCAAGGTGAACGGACATAGATTGAAGCCATACTATGAGAACTTTGTGGAGCATGTCGTGGAGGAGACCCCACTCCATGCCGTGGGCTCCAATGGAGCATGAACGTGTCTTCGTCCGGCTGCAAGACGTTAAAGAAAGCGCTACTTGGGAGGCAACCCATGCAATTCAACAAAGGAAGCTCAAGGAATCACTCCAATTCCAGATTTGCGTTCCTAACCCCTTCACTTTGTTGTTTATTTCGAATCTGCCTATTTAGTTGTTTTACTTGCTGTTTGTGTGTTTCTTTGTGTTTTGTGTGATTTTATGCTTGAAACATTGAGGACAATGTTTGATTTAAGTGTGGGGGGGGTAACTAAGTGTTTTTGATGCAAATTCATGGGATTTTATCACCCTTTACTTATAGACTTGTTCCTTGCTGTTTTTAAGTGTTTTTAAGCAGTTTTGGTGTGTTTTATTGTGTTTTGAAGTAAAAATCCGAAAATCACATAAAAATTTGAAAAATTTGTTTTAAAAACCCAAAAAGAGTTGTTTTCAAAGTGTTTTTGTGTGTTTGTTTTTGTTTTAGGGTACCTTCCAACACAATGATGAGGATTCGGTTTGTAATTACATGGCTGTTAAAGAGAGTGATTAACATGGATGAAAGTTTGATTTACTCTTTGTGTATGCTTGGTTGTGATTATAACTTATGACTTCACATGCAATCATAAAGAAAAAAAAAAAAAATCAGTTTTTGTAACATGCTTGAAGGAAGGAACTCAAATTAACGCTACAACCTTGTGAGACTTGAGCCTAAACGTTTATTTGGAGAGTTAGAATCTGTGCATTTTTGTTTTCTAAGTCGTTGCATGATCTCATTATTCTTTGCTTGGTTACTACTTAGAGGCGTTTCATCATTTAGTTCCAAATGCTAGAACTCATGCCCATTTCATTCAAAGCATGTTATTGATTTGCATAACACAGATTCAAGATGAAGTTGTGTAGTGACCACCACCTTAGCCATATTGCCGTGTATCCCATGTCATTTTATGTTCAAGTTAACCCACATTATCATCACCTAGCCTAGATTAGGACCATCCACACCCTTGTTCTTAAAGCTTAGTAAAGCATGATTCAAATTGAATTTCTTTTGATTTATGTTGGCAGAAAACAAGTGTGGGGGAAGTGTTCTTGTGTGAGAATTTGTGTGCCATAGGCACGGCATGAAAGAAAAGAAAAAGAAAAAAAAAAAAAAAAGCGTGAAAAGTATGAAAAAGAGTTGAAAAGTTGTGAAAAAGAATTCCAAAGTATTGTTTGTTGAAGTAAGGGTCCAAAACAATGAATTCGGCCCTAAGGAGTTGTCTAAGTCTTCCCCTTGTGTTTTAAAGTTAATTTCTGCAATCTAAATGAATTCTAAGTCTTAAGTACACTACTTTGCTTACTATTACTTGAAGAACGCTTGTTCTCTTTATCTTTTCTTTGTTAACCACTACCCCAAGCCCCGTTACAACCCTTGACTTCATTCTTGAGTGTTATGTGTTTCAATTTGTGGAGTTTGAATTTGGTATGAGCATATGGTCATTAGTTCTCGCATCTAAGTAGTAGCATTCCATTCATGAGATCATTTCTAAACATGCTTATTAACTCCATAAATTGCGTTCTTTGTTATACGTATATGTGAGCATTCGTTTTCATATTTACATCAATCTTCTCACATATAACTAGTATAGGGTGTGTAGTTAGAAAATCTGAGTGAAAATTGAGTGCATATCTTGTAAGGATTGAGCAAATTCTCTAAGGCATGTTACTACATTCAAAACATTCTTTTAATCGATTAATTGTGAACTAGTAAGTGGTGTCTATGATTAAGTATGTTTTCAATTGTAAAGATGACTCAAATCTGTGGGGATGATGATTTTTAACTTGTCATGTACCATTGGAAATCCCTGAGGTGAACGTTGGAAGGTTTAGGTTATGTTTTGTTTCTTTGTTTTGCTCGAGGACTAGCAAAAGCTAAGTGTGGGGGAATTTGATAGAAGCATATTTATGCGCCTTAGTTAGCTAGTTCTTATGCATTTATGTTGTGTTTTCTTACTTAATTTAGTGTTTAAAGTCATTTTCGTGTGTTTATAGGTTCATATGGCTAAGGATGCAAAAGGATGCCTTTCGGAGCCTTTTGGAGCAAATTAGAGATTGGAATGGATTGCATATGCTTAAAGCCAAGTAGATGGACGAAATTGAAGACCAAAGGAATGAAAATGAAGAACAAAGAGTTCACATTCATCACCAACACAACCATGCATCCACACATTCTTTCTCCATCATTGCCGTGCAAAACACCATCATTGCAGCCACATGCACATTCCACTTCATCATTTCAGATTTCCACCATCAACAAAGAACCATTCATTAATCATTTACACTTTAATCATTCAACCACATTCACACATCACCCATTCACCTTTGTGCCATGCTTCTACCTTTGTTCAAGCCCTTCCACATAACCTGCCTTCATTCATTCAGAAAATGCATTCCTTGCCGTGGCTAACATGCACTTGTTCCCCTTTCATCATTCCCTTTTATTCTTTCATCATTCCATCCACTCATTCATCAAACCACTCCCATCCATTTCATCATTGCAAACATTCAAACAAACACCACACAATGCCGTGGCTCCTATCCCATTTCCAGATTTCCCCTTTGCATTTCCCCTTCATAAATCAGCCACATGCACTTTAATCATTCAATCTCCAACCTTTCACATGCATTCCATCTTTTAATTTAATCACATGCACATTCACCTTGCCTTTGCAGAAAATCCACTTCATAACACATGCATCTTGGCAGATTTCACATGCACTCATGCACATTCACCTTAATCATTCACATAGCTTTAATCCACATCCATTTCCACCTAGATTTCCACCTCACAACCACCAGAAATCAACCAAAACCGTGCATTCCCTTTCATTTCTGTCAAAGCACATGCATTTCCACCCTTTAATCACATGCACAAACAGCCACATGCATCTCCCATCACCATTTCAGCTTTCCACCTAATTCCTAGTCATCATGTTCCCCCCATTTCACCTATAAATAAGCATGCATTGCAGCCACAAACAACACACTCTTCCATTTCAGAAAACCATCTCTCATACACATTCATTCACGCCAGAAATTCCTCCCCTCTCTCTAGCACTACCATACTTCACCATTCTTCATATTTTCTGCCCAAAAACACTCCTTACCTTCCCCTACATCCATCCCTACCCTAAACACATCATTCTACATCATCCATAACCCCCAAAACTCACCAAAACCCCTTGTGCCGCAGCAACTAGAGGAGAAGAGGCCTAAACGTTCATACAATTCAAGATTGAGTTGTTGGAATTTTTAGGTGTACTTCGATTCTTGTTTTCAATGTTTACTTTGTTATTACTCTCTAAGTTTGTTGTAATCATGAGTGGCTAAACCCCTAATTAGTTAGGGGAAAGTTTGAAGCCATGAACATGTTTGAAATATGAATTGATTTCTTCCAATTGTGATTTGTTAAGTTGTGATTGTAATTCAATTATCATGTTTATTAAAAACTTGTTTTTGTATGTTGATTAGGGATGCATACTTAGTCTTCATGCATAAACTCGATGCTAGTTTATAAACGAGTTTCACCTAATCGTCACAAGTTTATAAACATGAGTAGTGAAGGTTGCTAGTCACAACCGCGTTAATTGAATTCTTGGCAAAAGTATCATGCATTCATAGTTACAATTGCCTCGTCAACACTTATAATTCTCATAGAGCATAATGATCTCTCATTGTATCTCTTCTATGCATTCATGTTGAGAACCATTGGAGAATGATTTGAATTGTCGCATGCATCATCCAATTCAATAACATAAGGAAAATTTGAGAGTTAATTAGTGCATCACGGTTAACTTGGGGTGTTGAGCATCATAGATAATGAAAAGCAATTGGAGAATCGATTCATATATAAATGTGTCATGTGTGGAGAATGGACCTCTAACTAATCCATCCATCATCTTGTTTCTCAAATCCGTTTATACAATCTGCCTAGTTTATTAACTTGTTTTATTTAATTTAACTTTGTCAAAACCTTAATCCCCCTTTACTCTAATGTCCAATTTAGTTAGAAATCAATTTAGTTTGTGCTTTTAAGTGTTTTGATTCATTTTATTTCCCAATTTCGTCCAGATTCACCAAAGTGCTCAAAACTGCCCAGAAAGTGATTTTAAGGCAGTTTTGAGTGTTTTGGGTGATGTTTGAGTCTTTTGGTTTGTTTTAATGTTTTAAGTGTTTAGTTTTACATTCTTTGAGTTAGTTTAGTGTTTTATATTGTGTTTTTACGTTCTTGAGTCAAGTTATTACTTAATTTCGTCCAAATTTGTGTTTGTGCTCAAATCTGCCCAGAAAGTGGTTTTTAGGCAGATTTGAGTGTGTTTGTGTTGTTTTGAGTCTTTTGAGTCAATTTCACATTGATTAGCATCCCTAGTTAATCCCCGGTCTAGAACGATCCCTATTTGCTCATTTACTACAATTGTCATCCATAGGGTTAATTTGTGTGTTTAACTATTTTCGCATCAATAAGAAGGGCAGTGATAATGTTGTGGCTGACCATTTGTCCAGGCTTAATGAAAACCATGGAGTGGGACAACCTTTGCCCCTAAATGAATCATTTCCAGATGAACAACTCCTTGTTGTTCAAGAAAAAGAACCATGGTATGCAGATTTTGTTAATTATCTTGCTTGTGGTATAACGAGAAATGACCTTTCTTTTCAGGAAAGAAAGAAGTTCCTTGCCATGGTAAAGCACTACGTTTGGGATGAACCATATTTGTTTAAATATTGCCCTGATCAAATCATTAGGAGATGTGTCCCAGAGAGTGAGCAACAAAGCATCTTAACATTTAGCCACACATTGGCATGTGGAGGCCATTTTGGTGCCAAAAAGACATCGCTAAAGGTTTTACAATCTGGTTTCTTTTGGCCTACTTTATTCAAAGATGCTTTTGATTTTTGCTCTAAGTGTGATAGGTGCCAGAAAATGGGGAACATTAGCCGAAGAAATGAGATGCCATTGAACAACATTTTGGTGGTAGAACTCTTTGATGTTTGGGGAATCGATTTCATGGGACCATTTCCATCCTCTTTTGGCTACTTATACATATTAGTGGCAGTGGATTACGTATCCAAATGGGTTGAAGCCATTGCTACAAGAACTAATGATCATAAGGTTGTGTTGAATTTTCTTAAAAATGTGATTTTTTGTAGGTTTGGAACCCCAAGAGCTATTATTAGTGATGGTGGCAGCCATTTCTGCAACAAACCTTTTGAATCCTTGATGAAGAAGTACAACATCAACCACAAAGTGGCAACCCCGTACCATCCTCAAACCTCAGGACAAGTGGAGATTAGCAATAGGGAGATCAAGAACATTTTGATGAAGACTGTGAGTGATAGGAGCATATTCGTGCGACTTGAATGGCTTGTTCTCGTGCATTTACGTTATGTTTCTTTAGTTATTTTAGTACTTTAAGCTATTTTCGTGTGTTTGTAGGCCGAAAGGGCTAAAGGAGCAAAAAGATGCATTTTGGAGATGTTTGGAGCACTTTTGGGCTAAGGATGGATAGCTTATGCTTGGAGCCAAAGTGTTGGACGAAATTGAAAACCTAATTGAAGACCAAAGTGTTGGAACCTTGTTCCTTTTAGTTTTAGGATATTTAAACCTTTCCTATATCCTTAGTCGTGCATAACATTCTAACATTCCACTCCTTCATTCACCACTTATCACATCATACACTTATCTTATCATCACCACATATCATTCATTTATTACTTATCATATCATTCATTCATCTACATATCAATAACCACTTATCTTATCACTCAACATATCATTCATTTATCACTCAACATATCATTCACTTATCACTTATCTTATCATTCACTTACCACTCAACATATCACTCAACATATCATACACTTATCATTTATCATACTCATAATTATCTACACATTACAACCTAAAACACATGCACATTCACCCACATGCACAAACACACATTATTGCCGTGCACATTCCATTGCACTCTTCCTTTCATTTTCAGCCACATTCCACATGCATTTGCACATGCATTCCCTCACCAAGAAATCATTCAACACATGCATTCACTCTTTATTCCACATGCATTCACACACACTTCACACAAACAACATTCACATGCAAACACAAGCTTTAACCAACAAACAAAACAGCCAACACATGCACCATTACACTATTGCCGTGAGTTTCATTCCATTTCCAACATCTTCACATGCATTTCCAGCTTTCACATGCCTTCACATTCATTTCCAAACAATAATCACTTCAAATCACATGCACAAACATGCATTTTCAGCACCATTACACTAGTCCATGCCGTGGCTCCCCCTTTGAAATTCCAGCTTTCCCATTCATCATTTCACCAACAATTCAGCCACATTCCACATGCATAACCAACCTAGTGTCACTCCCATTCATTCCCTTTAATCATTCAGCCACCATCATACATTTATTCTCTTCCCAAACACATACACAACCTGCCATCATTCCAGAAAAACATCCCATGCCGTGGCCTTCATTCACATTCCAACACCTTCACATGCAATTCCAGCTTTCACATGTTTTCCTAGCTATTTGTCCATCATTAATTAGCCACTTGCATGCTTAAACAAACAGCCATTTATACCTTCATTCTCCTATAAAAGCCCTTGCATTCCCATCATTCAAACACATTTCAGTCACAAACACCAAGCAACAAACCCCTTGTTGCCGTGTATCTCCCTTACAATCCAAACACCATTCCAACACTTCACAACACCACTCCTCTACAATTTCCATAATCCCCCAAACCTCACCTTAGACCTTGTGCTACAACAACGAGGAAGAGAAGAGGACCTAAACGTTCATACAATTCAAGTTTGAGTTGTTGGAATGTTTAGGTGATTCTTTGATTTCAATGTTTCATTTTAATTCTCTTTGTTTTGTACGTATAAGGAATGGAAGAGAAGAGTGCCTAAACGTTCATACAATTCAAGTTTGAGTTGTTGGAATGTTTAGGTGTTTCTTTGATTTCAACGTAATGAGGAACTAAAACCCCCTTTAGCTAGGGGGTGATTCGAAATAAATGTTTATGCTTGCATTTTGATTTGATTACTTCTAATTGCGTTTCATAAGTTGTGAATTCAATTTGTTTAACCGTTTGATTGATAACTTATTTATGTATGTTATTGAGAATGCGCGCTTAATTTTCATGCATGAATATGACGCTAGAATATAAGTGAGTTTCACCTAATCGTTATGAACTTATATTCACAAGTAGTGGAGGTTGCTTATAAACAATCGCGTTAAATGAATTCTTGGCACGAGTTTCATGCTCATCATAGTAACGAATGCCTCGTCAACACTTATAGTTTTCATAATACTTAATGATCTTTGATTGTATCTTTATTGTGCTGTTCACGTAAAGGACTTTTGGAGAATGTAGTGAATTGCGTTGCGCTAACCCATCCAATTCATTAACTTAAGGAAAACTTGACGGTTAATTTAAGCGGACCTAATTGACCCGGGGTGATGAGTTTCATAATTTATTAAAATGCAATTGGAAATCATCCATTCATTCCATTTCATCAATTCCATATTTACATTCTGTTTTAATTTGTTCATTTAATTTAATTTCGTATAAACTTAAATCCCCCTTTACTTTAATGTCAATTTAGTTAGAAATCATTTTAGGTTGTGTTTTTAAAAGCATTTTGAGTCTTTGGTTTGTCTTAGTGTTTTAAAGATTAGTTTTGCATTCTTTGAGTCTAGTATAGTGTTTTATATTTTTTTACGTTTTTGAGTCAGTTTCCAAGAGATTAACAATCCCTCCTAATCCCCGGTCCAGAACGATCCCTACTTATACATATACTACAATTTGACGAAAAGAGGGTTTAGTTTGTGTGCGTATAAATATCGCATCAAATTTTGGCGCCGTTGCCGGGGATTAGCAACTTTGCTAATCTCTTGGATTGTTTGTTTCTGTTATGTATTTTAGTTTTAGTTTTTGATTTTTGTTTTGTTTGTTGAATTCAAATACTAGAGAAGAACAACATGGCACTTGATAATGCTTCTCTTTTGTCACAGCTCATGGAAAGGTCTCATATGCAAAGAGTTGATATATTGAATCTTCAATCAAGGAATAACGTGTTTTCCAATACTTACAATTCGGATTGGAGTGATCATTCAAACTCTATGTGGTGCGAACCTCAAAATGCTCAACAAGGAGGATATTGGCAGCCACCACAACCTCATATTCAATATGCCCAACCAAACTTAAGTTCGTCAATAAATTATAATCAAAAGCTTGATGAATTAATTTGTTTGGTGCAGGGCTTACAAAATCAAGACAATGAGGCTCAACAAGAAGGATATTGGCAGCCGTATGAGGAGTTCTATTCAACGCCTATGCAGCCACCACAACCTGCCCAAAGTAATGTAGGTAATTCAAATGATAATGATACGATTTTTCAATTACTTACTACTCTGGAAAAGCAAATTGGGCAGATAGCGGAGTTCGAAGGACAATTTTGCGACCAAGGCGAACTCCCTAGTTCAACCATTGCAAATCAGAAGGGAGAATTTGAAACCACCAATGCTATCATGTTGAGAAGTGACAAGGAGGTTGGAACGGACCCTCAACCATCAAAATCAAATCACAAGGAAGAGGAATACACCCAACCCACGGAAAGGGTGGAAACACCTTTGCCGGAGGCACCTATTGCTCCTATGCCATCTAATACAGGTATGGTTGTTCCAAATTTCATTATTTTTAACCCCGTTCTAACAAGTATCCCTATTCCTTGCAGATTCATGACTTCCAAGGAAGAAGAAGGTGAAAAAGACATCTTGGAAGCCCTTCCAAAGGTGACAAGTAGGGAATGTCATGAATTCATCAAAGAGGACGTTCTTGAAACCACAAAATCCAAAGAAGTTAAATTTGATGACATTGGACAAGTCATAACCATCACTTGCAATCTGGCCAAGTCCAATATCCCTGAAACTTTCAAAGGAGTGGTGTTTGTCATTGAGTTCTTGTCGGACAAAACAAGTAAGTATTTTTTTCCAAATTCCATTAGATTTTATACTAACTTGCTGTTTTTATGAATCAGGCACCTACACTAGAATTCAAACCAATGCCGGTTCACTTCAAGTATCACCTTCCATTCAAGGACCAATTCTATGCCGTTTGATTTTATTTATGTTAATAAAAAAAAAAAATAAATAAAAAAAAGAAAAAAAAAGAAGAAAGATACTAAACATGGAGAAAGGTGGAGCTTCACAAAGGTTGTTTGCGTGAAGCCCCACTACGAGGCGCAGAAGCGGGAGGCATAGAAGCGGGAGGCATCGGAGCGGAAGCCATCAGAGCGGGAGGCATCGGAGCTAGAGCATTCCAGGCCTCAATACTTGGCCAAGCGCTGGATGACCCAGGAAAAAGATGCCTCTTGAGATAAGACGCAAGCCTTTGACGGTCACTGTGAAAAAGATGCCTCTTTCCACCTCTGCCATCAACGATTCCACCTGACGGGAGCGGGCAAGCAGGCGTAGGCCCATGTTGGACACAGAGCTCGCACACTGAACACTGAGTGCGAGGGACTCTTGAACGGCCAACTCATCGGACCGTCCTGACAGCAGCCTACTATCTTTTGGAGTGAGGAGGTTCTTAGCTACTATTGTAGCTGTTGTGGCGTCCTGCATCACGGAGTCTTCACCTGTAAGATGACCGTTAGAAGATAAAAAAGAAGGGCGCCATACGTTACCTTGACGCGGCGCGCCCGTATCACTGCTAAGGCTCAATTCCAAGCTAAGGTTCGATGAGTTTGCCATTTTTCAAAAGTGTTCAAAGAGAAGGGATGGAGTTAAATTTCAAAGGGCCGGAGTCGATTTTGAAGAATGGGAAATCTTCAGAGTGTGTTTGTTGTGGTGATCGATAGCTCAATAAAAAAGCCAAAGCGACGCGTCCACCGATTCAAAAAGCCGGAATTTCCGGCGTAATTTCGGCGACACTTTCGCTGCTTTTCAGAAGACGCGTTCAACTTTGTCAAAAGATTTCTTCTTTTCAGACAACACGTGGAGGCCATCACCGCAACTACACATCTTGAGCCGACAAGCGCAAAGTTCGGCGACGCTTTCTCTGCTTTTCAGAAGACGCGTGCAGCTTTGTCAAAAGGAGCCGCATCTGCACTACCACGTGTCGTTCAGAAAGCGAAAGGGCGCTTGCTCAGAAATCGAAGAGGCGTATTCAAAGATCGAAGAGGCGCCACTATTTCAAAAAGCCGGAATTGCGGGATCAAAACGTTTGTCGACAACGGTAAAAAGTACCACCACTTGATATTATCTCTATATATGTCGACCTTCGTCTTTTATGGCAGGGCAAACCTGAAGAAAATGCCCAACTCTCCCTCACCTCTGAGGGCGCACTCCCAGCAAAGCCTTTCGAAATACTCAATTCTTTCTTCTTCCCCAAAGATGATACCAGATGCCTGGAGTACATATGACCCAGGAGGAAACAGCACAACAAATACATGTGCTGATTCATTCACCGCTTCTTCAAAAGCAAAGGTATCTCATATCATCAAGGTCAAAAACAAAAGTATCTCATATCATGCTCTTTCCTTGTCTTTTTCTTTGTCCTTGTTCTTACTCGCATGGCAAAGTAAAAGAAGCAATCAGCCGGCACTTGGAGTCAGTCTTCCGATCTGGAGCCAACTGCCTGGGATCTATTCCTGATTGCTTACCTAGCGTTGCTCTCGAGTAGTCATCCTCAACGGTTGATACACTTCCGGAGAAGGGACCACTTCTGCAAAGGGGAGCGAGTAAGGCAAGTAAAAATGATACATTGAAGCATGTGGAGACAAACATAGGCTGAGTTTTCCTCCAACCCTTTTCAATACGAATTGGAAAGATTGAACAAAGAAACAGACCAAAGGGGTAAGCTCAGACCTTCGGGGAAGACCAAAAGAATCCTCCAGCCCAGTAGCACAAAGGAAAATCAATGATGGGCGGAAACCAGTTCGAGAGTAAGCCTGTGGGATCATCAAGATCAAGCCTCAATGCAATCAACAAAGAGAAGAGGGAATTTACACTCCATAACCAGATTTGCGTCCCTAAACTCTTCTCTTTGTTAATTACATTCTGCCATGTTTAGTATGTTTAGTTGTTGTTTGTGTGTTTACTTATGTTTTGTGTGAATCTATGCTTAAAACATTGAGGACAATGTTTGATTTAAGTGTGGGGGGGTAACTAATGTTGTTAATGCAAATTCGTGGGATTTTATCACCCATAACTTCAAAAGTTGTTCCTTGCTGTTTTAAGGTGTTTTTAATGTTTTAGAGTGTTTTAGTATGTTTTGTTTTTATAACTCCGAAAAACACATAAAAATTTGAAAAATTGTTTTGAAAAGCCTAAAAAGAGTGTTTTGAGTCGTTTTTGTGAGTTTGTGTCTTAGGGTACCTTCCAACACAATGATAAGGATTTGGTTTGTAATTGCATGACTGTTAAAAAGAGTTATAAACATAGAGAAAAGTTTGATTTACTCTTGGTTTATGCTTAGTTATGGTTATAATGTATGACTTCACATGCAATCATAAAAGAAAAATTCGTTTTTGTAACATGCTTGAAGGAAGGAACTCAAACAAACGCTACAACCCTGTGAGACTCGAGCCATTACCTTCTTTGGAGAGTTATTTTCTGTGATTCTTTGTTTTCTAAAGTTGTTGAATGATCTCATTATTCCTTGCTTGGTTGCTACTTAGAATGCAATTGTATCATGATAGAACTAAATGCTAGAACTTATATCCGTTTCATTCAAAGCATGATATTGAGTTGCATAACATATATCAAGATGAAGTTGTGTAGTTGCCACCATAGCCAAATAGCCTTACTTCCCATATTTCGTATATATTGTAAGTCTTAACACCGTTGAGCCTCGTTTAACCTATTTTCTTTGCTAACTGATGCGGGAATTTATACGCACACAAATTAAACCCTCTTTTCGTCAAATTGTAGTATAGGTGCAAGTAGGGATCGTTCTGGACCGGGGATTAGGAGGGATTGTTAACCACTTGGATTTGACTCAAAAACGTAAAATAACAATATGAAACACTATACTAGACTCAAAGAATGCAAAACTAAACTTTAAAACACTAAGACAAACAAAAAGACTCAAAACAACACAAACACACTCAAATCTGCCTAAAAACCACTTTCTGGGCAGATTTGAGCACAAACACAAATTTGGACGAAATTAAGTAATAACTTGACTCAAGAACGTAAAAACACAATATAAAACACTAAACTAACTTAAAGAATGTAAAACTAAACACTTAAAACATTAAAACAAACCAAAAGACTCAAACATCACCCAAAACACTCAAAACTGCCTTAAAATCACTTTCTGGGCAGTTTTGAGCACTTTGGTGAATCTGGACGAAATTGGGAAATAAAATGAATCAAAACACTTAAAAGCACAAACTAAATTGATTTCTAACTAAATTGGACATTAAAGTAAAGGGGGATTTAGATTTTTACGAAAATTGAAATAACAAAACAAGTTAATAAACTAAACAGATTGTAAAACGAATTTGATGGAATGGAATGAATGGATGATAGAATGGCTAAGGGGTTCATCTCCATACATGTTATACTTGCATAATAAAATGATTTCCAATTGCATTTCAATAAACTATGATACTCAACACCCCAAGTTAACCGTGATGCACTAATTAACCTTCAAATCTTCCTAACGTTATTGAATTGGATGATGCATGCGACAATTCAAAACATTCCCCACAAGTCCTCAACATGAATGCATAGAAGAGGTACAAGCAAGAATCATTACGCTCTATGAAAATTATAAGTGTTGACGAGGCATTCGTTACTATGGATTGCATGAAACTTATGCCAAGAATTCATTTAACGCGATTGTTTATAAGCAACCTCCACTACTTGTGAATATAAGTTCATAACGATTAGGTGAAACTCACTTATATTCTAGCGTCATATTCATGCATGAAAATTAAGTGTGCACTCTCAATGAACATACATAAATAAGTTATCAATCAAACAGTTAAACGAATTGAATCCACAACTTATGAAACGCAATTAGAAGTATTCAAATCAAAATGCAAGCATAAACATATATTCGAATCACCCCCTAACCAAGGGGGGTTTAGTTCCTCATGGTACAAAACAAAGAGAATCAAAGAAACGCCTAAACATTCCAACAACTCAAACTTGAATTGTATGAACGTTTAGGCCCTCTTATCATCCATTCCTCATTCGTACAAAACAAAGAGCATTGAAATTAAACATTGAAATCAAAGAAACACCTAAACATTCCAACAACTCAAACTTGAATTGTATGAACGTTTAGGCCCTCTTATCTTCCTCTTCGTTGTAGCACAAGGTCTAAGGATAGTTTGATGGTGTGAATGGTTTGGGGAGTGGTTGGAGTGGCTGCAATGGAGGAGAAAAGTGTTTTGGTGGCTGCTGCAAGGGTGTGGAGAGGTTTTGACGAATTTCTGGAATATGGAAGAGTGAATGAGAATGAATGAGATTGAATGCTTATTTATAGGTGAAATGGGGGGAACATGACAGCTAGGAGGGAATGTGGCTGCATGTTTGAATGATTAAAGGATGCATGTGGGTTGAAATTGCATGTGCAATGAATATGTGGCTGCATGTGCAAGGGGACAATCTGAAAATGCATGTGAAAGCATGTGTTGGCTGCAATGATGAAATGGATGGGAGTGCATGTGGCTTAATTAATTAAAGGGAGTGCATGTGCAATGTTTTAAAGGATGGAATGCATGTGAATATGATGGAAATCTGATATGGTGATGGGAGATGCATGTGGCTGATTTATGCATGTGAATGCATGTGGCTGCAATGGATTAGGAATCCTTCAATTTCGTCCATTCCTTTTGCTCCAAACATAAGCTATCCATTCCAAGTCCAATTTTGCTCCAAAATGCTCCAAAATGCATCTTTTTGCTTCCTTAGCCATATGAACCTAAAAACACACGAAAATGGCTTAAACGACTAAAACAACTATGAATTAACAATATAAATGCACGAAAACAAGCTAAGTAAGTCGCCTAAATATGCTTCTATCAAATTCCCCCACACTTATCTTTTGCTAGTCCTCGAGCAAAACAAAACAAAAGAAACCAAAAACAAAACAAAACGAACAAAACACAACCTACACCTTCCAACAATCGTATCAGGGACTTCCAATGCACATGACAAGTTAAAAATCATTATTCTCACAGATTTGAGCCATCTTTACACTTAAGTACATTCTTACTCATAGTCACCACATACTAGTTCACAATTAAGCATTTAAAACCATGATTTGAATGTAGTAACATGCCTTTAGAGAATTCCCTCAATTCCTCACTAGATGTACTCTCGTTTTTCACACAGATTTTCTGACTACACTCCCTACACTAGGTATATGTGAGAAGATTGATGTAAACATGTAGACGAACACTCACATATGTTATAACAAGGAAAGAATTTTCTGGATTTATGACAATGACATGAATATGATTTCATGAATGGAATGCTACTACTTAGGATGAGAACCAGTGATTCCATAAGCTCATATCAATTCCAAACTCCACATTATTGAACACATAACGATCAAGATAGAAGCATAAGGGTTGAAACGGGGCTAAAGGTGTTTGGCTAACAAAGAAGGAATATGGAAAACAAAGGTTCTTAAAGAAATAGCGAGCAAAGCATTTGAATTAACTTAGAATTCACTTTTGAATGAAAACTCAACTTTTGAACAACAAGGGGGAACAAGCTCTTTTTTTTTCTTTCTTTCTTTCTTTCTTTTCTTTTCTGTTTTTTTTTCTTTTTCATATGTTTTTCAGAATTTTTTCTTTTCTTTTGACTCTCAAAACATACATAAATGCTTAAGAACAAAACATTCTCTCCCCCACACTCATTTTCTTTCATAATGTACTCAAAAGGAATTCATTTAAGTCATGCTCACTATCTTTTAAGAACAAGGGTGTGGACAGTCCTAAACTAGGCTAGGTTAGGATAATGTGGGTTAACAATGAATAAAGGCTAAACAAAGCTCAACGGGGTTAAAACTTACAACAAATACGAAAAATGGGAAGTAAGGCTATTTGGCTATGGTGGCAACTACACAACTTCATCTTGATATATGTTATGCAATTCAATGTCATGCTTTGAATGAAACGGATATAAGTTCTAGCATTTAGTTCTATCATGATACAATTGCATTCTAAGTAGCAACCAAGCAAGGAATAATGAGATCATGCAACAACTTTAGAAAACAAAGAATCACAGAAAATAACTCTCCAAAGAAAGTAATGGCTCGAGTCTCACAGGGATGTAGCGTTATTATGAGTTTCTTCCTTCAAGCATGTTACAAAAAACGAATTTTTCTTTTATGATTGCATGTGAAGTCATATATTATAACCATAACCAAGCATATACCAAGAGTAAATCAAACTTTTCTCTATGTTAATAACTCTTTTTAACCGTCATGCAATTATAAACCAAATCCTTATCATTGTGTTGGAAGGTACCCTAAGACACAAACACACAAAAATGACTCAAAACACTCTTTTTAGGCTTTTTAAAACATGTTTTTCAAATTTTTATGTGATTTTCGGAGTTATAAAACAAAACACACTAAAAACACTCTAAAACAACTTAAAAACACCTTAAAACAGCAAGGAACAACATTTGAAGTAATGGGTGATAAAATCCCACGAATTTGCATTAACAACATTAGTTACCCCCCCACACTTAAATCAAACATTGTCCTCAATGTTTTAAGCATAGATTCACACAAAACATAAGTAAACACACAAAAAGCATTTAAACATACTAAACATGGCAGAATGTAATTAACAAAGAGAAGAGTTTAGGGACGCAAATCTGGTTATGGAGTGTAAATTCCCTCTTCTCCTTGGTGATTGCATTGAGGCTTTGATCTTTGTGATTCCACAGGCTTACTCTTGAACTGGTTTCCGCCCATCGTTGATTTTCCTTTGTGCTACTCTTGAACTGGGCAGCAGGATTCTTTTGGTCTCCTCCACTTGTTGATTTTCCTTTGTGCTACTGGGCTGGAGGATTCTTTTGGTCTTCCCCGAAGGTCTGAGCTTACCCCTTTGGTCTGTTTCTTTGTTCATTCTTTCCAATTCGTATTGAAAAGGGTTGGAGGATAACTCAGCCTATGTTTGTCTCCACATGCTTCAATGTATCATTTTCACTTGCCTTACTCGCTCCCCTTTGCAGAAGTGGTCCCTTCTCCGGAAGTGTATCAATCGTTGAAGATGACTACTCGAGAGCAACGCTAGGTAAGCAATCAGGAATAGATTCCAGGCAGTTGGCTCCAGATCGGAAGATTGACTCCAAGTGCCGGCTGATTGCTTCTTTTACTTTGCCATGCGAGTAAGAACAAGGACAAAGAAAAAGACAGGGAAAGTGCATGATATGAGATACTTTTGCTTTTGACCTTGATGATATGAGATACCTTTGCTTTTGAAGAAGCGGTGAATGAATTGATGTGAGATTTATACGCACACAAATTAAACCCTCTTTTTGTCAATTTGTAGTATAAGTGTAAGTAGGGATCGTTCTGGACCGGGGATTAGGAGGGATTGTTAATCACTTGGATTTGACTCAAAAATGTAAAAACACAATATAAAACACTATACTAGACTCAAAGAATTCAAAAATACTTTAAAACATAAACTAAACAGATTCTAAGCATTAAAGAACAAGAAAGTAAAGGGGGGTTTAGGACTTGACAAAAATTGAAATAACGAAACAAGTTAATAAACTAGACAGAATGTAAATATGAATATGATGAAAGTATGGATGAATGGATGCTAGCCAAGGGGTTCATCTCCACACATGTTACACTTGCATAATAAAATGATTTCCAATTGCATTTCAATAAATCATTAATTCTCAACACTCCAAGTTAATTAGATCCGCTTAAATTAACCTTCAAATCTTCCTAACGTTATTGAATTGGATGATTGCATACGACAACCCAAAACATTCCCCACAAGTCCCCTACATGATTGCATAATAGAGATACAAGCAAGAATCATTACGCTCTATGAAGATTATAAGTTTTGACGAGACATTCGTTACTATGGAATACGCATGAAACTTATGCCAAGAATTCGTTTAACGCGATTGTTTATAAGCAACCTCCACTACTTGTGAATATAAGTTCATAACGATTAGGTGAAATTCACTTATATTCTAGCGTCAAATTCATGCATGAAAATTAAGTGTGCACTCTCAATAAACATACATAAATAGGTTATCAATAAAACAGTTAAACAAATTGAATTCACAACTTATGAAACGTAATTAGAAGTAATCAAATCAAAATGCAAGCATAAACATATATTTCGAATCACCCCCTAGCTAAAGGGGGGTTTAGTTCCTCATACAAAACAAAGAGAATTGAAATTAAACATTGAAATCAAAGAAACGCCTAAACATTCCAACAACTCAAACTTGAATTGTATGAACGTTTAGGCTCTCTTCTCTTCCTCTTTATTGTAGCATAAGGTCTAGGGATAATTGGTTTGGGGGATGGAAGTGTGGAATGGAAGAGGAGTGGTGGAGAAGTGGAAGGGGAATGGAAAAATGGTGTTTGGATTATAAGGGGAGAGATGGGAAGCTCACGGCTAGGGAAGGTTAAATGTGTTTGTAATGTGTTGTGTATGAAATGAGATCTCCATGAATGAATGAATGCAAGGGTATTTATAGGAGTAGTGGAGGGAACATATGGCTATGTCATTTGTAGGTGAAGTAGGTGGATGTTGTAGGTGAAGTAGGTGGATGTTGTAGGTGAAGTGGATGTTGTAGGTGAAGTAGGTGGATGTTGTAGGTGAAGTAGGTGGATGTTGTAGGTGAAGTGGATGTTGTAGGTGAAGTAGGTGGATGTTATGTTAAGTGATAAGTGATAAGTGATATGATATGTGGTTATGATATGATAAGTGGTTAAGTGGTGATGATAAGTGATAAGTGATTAAGTGATATGATATGTGGTGATGATAAGTGATAAGTGCATGTGGGTTAACTAATGAAGAAAATGCATGTGCAATGACAATGTGTTAGAATGGATGTGTGTTATGCATGGCATGATTGGGATTAGGAAAGGTTTAAATGTCCTAAAACTAAAGAGAACAAGGTTCCAACACTTTGGCTCCAATTAGGTCTTCAATTTCGTCCAACACTTTGGCTTCAAGCATAAGCTATCCGTCCTTAGCCCAAAAGTGCTCCAAAAGTCTCCAAAATGCATCTTTTTGCTCCTTTAGCCCTTTGGACCTACAAACACACGAAAATAGCTTAAAGTACTGATAGGAGCATATTCATGCGACTTAAATGGCTTGTTCTCGTGCATTTACGTTATGTTTCTTTAGTTATTTTAGTACTTTAAGCTATTTTCGTGTGTTTATAGGTCCAAAGGGCTAAAGGAGCAAAAAGATGCATTTTGGAGACTTTTGGAGCACTTTTGGGCTAAGGATGGATAACTTATGCTTGGAGCCAAAGTGTTGGACGAAATTGAAGACCTAATTGAAGACCAAAGTGTTGGAACCTTGTTCTCTTTAGTTTTAGGACATTTAAAACCTTTCCTAATCCCAATCATGCCATGCATAACACACATCCATTCTAACACATTGTCATTGCACATGCATTTCCTTCATTAGTTAATTCACATGCTCCATACTTATCATCACCACTCATTACTTATCACATATCATCACCACTTATCACTTATCATTCACCACTTATCATATCATACATTCATTTATCACTTATCATAATCATTCACTTATCACTTAACATATCATACACTTATCACTTATCACTCATAATCACCTACAACATCCACCTACTTCACCTACAACATCCACCTAATTCACCTACAACATCCACCTACTTCACCTACAAATGACATAGCCATATGTTCCCTCCACTACTCCTATAAATACCCTTGCATTCATTCATTCATGGACATCTCATTTTCATACACAACACATTACAAACACATTCTCCCTTCCCTAGCCGTGAGCTTCCCATCTCTCCCCTTATAATCCAAACACCATTTTTCCATTCCCCTTCCACTTCTACACCACTCCTCATCCATTTCCATAATCCCCCAAACCTCACCTTAGACCTTGTGCTACAACGAAGAGGAAGAGAAGAGGGCCTAAACGTTCATACAATTCAAGTTTGAGTTGTTGGAATGTTTAGGTGATTCTTTGATTTCAATGTTTCATTTTAATTCTCTTTGTTTTGTGCGTATGAGGAATGGAAGAGAAGAGTGCCTAAACGTTCATACAATTCAAGTTTGAGTTGTTGGAATGTTTAGGCGTTTCTTTGATTTCAAAGATATGAGGAAATAAAACCCCCTTTAGCTAGGGGGTGATTCGAAACTATGTTTATATTTGCAATATGAATTGATTAACTTTCGTTGGAATTTCATAAGTTGTTGATTCAATTTGTTTAACCGTTTGATTGATAACTTATTTATGTATGTTTATTAAGAATGCGCGCTTAATTTTCATGCATGAATATGACGCTAGAATATAAGTGAATTTCACCTAATCGTTATGAACTTATATTCACAAGTAGTGGAGGTTGCTTATAAACAATCGCGTTAAACGAATTCTTGGCATAAGTTTCATGCGTATTCCATAGTAACGAATGCCTCGTCAACACTTATAGTTTTCATGTTGCTTAATGATCTTTGATTGTATCTTTATTGTGCTGTTCACGTAAAGGACTTTTGGAGAATGTTGTGAATTGCGTTGCGCTAACCCATCCAATTCATTAACTTAAGGAAAACTTGACGGTTAATTTAAGCGGACCTAATTAACCCGGAGTGTTGAGTTTCATAATTTATCGAAAGACCAACTGAGAATTAATCTTGTATGCAAGTGTAACATGTGTGGAGAAGAACCCCTTGGCTATTCCATCATCCATATTTTCATCACATTTATATTTACGTTTTGCCTTTAATTACAATTTGTGCAATTTAGCTAATTTCGTCAAATCAAACCCCCCCTTTACTTTCCTGTTCTTTAGTGCTTAGAATCTGTTTAGTTTATGTTTTAAAGTATTTTTTTGTTTTTTGGTTTGTCTTAGTGTTTTAAACTTTAATTTTGCATTCTTTGAGTCTAGTTTAGTGTTTTAAACTTTATTTTACGTTTTTGAGTCAGTTTCCAAGAGATTTGCAATCCCTTCTAATCCCCGGTCCAGAACGATCCCTACTTATACTTATACTACAAATCGACAAAAAGAGGGTTTAATTTGTGCGCGTATAAATCTCGCATCAAATTTTGGCGCCGTTGCCGGGGAGTAGCAACTTTGCTAATCCCTTGGTTCTTTTCTTTTTTTTGGTTTAGTTGTTTTCGTTTTAGTTTCTAACTTAGTGTTGTTTTCTTTGTTTGTTGTTACTTTTGATATTTGATTTAGTTCTCTTTCTTTGATTTTAGGTACTAGAGAAGTAAGATATGGATTTTGCTAGCATTCAAGCTCAATTGGCAAATCTTACTTCTAAATTGTTGCCGTATGCCGAAAGGACCACAATGCAGAGTGTCCCTACATTTGGTGCTTCATATAGGCAAGGATTTCAAGCCAATCAATGTCCACAAAGAGATTGGAGGGATCATTCAAACTCTATATGGTGGGAAGATCAACAAGTTCAACGTGAAACATATTGGCAACCATATGAGGAGTTCTATTCAAGACCTATGCAGCCACCACAACTTCATATGCAATATGCTCAATTAAATTCAAGTTCGCCAATAGATTATATTCAAATTCTTAATGAAATAAATTCTTTGGCGCAGGGGTCACAAAATCAAGCCAAGGAGGCTCAACAAGAAGCATATTGGCAACCATATGAGGAGTTCAATACAACACCTATGCAGCCACCACAACCTCCCCCACAACAATTCCAATCAAGTTCAAGTATGTCCATGGATAATGATAAAAATTTTCAATTACTAACCTCTTTGACGCAGGACGAACAAAATCAAGACAAGAAGTTGGGTAAATTGGACGAGCAATTTGGGCAGATTATGGAGTTCATGAAACAAATTCAAGAGCAAAGTGAACTTTCCAACTCAACTATTGAAAACTCGAAGGAAGATTTTGAAATCCATAATGCTATCACTTTGGGAAGTGCTATGGAGGTTGGAGCTGACCTAAAAATGTCCAAACAGAGCCTAGAAGTGGATGAAGAGCTGCTAATTGAGGAGGAGGAAGAAGACATGCACACGGCAAGGGTAGAACAACCCTTGCCGCAGCCCCCTAAGCCCTCTAAACCACCCACCACCAGTAAGGACGTCCCAATTCCATGTTATTCTGATGTTATTCCACCCAATGTCCCTTTTCCTAGCAGGTTTTTGATTCCCAACCAAGAAGAGAGTAAAAAGGACATCGTGGAAGCCTTCCCAAAGGAGCAAAATGCTATTCAAATTCTTGGTGCAACACAGCAAGTTTTAGATGGTGTTGAATTCTTCAAAGGACTTTGTACACCAAGAAGAATGATTCAAGAGAAGGTAGTGGCTGGAGAAGATGTAGAAGGCATCAAAGAGGACATATTTGAAACCACAATTCCCAAGGAAGTTGGATTTTATGACACGGGACAAGTCATAACTTTCGAAGGGGTGTTTATTCTGGAGTTCATTTTGGAGCACACAGGTAAGCCGCCTCCCCGAATTTCAATTTTCTTTTATACTAACATGTGGTTAATGATTCAGGCACCCAATCTGGAATTTAAACTATTACCGGATCATTTCAAGTATCACCGCCCATTCAAAGATAAATTCCATGCCGTTTGATTTTATTTATGTAAAAAAAAAAAAAAAAAAAAAAAAAAAATTTCTTTTGAAAAACCCAAAAATATGTGTTTTTAGAGTCATTTGAGTCATTTTGGTGTTTGTTTGTGTCTTAGCGCTTCGTGGGAGGCAACCCATGCATTCAACAAAGGAAGACTTAGAAAGCACTCCAATTCCAGATTCCTAAAAACTCTTCTCTTTGTTGATATTTCGTTTCTGCCTTGTTAGGTTGTTTAGTTGTTATTGTTTGTTTGTTTATTAATTGTGTAAGTCTATGATTGTAACATTAAGAAAATGTTTTGATTTATTGATAGGCACTGCTAAATAAGGAAAGATGGTGCTTCACAAAGGGCGTTTACTTGAAGCCCCACTACTGGGCAAAACTCTAGAAGCAGGAGGCATAGATGCGGAAGGCATCGGAGCAGAAGGCATCGAGGCGGAAGGCATCGGGGCGGAAGGTATCGGAGCGGGAGGCATCAAAGAAGAGGCCTCAATACTTGGCCAAACGCTGGATGAGCCCGGAAAAATGTGCCTCTGGAAGTAAGCCGCAAGCCTTTGACGGTCAGTTTGACGGTCACTTTGCATCCGACCATTGGATTCTTGTAGCTCATCAAGCTTCCTCTTCATACCCGTCGAATAGTTGTTGGCAAGCACGTGCAAACTTCTATTCTCGTACTTAAGCAGTTTGATCTCCTGCTTGAGACTTTCCACCTCTGCCATCAAAGATTCCACCTGACGGGAGCGGGCAAGCAGGCGTTGGCCCATGTTGGACACAGAACTCGCACACTGAACACTAAGTGCGAGGGATTCTTGAACGGCCAACTCATCGGACCGTCCTGACAGCAGCCTACTATCTTTTGGAGTAAGAAGGTTCCTAGCTACTATTGTAGCTGTTGTGGCGTCCTGCATCACAGAGTCTTCACCTGAAAGAGGACCGTTAGAAGATAAGAAAGAAGGGCGCCATACGTTACCTTGACGCGGCGCGGCCGTATCACTGCTGAGACTCAATTCTAAGCTAAGGTTCGATGGGTTTGCCATTTTTCAAAAGTGTTCAAAGAGATGGGGTGGATGGAGTTAATTCTCAAAGGGCCGGAGTCGATTTTCAAGAATGGGAATTCTTCAGAGTGTGTTTGTTGTGGTGATCGATAGCTCTATAAGAAGCCAAGGCGACGCGTCCACCAATTCGAAAAGCCGGAATTTCTGGCGTAATTTAGGCGACGCGTTCTCTGCTTTTCAGAAGACGCGTTCAACTTTGTCAAAAGATTTCTGACAAAGCTGAAAACACGTGGAGGCCATCATCGCAACTACACATCTTTAGCCGACAAAGCGCAAAGTTCGGCGACGCTTTCTCTGCTTTTCAGAAGACGTGTGCAGCTTTGTCAAAAGGAGCCGCATCTGCACTACCACGTGTCGTTCAGAAAGCGAAGGGGCGTCGTTCAGAAATCGAAGGGGCGCCTGCTCAGAAATCGAAGAGGCGTATTCAAAGATCGAAGAGGCGCCACTATTTCAAAAAGCCGGATTTGCGGGATCAAAACGTTTGTCGACAAGGGTAAAAAGTACCACCACTTGATATTATCTCTATATATGTCGACCTTCGTCTTTTATGGCAGGGCAAACCTGAAGAAAATGCCCAACTCTCCCTCACCTCTGAGGGCGCACTCCCAGCAAAGCCTTTCGAAATACTCAATTCTTTCTTCTTCCCCAAAGATGATACCAGATGCCTGGAGTACATATGACCCAGGAGGAAACGGCGGATTGAAGCATGTGCTGATTCATTCACCGTTTCTTCAAAGCAAAGGTATCTCATATCATCAAGGTCAAAAGCAAAAATATCTCATATCATGCTCTTTCCCTGTCTTTTTCTTTGTCCTTGTTCTTACTTGCATGGCAAAGTAAAAGAAGCAATCAGCCGGCACTTGGAGTCAGTCTACCGATCTGGAGCCAACTGCCCGGAATCTATTCCTGATTGCTTACCTAGCGTTGCTCTCGAGTAGTCATCTTCAACGGTTGATACACTTCCAGAGAAGGGACCACTCCTGCAAAGATTGAACAAAGAAACAGATAAAAGGGATAAGCTCAGACCTTCGGGGGAAACCAAAAGAACCATCCTGCTGCCCAGTTCAAGAAGTAGCACAAAGGAAAATCAACGATGGGCAGAAACCAGTTCAAGAGTAAGCCTGTGGAATCACAAAGATCAAAGCCTCAATGCAATCACCAAGGAGAAGAGGGAATTTACACTCCATAACCAGATTTGCGTCCCTAAACTCTTCTCTTTGTTAATTACATTATGCCATGTTTAATATGTTTAGTTGCTTTTTGTGTGTTTACTTATGTTTTGTGTGAATCTATGCTTAAAACATTGAGGACAATGTTTGATTTAAGTGTGGGGGGGTAACTAAAGTGTTTTGATGCAAATTCGTAGGGTTTTATCCACCATAACTTCTAATGTTGTTCCTTGCTGTTTTAAGGTGTTTTTAAGTTGTTTTAGAGTGTTTTAGTGTGTTTTGTTTTATAATTCGAAAATCCCATAAAAATTTGAAAAATTGTTTTGAAAAACCCAAAAAGAGTTGTTTTAAAAGTCGTTTTTGTGTGTTTGTGTCTTAGGGTACCTTCCAACACAATGATAAGGATTTGGTTTATAAATGCATGACGGTTAGAAAGAGTTATAAACATAGAGAAAAGTTTGATTTACTCTTGGTATATGCTTGGTTATGGTTATAATGTATGACTTCACATGCAATCATAAAAGAAAAATTCGTTTTTGTAACATGCTTGAAGGAAGAAACTCAAACAAACGCTACATCCCTGTGAGACTCGAGCCATTACTTTCTTTGGAGAGTTATTTTCTGTGATTCTTTATTTTCTAAAGTTGTTGCATGATCTCATTATTCCTTGCTTGGTTGCTACTTAGAATGCAATTGTATCATGATAGAACTAAATGCTAGAACTCATGCCCATTTCATTCAAAGCATGTTATTGATTTGCATAACACATATTCAAGAAGAAGTTGTGTAGTGACCACCACCATAGCCAAATAGCCTTACTTCCCATACTTCGTATATGTTGTAAGTTTTAACCCCGTTGAGCCTTGTTTAGCCTTTATTCTTTGTTTACCCACATTTTCCTCACCTAGCCTAGTGTAGGACTTTCCTATACCCTTGTTCTTAAAGTATAGTGAGCATGACTTAAATGAATTCCTTTTGAGTTACATTATGCAAGAAAATGAGTGTGGGGGAGTAAAAGTTTGTTCTTACGTTTATATGTATGTTTCGAGATTCAAAAGAAAAAGAAGAAAAGAAAAAGAAAAAAAAAAAAAAAAAAAAAAAAAAGGAGTGAAAATAAGTAAGAATGAACTCACGAGCGTTGATGGTTGAAGAAATGGTCCAAAAAGTTGAATATGGCCCTAAGTTTTGTGTGACTTTCCCTTGGGTGTTCAAAGTTGATTTTTGCGTTCTAAAGGGAATTCTAAGTGCCTAATTCAAATACTTTGCTCACTATTGCTTTAAGAATGTTTGTTTATCCTTCACCTTTCTTTGTTAGCCAAACACCTTTAGCCCCGTTACAACCCTTGACTTCTATCTTGAGTGTTATGTATTTCAATTGTGGAGTTTGAACTTGGTATGAGCTTATGGTGTCACTGGTTCTCGCGTCTACGTAGTAGCATTCCATTCATGAGATCATATCTAAACATGCTTATTAACTCCAGAAAATGCTTTCCTTATTATAACATATGTGAGTGTTCGTCTACATGTTTACATCAATCTCTCACATATAACTAGTGTAGGGTGTGTAGTCAGAAAATCTGTGTGAAAATAGAGTGCATTCTAGTAAGGAATTGAGGAAATTCTCTAAAGGCATGTTACTACTTTCGAAATGTGTTTTAAATGCTTAATTGTGAACTAGTATGTGGTGACTATGATTAAGAATGTACTTAACTGTAAAGATGGCTAAAAATCTATGGGACTAATGATTTTTAACTTGTCATGTGCATTGGAAATCTGAGACGATTGTTGGAAGGTGTAGGTTGTGTTTTGTTCGTTTTGTTTTGTTTTTGGTTTCTTTTGTTTTGTTTTGCTCGAGGACTAGCAAAAGCTAAGTGTGGGGGTATTTGATAGGAGCATATTCATGCGACTTAAATGGCTTGTTCTCGTGCATTTACGTTATGTTTCTTTAGTTATTTTAGTACTTTAAGCTATTTTCGTGTGTTTATAGGTCCAAAGGGCTAAAGGAGCAAAAAGATGCATTTTGGAGACTTTTGGAGCACTTTTGGGCTAAGGATGGATAACTTATGCTTGGAGCCAAAGTGTTGGACGAAATTGAAGACCTAATTGAAGACCAAAGTGTTGGAACCTTGTTCTCTTTAGTTTTAGGACATTTAAAACCTTTCCTAATCCCAATCATGCCATGCATAACACACATCCATTCTAACACATTGTCATTGCACATGCATTTCCTTCATTAGTTAATTCACATGCTCCATACTTATCATCACCACTCATTACTTATCACATATCATCACCACTTATCACTTATCATTCACCACTTATCATATCATACATTCATTTATCACTTATCATAATCATTCACTTATCACTTAACATATCATACACTTATCACTTATCACTCATAATCACCTACAACATCCACCTACTTCACCTACAACATCCACCTAATTCACCTACAACATCCACCTACTTCACCTACAAATGACATAGCCATATGTTCCCTCCACTACTCCTATAAATACCCTTGCATTCATTCATTCATGGACATCTCATTTTCATACACAACACATTACAAACACATTCTCCCTTCCCTAGCCGTGAGCTTCCCATCTCTCCCCTTATAATCCAAACACCATTTTTCCATTCCCCTTCCACTTCTACACCACTCCTCATCCATTTCCATAATCCCCCAAACCTCACCTTAGACCTTGTGCTACAACGAAGAGGAAGAGAAGAGGGCCTAAACGTTCATACAATTCAAGTTTGAGTTGTTGGAATGTTTAGGTGATTCTTTGATTTCAATGTTTCATTTTAATTCTCTTTGTTTTGTGCGTATGAGGAATGGAAGAGAAGAGTGCCTAAACGTTCATACAATTCAAGTTTGAGTTGTTGGAATGTTTAGGCGTTTCTTTGATTTCAAAGATATGAGGAAATAAAACCCCCTTTAGCTAGGGGGTGATTCGAAACTATGTTTATATTTGCAATATGAATTGATTAACTTTCGTTGGAATTTCATAAGTTGTTGATTCAATTTGTTTAACCGTTTGATTGATAACTTATTTATGTATGTTTATTAAGAATGCGCGCTTAATTTTCATGCATGAATATGACGCTAGAATATAAGTGAATTTCACCTAATCGTTATGAACTTATATTCACAAGTAGTGGAGGTTGCTTATAAACAATCGCGTTAAACGAATTCTTGGCATAAGTTTCATGCGTATTCCATAGTAACGAATGCCTCGTCAACACTTATAGTTTTCATGTTGCTTAATGATCTTTGATTGTATCTTTATTGTGCTGTTCACGTAAAGGACTTTTGGAGAATGTTGTGAATTGCGTTGCGCTAACCCATCCAATTCATTAACTTAAGGAAAACTTGACGGTTAATTTAAGCGGACCTAATTAACCCGGAGTGTTGAGTTTCATAATTTATCGAAAGACCAACTGAGAATTAATCTTGTATGCAAGTGTAACATGTGTGGAGAAGAACCCCTTGGCTATTCCATCATCCATATTTTCATCACATTTATATTTACGTTTTGCCTTTAATTACAATTTGTGCAATTTAGCTAATTTCGTCAAATCAAACCCCCCCTTTACTTTCCTGTTCTTTAGTGCTTAGAATCTGTTTAGTTTATGTTTTAAAGTATTTTTTTGTTTTTTGGTTTGTCTTAGTGTTTTAAACTTTAATTTTGCATTCTTTGAGTCTAGTTTAGTGTTTTAAACTTTATTTTACGTTTTTGAGTCAGTTTCCAAGAGATTTGCAATCCCTTCTAATCCCCGGTCCAGAACGATCCCTACTTATACTTATACTACAAATCGACAAAAAGAGGGTTTAATTTGTGCGCGTATAAATCTCGCATCAAGTACTAAAATAACTAAAGAAACATAACGTAAATGTACGAGAACAAGCCATTTAAGTCGCATAAATATGCTCCTATCATGAATCAGCACATGTATTTGTTGTGCTGTTTCCTCCTGGGTCATATGTACTCCAGGCATCTGGTATCATCTTTGGGGAAGAAGAAAGAATTGAGTCTTTCGAAAGGCTTTGCTGGGAGTGCGCCCTCAGAGGTGAGGGAAAGTTGAGCATTTTTCTTCAGGTTTGCCTTGCCATAAAAGACGAAGGTCGACATATATAGAGATAATATCAAGTGGTGGTACTGTTCTTTTACCCTTGTCGACAAATGTCTCTTCGATATCAGAACGACGCCTCTTCGATTTCTGAGCAGGCGCCCCTTCGATTTCTGAACAGGCGCCCCTTCGATTTCTGAACGACGCCCCTTCTCTTTCTGAACGACACGTGGTAGTGCAGATGCGTCTCCTTTTGACAAAGCTGCACGCGTTTTCTGAAAAGTAGAGAAAGCGTCGCCGAACTTTGCGCTTGTCGGCTAAAGACGTGTAGTTGCGATGATGGCCTCCACGTGTTTTCAGCTTTGTCAGAAATCTTTTGACAAAGTTGAACGCGTTTTCTGAAAAGCCGAGAAAGCGTCGCCTAACTAACGCCGGAAATTCCGGCTCTTTGAATCGGTGGACGCGTCGCCTTGGCTTTTTATAGAGCTATCGATCACCGCCAACATACACACTCTGAAGATTTCCCATTCTTGAACATCGTCTCCGGCCCTTTGAAATTTTAACTCCATCCACCCCTTCTCTTTGAACACTTTCGAAAATGGCAAACTCATCGAACCTTAGCTTAGATTTGAGTCTCAGCAGCGATCCGGTTGCGCCCCGTCAAGGTAATGTATGGCGCCCTTCTTTTTTATCTTCTAACGGTCTTCTTACAGGTGAAGACTCCGTGATGCAGGACGCCACAACAGCTACAATAGTAGCTAGGAACCTCCTCACTCCAAAAGATAGTAGGCTGCTGTCAGGACGGTCCGATGAGTTGGCCGTTCAAGAGTCCCTCGCACTTAGTGTTTAGTGTGCGAGCTCTGTGTCCAATATGGGCCAACGCCTGCTTGCCCGCTCCCGTCAGGTGGAATCATTGATGGCGGAGGTGGAAAGTCTTAAGCAAGAGATCCAGCAGCTTAAGTACGAGAATAGAAGTTTGCATGTGCTTGCAAATAACTATTCGTCGGGCATGAAGAGGAAGCTTGATGAGCTGCAAGAATCTGAGGGTCGAATTTATAGTGATCGTCAAAGGCTTGCGTCTTATCTCCAGAGGCACCTTTTTCCTGGGTCATCCAGCGCTTGGCCAAGTATTGAGGCCTGGAATGCTCTAGCTCCGATGCCTCCCGCTCCGATGGCTTCCGCTCCGATGGCTTCCGCTCCGATGCCTCCCGCTTCTATGCCTTCCGCTTCTGCGCCTCGTAGTGGGGCTTCACGCAAACAACCTTTGTGAAGCTCCACCTTTCTCCATGTTTAGTATCTTTCTTTTTTTCTTTTTTTTTTTTTTCTTTTTTTTTTTATTAACATAAATAAAATCAAACGGCATGGAATTGGTCCTTGAATGGAAGGTGATACTTGAAGTGAACCGGCATTGGTTTGAATTCTAATGTAGGTGCCTGATTCAAAAAAAACAACAAGTTAGTATAAAATGTAATGGAATTTGAAAAAAATGACTTACTTGTTTTGTCTGACAAGAACTCAATGACAAACACCACTCCTTTGAAAGTTTCAGGGATATTGGACTTGGCCAGATTGCATGTGATGGTTATGACTTGTCCAATGTCATCAAATTTGATGGTATAATTATACGCACACAAATTAAACCCTCTTTTCGTCAAATTGTAGTATATATATAAGTAGGGATCGTTCTAGACCGGGGATTAGGAGGGATTGTTAACCACTTGATTTTGACTCAAAAACGTAAAATAACAATATGCAACACTATACTAGACTTAAAGAATGCAAAACTAAACTTTAAAACACTAAAACAAACCAAAAGACTCAAAACAGCACCAAAACACTCAATACTGCATAAAAATCACTTTCTGGGCAGTTTTGAGCACCTTGAGTACTTTGGACGAATTTGAGAAACAACATGAATCAAAACACTTATAAACACAAACTAAATGTATTTCTAACTAATCTAACACTTTAAAAGAAATGGGAGATTGGTTTTGAATGAAACTTGAAATAAAAACAGAAACTTGGAAACAAACAGATTGTAAATTAAAGCATAAGGAAATGAAGTAAACACAAGATGAATGAATCAACAACTAATAAAATAAGAGAGTACCAATGAAGATGAAGCTAGAGATTCGATTTCACCATTGCTAAGCCAAGTCCATGCTTGTTAAGTCAGATTATACTCATTCATCTACCTATTTCTTGGGTTTGTTTCACTTAGATATGATCAGCCATATGATGTGTGGATTTGATCAAATGTCTCTAATTATGAGCCTAATTGTGATGTGCAACTTTGGTTCCTAATCAAGACTATGTAGTGCATAAGAAACTTTCACAAAACCAAAGGGAACACTCGGCAGGATGTTTGCAAAACATTCCCTTCATTCATTCACATATCCACCAAGATTATGCATGATGTGTGCTTTAATCTTGGCTAAACAACCTGTGGTTAATTCAAATGATGATCAAGCACTAAAATTAACACACTAAGTCACAATTAAATCGGAGAATGAAGCAAGAAATAGATAGATTAAATGAGAATTCCGAATTAACTACATGGCAAACTTTGCAAGGCTACATCGAATCTATAGAAGAGGATTAGTTACAATTCATGTTTGCAAAGGATTTAACATAAAAATATAAAACATGAATGAACATAGAATTAATAATAAGAAAGAACCCTTGAAGCAAAACTGATGTAGAATCAAAGAAACACCTAAACATTCCAACAACTCAAACTTGAATTGTATGAACGTTTAGGCCCTCTTATCTTCCTCTTCGTCGTAGCACAAGGTCTAAGGGATGTTGTTGGTGTGTTGAATGGATTGTGGAATTATGGAAATGGAAGGATGATGTTTGGATTGTAAGGGAGAGTCACGGCACAAAGGGGGTTTATGGTCTACATTTCTGCAATGGATGAAGTGTATGAATGGAATGGATGGATTTTGTGAAGGGCACGGCCCCAAGGGACCAATTTCTGTTGTGAAATGAATTGTGGATGAATGAGAATGAATGAATGAGTATTTATAGGTGAAATGGGGGGGACATGACAGCTAGGTTGCATGTGCTAATGTTTGTGTGTGCATGTGAAATCTGGAATTGCATGTGTGTTGAATGTGAAAGCATGTGCAATGAATGTGTGGTGCAATGATGAAGGAATAATCTGAAAATGCAAGGTGAAATGAAGTGGAATGACAATGGCATGTGGAATGAATGATTTCTTGGTGAGGGGATGCATGTGTTGATTAAAGGGGAAATGAAAATCTGAAATGGGATAGCATGTGGGTGGAAATGCATGTGGGTGAATGTTTAAAGTGCATGTGCAATGTTTTAAAGGATGGAATGATGGAGGAACAAGTGCATGTGAATGCATGGTGATAGCATGTGCACGGTTTTGGTTGGAATGATGGCAGATTGTGAAAACATGTGAATGCATGTGTTTGATGAATGATAAGTGGTGAATGATAAGTGATGAATGATAAGTGGTGAATGATAAGTGATATGATATGTGATTATGATAAGTAATGGGAGCATGTGTATGGTTTTGGGAGAAAGGTGGAGAAGAACGGCATAAGGGAATTGGAAAGGTTTAAATGTCCTAAAACTAAAGGGAACAAAGTTCCAACACTTTGGTCTTCAATTTCGTCCAACATTTTGGCGCCAAGCATAAGCTATCCATCCTTAGCCCAAAAGTGCTCCAAAAGTCTCCAAAATGCATCGTTTTGCTCCTTTAACCCTTTGGACCTACAAACACACGAAAATAGCTTAAAGGACTAAAATAACTAAAGAAACATAACGTAAATGCACGAGAACAAGCCATTTAAGTCGCATGAATATGCTCCTATCAAATACCCCCACACTTATCTTTTGCTAGTCCTCGAGCAAAACAAAACAACAAAAGAACACGAAACTAGACAAAACGAACAAAACACAACCTACACCTTCCAACAATCGTCTCACGGATTTCCAATGCTCATGACATGTTAAAAATCATTATCCCCACAGATTTTAGCCATCTTTACACTTAAGTACATTCTTAATCATAGTCACCACATACTAGTTCACATTTAAGCATTTAAAACCATTTCGAATGTAGTAACATGCCTTAGAGAATTTCCTCAATTCCTTACTAGAATGCACTCTATTTTCACATAGATTTTCTGACTATACACCCTACACTAGTTATATGTGAGAGATTGATGTATACATGAAAGACTAGTATCTCACATATGTTATAACAAAGAAAGCATTTTCTGGATTTACGATAATGACATGAATATGATCTCATGAATGGAATGCTACTACTTAGAATGAGAACCAGTGATTCCATAAGCTCATATCAATTCCAAACTCCACATATTGAACACATAACGATCAAGATAGAAGCATAAGGGTTGAAACGGGGCTAAAGGTGTTTGGCTAACAAAGAAAGGATAGGGAAAACAAACGTTCTTTAAGCAATAGTGAGCAAAGTATTGAATTAGGCACTTAGAATTCCCTTTAGAACGCAGAAGTCAACTTTGAACACCCAAGGGGAAGTCACACAAAACTTAGGGCCATATTCAAACTTTTTGGGCTCTTTCTTCAACAATCACACTTGTGAGTTCATTCTCACTTATTTTCACTCTTTTTCTTTCTTTTCTTCTTCTTTTTCTCACATTTTTTTTTCTTTTTTTTTTTTTTCCGTGCCTCCTTTAAGACTTAGGCACATACATACACACAAAAATCCCTTCCCCCACACTTATTTTCTGCAACATATTAATCAAAAGGAATTCATTTAAGTCATGCTCACTATACTTCAAGAACAAGGGTACGGATGGTCCTAATCTAGACTAGGTAAGGGGTGATGTGGTTAGCAAAGAAAATAGGCTAAACGAGGCTCAACAGGGTTAAAACTAATAACAAATACGAAATATGGGAAGTAAGGCTATTTGGTTATGGTGGCAATTACACAACTTCATCTTGATATGTGTTATGCAATTCAATGTCATGCTTTGAATGAAACGGATATAAGTTCTAGCATTTAGTTCTATCATGATACAATTGCATTCTAAGTAGCAACCAAGCAAGGAATAATGAGATCATGCAACAACTTTAGAAAATAAAGAATCACAGAAAATAACTCTCCAAAGAAGGTAATGGCTCGAGTCTCACAGGGTTGTAGCGTTTGTTTGAGTTCCTTCCTTCAAGCATGTTACAAAAATGAATTTTTCTTTTATGATTGCATGTGAAGTCATACATTATAACCATAACCAAGCATATACCAAGAGTAAATCAAACTTTTCCCTATGTTTATAACTCTTTTTAACCGTCATGCAATTATAAACCAAATCCTTATCATTGTGTTGGAAGGTACCCTAAGACACAAACACACAAAAACGACTCAAAACACTCTTTTTAGGCTTTTCAAAACATTTTCTTCAAATTTTTATGTGATTTTCGGAGTTATAAAACAAAACACACTAAAACACTCTAAAACAATTTAAAAACACCTTAAAACAGCAAGGAACAACATTTGAAGTTATGGGTGATAAAATCCCACGAATTTGCATTAACAACATTAGTTACCCCCCCACACTTAAATCAAACATTGTCCTCAATGTTTTAAGCATAGATTCACACAAAACATAAGTAAACACACAAAAAGCACTTAAACATACTAAACATGGCAAAATGCAATTAACAAAGAGAAGAGTTTAGAGACGCAAATCTGGTTGTGGAATGTAAATTCCATCTTCTCCTTGTTGATTGCATTGAGGCTTGATGTTGTTGACTCCACAGGGGTTCCTCCCATCGTTGATTTTCCTTTGTGCTACTCTTGAACTGGGCAGCAGGATTCTTTTGGTGTCCCCCAAAGGTCTGAGCTTACTCCTTTGGTCTGTTTCTTTGTTCAATCTTTCCAATTCGTATTGAAAAGGGTTGGAGGATAACTCAGCCTATGTTTGTCTCCACATGCTTCAATGTATCATTTTCCTTGCCTTGCTTGCTCCCCTTGCAGAAGTGGTCGAGAGCAACGCTAGGTAAGCAATCAGGAATGGATTCCAGGCAGTCGGTTCCAGAACAGAAGACTGACTCCAAGTGCCTCTGATTGCTTTCGTTTTACTTTGCCATGCGAGTAATAACAAGGACAAAGGAAAGGACAGGGAAAGAGCATGATATGAGATACTTTTGCTTTAGACCTTGATGATATGAGATACCTTTGCTTTTGAAGAAACGGCGAATGAAGCAGCACATGTATTTGTTGTGGTTGTCTCCACATGCTTCGATCGACCGTTTCCTTCTGCCTTATTTGTACTCCAGGTTTCTGGTATCTTCTTTGGGGGAGAAAAAATTGAGTATTTCAAAAGGCGTTGCTGGGAGAGCGCCCTCAGAGGTGCTGAAGAGTTGGACATTTTCTTCAGGTTTGCCTTGCCATAAAAGACGAAGGTCGACATATATAGAGATAATATCAAGTGGTGGTACTGTTCTTTTACCCTTGTCGACAAACGTCTCTTCAATTTCTGAGCAAACGGCTCTTCGATTTCTGAGCGGACGCCCCTTCGATTTCTGCACAGGCGCCCCTTCGCTTTCTGAACGACACGTGGTAGTGCGGATGCGGCTCTGTCAGAGCTCTTTTGACAAAGTCGCACGCGTTTTCTGAAAAGCAGAGAAAGCGTCGCCGAAATTTACGCTTGTCGGCAAAAGTGTAGCTGCGATGATGACCTCCACGTGAACTTTTGACAAAGTTGAACGCACCTTCTGAAAAGCCGAGAAAGCGTCGCCTAAATTACGCCGGAAATTCCGGCTTCTTGAATCGGTGGACGCGTCGCTTTGGCTTTTTATAGAGCTATCGATCACCACAACAAACATACTCTGAAGATTTCCCATTCTTGAAAATCGACTCCGGCCCTTTGAAATTTAACTCCATCCCTTCTCTTTGAACACTTTTGAAAAATGGCAAACTCATCGAACCTTAGCTTGGAATTGAGCCTTAGCAGTGATACAGGCGCGCCGCGTCAAGGTAACGTATGGCGCCCTTCTTTCTTATCTTCTAACGGTCTTCTTACAGGTGAAGACTCCGTGATGCAGGACGCCACAACAGCTACAATAGTAGCTAGGAACCTCCTCACTCCAAAAGATAGTAGGCTGCTGTCAGGACGGTCCGATGAGTTGGCCGTTCAAGAGTCCCTCGCACTTAGTGTTCAGTGTGCGAGTTCTGTGTCCAACATGGGCCAACGCCTGCTTGCCCGCTCCCGTCAGGTGGAATCATTGATGGCAGAGGTGGAGAGTCTTAAGCAAGAGATCCAGCAGCTTAAGTACGAGAATAGAAGTTTGCATGTGCTTGCAAATAACTATTCGTCGGGCATGAAGAGGAAGCTTGATGAGCTGCAAGAATCTGAGGGTCGAATTCACAGTGATCGTCAAAGGCTTGCGACTTGTCTCCAGAGGCACCTTTTTCCTGGGTCATCCAGCGCTTGGCCAAGTATTGAGGCCTGGAATGCTTTAGCTCCGATGCCTCCCGCTTCGATGGCTTCCGCTCCGATGCCTCCTGCTTCTATGCCTCCTGCTTCGATGCCTTCCGCTTCTGCGCCTCGTAGTGGGGCTTCACGTAAACAACCTTTGTGAAGCTCCACTTTTCTCCATGTTTAGTATTTTATTTAATAAATGAAATTTTTTTTTTTTTTTTTATTTTTTTTTTTTTTCAGTGCATTGGGTTGCCTCCCAAATAGCGCTTTCTTTTATGTCTTGCAGCCGGACGAAGAACCCAATCAATCCAGGATATGTTCACGAATCGGATGAGAACTCCGAGTCATAAACTGGTACCTAGAACAAGGAACAAAATAACATAAGAATCTGGAATAAAATAAAAACAAACGAAAATAAAACAATCCAAAGGATTAGCAAATTTTCTAATCCCCGGCAACGGCGCCAAAATTTGATGGTATAATTATACGCACACAAATTAAACCCTCTTTTCGTCAAATTGTAGTATATATATAAGTAGGGATCGTTCTAGACCGGGGATTAGGAGGGATTGTTAACCACTTGATTTTGACTCAAAAACGTAAAATAACAATATGCAACACTATACTAGACTCAAAGAATGCAAAACTAAACTTTAAAACACTAAAACAAACCAAAAGACTCAAAACAGCACCAAAACACTCAATACTGCATAAAAATCACTTTCTGGGCAGTTTTGAGCACCTTGAGTACTTTGGACGAATTTGAGAAACAACATGAATCAAAACACTTATAAACACAAACTAAATGTATTTCTAACTAATCTAACACTTTAAAAGAAATGGGAGATTGGTTTTGAATGAAACTTGAAATAAAAACAGAAACTTGGAAACAAACAGATTGTAAATTAAAGCATAAGGAAATGAAGTAAACACAAGATGAATGAATCAACAACTAATAAAATAAGAGAGTACCAATGAAGATGAAGCTAGAGATTCGATTTCACCATTGCTAAGCCAAGTCCATGCTTGTTAAGTCAGATTATACTCATTCATCTACCTATTTCTTGGGTTTGTTTCACTTAGATATGATCAGCCATATGATGTGTGGATTTGATCAAATGTCTCTAATTATGAGCCTAATTGTGATGTGCAACTTTGGTTCCTAATCAAGACTATGTAGTGCATAAGAAACTTTCACAAAACCAAAGGGAACACTCGGCAGGATGTTTGCAAAACATTCCCTTCATTCATTCACATATCCACCAAGATTATGCATGATGTGTGCTTTAATCTTGGCTAAACAACCTGTGGTTAATTCAAATGATGATCAAGCACTAAAATTAACACACTAAGTCACAATTAAATCGGAGAATGAAGCAAGAAATAGATAGATTAAATGAGAATTCCGAATTAACTACATGGCAAACTTTGCAAGGCTACATCGAATCCATAGAAGAGGATTAGTTACAATTCATGTTTGCAAAGGATTTAACATAAAAATATAAAACATGAATGAACATAGAATTAATAATAAGAAAGAACCCTTGAAGCAAAACTGATGTAGAATCAAAGAAACACCTAAACATTCCAACAACTCAAACTTGAATTGTATGAACGTTTAGGCCCTCTTATCTTCCTCTTCGTCGTAGCACAAGGTCTAAGGGATGTTGTTGGTGTGTTGAATGGATTGTGGAATTATGGAAATGGAAGGATGATGTTTGGATTGTAAGGGAGAGTCACGGCACAAAGGGGGGTTTATGGTCTACATTTCTGCAATGGATGAAGTGTATGAATGGAATGGATGGATTTTGTGAAGGGCACGGCCCCAAGGGACCAATTTCTGTTGTGAAATGAATTGTGGATGAATGAGAATGAATGAATGAGTATTTATAGGTGAAATGGGGGGGACATGACAGCTAGGTTGCATGTGCTAATGTTTGTGTGTGCATGTGAAATCTGGAATTGCATGTGTGTTGAATGTGAAAGCATGTGCAATGAATGTGTGGTGCAATGATGAAGGAATAATCTGAAAATGCAAGGTGAAATGAAGTGGAATGACAATGGCATGTGGAATGAATGATTTCTTGGTGAGGGGATGCATGTGTTGATTAAAGGGGAAATGAAAATCTGAAATGGGATAGCATGTGGGTGGAAATGCATGTGGGTGAATGTTTAAAGTGCATGTGCAATGTTTTAAAGGATGGAATGATGGAGGAACAAGTGCATGTGAATGCATGGTGATAGCATGTGCACGGTTTTGGTTGGAATGATGGCAGATTGTGAAAACATGTGAATGCATGTGTTTGATGAATGATAAGTGGTGAATGATATGATAAGTGATAAGTGGTGAATGATAAGTGATGAATGATAAGTGGTGAATGATAAGTGATATGATATGTGATTATGATAAGTAATGGGAGCATGTGTATGGTTTTGGGAGAAAGGTGGAGAAGAACGGCATAAGGGAATTGGAAAGGTTTAAATGTCCTAAAACTAAAGGGAACAAAGTTCCAACACTTTGGTCTTCAATTTCGTCCAACATTTTGGCGCCAAGCATAAGCTATCCATCCTTAGCCCAAAAGTGCTCCAAAAGTCTCCAAAATGCATCGTTTTGCTCCTTTAACCCTTTGGACCTACAAACACACGAAAATAGCTTAAAGGACTAAAATAACTAAAGAAACATAACGTAAATGCACGAGAACAAGCCATTTAAGTCGCATGAATATGCTCCTATCAAAATTCAACTTCTTTGGGCATTGTTGTCTCAAGTATATCCTCTTTGATGAATTCATGAAATTCCCTACTTTGCACCTTTGGAAGGTCTTCCAAGATGTCTTTTTCACTTTCTTCTTCCTTGGAATTCATGAACCTGCAAGGAATAGGGATATTAGGTGGAATGGGGTTAGAACTAATTGGAACAACCTTACTTGAATTAGATGGCGTAGGAGCAATAAGTGCTTCCAGCAAAGGTGCTTCAAATTCTCCCTTCGGTTTTACAATGGTTGAACTAGGGAGTTTGCCTTGGTCGCAAAATTGTCCTACGAACTCCGCGATCTGCCCAATTTGCTTTTCCAAGTGGTCCAACCTTTTGTCTTCTTGTCGAGCCTCATTGTCTTGATTTTGTGAGCCCTGCACCAAACAAATTAATTCGTTAAGCTTTTGATTATAATCTATTGACGAACTTAAGTTTGGTTGGGCATATTGAATATGAGGTTGTGGTGGCTGCCAATATCCTCCTTGTTGAGCATTTTGAGGTTCCCACCACATAGAGTTTGAATGATCACTCCAATCCGAATTGTAAGTATTGGAAAACACGTTATTCCTTGATTGAAGATTCAATATATCAACTCTTTGCATTTGAGACCTTTCCATGAGCTGTGACAAAAGAGAAGCATTATCAAGTGCCATGTTGTTCTTCTCTAGTATTTGAATTCAACAAACAAAACAAAAATCAAAAACTAAAACTAAAATACATAATAGAAACAAACAATCCAAGAGATTAGCAAATTTGCTAATCCCCAGCAACGGCGCCAAAATTTGATGCGGGAATTTATACGCACACAAATTAAACCCTCTTTTCGTCAAATTGTAGTATAGGTGCAAGTAGGGATCGTTCTGGACCAGGGATTAGGAGGGATTGTTAACCACTTGGATTTGACTCAAAAACGTAAAATAACAATATGAAACACTATACTAGACTCAAAGAATGCAAAACTAAACTTTAAATAACTAAGACAAACAAAAAGACTCAAAACAACACAAACACACTCAAATCTGCCTAAAAACCACTTTCTGGGCAGATTTGAGCACAAACACAAATTTGGACGAAATTAAGTAATAACTTGACTCAAGAACGTAAAAACACAATATAAAACACTAAACTAACTTAAAGAATGTAAAACTAAACACTTAAAACATTAAAACAAACCAAAAGACTCAAACATCACCCAAAACACTCAAAACTGCCTTAAAATCACTTTCTGGGCAGTTTTGAGCACTTTGGTGAATCTGGACGAAATTGGGAAATAAAATGAATCAAAACACTTAAAAGCACAAACTAAATTGATTTCTAACTAAATTGGACATTAAAGTAAAGGGGATTTAGATTTATACGAAAATTGAAATAACAAAACAAGTTAATAAACTAAACAGATTGTAAAACGAATTTGATGGAATGGAATGAATGGATGATAGAATGGCTAAGGGGTTCATCTCCATACATGTTATACTTGCATAATAAAATGATTTCCAATTGCATTTCAATAAACTATGATACTCAACACCCCAAGTTAACCGTGATGCACTAATTAACCTTCAAATCTTCCTAACGTTATTGAATTGGATGATGCATGCGACAATTCAAAACATTCCCCACAAGTCCTCAACATGAATGCATAGAAGAGGTACAAGCAAGAATCATTACGCTCTATGAAAATTATAAGTGTTGACGAGGCATTCGTTACTATGGATTGCATGAAACTTATGCCAAGAATTCATTTAACGCGATTGTTTATAAGCAACCTCCACTACTTGTGAATATAAGTTCATAACGATTAGGTGAAACTCACTTATATTCTAGCGTCATATTCATGCATGAAAATTAAGTGTGCACTCTCAATGAACATACATAAATAAGTTATCAATCAAACAGTTAAACGAATTGAATCCACAACTTATGAAACGCAATTAGAAGTATTCAAATCAAAATGCAAGCATAAACATATATTCGAATCACCCCCTAACCAAGGGGGGTTTAGTTCCTCATGGTACAAAACAAAGAGAATCAAAGAAACGCCTAAACATTCCAACAACTCAAACTTGAATTGTATGAACGTTTAGGCCCTCTTATCATCCATTCCTCATTCGTACAAAACAAAGAGCATTGAAATTAAACATTGAAATCAAAGAAACACCTAAACATTCCAACAACTCAAACTTGAATTGTATGAACGTTTAGGCCCTCTTATCTTCCTCTTCGTTGTAGCACAAGGTCTAAGGATAGTTTGATGGTGTGAATGGTTTGGGGAGTGGTTGGAGTGGCTGCAATGGAGGAGAAAAGTGTTTTGGTGGCTGCTGCAAGGGTGTGGAGAGGTTTTGACGAATTTCTGGAATATGGAAGAGTGAATGAGAATGAATGAGAATGAATGCTTATTTATAGGTGAAATGGGGGGAACATGACAGCTAGGAGGGAATGTGGCTGCATGTTTGAATGATTAAAGGATGCATGTGGGTTGAAATTGCATGTGCAATGAATATGTGGCTGCATGTGCAAGGGGACAATCTGAAAATGCATGTGAAAGCATGTGTTGGCTGCAATGATGAAATGGATGGGAGTGCATGTGGCTTAATTAATTAAAGGGAGTGCATGTGCAATGTTTTAAAGGATGGAATGCATGTGAATATGATGGAAATCTGATATGGTGATGGGAGATGCATGTGGCTGATTTATGCATGTGAATGCATGTGGCTGCAATGGATTAGGAATCCTTCAATTTCGTCCATTCCTTTTGCTCCAAACATAAGCTATCCATTCCAAGTCCAATTTTGCTCCAAAATGCTCCAAAATGCATCTTTTTGCTTCCTTAGCCATATGAACCTAAAAACACACGAAAATGGCTTAAACGACTAAAACAATGATAGGAGCATATTTATGCGACTTAAATGGCTTGTTCTCGTACATTTACGTTATGTTTCTTTAGTTATTTTAGTACTTTAAGCTATTTTCGTGTGTTTGTAGGTCCAAAGGGCTAAAGGAGCAAAAAGATGCATTTTGGAGACTTTTGGAGCACTTTTGGGCTAAGGACGGATAGCTTATGCTTGAAGCCAAAGTGTTGGACGAAATTGAAGACCTAATTGGAGCCAAAGTGTTGGAACCTTGTTCTCTTTAGTTTTAGGACATTTAAACCTTTCCTAATCCCAATCATGCCATGCATAACACACATCCATTCTAACACATTGTCATTGCACATGCATTTCCTTCACTAGTTAACCCACATGCACTTATCACTTATCATCACCACATATCATATCACTTAATCACTTATCACTTATCATCACCACTTAACCACTTATCATATCATAACCACATATCATATCACTTATCACTTATCACTTAACATAACATCCACCTACTTCACCTACAACATCCACTTCACCTACAACATCCACCCACTTCACCTACAACATCCACCTACTTCACCTACAACATCCACTTCACCTACAACATCCACCTACTTCACCTACAAATGACATAGCCATATGTTCCCTCCACTACTCCTATAAATACCCTTGCATTCATTCATTCATGGACATCTCATTTTCATACACAACACACCACAAACACTTCCATTCCCTCATTGCCGTGAGTCCCCCTTCCCTTATAATCCAAACACCAACCATCTTTCCATTTCCATCACTCCTTACTCCATTCCACACTTCCATTCCCCCAAACCAACTATCCTTAGACCTTATGCTACAATAAAGAGGAAGAGAAGAGGGCCTAAACGTTCATACAATTCAAGTTTGAGTTGTTGGAATGTTTAGGTGTTTCTTTGATTTCAATGTTTAATTTTAATTCTCTTTGTTTTGTATGAGGAACTAAACCCCCCCTTAGCTAGGGGGTGATTCGAAATATATGTTTATGCTTGCATTTTGATTTGATTACTTCTAATTGCATTTCATAAGTTGTTGATTCAATTTGTTTAACCGTTTGATTGATAACTTATTTATGTATGTTTATTAAGAATGCGCGCTTAATTTTCATGCATGAATATGACGCTAGAATATAAGTGATTTTCACCTAATCGTTATGAACTTATATTCACAAGTAGTGGAGGTTGCTTATAAACAATCGCGTTAAATGAATTCTTGGCACGAGTTTCATGCTCATCATAGTAACGAATGCCTCGTCAACACTTATAGTTTTCATAATGTTTAATGATCTTTGATTGTATCTTTATTGTGCTGTTCACGTAAAGGACTTTTGGAGAATGTTGTGAATTGCGTTGCGCTAACCCATCCAATTCATTAACTTAAGGAAAATTTGACGGTTAATTTAAGCGGACCTAATTAACCCGGGGTGATGAGTTTCATAATTTATTGAAATGCAATTGGAAATCTTTTTATTATGCAAGTGTAACATATGTGGAGATGACCCCCTTAGCTATTCTATCATCCATTCATTCCATTTCATCAATTTCATATTTACATTCTGTTTTAATTTGTTCATTTAATTTAATTTCGTATAAACTTAAAATCCCCCTTTACTTTAATGTCAATTTAGTTAGAAATCATTTTAGTTTGTGTTTTTTAAAAGCATTTTCAGTTTTTGGTTTGTTTTAGAGTTTTAAAGTTTAGTTTTACATTCTTTGAGTCTAATTTAGTGTTTTATATTGCGTTTTTACGTTTTTGAGTCAAATCCAAGTGATTAACAATCCCTCCTAATCCCCGGTCCAGAACGATCCCTACTTATACTTATACTACAATTTGACGAAAAGAGGGTTTAATTTGTGTGCGTATAAATCACGCATCAAATTTTGGCGCCGTTGCCGGGGATTAGAAAATTTGCTAATCCCTTGGATTATTTGTTTCTGTATTGTCTTTTAGATTTAGTTTTTTTTATTTGTGTTTTGTTTGTTAAGAACAACATGGCACTTGATAACGCTTCTCTTTTGTCACAGCTCATGGAAAGGTCCCAAATGCAAAGAGTTGATATATTTAATCTTCAATCAAGGAATAACGTGTTTTCCAATACTTACAATTCGGATTGGAGTGATCATTCAAACTCTATGTGGTGGGAACCTCAAAATGCTCAACAAGGAGGATATTGGCAGCCACCACAACCTCATATTCAATATGCCCAACCAAATTTAAGTTCGTCAATAGATTATAATCAAAAGCTTAACGAATTAATTTGTTTGGTGCAGGGCTCACAAAATCAAGACAATGAGGCTCGACAAGAAGACAAAAGGTTGGATCACTTGGAAAAGCAAATTGGGCAGATAGCGGAGTTCGTAGGACAATTTTGCGACCAAGGCAAACTCCCTAGTTCAACCATTGTAAATCCGAAGGGAGGATTTGAAGCACCTTTGCCGGAAGCACTTATTGCTCCTACGCCATCTAATTCAAGTAAGGTTGTTCCAATTAGTTCTAACCCCATTCCACCTAATATCCCTATTCCTTGCAGGTTCATGAATTCCAAGGAAGAAGAAAGTGAAAAAGACATCTTGGAAGACCTTCCAAAGGTGCAAAGTAGGGAATTTCATGAATTCATCAAAGGGGATATACTTGAGACAACAATGCCCAAAGAAGTTGAATTTGATGACATTGGACAAGTCATAACCATCACATGCAATCTGGCCAAGTCCAATATCCCTGAAACTTTCAAAGGAGTGGTGTTTGTCATTGAGTTCTTGTCAGACAAAACAAGTAAGTCATTTTTTTCAAATTCCATTACATTTTATACTAACTTGTTGTTTTTTATGAATCAGGCACCTACATTAGAATTCAAACCAATGCTGGTTCACTTCAAGTATCACCTTCCATTCAAGGACCAATTCCATGCCGTTTGATTTTATTTAATATAAAAAAAAAAAAAAAAAAAAAAAAAAAAAAGAGAAAGAAAGATACTAAACATGGAGAAAGGTGGAGCTTCACAAAGGTTGTTTGCGTGAAGCCCCACTACGAGGCGCAGAAGCGGAAGGCATAGAAGCGGGAGGCATAGAAGCGGGAGGCATCGGAGCGGAAGCCATCGGAGCGGGAGGCATCGGAGCTAGAGCATTCCAGGCCTCAATACTTGGCCAAGCGCTGGATGACCCAGGAAAAAGGTGCCTCTGGAGATAAGACGCAAGCCTTTGACGGTCACTGTGAATTCGACCCTCAGATTCTTGCAGCTCATCAAGCTTCCTCTTCATCCCCGACGAATAGTTATTTGCAAGCACATGCAAACTTCTATTCTCGTACTTAAGCTGCTGGATCTCTTGCTTAAGTCTTTCCACCTCTGCCATCAACGATTCCACTTGGCGGGACCGAGCAAGCAGGCGTTGGCCCATGTTGGACACAGAACTCGCACACTGAACACTAAGTGCGAGGGACTCTTGAACGGCCAACTCATCGGACCGTCCTGACAGCAGCCTACTATCTTTTGGAGTGAGGAGGTTCCTAGCTACTATTGTAGCTGTTGTGGCGTCCTGCATCACGGAGTCTTCACCTGTGAGAGGACCGTTAGAAGATAAGAAAGAAGGGTGCCATACGTTACCTTGACGCGGCGCGCCCGTATCACTGCTAAGGCTCAATTCCAAGCTAAGGTTCGATGGGTTTGCCATTTTTCAGAACGATCCCTACTTGCACCTATACTACAATTGATAAAAAGAGGGTTTAATTTGTGTGCGTATAAACCACGCATCAAATTTTGGCGCCGTTGCCGGGGATTAGAAAATTTGCTAATCCCTTGGATTGTTTTATTTTCGTTTGTTTTTATTTTATTCCAAATTCTTATGTTATTTTGTTTCTTGTTCTAGGTACTAGTTTATGAATCGGAGTTCTCATCCGATTCGTGAACGTATCCTGGAGTGATTGGGTTCTTCGTCCGGCTGCAAGACGTAAAAGAAAGCGCTACTTGGGAGGCAACCCAATGCATTTAAAAAAAAAAAAAAAAAAAAAAAAAAAAAAAAAAAAAAACATGGCAGAACGATGGAGGCTTTACAAAGGTTGTTTACTTAAAGACCCACTATGTGGCAAAACTCTTGAAGCGGAAGGCATCGAGACGGAAGGCATCGGGGCAGAAGACATAAGAGCGGAAGGCATCGGAGCTGGAGGCATCGAAGATAGAGCATTCGAGGCCTCAATACTTGGCCAAACGCTGGATGATCCAGGAAAAAGGTGCCTCTGGAGGAAAGACGAAAACCTTTGACGGTCACTTTGAATCCGACCTTCAGACTCTTGCAGTTCATCAAGCTTCCTCTTCATGCCCGTCGAATAGTTGTTGGCAAGCACGTGCAAACTTCTATTCTCATGCTTAAGCAGTTTGATCTCCTGCTTAAGACTTTCCACCTCTGCCATCAATGATTCCACCTGACGGGAGCGGGCAAGCAGGCGTTGGCCTATGTTGGACACAGAACTCGCACACTGAACACTAAGTGCGAGGGACTCTTGAACGGCCAACTCATCGGACCGTCCTGACAGCAGCCTACTATCTTTTGGAGTAAGGAGGTTCCTAGCTACTATTGTAGCTGTTGTGGCGTCCTGCATCACGGAGTCTTCACCTGTGAGAGGACCGTTAGAAGATAAGAAAGAAGGGCGCCATACGTTACCTTGACGCGGCGCGCCCGTATCACTGCTGAGACTCAATTCTAAGCTAAGGTTCGATGAGTTTGCCATTTTTTTCAAAAGTGTTCAAAGAGAAGGGGTGGATGGAGTTAAAAAATTCACAAAGGGCCGGAGTCGAGTTTCAGGAATGGGAAATCTTCAGAGTGTGTATGTTGGCGGTGATCGATAGCTCTATAAAATGCCAAGGCGACGCGTCCACCGATTCAAAGAGCCGGATTTTCCGGCGTAAGTTAGGCGACGCTCCCTCGGCTTTTCAGAAAACGCGTTCAACTTTGTCAAAAGATTTCTGACAAAGCTGAAAACACGTGGAGGCCATCATCGCAACTACACGTCTTTAGCCGACAAGCGCAAAGTTCGGCGACGCTTTCTCTGCTTTTCAGAAAACGCGTGCAGCTTTGTCAAAAGGAGCCGCATCTGCACTACCACGTGTCGTTCAGAAAGAGAAGGGGCGTCGTTCAGAAATCGAAGGGGCGCCTGCTCAGAAATCGAAGAGGCGTATTCAAAGATCGAAGAAGCGCCACTATTTCAAAAAGCCGGAATTGCGGGATCAAAACGTTTGTCGACAAGGGTAAAAAGTACCACCACTTGATATTATCTCTATATATGTCGACCTTCGTCTTTTATGGCAGGGCAAACCTGAAGAAAATGCCCAACTCTCCCTCACCTCTGAGGGCGCACTCCCAGCAAAGCCTTTCAAAATAATCAATTCTTTCTTCTTCCCCAAAGATGATACCAGATGCCTGGAGTACATATGACCCAGGAGGAAACGGCGGATTGAAGCATGTGCTGATTCATTCACCGTTTCTTCAAAGCAAAGGTATCTCATATCATCAAGGTCAAAAGCAAAAGTATCTCATATCATGCTCTTTCCCTGTCTTTTTCTTTGTCCTTGTTCTTACTCGCATGGCAAACAAAGTAAAAGAAGCAATCAGCCGGCACTTGGAGTCAATCTTCCGATCTGGAGCCAACTGCCTGGAATCTATTCCTGATTGCTTACCTAGCGTTGCTCTCGAGTAGTCATCTTCAACGGTTGATACACTTCCGGAGAAGGGACCACTTCTGCAAAGGGGAGCGAGTAAGGCAAGTGAAAATGATACATTGAAGCATGTGGAGACAAACATAGGCTGAGTTATCCTCCAACCCTTTTCAATACGAATTGGAAAGATTGAACAAAGAAACAGACCAAAAGGGTAAGCTCAGACCTTCGGGGGAGACCAAAAGAACCATCCTGCTGCCCAGTTCAAGAAGTAGCACAAAGGAAAATCAATGATGGGCGGAAACCAGTTCGAGAGTAAGCCTGTGGAATCATCAAGATCAAAGCCTCAATGCAATTACCAAGGAGAAGATGGAATTTACACTTTATAACCAGATTTGCGTCCCTAAACTCTTCTCTTTGTTAATTACATTCTGCCATGTTTAGTATGTTTAGTTGTTTTTTGTGTGTTTACTTATGTTTTGTGTGAATCTATGCTTAAAACATTGAGGACAATGTTTGATTTAAGTGTGGGGGGGGGGGGGGTAACTAAAGTGTTTTGATGCAAATTCGTAGGGTTTTATCCACCATAACTTCTAATGTTGTTCCTTGCTGTTTTAAGGTGTTTTTAAGTTGTTTTAGAGTGTTTTAGTGTGTTTTGTTTTATAATTCGAAAATCCCATAAAAATTTGAAAAATTGTTTTGAAAAACCCAAAAAGAGTTGTTTTAAGAGTCGTTTTTGTGTGTTTGTGTCTTAGGGTACCTTCCAACACAATGATAAGGATTTGGTTTATAATTGCATGACGGTTAGAAAGAGTTATAAACATAGAGAAAAGTTTGATTTACTCTTGGTATATGCTTGGTTATGGTTATAATGTATGACTTCACATGCAATCATAAAAGAAAAAAATTCGTTTTTGTAACATGCTTGAAGGAAGGAACTTAAACAAACGCTACAACCCTGAGAGACTTGAGCCTATAACGTTCTTTGGAGAGTATAATCTGTGATTTCTTGTTTTCTAAAGTCGTTGCATGATCTCATTATTCTTTGCTTGGTTACTACTTAGAAGGCGTTTCATCATATAGTTCCAAATGCTAGAACTCATGCCCATTTCATTCAAAGCATGTTATTGATTTGCATAACACATATTCAAGAAGAAGTTGTGTAGTGACCACCACCATAGCCAAATAGCCTTACTTCCCATACTTCGTATATGTTGTAAGTTTTAACCCCGTTGAGCCACGTTTTGCCTTTATTCCTTGTTTACCCACATCACCCCTTACCTAGCTTAGAGTAGGACTTTCCTATACCCTTGTTCTTAAAGTTTAGTGAGCATGACTTAAATGAATTCCTTTTGAGTTACATTATGCAAGAAAATGAGTGTGGGGGAGTAAAAGTTTGTTCTTACGTTTATATGTATGTTTTGAGATTCAAAAGAAAAAGAAGAAAAAAAAAAAAAAAAAAAAAAAAAAAAAAAAAAAAAGGAGTGAAAATAAGTAAGAATGAACTCACGAGCGTTGATGGTTGAAGAAAGGGTCCAAAAAGTTGAATATGGCCCTAAGTTTTGTGTGATTTTCCCTTGGGTGTTCAAAGTTGACTTCTGCGTTCTTAAGGGAATTCTAAGTGCCTAATTCAATACTTTGCTCACTATTGCTTTAAGAATGTTTGTTTATCCTTCACCTTTCATTGTTAGCCAATACCCTAGCCCCGTTACTACCCATTGACTTCTATATTGAGTGTTATGTATTTCAATTGTGGAGTTTGAACTTGGTATGAGCTTATGGTGTCATTGGTTCTCGCGTCTAAGTAGTAGCATTCCATTCATGAGATCATATCTAAACATGCTTATTAACTCCAGAAAATGCTTTCCTTATTATAACATATGTGAGTGTTCGTCTACATGTTTACATCAATCTTCTCACATATACCTAGTGTAGGGTGTGTAGTCAGAAAATCTGTGTGAAAAACGAGAGTACATCTAGTAAGAAATTGAGGGAATTCTCTAAAGGCATGTTACTACATTTGAAATGTGTTTTAATTGCTTAATTGTGAACTAGTATGTGGTGACTATGATTAAGAATGTACTTAAGTGTAAAGATGGCTCAAATCTGTGAGAATAATGATTTTTAACTTGTCATGTGCATTGGAAGTCCCTGATACGATTGTTGGAAGGTGTAGGTTGTGTTTTGTTCTTTTTGTTTTGTTTTTCTGTTTTGCTCGAGGACTAGCAAAAGCTAAGTGTGGGGGTATTTGATAGGAGCATATTTATGCGACTTAAATGGCTTGTTCTCGTACATTTACGTTATGTTTCTTTAGTTATTTTAGTACTTTAAGCTATTTTCGTGTGTTTGTAGGTCCAAAGGGCTAAAGGAGCAAAAAGATGCATTTTGGAGACTTTTGGAGCACTTTTGGGCTAAGGACGGATAGCTTATGCTTGAAGCCAAAGTGTTGGACGAAATTGAAGACCTAATTGGAGCCAAAGTGTTGGAACCTTGTTCTCTTTAGTTTTAGGACATTTAAACCTTTCCTAATCCCAATCATGCCATGCATAACACACATCCATTCTAACACATTGTCATTGCACATGCATTTCCTTCATTAGTTAACCCACATGCACTTATCACTTATCATCACCACATATCATATCACTTAATCACTTATCACTTATCATCACCACTTAACCACTTATCATATCATAACCACATATCATATCACTTATCACTTATCACTTAACATATCATCCACCTACTTCACCTACAACATCCACCTACTTCACCTACAACATCCATCCACTTCACCTACAACATCCACTTCACCTACAACATCCACCTACTTCACCTACAAATGACATAGCCATATGTTCCCTCCACTACTCCTATAAATACCCTTGCATTCATTCATTCATAAACATCTCATTTCATACACAACACACCACAAACACATCCCTTTCTCTCTTAGCCGTGAGTCTCCCTTAGAATCCAAAAACCATCTTTCCATTTCCATCACTCCTCACTCCATTCCACACTTCCATTCCCCCAAACCAACTATCCTTAGACCTTATGCTACAATAAAGAGGAAGAGAAGAGGCCTAAACGTTCATACAATTCAAGTTTGAGTTGTTGGAATGTTTAGGTGTTTCTTTGATTTCAATGTTTAATTTTAATTCTCTTTGTTTTGTATGAGGAACTAAACCCCCCCTTAGCTAGGGGGTGATTCGAAATATATGTTTATGCTTGCATTTTGATTTGATTACTTCTAATTGCATTTCATAAGTTGTTGATTCAATTTGTTTAACCGTTTGATTGATAACTTATTTATGTATGTTTATTAAGAATGCGCGCTTAATTTTCATGCATGAATATGACGCTAGAATATAAGTGATTTTCACCTAATCGTTATGAACTTATATTCACAAGTAGTGGAGGTTGCTTATAAACAATCGCGTTAAATGAATTCTTGGCACGAGTTTCATGCTCATCATAGTAACGAATGCCTTGTCAACACTTATAGTTTTCATAATGTTTAATGATCTTTGATTGTATCTTTATTGTGCTGTTCACGTAAAGGACTTTTGGAGAATGTTGTGAATTGCGTTGCGCTAACCCATCCAATTCATTAACTTAAGGAAAACTTGACGGTTAATTTAAGCGGACCTAATTAACCCGGGGTGATGAGATTCATAATTTATTGAAATGTAATTGGAAATCTTTTTATTATGCAAGTGTAACATATGTGGAGATGACCCCCTTAGCTAGCATTCATCCATTCTATTTCATCAATTTCATATTTACATTCTGTTTTAATTTGTTCATTTAATTTAATTTCGTATAAACTTAAATCCCCCTTTACTTTAATGTTCATTTTAGTTAGAATTCAATTTAGTTTGTGTTTTTAAAGCATTTTGAGTTTTTGGTTTGTCTTAGTGTTTTAAACTTTAATTTTGTATTCTTTGAGTCTAGTTTAGTGTTTTATATTATGTTTTTACGTTTTTAAGTCAAATCCAAGTGACTCCTCTCCCCGGCAACGGCGCCAAAATTTGATGCGAAAATAGTTAAACACACAAATTAACCCTATGGATGACAATTGTAGTAAATGAGCAAATAGGGATCGTTCTAGACCGGGGATTAACTAGGGATGCTAATCAATGTGAAATTGACTCAAAAGACTCAAAACAACACAAACACACTCAAATCTGCCTAAAAACCACTTTCTGGGCAGATTTGAGCACAAACACAAATTTGGACGAAATTAAGTAATAACTTGACTCAAGAACGTAAAAACACAATATAAAACACTAAACTAACTCAAAGAATGTAAAACTAAACACTTAAAACATTAAAACAAACCAAAAGACTCAAACATCACCCAAAACACTCAAAACTGCCTTAAAATCACTTTCTGGGCAGTTTTGAGCACTTTGGTGAATCTGGACGAAATTGGGAAATAAAATGAATCAAAACACTTAAAAGCACAAACTAAATTGATTTCTAACTAAATTGGACATTAAAGTAAAGGGGGATTAAGGTTTTGACGAAATTAAATTAAATAAAACAAGTTAATAAACTAGGCAGATTGTATAAATGGATTTGAGAAACAAGATGATGGATGGATTAGTTAGAGGTCCATTCTCCACACATGACACATTTATATATGAATCGATTCTCCAATTGCTTTTCATTATCTATGATGCTCAACACCCCAAGTTAACCGTGATGCACTAATTAACTCTCAAATTTTCCTTATGTTATTGAATTGGATGATGCATGCGACAATTCAAATCATTCTCCAATGGTTCTCAACATGAATGCATAGAAGAGATACAATGAGAGATCATTATGCTCTATGAGAATTATAAGTGTTGACGAGGCAATTGTAACTATGAATGCATGATACTTTTGCCAAGAATTCAATTAATGCGGTTGTGACTAGCAACCTTCACTACTCATGTTTATAAACTTGTGACGATTAGGTGAAACTCGTTTATAAACTAGCATCGAGTTTATGCATGAAGACTAAGTATGCATCCCTAATCAACATACAAAAACAAGTTTTTAATAAACATGATAATTGAATTACAATCACAACTTAACAAATCACAATTGGAAGAAATCAATTCATATTTCAAACATGTTCATGGCTTCAAACTTTCCCCTAACTAATTAGGGGTTTAGCCACTCATGATTACAACAAACTTAGAGAGTAATAACAAAGTAAACACTCTTCCATTTCAGAAAACCATCTCTCATACACATTCATTCACGCCAGAAATTCCTCCTCTCTCTCTAGCACTACCATACTTCACCATTCTTCATATTTTCTGCCCAAAAACACTCCTACGAGATTTATACGCGCACAAATTAAACCCTCTTTTTGTCAATTTGTAGTATAAGTGTAAGTAGGGATCGTTCTGGACCGGGGATTAGGAGGGATTGTTAATCTCTTGGAAACTGACTCAAAAACGTAAAAACGCAATATAAAACACTAAATTAGACTCAAAGAATGTAAAACTAAACTTTAAAACTCTAAAACAAACCAAAAACTCAAAATGCTTTTAAAAACACAAACTAAAATGATTTCTAACTAAATTGACATTAAAGTAAAGGGGGATTTAAGTTTATACGAAATTAAATTAAATGAACAAATTAAAACAGAATGTAAATATGAAATTGATGAAATGGAATGAATGGATGATAGAATGGCTAAGGGGTTCTTCTCCACACATGTTACACTTACATAATAAAAAGATTTCCAATTGCATTTCAATAAATTATTAAACTCATCACCCCGGGTTAATTAGGTCCGCTTAAATTAACCGTCAAGTTTTCCTTAAGTTAATGAATTGGATGGGTTAGCGCAACGCAATTCACAACATTCTCCAAAAGTCCTTTACGTGAACAGCACAATAAAGATACAATCAAAGATCATTAAGCATTATGAAAACTATAAGTGTTGACGAGGCATTCGTTACTATGATGAGCATGAAACTCGTGCCAAGAATTCATTTAACGCGATTGTTTATAAGCAACCTCCACTACTTGTGAATATAAGTTCATAACGATTAGGTGAAACTCACTTATATTCTAGCGTCATATTCATGCATGAAAATTAAGCGTGCACTCTGATAGGAGCATTTTTATGTGACTTAATTGGCTTGTTCTCATGCATTTATGTTGTTTTTCCTTAGTTAGTTTAGTGTTTAAAGTCATTTTCGTGCAATTTCAGGTTTTAGTGTCAAAGTATGCAAAAAGAAGCAATTTGGAGCATTCTAGAGCATTTTTGGGCCAAGATTGGATCGTGCAAGCATGGAGGCATGAGGATGGACGAATTTGAAGGCTTGAATTCAGTTAGGGAGCTGCAAGGGGGCCTAAAAACCTTATTTCTAGAAGGCTTTATCTATTCACACATGGTGCCTAATTTCTGTATTGGAAGAACAAGCCGTCCTAGCTTGTCACTAGCCGTCCTAGCTTGTCTCCTAGCCGTCCTAGCTTGTCTCCTAGCCGTCCTAGCTTGTCACTAGCCGTCCTAGCTTGTCTCCTAGCCGTCCTACCTTGTCTCCTAGCCGTCCTACCTTGTCTCCTAGTCGTCCTAGCTTGTCACTAGCCGTCCTAGCTTGTCACTAGCCGTCCTAGCTTGTCTCCTAGCCGTCCTACCTTGTCTCCTAGCCTTCCTAGCTTGTCACTAGCCGTCCTACCTTGTCCAAGCTACACACATATATCCTTTAAGTGTTTCAAAACCTTTCCTAGCCCTATAAATAAGGGTTTGCAGCAAGGCACTAGGGGAATCACTCATTCACCCAATTTTCGTCCATTCATCTAGCCACACCACTCTCCACATCCTAAAATCCTAGAAACACAATTCCAACCAAACACTACACCTTGCCGTGCTTATCCTCCATCCAATTCCATAATCCCTGATCCTAAAACACATCCCAACCATCCCATCCACCTTTGTGCTGTAGCAAGTGATGCGAGATTTATACGCACACAAATTAAACCCTCTTTTTGTCAATTTGTAGTATAGGTGCAAGTAGGGATCGTTCTGGACCGGGGATTAGGAGGGATTGTTAATCTCTTGGAAACTGACTCAAAAACGTAAAAACGCAATATAAAACACTAAATTAGACTCAAAGAATGTAAAACTAAACTTTAAAACTCTAAAACAAACCAAAAACTCAAAATGCTTTTAAAAACACAAACTAAAATGATTTCTAACTAAATTGACATTAAAGTAAAGGGGGATTTAAGTTTATACGAAATTAAATTAAATGAACAAATTAAAACAGAATGTAAATATGAAATTGATGAAATGGAATGAATGGATGATAGAATAGCTAAGGGGGTCATCTCGCCACATATGTTACACTTGCATAATAAAAAGATTTCCAATTACATTTCAATAAATTATGAAACTCATCAACCCGGGTTAATTAGGTCCGCTTAAATTAACCGTCAAGTTTTCCTTAAGTTAATGAATTGGATGGGTTAGCGCAACGCAATTCACAACATTCTCCAAAAGTCCTTTACGTGAACAGCACAATAAAGATACAATCAAAGATCATTAAGCATTATGAAAACTATAAGTGTTGACGAGGCATTCGTTACTATGATGAGCATGAAACTCGTGCCAAGAATTCATTTAACGCGATTGTTTATAAGCAACCTCCACTACTTGTGAATATAAGTTCATAACGATTAGGTGAAAATCACTTATATTCTAGCGTCATATTCATGCATGAAAATTAAGCGCGCATTCTTAATAAACATACATAAATAAGTTATCAATCAAACGGTTAAACAAATTGAATCAACAACTTATGAAATGCAATTAGAAGTAATCAAATCAAAATGCAAGCATAAACATATATTTCGAATCACCCCCTAGCTAAAGGGGGTTTAGTTTATTATAACTTTGAAATCAAAGAAATACCTAAACATTCCAACAACTCAAACTTGAATTGTATGAACGTTTAGGCACTCTTCTCTTCCATTCCTCATACGTACAAACAAAGAGAATTGAATTTAAACATTGAAATCAAAGAAACACCTAAACATTCCAACAACTCAAACTTGAATTGTATGAACGTTTAGGCACTCTTCTCTTCCTCGTTGTTGTAGCACAAGGTCTAAGGATAGTTTGATTTGGGGGAATGGTTTGGGGAGTGGTGTTTGGATTACAAGGGAAATGGAAAAATGGTGTGTTGTGTATGAAATGAGATGTTTATGAATGAATGAATGCAAGGGTATTTATAGGAGTAGTGGAGGGAACATATGGCTATGTCATTTGTAGGTGAAGTAGGTGGATGTTGTAGGTGAAGTAGGTGGATGTTGTAGGTGAAGTGGATGTTGTAGGTGAAGTAGGTGGATGTTATGTTAAGTGATAAGTGATAAGTGATATGATATGTGGTTATGATATGATAAGTGGTTAAGTGGTGATGATAAGTGATAAGTGATTAAGTGATATGATATGTGGTGATGATAAGTGATAAGTGCATGTGGGTTAACTAATGAAGGAAATGCATGTTCAATGACAATGTGTTAGAATGGATGTGTGTTATGCATGGCATGATTGGGATTAGGAAAGGTTTAAATGTCCTAAAACTAAAGAGAACAAGGTTCCAACACTTTGGCTCCAATTAGGTCTTCAATTTCGTCCAACACTTTGGCTTCAAGCATAAGCTATCCGTCCTTAGCCCAAAAGTGCTCCAAAAGTCTCCAAAATGCATCTTTTTGCTCCTTTAGCCCTTTGGACCTACAAACACACGAAAATAGCTTAAAGTACTAAAATAACTAAAGAAACATAACGTAAATGTACGAGAACAAGCCATTTAAGTCGCATGAATATGCTCCTATCAAATACCCCCACACTTATCTTTTGCTAGTCCTCGAGCAAAACAAAACAAAAGAACACGAAACTAGACAAAACGAACAAAACACAACCTACACCTTCCAACAATCGTCTCACGGATTTCCAATGCACAAGACAAGTTAAAAATCATTATTCCCACAGATTTTAGCCATCTTGACACTTAAGTACATTCTTAATCATAGTCACCACATACTAATTCACAATTAAGCATTTAAAACTATATTTTGAATGTAGTAACATGCCTTAGAGAATTTGCTCAATTCCTTACAAGATATGCTCTCGTTTTTCACACAGATTTTCTGACTACACACCCTAAACTAGTTATATGTGAGAAGATTGATGTAATCATAAAAACGAACACTCACATATATGTATTTCAAAGGAAGCAATTTCTGGAGTTAATAAGCATGTTTAGATATGATCTCATGAATGGAATGCTACTACTTAGACGCGAGAACCAGTGATATCATATGCTCATACCAAGTTCAAACTCCACAAATTGAAATACACAACACTGAAGATAGAAGTCAAGGGTTGTAACGGGGCTTGGGGTATGTGGATAACAAAGAAGGGATATGGAAAACAAAGGTTTTTAAAGAAATAGTGAGCAAAGCATTTGAATCAACTTAGAATTCACTTTTGAATGAAAACTCAACTTTTGAACAAAAAGGGAGAATTTAGACAATTTACGCCCAGAATTGGTGTTTTGGAACCTTTCTTCAATCACTTATTCTTTCATTTTTTTTTTTTTTTTTTTTTTTTTTTTTTCAAGCTCTTTTTTTTTTTTTTCTTTCTTTCTTTCTTTTCTCTTTTTTTTTTCTTTTCTTTTGAATCTCAAAACATCAACACTTAAACATTCTCTCCCCCACACTTATTTTCTTTCATAATGTAACTCAAAAGGAATTCAATTAAGTCATGCTCACTATCTTTTAAGGACAAGGGTGGGGATTGTCCTAAACTAGGCTAGGTGAGGAAAATGTGGGTAAACAAAGAATAAAGGCTAAACAAGGCTCAACGGGGTTAAAACTTACAACATATATGAAGTATGGGAAGTAAGGCTATTTGGCTATGGTGGTGGTCACTACACAACTTCTTCTTGAATATGTGTTATGCAAATCAATAACATGCTTTGAATGAAATGGGCATGAGTTCTAGCATTTAGTTCTATCATGATACAATTGCATTCTAAGTAGCAACCAAGCAAGGAATAATGAGATCATGCAACAACTTTAGAAAATAAAGAATCACAGAAAATAACTCTCCAAAGAAAGTAATGGCTCGAGTCTCACAGGGATGTAGAGTTTGTTTGAGTTTCTTCCTTCAAGCATGTTACAAAAACGAATTTTTTTTTCTTTTATGATTGCATGTGAAGTCATACATTATAACCATAACCAAGCATATACCAAGAGTAAATCAAACTTTTCTCTATGTTTATAACTCTTTCTAACCGTCATGCAATTATAAACCAAATCCTTATCGTTGTGTTGGAAGGTACCCTAAGACACAAACACACACACAAAAACAACTTTAAAACAACTCTTTTTGGGTTTTTCAAAACAATTTTTCAAATTTTTATGGGATTTTCGAATTATAAAACAAAACACACTAAAACACTCTAAAACAACTTAAAAACACCTTAAAATAGCAAGGAACAACATTAGAAGTTATGGTGGATAAAACCCTACGAATTTGCATCAAAACACTTTAGTTACCCCCCCACACTTAAATCAAACATTGTCCTCAATGTTTTAAGCATAGATTCACACAAAACATAAGTAAACACACAAAAAGCAACTAAACATATTAAACATGGCATAATGTAATTAACAAAGAGAAGAGTTTAGGGACGCAAATCTGGTTATGGAGTGTAAATTCCCTCTTCTCCTTGGTGATTGCATTGAGGCTTTGATCTTTGTGATTCCACAGGCTTACTCTTGAACTGGTTTCTGCCCATCGTTGATTTTCCTTTGTGCTACTTCTTGAACTGGGCAGCAGGATGGTTCTTTTGGTTTCCCCCGAAGGTCTGAGCTTCCTCCTGTTATCTGTTTCTTTGTTCAATCTTTGCAGGAGTGGTCCATTCTCTGGAAGTGTAACAACCGTTGAAGATGACTACTCGAGAGCAACGCTAGGTAAGCAATCAGGAATAGATTCCAGGCAGTTGGCTCCAGATCGGAAGACTGACTCCAAGTGCCGGCTGATTGCTTCTTTTACTTTGCCATGCAAGTAAGAACAAGGACAAAGAAAAAGACAGGGAAAGAGCATGATATGAGATACATTTGCTTTTGACCTTGATGATATGAGATACCTTTGCTTTGAAGAAGCGGTGAATGAATCAGCACATGCTTCAATCCGCCGTTTCCTCCTGGGTGTACTCCAGGCATTTGGTATCATCTTTGGGGAAGAAGAAAGAATTGAGTATTTTGAAAGGCTTTGCTGGGAGTGCGCCCTCAGAGGTGAGGGAGAGTTGGGCATTTTCTTCTGGTTTGCCCTGCCATAAAAGACGAAGGTCGACATATATAGAGATAATATCAAGTGGTGGTACTTTTTACCCTTGTCGACAAACGTTTTGATCCCGCAAATCCGGCTCTTTGAAATAGTGGCGCCTCTTCGATCTTTGAATACGCCTCTTCGATTTCTGAGCAGGCGCCCCTTCGATTTCTGAACGACGCCCCTTCGCTTTCTGAACGACACGTGGTAGTACAGATGAGGCTCCTTTTGACAAAGCTGCACGCGTCTTCTGAAAAGCAGAGAAAGCGTCGCCGAACTTTGCGCTTGTCGGCTAAAGATGTGTAGATGCGATGATGGCCTCCACGTGTTTTCAGCTTTGTCAGAAATCTTTTGACAAAGTTGAACGCGTTTTCTGAAAAGCCGAGGGAGCGTCGCCTAAATTACGCCGGAAAATCCGGCTCTTTGAATCGGTTGACGCGTCGTCTTGGCTTTTTATAGAGCTATCAATCACCCCAACACACACACTCTGAAGATTTCCCATTCCTGAAACTCGACTCCGGCCCTTTGTGAAATTTTAACTCCATCCACCCCTTCTCTTTGAACACTTTTGAAAAAAATGGCAAACTCATCGAACCTTAGCTTAGATTTGAGTCTCAGCAGCGATCCGGTTGCGCCCCGTCAAGGTAATGTATGGCGCCCTTCTTTTTTATCTTCTAACGGTCCTCTTTCAGGTGAAGACTCTGTGATGCAGGACGCCACAACAGCTACAATAGTAGCTAAAAACCTCCTCACTCCAAAAGATAGTAGGCTGCTGTCAGGACGGTCCGATGAGTTGGCCGTTCAAGAGTCCCTCGCACTTAGTGTTCAGTGTGCGAGTTCTGTGTCCAACATGGGCCAACGCCTGCTTGCTCGGTCCCGCCAAGTGGAATCGTTGATGGCAGAGGTGGAAAGACTTAAGCAAGAGATCCAGCAGCTTAAGTACGAGAATAGAAGTTTGCATGTGCTTGCAAATAACTATTCGTCGGGGATGAAGAGGAAGCTTGATGAGCTGCAAGAATCTGAGGGTCGAATTCACAGTGACCGTCAAAGGCTTGCGTCTTATCTCCAGAGGCACCTTTTTCCTGGGTCATCCAGCGCTTGGCCAAGTATTGAGGCCTGGAATGCTCTAGCTCCGATGCCTCCCGCTCCGATGGCTTCCGCTCCGATGCCTCCCGCTTCTATGCCTCCCGCTTCTATGCCTTCCGCTTCTGCGCCTCGTAGTGGGGCTTCACGCAAACAACCTTTGTGAAGCTCCACCTTTCTCCATGTTTAGTATCTTTCTTTCTCTTTTTTTTTTTTTTTTTTTTATTTTTTTTTTATTTTTTTTTTATTAACATAAATAAAATCAAACGGCATGGAATTGGTCCTTGAATGGAAGGTGATACTTGAAGTGAACCGGCAATGGTTTGAATTCTAGTGTAGGTGCCTGATTCATAAAAAACAGCAAGTTAGTATAAAATGTAAAGGAATTTGAAAAAAACTTACTTGTTTTGTCCGACAAGAACTCAATGACAAACACCACTCCTTTGAAAGTTTCAGGGATATTGGACTTGGCCAGATTGCAAGTGATGGTTATGACTTGTCCAATGTCATCAAATTTAACTTCTTTGGATTTTGTGGTTTCAAGAACGTCCTCTTTGATGAATTCATGACATTCCCTACTTGTCACCTTTGAAAGGGCTTCCAAGATGTCTTTTTCACCTTCTTCTTCCTTGGAAGTCATGAATCTGCAAGGAATAGGGATACTTGTTGGAACAGGGTTAAAAATAATGAAATTTGGAACAACCATACCTGTATTAGATGGCATAGGAGCAATAGGTGCCTCCGGTAAAGGTGTTTCCACCCTTTCCGTGGGTTGGGTGTATTTCTCTTCCTTGTGATTTGATTTTGATGGTTGAGGGTCCGTTCCAACCTCCTTGTCACTTCTCAACATGATAGCATTGGTGTTTTCAAATTCTCCCTTCTGATTTGCAATGGTTGAACTAGGGAGTTCGCCTTGGTCTCGAAACTGTCCTACGAACTCCGCGATCTGCCCAATTTGCTTATCCAAGTGGTCCAACCTTTGTGGTGGCTGCATAGGCATTGAATAGAACTCCTCATATGGCTGCCAATATCCTTCTTGTTGAGCCTCATTGTCTTGATTTTGTGAGCCCTGCACCAAACAAATTAATTCATTAAGCTTTTGATTATAATCTATTGACGAACTTGAGTTTGGTTGGGCATATTGAATATGAGGTTGTGGTGGCTGCCAATATCCTCCTTGTTGAGCATTTTGAGGTTCCCACCACATAGAGTTTGAATGATCACTCCAATCCGAATTGTAAGTATTGGAAAACACATTATTCCTTGATTGAAGATTAGATATATCAACTCTTTGCATTTGGGACCTTTCCATGAGCTGTGACAAAAGAGAAGCGTTATCAAGTGCCATGTTGTTCTTAACAAACAAAACACAAATGAAAACTAAATCTAAAAGATAATACAGAAACAAACAATCCAAGGGATTAGCAAATTTTCTAATCCCCGGCAACGGCGCCAAAATTTGATGCGAGATTTATACGCACACAAATTAAACCCTCTTTTTGTCAATTTGTAGTATAGGTGCAAGTAGGGATCGTTCTGGACCGGGGATTAGGAGGGATTGTTAATCTCTTGGAAACTGACTCAAAAACGTAAAAACGCAATATAAAACACTAAATTAGACTCAAAGAATGTAAAACTAAACTTTAAAACTCTAAAACAAACCAAAAACTCAAAATGCTTTTAAAAACACAAACTAAAATGATTTCTAACTAAATTGACATTAAAGTAAAGGGGGATTTAAGTTTATACGAAATTAAATTAAATGAACAAATTAAAACAGAATGTAAATATGAAATTGATGAAATGGAATGAATGGATGATAGAATAGCTAAGGGGGTCATCTCGCCACATATGTTACACTTGCATAATAAAAAGATTTCCAATTACATTTCAATAAATTATGAAACTCATCAACCCGGGTTAATTAGGTCCGCTTAAATTAACCGTCAAGTTTTCCTTAAGTTAATGAATTGGATGGGTTAGCGCAACGCAATTCACAACATTCTCCAAAAGTCCTTTACGTGAACAGCACAATAAAGATACAATCAAAGATCATTAAGCATTATGAAAACTATAAGTGTTGACGAGGCATTCGTTACTATGATGAGCATGAAACTCGTGCCAAGAATTCATTTAACGCGATTGTTTATAAGCAACCTCCACTACTTGTGAATATAAGTTCATAACGATTAGGTGAAAATCACTTATATTCTAGCGTCATATTCATGCATGAAAATTAAGCGCGCATTCTTAATAAACATACATAAATAAGTTATCAATCAAACGGTTAAACAAATTGAATCAACAACTTATGAAATGCAATTAGAAGTAATCAAATCAAAATGCAAGCATAAACATATATTTCGAATCACCCCCTAGCTAAAGGGGGTTTAGTTTATTATAACTTTGAAATCAAAGAAATACCTAAACATTCCAACAACTCAAACTTGAATTGTATGAACGTTTAGGCACTCTTCTCTTCCATTCCTCATACGTACAAACAAAGAGAATTGAATTTAAACATTGAAATCAAAGAAACACCTAAACATTCCAACAACTCAAACTTGAATTGTATGAACGTTTAGGCACTCTTCTCTTCCTCGTTGTTGTAGCACAAGGTCTAAGGATAGTTTGATTTGGGGGAATGGTTTGGGGAGTGGTGTTTGGATTACAAGGGAAATGGAAAAATGGTGTGTTGTGTATGAAATGAGATGTTTATGAATGAATGAATGCAAGGGTATTTATAGGAGTAGTGGAGGGAACATATGGCTATGTCATTTGTAGGTGAAGTAGGTGGATGTTGTAGGTGAAGTAGGTGGATGTTGTAGGTGAAGTGGATGTTGTAGGTGAAGTAGGTGGATGTTATGTTAAGTGATAAGTGATAAGTGATATGATATGTGGTTATGATATGATAAGTGGTTAAGTGGTGATGATAAGTGATAAGTGATTAAGTGATATGATATGTGGTGATGATAAGTGATAAGTGCATGTGGGTTAACTAATGAAGGAAATGCATGTTCAATGACAATGTGTTAGAATGGATGTGTGTTATGCATGGCATGATTGGGATTAGGAAAGGTTTAAATGTCCTAAAACTAAAGAGAACAAGGTTCCAACACTTTGGCTCCAATTAGGTCTTCAATTTCGTCCAACACTTTGGCTTCAAGCATAAGCTATCCGTCCTTAGCCCAAAAGTGCTCCAAAAGTCTCCAAAATGCATCTTTTTGCTCCTTTAGCCCTTTGGACCTACAAACACACGAAAATAGCTTAAAGTACTAAAATAACTAAAGAAACATAACGTAAATGTACGAGAACAAGCTATTTAAGTCGCATGAATATGCTCCTATCAGCAAGGAGAAAGAAGGAAGGACTCTTGGATGCTCAAGCTTCGTCGTTGGTGCATTCTAGGTGTAATTCGTTTTATGATTTCAATGTTTAATTTATTTTCCTTTCATTTTGCTATGAACATGAGTGGCTAAACCCCTATTGGTTAGGGGTGATTTCGAAGCCATAACTATGTGTGCAAGTTGATTTGATAAATTCCAGTTATGAGTTCTTGAATCGTGAATGCAATTGGCTTAACTGTGCGAGTAATAACGTATTTGTGTTTGTTAATTAGGGGTCGACACTTAATTGGCTTGCATGAATATGATGCTAGAATATAAGTTTGTTTCACATAATTGGCACACACTTATATGCACAAGTAGTGAAGATTGCTAGTCACAATCACGTTAAGTTCAATTCCTAGCATAAGTGTCATGATGTCATAGTCACAAGTGCTTTGTTAATGCTTATAGTTTTCATTGAACGTAATGATCTTTGATTGTATCTTTATTATGATGTCATGTAAGGAACTTTTGAAGAATGCTTTGGGTTGTCGTATGATGTCATCCAATTCAATAACACAAGGAAAACTTGAGAATTAACTAGTGATGTCACGGTTAATTTGGGGCATTGTCATTCATAATTCTATGAAGGAATAACTGGAAAATGCTTGGATAATCTCACGTTAATCTTGAAACGTTGTGTTGAAACAAACCTTGTTTTAAATTGGGAAAAATGTCATTTTATGGTTAAACAAGGTATTGTTTTGGGTCATATAATCTCTGAAAAAGGAATTGAAGTTGATAAGTCTAAAGTAGATCTTGTACGCTACTTACCCTCTCCTACTTCGGTTAGAGAGGTTCGTTCTTTTCTTGGTCATGCAGGATTCTATAGACGATTTATCAAGGACTTTTCCAAGATTGCACAACCCCTATGCCGCCTCCTCCAAAAAGATGTGTCTTTTGAGTTCAACGAGGCATGCGAGAAGTCATTCAAGCATCTCAAAGAGCTCCTAACCACGGCACCCATCATAACTCCCCCGGATTGGTCCATTCCATTTGAATTGATGTGTGATGCCTCGGATTATGCACTTGGGGCTGTTTTGGGTCAAAGGAAAAATAAACAGTCACATGTTATTTATTATGCTTCCCGCACTTTAAATGATGCTCAATTGAATTATTCTACAACCGAAAAAGAACTCTTGGCGGTTGTATTTGCTTTAGATAAGTTTAGATCATATCTTATTGGCACTAAAGTAATTGTTTTCACTGACCATGCAGCCTTGAAGTATCTTTTCACCAAAAAGGAGGCCAAACCAAGGCTCATTCGTTGGATGCTCCTACTTCAAGAGTTCGATATTGAAATTAGGGACAAGAAAGGTTGTGAAAACGTGGTGGCTGACCACTTGAGTAGATTGGTGCGTGAAGAAGAGTCCCTCCCCATTTCTGAGATGTTTCCGGATGAACAACTTCTGTCCATTGAGGTAAGTACCCCTTGGTATGCCGATTTGGTCAATTTCTTGGTGACTAAGCAAGTTCCTAACACCCTAAGCAAGGTCCAACGTGATAAATTGATACATGATGCAAGATTTTATGTGTGGGATGATCCATATCTATGGAAATATTGCCCAGATCAGATTATTAGAAGATGTGTGCCAACTTCTGATTTTAACTCAATTCTAGCATTTTGTCATTCTTATGCATGTGGAGGCCATTTTGGTACCCAAAGGACAGCTCGTAAAGTGTTAGAATCTGGTTTTTATTGGCCTACATTGTTCAAAGATGCTAGAATGTTTTGCTTAACATGTGATAGATGTCAAAGAACAGGTTCTATTGGTGCAAAAGACCAAATGCCGCAAACACCCATCTTCAATGTTGAAATCTTTGATGTTTGGGGTATTGATTTCATGGGTCCTTTTCCTTCTTCATTTGGTTTCACTTATATTTTTCTTGCGGTTGATTATGTTTCTAAATGGGTAGAAGCAAAAGCTACCCGTACTAACGATTCTAGAGTGGTTTCAGATTTCATCAAGACTAACATTTTCTCTAGATTTGGGATGCCGCGGGTATTTATAAGTGATGGAGGTTCACATTTCTGCAATAGGACCATTGAGGCACTCTTCAAGAAGTACAATGTCAAGCATAAGGTTTCAACACCTTATCACCCACAAACAAGTGGCCAAGCCGAAGTATCAAATAGAGAGGTCAAGCAAATCTTGGAGAAGACCGTGGGGCCTAACCGGAAGGATTGGAGCATGCGTTTAGACGATGCACTATGGGCATATCGCACTGCCTACAAAACACCCCTAGGGATGTCTCCATTTCGGCTAGTTTATGGAAAACCTTGTCACTTACCCGTGGAGCTAGAGCATAAGGCACATTGGGCCATCAAAACGTTCAATTTGGACTTAGATGCTGCTGGAATGCATCGGAAGCTCCAATTGAATGAGCTTGAGGAACTAAGGAATGAAGCCTACGAGAATGCCCGCATTTACAAGGAAAAGACGAAGGCGTTTCATGACAAGATGATTAGGGGCAAAACCTTCACAATTGGGCAGAAAGTTTTACTTTTTAATTCTCGTTTACGTTTATTTCCCGGAAAGTTACGTTCTAAATGGATTGGACCTTTTGTTGTTACTAATGTTTTCCCACATGGTGCAGTTCAAGTCCAAAGCTTAAGGAATGGGGTGGAATTCAAGGTCAACGGACATAGATTGAAGCCATACTATGAGAATGCCATGGGGCAGGTTGTGGAGGAGATCTCACTCCATGCCGTGGGCACCAATGGTGCCTGAACGTGTTCTTCGTCCGGCTGCAAGACGTTAAAGAAAGCGCTACTTGGGAGGCAACCCATGCCATTCAACAAAGGAAGACCTAGAAAGCACTCCAATTCCAGATTTGCGTTCCTAAACCCTTCTCTTTGTTGATTCCTTCTAATCTGCCTATTTAGTTGTTTTACTTGCTGTTTGTGTGTTTCTTTGTGTGATTCTATGCTTAAAACATTGAGGACAATGTTTGATTTAAGTGTGGGGGGGTAACTAAGTGTTTTTCATTCAAATTCGTGGGATTTTATCACCCATTATTTCAAAACTTGTTCCTTGCTGTTTTTAAGTGTTTTTAAGCAGTTTTGGTGTGTTTTAGTATGTTTTGAAGTAAAAATCCGAAAATCAAAGAAAAATTTGAAAAATTTGTTTTAAAAAACCCAAAAAAGAGTTGTTTTTGTGTGTTTGTTTGTGTCTTAGGGTACCTTCCAACACAATGATGAGGATTTGGTTTTTAAATACATGGCTGTTAAAGAGAGTGATTAACATGGATGAAAGTTTGATTTACTCTATGTTTATGCTTGGTTGTGGTTATAACTTATGAATTCACATGCAATCATAAAAAAAAAAAATTAAAAAAAAAAAAAAAATCAGTTTTTGTAACATGCTTGAAGGAAGGAACTCAAATTAACGCTACAACCTTGTGAGACTTGAACCTAAACGTTTATTTGGAGAGTTCAAATCTGTGCATTCTTTGTTTTCTAAAATCGTTGCATGATCTCATTATTCTTTGCTTGGTTGCTACTTAGAAGGCGTTTCATCATTTAGTTCCAAACACTAGAAGTCATGCCCATTTCATTCAAAGCATGGTATTGATTAGCATAACACATATTCAAGATGAAGTTGTGTAGTGACCACCACTTTAGCCAAAAAGCCGTGTGCCCTACTCCATTATATGTTTAGGTGTTAACCCCATTGAGCCTTGTTTAGCCTTTTCTTTGTTAACCCACATTACCCTCACCTAGCCTAGATTAGGACTATCCATACCCTCGTTCTTAAAGTATAGTAAGCATGATTCAAATGGAATTCCTTTATGACAGAAACCAAGTGTGGGGGAAGTTTTTATTTTGAGAATTATGTGCCATAAGCACGGGTAGAAAGAAAAGAAAAGAAAAATTCGTGAAAAAAAATAAATAAATAAAGTATGAAAAGAGTTGAACAATATGAGAAAAAAAGTTCCAAGGTGTTGTTTGTTGAAGAAAGGGTCCAAAAAGTTGAATTCGGCCCCAAGAAGTTGTTTAAAGTCTTCCCCTTGTATTTTTAAGTTAATTTCTGCAAACTAAGTGAATTCTAAGTCTTAACTTCATTACTTTGCTTACTAATGCTTGAAGAACGTTTGTTTTCCCTATCCTTTCTTTGTTAACCAATACCCCAAGCCCCGTTGCAACCCTTAAACTTCTATCTTGAGTGTTATGTGTTTCAATTTGTTGAGTTTGAATTTGGTATGAGCATATGGTGTCACTGGTTCTCGCATCTAAGTAGTAGCATTCCATTCATGAGATCATATCTAAACATGCCTATTAAGTCCGGAAATTGCGTTCTTTGTGATACATATATGTGAGCATTCGTTTTTATATCTACATCAATTCTCTCACATATAACTAGTATAGGGTGTGTAGTTAGAAAATCTGAGTGAAAATAGAGTGCAAATCTATTAAGGATTGAGGGAATTCTCTAAGGCATGTTACTACATTCAAAACATTGTTTTAATTGGTTAATTGTGAACTAGTAAGTAGTGACTATGATTAAGCATGTGCTTAAGTGTTAAATTGACTCAAATCTGTGGGAATGATAATCTTTAACATGTCATGTGCATTGGAAATCCCTGAGGCAAACGTTGGAAGGTTTAGATTATGTTTGTTTGTTTTGTCTTGTTTTATTTCTTTGTTTTGCTCGAGGACTAGCAAAAGCTAAGTGTGGGGGAATTTGATAGGAGCATTTTTATGTGACTTAATTGGCTTGTTCTCATGCATTTATGTTGTTTTTCCTTAGTTAGTTTAGTGTTTAAAGTCATTTTCGTGCAATTTCAGGTTTTAGTGTCAAAGTATGCAAAAAGAAGCAATTTGGAGCATTCTAGAGCATTTTTGGGCCAAGATTGGATCGTGCAAGCATGGAGGCATGAGGATGGACGAATTTGAAGGCTTGAATTCAGTTAGGGAGCTGCAAGGGGGCCTAAAAACCTTATTTCTAGAAGGCTTTATCTATTCACACATGGTGCCTAATTTCTGTATTGGAAGAACAAGCCGTCCTAGCTTGTCACTAGCCGTCCTAGCTTGTCTCCTAGCCGTCCTAGCTTGTCTCCTAGCCGTCCTAGCTTGTCACTAGCCGTCCTAGCTTGTCTCCTAGCCGTCCTACCTTGTCTCCTAGCCGTCCTACCTTGTCTCCTAGTCGTCCTAGCTTGTCACTAGCCGTCCTAGCTTGTCACTAGCCGTCCTAGCTTGTCTCCTAGCCGTCCTACCTTGTCTCCTAGCCTTCCTAGCTTGTCACTAGCCGTCCTACCTTGTCCAAGCTACACACATATATCCTTTAAGTGTTTCAAAACCTTTCCTAGCCCTATAAATAAGGGTTTGCAGCAAGGCACTAGGGGAATCACTCATTCACCCAATTTTCGTCCATTCATCTAGCCACACCACTCTCCACATCCTAAAATCCTAGAAACACAATTCCAACCAAACACTACACCTTGCCGTGCTTATCCTCCATCCAATTCCATAATCCCTGATCCTAAAACACATCCCAACCATCCCATCCACCTTTGTGCCGTAGCAAGGAGAAAGAAGGAAGGACTCTTGGATGCTCAAGCTTCGTCGTTGGTGCATTCTAGGTGTAATTCGTTTTATGATTTCAATGTTTAATTTATTTTCCTTTCATTTTGCTATGAACATGAGTGGCTAAACCCCTATTGGTTAGGGGTGATTTCGAAGCCATAACTATGTGTGCAAGTTGATTTGATAAATTCCAGTTATGAGTTCTTGAATCGTGAATGCAATTGGCTTAACTGTGCGAGTAATAACGTATTTGTGTTTGTTAATTAGGGGTCGACACTTAATTGGCTTGCATGAATATGATGCTAGAATATAAGTTTGTTTCACATAATTGGCACACACTTATATGCACAAGTAGTGAAGATTGCTAGTCACAATCGCGTTAAGTTCAATTCCTAGCATAAGTGTCATGATGTCATAGTCACAAGTGCTTTGTTAATGCTTATAGTTTTCATTGAACGTAATGATCTTTGATTGTATCTTTATTATGATGTCATGTAAGGAACTTTTGAAGAATGCTTTGGGTTGTCGTATGATGTCATCCAATTCAATAACACAAGGAAAACTTGAGAATTAACTAGTGATGTCACGGTTAATTTGGGGCATTGTCATTCATAATTCTATGAAGGAATAACTGGAAATCGAGTCATTTGCATACTTGTCATGTGTGGAGAAAGAACCCCTAACTAGTCCATCATCCATTAAAACCCCCAAAAACGTTTCAAGATCAGTTTTACTTTGCAATCTGTTTTCTCAACTTTAATTTCGTCCAAATCAAATCCCCCTTTACTTTGAAGTCTCAATTTAGTTAGAAATTGTTTTGGTTCATGTTTTTAAGTGTTTTGAGTCATGTTTTCAACCAATTTCGTCCAAATTAGTGTAGGTGCTCAAAACTGCCCAGAAAGTGGTTTTTAGGCAGTTTTGAGTCTTCTAGTTGCTGTTTTGAGTTTTTGTTTTGTTTTAGTGTTTTAACTTTGGTTTTTCATTCTTTGAGTCCAAATTAGTGTTTTTAACTTTGTTTTGGACTTCTTAGGTCAGTTTTCAAGAGTTTAGCAATCCCTCCTAATCCCCGGTTTTGAACGATCCCTACTTACATACTTTGCTACAATTGTCAGAAGAGGGTTTAATTTGTGTGCTTAATATATTTTGCATCACACTCTCAATAAACATACATAAATAAGTTATCAATCAAACGGTTAAACAAATTGAATCCACAACTTATGAAACGTAATTAGAAGTAATCAAATCAAAATGCAAGCATAAACATTTATTTCGAATCCCCCCCTAGCCAAGGGGGGTTTAGTTCCTCATGGTACAAAACAAAGAGAATCAAAGAAACACCTAAACATTCCAACAACTCAAACTTGAATTGTATGAACGTTTAGGCCCTCTTCTCTTCCATGCCTCATTCGTACAAAACAAAGAGTATTGAAATTAAACATAGAAATCAAAGAAGCACCTAAACATTCTAACAACTCAAACTTGAATTGTATGAACGTTTAGGCATTCTTCTCTTCCTCTTCGTTGTAGCACAAGGTCTAGGGATAGTTTGATGGTGTGAATGGTTTGGGGAGTGGTGGAGGAATGAAAGAGGAGTTGTGGAGATGGAAGGATGGTGTTTGGATTTGTAGGGGAAGGGGGACTCACGGCAATGAGGGAATGGAAGTGTTTGTGGTGTGTTGTGTATGAAAATGAGATGTCCATGAATGAATGAATGCAAGGGTATTTATAGGAGTAGTGGAGGGAACATATGGCTATGTCATTTGTAGGTGAAGTAGGTGGATGTTGTAGGTGAAGTAGGTGGATGTTGTAGGTGAAGTAGGTGGATGTTGTAGGTGAAGTAGATGTTGTAGGTGAAGTAGGTGGATGTTGTAGGTGAAGTAGGTGGATGATATGTTAAGTGATAAGTGATAAGTGATATGATATGTGGTTATGATATGATAAGTGGTTAAGTGGTATGATATGTGGTGATGATAAGTGATAAGTGCATGTGGGTTAACTAATGAAGGAAATGCATGCGCAATGACAATGTGTTAGAATGGATGTGTGTTATGCATGGCATGATTGGGATTAGGAAAGGTTTTAAATGTCCTAAAACTAAAGAGAACAAGGTTCCAACACTTTGGTCTTCAATTAGGTCTTCAATTTCGTCCAACACTTTGGCTCCAAGCATAAGCTATCCATCCTTAGCCCAAAAGTGCTCCAAAAGTCTCCAAAATGCATCTTTTTGCTCCTTTAGCCCTTTGGACCTATAAACACACGAAAATAGCTTAAAGTACTAAAATAACTAAAGAAACATAACGTAAATGCACGAGAACAAGCCATTTAAGTCGCATGAATATGCTCCTATCAAGGGGCGGATGGAGTTAATTCTCAAAGGGCCGGAGTCGATTTTCAAGAATAGGAATTCTTCAGAGTGTGTTTGTTGTGGTGATCGATAGCTCTATAAGAAGCCAAGGCGACGCGTCCACCAATTCAAAAAGCCGTAATTTCCGGCGTAATTTAGGCGACGCTTTCTCGGCTTTTCAGAAGACGCGTTCAACTTTGTCAAAAGATTTCTGACAAAGCTGAAAACACGTGGAGGCCATCATCGCATCTACACATCTTTAGCCGACAAGCGCAAAGTTCGGCGACGCTTTCTCTGCTTTTCAGAAGACACGTGCAGCTTTGTCAAAAGGAGCCGCATCTGCACTACCACGTGTCGTTCAGAAAGCGAAGGGGCGTCGTTCAGAAATCGAAGGGGCGCCTGCTCAGAAATCGAAGAGGCGTTTTCAAAGATCGAAGAGGCGCCACTATTTCAAAAAGCCGGATTTGCGGGATCAAAACGTTTGTCGACAAAGGTAAAAGAACAATACCACCATTTGATATTATCTCTATATATGTCGACCTTCGTCTTTTATGGCAAGGCAAACCTGAAGAAAAATGCCCAACTCTCCCTCACCTCTGAGGGCGCACTCCTAGCAAAGCCTTTCAAAATACTCAATTCTTTCTTCTTCCCCAAAGATGATACCAGATGCCTGGAGTACATATGACCCAGGAGGAAACGGCGGATTGAAGCATGTGCTGATTCATTCACCGCTTCTTCAAAGCAAAGGTATCTCATATCATCAAGGTCAAAAGCAAAAGTATCTCATATCATGCTCTTTCCCTGTCTTTTTCTTTGTCCTTGTTCTTACTTGCATGGCAAAGTAAAAGAAGCAATCAGCCGGCACTTGGAGTCAGTCTACCGATCTGGAGCCAACTGCCTGGAATCTATTCCTGATTGCTTACCTAGCGTTGCTCTCGAGTAGTCATCTTCAACGGTTGATACACTTCCAGAGAAGAGACCACTCCTGCAAAGATTGAACAAAGAAACAGATAACAGGAGGAAGCTCAGACCTTCGGGGGAAACCAAAAGAACCATCCTGCTGCCCAGTTCAAGAAGTAGCACAAAGGAAAATCAACGATGGGCAGAAACCAGTTTAAGAGTAAGCCTGTGGAATCACAAAGATCAAAGCCTCAATGCAATCACCAAGGAGAAGAGGGAATTTACACTCCATAACCAGATTTGCGTCCCTAAACTCTTCTCTTTGTTAATTACATTATGCCATGTTTAATATGTTTAGTTGCTTTTTGTGTGTTTACTTATGTTTTGTGTGAATCTATGCTTAAAACATTGAGGACAATGTTTGATTTAAGTGTGGGGGGGTAACTAAAGTGTTTTGATGCAAATTCGTAGGGTTTTATCCACCATAACTTCTAATGTTGTTCCTTGCTGTTTTAAGGTGTTTTTAAGTTGTTTTAGAGTGTTTTAGTGTGTTTTGTTTTATAATTCGAAAATCCCATAAAAATTTGAAAAATTGTTTTGAAAAACCCAAAAAGAGTTGTTTTAAAAGTCGTTTTTGTGTGTTTGTGTCTTAGGGTACCTTCCAACACAATGATAAGGATTTGGTTTATAATTGCATGACGGTTAGAAAGAGTTATAAACATAGAGAAAAGTTTGATTTACTCTTGGTATATGCTTGGTTATGGTTATAATGTATGACTTCACATGCAATCATAAAAGAAAAAAATTCGTTTTTGTAACATGCTTGAAGGAAGGAACTCAAACAAACGCTAAAACCCTGAGAGACTTGAGCCTATTTCGAATCCCCCCCTAGCCAAGGGGGTTTAGTTCCTCATGGTACAAAACAAAGAGAATCAAAGAAACACCTAAACATTCCAACAACTCAAACTTGAATTGTATGAACGTTTAGGCCCTCTTCTCTTCCATTCCTCATTCGTACAAAACAAAGAGTATTGAAATTAAACATTGAAATCAAAGAAACACCTAAACATTCCAACAACTCAAACTTGAATTGTATGAACGTTTAGGCCCTCTTATCTTCCTCTTCGTTGTATCACAAGGTCTAAGGATGGTTTGATGGTGTGAATGGTTTGGGGAATGGTGGAGGAATGGAAGAGGAGTTGTGTTTGGATTATAAGGGAATGGATGGGAAGCTCACGGCTAGGGAAGGGAGAATGTGTTTGTAATGTGTTGTGTATGAAATGAGATGTTTTTTTTGAATGAATGAATGCAAGGGTATTTATAGGAGTAGTGGAGGGAACATATGGCTATGTCATTTGTAGGTGAAGTAAGTGGAGGTTGTAGGTGAAGTAGGTGGATGTTGTAGGTGAAGTAGGTGGATGTTGTAGGTGAAGTAAGTGGATGTTGTAGGTGAAGTAGGTGGATGTTGTAGGTGAAGTAGGTGGAGTACATGTGTTTAAATGGTTGAAATGTGTAGATGATTATGAGTGATAAGTGAGAAGTGTATGATATGTTAAGTGATAAATGAATGATATGTGGTGAGTGATAAGTGAATGATATGATAAGTGAAAAGTGAGTGGAAGTGATAAGTGATAAATGAATGATATGTTAAGTGATAAATGAATGATATGTGGTGATGATAAGTGTATAATTGTATGATAGGTGGTGATGATAATTTGGTCTTCAATTTCGTCCATCTACTTGGCGTTAAGCATATGCAATCCATTTAATGCCCCAAACTACTCCAAAATGCATCCTTTCGACAAACACATCTTATGATCCTGAAAACACACAAAAGAAGCATAAAGGACTAAAATAACTAGAGAAACATAACGTAAATGCACGAGAACAAGCCATTTAAGTCGCATGAATATGCTCCTATCAGCAACAAACCCCTTGTTGCCGTGTATCTCCCTTACAATCCAAACACCATTCCAACACTTCACAACACCACTCCTCTACAATTTCCATAATCCCCCAAACCTCACCTTAGACCTTGTGCTACAACAACGAGGAAGAGAAGAGGACCTAAACGTTCATACAATTCAAGTTTGAGTTGTTGGAATGTTTAGGTGATTCTTTGATTTCAATGTTTCATTTTAATTCTCTTTGTTTTGTACGTATAAGGAATGGAAGAGAAGAGTGCCTAAACGTTCATACAATTCAAGTTTGAGTTGTTGGAATGTTTAGGTGTTTCTTTGATTTCAACGTTATGAGGAACTAAAACCCCCTTTAGCTAGGGGGTGATTCGAAATAAATGTTTATGCTTGCATTTTGATTTGATTACTTCTAATTGCGTTTCATAAGTTGTGAATTCAATTTGTTTAACCGTTTGATTGATAACTTATTTATGTATGTTATTGAGAATGCGCGCTTAATTTTCATGCATGAATATGACGCTAGAATATAAGTGAGTTTCACCTAATCGTTATGAACTTATATTCATAAGTAGTGGAGGTTGCTTATAAACAATCGCGTTAAATGAATTCTTGGCACGAGTTTCATGCTCATCATAGTAACGAATGCCTCGTCAACACTTATAGTTTTCATAATACTTAATGATCTTTGATTGTATCTTTATTGTGCTGTTCACGTAAAGGACTTTTGGAGAATGTAGTGAATTGCGTTGCGCTAACCCATCCAATTCATTAACTTAAGGAAAACTTGACGGTTAATTTAAGCGGACCTAATTGACCCGGGGTGATGAGTTTCATAATTTATTAAAATGCAATTGGAAATCTTTTTATTATGCAAGTGTAACATGTATGGAGATGAACCCCTTAGCTATTCTATCATCCATTCATTCCATTTCATCAATTCCATATTTACATTCTGTTTTAATTTGTTCATTTAATTTAATTTCGTATAAACTTAAATCCCCCTTTACTTTAATGTCAATTTAGTTAGAAATCATTTTAGGTTGTGTTTTTAAAAGCATTTTGAGTCTTTGGTTTGTCTTAGTGTTTTAAAGATTAGTTTTGCATTCTTTGAGTCTAGTATAGTGTTTTATATTGTTTTTACGTTTTTGAGTCAGTTTCCAAGAGATTAACAATCCCTCCTAATCCCCGGTCCAGAACGATCCCTACTTATACATATACTACAATTTGACGAAAAGAGGGTTTAGTTTGTGTGCGTATAAATATCGCATCAGTGAGCCCTACAAGGAAGGATTGGTCAATGAGGTTAAATGATGCACTATAGGCATATAGAACAGTATACAAGACCCCCATTGGCATGAGTCCTTATCGCCTTGTGTTTGGGAAAGCTTGTCATTTGCCAATGGAGCTTGAACACCGTGCATATTGGGCCATCAAGAAGTTCAACTTTGATTACAAGGATGCTGGAGTAGCAAGGAAGCTCCAACTTAATGAGTTGGAAGAGCTTAGAAATGAAGCATATGAGAATGCCAAAATCTACAAGGAACGGACTAAGCTCTATCATGACAAGGCCATCCTAAGGAAGGAGTTTCACCAAGGTATGAAAGTACTTTTGTTTGACTCACGTTTGAGACTTTTTCCAGGAAAATTGAAGTCTAGGTGGGTGGGACCATTTAAAGTGCTGCAAACATTTCCCCACGGAGCTGTGGAGATAGAAAACATGAAGAATGGCACCTCTTTTAAAGTCAACGGGCAGCGATTGAAACCATATTTGGATAAAGTGGATGAAGAGCAAGTGTATCAAGTCGTGGATGTCCTTGAATTTTCAACACCATGAACAAGCTACCATGTCTTGCCTAGACAGCGCTTGCTAGGAGGCAACCTAGTGTGGTTTGTGTTCTTTCTTTATGTTGTGTTTATTTTGTTACCATTCCATTTTCTTTGCCTACTTGCATTGCATACAATTTTAAACATCGAGGACAATGTTTAGATTAGGTTTGGGGGTGGTTTGGAAGTTTTGTTTTGTGTGATGTTTGTCTGAGGTGTTAGTTTCGGTTAAGAAGTGTTTTTGCATGCTAATACGAATGTATATGAGGACTATGTTTGGAAACAAACGATTAGGTTGCTATGGAAAAGAGTTGCATCTTGTTGTCATTTATAAAGCTATAACTCTTGAAATTATGATGATAGAGGTACCATACTCAAATTCTGGAAGAAGAATAGTGGAGACTACCATAGTGAGTTATTTTGAGCCAAATTGCTTCTTTGAGAGAGTTTAAAGTGTTTCCACTCCTATCTTGTTCTTTCATTTTTCACTTTAAATGATCTCATTACTTCTATTTCGTTTGGATGCTAAGAATCATTCTCCTTTGCAGATACCATGTATTTAGTATCAGTCATGAATGAACTCAATGAGATGATGTTAGGCTATGCATGTTTAACTACTAAAAGGCTTAAATCCTACCCATTTGTGTGCTCCATTCACCCTCGTTGCAGCCAAACACTTTAGCCCAATTCCTTCATCACCAACACCATACTCTACCCATTCTAGCCCATTACAAGCCATACCTTATAGTTTGGGGAATACCAAGGTGATGAAGACTAAAGGTAAATTGAGCTTAGAACAAGATTGTGGCATGTACCGAGGACACCTATGTTGAAGATGCTTCTAAAAAAAAATAAAATAAAATAAAAAAAATAAGAGAATTAAAATGGATACAAGTTCCAAATCTCCTCATTATAAGACATAGGGTCTGGATGCCAAAAACAAAGAAGAAAGAAAACAAATGCAAGTGAAGAGCATGATCCTCAAGAACACTTTGGTATGCCCCAAGCTCTAGTACTTCATATCACTTCTTTCGTAACCTATAACCTAAGCCTTACATTACGATCTTGAGAAAGACCTAGCTGATCATTGAGGATGTATTCATGTGTGATGGTAAGTGTGTGTGTTATCTATATTCTTAGCATTTGATTCATTTCATGAGATCTACTCAGAAATTGTGCTTTCATTTCAGATTTCATATGTGAGAATTTTGATTCCCTTTGCATAATTTCACTCATATATGGTTGTGGAGAGACTAAACCTTAGGATCTGAGTGAAAATTTTGAGTGAAATCTGTGAGGAGTTGAGTTGAGGCGAATTCTTTCTGAAGCATTTGGGTATGGTGACCTTGAAGTTGTAAGACATGGAGAAATATCTTTATACGTTACAATGGATACGATTCTTTGGAAGTGGCAATCTTTTGGGTTGAATGAATGACAAAATCTTCATTGGTTCTTATTAGTTTGTTTAAAGCATGTTTTAACCAAGTTGTTTGCAGATTTTGTAAATGTTTGTGGGTGTCATCACTGTAAACCCTCAGGAGACACAACTCCTCCAACTAGGGACACCTAGGGGTTCAAAGGCTTGTTGCACATGCTCAGTGCAATCGTTTGGCCAGCGAAAGTGGTTTAGTTAGATGTTTGTGTTTTGTGTGTTTTAGTTTTAAGTTTGCTCGAGGACTAGCAAAAACCAGGTTTGGGGGTATTTGATAAGTCTCATTTTGCACGCATTTATATATTCCTTATTTGGCGTCTTTGTGATGTTTTTAGATTCAACTAGTTGCATTTTACATTATTTGGTGTTAGTGTGCAGCCAAGGGTGAGTTTGGATCAATGAGAAGACAAATAGAGTAAAAACATTCCTTTTGGTAGCTGAGCATTACTCAAAACGTGGAAAGGATTCTAGGGATTTAAATTGAAGTCCAAATGAAGAACCTAGGAGACGTTTGAATGCTGGAATTTCAGGAAATGATGTGAAAATGTTAAGTGGTGCAATTCGGCCATTTTGAGTGATTCTAAACAAAACAAGCATTAAAGTCAGATTATGTGGTTTCAACACCAAAACATGCATTCACATGCATGTTCAAACACTTTGCCGAGCACTCTCATGCATTTCCAGCTCCCTTATGCATTTCCACATCCGAAACAAATCACCTTTGCATTTCCAACTCCTTCATGTCCATCCCGTGCACTTCCATTCCCATGTCCAGATTATTCTAACCAAGTTTCAGATTGTCCACTCCCTTGTGGCAGACTTTGCACATGTTTCTTGGATTAAATATCCACATACCTGCAGATTATGTCCATTCCTTGCATCCTTTATTCCAGAAATTCCATCATTCCATCATTCCATGCCGTGTGCTTTCTTCACATTTCCAGAATTTGCACAAACAATTCACTTTTGGCAGATTCCACTCACTTGTTGCAGCAAGGACACATGCATTTTGATTAAACAAAACACATCCTTGCAGATCTTGTCCATGCCATGCGTCCACTACCTCAGAAACCCATCATTCCAACTGAATTATGCTCTGCCATCTGAGTTAAACAAATGGCAGATCCAATCTGATTGTCTCTCCATCATTAGACTCATTCAGAAATGCACCAAGACTTAGGGATTTCTCTCTCGGATTCATTGGATCACACACACTCTATTTGCTCCATTTTTCTGTCCACCATTCACTCTCATTCTCCCTCTCCATTCCATTGCATTCCACATTCTCTTCCTTTCACAGAAAATATCGTCACTCATTCTCCCCCTCCATTCTATTCAGTTCGACATTCTCTCCCCCATTCACAAAAACTGTCCAGATTCTATTCCATTGCACATTCTCTCCCATCCGCATGTTTCTTCTTCTTCCATTCCATGAGTCATACGCCAAAACACTCCATATCACTCCATCTCTGACCATTTCATTCTCCTAAGGGCAGAAACCATCCAAACCAAACCAATCTACTTCATCCGCACCACATTTGGAGAAGCAACACCAAGGAACTCTTCAAGGACTTCAACATCAGTTTTGCTTCAAGGGTTCATTCTTATCAATTCTATGTTTTATACTTTTATGTCAAATCTTTTGTAGACATGAATTGTAACTAAGCCTCCTCTAGGGATTCGATGTAACCTTGCAAAGTTTGGCCATGTAATTAAGTTAGAATGCTCATTTTGTCCATCTATTTCTTGTTTCATTTTCTGTTTTAATGGTGACTTTGTGTGTTGATTTTAATGTTTGATCATCATTTGAATTAATCACAAAGTTGTGTAGCCAAGATTAGAACACACATCATGTATAATCTTGGTAGATATGTGAATGAATGAAGGGAGTGTTTAGCACACATCCTGCCGAGTTAATCCCTTTGGTTTTATGAAAGTTTCTTGTACATTACATGATCTTGATTATGAACCAAAGTTGCACATCACAATTAGGTTCATGATTAGAGACATTTGATCAAATCCACACATCATATGGTTGATCATATCCAAGTGAAACAAACTCAAGAAATAGGTAGATGAATGAGTACAAGCTAACTTGACAAGCATGGACTTAGTTAAGCAATGGTGAAACCGAATCCCTAGCTTCATTTCCATTGATACTATCCTATTACATTAGTTGTTGATTCATTTACTTGTGTTTACTTCATTTTCTCATGCTTTCAAGTTACAACAACAAATCTGTCTATTTAGACTAGTTTGATTCATTTCCAAATCTGCCTAGTTTGTTTAGTTTGATTCATTTTATAGAGTTCTTGCAAACAAGTAGTTACATAGGTCCAATTAGTCCCTGTGGATTCGACACCCTTACTTATGCCATTATACTAAATATATTCTAGCATTAGGAAGGAAATATACATCAACACACTTGTGAGTCCATTCTCACTTTTTTTCACTTTTTTTTTTCTTTTCTTTCTTTTCTTCTTCTTTTTTTCACATTTTTTTTTTCTTTTTCCCGTGCCTCCTTTAAGACTTAGGCACATACATACACACAAAAATCCCTTCCCCCACACTTATTTTCTGCAACATATTAATCAAAAGGAATTCATTATCCGTCATGCTTACTATGCTTCAAGAACAAGGGTACGGATGGTCCTAATCTAGGCTAGGTGAGGGGTGATGTGGTTAGCAAAGAAAATAGGCTAAACGAGGCTCAACGGGGTTAAAACTAATAACAAATACGAAATATGGGAAGTAAGGCTATTTGGTTATTGGTGCGAGATTTATACGCGCACAAATTAAACCCTCTTTTTGTCAAATTATAGTATAAGTATAAGTAGGGATCGTTCTGGACCGGGGATTAGGAGGGATTGCAAATCTCTTGGAAACTGACTCAAAAACGTAAAAACGTAATAATAAACACTAAACTAGACTCAAAGAATGTAAAACTAAACTTTAAAACACTAAGACAAACCAAAGACTCAAAATGCTTTAAAAACACAAACTAAATTGAATTCTAACTAAAATGAACATGAAAGCAAAATGGGGATTGAGGTTTTACGAAATTTGAAATAACGAAACAAGTTAATAAACTAGACAGAATGTAAATATGAAATTTATGGATGAATGCTAGCTAAGGGGTTCATCTCCATACATGTTACACTTGCATACAAGATTGATTCTCAGTTGGTCTTTCGATAAATTATGAAACTCAACACTCCGGGTTAATTAGGTCCGCTTAAATTAACCGTCAAGTTTTCCTTAAGTTAATGAATTGGATGGGTTAGCGCAACGCAATTCACAACATTCTCCAAAAGTCCTTTACGTGAACAGCACAATAAAGATACAATCAAAGATCATTAAGCATCATGAAAACTATAAGTGTTGACAAGGCATTCGTTACTATGATGAGTATGAAACTCGTGCCAAGAATTCATTTAACGCGATTGTTTATAAGCAACCTCCACTACTTGTGAATATAAGTTCATAACGATTAGGTGAAACTCACTTATATTCTAGCGTCATATTCATGCATGAAAATTAAGTGCGCATTCTTAATAAACATACATAAATAAGTTATCAATCAAACGGTTAAACAAATTGAATCAACAACTTATGAAATTCCAACGAAAGTTAATCAATTCATATTGCAAATATAAACATAGTTTCGAATCACCCCCTAGCTAAAGGGGGTTTTATTTCCTCATATCTTTGAAATCAAAGAAACGCCTAAACATTCCAACAACTCAAACTTGAATTGTATGAACGTTTAGGCACTCTTCTCTTCCATTCCTCATACGCACAAAACAAAGAGAATTAAAATGAAACATTGAAATCAAAGAATCACCTAAACATTCCAACAACTCAAACTTGAATTGTATGAACGTTTAGGCCCTCTTCTCTTCCTCTTCGTTGTAGCACAAGGTCTAAGGTGAGGTTTGGGGGATTATGGAAATGGATGAGGAGTGGTGTAGAAGTCGAAGGGGAATGGAAAAATGGTGTTGTGTATGAAAATGAGATGTCCATGAATAAATGAATGCAAGGGTATTTATAGGAGTAGTGGAGGGAACATATGGCTATGTCATTTGTAGGTGAAGTAGGTAGATGTTGTAGGTGAAGTAGGTGGATGTTGTAGGTGAAGTGGATGTTGTAGGTGAAGTAGGTGGATGTTGTAGGTGAAGTAGGTGGATGTTGTAGGTGAAGTGGGTGGATGTTGTAGGTGAAGTGGGTGGATGTTGTAGGTGAAGTAGGTGGATGATATGTTAAGTGATAAGTGATAAGTGATATGATATGTGGTTATGATATGATAAGTGGTTAAGTGGTGATGATAAGTGATAAGTGATTAAGTGATATGATATGTGGTGATGATAAGTGATAAGTGCATGTGGGTTAACTAATGAAGGAAATGCATGTGCAATGACAATGTGTTAGAATGGATGTGTGTTATGCATGGCATGATTGGGATTAGGAAAGGTTTAAATGTCCTAAAACTAAAGAGAACAAGGTTCCAACACTTTGGCTCCAATTAGGTCTTCAATTTCGTCCAACACTTTGGCTTCAAGCATAAGCTATCCGTCCTTAGCCCAAAAGTGCTCCAAAAGTCTCCAAAATGCATCTTTTTGCTCCTTTAGCCCTTTGGACCTACAAACACACGAAAATAGCTTAAAGTACTAAAATAACTAAAGAAACATAACGTAAATGTACGAGAACAAGCCATTTAAGTCGCATAAATATGCTCCTATCAAATACCCCCACACTTAGCTTTTGCTAGTCCTCGAGCAAAACAGAAAAACAAAACAAAAAGAACAAAACACAACCTACACCTTCCAACAACCGTATCAGGGACTTCCAATGCACATGACAAGTTAAAAATCATTATTCTCACAGATTTGAGCCATCTTTACACTTAAGTACATTCTTAATCATAGTCACCACATACTAGTTCACAATTAAGCAATTAAAACCATGTTTTGAATGTAGTAACATGCCTTAGAGAATTCCCTCAATTTCTTACTAGATGTACTCTCGTTTTTCACACAGATTTTCTGACTACACACCCTACACTAGGTATATGTGAGAAGATTGATGTAAACATGTAGACGAACACTCACATATGTTATAATAAGGAAAGCATTTTCTGGAGTTAATAAGCATGTTTAGATATGATCTCATGAATGGAATGCTACTACTTAGACGCGAGAACCAGTGATACCATATGCTCATACCAAGTTCAAACTCCACAAATTGAAATACACAACACTCAAGATAGAAGTCAAGGGTTGTAACGGGGCTTGGGGTATGTGGATAACAAAGAAGAGATATGGAAAACAAAGGTTTTTAAAGAAATAGTGAGCAAAGCATTTGAATCAACTTAGAATTCACTTTTGAATGAAAACTCAACTTTTGAACAAAAGGGGAGAATTTAGACAATTTACGCCCAGAATTGGTGTTTTGGAACCTTTCTTCAATCACTTATTCTTTCATTTTTTTTTTTTTAAGCTCTTTTTTCTTTCTTTCTTTCTTTTCTCTTTTTTTTTTCTTTTCTTTTCTTTTTCTTTTCTTTTGAATCTCAAAACATAAACACTTAAACATTCTCTCCCCCACACTTATTTTCTTTCATAATGTAACTCAAAAGGAATTCAATTAAGTCATGCTCACTATCTTTTAAGAACAAGGGTGGGGATTGTCCTAAACTAGGCTAGGTGAGGAAAATGTGGGTAAACAAAGAATAAAGGCTAAACAAGGCTCAACGGGGTTAAAACTTACAACATATACGAAGTATGGGAAGTAAGGCTATTTGGCTATGGTGGTGGTCACTACACAACTTCTTCTTGAATATGTGTTATGCAAATCAATAACATGCTTTGAATGAAATGCGCATGAGTTCTAGCATTTAGTTCTCTCATGATACAATTGCATTCTAAGTAGCAACCAAGCAAGGAATAATGAGATCATGCAACAACTTTAGAAAATAAAGAATCACAGAAAATAACTCTCCAAAGAAAGTAATGGCTCGAGTCTCACAGGGATGTAGCGTTTGTTTGAGTTTCTTCCTTCAAGCATGTTACAAAAACGAATTTTTTTCTTTTATGATTGCATGTGAAGTCATACATTATAACCATAACCAAGCATATACCAAGAGTAAATCAAACTTTTCTCTATGTTTATAACTCTTTCTAACCGTCATGCAATTATAAACCAAATCCTTATCATTGTGTTGGAAGGTACCCTAAGACACAAACACACAAAAACGACTCTTAAAACAACTCTTTTTGGGTTTTTCAAAACAATTTTTCAAATTTTTATGGGATTTTCGAATTATAAAACAAAACACACTAAAACACTCTAAAACAACTTAAAAACACCTTAAAACAGCAAGGAACAACATTTGAAGTTATGGGTGATAAAATCCCACGAATTTGCATTAAATATACTTAGTTACCCCCCCACACTTAAATCAAACATTGTCCTCAATGTTTTAAGCATAGATTCACACAAAACATAAGTAAACACACAAAAAGCAACTAAACATTTTAAACATGGCATAATGTAATTAACAAAGAGAAGAGTTTAGGGACGCAAATCTGGTTATGGAGTGTAAATTCCCTCTTCTCCTTGGTGATTGCATTGAGGCTTTGATCTTTGTGATTCCACAGGCTTACTCTTGAACTGGTTTCTGCCCATCGTTGATTTTCCTTTGTGCTACTTCTTGAACTGGGCAGCAGGATGGTTCTTTTGGTTTCCCCCGAAGGTCTGAGCTTCCTCCTGTTATCTGTTTCTTTGTTCAATCTTTGCAGGAGTGGTCCCTTCTCTGGAAGTGTATCAACCGTTGAAGATGACTACTCGAGAGCAACGCTAGGTAAGCAATCAGGAATAGATTCCAAGCAGTTGGCTCCAGATCGGAAGACTGACTCCAAGTGCCGGCTGATTGCTTCTTTTACTTTGCCATGCAAGTAAGAACAAGGACAAAGAAAAAGACAGGGAAAGAGCATGATATGAGATACTTTTGCTTTTGACCTTGATGATATGAGATACCTTTGCTTTGAAGAAGCGGTGAATGAATCAGCACATGCTTCAATCCGCCGTTTCCTCTTGGGTCATATGTACTCCAGGCATCTGGTATCATCTTTGTGATAGGAGCATATTTACGCACCTTAGTTTAGCTTGTTTTGTGCATTTATAGTGTTTTTCCTTAGTAAAGTAGTCTTTTAAGCTAGTTCTATGTGTTTTCAGGTTTTAAGGGCAAAGTATGCAAAAGGATGCATTTTGGAGCCTTTTGGAGCAAATTAGAGCTTGGAATGGACATCATATGCTTGGAGCCAAGAGGATGGACGAAATTGAAGACTTGAAGATGATGATTCCTACTTGAGCAAGGGTTCCTAGTTGAAGTAGGAAAGTCCCTAATGGAAGATGGTTTCCTAGTTGAATTAGGATTCCTAGTTAAAATGGGTTTCCTAGTTGAATTAGGATTCCTAGAAGAACAAAGTTTCCTACTCAAATAAGGTTTCCTACTTGATGAAGGAAAGTCAAAATCCAAATGGTCTCAAGTGAAGCAACAAAGAAGTTTTCCAAGTCCAAGAAGGAAAAGGAGTCCAAGATGAAGAAGGAATGACAAAGACAAGGTTTCCTAATCCTAATAGGCAAAGTTTCCATGTGCAATGAGGAGTCCTTATCCATTTAGGGCACCTTATCCTTGTTCTAGAAACCTTATCCTTGTTCTAGAAACCTTATCTTTGTTCTAGAACCCTTATCCATCCTTGCCATGAGTTTTCCTTGCATTGGAGGGTTTCTAGAAGCCCTAATCTGCCCTATCCTTTAGGTGCCGCACCCTTATCCCTTTTTCCCTACAAATTTGGCCCTTAAAACATGTTTCTAGGAACCTTATCTTATCTCCTACAAAAGTGGCGCCCCAAATCCTTCTAGAAAGCTGATTTCCCTTGCCTTGCAAGGCATTCTAGAAGCCTTATCACCTTATCTCCTTACCTGCCGCACCTAGGAAGCATTATCCCTTTCTATTTCTGATTTCTAAGCCTATTTCCTTGTGGATTTGGGTTATTCAAGTCCATATCTGATTACCCTAGGGTTTTAAGTGCCTATATATACTCATATTAACCCCTAGATCAGATCACCACCCCTCATACACATTCATTAATTCCAGAAATTCGTCCAACCCTCTCCACACCCTTGCCACAGCCACCAAACACCTTTCTCCTTAGTTTTAAGCTTTGCCGCACCATCCCCTTCCCCTAAACACTACTACATCCCTCCATAACCATTCATCCATACACCTAAGGCCCTAAACCTGTCCCTAGACCCTTGCCGCACCAAGGAGGAGGAGAAGGAAGCTCGGAAGTTCATGCAATTCGAGTTCGCGTCACTGGAATTTCTAGGTGTTTCTTTTCCTTTGAATTCAATGTTTAATTTCAATTCTCTTTGTTTTGTGCGTATGAGGAACTAAACCCCCCCTTGGCTAGGGGGGGATTCGAAACCATGAACATACTTGCTATATGATTTGATTACTTCTAATTGCGTTTCATAAGTTGTGAATTCAATTTACTTATCTATGTAAATTACATTGATTTGTGTGTGTTGGTTGAGAGTGCACGCTTAATTATCATGCATAAATTGGATGCTAGGATATAAGGAAATTTCACCTAATCGTTATGGAATTATATTCACAAGTAGTAAAGGTTGATGATCTCAATCGCGTTAAGTAAATTCTTGGCACAAGTTTCATGCAATCATAGTAACAAGTGCTTCGTCAATGCTTATGGTTTTCATAGAACTTAATGATTCTTGCTTGTACCTCTATTATGCAATCATGTAGGGGACTTGTGGGGAATGTTTTGGGTTGTCGTATGCAATCATCCAATTCAATAACATTAGGAAAATCTGAAGGTTAATTTAAGCGAACCTAATTAACTTGGGGCGTTGAGAATTCATGGGTAATTGAAAAGCAATTGGAAATCGTTTTATATGCAAGTATAACATGTGTGGAGATGAACCCCCTAGCTAGCTTCCCATCCATTCAATTCCATCAAATTCGTTTTTACAATCTGTTCTAATTTAAAAAGTTTGTTTTGTTTTTAAATTCGTCCAAAACCAATCCCCCTTTACTTTGTTGAGTCATAGTAGTTAGAAACCACTTTAGTTTGTGTTTTTAAGTGTCTTAGGTCAAAGTAAAACCAATTTTCGTCCAAAGTTGTGTCTAGTGTTCAAAACTGCCCAGATTGTGTTTTTAAGGCAGTTTTGAGTGTTTTGGTGCTGTTTTGAGTCTTTTGGTTTGTTTTGGTGTTTTAAAGTTTAGTTTTGCATTCTTTGAGTCTAGTATAGTGTTTTAAACTTGTTTTTACATATTTGAGTCAGTTTCCAAGTGATTAACAATCCCTCCTAATCCCCGGTCCAGAACGATCCCTACTTACATTCTTCACTACAATTGATAAAAAGAGGGTTTAATTTGTGTGCGTATAAATCTCGCATCAAATTTTGGCGCCGTTGCCGGGGATTAGCAACTTTGCTAATCCCTTGGATTGTTATTTTCGTTTTTCTTATTAGATCAGATTCTTATGTTATTTTGTTTCTTGTTTTAGGTACTTGTTTATGACTCGGAGTTTTAATCCGGTTCACAAACATATTTTAGACTTTGACGACGATTTTGAGCGTGAGTTGAGACGTAAGAGGAAGAACCCGGAACCTAGTGAATCAAGTGCAAGTTCCGAGTCCGTTTCTGAATTTGAAGAAGAAGTGGAAGACATGGCAGCGGACAACCGAACAATCAAGGAGCTTTCTGCTTCGGGATTGGCCAATGCCGCACCCTTGTGCATCCAATACCCAAGGGCGGCTCAAGACAAGACTGCCGAGTTCGAATTGAAGTCAAGCCTGTTACATCACATTCCAAAGTACCATGGGCTATCCATGGAAGATCCGAACAAGCACTTGAAGGAGTTTGAAGTCGTTTGCTCAAGCATGACTCCGGTGAACGTAGATGAGAGCATCTTGAAGATGAAGGCCTTTCCCTTTTCTCTCCAAGAGAAAGCGAAAGATTGGTTGTACGAATTGGCTCCCGGAACTGTCACATCATGGGAGAGCATGAAACGAGCTTACTTGGAGAAGTTTTTCCCAACTTCTCGAGTCATCCTCCTACGAAAAAGGATAAGTAGAATTCAACAAGATGAAGGTGAATCCTTTCCTACTTATTATGAACATTTTAAATCTCTTGTTGCTTCATGTCCACAGCATCAAATGAAGGAGGAACTACTTCTACAATACTTTTACGAGGGACTTCTACCTATTGAACGTCAAATGCTAGATGCCTCAGCGGGAGGAGCATTGGTGGACAAGACCCCTACGGCTGCAAAGATGTTGATTGCTAATCGAGCGTTGAATGCTCAACAATACGAAGGCGTTGGACAGAGGAGTACCCCACGGCAACACCAAGTCAATGAGGTAAGTACCATAACCGAACTTCAAAATCAAATGGCTAACCTTACTACGTTGCTTTCTCAGGTGGTGGAAGGTCCAAAAGTCAAAACCGTAGCTTCTTGTGGCGTATGCTCCATGCAAGGACACCCTACGGACAAGTGCCCACAATTGATCGAGAATGGAGGGTGGGAGACACTCAATGCCGTGGGATATGGCAACCAATACCAATCACGTGGTGATCCGTTCTCTAATACTTACAATCCCGGTTGGCGTGATCATCCGAATTTCAAATGGCGAGACCCCCAACAAGGTCAACAACAAAGCGGATTTAGGCAACAACCCCCGGGTTTCTATCAAAAGCCGTTGGCACCACCACAAGCCCAAGCACAACCTGCCCAAAGCAATGTAGGTAATTCAAGTGATAATGATAAGATTTTTCAATTACTTACTACTTTGACGCAGGAAGTCCAAACTCAAAACAAAGAGAGGCAAATCCAAGACAAGAGGGTGGACAACTTAGAAAAGCAAGTGGGACAGATTGCCGAATTCATGGGGCAATTTCGTGAGCAAGGAAGGTTGCCTAGCTCAACGGTGGTCAATCCGAAAGGTGGATTCGAATCTGCAAAAGCTATGCATTTGCGAAGTGGAAAGCAAGTCGGATCTGACCTCAACCCATCCAAATCACGTTCCAACGAGGAGGACGAGTTGAGAATTGAAGAGGAGGAGCAAAGGCCACTCACGGCCAAGGTGGAACCAAATGTGCCGCAAGTTCCAAGTGATCCCAAGTCGTCCAATTTATCCAATAAAGGTAAGAACGTGTCAAGTTCGGTTCCTACTAATGATTTTCCTGCGAATGTCCCTTTTCCTAGTAGGTTTAAGCAAACAAAGAAAGAAGAAGCGGAAAAGGACATTTTGGAGACGTTTCGGAAAGTTCAAGTTAATATCCCCCTTTTGGATGCAATCAAGCAAGTCCCGAGGTACGCCAAGTTCTTGAAGGAACTTTGCACCAATAGGAGGAGAATTTCGACCAAGGAGGTGGTCAAAGTAGGTGAAAACGTCTCAGCCATCTTACAACGCAAGCTGCCCCCAAAATGCAAAGATCCGGGTAGTTTTACAATTCCGTGTGTTATTGGTAATTCTAGGTTTGAATCTGCCATGTTAGACCTAGGTGCATCTATAAATGTCATGCCATATTCAATTTATGCATCTATGAACCTAGGAGCGTTGAAAAACGATGGTGTGATCATACAATTAGCCGATAGATCTAATGCCTATCCAAAGGGAGTTTTGGAAGATGTGTTAGTGCAGGTTAATCATTTGATCTTCCCGGCGGACTTCTACGTACTTGAGATGGATGAATCGGACCATGCCCCTTCATTGCCCATCCTCCTCGGAAGGCCATTCATGAAAACTGCTCGTACGAAGATTGACGTATATAATGGCACTTTGACCATGGAATTTGATGGGGAAGTTATTAATTTCAATCTTTCTGATTCGATGAAGTACCCTAGTGAGAATCATTCGTGTTTTGCTATTGATATAATTAACTCTTTGGCGCAGGACTATTTAGACAATTTGAAGGATGATGCACTTGAATTGGTCATTGCACAAGGAAGGAACATGCAAAACATGGAAACAACCACCAAGGAACCCCACGGCATGCATAAGGAATCCTTGGCCGTGCCCCCTAATGAGGATATTATTGAGATGGTGGCAGCCCTCGAGTCATTGCCATCACAATCGGGTAAGTTTTTGGACCCTATTTTAAGTTCAGTTTCGGCTAATAAAATGCTTCCCTCAGTTGTGCAGCCACCTACACTTGAACTTAAGCCGTTGCCTAGTCATTTGAAGTATGTTTTCTTGGGCGAGGATGAAACATTGCCTGTCATTATCTCATCCTCACTCACGGCACAAGAAGAAAACAAATTGGTGCGAGTGCTTAAGGAGTACAAAACGGCAATTGGATGGACCTTGGCCGACATCAAGGGTATTAGCCCTACTACATGCATGCATCGCATACTTCTAGAGGAGGGGTCCAAAACATCCCGAGAGGCTCAACGCCGTCTCAACCCTCCGATGATGGAAGTGGTGAAGAAGGAGGTAATCAAGCTTTTGGATTGTGGAGTAATCTATCCAATCTCGGATAGTAAGTGGGTCTCACCCGTTCAATGCGTTCCGAAGAAATCTGGAGTGACTGTGGTTGCAAATGCCGAGAATGAACTTGTTCCTCAACGCATTCAAACCGGTTGGAGGGTGTGCATCGATTATAGGAAGCTAAACGCCGCAACAAGGAAGGATCACTTCCCACTGCCGTTCATCGACCAAATGCTTGAGAGGTTAGCCGGTTATGCTTTCTATTGTTTTCTTGATGGTTATTCTGGTTATAATCAAATTGTCATAACACCCGAAGATCAAGAAAAAACCACTTTTACATGCCCCTTCGGTACTTTTGCATATCTGATGCGAGAATTATACGCACACAAATTAAACCCTCTTTTTATCAATTGTAGTGAAGAATGTAAGTAGGGATCGTTCTGGACCGGGGATTAGGAGGGATTGGTAATCACTTGGAAACTGACTCAAATACGTAAAAACAAGTTTAAAACACTATACTAGACTCAAAGAATGCAAAACTAAACTTTAAAACACCAAAACAAACCAAAAGACTCAAAACAGCACCAAAACACTCAAAACTGCCTTAAAAACACAATCTGGGCAGTTTTGAACACTAGACACAACTTTGGACGAAAATTGGTTTTACTTTGACCTAAGACACTTAAAAACACAAACTAAAGTGATTTCTAACTACTTATGACTCAACAAAGTAAAGGGGGATTGGTTTTGGACGAATTTAAAAACAAAACAACCTTTTTAAATTAGAACAGATTGTAAAACGAATTTGATGGAATTGAAAGGATGGGAAGCTAGCTAAGGGGTTCATCTCCACACATGTTATACTTGCATATCAAACGATTTCCAATTGCTTTTCAATAACCCATGAATTCTCAACGCCCCAAGTTAATTAGGTTCGCTTAAATTAACCTTCAGATTTTCCTAACGTTATTGAATTGGATGATTGCATACGACAACCCAAAACATTCCCCACAAGTCCCCTACATGATTGCATAATAGAGATACAAGCAAGAATCATTAAGTTCTATGAAAACCATAAGCATTGACGAAGCACTTGTTACTATGATTGCATGAAACTTATGCCAAGAATTTACTTAACGCGATTGAGATCATCAACCTTTACTACTTGTGAATATAATTCCATAACGATTAGGTGAAATTTCCTTATATCCTAGCATCCAATTTATGCATGATAATTAAGCGTGCACTCTCAACCAACACACACAAATCAATGTAATTCACATAGATAAGTAAATTGAATTCACAACTTATGAAACGCAATTAGAAGTAATCAAATCATATCGCAAGCATAAACATGTATTTCGAATCCCCCCCTAGCCAAGGGGGGGTTTAGTTCCTCATACGCACAAAACAAAGAGAATTGAAATTAAACATTGACATCAAAGGAAAAGAAACACCTAGAAATTCCAGCGACGCGAACTCGAATTGCATGAACTCCCGAGCTTCCTTCTCCTCCTCCTTGGTGCGGTAAAGGTCTAGGGACAGGTTTAGGGCCTTAGGTGTATGGATGCATGGTTATGGAGGGGTGTAGTAGTGTTTAGGGGAAGGGGATGGTGTGGCAAAGCTTAAAACTAAGGAGAAAGGTGTTTGGTGGCTGCGGCAAGGGTGTGGAGAGGGTTGGACGAATTTCTGGGATTAATGAATGTGTATGAGAGGTGGTGATCTGATCTAGGGGTTAATATGAGTATATATAGGCACTTAAAACCCTAGGGTAATCAGATATGGACTTGAATAACCCAAATCCACAAGGAAATAGGCCATCTAGAAGGTAGGAAACCCCAAAGGAAAAGGAATAGAGGCGCCAGATTTTTAGGGTTCTAGAAACAAAGTGTTTTGTGGCAGAAATTGGCACTTCTAGAAGGATTTGGGGCGCCACTTTTGTAGGAGATAAGATAAGGTTCCTAGAATCATGTTTTAAGGGCCAAATTTGTAGGGAAAAAGAGATAAGGGTGCAGCACCTTTGTAGGGATAATGTTAGGGCTTCTAGAAAGCCTAAAAACTAAGGGGATTTGGATAAAACCCACGGCAAAGATAGGATAGGGCATCTAAGGCTTCTAGAAACCCTCCAAGATAAGGTAAAGTGCATGGCATCCCTATAGGATTAGGATAAGGTGTCCTAAAGTGTTTAGGACTCCTCTTTGTGGCTGAAAACCTTGTGCATTAGGATTAGGAAAGCTAATCCTTCTTCATCTTGGAATTCTTCTCCTTCTTGGACTTGGAAAGCTTCTTTGTTGCTTCACTTGAGACCATTTGGATTTTGACTTTCCTTCATCAAGTAGGAAACCTTAGTTGAGTAGGAATCTTCATTCTTCTAGGAATCCTATTTCAACTAGGAAACCCATCTTAACTAGGAATCCTAATTCAACTAGGAAACCCATCTTAACTAGGAATCCTAATTCAACTAGGAAACCATCTTCCATTTAGGGACTTTCCTACTTCAACTAGGAAACCTTGCTCAAGTAGGAATCATCATCTTCAAGTCTTCAATTTCGTCCATCCTCTTGGCTCCAAGCATATGATGTCCATTCCAAGCTCTAATTTGCTCCAAAAGGCTCCAAAATGCATCCTTTTGCATACTTTGCTCTTAAAACCTGAAAACACATAGAACTAGCTTAAAAGACTACTTTACTAAGGAAAAACACTATAAATGCACAAAAACAAGCTAAACTAAGGTGCGCAAATATGCTCCTATCAAATTCCCCCACACTTAGCTTTTGCTAGTCCTCGAGCAAAACAAAATGAAACAAAGTAAATAAACGAAGTAAAACGAGTAAAACACAACCTGCACCTTCCAACAATCGCCTCAGGGATTTCCAATGCACATGACATGTTAAAAATCATCATTCCCACAGATTTTAGCCATCTTTACGCTTAAGCATTTACTTAATCATAGTCACTACTCATTAGTTCACAAATAACCAATTAAAACATGATTTTGAATGTAGTAACATGCCTTAGAGAATTTCCTCAATTCCTTACTAGATATGCACTCAATTTTCACACAGATTTTCTGACTACACACCCTATACTAGTTATATGTGAGAAGATAGATGTAAATATGAAAACGAATGCTCACATATATGTATGACAAAGAAAGCACTTTTCGGAGTTAATAACATGTTTAGATATGATCTCATGAATGGAACGCTACTACCTAAATGCGAGAACCGGTGACACCATATGCTCGTACCAATTTTAAACTCCACAAATTGAAACACATAACACTCAAGATTAAAGTCAAGGGTTGTAACGGGGCTAGGGGTATTGGCTAACAAAGAAAGGTAAAGGATAAAACAAACGTTCTTTAAACAATAGTAAGCAAAGCAATGAACTTGATACTTAGAATTCACTTAGAGTGCAGAGAATAACTTTAAACACAAAGGGGAATACATATGCATACTTAGGGTCAAATGCAACGTTTTGGACCCTTTCTTCAATAATCAACAACTTAGAGCTCATTTTTTTGCTCTTCCAACTCCTTTTCATACTTTTCACAACTTTTTCTTTTTTTTTCTTCTTATTTTCCACGAATTTTCTTTTTTTCTTTTCTTTCTCTCTCTCTTTTTTTTCTTTTCTTTGCCGTGCCTCATTCAAGACTTTGGCACACCCCTATATCAAGAATCCTTCCCCCACACTTGTTTTCTACAATGCAATGATCAAAAGGAATTCATCTTTGAGTTATGCTTTTACTATGCTTCAAGAACAAAGGTATGGGTGGTCCTAATCTAGGCTAGGTGAGGATAATTGTGGTTTAACCAAGAAAGTAGGCTACACAAGGCTCAACGGGGTTAAATCCTACAAACAAATGAAATAGGGAAATATGGCAATTTGGCTATGGTGGTCACTATTAACTTCATCTTGAATATGTGTTATGCAATTCAATAACATGTTTTGAATGAAATTGGCATGGGTTCTAGTATTTGGAACTAAATGATGAAACGCCTTCTAAGTAGTAACCAAGCAAAGAATAATGAGATCATGCAACGACTTTAGAAAACAAGAATGCACAGATTTTAACTCTCCAAATAAACGTTTAGGCTCAAGTCTCACAAGGTTGTAGCATTTGTTTGAGTTCCTTCCTTCAAGCATGTTACAAAAACTGATTTTTCTTTTTTTCTTTTTGATTACATGTGAAGTCATAAGTTATAACCACAACCAAGCATGAACCAAAGAGTAAATCAAACTTTCATCCATGTTAATCATTCTCTTTAACAGTCATGCAATTACAAACCGAATCCTCATCATTGTGTTGGAAGGTACCCTAAGACACAACCAAACACACAAAAACAACTTAAAAACAACTCTTTTTGGGTTTTCAAAACAATTTTTTCAATTTTTTCTGGGATTTTCGGATTTTCAGAACAACAAATACTAAAACACACCAAAATAGCCTAAAAACACTTAAAAACAGCAAGAAACAACATTTGAAATTATGGGTGACAAAACCCTACGAATTTGCATCAAAACACTTTGGTTACCCCCCCACACTTAAATCAAACATTGTCCTCAATGTTTCAAGCATAGACTCACACAAATAGCAAACAACAAACAAAACAACATCTAACAACCTAACATGGCAGAAACAAAATCAACAACAAAGAGAAGAGTTTAGGAACGCAAATCTGGAATTGGAGTGCTTTCTCGGTCTTTCTTTGTTGAATGCATGGGTTGCCTCCCAAGTAGCGCTTGCTTTAACGTCGTACAGCCGGACGAACATTCTTCTTATCCTCTCTTGGAGCCCACGGCATGGAGTGGGATGTCCTCCACAACTTGCCCTTCAACACTTTCGTCATATGGCTCTATGAATGGGAGGGGATAGTGATCCTCCCTAATGGTGGTATTTTGGTTCCTATAGTTCATGTAGACGCTCTCACCACCTTGAAATCGATTTGGAACCATCTCGCCAATTTTATCCTTAGGTACGGCCAGATTGGGTGTTTGTAAGGTAGTGGCGTGCTCCTTATGCTCTCCTTCAATTCCTTCCTCGATGGTGGTTCTAGACGCATCCTTCTTGATTGGTGTTGAACGTTCCTGCCCTATATTTTTAATTGTACCAATGGCAAAACAAGAACGAACATCATTAGGATTCTCAATGTATTCAGAAACTTTAAAGTTAATCGTATCACCGCCAAACTCCATAGTTAAGGCTCCCTTGGCCACGTCAATCTTGGTATGGGCTGTTTTCATGAAAGGTCGTCCAAGTAAGAGTGGCGATGGTGGAGAGTGGGTTGAATCCTCCATGTCAAGCACATAGAAATCTGCAGGAAAAATCAAGTGGTCCACCTGCACCAAAACATCTTCCAAAACTCCTCTCGGGTATGCATTAGATCGATCCGCTAATTCAATAATAACACCATCATTTTTAAGCTCTCCTAGATTCATAGATGCATAAACAGAGTATGGCATGACATTAATTGATGCACCTAAATCTAGCATAGCATGTTCGAACCTTGTATTTCCAATTACACAAGGGATAGTGAAACTACCTGGATCTTTGCATTTAGGTGGCAGCTTTCTTTGCAACATTGCAGAGACATTCTCACTTACATGTACCACCTCTTTCTCCCGAATCCGTTTCCTTGTTGTACAAATCTTCCTCAAAAACTTAGCGTACTTCGGAATTTGCTTTATTGCATCAAGGAGCGGGATATTGACATGCACCTTCCTAAACGTCTCCAGGATGTCTTTTTCATCCTCCTCTGTCTTAGATTGCATAAACCTGCTAGGAAAGGGCACATTCAAAGGAAAAGCATTAGTAGGAACTGAACTTGACACGTTTTTTCCTTTATTGGGTGAATTGGACGACTTGGGATCACTTGGAACTTGCGGCACATTTGGTTCCACCTTGGCCGTGAGTGGCCTTTGCTCCTCCTCTTCAGTTCTCAACTCGTCCTCCTCGTTGGAACGTGATTTGGATGGTTTGAGGTCAGATCCGACTTGCTTTCCACTTCGCAAATGCATAGCTTTTGCAGATTCGAATCCACCTTTCGGATTGACCACCGTTGAGCTAGGCAACCTTCCTTGCTCACGAAATTGCCCCATGAACTCGGCAATTTGTCCCACTTGCTTTTCTAAGTTGTCCACCCTCTTGTCTTGGATTTGCCTCTCTTTGTTTTGAGTTTGGACTTCCTGCGTCAAAGTAGTAAGTAATTGAAAAATCTTATCATTATCACTTGAATTACCTACATTGCTTTGGGCAGGTTGTGCTTGGGCTTGTGGTGGTGCCAACGGCTTTTGATAGAAACCCGGGGGTTGTTGCCTAAATCCGCTTTGTTGTTGACCTTGTTGGGGGTCTCGCCATTTGAAATTCGGATGATCACGCCAACCGGGATTGTAAGTATTAGAAAACGGATCACCACGTGTTTGGTATTGGTCGCCATATCCCACGGCATTGAGTGTCTCCCACCCTCCATTCTCGATTAATTGTGGGCACTTGTCCGTAGGGTGTCCTTTCATGGAGCATACGCCACAAGAAGCTACGGTTTTGACTTTTGGACCTTCCACCACCTGAGAAAGCAACGTAGTAAGGTTAGCCATTTGATTTTGAAGTTCGGTTATGACACTTACCTCATTGACTTGGTGTTGCCGTGGGGTACTCCTCTGTCCAACGCCTTCGTATTGTTGAGCGTTCAACGCTCGATTAGCAATCAACATCTTTGCAGCCGTGGGGGTCTTGTCCACCAAGGCTCCACCCGCTGAGGCATCTAGCATTTGACGTTCAATAGGTAGAAGTCCCTCGTAAAAGTATTGTAGAAGTAGTTCCTCCTTCATTTGATGCTGTGGACATGAAGCAACAAGAGATTTAAAACGTTCATAATAAGTAGGAAAAGATTCACCTTCATCTTGTTGAATTCCACTTATCCTTTTTCGTAGGAGGATGACTCGAGAAGTTGGGAAAAACTTCTCCAAGAAAGCCCGTTTCATGCTCTCCCATGATGTGACAGTTCCGGGAGCCAATTCGTACAACCAATCTTTCGCTTTCTCTTGGAGAGAAAAGGGAAAGGCCTTCATCTTCAAGATGCTCTCATCTACGTTCACCGGAGTCATGCTTGAGCAAACGACTTCAAACTCCTTCAAATGCTTGTTCGGATCTTCCATGGATAGCCCATGGTACTTCGGAATGTGATGTAACAGGCTTGACTTCAATTCGAACTCAGCAGTCTTGTCTTGAGCCGCCCTTGGGTATTGGATGCACAAAGGTGCGGCATTGGCCAATCCCGAAGCGGAAAGCTCCTTGATTGTACGGTTGTCCGCTGCCATGTCTACTACACCCACTCTTGCCGTGGGTTCCTCTTCTTCAAATTCAGATACGGATTCGGAACTTGCACTTGATTCAGTAGGTTCCGGGTTCTTCCTCTTACGTCTCAACTCACGCTCAAAATCGTCGTCAAAGTCTAAAATATGTTCGTGAACCGGATTAGAACTCCGAGTCATAAACAAGTACCTAAAACAAGAAACAAAATAACATAAGAATCTGATCTAATAAGAAAAACGAAAATAACAATCCAAGGGATTAGCAAAGTTGCTAATCCCCGGCAACGGCGCCAAAATTTGATGCGAGAATTATACGCACACAAATTAAACCCTCTTTTTATCAATTGTAGTGAAGAATGTAAGTAGGGATCGTTCTGGACCGGGGATTAGGAGGGATTGGTAATCACTTGGAAACTGACTCAAATACGTAAAAACAAGTTTAAAACACTATACTAGACTCAAAGAATGCAAAACTAAACTTTAAAACACCAAAACAAACCAAAAGACTCAAAACAGCACCAAAACACTCAAAACTGCCTTAAAAACACAATCTGGGCAGTTTTGAACACTAGACACAACTTTGGACGAAAATTGGTTTTACTTTGACCTAAGACACTTAAAAACACAAACTAAAGTGATTTCTAACTACTTATGACTCAACAAAGTAAAGGGGGATTGGTTTTGGACGAATTTAAAAACAAAACAAACTTTTTAAATTAGAACAGATTGTAAAACGAATTTGATGGAATTGAAAGGATGGGAAGCTAGCTAAGGGGTTCATCTCCACACATGTTATACTTGCATATAAAACGATTTCCAATTGCTTTTCAATAACCCATGAATTCTCAACGCCCCAAGTTAATTAGGTTCGCTTAAATTAACCTTCAGATTTTCCTAACGTTATTGAATTGGATGATTGCATACGACAACCCAAAACATTCCCCACAAGTCCCCTACATGATTGCATAATAGAGATACAAGCAAGAATCATTAAGTTCTATGAAAACCATAAGCATTGACGAAGCACTTGTTACTATGATTGCATGAAACTTATGCCAAGAATTTACTTAACGCGATTGAGATCATCAACCTTTACTACTTGTGAATATAATTCCATAACGATTAGGTGAAATTTCCTTATATCCTAGCATCCAATTTATGCATGATAATTAAGCGTGCACTCTCAACCAACACACACAAATCAATGTAATTCACATAGATAAGTAAATTGAATTCACAACTTATGAAACGCAATTAGAAGTAATCAAATCATATCGCAAGCATAAACATGTATTTCGAATCCCCCCCTAGCCAAGGGGGGGTTTAGTTCCTCATACGCACAAAACAAAGAGAATTGAAATTAAACATTGACATCAAAGGAAAAGAAACACCTAGAAATTCCAGCGACGCGAACTCGAATTGCATGAACTCCCGAGCTTCCTTCTCCTCCTCCTTGGTGCGGTAAAGGTCTAGGGACAGGTTTAGGGCCTTAGGTGTATGGATGCATGGTTATGGAGGGGTGTAGTAGTGTTTAGGGGAAGGGGATGGTGTGGCAAAGCTTAAAACTAAGGAGAAAGGTGTTTGGTGGCTGCGGCAAGGGTGTGGAGAGGGTTGGACGAATTTCTGGGATTAATGAATGTGTATGAGAGGTGGTGATCTGATCTAGGGGTTAATATGAGTATATATAGGCACTTAAAACCCTAGGGTAATCAGATATGGACTTGAATAACCCAAATCCACAAGGAAATAGGCCATCTAGAAGGTAGGAAACCCCAAAGGAAAAGGAATAGAGGCGCCAGATTTTTAGGGTTCTAGAAACAAAGTGTTTTGTGGCAGAAATTGGCACTTCTAGAAGGATTTGGGGCGCCACTTTTGTAGGAGATAAGATAAGGTTCCTAGAATCATGTTTTAAGGGCCAAATTTGTAGGGAAAAAGAGATAAGGGTGCAGCACCTTTGTAGGGATAATGTTAGGGCTTCTAGAAAGCCTAAAAACTAAGGGGATTTGGATAAAACCCACGGCAAAGATAGGATAGGGCATCTAAGGCTTCTAGAAACCCTCCAAGATAAGGTAAAGTGCATGGCATCCCTATAGGATTAGGATAAGGTGTCCTAAAGTGTTTAGGACTCCTCTTTGTGGCTGAAAACCTTGTGCATTAGGATTAGGAAAGCTAATCCTTCTTCATCTTGGAATTCTTCTCCTTCTTGGACTTGGAAAGCTTCTTTGTTGCTTCACTTGAGACCATTTGGATTTTGACTTTCCTTCATCAAGTAGGAAACCTTAGTTGAGTAGGAATCTTCATTCTTCTAGGAATCCTATTTCAACTAGGAAACCCATCTTAACTAGGAATCCTAATTCAACTAGGAAACCCATCTTAACTAGGAATCCTAATTCAACTAGGAAACCATCTTCCATTTAGGGACTTTCCTACTTCAACTAGGAAACCTTGCTCAAGTAGGAATCATCATCTTCAAGTCTTCAATTTCGTCCATCCTCTTGGCTCCAAGCATATGATGTCCATTCCAAGCTCTAATTTGCTCCAAAAGGCTCCAAAATGCATCCTTTTGCATACTTTGCTCTTAAAACCTGAAAACACATAGAACTAGCTTAAAAGACTACTTTACTAAGGAAAAACACTATAAATGCACAAAAACAAGCTAAACTAAGGTGCGCAAATATGCTCCTATCAATATCGTCGCATGCCTTTTGGTTTATGTAATGCACCTGCTACATTTCAACGATGCATGATGAGCATATTTTCTGATTATGTTGAGAAAATCATTGAAGTATTTATGGATGATTTTAGCGTGTTTGGTGATTCTTTTGATGGTTGCTTGCATAATTGTTGAAGTATATTTCCTTCCTAATGCTAGAATATATTTAGTATAATGGCACAAGTAAGGGTGTCGAATCCACAGGGACTAATTGGACCTATGTAATCACTTGTTTTGCAAGAACTCTATGAAATGAATCAAACTAATCAAATTGAGCAGATTTGTTGTTGTTACTTAAAAGCATAAATAAAAGAAGTAAACACAACTAAATGAATCAACAACCAAAATAATGAGATAGTATCAATGGAAATGAAACTAGGGATTCGATTTCACCATTGCTCAATTAAATCCATGTTTGTTAAGTTAGTTTATACTCATTCATCTACCTATTTCTTGAGTTTGTTTCACTTGGATATGATCAACCATATGATGTGTGGATTTGATCAAATGTCTCTAATCTTGAACCTAATTGTGATGTGCAACTTTGGTTCATAAACTAGAGTATGTAATGCACAAGAAACTTTCATAAAACCAAAGGGAATAACTCGGCAGGATGTATGCTAAACCTTCCCTTCATTCATTCACATATCCACCAAGATTATGCATGATGTGTGCTCTAATCTTGGCTAAACAACCTGTGGTTAATTCAAATGGTGATCAAACATTAAAATCAACTCACAAAGTCACAATTAAATCGGAGAATGAAACAAGAAATAGATTGACAAAATGAGCATTCTAACTTGATTACATGGCAAACTTTGCAAGGCTACATCGAATCCCTATAGAAAGATTAGTTACAATTCATGCTTACAGAATGTTTAACATAAAGATACACAACATGAATGAACATAGAATTAAGTAGAAGGAACCCTTGAAGCAAAACTGATGTTGAATTCCTTGAAGAGTGCCTTCGGTGTTGGAGCTCCCAAATGTGTTTGTAAATGAGGGTGGAGAAACTAATGTCGAATGGTATGGAATGGGGAGAATGTGAGAGTGTCTAAGGGACTGAAAAATGAAGAAGTAACTTGCGGACAGAAACTGGAGCAAAATATGGTCTGTGTTCGAAAAATGGATCCGAGAGAGGGAATTAGTGAGTGACCTTGGTGAATTTCTGAATGAGTCTAATGATGGGGAGACAATCAGATTGGATCTTGGCTTTGTTTAACTCAGATGGCAGAGCTTAAGTGATGGAAATGATTGTGTTTCTGAGATGGAAGACTCACGGCATGTGTAATGTCCAAGGAAATGTTAATGTATTCAAAGAAGCACATGCTCTTGCTGCAACAAGTGAGTGGACAATCTGACTTGGTTATAATAATCTGGGCATGGGAATGGAAATGCACGGGATGGACTTGAAGGAGTGCTGAAATGGTATGGAATGTTTAATGGGGATGCATGTGGAAGTGCATAAGGGAGCTGCACATGCATGGAATGAATGGATGCACGGAATGGGCAATGTCCAAGCATGTGGTTATTTTAATTGAATCATGCAGGTGGATTTCTGCACAGATGAAATGGAGAAAGCAATGGAATCCACGGCATAAGTCATGTGGAATAATAAGAAATCTGCATGTTTTTGCCTTGTTTAGAACCATCCAATGTGACTCCAAAGCACCACTTTCCTTATCACATCTTCTCTTGAATCTCCTCCGCCATATTAGTCTTAGATTTCACATATTTGGACTTCAAATTAATTCCCAAGAACCCTTTCCATGTTTGGAATAATGCTCAGCTACCAAAAGGAATGTTTTTACTTCATTTGCCTTCCAATTGATCTTATTACACACTTGGCTGCACACTAACACAAAACAATGTAAAACGCAACTAGTTTAATCCAAAACAATCACAAAGACACCAAATAAGGAAGATTTAAATGCATGCAAAATGTGACTTATCAAATACCCCCAAACCTGGTTTTTGCTAGTCCTCGAGCAAACTTAAAACTAAAACACACAAAATACAAACATCTAACTAAACCACTTTCGCTGGCCAAACGATTGCACTGAGCATGTGCAACACGCCTTTGAACCCCTAGGTGTCCCTAGTTGGAGGAGTTGTGTCTCCTGAGGGTTTACAGTGATGACACCCACAAACATTTACAAAATCTGCAAACAACTTGGTTAAAACATGCTTTAAACAAACTAATAAGAACCAATGAAGATTTTGTCATTCATTCAACTCAAAAGATTGTCACTTCAAAGAATCGTATCAATTGTAACGTATAAAGATATTTCTCCATGTCTTACAACTTCAAGGTCACCATACCCAAATGCTTAAGATAGAATTCGCCTCAACTCTACTCCTCACAGATTTCACTCAAATTTTCACTCAGATCCTAATGTTTAATCTCTCCACAACCATATGTGAGTGAAATTATGTAAATGGAATCCAAATTCTCACATATGAAATCTGAAATGAACGCACAATTTCTGAGTAGATCTCATGAAATAAATCAAATGCTAAGAATATAGATAACACACACACTTACCATCACCTCATGAATACATCCTCAATGATCAGCTAGGTCTTTTCTCAAGATTGTAATGTAAGGCTTAGGTTATAGGTTACGAAAGAAGTGATATGAAATACTAGAGCTTGGGGCATACCAGAGTGTCCTTGAGGATCATGCTCTTCACTTGCATTTGTTTTCTTTCTTCTTTGTTTTTGGCATCCAGGCCCTATGTCTTATCATGAGGAGATTTGGAACTTGTATCCACTTTGATTCTCTTCTCTTTTTTTTTTTATAACTTTTTTTTTTTAGAAGCATCTTCAACATAGGATACCTCGGTACATGCCATAATCTTGTTCTAAGCTCAATTTACCTTTAGTCTTCATCACCTTGGTATTCCCCAAACTATAAGGTATGGCTTGTAATGGGCTAGAATGGGTAGAGTATGGTGTGGGTGCTGAAAGAATTGGGCTAAAGTGTTTGGCTGCAACAAGGGTGAATGGAGCACACAAAGGGGTAGGAATTAAGCCTTTTAGTAGTTAAACATGCATAGCCTAACATCATCTCATTGAGTTCATTCATGAATGATACTAAATACATGGTATCTGCAAAGAAGAATGATTCTTAGCATCCAAACGAAATAGAAGTAATGAGATCATTTAAAGTGAAAATGAAAGAAAACGATAGGAGTAGAAACAATTTAAACCCTCTCAAAGAAGCAATTAGGCTCAAAATAACTCACTAGGGTAGTCTCCACAATTCTTCTTCCAGAATTTGAGTATGGTACCTCTATCATCATAATTTCAAGAGTTATAGCCTTATAAATGACAACAAGATGCAACTCTTTTCCATAGCAACCCAATCGTTTGTTTTCAAACATAGTCCTCATATACATTCGTATTAGCATGCACAAACATTCTTAACCAAAACTAACACCTCAAACAAACACAAACACAAAACAACCTTAAAAACAACTCTTTTTGGGTTTTTCAAAACAATTTTTCAAATTTTTATGGGATTTTCGAATTATAAAACAAAACACACTAAAACACTCTAAAACAACTTAAAAAACACCTTAAAACAGCAAGGAACAACATTAGAAGTTATGGTGGATAAAACCCTACGAATTTGCATCAAAAAACTTTAGTTACCCCCCCACACTTAAATCAAACATTGTCCTCAATGTTTTAGGCATAGATTCACACAAAACATAAGTAAACACACAAAAAGCAACTAAACATATTAAACATGGCAGCATGTAATTAACAAAGAGAAGAGTTTAGGGACGCAAATCTGGTTATGGAGTGTAAATTCCCTCTTCTCCTTGGTGATTGCATTGAGGCTTTGATCTTTTTGATTCCACAGGCTTACTCTTGAACTGATTTCCGCCCATCGTTGATTTTCCTTTGTGCTACTCTTGAACTGGGTAGCAGGATTCCTTTTAGGGTCTCCCCCGAAGGTCTGAGCTTCCTCCTGTTATCTGTTTCTTTGTTCAATCTTTGCAGGAGTGGTCCCTTCTCTGGAAGTGTATCAACCGTTGAAGATGACTACTCGAGAGCAACGCTAGGTAAGCAATCAGGAATAGATTCCAGGCAGTTGGCTCCAGATCGGTAGACTGACTCCAAGTGCCGGCTAATTGCTTCTTTTACTTTGCCATGCAAGTAAGAACAAGGACAAAGAAAAAGACAGGGAAAGAGCATGATATGAGATACTTTTGCTTTTGACCTTGATGATATGAGATACCTTTGCTTTGAAGAAGCGGTGAATGAATCAGCACATGCTTCAATCCGCCGTTTCCTCCTGGGTCATCTGTACTCCCAGCATCTGGTATCATCTTTGGGGAAGAAAAAAGAATTGAGTATTTCGAAAGGCTTTGCTGGGAGTGCGCCCTCAGAGGTGAGGGAGAGTTGGGCATTTTCTTCAGGTTTGCCCTGCCATAAAAGACGAAGGTCGACATATATAGAGATAATATCAAGTGGTGGTACTCTTCTTTTACCCTTGTCGACAAACGTTTTGATCCCGCAAATCCGGCTTTTTGAAATAGTGGCGCCTCCTCGATCTTTGAAGACGTCTCTTCGATTTCAGAGCAGGCGCCCCTTCGATTTCTGAACGACGCCCTTTTTCTTTCTGAACGACACGTAGTAGTGCGGATGCGGCTCCTTTTGACAAAGCTGCACGCATTTTCTGAAAAGCAGAGAAAGCGTCGCCGGACTTTGCGCTTGTCGGCAAAAGATGTGTAGTTGCGGTGATGGCCTCCACGTGTTGTCTGAAAAGAAGAAATCTTTTGACAAAGTTAAACGCGTCTTCTAAAAAACCGAGAAAGCATTGCCTAAATTACGCCGGAAATTCCGGCTTTTTGAATTGGTGGACGCGTCGCCTTGGCTTTTTATTGAGCTATCGATCACCACAACAAACACACTCTGAAGATTTCCCATTCTTGAAAATCGACTCCGGGCCTTTGAAATTTAACTCCATCCCTTCTCTTTGAACACTTTTGAAAAATGGCAAACTCATCGAACCTTAGCTTGGAATTGAGCCTTAGCAGTGATACGGGCGCGCCGCGTCAAGGTAACGTATGGCGCCCTTCTTTCTTATCTTCTAACGGTCCTCTTACAGGTGAAGACTCCGTGATGCAGGACGCCACAACAGCTACAATAGTAGCTAGGAACCTCCTCACTCCAAAAGATAGTAGGCTGCTGTCAGGACGGTCCGATGAGTTGGCCGTTCAAGAGTCCCTCGCACTTAGTGTTCAGTGTGCGAGCTCTGTGTCCAACATGGGCCAACGCCTGCTAGCCCGCTCCCGTCAGGTGGAATCATTGATGGCAGAGGTGGAAAGTCTTAAGCAAGAGAACCAGCAGCTTAAGTACGAGAATAGAAGTTTGCATGTACTTGCAAATAACTATTCGTCGGGCATGAAGAGGAAGCTTGATGAGCTGCAAGAGTCTGAAGGTCGGATTCACAGTGACCGTCAAAGGTTTTCGTCTTTCCTCCAGAGGCACCTTTTTCCTGGCTCATCCAGCGCTTGGCCAAGTATTGAGGCCTGGAATGCTCAAGCTCCGATGCCTCCCACTCCGATGCCTTCCGCTCCGATGCCTTCCGCTCCGATGCCTTCTGCTTCGAAGCCTTCTGCTTCAATGCCATCTGCTTCGAAGCCTTCTGCTTCGACGCCTCGTAGTGGGGCTTCACGTAAACAACCTTTGTGAAGCACCACCTGTCTCCATGTTTAGTATTTTATTTAATAAATGAAACCCTTTTTTTTTTTTTTTTTTTTTTTTTTTTTTTTTTTTTTTTTTGACATGCTTTGTTTTATTCAGTGCATTGGGTTGCCTCCCAAGTAGCGCTTTCTTTTACGTCTTGCAGCCGGACGAAGAACCCAATCACTCCAGGATATGTTCACGAATCGGATGAGAACTCCGAGTCATGAACTAGTACCTAAAACAAGAAACAAAACAAATTTGACATATACTACCTGAAACAAAGTAGCACAAGTGTGAATGAAAATCAAGAAGCCAACAACAATGAAAAGAACAAAAATAACCTTAAAAACGTTTGAAAAGACTCAAGGGATGTGGAACTAAACGCTTAGAACACTTAAACAAACCTAAAACCCAAAACAGCAACTAGAAGACTCAAAATTGCCTAAAAAACACTTTCTTTGCAGTTTTGAGCACCTACACTAATTTGGACGAAATTGGATGGAAACTTGAATCAAAACACTTATAAACACAAATCAAAACACTTTCTAACTAATTTGGACGAACAAAGACTCAAAAGACTCAAACAGATTCACAAGACTCAAAACAAGCTAAAAACTCTCAAAACTGCCTAAAAACACAAATTGGGCAGTTTTGACACTAAACTCAATTTTGGACGAAAATTAGGTTTGGACTTGACTCAAAATGCTTCAAAACACAAGATAAGACAGATTCTAAGCCTAAAACCTAACAAAATATGGGGAAAATTGTATTTGGACGAAATGCAATTAAATGGTCAGATTATAACAAAACCAGATTGTAAAGCAAGTTGATGTAAACCAATGGATAATGGAATGGCTAAGGGATTCTTTTCCACCCCTGAAATATATGCAACTTAAATCAACTTCCAGTTATCAATTTGACAAGTTATGAACCTTGACACTAATCAAAATAACAAACAAGCAAACAAGCAATTACAAGGGACTGAAATCAGTCCCCGGCAACGGCGCCATTTTTGTTGAAGTATATTTCCTTCCTAATGCTAGAATATATTTAGTATAATGGCACAAGTAAGGGTGTCGAATCCACAGGGACTAATTGGACCTATGTAATCACTTGTTTTGCAAGAACTCTATGAAATGAATCAAACTAATCAAATTGAGCAGATTTGTTGTTGTTACTTAAAAGCATAAATAAAAGAAGTAAACACAACTAAATGAATCAACAACCAAAATAATGAGATAGTATCAATGGAAATGAAACTAGGGATTCGATTTCACCATTGCTCAATTAAATCCATGTTTGTTAAGTTAGTTTATACTCATTCATCTACCTATTTCTTGAGTTTGTTTCACTTGGATATGATCAACCATATGATGTGTGGTTTTGATCAAATGTCTCTAATCTTGAACCTAATTGTGATGTGCAACTTTGGTTCATAAACTAGAGTATGTAATGCACAAGAAACTTTCATAAAACCAAAGGGAATAACTCGGCAGGATGTATGCTAAACCTTCCCTTCATTCATTCACATATCCACCAAGATTATGCATGATGTGTGCTCTAATCTTGGCTAAACAACCTGTGGTTAATTCAAATGGTGATCAAACATTAAAATCAACTCACAAAGTCACAATTAAATCGGAGAATGAAACAAGAAATAGATTGACAAAATGAGCATTCTAACTTGATTACATGGCAAACTTTGCAAGGCTACATCGAATCCCTATAGAAAGATTAGTTACAATTCATGCTTACAGAATGTTTAACATAAAGATACACAACATGAATGAACATAGAATTAAGTAGAAGGAACCCTTGAAGCAAAACTGATGTTGAATTCCTTGAAGAGTGCCTTCGGTGTTGGAGCTCCCAAATGTGTTTGTAAATGAGGGTGGAGAAACTAATGTCGAATGGTATGGAATGGGGAGAATGTGAGAGTGTCTAAGGGACTGAAAAATGAAGAAGTAACTTGCGGACAGAAACTGGAGCAAAATATGGTCTGTGTTCGAAAAATGGATCCGAGAGAGGGAATTAGTGAGTGACCTTGGTGAATTTCTGAATGAGTCTAATGATGGGGAGACAATCAGATTGGATCTTGGCTTTGTTTAACTCAGATGGCAGAGCTTAAGTGATGGAAATGATTGTGTTTCTGAGATGGAAGACTCACGGCATGTGTAATGTCCAAGGAAATGTTAATGTATTCAAAGAAGCACATGCTCTTGCTGCAACAAGTGAGTGGACAATCTGACTTGGTTATAATAATCTGGGCATGGGAATGGAAATGCACGGGATGGACTTGAAGGAGTGCTGAAATGGTATGGAATGTTTAATGGGGATGCATGTGGAAGTGCATAAGGGAGCTGCACATGCATGGAATGAATGGATGCACGGAATGGGCAATGTCCAAGCATGTGGTTATTTTAATTGAATCATGCAGGTGGATTTCTGCACAGATGAAATGGAGAAAGCAATGGAATCCACGGCATAAGTCATGTGGAATAATAAGAAATCTGCATGTTTTTGCCTTGTTTAGAACCATCCAATGTGACTCCAAAGCACCACTTTCCTTATCACATCTTCTCTTGAATCTCCTCCGCCATATTAGTCTTAGATTTCACATATTTGGACTTCAAATTAATTCCCAAGAACCCTTTCCATGTTTGGAATAATGCTCAGCTACCAAAAGGAATGTTTTTACTTCATTTGCCTTCCAATTGATCTTATTACACACTTGGCTGCACACTAACACAAAACAATGTAAAACGCAACTAGTTTAATCCAAAACAATCACAAAGACACCAAATAAGGAAGATTTAAATGCATGCAAAATGTGACTTATCAATAATCTTAGTTTAATCTTAAAACGTTGCGTTGAAACTAACCTTGTTCTTAATTGGGAAAAATGCCATTTCATGGTTAAACAAGGCATAGTTTTAGGTCATATAGTCTCTGAAAACGGTATTGAGGTTGATAAGTCGAAAATAGATCTTGTACGTCACTTACCCTCTCCAACTTCGGTTAGAGAGGTTCGTTCGTTTCTTGGCCATGCAGGATTTTATCGTAGGTTTATCAAGGATTTCTCGAAGGTTGCACAACCTCTTTGCCGTCTCCTACAAAAAGACGTGACGTTTGAATTCACCAAGGAGTGCACGGCATCATTCAACCAACTTAAGGAGTTGTTGACCACGGCACCCATCATTGTTCCACCGGATTGGAGTCTACCTTTCGAGCTCATGTGTGATGCGTCCGACTATGCTTTAGGAGCAGTTTTAGGACAAAGAAAGGACAAGAGGCCGCATGTCATCTACTACGCCTCACGGACGTTGAACGATGCCCAGTTGAACTACTCCACTACGGAAAAAGAACTTCTTGCCGTTGTCTTTGCTTTAGATAAATTTCGATCATATCTAATTGGTACTAAAGTAATTGTTTTCACTGATCATGCAGCTCTAAAGTACTTGCTCACCAAAAAGGAGGCCAAGCCCCGGCTAATTCGATGGATGTTGTTACTTCAAGAGTTCGACATAGAGATTCGGGACAAGAAGGGAAGTGAAAACGTGGTGGCTGACCACCTAAGCCGAATGGTGCACAATGAAGAGGCCCTACCCATTGCCGAGACATTCCCCGATGAACAATTGCTGTCCATTAAGGTTAGTGCACCTTGGTATGCCGATATTGTTAATTTTTTGGTGTCAAAACGTATTCCAAGTGAGTTCACTAGGCACCAACGTGATAAACTTAGGCATGATGCACGGTTTTATGTGTGGGATGATCCATACTTATGGAAATTTTGCCCCGATCAAATTATACGTCGTTGTGTGCATGATTCTGAATGTCATTCAATTTTGAGTTTTTGTCATACATATGCATGTGGAGGGCACTTTGGCACACAACGCACGGCCCTCAAAGTGTTACAATGTGGATTTTATTGGCCTAGTATTTTTAAGGATGCTAGAACGTTTTGCCTAACATGTGATAAATGCCAAAGAATGGGTGGTATTAGTGCAAAGGACCAAATGCCGCAGGTTTCTATCTTAAATGTTGAAATTTTTGATGTTTGGGGTATTGATTTTATGGGTCCCTTCCCTTCATCGTATGGTTTCATGTATATTTTGCTTGCGGTTGATTATGTGTCGAAATGGGTGGAAGCCAAGGCCACCCGGACTAATGATTCTAAAGTGGTTGCAGATTTTATTAGAACTAACATTTTTGCAAGGTTTGGAATGCCACGAGTGATCATTAGTGATGGAGGGTCACACTTTTGCAATCGGACCATTGAAGCGTTATTGAGGAAATACCATGTCACCCATAAGGTTTCTACACCTTACCATCCTCAAACGAATGGCCAAGCCGAGGTTTCCAACCGAGAGATCAAGCAAATCCTAGAAAAGACCGTTGGGCCAACAAGAAAGGATTGGAGTTTACGGTTAGATGATGCACTTTGGGCGTATCGTACGGCGTACAAAACCCCTATTGGGATGTCCCCCTTTCGACTTGTCTATGGCAAGGCGTGCCATCTTCCCGTGGAGTTGGAGCATAAAGCTCTTTGGGCCGTCAAGAAGTTCAACATGCACTTAGATGAAGCGGGAAGCCTTAGGAAATTCCAATTGAATGAGCTTGATGAAATACGGCACGAGGCGTACGATAATGCAAGCATTTACAAGCAAAAGACCAAAGCTTTCCATGACAACATGATCCGTGGGAAATCATTCTCAATTGGGCAGAAAGTGCTATTGTTCAATTCCCGTTTACGTTTGTTTCCCGGTAAGTTACGTTCTAAGTGGATTGGACCATTTGTTATTACTAATGTTTTTGTTCATGGTGCAGTCCAAATCCAAAGCTTGAAAACGGGACAAGAATTCAAGGTGAACGGGCATCGTTTGAAGCCCTATTATGACACCTTTGTGGAGCATGCCGTGGATGACATACCCTTGGAAGCCGTGGGCCCTAGTAAGGAGTGAATGAGGTCTTCGTCCGGCTGTACGACGTTAAAGCAAGCGCTACTTGGGAGGCAACCCATGCATTCAACAAAGGAAGACCGAGAAAGCACTCCAATTCCAGATTTGCGTTCCTAAACTCTTCTCTTTGTTGTTGATTTTGTTTCTGCCATGTTAGGTTGTTAGATGTTGTTTTGTTTGTTTGTTTGTTATTTGTGTGAGTCTATGCTTGAAACATTGAGGACAATGTTTGATTTAAGTGTGGGGGGGTAACCAAAGTGTTTTGATGCAAATTCGTAGGGTTTTGTCACCCATAATTTCAAATGTTGTTTCTTGCTGTTTTTAAGTGTTTTTAAGCCGTTTTAGAGTGTTTTAGAGTTTGTTGTTCTAAAAATCCGAAAATCCCAGAAAAAATAGAAAAAAATTGTTTTGAAAACCCAAAAAGAGTTGTTTTTAAGTTGTTTTTGTGTGTTTGTTTGTGTCTTAGGGTACCTTCCAACACAATGATGAGGATTCGGTTTGTAATTGCATGACTATTAAAGAGAATGATTAACATGGATGAAAGTTTGATTTACTCTTTGTTATGCTTGGTTGTGGTTATAACTTATGACTTCACATGTAATCAAAAAGAAAAAAAAAAAAAAATCAGTTTTTGTAACATGCTTGAAGGAAGGAACTCAAACAAATGCTACAACCTTGTGAGACTTGAGCCTAAACGTTTATTTGGAGAGTTAAAATCTGTGCATTCTTGTTTTCTAAAGTCGTTGCATGATCTCATTATTCTTTGCTTGGTTACTACTTAGAAGGCGTTTCATCATTTAGTTCCAAACACTAGAACTCATGCCCAATTCATTCGAAGCATGTTATTGATTTGCATAACACATATTCAAGATGAAGTTGTGTAGTGACCACCATAGCCAAATTGCCATATTTCCCTATTTCATTTGTTTTGTAGGATTTAACCCCGTTGAGCCTTGTGTAGCCTACTTTCTTTGTTAACCCACAATTATCCTCACCTAGCCTAGAGTAGGACCACCCATACCTTTGTTCTTGAAGCATAGTAAAAGCATAACTCAAAGATGAATTCCTTTTGATCATTGCATTGTAGAAAACAAGTGTGGGGGAAGGATTCTTGATATATGGGTGTGCCAAAGTCTTGAATGAGGCATGGCAAAGAAAGGAAAAGAAAAAAAAAAAAAAAGGAAAAAAAAAAAAAAAATTCGTGGAAAATAAAAAGAAAAAAAGAAAAAGTTGTGAAAAGTATGAAAAGGAGTTGAAAGAGCATAAAATGAGCTCTAAGTTGTTGGTTATTGAAGAAAGGGTCCAAAACGTTGCATTTGACCCTAAGTATGCACGTGTATTCCCCGTTGTGTTTAAAGTTATTTTCTGCACTCTAAAGTGAATTCTAAGTATCAAGTTCATTGCTTTGCTTACTATTGTTTAAAGAACGTTTGTTTTATCCTTTACCTTTCTTTGTTAGCCAATACCCCTAGCCCCGTTACAACCCTTGACTTTAATCTTGAGTGTTATGTGTTTCAATTTGTGGAGTTTAAAATTGGTACGAGCATATGGTGTCACTGGTCCTCGCATCTAAGTAGTAGCGTTCCATTCATGAGATCATATCTAAACATGTTTTTAACTCCGGAAAGTGCTTTCTTTGTTATACATATATGTGAGCATTCGTTTTCATATTTACATCTATCTTCTCACATATAACTAGTATAGGGGGTGTAGTCAGAAAATCTGTGTGAAAATAGAGTGCATATCTTGTAAGGAATTGAGGAAATTCTCTAAGGCATGTTACTACATTCAAAATCATGTTTTAAGTGGTTATTTGTGAAATAATGAGTAGTGACTATGATTAAGTACAGGCTTAAGCGTAAAGATGGCTAAAATCTATGGGAATGATGATTTTTAACATGTTATGTGCATTGGAAATCCCTGAGGCGATTGTTGGAAGGTGTAGGTTGTGTTTTACTCGTTTTACTTCGTTTATTTACTTTGTTTCATTTTGTTTTGCTCGAGGACTAGCAAAAGCTAAGTGTGGGGGAATTTGATAGGAGCATATTTACGCACCTTAGTTTAGCTTGTTTTGTGCATTTATAGTGTTTTTCCTTAGTAAAGTAGTCTTTTAAGCTAGTTCTATGTGTTTTCAGGTTTTAAGGGCAAAGTATGCAAAAGGATGCATTTTGGAGCCTTTTGGAGCAAATTAGAGCTTGGAATGGACATCATATGCTTGGAGCCAAGAGGATGGACGAAATTGAAGACTTGAAGATGATGATTCCTACTTGAGCAAGGGTTCCTAGTTGAAGTAGGAAAGTCCCTAATGGAAGATGGTTTCCTAGTTGAATTAGGATTCCTAGTTAAAATGGGTTTCCTAGTTGAATTAGGATTCCTAGTTAAAATGGGTTTCCTAGTTGAATTAGGATTCCTAGAAGAACAAAGTTTCCTACTCAAATAAGGTTTCCTACTTGATGAAGGAAAGTCAAAATCCAAATGGTCTCAAGTGAAGCAACAAAGAAGTTTTCCAAGTCCAAGAAGGAAAAGGAGTCCAAGATGAAGAAGGAATGACAAAGACAAGGTTTCCTAATCCTAATAGGCAAAGTTTCCATGTGCAATGAGGAGTCCTTATCCATTTAGGGCACCTTATCCTTGTTCTAGAAACCTTATCCTTGTTCTAGAAACCTTATCTTTGTTCTAGAACCCTTATCCATCCTTGCCATGAGTTTTCCTTGCATTGGAGGGTTTCTAGAAGCCCTAATCTGCCCTATCCTTTAGGTGCCGCACCCTTATCCCTTTTTCCCTACAAATTTGGCCCTTAAAACATGTTTCTAGGAACCTTATCTTATCTCCTACAAAAGTGGCGCCCCAAATCCTTCTAGAAAGCTGATTTCCCTTGCCTTGCAAGGCATTCTAGAAGCCTTATCACCTTATCTCCTTACCTGCCGCACCTAGGAAGCATTATCCCTTTCTATTTCTGATTTCTAAGCCTATTTCCTTGTGGATTTGGGTTATTCAAGTCCATATCTGATTACCCTAGGGTTTTAAGTGCCTATATATACTCATATTAACCCCTAGATCAGATCACCACCCCTCATACACATTCATTAATTCCAGAAATTCGTCCAACCCTCTCCACACCCTTGCCACAGCCACCAAACACCTTTCTCCTTAGTTTTAAGCTTTGCCGCACCATCCCCTTCCCCTAAACACTACTACATCCCTCCATAACCATTCATCCATACACCTAAGGCCCTAAACCTGTCCCTAGACCCTTGCCGCACCAAGGAGGAGGAGAAGGAAGCTCGGAAGTTCATGCAATTCGAGTTCGCGTCACTGGAATTTCTAGGTGTTTCTTTTCCTTTGAATTCAATGTTTAATTTCAATTCTCTTTGTTTTGTGCGTATGAGGAACTAAACCCCCCCTTGGCTAGGGGGGGATTCGAAACCATGAACATACTTGCTATATGATTTGATTACTTCTAATTGCGTTTCATAAGTTGTGAATTCAATTTACTTATCTATGTAAATTACATTGATTTGTGTGTGTTGGTTGAGAGTGCACGCTTAATTATCATGCATAAATTGGATGCTAGGATATAAGGAAATTTCACCTAATCGTTATGGAATTATATTCACAAGTAGTAAAGGTTGATGATCTCAATCGCGTTAAGTAAATTCTTGGCACAAGTTTCATGCAATCATAGTAACAAGTGCTTCGTCAATGCTTATGGTTTTCATAGAACTTAATGATTCTTGCTTGTACCTCTATTATGCAATCATGTAGGGGACTTGTGGGGAATGTTTTGGGTTGTCGTATGCAATCATCCAATTCAATAACATTAGGAAAATCTGAAGGTTAATTTAAGCGAACCTAATTAACTTGGGGCGTTGAGAATTCATGGGTAATTGAAAAGCAATTGGAAATCGTTTTATATGCAAGTATAACATGTGTGGAGATGAACCCCCTAGCTAGCTTCCCATCCATTCAATTCCATCAAATTCGTTTTTACAATCTGTTCTAATTTAAAAAGTTTGTTTTGTTTTTAAATTCGTCCAAAACCAATCCCCCTTTACTTTGTTGAGTCATAGTAGTTAGAAACCACTTTAGTTTGTGTTTTTAAGTGTCTTAGGTCAAAGTAAAACCAATTTTCGTCCAAAGTTGTGTCTAGTGTTCAAAACTGCCCAGATTGTGTTTTTAAGGCAGTTTTGAGTGTTTTGGTGCTGTTTTGAGTCTTTTGGTTTGTTTTGGTGTTTTAAAGTTTAGTTTTGCATTCTTTGAGTCTAGTATAGTGTTTTAAACTTGTTTTTACATATTTGAGTCAGTTTCCAAGTGATTAACAATCCCTCCTAATCCCCGGTCCAGAACGATCCCTACTTACATTCTTCACTACAATTGATAAAAAGAGGGTTTAATTTGTGTGCGTATAAATCTCGCATCACTTTGGGGAAGAAGAAAGAATTGAGTATTTTGAAAGGCTTTGCTGGGAGTGCGCCCTTAGAGGTGAGGGAGAGTTGGGCATTTTCTTCAGGTTTGCCCTGCCATAAAAGACGAAGGTCGACATATATAGAGATAATATCAAGTGGTGGTACTTTTTACCCTTGTCGACAAACGTTTTGATCCCGCAAATCGGGCTCTTTGAAATAGTGGCGCCTCTTCGATCTTTGAATACGCCTCTTCGATTTCTGAGCAGGCGCCCCTTCGATTTCTGAATGACGCCCCTTCGCTTTCTGAACGACACGTGGTAGTGCAGATGCGGCTCCTTTTGACAAAGCTGCACGCGTCTTCTGAAAAGCAGAGAAAGCGTCGCCGAACTTTGCGCTTGTCGGCTAAAGATGTGTAGATGCGATGATGGCCTCCACGTGTTTTCAGCTTTGTCAGAAATCTTTTGACAAAGTTGAACGCGTTTTCTGAAAAGTCGAGGGAGCGTCGCCTAAATTACGCCGGAAAACCCGGCTCTTTGAATCGGTGGACGCGTCATCTTGGCTTTTTATAGAGCTATCAATCACCCCAACACACACACTCTGAAGATTTCCCATTCCTGAAACTCGACTCCGGCCCTTTGTGAAATTTTAACTCCATCCACCCCTTCTCTTTGAACACTTTTGAAAAAAAATGGCAAACTCATCGAACCTTAGCTTAGATTTGAGTCTCAGCAGCGATCCGGTTGCGCCCCGTCAAGGTAATGTATGGCGCCCTTCTTTTTTATCTTCTAACGGTCCTCTTTCAGGTGAAGACTCTGTGATGCAGGACGCCACAACAGCTACAATAGTAGCTAAAAACCTCATCACTCCAAAAGATAGTAGGCTGCTGTCAGGACGGTCCGATGAGTTGGCCGTTCAAGAGTCCCTCGCACTTAGTGTTCAGTGTGCAAGTTCTGTGTCCAACATGGGCCAACGCCTGCTTGCTCGGTCCCGCCAAGTGGAATCGTTGATGGCAGAGGTGGAAAGACTTAAGCAAGAGATCCAGCAGCTTAAGTACGAGAATAAAAGTTTGCATGTGCTTGCAAATAACTATTCGTCGGGGATGAAGAGGAAGCTTGATGAGCTGCAAGAATCTGAGGGTCGAATTCACAGTGACCGTCAAAGGCTTGCGTCTTATCTCCAGAGGCACCTTTTTCCTGGGTCATCCAGCGCTTGGCCAAGTATTGAGGCCTGGAATGCTCTAGCTCCGATGCCTCCCGCTCCGATGGCTTCCGCTCCGATGCCTCCCGCTTCTATGCCTCCCGCTTTTATGCCTTCCGCTTCTGCGCCTCGTAGTGGGGCTTCACGCAAACAACCTTTGTGAAGCTCCACCTTTCTCCATGTTTAGTATCTTTCTTTTTTTTTTTTTTTTTTTTTTTTTTTATTAACATAAATAAAATCAAACGGCATGAAATTGGTCCTTGAATGGAAGGTGATACTTGAAGTGAACCGGCAGTGGTTTGAATTCTAGTGTAGGTGCCTGATTAAAAAAAAATAGCAAGTTAGTATAAAATCTAATGGAATTTGGAAAAAAAAACTTACTTGTTTTGTCCGATAAGAACTCAATGACAAACACCACTCCTTTGAAAGTTTCAGGGATATTGGACTTGGCCAGATTGCAAGTGATGGTTATGACTTGTCCAATGTCATCAAATTTAACTTCTTTGGATTTTGTGGTTTCAAGAACGTCCTCTTTGATGAATTCATGACATTCCCTACTTGTCACCTTTGAAAGGGCTTCCAAGATGTCTTTTTCACCTTCTTCTTCCTTGGAAGTCATGAATCTGCAAGGAATAGGGATACTTGTTGGAACGGGGTTAAAAATAATGAAATTTGGAACAACCATACCTGTATTAGATGGCATAGGAGCAATAGGTGCCTCCGGTAAAGGTGTTTCCACCCTTTCCGTGGGTTGGGTGTGTTCCTCTTCCTTGTGATTTGATTTTGATGGTTGAGGGTCCGTTCCAACCTCCTTGTCACTTCTCAACATGATTTCCTTGGCAGTTTCAAATTCTCCCTTCGGATTTGCAATGGTTGAACTAGGGAGTTCGCCTTGGTCTCGAAACTGTCCTACGAACTCCGCGATCTGCCCAATTTGCTTATCCAAGTGGTCCAACCTTTGTGGTGGCTGCATAGGCGTTGAATAGAACTCCTCATATGGCTGCCAATATCCTTCTTGTTGAGCCTCATTGTCTTGAATTTGTGAGCCCTGCACCAAACAAATTAATTCATTAAGCTTTTGATTATAATCTATTGACGAACTTGAGTTTGGTTGGGCATATTGAATATGAGGTTGTTGTGGCTGCCAATATCCTCCTTGTTGAGCATTTTGAGGTTCCCACCACATAGAGTTTGAATGATCACTCCAATCCGAATTGTAAGTATTGGAAAACACGTTATTCCTTGATTGAAGATTAGATATATCAACTCTTTGCATTTGGGACCTTTCCATGAGCTGTGACAAAAGAGAAGCGTTATCAAGTGCCATGTTGTTCTTAACAAACAAAACACAAATAAAAACTAAATCTAAAAGACAATACAGAAACAAACAATCCAAGGGATTAACAAATTTTCTAATCCCCGGCAACGGCGCCAAAATTTGGTGCGAGATTTATACGCGCACAAATTAAACCCTCTTTTTGTCAAATTATAGTATAAGTATAAGTAGGGATCGTTCTGGACCGGGGATTAGGAGGGATTGCAAATCTCTTGGAAACTGACTCAAAAACGTAAAAACGTAATAATAAACACTAAACTAGACTCAAAGAATGTAAAACTAAACTTTAAAACACTAAGACAAACCAAAGACTCAAAATGCTTTAAAAACACAAACTAAATTGAATTCTAACTAAAATGAACATGAAAGCAAAATGGGGATTGAGGTTTTACGAAATTTGAAATAACGAAACAAGTTAATAAACTAGACAGAATGTAAATATGAAATTTATGGATGAATGCTAGCTAAGGGGTTCATCTCCATACATGTTACACTTGCATACAAGATTGATTCTCAGTTGGTCTTTCGATAAATTATGAAACTCAACACTCCGGGTTAATTAGGTCCGCTTAAATTAACCGTCAAGTTTTCCTTAAGTTAATGAATTGGATGGGTTAGCGCAACGCAATTCACAACATTCTCCAAAAGTCCTTTACGTGAACAGCACAATAAAGATACAATCAAAGATCATTAAGCATCATGAAAACTATAAGTGTTGACAAGGCATTCGTTACTATGATGAGTATGAAACTCGTGCCAAGAATTCATTTAACGCGATTGTTTATAAGCAACCTCCACTACTTGTGAATATAAGTTCATAACGATTAGGTGAAACTCACTTATATTCTAGCGTCATATTCATGCATGAAAATTAAGTGCGCATTCTTAATAAACATACATAAATAAGTTATCAATCAAACGGTTAAACAAATTGAATCAACAACTTATGAAATTCCAACGAAAGTTAATCAATTCATATTGCAAATATAAACATAGTTTCGAATCACCCCCTAGCTAAAGGGGGTTTTATTTCCTCATATCTTTGAAATCAAAGAAACGCCTAAACATTCCAACAACTCAAACTTGAATTGTATGAACGTTTAGGCACTCTTCTCTTCCATTCCTCATACGCACAAAACAAAGAGAATTAAAATGAAACATTGAAATCAAAGAATCACCTAAACATTCCAACAACTCAAACTTGAATTGTATGAACGTTTAGGCCCTCTTCTCTTCCTCTTCGTTGTAGCACAAGGTCTAAGGTGAGGTTTGGGGGATTATGGAAATGGATGAGGAGTGGTGTAGAAGTCGAAGGGGAATGGAAAAATGGTGTTGTGTATGAAAATGAGATGTCCATGAATAAATGAATGCAAGGGTATTTATAGGAGTAGTGGAGGGAACATATGGCTATGTCATTTGTAGGTGAAGTAGGTAGATGTTGTAGGTGAAGTAGGTGGATGTTGTAGGTGAAGTGGATGTTGTAGGTGAAGTAGGTGGATGTTGTAGGTGAAGTAGGTGGATGTTGTAGGTGAAGTGGGTGGATGTTGTAGGTGAAGTGGGTGGATGTTGTAGGTGAAGTAGGTGGATGATATGTTAAGTGATAAGTGATAAGTGATATGATATGTGGTTATGATATGATAAGTGGTTAAGTGGTGATGATAAGTGATAAGTGATTAAGTGATATGATATGTGGTGATGATAAGTGATAAGTGCATGTGGGTTAACTAATGAAGGAAATGCATGTGCAATGACAATGTGTTAGAATGGATGTGTGTTATGCATGGCATGATTGGGATTAGGAAAGGTTTAAATGTCCTAAAACTAAAGAGAACAAGGTTCCAACACTTTGGCTCCAATTAGGTCTTCAATTTCGTCCAACACTTTGGCTTCAAGCATAAGCTATCCGTCCTTAGCCCAAAAGTGCTCCAAAAGTCTCCAAAATGCATCTTTTTGCTCCTTTAGCCCTTTGGACCTACAAACACACGAAAATAGCTTAAAGTACTAAAATAACTAAAGAAACATAACGTAAATGTACGAGAACAAGCCATTTAAGTCGCATAAATATGCTCCTATCAGTTATGGTGGCAATTACACAACTTCATCTTGATATGTGTTATGCAATTCAATGTCATGCTTTGAATGAAACGGATATAAGTTCTAGCATTTAGTTCTATCATGATACAATTGCATTCTAAGTAGCAACCAAACAAGGAATAATGAGATCATGCAACAACTTTAGAAAATAAAGAATCACAGAAAATAACTCTCCAAAGAAGGTAATGGCTCGAGTCTCACAGGGTTGTAGCGTTTGTTTGAGTTCCTTCCTTCAAGCATGTTACAAAAACGAATTTTTCTTTTATGATTGCATGTGAAGTCATACATTATAACCATAACCAAGCATATACCAAGAGTAAATCAAACTTTTATCCATGTTTATAACTCTTTTTAACAGTCATGCAATTACAAACCAAATCCTTATCATTGTGTTGGAAGGTACCCTAAGACACAAACACACAAAAACGACTCAAAACACTCTTTTTAGGCTTTTTAAAACAAGTTTTTCAAATTTTTATGTGATTTTCGGAGTTATAAAAACAAAACATACTAAAACACTCTAAAACAACTTTAAAACACCTTAAAACAGCAAGGAACAACATTTGAAGTAATGGGTGATAAAATCCAACGAATTTGCATTAAATATACTTAGTTACCCCCCCACACTTAAATCAAACATTGTCCTCAATGTTTTAAGCATAGATTCACACAAAACATAAGTAAACACACAAAAAGCACTTAAACATACTAAACATGGCAGAATGTAATTAACAAAGAGAAGAGTTTAGGGACGCAAATCTGGTTATGGAGTGTAAATTCCCTCTTCTCCTTGGTGATTGCATTGAGGCTTTGATCTTTGTGATTCCACAGGCTTACTCTTGAACTGGGCTGGATGATTCTTTTGGTCTCCTCCACTTGTTGATTTTCCTTTGTGCTACTGGGCTGGAGGATTCTTTTGGTCTTCCCCGAAGGTCTGAGCTTACCCCTTTGGTCTGTTTCTTTGTTCAATCTTTCCAATTCGTATTGAAAAGGGTTGGAGGATAACTCAGCCTATGTTTGTCTCCACATGCTTCAATGTATCATTTTCACTTGCCTTACTCGCTCCCCTTTGCAGAAGTGGTCCCTTCTCCGGAAGTGTATCAACCGTTGATAGGAGCATATTCATGCGACTTAAATGGCTTGTTCTCGTGCATTTACGTTATGTTTCTTTAGTTATTTTAGTACTTTAAAGCTATTTTCGTGTGTTTGTAGGTCCAAAGGGCTAAAGGAGCAAAAAGATGCATTTTGGAGACTTTTGGAGCACTTTTGGGCTAAGGATGGATAGCCTATGCTTGGAGCCAAAGTGTTGGACGAAATTGAAGACCTAATTGAAGACCAAAGTGTTGGAACCTTGTTCCCTTTAGTTTTAGGACATTTAAACCTTTCCTATATCCTTAGCCGTGCACAACATTCCACTTATCATTCACCACTTATCATATCATCCACTTATCATATCATTCACTTATCATATCATTCACTTATCATATCATACACTTATCATAACCATACACTTATCACTTATCACAACAACAACCTTGCACATGCACATTCATCCACATGCACCCATAATCATTCACTCATCTTTAATCCACATGCACTTATTCCACTTCATCATTACACCACATTCTCTCTCTTTAATCCACATGCATTCATCATCATTCACTCTAGTTTTAATTCCACATGCATTTCCAGCTTTGCACATGCATTCCCACATGCATTTCCACCCACATGCAACCATAATCATTCATACCTATCAGCCACATGCATTCACTCTTCATAAATCAGCCACATGCATTCAATCATTCACTCCACACTCATTGCACATGCATTCCCTTTCATTTCTGTCAAAGCACATGCATTCCCACCCTTTAATCACATGCATAAATCAGCCACATGCATCTCCCATCACCATTTCAGATTTCCACCAAGTTCCTAGCTGTCATGTTCCCTCTCTTTCTCCCTATAAATACCATACACACTTCACACAACATTCATTCATTCTCATTCACTCTTCCATATTCCAGAAATTCGTCAAAACCTCTCCACACCCTTGCAGCAGCCACCAAAACACTTTTCTCCTCCATTGCAGCCACTCCAACCACTCCCCAAACCATTCACACCATCAAACTATCCTTAGACCTTGTGCTACAACGAAGAGGAAGATAAGAGGGCCTAAACGTTCATAAAATTCAAGTTTGAGTTGTTGGAATGTTTAGGTGTTTCTTTGATTTCAATGTTTAATTTCAATACTCTTTGTTTTGTACGAATGAGGAATGGAAGAGAAGAGGGCCTAAACGTTCATACAATTCAAGTTTGAGTTGTTGGAATGTTTAGGTGTTTCTTTGATTCCAATGTTTAAATTCAACTAAACCCCCCTTGGCTAGGGGGGAATTCGAAATATATGTTTATGCTTGCATTTTGATTTGATTACTTCTAATTGCGTTTCATAAGTTGTGGATTCAATTCGTTTAACTGTTTGATTGATAACTTATTTATGTATGTTTATTGAGAGTGCACACTTAATTTTCATGCATGAATATGACGCTAGAATATAAGTGAGTTTCACCTAATAGTTACGAACTTATATTCACAAGTAGTGGAGGTTGCTTATAAACAATCGCGTTAAACGAATTCTTGGCATAAGTTTCATGCGTATTCCATAGTAACGAATGCCTCGTCAACACTTATAATTTTCATAGAGCGTAATGATTCTTGCTTGTATCTCTATTATGCAATCATGTAGGGGACTTGTGGGGAATGTTTTGGGTTGTCGTATGCAATCATCCAATTCAATAACGTTAGGAAGATTTGAAAGTTAATTTAAGCGGACCTAATTAACTTGGAGTGTTGAGAATTAATGATTTATTGAAATGCAATTGGAAATCATTTTATTATGCAAGTGTAACATGTGTGGAGATGAACCCCTTAGCTATTCTATCATCCATTCATTCCATTTTATCATTTTCATATTTACATTCTGTTTTAATTAGAATTTGTTCATTTATTTTAATTTCGTCCAAAACTCAATCCCCCTTTACTTTATTGTCCAATTTAGTTAGAAAGTATCTTAGTTTATGTTTCTAAGTGTTTTGATTCAATTTATTACACAAATTCGTCCAAATTCACCAAAGTGCTCAAAACTGCCCAGAAAGTCATTTTAAGGCAGTTTTGAGTGTTTTGGGTGATGTTTGAGTCTTTTGATTTGTTTTAGTGTTTTAAAGTTTAGTTTTGGATTCCTTGAGTCTAGTATAGTGTTTCATATTGTTATTTTACGTTTTTGAGTCAAATCCAAGTGGTTAACAATCCCTCCTAATCCCCGGTCCAGAACGATCCCTACTTATACTTATACTACAATTTGACAAAAAGAGGGTTTAATTTGTGTGCGTATAAATCACGCATCAAATTTTGGCGCCGTTGCCGGGGATTAGAAAATTTGCAAATCCCTTGGATTGTTTTATTTTTGTTTGTTTTTATTCCAGATTCTTAATCTTGTTTTGTTTCTTGTTTTAGGTACTAGTTCATGACTCGGAGTTCTCATCCGATTCGTGAACATATCCTGGAGTGATTGGGTTCTTCGTCCGACTGTGATAGGAGCATATTTATGCGACTTAAATGGCTTGTTCTCGTACATGTACGTTATGTTTCTTTAGTTATTTTAGTTCTTTATGCTTCTTTTGTGTGTTTTCAGGTTCTAAGGGCAAAGTATGCAAAAGGATGCCTTTTGGAGCCTTTTGGAGCAAATTAGAGATTGGAATGGATATCATATGCTTGGAGCCAAAAGGATGGACGAAATTGAAGACTTGAAGTAGGAAAGTTAAATCCTAAAAAGACCTCATGTTTGAGCATCATTGAAAACTCCTACGCATTTTAGAACACAAAAACAACATTCCTAGCAACCTTAGGACATTGTCGTGTGTTTCCTTGTGTCTCCCTTCCTTGCCATGCAAGGAAGGGCTTTGTTCCCTATTTTAAATACTTAAACATTACCACTTATCATTCACCACATATCATTCACCACTTATCATATCATACATTCATTTATCACTTATCATAATCATTCACTTACCACTTATCATATCATACATTCATTTATCACTTATCACTCATAATCACCTACAACATCCACCTACTTCACCTACACCTACTTCACCTACAACATCCACCTACTTCACCTACAAATGACATAGCCATATGTTCCCTCCACTACTCCTATAAATACCCTTGCATTCATTCATTCAAAAACATCTCATTTCATACACAACACATTACAAACACATTCTCCCTTCCCTAGCCGTGAGCTTCCCATCCATTCCATTGCCGTGAGTCCCACTTCATTTTCTGCATATTTTCTCTTCATTCTTCCATCTCCAACCACTCCCTACTCCATTCCACATACACCTAAAGCCCTTAAGCTCACCTTAGACCTTGTGCTACAACAACGAGGAAGAAAAGAGTGCTTAAACGTTCATACAATTCAAGTTTGAGTTGTTGGAATGTTTAGGTGTTTCTTTGATTTCAAAGTTTAAATTTAATTCTCTTTGTTTTGTACGTATGAGAAGGGAAGAGAAGAGTGCCTAAACGTTCATACAATTCACGTTTGAGTTGTTGGAATGTTTAGGTGTTTCTTTGATTTCAAAGTTATGAGGAACTAAACCCCCTTTAGCTAGGGGGTGATTCGAAACTATGTTTATATTTGCAATTTGAATTGATTACGTTTGGTTGGAATTTCATAAGTTGTGGATGCAATTCGTTTAACTGTTTGATTGATAACTTATTTATGTATGTTCATTGAGATTGCAAGCTTAATTTTCATGCATAAATATGACGCTAGAATATAAGTGAATTTCACCTAATCGCTATGAACTTATATTCACAAGTAGTGGAGGTTGCTTATAAACAATCGCGTTAAACGAATTCTTGGCATAAGTTTCATGCGTATTCCATAGTAACGAATGCCTCGTCGATGTTTATGATTTCCGTTGAACTTAATGATCTTTGTTGAATGTCTCTATCATGCGTATTCCATAGTTAGGGACTTTGATTAAGAATAATTTGGTTGTAATGTGTATTCCATTCAATCCAACGAATTTAGGGAAATCTGAAAGTTAATCTAAGCGGATCTAATTAACTTGGAGCATTGAGTTTCATGATGCGAGCATTTATACGCACACAAATTAAACCCTCTTTTTGACAATTGTAGTATAAGTATAAGTAGGGATCGTTCTGGACCGGGGATTAGGAGGGATTGTTAATCACTTGGAATTGACTCAAAAATGTAAAATAAAGTTTAAAACACTAAACTAGACTCAAAGAATGCAAAATTAAAGTTTAAAACACTAAGACAAACCAAAAACGCAAAATGCTTTAAAAACACAAACTAAATTGAATTCTAACTAAAATGAACATTAAAGCAAAAGGGGGATTGAGGTTTTTACGAAGATTGAAATAACGAAACAAGTTAATAAACTAGACAGAATGTAAATATGAAATTTATGGATGAATGCTAGCTAAGGGGTTCATCTCCATACATGTTACACTTGCATACAAGATTGATTCTCAGTTGGTCTTTCGATAAATTATGAAACTCAACACTCTGGGTTAATTAGGTCCGCTTAAATTAACCGTCAAGTTTTCCTTAAGTTAATGAATTGGATGGGTTAGCGCAACGCAATTCACAACATTCTCCAAAAGTCCTTTACGTGAACAGCACAATAAAGATACAATCAAAGATCATTAAGCATCATGAAAACTATAAGTGTTGACAAGGCATTCGTTACTATGGAATACGCATGAAACTCGTGCCAAGAATTCATTTAACGCGATTGTTTATAAGCAACCTCCACTACTTGTGAATATAAGTTCATAACGATTAGGTGAAACTCACTTATATTCTAGCGTCATATTCATGCATGAAAATTAAGCGCGCATTCTTAATAAACATACATAAATAAGTTATCAATCAAACGGTTAAACAAATTGAATCAACAACTTATGAAATTCCAACGAAAGTTAATCAATTCATATTGCAAATATAAACATAGTTTCGAATCACCCCCTAGCTAAAGGGGAATTAGTTCCTCATAACTTTGAAATCAAAGAAACACCTAAACATTCCAACAACTCAAACTTGAATTGTATGAACGTTTAGGCACTCTTCTCTTCCATTCCTCATACGTACAAAACAAAGAGAATTGAATTTAAACTTTGAAATCAAAGAAACACCTAAACATTCCAACAAGTCAAACTTGAATTGTATGAACGTTTAGGCCCTCTTATCTTCCTCGTTGTTGTAGCACAAGGTCTAAGGTGAGGTTTAGGGGATTATGGAAATGGATGAGGAGTGGTGTAGAAGTGGAAGGGGAATGGAAAAATGGTGTTTGGATTATAAGGGGGACTCACGGCTAAGAGAGAAAGGGATGTGTTTGTGGTGTGTTGTGTATGAAATGAGATGTCCTTGAATGAATGAATGCAAGGGTATTTATAGGAGTAGTGGAGGGAACATATGGCTATGTCATTTGTAGGTGAAGTAGGTGGATGTTGTAGGTGAAGTAGGTGGATGTTGTAGGTGAATTAGGTGGATGTTGTAGGTGAAGTAGGTGGATGTTGTAGGTGAAGTAGGTGGATGTTGTAGGTGAATTAGGTGGATGTTGTAGGTGAAGTAGGTGGTAAGTGATAAGTGTATGATATGTTAAGTGATAAGTGAATGATTATGATAAGTGATAAATGAATGTATGATATGATAAGTGGTGAATGATAAGTGATAAGTGGAGTGGTGATGATAAGTATGGAGCATGTGAATTAACTAATGAAGGAAATGCATGTGCAATGACAATGTGTTAGAATGGATGTGTGTTATGCATGGCATGATTGGGATTAGGAAAGGTTTTAAATGTCCTAAAACTAAAGAGAACAAGGTTCCAACACTTTGGTCTTCAATTAGGTCTTCAATTTCGTCCAACACTTTGGCTCCAAGCATAAGCTATCCATCCTTAGCCCAAAAGTGCTCCAAAAGTCTCCAAAATGCATCTTTTTGCTCCTTTAGCCCTTTGGACCTATAAACACACGAAAATAGCTTAAAGTACTAAAATAACTAAAGAAACATAACGTAAATGCACGAGAACAAGCCATTTGAGTCGCATGAATATGCTCCTATCAAATACCCCCAAACTTATCTTTTGCTAGTCCTCGAGCAAAACAGAAAGAAAAACAAAACAAAACCAAACGAAACAAAACAAGTAAAACACAACCTAAACCTTCCAACAACCGTCTTAGGGATTTCCAAAGCACATGACAAGTTAAAAATCATCATTCCCACAGATTTTTGCCATCATTACACTTAAGTACATTCTTAATCATAGTCACCACATACTAGTTCACAATTAAGCATTTAAAACACATTTCGAATGTAGTAACATGCCTTAGAGAAATTGCTCAAATCCTTACAAGATATGCACTCGTTTTTCACACAGATTTTCTGACTACACACCCTACACTAGTTATATGTGAGAAGATTGATGTAAACATGTAGACGAACACTCACATATGTTATAACAAGGAAAGCATTTTCTGGATTTACGATAATGACATGAATATGATCTCATGAATGGAATGCTACTACTTAGAATGAGAACCAGTGATTCCATAAGCTCATATCAATTTCAAACTCCACATTATTGAACACATAACGATCAAGATAGAAGTCAAAGGGGTGTAACGGGGCTAAAGGTGTTTGGCTAACAAAGAAGGTATATGGAAAACAAAGGTTCTTAAAGAAATAGCGAGCAAAGCATTTGAATTAACGTAGAATTCACTTTTGAATGAAAACTCAACTTTTGAACAACAAAGGGGAACAAGCTCTTTTTTTTTTTCTTTCTTTTCTCTTCTTTTCTGTTTTTCTTTTTCATATGTTTTTCACAATTTTTTTTTTTTTTTTTTTTTCTTTTGACTCTCAAAACATACAAACTTAAGAACAAACTTTTACTCCCCCACACTCATTTTCTTGCAAAATGTACTCAAAAGGAATTCATTTAAGTCATGCTCACTATCTTTTAAGAACAAGGGTACGGATGGTCCTAATCTAGGCTAGGTAAGGGGTGATATGGTTAGCAAAGAAAATAGGTTAAACGAGGCTGAACGGTGTTAAGACTTACAATATATACGAAATATGGGAAGTAAGGCTATTTGGCTATGGTGGCAACTACACAACTTCATCTTGATATATGTTATGCAACTCAATATCATGCTTTGAATGAAACGGATATAAGTTCTAGCATTTAGTTCTATCATGATACAATTGCATTCTAAGTAGCAACCAAGCAAGGAATAATGAGATCATTCAACAACTTTAGAAAACAAAGAATCACAGAAAATAACTCTCCAAAGAAGGTAATGGCTCGAGTCTCACAGGGTTGTAGCGTTTGTTTGAGTTCCTTCCTTCAAGCATGTTACAAAAACGAATTTTTCTTTTATGATTGCATGTGAAGTCATACATTATAACCATAACTAAGCATAAACCAAGAGTAAATCAAACTTTTCTCTATGTATATAACTCTTTTTAACAGTCATGCAATTACAAACCAAATCCTCATCATAACGTTGGAAGGTTCCCTAAGACACAAAAACAACTCAAAACACTCTTTTTAGGCTTTTCAAAAAAATGTTTTTCAAATTTTTATGTGATTTTCGGAGTTATAAAACAAAATACGCTAAAACAGTTTAAAAACACCTTAAAAACATTTAAAACAGCAAGGAACAACACTTGAAGTTATGGGTGATAAAATTCAACGAATTTGCATCAACATACTTAGTTACCCCCCCCACACTTAAATCAAACATTGTCCTCAATGTTTTAAGCATAGATTCACACAAAACATAAGTAAACACACAAACAACAACTAAACATACTAAACATGGCAGAATGTAATTAACAAAGAGAAGAGTTTAGGGACGCAAATCTGGTTATGGAGTGTAAATTCCCTCTTCTCTTTGTTGATTGCATTGAGGCTTGATCTTGATGATTCCACAGGCTTACTCTCGAACTGGTTTCCGCCCATCATTGATTTTCCTTTGTGCTACTTCTTGAACTGGGCAGTAGAATGGTTCTTTTGGTCTCCCCCGAAGGTCTGAGCTTACCCTTTTGGTCTGTTTCTTTGTTCAATCTTTCCAATTCGTATTGAAAAGGGTTGGAGGATAACTCAGCCTATGTTTGTCTCCACATGCTTCAATGTATCATTTTCACTTGCCTTACTCGCTCCCCTTTGCAGAAGTGGTCCCTTCTCCGGAAGTGTATCAACCATTGAAGATGACTACTCGAGAGCAACGCTAGGTAAGCAATCAGGAATAGATTCCAGGCAGTTGGCTCCAGACCGGAAGACTGACTCCAAGTGCCGGCTGATTGCTTCTTTTACTTTGCCATGCAAGTAAGAACAAGGACAAAGAAAAAAACAGGGAAAGAGCATGATATGAGATACTTTTGCTTTTGACCTTGATGATATGAGATACCTTTGCTTTGAAGAAGCGGTGAATGAATCAGCACATGCTTCAATCCGCCGTTTCCTTCTGGGTCATATGTACTCCAGGCATCTGGTATCATCTTTGGGGAAGAAGAAAGAATTGAGTATTTTGAAAGGCTTTGCTGGGAGTGCGCCCTCAGAGGTGAGGGAGAGTTGGGCATTTTCTTCAGGTTTGCCCTGCCATAAAAGACGAAGGTCGACATATATAGAGATAATATCAAGTGGTGGTACTTTTTACCCTTGTCGACAAACGTTTTGATCCCGCAAATCCGGCTCTTTGAAATAGTGGTGCCTCTTCGATCTTTGAATACGCCTCTTCGATTTCTGAGCAGGCGCCCCTTCGATTTCTGAACGACGCCCCTTCGCTTTCTGAACGACACGTGGTAGTGCAGATGCGGCTCCTTTTGACAAAGCTGCACGCGTCTTCTGAAAAGCAGAGAAAGCGTCGCCGAACTTTGCGCTTGTCGGCTAAAGATGTGTAGATGCGATGATGGCCTCCATGTGTTTTCAGCTTTGTCAGAAATCTTTTGACAAAGTTGAACGCGTTTTCTGAAAAGCCGAGGGAGCGTCGCCTAAATTACGCCGGAAAATCCGGCTCTTTGAATCGGTGGACGCGTCGTCTTGGCTTTTTATAGAGCTATCAATCACCCCAACACACACTCTGAAGATTTCCCATTCCTGAAACTCGACTCCGGCCCTTTGTGAAATTTTAACTCCATCCACCCCTTCTCTTTGAACACTTTTGAAAAAAAAAATGGCAAACTCATCGAACCTTAGCTTGGAATTGAGCCTTAGCAGTGATACGGGCGCGCCGCGTCAAGGTAACGTATGGGCCCTTCTTTCTTTTCTTCTAACGGTCCTCTCACAGGTGAAGACTCCGTGATGTAGGACGCCACAACAGCTACAATAGTAGCTAGGAACCTCCTCACTCCAAAAGATAGTAGGCTGCTGTCAGGACGGTCCGATGAGTTGGCCGTTCAAGAGTCCCTCGCACTTAGTGTTCAGTGTGCGAGTTCTGTGTCCAACATGGGCCAACGCCTGCTTGCCCGCTCCCGTCAGGTGGAATCATTGATGGCAGAGGTGGAAAGTCTCAAGCAGGAGATCCAGCAGCTTAAGTATGAGAATAGAAGTTTGCATGTGCTTGCAAATAACTATTCGTCGGGCATGAAGAGGAAGCTTGATGAGCTGCAAGAATCTGAGGGTCGAATTCACAATGACCGTCAAAGGCTTGCGTCTTATCTCCAGAGGCACCTTTTACCTGGGTCATCCAGCGCTTGGCCAAGTATTGAGGCCTGGAATGCTCTAGCTCCGGTGCCCCCCGCTCCGATGGCTTCCGCTCCGATGCCTCCCGCTTCTATGCCTCCCGCTTCTGCACCTTCCGCTTCTGCGCCTCATAGTGGGGCTTCTGCGCCTCGTAGTGGGACTTCACGCAAACAACCTTTGTGAAGCTCCACCTTTCTCCATGTTTAGTATCTTTCTTTTTTTTTTTTTTTTTTTTTTTTTTTTTTTTTAATAAATAAAATCAAACGGCATGGAATTGGTCCTTGAATGGAAGGTGATACTTGAAGTGAACCGGCATTGGTTCAAATTCTAAAGTGGGTGCCTGGATCATTAACCACATGTTAGTATAAAAGAAAATTGAAATTCGGGGAGGCGGCTTACCTGTGTGCTCCAAAATGAACTCCAGAATAAACACCCCTTCGAAAGTTATGACTTGTCCCGTGTCATAAAATCCAACTTCCTTGGGAATTGTGGTTTCAAATATGTCCTCTTTGATGCCTTCTACATCTTCTCCAGCCACTACCTTCTCTTGAATCATTCTTCTTGGTGTACAAAGTCCTTTGAAGAATTCAACACCATCTAAAACTTGCTGTGTTGCACCAAGAATTTGAATAGCATTTTGCACCTTTGGGAAGGCTTCCACGATGTCCTTTTTACTCTCTTCTTGGTTGGGAATCAAAAACCTGCTAGGAAAAGGGACATTGGGTGGAATAACATCAGAATAACATGGAATTGGGACATCCTTACTGGTGGTGGGTGGTTTAGAGGGCTTAGGGGGCTGCGGCAAGGGTTCTTCTACCCTTGCCGTGTGCATGTCTTCTTCCTCCTCTTCAATTAGCAGCTCTTCATCCACTTCTAGGCTATGTTTGGACATTTTTAGGTCAGCTCCAACCTCCATAGCACTTCCCAAAGTGATAGTGATGCGAGATTTATACGCACACAAATTAAACCCTCTTTTCGTCAAATTATAGTATATGTATAAGTAGGGATCGTTCTGGACCGGGGATTAGGAGGGATTGTTAATCACTTGGATTTGACTCAAAAACGTAAAAACACAATATAAAACACTAAACTAGACTCAAAGAATGTAAAACTAAACTTTAAAACACTAAGAGAAACCAAAAAAAACACAAACTAAAATGATTTCTAACTAAATTGACATTAAAGTAAAGGGGGATTTAAGTTTATACGAAAATTGAAATAACGAAACAAGTGAAATAAACTAGACAAAATGTAAATATGAAATTGATGAAATGGAATGAATGGATGATAGAATAGCTAAGGGGGTCATCTCCACATATGTTACACTTGCATAATAAAAAGATTTCCAGTTGATCTTTCGATAAATTATGAAACTCATCACCCCGGGTTAATTAGGTCCGCTTAAATTAACCGTCAAGTTTTCCTTAAGTTAATGAATTGGATGGGTTAGCGCAACGCAATTCACAACATTCCCCAAAAGTCCTTTACGTGAACAGCACAATAAAGATACAATCAAAGATCATTAAGCATTATGAAAACTATAAGTGTTGACGAGGCATTCGTTACTATGATGAGCATGAAACTCGTGCCAAGAATTCATTTAACGCGATTGTTTATAAGCAACCTCCACTACTTGTGAATATAAGTTCATAACGATTAGGTGAAAATCACTTATATTCTAGCGTCATATTCATGCATGAAAATTAAGCGCGCATTCTTAATAAACATACATAAATAAGTTATCAATCAAACGGTTAAACAAATTGAATCAACAACTTATGAAATGCAATTAGAAGTAATCAAATCAAAATGCAAGCATAAACATATATTTCGAATCACCCCCTAGCTAAGGGGGGGTTTAGTTCCTCATACAAAACAAAGAGAATTAAAATTAAACATTGAAATCAAAGAAACACCTAAACATTCCAACAACTCAAACTTGAATTGTATGAACGTTTAGGCCCTCTTCTCTTCCTCTTTATTGTAGCATAAGGTCTAAGGATAGTTGGTTTGGGGGAATGGAAGTGTGGAATGGAGTGAGGAGTGATGGAAATGGAAAGATGGTTTTTGGATTCTAAGGGAGACTCACGGCTAAGAGAGAAAGGGATGTGTTTGTGGTGTGTTGTGTATGAAATGAGATGTCCATGAATGAATGAATGCAAGGGTATTTATAGGAGTAGTGGAGGGAACATATGGCTATGTCATTTGTAGGTGAAGTAGGTGGATGTTGTAGGTGAAGTAGGTGGATGTTGTAGGTGAAGTGGATGTTGTAGGTGAAGTAGGTGGATGTTGTAGGTGAAGTGGATGTTGTAGGTGAAGTAGGTGGATGTTGTAGGTGAAGTGGGTGGATGTTGTAGGTGAAGTAGGTGGATGTTGTAGGTGAAGTGGGTGGATGTTGTAGGTGAAGTAGGTGGATGTTGTAGGTGAAGTGGATGTTGTAGGTGAAGTAGGTGGATGTTATGTTAAGTGATAAGTGATAAGTGATATGATATGTGGTTATGATATGATAAGTGGTTAAGTGGTCATGATAAGTGATAAGTGATTAAGTGATATGATATGTGGTGATGATAAGTGATAAGTGCATGTGGGTTAACTAATGAAGGAAATGCATGTGCAATGACAATGTGTTAGAATGGATGTGTGTTATGCATGGCATGATTGGGATTAGGAAAGGTTTAAATGTCCTAAAACTAAAGAGAACAAGGTTCCAACACTTTGGCTCCAATTAGGTCTTCAATTTCGTCCAACACTTTGGCTTCAAGCATAAGCTATCCGTCCTTAGCCCAAAAGTGCTCCAAAAGTCTCCAAAATGCATCTTTTTGCTCCTTTAGCCCTTTGGACCTACAAACACACGAAAATAGCTTAAAGTACTAAAATAACTAAAGAAACATAACGTAAATGTACGAGAACAAGCCATTTAAGTCGCATAAATATGCTCCTATCAAATACCCCCACACTTAGCTTTTGCTAGTCCTCGAGCAAAACAGAAAAACAAAACAAAAAGAACAAAACACAACCTACACCTTCCAACAATCGTATCAGGGACTTCCAATGCACATGACAAGTTAAAAATCATTATTCTCACAGATTTGAGCCATCTTTACACTTAAGTACATTCTTAATCATAGTCACCACATACTAGTTCACAATTAAGCATTTGAAACCATGTTTTGAATGTAGTAACATGCCTTAGAGAATTCCCTCAATTTCTTACTAGATGTACTCTCGTTTTTCACACAGATTTTCTGACTACACACCCTGAATTTGATGCGAGAATTATACGCGCACAAATTAAACCCTCTTTTCGTCAAATTGTAGTATATGTATAAGTAGGGATCGTTCTGGACCGGGGATTAGGAGGGATTGTTAACCACTTGGATTTGACTCAAAAACGTAAAATAACAATATGAAACACTATACTAGACTCAAAGAATTCAAAACTAAACTTTAAAACACTAAGACAAACCAAAAGACTCAAAACAACACAAACACACTCAAATCTGCCTAAAAACCACTTTCTGGGCAGATTTGAGCACAAACACAAATTTGGACGAAATTAAGTAATAACTTGACTCAAGAACGTAAAAACACAATATAAAACACTAAACTAACTTAAAGAATGTAAAACTAAACACTTAAAACATTAAAACAAACCAAAAGACTCAAACATCACCCAAAACACTCAAAACTGCCTTAAAATCACTTTCTGGGCAGTTTTGAGCACTTTGGTGAATTTGGACGAAATTGGGAAATAAAATGAATCAAAACACTTTAAAACATAAACTAAACAAATTCTAAGCACTAAAGAACAAGAAAGTAAAGGGGGGTTTTAAATTGACGAATTTGAAATTAAAACAGATTGTAAGTAAAAACAGATAGTAAATATGAAATTGTGATAGAATAGAATGGATGGGAACCTAGCTAAGGGGTTCTTCTCCACACATGTTACACTTGCATAATAAAATGATTTCCAATTGCATTTCAATAAACCATTAATTCTCAACACCCCAAGTTAACCGTGATGCACTAATTAACCTTCAAATCTTCCTAACGTTATTGAATTGGATGATGCATGCGACAATTCAAAACATTCCCCACAAGTCCTCAACATGAATGCATAGAAGAGGTACAAGCAAGAATCATTACGCTCTATGAAAATTATAAGTGTTGACGAGGCATTCGTTACTATGATTGCATGAAACTTATGCCAAGAATTCGTTTAACGCGATTGTTTATAAGCAACCTCCACTACTTGTGAATATAAGTTCGTAACTATTAGGTGAAACTCACTTATATTCTAGCGTCATATTCATGCATGAAAATTAAGCGTGCACTCTCAATAAACATACATAAATAAGTTATCAATCAAACGGTTAAACAAATTGAATCACAACTTATGAAACGCAATTAGAAGTAATCAAATCAAAATGTAAGCATAAACATATATTTCGAATTTCCTCATAACTTTGAAATCAAAGAAACACCTAAACATTCCAACAACTCAAACTTGAATTGTATGAACGTTTAGGCACTCTTCTCTTCCATTCCTCATACGTACAAAACAAAGAGAATTGAATTTAAACATTGAAATCAAAGAAACACCTAAACATTCCAACAACTCAAACTTGAATTGTATGAACGTTTAGGCACTCTTCTCTTCCTCGTTGTTGTAGCACAAGGTCTAAGGATAGTTTGATGGTGTGAATGGTTTGGGGAGTGGTGTTTGGATTAATAGGGAAGGCATGGCACAAGGGTGGTTTGATGTCTACATTTCTGCAATGGATGAGTTTATGGAAGAGTGTTTGGAATGGATGAATTTCTGGCACAAAGGCCTTATTTCTGTGGTGAATGGATTGTGTATGAATGAGTGTGAATGAATGAGTATTTATAGGTGAAATGGGGGGAACATGACAGCTAGGTTGCATGTGCACATGTTGGTTGAATGATTATGAGTGCATGTGGCTGAAATAGCATGTGGAATGGCTGGAAATGCAAGGAGAAGGCATGTGCACGGTTTTGGGAGAGAATGGGAGTGCAAGTGGCTGAAATGTTAGAGGAACAAGTGCATGTGGCTGCATTGTGGTGCAATGATGGAGGAACAATGGCAATGATGATTTCTGGTGGTGTTTTGGGTGCATGTGGAATGAATGATTTCTTGGTGAGTGGATGCATGTGTTGGTTAAACGGGGAATGCAAAGGAAAAGCTAGAAATGCATGTGGAGTGGCTGCAAGGTGAATGAATAATGAAATGGGAAAGCATGTGCAAGGTTTTGGTGTGAATGATTGAATGTGCATGTGGCTGCAATGGAGGAGGAATCCTTCAATTTCGTCCATCCTCTTGGCTCCAAGCATATGATATCCATTCCAATCTCTTATTTGCTCCAAAAGGCTCCAAAAGGCATCCTTTTGCATACTTTGCCCTTAGAACCTGAAAACACACAAAAGAAGCATAAAGGACTAAAATAACTAAAGAAACATAACGTAAATGCACGAGAACAAGCCATTTAAGTCGCATGAATATGCTCCTATCAAATACCCCCACACTTATCTTTTGCTAGTCCTCGAGCAAAACAAAACAACAAAAGAACACGAAACTAGACAAAACGAACAAAACACAACCTACACCTTCCAACAATCGTCTCACGGATTTCCAATGCACATGACAAGTTAAAAATCATTAGTCCCATAGATTTTTGTCATCTTCACACTTAAGTACATTCTTACTCATAGTCACCACATATTATTTCACAATTAAGCATTTAAAACTATGTTTTGAATGTAGTAACATGCCTTAGAGAATTTGCTCAAATCCTTACAAGATATGCACTCGTTTTTCACACAGATTTTCTGACTACACACCCTACATTAGGTATATGTGAGAGGATTGATGTAAACATGTAGACGAACACTCACATATGTTATAACAAGGAAAGCATTTTCTGGAATTATTAACATGTATATATATGATCTCATGAATGGAATGCTACTACTTAGAACGAGAACCAGTGATTCCATAAGCTCATATCAATTCCAAACTCCACATTATTGAACACATAACGATCAAGATAGAAGCATAAGGGTTGAAACGGGGCTAAAGGTGTTTGGCTAACAAAGAAAGGATAGGGAAAACAAATGTTCTTCAAGCAATAGTGAGCAAAGTATTGAATTAGGCACTTAGAATTCTCTTTAGAACGCAGAAGTCAACTTTGAACACCCAAGGGGAAGTCACACAAAACTTAGGGCCATATTCAAACTTTTTGGGCCCTTTCTTCAACAATCACACTTGTGAGTCCATTCTCACTTATTTTCACTCTTTTTCTTTCTTTTCTTCTTCTTTTTCTCACATTTTTTTTTTCCGTGCCTCCTTTAAGACTTAGGCACATACATACACACAAAAATCCCTTCCCCCACACTTATTTTCTGCAACATATTAATCAAAAGGAATTCATTTAAGTCATGCTCACTATACTTCAAGAACAAGGGTATAGGAAAGTCCTACTCTAGGCTAGGTAAGGGGTGATGTGGTTAGCAAAGAAAATAGGCTAAACGAGGCTCAACGAGGTTAAAACTAATATATACGAAATATGGGAAGTAAGGCTATTTGGCTATGGTGGCAACTACACAACTTCATCTTGATATATGTTATGCAACTCAATGTCATGCTTTGAATGAAACGGATATAAGTTCTAGCATTTAGTTCTATCATGATACAATTGCATTCTAAGTAGCAACCAAGCAAGAAATAATGAGATCATGCAACAACTTTAGAAAACAAAGAATCACAGAAAATAACTCTCCAAAGAAAGTAATGGCTCGAGTCTCACAGGGATGTAGCGTTTGTTTGAGTTCCTTCCTTCAAGCATGTTACAAAAACGAATTTTTCTTTTATGATTGCATGTGAAGTCATACATTATAACCATATCCAAGCATATACCAAGAGTAAATCAAACTTTTCTCTATGTTTATAACTCTTTTTAACCGTCATGCAATTACAAACCAAATCCTTATCATTGTGTTGGAAGGTACCCTAAGACACAAACACACAAAAACGACGCAAAACACTCTTTTTAGGCTTTTTAAAACATGTTTTTCAAATTTTTATGTGATTTTCGGAGTTATAAAAACAAAACATACTAAAACACTCTAAAACAACTTAAAAACACCTTAAAACAGCAAGGAACAACATTTGAAGTTATGGGTGATAAAATCCCACGAATTTGCATTAAATATACTTAGTTACCCCCCCCACACTTAAATCAAACATTGTCCTCAATGTTTTAAGCATAAGTAAGCACACAAAAAGCAATTTAAACATACTAAACGTGGCAGAATGTAATTAACAAAGAGAAGAGTTTAGGGACGCAAATCTGGTTATGGAGTGAAAATTCCCTCTTCTCCTTGGTAATTGCATTGAGGCTTTGATCATAGTGACTCCACAGGCTTACTCTTGAACTAGTTTCCGCCCATCATTGATTTTCCTTTGTGCTACTGTTGAACCGGGCAGCAGGATTCTTTTGGTCTTCCCCGAAGGTCTGAGCTTACCCCTTTGGTCTGTTTCTTTGTTCAATCTTTCCAATTTGTATTGAAAAGGGTTGGAGGATAACTCAGCCTATGTTTGTCTCCACATGCTTCAATGTATCATTTTCACTTGCCTTACTCGCTCCCCTTTGCAGAAGTGGTCCCTTCTCCGGAAGTGTATCAACCGTTGAAGATGACTACTCGAGAGCAACGCTAGGTAAGCAATCAGGAATAGATTCCAGGCAGTTGGCTCCAGATCGGAAGATTGACTCCAAGTGCCGGCTGATTGCTTCTTTTACTTTGCCATGCGAGTAAGAACAAGGACAAAGAAAAAGACAGGGAAAGAGCATGATATGAGATACTTTTGCTTTTGACCTTTATGATATGAGATACCTTTGCTTTTGAAGAAGCGGTGAATGAATCAGCACATGTATTTGTTGTGCTATCTCCACATGCTTCGATCGACCGTTTCCTTCTGCCTTATTTGTACTCCAGGTTTCTGGTATCTTCTTTGGGGGAGAAAAAATTGAGTATTTCAAAAGGCGTTGCTGGGAGAGCGCCCTCAGAGGTGCGGAAGAGTTGGACATTTTCTTCAGGTTTGCCTTGCCATAAAAGACGAAGGTCGACATATATAGAGATAATATCAAGTGGTGGTACTGTTCTTTTACCCTTGTCGACAAACGTCTCTTCAATTTCTGAGCAAACGGCTCTTCGATTTCTGAACGGACGCCCCTTCGATTTCTGCACAGGCGCCCCTTCGCTTTCTGAACGACACGTGGTAGTGCAGATGCGGCTCTGTCAGAGCTCTTTTGACAAAGTCGCACGCGTTTTCTGAAAAGCAGAGAAAGCGTCGCCGAAATTTACGCTTGTCGGCAAAAGTGTAGCTGCGATGATGACCTCCACGTGAACTTTTGACAAAGTTGAACGCGTTTTCTGAAAAGCAGAGAAAGCGTCGCCGAACTTCCGCCGGAAATTCCGGCTTTTTGAATCGGTGGACGCGTCGCCTTGGCTTTTTATAGAGCTATCGATCACCACAACAAACACACTCTGAAGAAATCCCATTTTTGAACATCGTCTCCGGCCCTTTGAAATTTAACTCCATCCACCCCTTCTCTTTGAACACTGTTGAAAAAATGGCTAACTCATCGAACCTTAGCTTAGATTTGAGTCTCAGCAGCGATCCGGTTGCGCCCCGTCAAGGTAATGTATGGCGCCCTTCTTTCTTATCTTCTAACGGTCCTCTTACAGGTGAGGACTCCATGATGACGGATGCAACAACAGCTACGATAGTAGCTAGGAACCTCCTCACTCCTAAGGATAGTAGGCTGCTTTCAGGACGGTCCGATGAGTTGGCCGTTCAAGAGTCCCTTGCTCTCAGCGTTCAGTGTGCAGGCTCTGTGTCCAACATGGGCCAACGCCTACTTGCTCGCTCCCGTCAGGTTGAATCGTTGATGGCAGAGGTGGAAAGTCTCAAGCAGGAGATCAAACTGCTTAAGCACGAGAATAGAAGTTTGCACGTGCTTGCCAACAATTATTCGACGGGCATGAAGAGGAAGCTTGATGAGCTGCAAGAGTCTGAAGGTCGGATTCAAAATGACCGTCAAAGGTTTTCGGCTTTCCTCCAGAGGCACCTTTTTCCTGGGTCTTCCAGCGTTTGGCCAAGTATTGAGGCCTCGACTGCTCTATCTTCGATGCCTCCCGCTCCGATGCCTTCTGCCCCGATGCCTCCCGCTTCTAGAGTTTTGCCTAGGAGTGGGGCTTCAAGCAAACAACCTTTGTGAAAGTTACATTTTTCTGCCATGTTTTTTTTTTTCTTTTTTCTTTTTTTTGAACATGCTTTGTTTTATTCGGTGCATTGGGTTGCCTCCCAAGTAGCGCTTTCTTTTACGTCTTGCAGCCGGACGAAGAACCCAATCACTCCAGGATATGTTCACGAATCGGATGAGAACTCCGAGTCATGAACTAGTACCTAAAACAAGAAACAAAACAAGATTAAGAATCTGGAATAAAAACAAACAAAAATAAAACAATCCAAGGGATTAGCAAATTTTCTAATCCCCGGCAACGGCGCCAAAATTTGATGCGAGAATTATACGCGCACAAATTAAACCCTCTTTTCGTCAAATTGTAGTATATGTATAAGTAGGGATCGTTCTGGACCGGGGATTAGGAGGGATTGTTAACCACTTGGATTTGACTCAAAAACGTAAAATAACAATATGAAACACTATACTAGACTCAAAGAATTCAAAACTAAACTTTAAAACACTAAGACAAACCAAAAGACTCAAAACAACACAAACACACTCAAATCTGCCTAAAAACCACTTTCTGGGCAGATTTGAGCACAAACACAAATTTGGACGAAATTAAGTAATAACTTGACTCAAGAACGTAAAAACACAATATAAAACACTAAACTAACTTAAAGAATGTAAAACTAAACACTTAAAACATTAAAACAAACCAAAAGACTCAAACATCACCCAAAACACTCAAAACTGCCTTAAAATCACTTTCTGGGCAGTTTTGAGCACTTTGGTGAATTTGGACGAAATTGGGAAATAAAATGAATCAAAACACTTTAAAACATAAACTAAACAAATTCTAAGCACTAAAGAACAAGAAAGTAAAGGGGGGTTTTAAATTGACGAATTTGAAATTAAAACAGATTGTAAGTAAAAACAGATAGTAAATATGAAATTGTGATAGAATAGAATGGATGGGAACCTAGCTAAGGGGTTCTTCTCCACACATGTTACACTTGCATAATAAAATGATTTCCAATTGCATTTCAATAAACCATTAATTCTCAACACCCCAAGTTAACCGTGATGCACTAATTAACCTTCAAATCTTCCTAACGTTATTGAATTGGATGATGCATGCGACAATTCAAAACATTCCCCACAAGTCCTCAACATGAATGCATAGAAGAGGTACAAGCAAGAATCATTACGCTCTATGAAAATTATAAGTGTTGACGAGGCATTCGTTACTATGATTGCATGAAACTTATGCCAAGAATTCGTTTAACGCGATTGTTTATAAGCAACCTCCACTACTTGTGAATATAAGTTCGTAACTATTAGGTGAAACTCACTTATATTCTAGCGTCATATTCATGCATGAAAATTAAGCGTGCACTCTCAATAAACATACATAAATAAGTTATCAATCAAACGGTTAAACAAATTGAATCACAACTTATGAAACGCAATTAGAAGTAATCAAATCAAAATGTAAGCATAAACATATATTTCGAATTTCCTCATAACTTTGAAATCAAAGAAACACCTAAACATTCCAACAACTCAAACTTGAATTGTATGAACGTTTAGGCACTCTTCTCTTCCATTCCTCATACGTACAAAACAAAGAGAATTGAATTTAAACATTGAAATCAAAGAAACACCTAAACATTCCAACAACTCAAACTTGAATTGTATGAACGTTTAGGCACTCTTCTCTTCCTCGTTGTTGTAGCACAAGGTCTAAGGATAGTTTGATGGTGTGAATGGTTTGGGGAGTGGTGTTTGGATTAATAGGGAAGGCATGGCACAAGGGTGGTTTGATGTCTACATTTCTGCAATGGATGAGTTTATGGAAGAGTGTTTGGAATGGATGAATTTCTGGCACAAAGGCCTTATTTCTGTGGTGAATGGATTGTGTATGAATGAGTGTGAATGAATGAGTATTTATAGGTGAAATGGGGGGAACATGACAGCTAGGTTGCATGTGCACATGTTGGTTGAATGATTATGAGTGCATGTGGCTGAAATAGCATGTGGAATGGCTGGAAATGCAAGGAGAAGGCATGTGCACGGTTTTGGGAGAGAATGGGAGTGCAAGTGGCTGAAATGTTAGAGGAACAAGTGCATGTGGCTGCATTGTGGTGCAATGATGGAGGAACAATGGCAATGATGATTTCTGGTGGTGTTTTGGGTGCATGTGGAATGAATGATTTCTTGGTGAGTGGATGCATGTGTTGGTTAAACGGGGAATGCAAAGGAAAAGCTAGAAATGCATGTGGAGTGGCTGCAAGGTGAATGAATAATGAAATGGGAAAGCATGTGCAAGGTTTTGGTGTGAATGATTGAATGTGCATGTGGCTGCAATGGAGGAGGAATCCTTCAATTTCGTCCATCCTCTTGGCTCCAAGCATATGATATCCATTCCAATCTCTTATTTGCTCCAAAAGGCTCCAAAAGGCATCCTTTTGCATACTTTGCCCTTAGAACCTGAAAACACACAAAAGAAGCATAAAGGACTAAAATAACTAAAGAAACATAACGTAAATGCACGAGAACAAGCCATTTAAGTCGCATGAATATGCTCCTATCACTACACACCCTGCACTAGGTATATGTGAGAAGATTGATGTAAACATGTAGACGAACACTCACATATGTTATAATAAGGAAAGCATTTTCTGGAGTTAATAAGCATGTTTAGATATGATCTCATGAATGGAATGCTACTACTTAGACGCGAGAACCAGTGACACCATAAGCTCATACCAAGTTCAAACTCCACAATTGAAATACATAACACTCAATATAGAAGTCAAGGGTTGTAACGGGGCTTGGGGTAATTGGCTAAAAATGAAAGGTAAGGATAACAAACGTTCTTCAAGCAATAGTGAGCAAAGTATTGAATTAGGCACTTAGAATTTCCTTTAGAATGCAGAAGTCAACTTTGATCACCCAAGGGGAATTACACAGAACTTAGGGCCATATTCATTTTTTTTTGGACCCTTTCTTCAACCATCAACGCTCGTGAGTTCATTTTCACTTATTTTCATTTTTTTTTTTAAGCTCTTTTTTCTTTCTTTCTTTCTTTTTTCTTTTTTTTTTTTTTTTTTTTTTTTTTTTTTCTTTTCTTTTTCTTTTCTTTTGAATCTCAAAACATAAACACTTAAACATTCTCTCCCCCACACTTATTTTCTTTCATAATGTAACTCAAAAGGAATTCAATTAAGTCATGCTCACTATCTTTTAAGAACAAGGGTGGGGATTGTCCTAAACTAGGCTAGGTGAGGAAAATGTGGGTAAACAAAGAATAAAGGCTAAACAAGGCTCAACGGGGTTAAAACTTACAACATATACGAAGTATGGGAAGTAAGGCTATTTGGCTATGGTGGTGGTCACTACACAACTTCTTCTTGAATATGTGTTATGCAAATCAATAACATGCTTTGAATGAAATGGGCATGAGTTCTATCATTTAGTTCTATCATGATACAATTGCATTCTAAGTAGCAACCAAGCAAGGAATAATGAGATCATGCAACAACTTTAGAAAATAAAGAATCACAGAAAATAACTCTCCAAAGAAAGTAATGGCTCGAGTCTCACAGGGATGTAGCGTTTGTTTGAGTTTCTTCCTTCAAGCATGTTACAAAAACGAATTTTTCTTTTATGATTGCATGTGAAGTCATACATTATAACCATAACCAAGCATATACCAAGAGTAAATCAAACTTTTCTCTATGTTTATAACTCTTTCTAACCGTCATGCAATTATAAACCAAATCCTTATCATTGTGTTGGAAGGTACCCTAAGACACAAACACACAAAAACGACTTTTAAAACAACTCTTTTTGCGTTTTTCAAAACAATTTTTCAAATTTTTATGGGATTTTCGAATTATAAAACAAAACACACTAAAACACTCTAAAACAACTTAAAAACACCTTAAAATAGCAAGGAACAACATTAGAAGTTATGGTGGATAAAACCCTACGAATTTGCATCAAAACACTTTAGTTACCCCCCCCCACACTTAAATCAAACATTGTCCTCAATGTTTTAAGCATAGATTCACACAAAACATAAGTAAACACACAAAAAGCAACTAAACATTTTAAACATGGCATAATGTAATTAACAAAAAGAAGAGTTTAGGGACGCAAATCTGGTTATGGAGTGTAAATTCCCTCTTCTCCTTGGTGATTGCATTGAGGCTTTGATCTTTGTGATTCCACAGGCTTACTCTTGAACTGGTTTCTGCCCATCGTTGATTTTCCTTTGTGCTACTTCTTGAACTGGGCAGCAGGATGGTTCTTTTGGTTTCCCCCGAAGGTCTGAGCTTCCTCCTGTTATCTGTTTCTTTGTTCAATCTTTGCAGGAGTGGTCTCTTCTCTGGAAGTGTATCAACCGTTGAAGATGACTACTCGAGAGCAACGCTAGGTAAGCAATCAGGAATAGATTCCAGGCAGTTGGCTCCAGATCGGAAGACTGACTCCAAGTGCCGGCTGATTGCTTCTTTTACTTTGCCATGCAAGTAAGAACAAGGACAAAGAAAAAGACAGGGAAAGAGCATGATATGAGATACTTTTGCTTTTGACCTTGATGATATGAGATACCTTTGCTTTGAAGAAGCGGTGAATGAATCAGCACATGCTTCAATCCGCCGTTTCCTCCTGGGTCATATGTACTCCAGGCATCTGGTATCATCTTTGGGGAAGAAGAAAGAATTGAGTATTTTGAAAGGCTTTGCTGGGAGTGCGCCCTCAGAGGTGAGGGAGAGTTGGGCATTTTCTTCAGGTTTGCCCTGCCATAAAAGACGAAGGTCGACATATATAGAGATAATATCAAGTGGTGGTACTTTTTACCCTTGTCGACAAACGTTTTGATCCCGCAAATCCGGCTCTTTGAAATAGTGGCGCCTCTTCGATCTTTGAATACGCCTCTTCGATTTCTGAGCAGGCGCCCCTTCGATTTCTGAACGACGCCCCTTCGATTTCTGAACGACGCCCCTTTGCTTTCTGAATGACACGTGGTAGTGCAGATGCGGCTCCTTTTGACAAAGCTGCACGCGTCTTCTGAAAAGTAGAGAAAGCGTCGCCGAACTTTGCGCTTGTCGGCTAAAGATGTGTAGATGCGATGATGGCCTCCACGTGTTTTCAGCTTTGTCAGAAATCTTTTGACAAAGTTGAACGCGTTTTCTGAAAAGCCGAGGGAGCGTCGCCTAAATTACGCCGGAAAATCCGGCTCTTTGAATCGGTGGACGCGTCGTCTTGGCTTTTTATAGAGCTATCAATCACCCCAACACACACACTCTGAAGATTTCCCATTCCTGAAACTCGACTCCAGCCCTTTGTGAAATTTTAACTCCATCCACCCCTTCTCTTTGAACATCGTTGAAAAAAAAAATGGCAAACTCATCGAACCTTAGCTTAGATTTGAGTCTCAGCAGCGATCCGGTTGCGCCCCGTCAAGGTAATGTATGGCGCCCTTCTTTTTTATCTTCTAACGGTCCTCTTTCAGGTGAAGACTCTGTGATGCAGGACGCCACAACAGCTACAATAGTAGCTAAAAACCTCCTCACTCCAAAAGATAGTAGGCTGCTGTCAGGACGGTCCGATGAGTTGGCCGTTCAAGAGTCCCTCGCACTTAGTGTTCAGTGTGCGAGTTCTGTGTCCAACATGGGCCAACGCCTGCTTGCTCGGTCCCGCCAAGTGGAATCGTTGATGGCAGAGGTGGAAAGACTTAAGCAAGAAATCCAGCAGCTTAAGTACGAGAATAGAAGTTTGCATGTGCTTGCAAATAACTATTCGTCGGGGATGAAGAGGAAGCTTGATGAGCTGCAAGAATCTGAGGGTCGAATTCACAGTGACCGTCAAAGGCTTGCGTCTTATCTCCAGAGGCACCTTTTTCCTGGGTCATCCAGCGCTTGGCCAAGTATTGAGGCCTGGAATGCTCTAGCTCCGATGCCCCCCGCTCCGATGGCTTCCGCTCCGATGCCTCCCGCTTCTATGCCTCCCGCTTCTATGCCTTCCGCTTCTGCGCCTCGTAGTGGGGCTTCACGCAAACAACCTTTGTGAAGCTCCACCTTTCTCCATGTTTAGTATCTTTCTTTTTTTTTATTAACATAAATAAAATCAAACGGCATGAAATTGGTCCTTGAATGGAAGGTGATACTTGAAGTGAACCGGCAGTGGTTTGAATTCTAGTGTAGGTGCCTGATTAAAAAAAAATAGCAAGTTAGTATAAAATCTAATGGAATTTGGAAAAAAAAACTTGTTTTGTCCGATAAGAACTCAATGACAAACACCACTCCTTTGAAAGTTTCAGGGATATTGGACTTGGCCAGATTGCAAGTGATGGTTATGACTTGTCCAATGTCATCAAATTTAACTTCTTTGGATTTTGTGGTTTCAAGAACGTCCTCTTTGATGAATTCATGACATTCCCTACTTGTCACCTTTGAAAGGGCTTCCAAGATGTCTTTTTCACCTTCTTCTTCCTTGGAAGTCATGAATCTGCAAGGAATAGGCATACTTGTTGGAACGGGGTTAAAAATAATGAAATTTGGAACAACCATACCTGTATTAGATGGCATAGGAGCAATAGGTGCCTCCGGTAAAGGTGCTTCAAATCCTCCCTTCGGATTTACAATGGTTGAACTAGGGAGTTTGCCTTGGTCGCAAAATTGTCCTACGAACTCCGCTATCTGCCCAATTTGCTTTTCCAAGTGATCCAACCTTTTGTCTTCTTGTCGAGCCTCATTGTCTTGATTTTGTGAGCCCTGCACCAAACAAATTAATTCGTTAAGCTTTTGATTATAATCTATTGACGAACTTAAATTTGGTTGGGCATATTGAATATGAGGTTGTGGTGGCTGCCAATATCCTCCTTGTTGAGCATTTTGAGGTTCCCACCACATAGAGTTTGAATGATCACTCCAATCCGAATTGTAAGTATTGGAAAACACGTTATTCCTTGATTGAAGATTAAATATATCAACTCTTTGCATTTGGGACCTTTCCATGAGCTGTGACAAAAGAGAAGCGTTATCAAGTGCCATGTTGTTCTTAACAAACAAAACACAAATAAAAAAAACTAAATCTAAAAGACAATACAGAAACAAACAATCCAAGGGATTAGCAAATTTTCTAATCCCCGGCAACGGCGCCAAAATTTGATGCGAGATTTATACGCACACAAATTAAACCCTCTTTTCGTCAAATTATAGTATATGTATGAGTAGGGATCGTTCTGGACCGGGGATTAGGAGGGATTGTTAATCACTTGGATTTGACTCAAAAACGTAAAAACACAATATAAAACACTAAACTAGACTCAAAGAATGTAAAACTAAACTTTAAAACACTAAGAGAAACCAAAAAAAACACAAACTAAAATGATTTCTAACTAAATTGACATTAAAGTAAAGGGGGATTTAAGTTTATACGAAAATTGAAATAACGAAACAAGTTAAATAAACTAGACAAAATGTAAATATGAAATTGATGAAATGGAATGAATGGATGATAGAATAGCTAAGGGGGTCATCTCCACATATGTTACACTTGCATAATAAAAAGATTTCCAGTTGATCTTTTGATAAATTATGAAACTCATCACCCCGGGTTAATTAGGTCCGCTTAAATTAACCGTCAAGTTTTCCTTAAGTTAATGAATTGAATGGGTTAGCGCAACGCAATTCACAACATTCTCCAAAAGTCCTTTACGTGAACAGCACAATAAAGATACAATCAAAGATCATTAAGCATTATGAAAACTATAAGTGTTGACGAGGCATTCGTTACTATGATGAGCATGAAACTCGTGCCAAGAATTCATTTAACGCGATTGTTTATAAGCAACCTCCACTACTTGTGAATATAAGTTCATAACGATTAGGTGAAAATCACTTATATTCTAGCGTCATATTCATGCATGAAAATTAAGCGCGCATTCTTAATAAACATACATAAATAAGTTATCAATCAAACGGTTAAACAAATTGAATCAACAACTTATGAAATGCAATTAGAAGTAATCAAATCAAAATGCAAGCATAAACATATATTTCGAATCACCCCCTAGCTAAGGGGGGGTTTAGTTCCTCATACAAAACAAAGAGAATTAAAATTAAACATTGAAATCAAAGAAACACCTAAACATTCCAACAACTCAAACTTGAATTGTATGAACGTTTAGGCCCTCTTCTCTTCCTCTTTATTGTAGCATAAGGTCTAAGGATAGTTGGTTTGGGGGAATGGAAGTGTGGAATGGAGTGAGGAGTGATGGAAATGGAAAGATGGTTTTTGGATTCTAAGGGAGACTCACGGCTAAGAGAGAAAGGGATGTGTTTGTGGTGTGTTGTGTATGAAATGAGATGTCCATGAATGAATGAATGCAAGGGTATTTATAGGAGTAGTGGAGGGAACATATGGCTATGTCATTTGTAGGTGAAGTAGGTGGATGTTGTAGGTGAAGTGGATGTTGTAGGTGAAGTAGGTGGATGTTGTAGGTGAAGTGGATGTTGTAGGTGAAGTAGGTGGATGTTGTAGGTGAAGTGGGTGGATGTTGTAGGTGAAGTAGGTGGATGTTGTAGGTGAAGTGGGTGGATGTTGTAGGTGAAGTAGGTGGATGTTGTAGGTGAAGTGGATGTTGTAGGTGAAGTAGGTGGATGTTATGTTCAGTGATAAGTGATAAGTGATATGATATGTGGTTATGATATGATAAGTGGTTAAGTGGTGATGATAAGTGATAAGTGATTAAGTGATATGATATGTGGTGATGATAAGTGATAAGTGCATGTGGGTTAACTAATGAAGGAAATGCATGTGCAATGACAATGTGTTAGAATGGATGTGTGTTATGCATGGCATGATTGGGATTAGGAAAGGTTTAAATGTCCTAAAACTAAAGAGAACAAGGTTCCAACACTTTGGCTCCAATTAGGTCTTCAATTTCGTCCAACACTTTGGCTTCAAGCATAAGCTATCCGTCCTTAGCCCAAAAGTGCTCCAAAAGTCTCCAAAATGCATCTTTTTGCTCCTTTAGCCCTTTGGACCTACAAACACACGAAAATAGCTTAAAGTACTAAAATAACTAAAGAAACATAACGTAAATGTACGAGAACAAGCCATCTAACGGTCCTCTCACAGGTGAAGACTCCGTGATGCAGGACGCCACAACAGCTACAATAGTAGCTATGAACCTCCTCACTCCAAAAGATAGTAGGCTGCTGTCAGGACGGTCCGATGAGTTGGCCGTTCAAGAGTCCCTCGCACTTAGTGTTCAGTGTGCGAGTTCTGTGTCCAACATGGGCCAACGCCTGCTTGCCCGCTCCCGTCAGGTGGAATCATTGATGGCAGAGGTGGAAAGTCTCAAGCAGGAGATCCAGCAGCTTAAGTATGAGAATAGAAGTTTGCATGTGCTTGCAAATAACTATTCGTCGGGCATGAAGAGGAAGCTTGATGAGCTGCAAGAATCTGAGGGTCGAATTCACAATGACCGTCAAAGGCTTGCGTCTTATCTCCAGAGGCACCTTTTTCCTGGGTCATCCAGCGCTTGGCCAAGTATTGAGGCCTGGAATGCTCTAGCTCCGGTGCCCCCCGCTCCGATGGCTTCCGCTCCGATGCCTCCCGCTTCTATGCCTCCCGCTTCTGCACCTTCCGCTTCTGCGCCTCATAGTGGGGCTTCTGCGCCTCGTAGTGGGACTTCACGCAAACAACCTTTGTGAAGCTCCACCTTTCTCCATGTTTAGTATCTTTCTTTTTTTTTTTTTTTTTTTTTTAATAAATAAAATCAAACGGCATGGAATTGGTCCTTGAATGGAAGGTGATACTTGAAGTGAACCGGCATTGGTTCAAATTCTAAAGTGGGTGCCTGGATCATTAACCACATGTTAGTATAAAAGAAAATTGAAATTCGGGGAGGCGGCTTACCTGTGTGCTCCAAAATGAACTCCAGAATAAACACCCCTTCGAAAGTTATGACTTGTCCCGTGTCATAAAATCCAACTTCCTTGGGAATTGTGGTTTCAAATATGTCCTCTTTGATGCCTTCTACATCTTCTCCAGCCACTACCTTCTCTTGAATCATTCTTCTTGGTGTACAAAGTCCTTTGAAGAATTCAACACCATCTAAAACTTGCTGTGTTGCACCAAGAATTTGAATAGCATTTTGCACCTTTGGGAAGGCTTCCACGATGTCCTTTTTACTCTCTTCTTGGTTGGGAATCAAAAACCTGCTAGGAAAAGGGACATTGGGTGGAATAACATCAGAATAACATGGAATTGAGACGTCCTTACTGGTGGTGGGTGGTTTAGAGGGCTTAGGGGGCTGCGGCAAGGGTTCTTCTACCCTTGCCGTGTGCATGTCTTCTTCCTCCTCTTCAATTAGCAGCTCTTCATCCACTTCTAGGCTATGTTTGGACATTTTTAGGTCAGCTCCAACCTCCATAGCACTTCCCAAAGTGATAGCATTATGGATTTCAAAATCTTCCTTCGAGTTTTCAATAGTTGAGTTGGAGAGTTCACTTTGCTCTTGAATTTGTTTCATGAACTCCATAATCTGCCCAAATTGCTCGTCCAATTTACCCAACTCCTTGGCTTGATTTTGTGACCCCTGCGCCAAAGAGGTTAGTAATTGAAAATTTTTATCATTATCCATGGACATACTTGAACTTGATTGGAATTGTTGTGGGGGAGGTTGTGGTGGCTGCATAGGTGTTGTATTGAACTCCTCATATGGTTGCCAATATGCTTCTTGTTGAGCCTCCTTGGCTTGATTTTGTGACCCCTGCGCCAAAGAATTTATTTCATTAAGAATTTGATTATAATCTATTGGCGAACTTGAATTTAATTGAGCATATTGCATATGAAGTTGTGGTGGCTGCATAGGTCTTGAATAGAACTCCTCATATGGTTGCCAATATGCTTCACGTTGAACTTGTTGATCTTCCCACCATATAGAGTTTGAATGATCCCTCCAATCTCTTTGTGGACATTGATTGGCTTGAAATCCTTGCCTATATGAAGCACCAAATGTAGGGACACTCTGCATTGTGGTCCTTTCGGCATACGGCGACAATTTAGAAGTAAGATTTGCCAATTGAGCTTGAATGCTAGCAAAATCCATATCTTACTTCTCTAGTACCTAAAATCAAAGAAAGAGAACTAAATCAAATATCAAAAGTAACAACAAACAAAGAAAACAACACTAAGTTAGAAACTAAAACGAAAACAACTAAACCAAAAAAAAGAAAAGAACCAAGGGATTAGCAAAGTTGCTAATCCCCGGCAACGGCGCCAAAATTTGATGCGAGCATTTATACGCACACAAATTAAACCCTCTTTTTGACAATTGTAGTATAAGTATAAGTAGGGATCGTTCTGGACCGGGGATTAGGAGGGATTGTTAATCACTTGGAATTGACTCAAAAATGTAAAATAAAGTTTAAAACACTAAACTAGACTCAAAGAATACAAAATTAAAGTTTAAAACACTAAGACAAACCAAAAACGCAAAATGCTTTAAAAACACAAACTAAATTGAATTCTAACTAAAATGAACATTAAAGCAAAAGGGGGATTGAGGTTTTTACGAAGATTGAAATAACGAAACAAGTTAATAAACTAGACAGAATGTAAATATGAAATTTATGGATGAATGCTAGCTAAGGGGTTCATCTCCATACATGTTACACTTGCATAATTTCGATAAATTATGAAACTCAACACTCTGGGTTAATTAGGTCCGCTTAAATTAACCGTCAAGTTTTCCTTAAGTTAATGAATTGGATGGGTTAGCGCAACGCAATTCACAACATTCTCCAAAAGTCCTTTACGTGAACAGCACAATAAAGATACAATCAAAGATCATTAAGCATCATGAAAACTATAAGTGTTGACAAGGCATTCGTTACTATGGAATACGCATGAAACTCGTGCCAAGAATTCATTTAACGCGATTGTTTATAAGCAACCTCCACTACTTGTGAATATAAGTTCATAACGATTAGGTGAAACTCACTTATATTCTAGCGTCATATTCATGCATGAAAATTAAGCGCGCATTCTTAATAAACATACATAAATAAGTTATCAATCAAACGGTTAAACAAATTGAATCAACAACTTATGAAATTCCAACGAAAGTTAATCAATTCATATTGCAAATATAAACATAGTTTCGAATCACCCCCTAGCTAAAGGGGAATTAGTTCCTCATAACTTTGAAATCAAAGAAACACCTAAACATTCCAACAACTCAAACTTGAATTGTATGAACGTTTAGGCACTCTTCTCTTCCATTCCTCATACGTACAAAACAAAGAGAATTGAATTTAAACTTTGAAATCAAAGAAACACCTAAACATTCCAACAACTCAAACTTGAATTGTATGAACGTTTAGGCCCTCTTATCTTCCTCGTTGTTGTAGCACAAGGTCTAAGGTGAGGTTTAGGGGATTATGGAAATGGATGAGGAGTGGTGTAGAAGTGGAAGGGGAATGGAAAAATGGTGTTTGGATTATAAGGGGGACTCACGGCTAAGAGAGAAAGGGATGTGTTTGTGGTGTGTTGTGTATGAAATGAGATGTCCTTGAATGAATGAATGCAAGGGTATTTATAGGAGTAGTGGAGGGAACATATGGCTATGTCATGTGTAGGTGAAGTAGGTGGATGTTGTAGGTGAAGTAGGTGGATGTTGTAGGTGAATTAGGTGGATGTTGTAGGTGAAGTAGGTGGATGTTGTAGGTGAAGTAGGTGGATGTTGTAGGTGAATTAGGTGGATGTTGTAGGTGAAGTAGGTGGTAAGTGATAAGTGTATGATATGTTAAGTGATAAGTGAATGATTATGATAAGTGATAAATGAATGTATGATATGATAAGTGGTGAATGATAAGTGATAAGTGGAGTGGTGATGATAAGTATGGAGCATGTGAATTAACTAATGAAGGAAATGCATGTGCAATGACAATGTGTTAGAATGGATGTGTGTTATGCATGGCATGATTGGGATTAGGAAAGGTTTTAAATGTCCTAAAACTAAAGAGAACAAGGTTCCAACACTTTGGTCTTCAATTAGGTCTTCAATTTCGTCCAACACTTTGGCTCCAAGCATAAGCTATCCATCCTTAGCCCAAAAGTGTTCCAAAAGTCTCCAAAATGCATCTTTTTGCTCCTTTAGCCCTTTGGACCTATAAACACACGAAAATAGCTTAAAGTACTAAAATAACTAAAGAAACATAACGTAAATGCACGAGAACAAGCCATTTAAGTCGCATGAATATGCTCCTATCATTTCACAACTTATCGAAAGACCAACTGAGAATCAATTTTGTTTTGCAAGTGTAACATGTGTGGAGAAGAACCCCTTGGCTATTCCATCATCCATATTTTTATCACATTCATATTTACATTTTGCCTTTAATTATATTCTGTCTTTTTAATTTAATATCGTCCAACCACAATTCCCCCCCCCCTATTTTGTTAAGTCTTAATCATTCGTATTTGTTTTATTTTTGTATCTTTAAGCTTTTGGAGTCATAAACAATTGCAAATTCGTCTAAATCAAGTTCTAGCTTCTATTTGAGTCAATTTGATTGTTTTAGACAATTTGAGTTTTTCAAAGCCTTTCTGAGTCATAGTAGTCTTGTTAAGAGTATTTTAATTTAGTTTTTATGTTTTTAAGTCAATTTAGAAGGTTTTAGCAAGCCCTCCTAATCCCCGGTCTAGAACGATCCCTCACTTATCCATTCTACTACAATTGTCAAACGAGGGTTTAATTTGAGTGTCAAGTACAATTTGTGGAGTTTGAACTTGGTATGAGCTTATGGTGTCACTGGTTCTCGCATCTAAGTAGTAGCATTCTGATAGGAGCATATTCATGCGACTTAAATAGCTTGTTCTCGTGCATTTACGTTATGTTTCTTTAGTTATTTTAGTACTTTAAGCTATTTTCGTGTGTTTGTAGGTCCAAAGGGCTAAAGGAGCAAAAATATGCATTTTGGAGACTTTTGGAGCACTTTTGGGCTAAGGACGGATAGCTTATGCTTGAAGCCAAAGTGTTGGACGAAATTGAAGACCTAATTAAAGACCAAAGTGTTGGAACCTTGTTCCCTTTAGTTTTAGGACATTTAAACCTTTCCTTTATCCTTAGCCGTGCATAACATTCCAACATTCCACACTATCACTTATCACACACCACATATCACTTATCACATATCACTTACCACTTATCATTCACCACTTATCATATCATACATTCATTTATCACTTATCATAATCATTCACTTATCACTTAACATATCATACACTTATCACTTATCACTCATAATCATCTACACATTTAAACACATGTACTTCACCTACAACATCCACCCACTTCACCTACAACATCCACCTACTTCACCTACAACATCCACCCACTTCACCTACAACATCCACCTACTTCACCTACAACATCCACCTACTTCACCTACAACCTCCACTTACTTCACCAACCTCACACACTTACTTCACCTACAAATGACATAGCCATATGTTCCCTCCACTACTCCTATAAATACCCTTGCATTCATTCATTCAAAACCATCTCCATCTCAATTCATACACATTTCATTCTCATTCACTCATCCATTGCAGAAATGTAGACATCAAACCACCCTTGTGCCGTGCCTTCCCCTACAAATCCAAACACCATCCTTCCATCTCCACAACTCCTCTTCCATTCCTCCACCACTCCCCAAACCATTCACACCATCAAACTATCCCTAGACCTTGTGCTACAACGAAGAGGAAGAGAAGAGTGCCTAAACGTTCATACAATTCAAGTTTGAGTTGTTAGAATGTTTAGGTGCTTCTTTGATTTCTATGTTTAATTTCAATACTCTTTGTTTTGTACGAATGAGGCATGGAAGAGAAGAGGGCCTAAACGTTCATACAATTCAAGTTTGAGTTGTTGGAATGTTTAGGTGTTTCTTTGATTCTCTTTGTTTTGTACCATGAGGAACTAAACCCCCCTTGGCTAGGGGGGGATTCGAAATAAATGTTTATGCTTGCATTTTGATTTGATTACTTCTAATTACGTTTCATAAGTTGTGGATTCAATTTGTTTAACCGTTTGATTGATAACTTATTTATGTATGTTTATTGAGAGTGCACGCTTAATTTTCATGCATGAATATGACGCTAGAATATAAGTGAGTTTCACCTAATCGTTATGAACTTATATTCACAAGTAGTGGAGGTTGCTTATAAACAATCGCGTTAAATGAATTCTTGGCAAGAGTTTCATGCTCATCATAGTAACGAATGCCTCGTCAACACTTATAGTTTTCATAATGCTTAATGATCTTTGATTGTATCTTTATTGTGCTGTTCACGTAAAGGACTTTTGGAGAATGTTGTGAATTGCTTGTGCTAACCCATCCAATTCATTAACTTAAGGAAAACTTGACGGTTAATTTAAGCGTACCTAATTGACCCGGGGTGATGAGTTTAATAATTTATTGAAATGCAATTGGAAATCTTTTTATTATGTAAGTGTAACATGTGTGGAGAAGAACCCCTTAACTATTCTATCATCCATTCATTCCATTTCATCAATTTCGTTTTTATAATCTGTTTTAATTAGAATCTGTCCATTTAGTTTATTTTCGTCCAAACCTCAATCCCCATTTATTTTAAAGTGTTAGATTAGTTAGAAATATTTTTAGTTTGTGTTTATAAGTGTTTTGATTCAATTTGTTAAACAAATTCGTCCAAATTTGTGTTTGTGCTCAAATCTGCCCAGAAAGTGGTTTTTAGGCAGATTTGAGTGTGTTTGTGTTGTTTTGAATCTTTTAGTTTGTTTGAGTATTTTAAAGTTTAGTTTTGCATTCTTTGAGTCTAGTATAGTGTTTTATATTGTGTTTTTACGTTTTTGAGTCAAATCCAAGTGATTAACAATCCCTCCTAATCCCCGGTCCAGAACGATCCCTACTTGCACCTATACTACAATTGATAAAAAGAGGGTTTAATTTGTGCGCGTATAATTCACGCATCAAATTTGCTAATCCCTTGGATTGTTTTATTTTCGTTTGTTTTTATTTTATTCCAGATTCTTATGTTATTTTGTTTCTTGTTCTAGGTACTAGTTTATGACTCGGAGTTCTCATCTGATTCGTGAACGTATCCTGGAGTGATTGGGTTCTTCGTCCGGCTGCAAGACGTAAATGAAAGCGCTACTTGGGAGGCAACCCAATGCATTTAAAAAAAAAAAAAAAAAAAAAACATGGCAGAACGATGGAGGCTTTACAAAGGTTGTTTACTTAAAGACCCACTACGTGGCAAAACTCTTGAAGCGGAAGGCATCGAGACGGAAGGCATCGGGGCAGAAGACATAGGAGCGGAAGGCATCGGAGCTGGAGGCATCGAAGATAGAGCATTCGAGGCCTCAATACTTGGCCAAACGCTGGATGATCCAGGAAAAAGGTGCCTCTGGAGGAAAGACGAAAACCTTTGACGATCACTTTGAATCCGACCTTCAGACTCTTGCAGTTCATCAAGCTTCCTCTTCATGCCCGTCGAATAGTTGTTGGCAAGCACGTGCAAACTTCTATTCTCATGCTTAAGCAGTTTGATCTCCTGCTTAAGACTTTCCACCTCTGCCATCAATGATTCCACCTGACGGGAGCGGGCAAGCAGGCGTTGGCCCATGTTGGACACAGAACTCGCACACTGAACACTAAGTGCGAGGGACTCTTGAACGGCCAACTCATCGGACCGTCCTGACAGCAGCCTACTATCTTTTGGAGTGAGGAGGTTCCTAGCTACTATTGTAGCTGTTGTGGCGTCCTGCATCACGGAGTCTTCACCTGTGAGATGACCGTTAGAAGATAAGAAAGAAGGGCGCCATACGTTACCTTGACGCGGCGCGCCCGTATCACTGCTAAGGCTCAATTCCAAGCTAAGGTTCGATGGGTTTGCCATTTTTCAAAAGTGTTCAAAGAGAGGGGCGGATGAAGTTAATTCTCAAAGGGCCGGAGTCGATTTTCAAGAATGGGAATTCTTCAGAGTGTGTTTGTTGTGGTGATCGATAGCTCTATAAAAGCCAAGGCGACGCGTCCACCAATTCGAAAAGCCGGAATTTCTGGCGTAATTTAGGCGACGCGTTCTCTGCTTTTCAGAAGACGCGTTCAACTTTGTCAAAAGATTTCTGACAAAGCTGAAAACACGTGGAGGCCATCATCGCAACTACACATCTTTAGCCGACAAAGCGCAAAGTTCGGCGACGCTTTCTCTGCTTTTCAGAAGACGTGTGCAGCTTTGTCAAAAGGAGCCGCATCTGCACTACCACGTGTCGTTCAGAAAGCGAAGGGGCGTCGTTCAGAAATCGAAGGGGCGCCTGCTCAGAAATCGAAGAGGCGTATTCAAAGATCGAAGAGGCGCCACTATTTCAAAGAACCGGATTTGCGGGATCAAAACGTTTGTCGACAAGGGTAAAAAGTACCACCACTTGATATTATCTCTATATATGTCGACCTTCATCTTTTATGGCAGGGCAAACCTGAAGAAAATGCCCAACTCTCCCTCACCTCTGAGGGCGCACTCCCAGCAAAGCCTTTCAAAATACTCAATTCTTTCTTCTTCCCCAAAGATGATACCAGATGCCTGGAGTACATATGACCCAGGAGGAAACGGCGGATTGAAGCATGTGCTGATTCATTCATCGCTTCTTCAAAGCAAAGGTATCTCATATCATCAAGGTCAAAAGCAAAAATATCTCATATCATGCTCTTCCCCTGTCTTTTTCTTTGTCCTTGTTCTTACTTGCATGGCAAAGTAAAAGAAGCAATCAGCCGACACTTGGAGTCAGTCTACCGATCTGGAGCCAACTGCCTGGAATCTATTCCTGATTGCTTACCTAGCGTTGCTCTCGAGTAGTCATCTTCAACGGTTGATACACTTCTAGAGAAGGGACCACTCCTGCAAAGATTGAACAAAGAAACAGATAACAGGAGGAAGCTCAGACCTTCGGGGGAGACCCTAAAAGGAATCCTGCTGCCCAGTTCAAGAGTAGCACAAAGGAAAATCAACGATGGGCGGAAACCAGTTCAAGAGTAAGCCTGTGGAATCACAAAGATCAAAGCCTCAATGCAATCACCAAGGAGAAGAGGGAATTTACACTCCATAACCAGATTTGCGTCCCTAAACTCTTCTCTTTGTTAATTACATTCTGCCATGTTTAGTATGTTTAAATGTTTTTTGTGTGTTTACTTATGTTTTGTGTGAACCATATGCTTAAAACATTGAGGATAATGTTTGATTTAAGTGTGGGGGGGGGGGGGGTAACTAAGTTTATTTAATGCAAATTCGTGGGATTTTATCACCCATAACTTCAAATGTTGTTCCTTGCTGTTTTAAGGTGTTTTTAAGTTGTTTTAGAGTGTTTTAGTGTGTTTTGTTTTATAACTCCGAAAATCACATAAAAATTTGAAAAACTTGTTTTAAAAACCCTAAAAAGAGTGTTTTGAGTCGTTTTTGTGTGTTTGTGTCTTAGGGTACCTTCCAACACAATGATAAGGATTTGGTTTATAATTGCATGACGGTTAGAAAGAGTTATAAACATAGAGAAAAGTTTGATTTACTCTTGGTATATGCTTGGTTATGGTTATAATGTATGACTTCACATGCAATCATAAAAGAAAAATTCGTTTTTGTAACATGCTTGAAGGAAGGAACTCAAACAAACGCTACAACCCTGAGAGACTTGAGCCTATAACGTTCGTTGGAGAGTATAATCTGTGATTTCTTGTTTTCTAAAGTCGTTGCATGATCTCATTATTCTTTGCTTGGTTACTACTTAGAAGGCGTTTTATCATATAGTTCCAAATGCTAGAACTCATGCCCATTTCATTCAAAGCATGTTATTGATTTGCATAACACATATTCAAGAAGAAGTTGTGTAGTGACCACCACCATAGCCAAATAGCCTTACTTCCCATACTTCGTATATGTTGTAAGTTTTAACCCCGTTGAGCCTTGTTTAGCTTTTATTCTTTGTTTACCCACATTTTCCTCACCTAGCCTAGTTTAGGACAATCCCCACCCTTGTTCTTAAAAGATAGTGAGCATGACTTAATTGAATTCCTTTTGAGTTACATTATGAAAGAAAATAAGTGTGGGGGAGAGAATGTTTAAGTGTTTATGTTTTGAGATTCAAAAGAAAAGAAAAAGAAAAGAAAAAAAAAAAAAAAAAAAAAAAAAAAAAAAAAAAAAGAGAAAAGAAAAAAATGAAAGAATAAGTGATTGAAGAAAGGTTCCAAAACACCAATTCTGGGTGTAAATTGTCTAAATTCTCCCTTTTTGTTCAAAAGTTGAGTTTTCATTCAAAAGTGAATTCTAAGTTGATTCAAATGCTTTGCTCACTATTTCTTTAAAAACCTTTGTTTTCCATATCCCTTCTTTGTTATCCACATACCCCAAGCCCCGTTACAACCCTTGACTTCTATCTTGAGTGTTGTGTATTTCAATTTGTGGAGTTTGAACTTGGTATGAGCTTATGGTATCACTGGTTCTCGCGTCTAAATAGTAGCATTCCATTCATGAGATCATATCTAAACATGCTTATTAACTCCAGAAATTGCTTCCTTTGAAATACATATATGTGAGTGTTTGTTTTTATGATTACATCAATCTTCTCACATATAACTAGTTTAGGGTGTGTAGTCAGAAAATCTGTGTGAAAAACGAGAGCATATCTTGTAAGGATTTGAGCAAATTCTCTAAGGCATGTTACTACATTCAAAACATGGTTTTAAATGCTTAATTGTGAAATAGTATGTGGTGACTATGATTAAGAATGTATTCAAGTGTGAAGATGACTAAAATCTATGGGAATAATGATTTTTAACTTGTCTTGTGCATTGGAAATCCGTGAGACGATTGTTGGAAGGTGTAGGTTGTGTTTTGTTCGTTTTGTCTAGTTTCGTGTTCTTTTGTTTTGTTTTGCTCGAGGACTAGCAAAAGATAAGTGTGGGGGTATTTGATAGGAGCATATTCATGCGACTTAAATAGCTTGTTCTCGTGCATTTACGTTATGTTTCTTTAGTTATTTTAGTACTTTAAGCTATTTTCGTGTGTTTGTAGGTCCAAAGGGCTAAAGGAGCAAAAAGATGCATTTTGGAGACTTTTGGAGCACTTTTGGGCTAAGGACGGATAGCTTATGCTTGAAGCCAAAGTGTTGGACGAAATTGAAGACCTAATTAAAGACCAAAGTGTTGGAACCTTGTTCCCTTTAGTTTTAGGACATTTAAACCTTTCCTTTATCCTTAGCCGTGCATAACATTCCAACATTCCACACTATCACTTATCACACACCACATATCACTTATCACATATCACTTACCACTTATCATTCACCACATATCATTCACCACTTATCATATCATACATTCATTTATCACTTATCATAATCATTCACTTATCACTTAACATATCATACACTTATCACTTATCACTCATAATCATCTACACATTTAAACACATGTACTTCACCTACAACATCCACCCACTTCACCTACAACATCCACCTACTTCACCTACAACATCCACCCACTTCACCTACAACATCCACCTACTTCACCTACAACATCCACCTACTTCACCTACAACCTCCACTTACTTCACCAACCTCACACACTTACTTCACCTACAAATGACATAGCCATATGTTCCCTCCACTACTCCTATAAATACCCTTGCATTCATTCATTCAAAACCATCTCCATCTCAATTCATACACATTTCATTCTCATTCACTCATCCATTGCAGAAATGTAGACATCAAACCACCCTTGTGCCGTGCCTTCCCCTACAAATCCAAACACCATCCTTCCATCTCCACAACTCCTCTTCCATTCCTCCACCACTCCCCAAACCATTCACACCATCAAACTATCCCTAGACCTTGTGCTACAACGAAGAGGAAGAGAAGAGTGCCTAAACGTTCATACAATTCAAGTTTGAGTTGTTAGAATGTTTAGGTGCTTCTTTGATTTCTATGTTTAATTTCAATACTCTTTGTTTTGTACGAATGAGGCATGGAAGAGAAGAGGGCCTAAACGTTCATACAATTCAAGTTTGAGTTGTTGGAATGTTTAGGTGTTTCTTTGATTCTCTTTGTTTTGTACCATGAGGAACTAAACCCCCCTTGGCTAGGGGGGGATTCGAAATAAATGTTTATGCTTGCATTTTGATTTGATTACTTCTAATTACGTTTCATAAGTTGTGGATTCAATTTGTTTAACCGTTTGATTGATAACTTATTTATGTATGTTTATTGAGAGTGCACGCTTAATTTTCATGCATGAATATGACGCTAGAATATAAGTGAGTTTCACCTAATCGTTATGAACTTATATTCACAAGTAGTGGAGGTTGCTTATAAACAATCGCGTTAAATGAATTCTTGGCACGAGTTTCATGCTCGTCATAGTAACGAATGCCTCGTCAACACTTATAGTTTTCATAATGCTTAATGATCTTTGATTGTATCTTTATTGTGCTGTTCACGTAAAGGACTTTTGGAGAATGTTGTGAATTGCGTTGCGCTAACCCATCCAATTGATTAACTTAAGGAAAACTTGACGGTTAATTTAAGCGTACCTAATTGACCCGGGGTGATGAGTTTAATAATTTATTGAAATGCAATTGGAAATCTTTTTATTATGTAAGTGTAACATGTGTGGAGAAGAACCCCTTAACTATTCTATCATCCATTCATTCCATTTCATCAATTTCGTTTTTATAATCTGTTTTAATTAGAATCTGTCCATTTAGTTTATTTTCGTCCAAACCTCAATCCCCATTTATTTTAAAGTGTTAGATTAGTTAGAAATATTTTTAGTTTGTGTTTATAAGTGTTTTGATTCAATTTGTTAAACAAATTCGTCCAAATTTGTGTTTGTGCTCAAATCTGCCCAGAAAGTGGTTTTTAGGCAGATTTGAGTGTGTTTGTGTTGTTTTGAATCTTTTAGTTTGTTTGAGTATTTTAAAGTTTAGTTTTGCATTCTTTGAGTCTAGTATAGTGTTTTATATTGTGTTTTTACGTTTTTGAGTCAAATCCAAGTGATTAACAATCCCTCCTAATCCCCGGTCCAGAACGATCCCTACTTATACTTATACTACAATTGTCAAAAAGAGGGTTTAATTTGTGTGCGTATAATTCTCGCATCACATTCCATTCATGAGATCATATCTAAACATGCTTATTAACTCCAGAAATTGCTTCCTTTGAAATACATATATGTGAGTGTTCGTTTTTATGTTTACATCAATCTTCTCACATATAACTAGTTTAGGGTGTGTAGTTAGAAAATCTGAGTGAGAATCGAGTTCATATCTTGTAAGGAATTGAGCAAATTCTCTAAGGCATGTTACTACATTCAAAACATGGTTTTAAATGCTTAATTGTGAACTAGTATATGGTGACTATGATTAAGAATGTACTTAAGTGTGAAGATGACTAAAATCTGTGAGAATGATGATTTTTAACTTGTCATGTGCATTGGAAATCCCTAAGACGGTTGTTGGAAGGTTTAGGTTGTGTTTTACGTGTTTAGTGTCGTTTTGTTTATTTGTTTTTATTCTGTTTTGCTCGAGGACTAGCAAAAGCTAAGTGTGGGGTATTTGATAGGAGCATATTCATGCGACTTAAATGGCTTGTTCTCGTGCATTTACGTTATGTTTCTCTCGTTATTTTAGTCCTTTATGCTTCTTTTGTGTGTTTTTAGGTTCTAAGGGCCTAGGGAGCAAGAAAGTGCATTTTGAGGCCATTTGGAGCATTTTTGGGCATGGATTGGATAGCTTATCCATGGAGCCAAGAGGATGGACGAATTTGAAGGCCTTGTATGCACTTGAAAACACAAAACAATGGCCCTAACCCAATTACATTCACCTTGCCTTGGGCTTAATACAAACACCATTCCTTGCCATGCAAGGGGGAGCAATTTGGGTCCATTTCATGTACTTAAACTCTAGCCCAATCCACAATCACTTCAAAGCCATGCAAAACCTTTCAACACCCTTTAATCATCCCCCTTTAAGTTATGATTTTATTTCCTAACCCTACATGCATTATTTATTAGTATCTTTACAAGACATTATCATTGCATAACATTCCATTTCCACCTCTTTCCCACCTAATTCACATGCCTTCATTCATTCTTTATTCCACTTACACTCATCATCACACACCTTAGCAATCAACACATGCAATCACATGCATCACAACCACAAAGAACCATCCCCAAAACACTTTGCCGTGAGTTCCCACTCCCATTTCCAGCTTTCCATAACTTTTCCTAGTTGTTTTATTACATACATTCCCCCTTCATTATTCCAAACACATGCACCCATAATCATTCATCCCCTCCTAGCTGCAATATTCCCTCTTTTGTTCCCCCATTTCACCTATAAATAAGCATCCAACACTCCTCAAAATTCACTTACTCTTCCATACACATTTTCAGTTACAAACACCAAGCAACAAACCCATTCCATTGCCGTGAGTCCCACTTCATTTTCTGCATATTTTCTCTTCATTCTTCCATCTCCAACCACTCCCTACTCCATTCCACATACACCTAAAGCCCTTAAGCTCACCTTAGACCTTGTGCTACAACAACGAGGAAGAAAAGAGTGCTTAAACGTTCATACAATTCAAGTTTGAGTTGTTGGAATGTTTAGGTGTTTCTTTGATTTCAAAGTTTAAATTTAATTCTCTTTGTTTTGTATGTATGAGAAGGGAAGAGAAGAGTGCCTAAACGTTCATACAATTCACGTTTGAGTTGTTGGAATGTTTAGGTGTTTCTTTGATTTCAAAGTTATGAGGAACTAAACCCCCTTTATTTGTCAAATTGTAGTATAGGTGCAAGTAGGGATCGTTCTAGACCGGGGATTAGGAGGTGATAGGAGCATTTTTATGTGACTTAATTGGCTTGTTCTCATGCATTTATGTTGTTTTTCCTTAGTTAGTTTAGTGTTTAAAGTCATTTTCGTGCAATTTCAGGTTTTAGTGTCAAAGTATGCAAAAAGAAGCAATTTGGAGCATTCTAGAGCATTTTTGGGCCAAGATTGGATAGTGCAAGCATGGAGGCATGAGGATGGACGAATTTGAAGGCTTGAATTCAGTTAGGGAGCTGCAAGGGGGCCTAAAAACCTTATTTCTAGAAGGCTTTATCTATTCACACATGGTGCCTAATTTCTGTATTGGAAGAACAAGCCGTCCTAGCTTGTCACTAGCCGTCCTAGCTTGTCTCCTAGCCGTCCTAGCTTGTCACTAGCCGTCCTAGCTTGTCACTAGCCGTCCTAGCTTGTCTCCTAGCCGTCCTAGCTTGTCTCCTAGCCGTCCTAGCTTGTCACTAGCCGTCCTAGCTTGTCTCCTAGCCGTCCTAGCTTGTCTCCTAGCCGTCCTAGCTTGTCACTAGCCGTCCTAGCTTGTCTCCTAGTCGTCCTAGCTTGTCACTAGCCGTCCTAGCTTGTCACTAGCCGTCCTAGCTTGTCTCCTAGCCGTCCTACCTTGTCTCCTAGCCTTCCTAGCTTGTCACTAGCCGTCCTACCTTGTCCAAGCTACACACATATATCCTTTAAGTGTTTCAAAACCTTTCCTAGCCCTATAAATAAGGGTTTGCAGCAAGGCACTAGGGGAATCACTCATTCACCCAATTTTCGTCCATTCATCTAGCCACACCACTCTTCACATCCTAAAATCCTAGAAACACAATTCCAACCAAACACTACACCTTGCCGTGCCTATCCTCCATCCAATTCCATAATCCCTGATCCTAAAACACATCCCAACCATCCCATCCACCTTTGTGCCGTAGCAAGGAGAAAGAAGGAAGGACTCTTGGATGCTCAAGCTTCGTCGTTGGTGCATTCTAGGTGTAATTCGTTTTATGATTTCAATGTTTAATTTATTTTCCTTTCATTTTGCTATGAACATGAGTGGCTAAACCCCTATTGGTTAGGGGTGATTTCGAAGCCATAACTATGTGTGCAAGTTGATTTGATAAATTCCAGTTATGAGTTCTTGAATCGTGAATGCAATTGGCTTAACTGTGCGAGTAATAACGTATTTGTGTTTGTTAATTAGGGGTCGACACTTAATTGGCTTGCATGAATATGATGCTAGAATATAAGTTTGTTTCACATAATTGTCACACACTTATATGCACAAGTAGTGAAGATTGCTAGTCACAATCGCGTTAAGTTCAATTCCTAGCATAAGTGTCATGATGTCATAGTCACAAGTGCTTTGTTAATGCTTATAGTTTTCATTGAACGTAATGATCTTTGATTGTATCTTTATTATGATGTCATGTAAGGAACTTTTGAAGAATGCTTTGGGTTGTCGTATGATGTCATCCAATTCAATAACACAAGGAAAACTTGAGAATTAACTAGTGATGTCACGGTTAATTTGGGGCATTGTCATTCATAATTCTATGAAGGAATAACTGGAAATCGAGTCATTTGCATACTTGTCATGTGTGGAGAAAGAACCCCTAACTAGTCCATCATCCATTAAAAACCCCAAAAACGTTTCAAGATCAGTTTTACTTTGCAATCTGTTTTCTCAACTTTAATTTCGTCCAAATCAAATCCCCCTTTACTTTGAAGTCTCAATTTAGTTAGAAATTGTTTTGGTTCATGTTTTTAAGTGTTTTGAGTCATGTTTTCAACCAATTTCGTCCAAATTAGTGTAGGTGCTCAAAACTGCCCAGAAAGTGGTTTTTAGGCAGTTTTGAGTCTTCTAGTTGCTGTTTTGAGTTTTTGTTTTGTTTTAGTGTTTTAACTTTGGTTTTTCATTCTTTGAGTCCAAATTAGTGTTTTTAACTTTGTTTTGGACTTCTTAGGTCAGTTTTCAAGAGTTTAGCAATCCCTCCTAATCCCCGGTTTTGAACGATCCCTACTTACATACTTTGCTACAATTGTCAGAAGAGGGTTTAATTTGTGTGCTTAATATATTTACGCATCAAATTTTTGGCGCCGTTGCCGGGGATTAGCAACTTTGCTAAATCCCTTGGATTGTTTTTGTTTCATTTATTTCACTTTGTTTCTGATTTTGTTTTAGTTTCTGACCTATTTTTGTTTCTTGTTTTTTTTTAGGTACTAGTGCATGACGCGGAGTTCTCAAACTGTGCATGCACATATCTTAGACTTTAACGACGATTTTGAACGTGATTTGAGAAGAAAGAGGAGGCATCCCAAACATAGTGAACCTAGTTCAAGTTCAGAGGCCGAATCTGAGTTTGAAGAAGTGGAAGAAGAAGTTATGGCAGCGGACAATCGGACCATTAAAGAGCTTTCGGCCTCAGGGTTGGCCAATGCCGCACCATTATGCATTCAATACCCCGCGGCTGCCCAAGGCAAGACCGATGAATTCGAGTTGAAGTCAAGCTTGTTGCACCACATTCCTAAATACCATGGGCTTTCCATGGAAGATCCAAACAAGCATCTTAAAGAGTTTGAAGTAGTTTGTTCAAGCATGACTCCCGTCAATGTTGACGGAAGTATTTTGAAGATGAAAGCTTTTCCGTTCTCTTTAATGGATAAAGCTAAGGATTGGTTATACGAGTTGGCTCCTGGCACTGTCACTTCATGGGAGAGTATGAAAAGAGCGTTTTTGGAGAAGTTTTTCCCAACTTCTCGCATCATTCTTCTTCGTAAAAAAATAAGTGGAATTCAACAAGATGAAGGTGAGTCTTTTCCTGCATACTATGAACGTTTTAAATCACTTGTTGCTTCTTGTCCACAGCATCAGATGAAGGAGGAGCTACTTTTGCAATACTTCTACGAGGGCCTCCTACCATTAGAACGTCAAATGCTCGATGCCTCGGCAGGTGGAGCATTAGTGGACAAAACACCTATGGCTGCCAAGACCTTGATTTCTAATCGAGCGTTGAACGATCAACAATACGAAGGAGTAGGCCAAAGAGGACCCCCACGGCAACATGTTCATGAGGTAAGTTCTACTTCTGACATTAATTCACAATTGGCTAATCTTACTTCTATTGTGTCTCAGTTGGCCGAGGGCATGAAGATGCAAGGACCAATTGTATGTGGCGTATGTTCTATGCATGGACATGCCTCTGAAAAATGTCCACAGTTGATTGAAAATGGTGGATGGGAAAGCGCCAATGCAATTGGGTTTCAAGGCCAAAACCAACCAAGGAACGATCCTTATTCCAACACATATAATCCCGGTTGGAGAGACCACCCAAATTTCAAATGGAGGGAGCCCCAACAATCTCAAAACCAAGGAGGCTTTAGGCAACAACCCCCTGGGTTCTTTCCCAAAACCTACGGCCCACCCCAAAATCAAGCCCAATCCGGCCCAAGTGCCTCAGGTACGTCCCTTGACAATGATGCACTTCTTAAGATACTAACTAAGTTGTCTAATGGGCAGGACGATCAAGCTAAGGCTATGCAAAACCAAGACAAAAGGGTGGATCAATTGGAGAAACAAATGGGGCAAATTGCCGAGTTTATGGGGCAGTTTCGTGAACAAGGAAAGCTCCCTAGTTCCACCGTTCCAAATCCAAAGGGAAGCTTCGAAAGTGCAAAGGCCATAACCTTGAGAAGTGGAGAAGAGATTGGGGCAGATCCTACACCATCACAATCAGGTCCCAAAGGTGATGAAAACTTGCAAATTGAAGAGGAAGAATCAAGCAAACCCACGGCAAAGGTGGGAGAGTCTTTGCCGCAAGTTCCTAGTGCCCCAAAACTGTCTAATTCGGCCAAAAAGGGTAAGAATGTGTCAAATTCAGTTTCTACTAATGCTTTTCCTTCGAATGCTCCTTTTCCTAGTAGGTTTATGCAAACAAGGAAGGAAGAAGCTGAAAAGGACATCCTTGAGACATTTAGGAAAGTTCAAGTGAACATACCCTTGTTGGATGCAATCAAGCAAGTCCCTAGATACGCCAAGTTTTTGAAGGAGTTGTGCACCACTAGGAAGAGGATGTCGACCAAGGAAGTGGTAAAAGTAGGTGAGAATGTGTCCGCCATCTTGCAACGCAAACTACCTCCCAAATGCAAAGATCCGGGTAGTTTCACCATTCCTTGTGTCATAGGTAACACTAGATTTGAATCTGCCATGCTTGACTTAGGTGCTTCTATAAATGTTATGCCATATTCCATATATGCATCTATGAACCTAGGAGCATTGAAAAAGGATGGTGTTATCATACAATTGGCCGATAGATCTAATGCCTATCCAAAGGGAGTTTTGGAAGATGTTTTGGTGCAGGTTAATCATTTGATCTTTCCGGCGGATTTCTATGTCCTTGAGATGGATGAATCGGATCATGCAACCTCGCTGCCCATTCTACTTGGAAGGCCATTCATGAAAACGGCCCGGACTAAGATTGACGTGTTTAATGGAACTTTGTCCATGGAATTTGATGGGGAAGTTGTTAATTTCAATCTTTCCGATTCTATTAAGTATCCTAGTGAAGATCATTCATGTTTCTCTATTGATACTGTTGACTCTTTGGCGCAGGGATACCTTGAAGATTTGAATGATGATATGCTTGAAAAAGTCATTACAAGTGGTGTAGAAGTCAAAACCAAGGGAGCAACATCCATGCAACCCCACGGCACAAATACACTATCCTATGCCGTGCCTCCTAGTGAGGATTTTCTTGAAGTAGTTGCTGCCCTTGAGTCATCACCAATACATGATGGTAAGTTTCCTAACAAAGAGTCCATTCCCATTTCGACTAACAAGTTGCTTCCATCCATAATTCAGGCACCTATCCTTGAACTCAAACCTTTGCCAAGCCATTTGAAGTACATTTTCTTGGGAAAAAATGAGACACTGCCTGCCATCATATCATCATCCCTCACGGCACAAGAGGAGGAAAAACTCATGCATGTGTTGAAGGAGTACAAATCTGCCCTAGGATGGACATTGGCCGATATCAAAGGTATAAGCCCCACAACTTGTATGCATCACATATTTCTTGAGGAGGGGACCAAACCAACTAGAGAGGCTCAACGCCGTCTTAACCCTCCAATGATGGAAGTTGTGAAAAAAGAGATAATCAAACTTCTTGATTGTGGAGTCATTTATCCTATCTCCGATAGTCGTTGGGTTTCACCTATCCAATGTGTGCCTAAGAAATCCGGAGTGACGGTTGTGGAGAATGCCGAGAATGAGCTTGTACCCATGAGAATCCAAACCGGTTGGCGTGTATGCATCGATTATAGGAAGATAAATGCCACCACAAGGAAGGACCACTTCCCATTGCCGTTCCTAGATCAAATGTTGGAAAGGTTAGCGGGTCATTCTTTTTATTGCTTTCTTGATGGATATTCAGGTTATAATCAAATTGTCATTGCCCCGGATGATCAAGAAAAGACCACTTTTACTTGTCCCTTTGGAACATTTGCATATCGACGCATGCCATTTGGTTTGTGCAATGCCCCTGCCACGTTTCAAAGGTGTATGGTAAGCATATTTTCTGATTATGTTGAAAGGATTATTGAAATATTCATGGATGACTTTAGTGTTTTTGGTGATTCTTTTGATAAATGCTTGGATAATCTCACGTTAATCTTGAAACGTTGTGTTGAAACAAACCTTGTTTTAAATTGGGAAAAATGCCATTTTATGGTTAAACAAGGTATTGTTTTGGGTCATATAATCTCTGAAAAAGGAATTGAAGTTGATAAGTCTAAAGTAGATCTTGTACGCTACTTACCCTCTCCTACTTCGGTTAGAGAGGTTCGTTCTTTTCTTGGTCATGCAGGATTCTATAGACGATTTATCAAGGACTTTTCCAAGATTGCACAACCCCTATGCCGCCTCCTCCAAAAAGATGTGTCTTTTGAGTTCAACGAGGCATGCGAGAAGTCATTCAAGCATCTCAAAGAGCTCCTAACCACGGCACCCATCATAACTCCCCCGGATTGGTCCATTCCATTTGAATTGATGTGTGATGCCTCGGATTATGCACTTGGGGCTGTTTTGGGTCAAAGGAAAAATAAACAGTCACATGTTATTTATTATGCTTCCCGCACTTTAAATGATGCTCAATTGAATTATTCTACAACCGAAAAAGAACTCTTGGCGGTTGTATTTTCTTTAGATAAGTTTAGATCATATCTTATTGGCACTAAAGTAATTGTTTTCACTGACCATGCAGCCTTGAAGTATCTTTTCACCAAAAAGGAGGCCAAACCAAGGCTCATTCGTTGGATGCTCCTACTTCAAGAGTTCGATATTGAAATTAGGGACAAGAAAGGTTGTGAAAACGTGGTGGCTGACCACTTGAGTAGATTGGTGCGTGAAGAAGAGTCCCTCCCCATTTCTGAGATGTTTCCGGATGAACAACTTCTGTCCATTGAGGTAAGTACCCCTTGGTATGCCGATTTGGTCAATTTCTTGGTGACTAAGCAAGTTCCTAACACCCTAAGCAAGGTCCAACGTGATAAATTGATACATGATGCAAGATTTTATGTGTGGGATGATCCATATCTATGGAAATATTGCCCAGATCAGATTATTAGAAGATGTGTGCCAACTTCTGATTTTAACTCAATTCTAGCATTTTGTCATTCTTATGCATGTGGAGGCCATTTTGGTACCCAAAGGACAGCTCGTAAAGTGTTAGAATCTGGTTTTTATTGGCCTACATTGTTCAAAGATGCTAGAATGTTTTGCTTAACATGTGATAGATGTCAAAGAACAGGTTCTATTGGTGCAAAAGACCAAATGCCGCAAACACCCATCTTCAATGTTGAAATCTTTGATGTTTGGGGTATTGATTTCATGGGTCCTTTTCCTTCTTCATTTGGTTTCACTTATATTTTGCTTGCGGTTGATTATGTTTCTAAATGGGTAGAAGCAAAAGCTACCCGTACTAACGATTCTAGAGTGGTTTCAGATTTCATCAAGACTAACATTTTCTCTAGATTTGGGATGCCGCGGGTATTTATAAGTGATGGAGGTTCACATTTCTGCAATAGGACCATTGAGGCACTCTTCAAGAAGTACAATGTCAAGCATAAGGTTTCAACACCTTATCACCCACAAACAAGTGGCCAAGCCGAAGTATCAAATAGAGAGGTCAAGCAAATCTTGGAGAAGACCGTGGGGCCTAACCGGAAGGATTGGAGCATGCGTTTAGACGATGCACTATGGGCATATCGCACTGCCTACAAAACACCCCTAGGGATGTCTCCATTTCGGCTAGTTTATGGAAAACCTTGTCACTTACCCGTGGAGCTAGAGCATAAGGCACATTGGGCCATCAAAACGTTCAATTTGGACTTAGATGCTGCTGGAATGCATCGGAAGCTCCAATTGAATGAGCTTGAGGAACTAAGGAATGAAGCCTACGAGAATGCCCGCATTTACAAGGAAAAGACGAAGGCGTTTCATGACAAGATGATTAGGGGCAAAACCTTCACAATTGGGCAGAAAGTTTTACTTTTTAATTCTCGTTTACGTTTATTTCCCGGAAAGTTACGTTCTAAATGGATTGGACCTTTTGTTGTTACTAATGTTTTCCCACATGGTGCAGTTCAAGTCCAAAGCTTAAGGAATGGGGTGGAATTCAAGGTCAACGGACATAGATTGAAGCCATACTATGAGAATGCCATGGGGCAGGTTGTGGAGGAGATCTCACTCCATGCCGTGGGCACCAATGGTGCCTGAACGTGTTCTTCGTCCGGCTGCAAGACGTTAAAGAAAGCGCTACTTGGGAGGCAACCCATGCCATTCAACAAAGGAAGACCTAGAAAGCACTCCAATTCCAGATTTGCGTTCCTAAACCCTTCTCTTTGTTGATTCCTTCTAATCTGCCTATTTAGTTGTTTTACTTGCTGTTTGTGTGTTTCTTTGTGTGATTCTATGCTTAAAACATTGAGGACAATGTTTGATTTAAGTGTGGGGGGGTAACTAAGTGTTTTTCATTCAAATTCGTGGGATTTTATCACCCATTATTTCAAAACTTGTTCCTTGCTGTTTTTAAGTGTTTTTAAGCAGTTTTGGTGTGTTTTAGTATGTTTTGAAGTAAAAATCCGAAAATCAAAGAAAAAATTGAAAAATTTGTTTTAAAAAACCCAAAAAAGAGTTGTTTTTGTGTGTTTGTTTGTGTCTTAGGGTACCTTCCAACACAATGATGAGGATTTGGTTTTTAAATACATGGCTGTTAAAGAGAGTGATTAACATGGATGAAAGTTTGATTTACTCTATGTTTATGCTTGGTTGTGGTTATAACTTATGAATTCACATGCAATCATAAAAAATAAAAATAAAAAAAAAAATCAGTTTTTGTAACATGCTTGAAGGAAGGAACTCAAATTAACGCTACAACCTTGTGAGACTTGAACCTAAACGTTTATTTGGAGAGTTCAAATCTGTGCATTCTTTGTTTTCTAAAATCGTTGCATGATCTCATTATTCTTTGCTTGGTTGCTATTTAGAAGGCGTTTCATCATTTAGTTCCAAACACTAGAAGTCATGCCCATTTCATTCAAAGCATGGTATTGATTAGCATAACACATATTCAAGATGAAGTTGTGTAGTGACCACCACTTTAGCCAAAAAGCCGTGTGCCCTACTCCATTATATGTTTAGGTGTTAACCCCATTGAGCCTTGTTTAGCCTTTTCTTTGTTAACCCACATTACCCTCACCTAGCCTAGATTAGGACTATCCATACCCTCATTCTTAAAGTATAGTAAGCATGATTCAAATGGAATTCCTTTATGACAGAAACCAAGTGTGGGGGAAGTTTTTATTTTGAGAATTATGTGCCATAAGCACGGGTAGAAAGAAAAGAAAAGAAAAATTCGTGAAAAAAAAAAAAAAATAAAGTATGAAAAGAGTTGAACAATATGAGAAAAAAAGTTCCAAGGTGTTGTTTGTTGAAGAAAGGGTCCAAAAAGTTGAATTCGGCCCCAAGAAGTTGTTTAAAGTCTTCCCCTTGTATTTTTAAGTTAATTTCTGCAAACTAAGTGAATTCTAAGTCTTAACTTCATTACTTTGCTTACTAATGCTTGAAGAACGTTTGTTTTCCCTATCCTTTCTTTGTTAACCAATACCCCAAGCCCCGTTGCAACCCTTAAACTTCTATCTTGAGTGTTATGTGTTTCAATTTGTTGAGTTTGAATTTGGTATGAGCATATGGTGTCACTGGTTCTCGCATCTAAGTAGTAGCATTCCATTCATGAGATCATATCTAAACATGCCTATTAAGTCCGGAAATTGCGTTCTTTGTGATACATATATGTGAGCATTCGTTTTTATATCTACATCAATTCTCTCACATATAACTAGTATAGGGTGTGTAGTTAGAAAATCTGAGTGAAAATAGAGTGCAAATCTATTAAGGATTGAGGGAATTCTCTAAGGCATGTTACTACATTCAAAACATTGTTTTAATTGGTTAATTGTGAACTAGTAAGTAGTGACTATGATTAAGCATGTGCTTAAGTGTTAAATTGACTCAAATCTGTGGGAATGATAATCTTTAACATGTCATGTGCATTGGAAATCCCTGAGGCAAACGTTGGAAGGTTTAGATTATGTTTGTTTGTTTTGTCTTGTTTTATTTCTTTGTTTTGCTCGAGGACTAGCAAAAGCTAAGTGTGGGGGAATTTGATAGGAGCATTTTTATGTGACTTAATTGGCTTGTTCTCATGCATTTATGTTGTTTTTCCTTAGTTAGTTTAGTGTTTAAAGTCATTTTCGTGCAATTTCAGGTTTTAGTGTCAAAGTATGCAAAAAGAAGCAATTTGGAGCATTCTAGAGCATTTTTGGGCCAAGATTGGATAGTGCAAGCATGGAGGCATGAGGATGGACGAATTTGAAGGCTTGAATTCAGTTAGGGAGCTGCAAGGGGGCCTAAAAACCTTATTTCTAGAAGGCTTTATCTATTCACACATGGTGCCTAATTTCTGTATTGGAAGAACAAGCCGTCCTAGCTTGTCACTAGCCGTCCTAGCTTGTCTCCTAGCCGTCCTAGCTTGTCTCCTAGCCGTCCTAGCTTGTCACTAGCCGTCCTAGCTTGTCTCCTAGCCGTCCTAGCTTGTCTCCTAGCCGTCCTAGCTTGTCACTAGCCGTCCTAGCTTGTCTCCTAGTCGTCCTAGCTTGTCACTAGCCGTCCTAGCTTGTCACTAGCCGTCCTAGCTTGTCTCCTAGCCGTCCTACCTTGTCTCCTAGCCTTCCTAGCTTGTCACTAGCCGTCCTACCTTGTCCAAGCTACACACATATATCCTTTAAGTGTTTCAAAACCTTTCCTAGCCCTATAAATAAGGGTTTGCAGCAAGGCACTAGGGGAATCACTCATTCACCCAATTTTCGTCCATTCATCTAGCCACACCACTCTTCACATCCTAAAATCCTAGAAACACAATTCCAACCAAACACTACACCTTGCCGTGCCTATCCTCCATCCAATTCCATAATCCCTGATCCTAAAACACATCCCAACCATCCCATCCACCTTTGTGCCGTAGCAAGGAGAAAGAAGGAAGGACTCTTGGATGCTCAAGCTTCGTCGTTGGTGCATTCTAGGTGTAATTCGTTTTATGATTTCAATGTTTAATTTATTTTCCTTTCATTTTGCTATGAACATGAGTGGCTAAACCCCTATTGGTTAGGGGTGATTTCGAAGCCATAACTATGTGTGCAAGTTGATTTGATAAATTCCAGTTATGAGTTCTTGAATCGTGAATGCAATTGGCTTAACTGTGCGAGTAATAACGTATTTGTGTTTGTTAATTAGGGGTCGACACTTAATTGGCTTGCATGAATATGATGCTAGAATATAAGTTTGTTTCACATAATTGTCACACACTTATATGCACAAGTAGTGAAGATTGCTAGTCACAATCGCGTTAAGTTCAATTCCTAGCATAAGTGTCATGATGTCATAATCACAAGTGCTTTGTTAATGCTTATAGTTTTCATTGAACGTAATGATCTTTGATTGTATCTTTATTATGATGTCATGTAAGGAACTTTTGAAGAATGCTTTGGGTTGTCGTATGATGTCATCCAATTCAATAACACAAGGAAAACTTGAGAATTAACTAGTGATGTCACGGTTAATTTGGGGCATTGTCATTCATAATTCTATGAAGGAATAACTGGAAATCGAGTCATTTGCATACTTGTCATGTGTGGAGAAAGAACCCCTAACTAGTCCATCATCCATTAAAAACCCCAAAAACGTTTCAAGATCAGTTTTACTTTGCAATCTGTTTTCTCAACTTTAATTTCGTCCAAATCAAATCCCCCTTTACTTTGAAGTCTCAATTTAGTTAGAAATTGTTTTGGTTCATGTTTTTAAGTGTTTTGAGTCATGTTTTCAACCAATTTCGTCCAAATTAGTGTAGGTGCTCAAAACTGCCCAGAAAGTGGTTTTTAGGCAGTTTTGAGTCTTCTAGTTGCTGTTTTGAGTTTTTGTTTTGTTTTAGTGTTTTAACTTTGGTTTTTCATTCTTTGAGTCCAAATTAGTGTTTTTAACTTTGTTTTGGACTTCTTAGGTCAGTTTTCAAGAGTTTAGCAATCCCTCCTAATCCCCGGTTTTGAACGATCCCTACTTACATACTTTGCTACAATTGTCAGAAGAGGGTTTAATTTGTGTGCTTAATATATTTACGCATCAGGAGGGCTTGCTAAAACCTTCTAAATTGACTTAAAAACATAAAAACTAAATTAAAATGCTCTTAACAAGACTACTATGACTCAGAAAGGCTTTGAAAAACTCAAATTGTCTAAAACAATCAAATTGACTCAAATAGAAGCTAGAACTTGATTTAGACGAATTTGCAATTGTTTATGACTCCAAAAGCTTAAAGATACAAAAATAAAACAAATACGAATGATTAAGACTTAACAAAATAGGGGGGGGAATTGTGGTTGGACGATATTAAATTAAAAAGACAGAATATAATTAAAGGCAAAATGTAAATATGAATGTGATAAAAATATGGATGATGGAATAGCCAAGGGGTTCTTCTCCACACATGTTACACTTGCAAAACAAAATTGATTCTCAGTTGATCTTTCGATAAGTTGTGAAACTCAATGCTCCAAGTTAATTAGATCCGCTTAGATTAACTTTCAGATTTCCCTAAATTCGTTGGATTGAATGGAATACGCATTACAACCAAATTATTCTTAATCAAAGTCCCTAACTATGGAATACGCATGATAGAGACATTCAACAAAGATCATTAAGTTCAACGGAAATCATAAACATCGACGAGGCATTCGTTACTATGGAATACGCATGAAACTTATGCCAAGAATTCGTTTAACGCGATTGTTTATAAGCAACCTCCACTACTTGTGAATATAAGTTCATAGCGATTAGGTGAAATTCACTTATATTCTAGCGTCATATTTATGCATGAAAATTAAGCTTGCAATCTCAATGAACATACATAAATAAGTTATCAATCAAACAGTTAAACGAATTGAATCCACAACTTATGAAATTCCAACCAAACGTAATCAATTCAAATTGCAAATATAAACATATTTTCGAATCACCCCCTAGCTAAAGGGGGTTTAGTTCCTCATAACTTTGAAATCAAAGAAACACCTAAACATTCCAACAACTCAAACGTGAATTGTATGAACGTTTAGGCACTCTTCTCTTCCCTTCTCATACGTACAAAACAAAGAGAATTAAATTTAAACTTTGAAATCAAAGAAACACCTAAACATTCCAACAACTCAAACTTGAATTGTATGAACGTTTAAGCACTCTTTTCTTCCTCGTTGTTGTAGCACAAGGTCTAAGGTGAGCTTAAGGGCTTTAGGTGTATGTGGAATGGAGTAGGGAGTGGTTGGAGATGGAAGAATGAAGAGAAAATATGCAGAAAATGAAGTGGGACTCACGGCAATGGAATGGATGGGAAGCTCACGGCTAGGGAAGGGAGAATGTGTTTGTAATGTGTTGTGTATGAAATGAGATGTTTTTGAATGAATGAATGCAAGGGTATTTATAGGAGTAGTGGAGGGAACATATGGCTATGTCATTTGTAGGTGAAGTAGGTGGATGTTGTAGGTGATTATGAGTGATAAGTGATAAATGAATGTATGATATGATAAGTGGTAAGTGAATGATTATGATAAGTGATAAATGAATGTATGATATGATAAGTGGTGAATGATATGTGGTGAATGATAAGTGGTAGTGTTTAAGTATTTAAAATAGGGAACAAAGCCCTTCCTTGCATGGCAAGGAAGGGAGACACAAGGAAACACACGACAATGTCCTAAGGTTGCTAGGAATGTTGTTTTTGTGTTCTAAAATGCGTAGGAGTTTTCAATGATGCTCAAACATGAGGTCTTTTTAGGATTTAACTTTCCTACTTCAAGTCTTCAATTTCGTCCATCCTTTTGGCTCCAAGCATATGATATCCATTCCAATCTCTAATTTGCTCCAAAAGGCTCCAAAAGGCATCCTTTTGCATACTTTGCCCTTAGAACCTGAAAACACACAAAAGAAGCATAAAGAACTAAAATAACTAAAGAAACATAACGTAAATGTACGAGAACAAGCCATTTAAGTCGCATAAATATGCTCCTATCAGGCTGCAAGACGTAAAAGAGAGCGCTACTTGGGAGGCAACCCAATGCACTGAATAAAACAAAGCATGTTCAAAAAAAAAAAAAAAAAAAAAAAAAAAAAAAAAAAAGATACTAAACATGGAAAAAGATGGAGCTTCACAAAGGTTGTTTACGTGAAGCCCCATTACGAGGCGTCGGAGCGGAAGGCATAGTAGCGGAAGGCATCGAAGCGGAAGGCTTTGAAGCGGAAGGCATCGGAGCGGAAGGCATCGGAGCTAGAGCATTCCAGGCCTTAATACTTGGCCAAGCGCTGGATGAGCCAGGAAAAAGGTGCCTCTGTAGGAAAGACGAAAACCTTTGACGGTCACTGTGAATCCGACCTTCAGACTCTTGCAGCTCATCAAGCTTCCTCTTCATGCCCGTCGAATAGTTGTTGGCAAGCACGTGCAAACTTCTATTCTCGTACTTAAGGTGCTGGATCTCTTGCTTAAGACTTTCCACCTCTGCCATCAATGATTCCACCTGACGGGAGCGGGCAAGCAGGCGTTGGCCCATGTTGGACACAGAACTCGCACACTGAACACTAAGTGCGAGGGACTCTTGAACGGCCAACTCATCGGACCGTCCTGACAGCAGCCTACTATCTTTTGGAGTGAGGAGGTTCCTAGCTACTATTGTAGCTGTTGTGGCGTCCTGCTTCACGGAGTCTTCACCTGTAAGAAGACCGTTAGAAGATAAGAAAGAAGGGCGCCATACGTTACCTTGACGCGGCGCGCCCGTATCACTGCTAAGGCTCAATTCCAAGCTAAGGTTCGATGAGTTTGCCATTTTTCAAAAGTGTTCAAAGAAAAGGGATGGAGTTAAATTTCAAAGGGCCGGAGTCGATTTTTAAGAATGGGAAATCTTCAGAGTGTGTTTGTTTGTGGTGATCGATAGCTCTATAAGAAGCCAAGGCGACGCGTTGATAGGAGCATATTCATGCGACTTAAATGGCTTGTTCTCGTGCATTTACGTTATGTTTCTTTAGTTATTTTAGTCATTTATGCTTCTTTTGTGTGTTTTCAGGTTCTAAGGGCAAAGTATGCAAAAGGATGCCTTTTGGAGCCTTTTGGAGCAAATTAGAGATTGGAATGGATATCATATGCTTGGAGCCAAGAGGATGGACGAAATTGAAGGATTCCTCCTCCATTGCAGCCACATGCACATTCAATCATTCACACCAAAACCTTGCACATGCTTTCCCATTTCATTATTCATTCACCTTGCAGCCACTCCACATGCATTTCTAGCTTTTCCTTTGCATTCCCCCTTTAATCAACACATGCATCCACTCACCAAGAAATCATTCATTCCACATGCACCCAAAACACCACCAAAAATCATCATTGCCGTGGGTACCTATCCCATTTCAGATTGTCATTCCACTTCATTGCACATGCATCTTCATAATTCAACACATGCATTCATTATTTATTTACTTTGCATCCTTTAATTTAATCACATGCACATTCAAACAAACACAATCATTCCAGCCATACCTTGCATTTTCAGATTGTTCCTCCATCATTGCACCACAATGCAGCCACATGCACCTGTTCCTCTAACATTTCAGCCACTTGCACTCCCATTCTCTCCCAAAACCGTGCACATGCCTTCTCCTTGCATTTCCAGCCATTCCACATGCTATTTCAGCCACATGCACTCATAATCATTCAACCAACATGTTCACATGCAACCTAGCTGTCATGTTCCCCCATTTCACCTATAAATACTCATTCATTCACACTCATTCATAGACATTCATTTTCACAACAGAAATTGGTCCCTTGGGGCCGTGCCCTTCACAAAGTCCATCCATTCCATTCATAAACACTCATCCATTGCAGAAATGTAGACCATCAAACTCCCTTGTGCCGTGCTCTCCCTTACAATCCAAACACCATCCTTCCATTTTCACCACTACCCAAACCATTCACACCATCAAACTATCCTTAGACCTTGTGCTACAACGAAGAGGAAGAGAAGAGTGCCTAAACGTTCATACAATTCAAGTTTGAGTTGTTGGAATGTTTAGGTGTTTCTTTGATTCTCTTTGTTTTGTACCATGAGGAACTAAACCCCCCTTGGTTAGGGGGTGATTCGAATATATGTTTATGCTTGCATTTTGATTTGAATACTTCTAATTGCGTTTCATAAGTTGTGGATTCAATTTGTTTAACCGTTTGATTGATAACTTATTTATGTATGTTTATTGAGAATGCGCGCTTAATTTTACATTCTTTGAGTTAGTTTTAAGTGTTTAGTTTTACATTCTTTGAGTTAGTTTAGTGTTTTATATTGTGTTTTTACGTTCTTGAGTCAAGTTATTACTAAATTTCGTCCAAATTTGTGTTTGTGCTCAAATCTGCCCAGAAAGTGGTTTTTAGGCAGATTTGAGTGTGTTTGTGTTGTTTTGAGTCTTTTGGTTTGTCTTAGTGTTTTAAAGTTTAGCTTTGCATTCTTTGAGTCTAGTATAGTGTTTCATATTGTTATTTTACGTTTTTGAGTCAAATCCAAGTGGTTAACAATCCCTCCTAATCCCCGGTCTAGAACGATCCCTACTTATACATATACTACAATTTGACGAAAAGAGGGTTTAATTTGTGTGCGTATAATTCTCGCACCAAATTTTGGCGCCGTTGCCGGGGATTAGAAAATTTGCTAATCCCTTGGATTGTTTTATTTTCGTTTGTTTTTATTCCAGATTCTTAATCTTGTTTTGTTTCTTGTTTTAGGTACTAGTTCATGACTCGGAGTTCTCATCCGATTCGTGAACATATCCTGGAGTGATTGGGTTCTTCGTCCGGCTGCAAGACGTAAAAGAAAGCGCTACTTGGGAGGCAACCCAATGCACTGAATAAACAAAGCATGTTCAAAAAAAAAAAAAAAAAAAAAAAAAAAAAAGATACTAAACATGGAGAAAGGTGGAGCTTCACAAAGGTTGTTTACGTGAAGCCCCACTACGAGGCGCAGAAGCGGAAGGCATAGAAGCAGAAGGCATAGAAGCGGGAGGCATCGGAGCGGAAGCCATCGGAGCGGGAGGCATCAGAGCTAGAGCATTCCAGGCCTCAATACTTGGCCAAGCGCTGGATGACCCAGGAAAAAGGTGCCTCTGGAGATAAGCCGCAAGCCTTTGACTGTCACTTTGGATTCGACCCTCAGATTCGTGCAGCTCATCAAGCTTCCTCTTCATGCCCGACGAATAGTTGTTGGCAAGTACGTGCAAACTTCTATTCTCGTACTTAAGCTGCTGGATCTCCTGCTTGAGACTTTCCACCTCTGCCATCAATGATTCCACCTGACGGGAGCGGGCAAGCAGGCGTTGGCCCATGTTGGACACAGAACTCGCACACTGAACACTAAGTGATAGGGACTCTTGAACGGCCAACTCATCGGACCGTCCTGACAGCAGCCTACTATCTTTTGGAGTGAGGAGGTTCCTAGCTACTATTGTAGCTGTTGTGGCGTCCTGCATCACGGAGTCTTCACCTGTGAGAGGACCGTTAGAAGATAAGAAAGAAGGGCGCAATACGCTACCTTGACGCGGCGCGCCCGTATCACTGCTAAGGCTCAATTCCAAGCTAAGGTTCGATGAGTTTGCCATTTTTCAAAAGTGTTCAAAGAGAAGGGATGGAGTTAAATTTCAAAGGGCCGGAGTCGATTTTCAAGAATGGGAAATCTTCAGAGTGTGTTTGTTTGTGGTGATCGATAACTCTATAAGAAGCCAAGGCGACGCGTCCACCAATTCAAAAAGCCGGAATTTCCGGCGGAAGTTCGGCGACGCTTTCTCTGCTTTTCAGAAAACGCGTTCAACTTTGTCAAAAGTTCACGTGGAGGTCATCATCGCAACTACACTTTTGCCGACAAGCGTAAATTTGGGCGACGCTTTCTCTGCTTTTCAGAAAACGCGTGCGACTTTGTCAAAAGACCTCTGACAGAGCCGCATCCGCACTACCACGTGTCGTTCAGAAAGCGAAGGGGCACCTGTGCAGAAATCGAAGGGGCGTCCGTTCAGAAATCGAAGAGCCGTTTGCTCAGAAATTGAAGAGACGTTTGTCGACAAGGGTAAAAGAACAGTACCACCACTTGATATTATCTCTATATATGTCGACCTTCGTCTTTTATGGCAAGGCAAACCTGAAGAAAATGTCCAACTCTTCCGCACCTCTGAGGGCGCTCTCCCAGCAACGCCTTTTGAAATACTCAATTTTTTCTCCCCCAAAGAAGATACCAGAAACCTGGAGTACAAATAAGGCAGAAGGAAACGGTCGATCGAAGCATGTGGAGACAGCACAACAAATACATGTGCTGATTCATTCACCGCTTCTTCAAAAGCAAAGGTATCTCATATCATAAAGGTCAAAAGCAAAAGTATCTCATATCATGCTCTTTCCCTGTCTTTTTCTTTGTCCTTGTTCTTACTCGCATGGCAAAGTAAAAGAAGCAATCAGCCGGCACTTGGAGTCAATCTTCCGATCTGGAGCCAACTGCCTGGAATCTATTCCTGATTGCTTACCTAGCGTTGCTCTCGAGTAGTCATCTTCAACGGTTGATACACTTCCGGAGAAGGGACCACTTCTGCAAAGGGGAGCGAGTAAGGCAAGTGAAAATGATACATTGAAGCATGTGGAGACAAACATAGGCTGAGTTATCCTCCAACCCTTTTCAATACGAATTGGAAAGATTGAACAAAGAAACAGACCAAAGGGGTAAGCTCAGACCTTCGGGGAAGACCAAAAGAATCCTGCTGCCCAGTTCAACAGTAGCACAAAGGAAAATCAATGATGGGCGGAAACCAGTTCAAGAGTAAGCCTGTGGAGTCACTATGATCAAAGCCTCAATGCAATTACCAAGGAGAAGAGGGAATTTACACTCCATAACCAGATTTACGTCCCTAAACTCTTCTCTTTGTTAATTACATTCTGCCATGTTTAGTATGTTTAAATTGCTTTTTGTGTGTTTACTTATGCTTAAAACATTGAGGACAATGTTTGATTTAAGTGTGGGGGGGTAACTAAGTATATTTAATGCAAATTCGTGGGATTTTATCACCCATAACTTCAAATGTTGTTCCTTGCTGTTTTAAGGTGTTTTTAAGTTGTTTTAGAGTGTTTTAGTATGTTTTGTTTTTATAACTCCGAAAATCACATAAAAATTTGAAAAACATGTTTTAAAAAGCCTAAAAAGAGTGTTTTGAGTCGTTTTTGTGTGTTTGTGTCTTAGGGTACCTTCCAACACAATGATAAGGATTTGGTTTGTAATTGCATGACGGTTAAAAAAGAGTTATAAACATAGAGAAAAGTTTGATTTACTCTTGGTATATGCTTGGATATGGTTATAATGTATGACTTCACATGCAATCATAAAAGAAAAATTCGTTTTTGTAACATGCTTGAAGGAAGGAACTCAAACAAACGCTACATCCCTGTGAGACTCGAGCCATTACTTTCTTTGGAGAGTTATTTTCTGTGATTCTTTGTTTTCTAAAGTTGTTGCATGATCTCATTATTTCTTGCTTGGTTGCTACTTAGAATGCAATTGTATCATGATAGAACTAAATGCTAGAACTTATATCCGTTTCATTCAAAGCATGACATTGAGTTGCATAACATATATCAAGATGAAGTTGTGTAGTTGCCACCATAGCCAAATAGCCTTACTTCCCATATTTCGTATATATTAGTTTTAACCTCGTTGAGCCTCGTTTAGCCTATTTTCTTTGCTAACCACATCACCCCTTACCTAGCCTAGAGTAGGACTTTCCTATACCCTTGTTCTTGAAGTATAGTGAGCATGACTTAAATGAATTCCTTTTGATTAATATGTTGCAGAAAATAAGTGTGGGGGAAGGGATTTTTGTGTGTATGTATGTGCCTAAGTCTTAAAGGAGGCACGGGAAAAAAAAAATGTGAGAAAAAAGAAGAAGAAAAGAAAGAAAAAGAGTGAAAATAAGTGAGAATGGACTCACAAGTGTGATTGTTGAAGAAAGGGCCCAAAAAGTTTGAATATGGCCCTAAGTTTTGTGTGACTTCCCCTTGGGTGTTCAAAGTTGACTTCTGCGTTCTAAAGGGAATTCTAAGTGCCTAATTCAATACTTTGCTCACTATTGCTTAAAGAACATTTGTTTTCCCTATCCTTTCTTTGTTAGCCAAACACCTTTAGCCCCGTTTCAACCCTTATGCTTCTATCTTGATCGTTATGTGTTCAATAATGTGGAGTTTGGAATTGATACGAGCTTATGGATTCATGCGACTTAAATGGCTTGTTCTCGTGCATTTACGTTATGTTTCTTTAGTTATTTTAGTCCTTTATGCTTCTTTTGTGTGTTTTCAGGTTCTAAGGGCAAAGTATGCAAAAGGATGCCTTTTGGAGCCTTTTGGAGCAAATTAGAGATTGGAATGGATATCATATGCTTGGAGCCAAGAGGATGGACGAAATTGAAGGATTCCTCCTCCATTGCAGCCACATGCACATTCAATCATTCACACCAAAACCTTGCACATGATTTCCCATTTCATTATTCATTCACCTTGCAGCCACTCCACATGCATTTCTAGCTTTTCCTTTGCATTCCCCCTTTAATCAACACATGCATCCACTCACCAAGAAATCATTCATTCCACATGCACCCAAAACACCACCAGAAATCATCATTGCCGTGGGTACCTATCCCATTTCAGATTGTCATTCCACTTCATTGCACATGCATCTTCATAATTCAACACATGCATTCATTATTTATTTACTTTGCATCCTTTAATTTAATCACATGCACATTCAAACAAACACAATCATTCCAGCCATACCTTGCATTTTCAGATTGTTCCTCCATCATTGCACCACAATGCAGCCACATGCACCTGTTCCTCTAACATTTCAGCCACTTGCACTCCCATTCTCTCCCAAAACCGTGCACATGCCTTCTCCTTGCATTTCCAGCCATTCCACATGCTATTTCAGCCACATGCACTCATAATCATTCAACCAACATGTGCACATGCAACCTAGCTGTCATGTTCCCCCCATTTCACCTATAAATACTCATTCATTCACACTCATTCATAGACATTCATTTTCACAACAGAAATTGGTCCCTTGGGGCCGTGCCCTTCACAAAGTCCATCCATTCCATTCATAAAATGTTTATAAGTGTTTTGATTAAGTTTATTTCCCAAATTCGTCCAAATTCACCAAAGTGTTCAAAACTGCCCAGAAAGTGCTTTTAAGGCAGTTTTGAGTGTTTTGGGTGATGTTTGAGTCTTTTGGTTTGTTTTGCAAGTGTAACATATGTGGAGATGACCCCCTTAGCTAGCATTCATCCATTCTATTTCATCAATTTCATATTTACATTCTGTTTTAATTTGTTCATTTAATTTAATTTCGTATAAACTTAAATCCCCCTTTACTTTAATGTCAATTTAGTTAGAAATCATTTTAGTTTGTGTTTTTAAAAGCATTTTGAGTCTTTGGTTTGTCTTAGTGTTTTAAAGTTTAGTTTTACATTCTTTGAGTCTAGTTTAGTGTTTATTATTACGTTTTTACGTTTTTGAGTCAAATCCAAGTGATTAACAATCCCTCCTAATCCCCGGTCCAGAACGATCCCTACTTATACTTATACTACAATTGTCAAAAAGAGGGTTTAATTTGTGCGCGTATAAATCCCGCATCAAATTTTGGCGCCGTTGCCGGGGATTAGAAAATTTGCTAATCCCTTGGATTGTTTTATTTTCGTTTGTTTTTATTCCAGATTCTTAATGTTGTTTTGTTTCTTGTTCTAGGTACTAGTTTATGACTCGGAGTTCTCATCCGATTCGTGAACATATCCAGGAGTGATTGGGTTCTTCGTCCGGCTGCAAGACGTAAAAGAAAGCGCTACTTGGGAGGCAACCCAATGCATTTAAAAAAAAAAATAATAAATAAATAAAAAAAAAAAAAAAAAAAAAAAAAAAAAAAAAACATGGCAGAACGATGGAGGCTTTACAAAGGTTGTTTACTTAAAGACCCACTACGTGGCAAAACTCTTGAAGCGGAAGGCATCGAGACGGAAGGCATCGGGCCAGAAGACATAGGAGCGGAAGGCATCGGAGCTGGAGGCATCGAAGATAGAGCATTCGAGGCCTCAATACTTGGCCAAACGCTGGATGATCCAGGAAAAAGGTGCCTCTGGAGGAAAGACGAAAACCTTTGACGGTCACTTTGAATCCGACCTTCAGACTCTTGCAGTTCATCAAGCTTCCTCTTCATGCCCGTCGAATAGTTGTTGGCAAGCACGTGCAAACTTCTATTCTCATTCTTAAGCAGTTTGATCTCCTGCTTAAGACTTTCCACCTCTGCCATCAATGATTCCACTTGACGGGAGCGGGCAAGCAGGCGTTGGCCCATGTTGGACACAGAACTCGCACACTGAACACTAAGTGCGAGGGACTCTTGAACGGCCAACTCATCGGACCGTCCTGACAGCAGCCTACTATCTTTTGGAGTGAGGAGGTTCCTAGCTACTATTGTAGCTGTTGTGGCGTCCTGCATCACGGAGTCTTCACCTGTGAGAGGACCGTTAGAAGATAAGAAAGAAGGGCGCCATACGTTACCTTGACGCGGCGCGGCCGTATCACTGCTGAGACTCAATTCTAAGCTAAGGTTCGATGGGTTTGCCATTTTTCAAAAGTGTTCAAAGAGATGGGGTGGATGGAGTTAATTCTCAAAGGGCCGGAGTCGATTTTCAAGAATGGGAATTCTTCAGAGTGTGTTTGTTGTGGTGATCGATAGCTCTATAAGAAGCCAAGGCGACGCGTCCACCAATTCGAAAAGCCGGAATTTCCGGCGTAATTTAGGCGACGCGTTCTCTGCTTTTCAGAAGACGCGTTCAACTTTGTCAAAAGATTTCTGACAAAGCTGAAAACACGTGGAGGCCATCATCGCAACTACACATCTTTAGCCGACAAAGCGCAAAGTTCGGCGACGCTTTCTCTGCTTTTCAGAAGACGTGTGCAGCTTTGTCAAAAGGAGCCGCATCTGCACTACCACGTGTCGTTCAGAAAGCGAAGGGGCGTCGTTCAGAAATCGAAGGGGCGCCTGCTCAGAAATCGAAGAGGCGTATTCAAAGATCGAAGAGGCGCCACTATTTCAAAAAGCCGGATTTGCGGGATCAAAACGTTTGTCGACAAGGGTAAAAGGTACCACCACTTGATATTATCTCTATATATGTCGACCTTCGTCTTTTATGGCAGGGCAAACCTGAAGAAAATGCCCAACTCTCTCTCACCTCTGAGGGCGCACTCCCAGCAAAGCCTTTCGAAATACTCAATTCTTTCTTCTTCCCCAAAGATGATACTAGATGCCTGGAGTACATATGACCCAGGAGGAAACGGCGGATTGAAGCATGTGCTGATTCATTCACCGCTTCTTCAAAGCAAAGGTATCTCATATCATCAAGGTCAAAAGCAAAAATATCTCATATCATGCTCTTTCCCTGTCTTTTTCTTTGTCCTTGTTCTTACTTGCATGGCAAAGTAAAAGAAGCAATCAGCCGGCACTTGAAGTCAGTCTACCGATCTGGAGCCAACTGCCTGGAATCTATTCCTGATTGCTTACCTAGCGTTGCTCTCGAGTAGTTATCTTCAACGGTTGATACACTTCCAGAGAAGGGACCACTCCTGCAAAGATTGAACAAAGAAACAGATAACAGGAGGAAGCTCAGACCTTCGGGGGAGACCCTAAAAGGAATCCTGCTGCCCAGTTCAAGAGTAGCACAAAGGAAAATCAACGATGGGCGGAAACCAGTTCAAGAGTAAGCCTGTGGAATCACAAAGATCAAAGCCTCAATGCAATCACCAAGGAGAAGAGGGAATTTACACTCCATAACCAGATTTGCGTCCCTAAACTTTTCTCTTTGTTAATTACATTCTGCCATGTTTAGTATGTTTAAATGTTTTTTGTGTGTTTACTTATGTTTTGTGTGAACCATATGCTTAAAACATTGAGGACAATGTTTGATTTAAGTGTGGGGGGGTAACTAAGTTTATTTAATGCAAATTCGTGGGATTTTATCCACCATAACTTCTAATGTTGTTCCTTGCTGTTTTAAGGTGTTTTTAAGTTGTTTTAGAGTGTTTTAGTGTGTTTTGTTTTATAATTCGAAAATCCCATAAAAATTTGAAAAATTGTTTTGAAAAACCCAAAAAGAGTTGTTTTAAAAGTCGTTTTTGTGTGTTTGTGTCTTAGGGTACCTTCCAACACAATGATAAGGATTTGGTTTATAATTGCATGACGGTTAGAAAGAGTTATAAACATAGAGAAAAGTTTGATTTACTCTTGGTATATGCTTGGTTATGGTTATAATGTATGACTTCACATGCAATCATAAAAGAAAAATTCGTTTTTGTAACATGCTTGAAGGAAGAAACTCAAACAAACGCTACATCCCTGTGAGACTCGAGCCATTACTTTCTTTGGAGAGTTATTTTCTGTGATTCTTTATTTTCTAAAGTTGTTGCATGATCTCATTATTCCTTGCTTGGTTGCTACTTAGAATGCAATTGTATCATGATAGAACTAAATGCTAGAACTCATGCCCATTTCATTCAAAGCATGTTATTGATTTGCATAACACATATTCAAGAAGAAGTTGTGTAGTGACCACCACCATAGCCAAATAGCCTTACTTCCCATACTTCGTATATGTTGTAAGTTTTAACCCCGTTGAGCCTTGTTTAGCCTTTATTCTTTGTTTACCCACATTTTCCTCACCTAGCCTAGTTTAGGACAATCCCCACCCTTGTTCTTAAAAGATAGTGAGCATGACTTAATTGAATTCCTTTTGAGTTACATTATGAAAGAAAATAAGTGTGGGGGAGAGAATGTTTAAGTGTTTATGTTTTGAGATTCAAAAGAAAAGAAAAAGAAAAGAAAAAAAAAAAAAAAAAAAAAGAAAAAAGAAAGAAAGAAAGAAAAAAGAGCTTAAAAAAAAGATGAAAATAAGTGAAAATGAACTCACGAGCGTTGATGGTTGAAGAAAGGGTCCAAAAAAAAAATGAATATGGCCCTAAGTTCTGTGTAATTCCCCCTTGGGTGATCAAAGTTGACTTCTGCATTCTAAAGGAAATTCTAAGTGCCTAATTCAATACTTTGCTCACTATTGCTTGAAGAACGTTTGTTATCCTTACCTTTCATTTTTAGCCAATTACCCCAAGCCCCGTTACAACCCTTGACTTCTATATTGAGTGTTATGTATTTCAATTGTGGAGTTTGAACTTGGTATGAGCTTATGGTGTCACTGGTTCTCGCGTCTAAGTAGTAGCATTCCATTCATGAGATCATATCTAAACATGCTTATTAACTCCAGAAAATGCTTTCCTTATTATAACATATGTGAGTGTTCGTCTACATGTTTACATCAATCTTCTCACATATACCTAGTGCAGGGTGTGTAGTCAGAAAATCTGTGTGAAAAACGAGAGTACATCTAGTAAGAAATTGAGGGAATTCTCTAAGGCATGTTACTACATTCAAAACATGGTTTTAAATGCTTAATTGTGAACTAGTATGTGGTGACTATGATTAAGAATGTACTTAAGTGTAAAGATGGCTCAAATCTGTGAGAATAATGATTTTTAACTTGTCATGTGCATTGGAAGTCCCTGATACGATTGTTGGAAGGTGTAGGTTGTGTTTTGTTCTTTTTGTTTTGTTTTTCTGTTTTGCTCGAGGACTAGCAAAAGCTAAGTGTGGGGGTATTTGATAGGAGCATATTTATGCGACTTAAATGGCTTGTTCTCGTACATTTACGTTATGTTTCTTTAGTTATTTTAGTACTTTAAGCTATTTTCGTGTGTTTGTAGGTCCAAAGGGCTAAAGGAGCAAAAAGATGCATTTTGGAGACTTTTGGAGCACTTTTGGGCTAAGGACGGATAGCTTATGCTTGAAGCCAAAGTGTTGGACGAAATTGAAGACCTAATTGGAGCCAAAGTGTTGGAACCTTGTTCTCTTTAGTTTTAGGACATTTAAACCTTTCCTAATCCCAATCATGCCATGCATAACACACATCCATTCTAACACATTGTCATTGCACATGCATTTCCTTCATTAGTTAACCCACATGCACTTATCACTTATCATCACCACATATCATATCACTTAATCACTTATCACTTATCATCACCACTTAACCACTTATCATATCATAACCACATATCATATCACTTATCACTTATCACTTAACATAACATCCACCTACTTCACCTACAACATCCACTTCACCTACAACATCCACCTACTTCACCTACAACATCCACCCACTTCACCTACAACATCCACCCACTTCACCTACAACATCCACCTACTTCACCTACAACATCCACCCACTTCACCAACAACATCCACCTACTTCACCTACAACATCCACCTACTTCACCTACAACCTCCACTTACTTCACCAACCTCACACACTTACTTCACCTACAAATGACATAGCCATATGTTCCCTCCACTACTCCTATAAATACCCTTGCATTCATTCATTCATGAACATCTCATTTTCATTCACATCTCACACACAACACTTCCATTCCATTGTACATACCACAACACATCCAATCTTCCCTTTGCCGTGAGTTCCCTTGTAATCCAAACACCATTTTTCCATTTCCCTATTAATCCAAACACCACTCCCCAAACCATTCACACCATCAAACTATCCTTAGACCTTGTGCTACAACAACAAGGAAGAGAAGAATGCCTAAACGTTCATACAATTCAAGTTTGAGTTGTTGGAATGTTTAGGTGTTTCTTTGATTTCAATGTTTAAATTCAATTCTCTTTGTTTGTACGTATGAGGAATGGAAGAGAAGAGTGCCTAAACGTTCATACAATTCAAGTTTGAGTTGTTGGAATGTTTAGGTATTTCTTTGATTTCAAAGTTATAATAAACTAAACCCCCTTTAGCTAGGGGGTGATTCGAAATATATGTTTATGCTTGCATTTTGATTTGATTAATTCTAATTGCGTTTCATAAGTTGTGGTTCAATTTGTTTAACCGTTTGATTGATAACTTATTTATGAATGTTTATTAAGAATGCGCGCTTAATTTTCATGCATCAATATGACGCTAGAATATAAGTGAGTTTCACCTAATAGTTACGAACTTATATTCACAAGTAGTGGAGGTTGCTTATAAACAATCGCGTTAAATAAATTCTTGGCATAAGTTTCATGCGTAGTCCATAGTAACGAATGCCTCGTCAACACTTAAAGTTTTCATGATGCTTAATGATCTTTGATTGTATCTTTATTGTGCTTTTCACGTAAAGGACTTTTGGAGAATGTTGTGAATTGCGTTGCGCTAACCCATCCAATTCATTAACTTAAGGAAAACTTGACGGTTAATTTAAGCGGACCTAATTGACCCGGGGCGTTGAGAATTCATAATTTATTGAAATGTAATTGGAAATCTTTTTATTATGCAAGTGTAACATATGTGGAGATGACCCCCTTAGCTAGCATTCATCCATTCTATTTCATCAATTTCATATTTACATTCTGTTTTAATTTGTTCATTTAATTTAATTTCGTATAAACTTAAATCCCCCTTTACTTTAATGTCAATTTAGTTAGAAATCATTTTAGTTTGTGTTTTTAAAAGCATTTTGAGTCTTTGGTTTGTCTTAGTGTTTTAAAGTTTAGTTTTACATTCTTTGAGTCTAGTTTAGTGTTTATTATTACGTTTTTACGTTTTTGAGTCAAATCCAAGTGATTAACAATCCCTCCTAATCCCCGGTCCAGAACGATCCCTACTTATACTTATACTACAATTGTCAAAAAGAGGGTTTAATTTGTGCGCGTATAAATCCCGCATCAATATGAGCTTATGGATTCATGCGACTTAAATGGCTTGTTCTCGTGCATTTACGTTATGTTTCTTTAGTTATTTTAGTCCTTTATGCTTCTTTTGTGTGTTTTCAGGTTCTAAGGGCAAAGTATGCAAAAGGATGCCTTTTGGAGCCTTTTGGAGCAAATTAGAGATTGGAATGGATATCATATGCTTGGAGCCAAGAGGATGGACGAAATTGAAGGATTCCTCCTCCATTGCAGCCACATGCACATTCAATCATTCACACCAAAACCTTGCACATGATTTCCCATTTCATTATTCATTCACCTTGCAGCCACTCCACATGCATTTCTAGCTTTTCCTTTGCATTCCCCCTTTAATCAACACATGCATCCACTCACCAAGAAATCATTCATTCCACATGCACCCAAAACACCACCAGAAATCATCATTGCCGTGGGTACCTATCCCATTTCAGATTGTCATTCCACTTCATTGCACATGCATCTTCATAATTCAACACATGCATTCATTATTTATTTACTTTGCATCCTTTAATTTAATCACATGCACATTCAAACAAACACAATCATTCCAGCCATACCTTGCATTTTCAGATTGTTCCTCCATCATTGCACCACAATGCAGCCACATGCACCTGTTCCTCTAACATTTCAGCCACTTGCACTCCCATTCTCTCCCAAAACCGTGCACATGCCTTCTCCTTGCATTTCCAGCCATTCCACATGCTATTTCAGCCACATGCACTCATAATCATTCAACCAACATGTGCACATGCAACCTAGCTGTCATGTTCCCCCCATTTCACCTATAAATACTCATTCATTCACACTCATTCATAGACATTCATTTTCACAACAGAAATTGGTCCCTTGGGGCCGTGCCCTTCACAAAGTCCATCCATTCCATTCATAAACACTCATCCATTGCAGAAATGTAGACCATCAAACTCCCTTGTGCCGTGCTCTCCCTTACAATCCAAACACCATCCTTCCATTTTCACCACTACCCAAACCATTCACACCATCAAACTATCCTTAGACCTTGTGCTACAACGAAGAGGAAGAGAAGAGTGCCTAAACGTTCATACAATTCAAGTTTGAGTTGTTGGAATGTTTAGGTGTTTCTTTGATTCTCTTTGTTTTGTACCATGAGGAACTAAACCCCCCTTGGTTAGGGGGTGATTCGAATATATGTTTATGCTTGCATTTTGATTTGAATACTTCTAATTGCGTTTCATAAGTTGTGGATTCAATTTGTTTAACCGTTTGATTGATAACTTATTTATGTATGTTTATTGAGAATGCGCGCTTAATTTTCATGCATGAATATGACGCTAGAATATAAGTTTCACCTAATCGTTATGAACTTATATTCACAAGTAGTGGAGGTTGCTTATAAACAATCGCGTTAAACAAATTCTTGGCATAAGTTTCATGCAATCCATAGTAACGAATGCCTCGTCAACACTTATAATTTTCATAGAGCGTAATGATTCTTGCTTGTATCTCTTCTATGCATTCATGTTGAGGACTTGTGGGGAATGTTTTGAATTGTTGTATGCGCTAACCCATCCAATTCAATAACGTTAGGAAGATTTGAAGGTTAATTAGTGCATCACGGTTAACCCGGGGTGTTGAGTTTCATGGTTTATTGAAATGCAATTGGAAATCATTTTATTATGCAAGTATAACATGTATGGAGATGAATCCCTTAGCCATTCTATCATCCATTCATTCCATTCCATCAAATTCGTTTTACAATCTGTTTAGTTTATTAACTTGTTTTGTTATTTCAATTTTCGTATAAATCTAAATCCCCCTTTACTTTAATGTCCAATTTAGTTAGAAATCAATTTAGTTTGTGCTTTTAAGTGTTTTGATTCATTTTATTTCCCAATTTCGTCCAGATTCACCAAAGTGCTCAAAACTGCCCAGAAAGTGATTTTAAGGCAGTTTTGAGTGTTTTGGGTGATGTTTGAGTCTTTTGGTTTGTTTTAATGTTTTAAGTGTTTAGTTTTACATTCTTTGAGTTAGTTTAGTGTTTTATATTGTGTTTTTACGTTCTTGAGTCAAGTTATTACTAAATTTCGTCCAAATTTGTGTTTGTGCTCAAATCTGCCCAGAAAGTGGTTTTTAGGCAGATTTGAGTGTGTTTGTGTTGTTTTGAGTCTTTTGGTTTGTCTTAGTGTTTTAAAGTTTAGCTTTGCATTCTTTGAGTCTAGTATAGTGTTTCATATTGTTATTTTACGTTTTTGAGTCAAATCCAAGTGGTTAACAATCCCTCCTAATCCCCGGTCTAGAACGATCCCTACTTATACATATACTACAATTTGACGAAAAGAGGGTTTAATTTGTGTGCGTATAATTCTCGCACCACGCGTCCACCAATTCAAAAAGCCGGAATTTCCGGCGGAAGTTTGGCGACGCTTTCTCTGCTTTTCAGAAAACGCGTTCAACTTTGTCAAAAGTTCACGTGGAGGTCATCATCGCAGCTACACTTTTGCCGACAAGCGTAAATTTCGGCGACGCTTTCTCTGCTTTTCAGAAAACGCGTGCGACTTTGTCAAAAGAGCTCTGACAGAGCCGCATCCGCACTACCACGTGTCGTTCAGAAAGCGAAGGGGCGCCTGTGCAGAAATCGAAGGGGCGTCCGTTCAGAAATCGAAGAGCCGTTTTGCTCAGAAATTGAAGAGACGTTTGTCGACAAGGGTAAAAGAACAGTACCACCACTTGATATTATCTCTATATATGTCAACCTTCGTCTTTTATGGCAAGGCAAACCTGAAGAAAATGTCCAACTCTTCCGCACTGATGCGAGATTTATACGCACACAAATTAAACCCTCTTTTCGTCAAATTGTAGTATATGTATAAGTAGGGATCGTTCTAGACCGGGGATTAGGAGGGATTGTTAACCACTTGAATTTGACTCAAAAACGTAAAATAACAATATGAAACACTATACTAGACTCAAAGAATGCAAAACTAAACTTTAAAACACTAAAACAAACCAAAAGACTCAAAACAGCACCAAAACACTCAAAACTGCCTAAAAATCACTTTCTGGGCAGTTTTGAGCACCTTGAGTACTTTGGACGAATTTGAGAAACAAAATGAATCAAAACACTTATAAACACAAACTAAATGTATTTCTAACTAATCTAACACTTTAAAAGAAATGGGAGATTGGTTTTGAATGAAACTTGAAATAAAAACAGAAACTTGGAAACAAACAGATTGTAAATTAAAGCATAAGGAAATGAAGTAAACACAAGATGAATGAATCAACAACTAATAAAATAAGAGAGTACCAATGAAGATGAAGCTAGAGATTCGATTTCACCATTGCTAAGCCAAGTCCATGCTTGTTAAGTCAGATTATACTCATTCATCTACCTATTTCTTGGGTTTGTTTCACTTAGATATGATCAGCCATATGATGTGTGGATTTGATCAAATGTCTCTAATTATGAGCCTAATTGTGATGTGCAACTTTGGTTCCTAATCAAGACTATGTAGTGCACAAGAAACTTTCACAAAACCAAAGGGAACACTCGGCAGGATGTTTGCAAAACATTCCCTTCATTCATTCACATATCTACCAAGATTATGCATGATGTGTGCTTTAATCTTGGCTAAACAACCTGTGGTTAATTCAAATGATGATCAAGCATTAAAATCAACACACTAAGTCACAATTAAATCGGAGAATGAAGCAAGAAATAGATAGATTAAATGAGAATTCCGAATTAACTACATGGCAAACTTTCAAGGCTACATCGAATCCCTAGAGGAGGATTAGTTACAATTCATGTTTGCAAAGGATTTAACATAAAAATATAAAACATGAATGAACATAGAATTAATAAGAAGAAAGAACCCTTGAAGCAAAACTGATGTAGAATCAAAGAAACACCTAAACATTCCAACAACTCAAACTTGAATTGTATGAACGTTTAGGCCCTCTTATCTTCCTCTTCGTCGTAGCACAAGGTCTAAGGGATGTTGTTGGTGTGTTGAATGGATTGGGGAATTATGGAAATGGAAGGATGATGTTTGGATTGTAAGGGAGAGTCACGGCACAAAGGGGGGTTTATGGTCTACATTTCTGCAATGGATGAAGTGTATGAATGGAATGGATGGACTTTGTGAAGGGCACGGCCCCAAGGGACCAATTTCTGTTGTGAAATGAATTGTGTATGAATGAGAATGAATGAATGAGTATTTATAGGTGAAATGGGGGGAACATGACAGCTAGGTTGCATGTGTTGATTAAAGGGGAAATGACAATCTGAAATGGGATAGCATGTGGGTGGAAATGCATGTGCAATGTTTTAAAGGATGGAATGATGGAGGAACAAGTGCATGTGAATGCATGGTGATAGCATGTGCACGGTTTTGGTTGGAATGATGGCAGATTGTGAAAACATGTGAATGCATGTGTTTGATGAATGATAAGTGGTGAATGATATGATAAGTGATAAGTGGTGAATGATAAGTGATGAATGATAAGTGGTGAATGATAAGTGGTGAATGATAAGTGATATGATATGTGATTATGATAAGTAATGGGAGCATGTGTATGGTTTTGGGAGAAAGGTGGAGATGCATGGCATAAGGGAATTGGAAAGGTTTAAATGTCCTAAAACTAAAGGGAACAAAGTTCCAACACTTTGGTCTTCAATTTCGTCCAACATTTTGGCGCCAAGCATAAGCTATCCATCCTTAGCCCAAAAGTGCTCCAAAAGTCTCCAAAATGCATCTTTTTGCTCCTTTAGCCCTTTGGACCTACAAACACACGAAAATAGCTTAAAGGACTAAAATAATTAAAGAAACATAACGTAAATGCACGAGAACAAGCCATTTAAGTCGCATGAATATGCTCCTATCACGCACTGATGCGAGATTTATACGCACACAAATTAAACCCTCTTTTCGTCAAATTGTAGTATATGTATAAGTAGGGATCGTTCTGGACCGGGGATTAGGAGGGATTGTTAACCACTTGGATTTGACTCAAAAACGTAAAATAACAATATGAAACACTATACTAGACTCAAAGAATGCAAAACTAAACTTTAAAACACTAAGACAAACCAAAAGACTCAAAACAACACAAACACACTCAAATCTGCCTAAAAACCACTTTCTGGGCAGATTTGAGCACAAACACAAATTTGGACGAAATTAAGTAATAACTTGACTCAAGAACGTAAAAACACAATATAAAACACTAAACTAACTCAAAGACTGTAAAACTAAACACTTTAAACATTAAAACAAACCAAAAGACTCAAACATCACCCAAAACACTCAAAACTGCCTTAAAATCACTTTCTGGGCAGTTTTGAGCACTTTGGTGAATTTGGACGAAATTGGGAAATAAAATGAATCAAAACACTTAAAAGCACAAACTAAATTGATTTCTAACTAAATTGGACATTAAAGTAAAGGGGGATTTAGATTTATACGAAAATTGAAATAACAAAACAAGTTAATAAACTAAACAGATTGTAAAACGAATTTGATGGAATGGAATGAATGGATGATAGAATGGCTAAGGGGTTCATCTCCATACATGTTATACTTGCATAATAAACGATTTCCAATTGCATTTCAACAAATCATTAATTCTCAACACCCCAAGTTAACCGTGATGCACTAATTAACCTTCAAATCTTCCTAACGTTATTGAATTGGATGATTGCATACGACAACCCAAAACATTCCCCACTAGTCCCCTACATGATTGCATAATAGAGATACAAGCAAGAATCATTACGCTCTATGAAAATTATAAGTGTTGACAGGGCATTCATTACTATGATTGCATGAAACTTATGCCAAGAATTCGTTTAACGCGATTGTTTATAAGCAACCTCCACTACTTGTGAATATAAGTTCGTAACTATTAGGTGAAACTCACTTATATTCTAGCGTCATATTCATGCATGAAAATTAAGTGTGCACTCTCAATAAACATACATAAATAAGTTATCAATCAAACAGTTAAACGAATTGAATCCACAACTTATGAAACGCAATTAGAAGTAATCAAATCAAAATGCAAGCATAAACATATATTTCGAATTCCCCCCTAGCCAAAGGGGGTTTAGTTGAATTTAAACATTGGAATCAAAGAAACACCTAAACATTCCAACAACTCAAACTTGAATTGTATGAACGTTTAGGCCCTCTTCTCTTCCATTCCTCATTCATACAAAACAAAGAGTATTGAAATTAAACATTGAAATCAAAGAAACACCTAAACATTCCAACAACTCAAACTTGAATTGTATGAACGTTTAGGCCCTCTTATCTTCCTCTTCGTTGTAGCACAAGGTCTAAGGGTAGTTTGATGGTGTGAATGGTTTGGGGAGTGGTTGGAGTGGCTGCAATGGAGGAGAAAAGTGTTTTGGTGGCTGCTGCAAGGGTGTGGAGAGGTTTTGACGAATTTCTGGAATATGGAAGAGTGTGAATGAGAATGAATGCAATGGATGCTTATTTATAGGTGAAATGGGGGGAACATGACAGCTAGGAAGGAATGTGGCTGCATGTTTGAATGATTAAAGGATGCATGTGGGTTGGAATTGCATGTGCAATGAATATGTGGCTGCATGTGCAAGGGGACAATCTGAAAATGCATGTGAAAGCATGTGTTGGCTGCAATGATGAAATGGATGGGAGTGCATGTGGCTTAATTAATTAAAGGGAGTGCATGTGCAATGTTTTAAAGGATGGAATGCATGTGAATATGATGGAAATCTGATTTGATTTATGGAAGATGCATGTGGATTAAAGGTAAAGTGGAATGACAATGGGTGCATGTGGATGAATGTGCATGTGCAAGGTTGTTGTTGTGATAAGTGATAAGTGTATGGTTATGATAAGTGTATGATATGATAAGTGAATGATATGATACGTGAATGATATGATAAGTGGTGAATGATATATAATGATATGTGGGAGTGTGGCTGAAATGAAGGAGTGGAATGTTGGAATGTTATGCACGACTAAGGATATAGGAAAGGTTTAAATGTCCTAAAACTAAAGGGAACAAGGTTCCAACACTTTGGTCTTCAATTAGGTCTTCAATTTCGTCCAACACTTTGGCTCCAAGCATAAGCTATCCATCCTTAGCCCAAAAGTGCTCCAAAAGTCTCCAAAATGCATCTTTTTGCTCCTTTAGCCCTTTGGACCTACAAACACACGAAAATAGCTTAAAGTACTAAAATAACTAAAGAAACATAACGTAAATGCACGAGAACAAGCCATTTAAGTTGCATGAATATGCTCCTATCAAATACCCCCACACTTATCTTTTGCTAGTCCGCGAGTGATGCGAGAATTATACGCACACAAATTAAACCCTCTTTTTATCAATTGTAGTATAGGTGCAAGTAGGGATCGTTCTGGACCGGGGATTAGGAGGGATTGTTAATCACTTGGATTTGACTCAAAAACGTAAAAACACAATATAAAACACTAAACTAGACTCAAAGAATGTAAAACTAAACTTTAAAACACTATACTAGACTCAAAGAATGTAAAACTAAACTTTAAAACACTAAGACAAACCAAAGACTCAAAATGCTTTTAAAAACACAAACTAAAATGATTTCTAACTAAATTGACATTAAAGTAAAGGGGGATTTAAGTTTATACGAAAATTGAAATAACGAAACAAGTTAAATAAACTAGACAGAATGTAAATATGAAATTGATGAAATGGAATGAATGGATGATAGAATAGCTAAGGGGGTCATCTCCACATATGTTACACTTGCATAATAAAAAGATTTCCAATTACATTTCAATAAATTATTAAACTCATCACCCCGGGTTAATTAGGTCCGCTTAAATTAACCGTCAAGTTTTCCTTAAGTTAATGAATTGGATGGGTTAGCGCAACGCAATTCACAACATTCTCCAAAAGTCCTTTACGTGAACAGCACAATAAAGATACAATCAAAGATCATTAAGCATTATGAAAACTATAAGTGTTGACGAGGCATTCGTTACTATGATTGCATGAAACTTATGCCAAGAATTCGTTTAACGCGATTGTTTATAAGCAACCTCCACTACTTGTGAATATAAGTTCATAACGATTAGGTGAAATTCACTTATATTCTAGCGTCAAATTCATGCATGAAAATTAAGTGTGCACTCTCAATAAACATACATAAATAGGTTATCAATAAAACAGTTAAACAAATTGAATTCACAACTTATGAAACGTAATTAGAAGTAATCAAATCAAAATGCAAGCATAAACATATATTTCGAATCACCCCCTAGCTAAAGGGGGGTTTAGTTTATCATAACTTTGAAATCAAAGAAACACCTAAACATTCCAACAACTCAAACTTGAATTGTATGAACGTTTAGGCACTCTTCTCTTCCATTCCTCATACGTACAAAACAAAGAGAATTAAATTTAAACTTTGAAATCAAAGAAACACCTAAACATTCCAACAACTCACACTTGAATTGTATGAACGTTTAGGCCCTCTTATCTTCCTCGTTGTTGTAGCACAAGGTCTAAGGTGAGGTTTGGGGGATTATGGAAATGGATGAGGAGTGGTGTAGAAGTGGAAGGGGAATGGAAAAATGGTGTTTGGATTATAAAGGGAGAGATGGGAAGCTCACGGCTAGGGAAGGGAGAATGTGTTTGTAATGTGTTGTGTATGAAATGAGATGTTCATGAATGAATGAATGCAAGGGTATTTATAGGAGTAGTGGAGGGAACATATGGCTATGTCATTTGTAGGTGAAGTAGGTGGATGTTGTAGGTGAAGTAGGTGGATGTTGTAGGTGAAGTGGATGTTGTAGGTGAAGTAGGTGGATGTTGTAGGTGAAGTGGGTGGATGTGATAGGAGCATATTTATGCGCCTTAGTTAGCTAGTTCTTATGCATTTTTGTTATGTTTTCTTCGTTAAAGTAGTCTTTTAAGCTACTTTCATGTGTTTTCAGGTTTAAAGGACATATTACATGAAATGATGCAATTTGGAGCTTTTGGAGCAAAACTGAGCTGGAATGTGGTGTACGCAAATAGAGCACGAGGAATGAACGTCCAAAACTATGCATCACACAATCTTCCTCCTAAGCCGTGCATCCCACCATTCCTATCCATCATCCATAAACCCTAATTCCCTTTAATCCAAAACCGTGCATTAATCAGCCACCATAATTCCATAACCCTAATATTCTATTCCCTAATTCGGAGCACCCATTCATGCCATTTTATTATCTATTCCATCACCCTAATATGCCATTATACCTTCCCACTAAACCCCCCCCATTTAACAAAAGAAAAGTTTCAAGCCGTGACCTCCCATTATTAATAAAAACCTAACACTCCCATTATTCAACCATTAAGCCATTCACTCCATTATAATACTCCCATTATTCATTCAGCCGCACCACCCCTTAATTCCCTTTAATCCATAGCCATCCATTTAATCCACCCAAAACCGTGCAAACCATCTCTCCACTTCCCATTAATCGTCCACTTCTCATTATCCATTATCCATGCATTGCCATTATCTCCCACTAATCTTCATCAATCCATGCACTTCCACCTATATATACCTATCACTCATTCATGTTTAAGGGGAGAGGAATCCGCACCATAATCTCATTTTTCCATTGTAATACACAAACATTTCCCCTTCTCCATTTTCTCCATTTCCACTCCATTCCACACTTCCATCCCATCAACCAACCTATCCTTAAACCTTGTGCTACAACAACGAGGAAGAGAAGAGTGCCTAAACGTTCATACAATTCAAATTTTGAGTTGTTGGAATGTTTAGGTGTTTCTTTGATTTCAAAGATATGAGGAACTAAACCCCCTTTAGCTAGGGGGTGATTCGAAATATATGTTTATGCTTGCATTTTGATTTGATTACTTCTAATTGCATTTCATAAGTTGTTGATTCAATTTGTTTAACCGTTTGATTGATAACTTATTTATTTATGTTTATTAAGAATGCGCGCTTAATTTTCATGCGTGAATATGACGCTAGAATATAAGTGATTTTCACCTAATCGTTATGAACTTATATTCACAAGTAGTGGAGGTTGCTTATAAACAATCGCGTTAAATGAATTCTTGGCACGAGTTTCATGCTCATCATAGTAACGAATGCCTCGTCAACACTTATAGTTTTCATAATGCTTAATGATCTTTGATTGTATCTTTATTGTGCTGTTCACGTAAAGGACTTTTGGAGAATGTTGTGAATTGCGTTGCGCTAACCCATCCAATTCATTAACTTAAGGAAAACTTGACGGTTAATTTAAGCGGACCTAATTGACCCGGGGCGTTGAGAATTAATGATTTGTTGAAATGCAATTGGAAATCGTTTTATTATGCAAGTATAACATATGTGGAGATGAACCCCGTAGCTAACTTTCCATCCATTTGTTCTTTCTTTTCTTGTTTCTGTTTTCATGTTTAATTTAACTTGTTATTCAATTATGTTAAACATGTGAAACTAATTTCTTTTTAGTTAGAGGCGAATTTGAAGCCATGGACATATGTTGGTTATGATTTGATTTACTCCAGTTATGAATTCATGAACTTTAGATGTGGGTTACTTTTCTGTTTTGATTAAGAACTTGTTTATGTATGTGGGTTGAGGGTCGACACTTAATTTGCATGCCTAAGATTTGATGCTAGGATATAAGGGAATTTCACCTAATCGTTATGAACTTATATTCATGAGTAGTAAAAATCGCTAGTCACGATTGTGTTTAGTAAACCCTAGGCTGGATTAACATGCGTATTCCATAGTTATGAATGCCTAGTCAATGTTTATGATTTCCGTTGAACTTAATGATCTTTGTTGAATGTCTCTATCATGCGTATTCCATGTGAGAGACTTTGATTAGGAATAATTTGGTTGTAATGCGTATCCCATTCAATCCAATGAATCTAGGGAAATCTGAAGGTTAATTTAAGCGGACCTAATTAACTTGGAGCATTGTCATTCATCGTTTGTTGAAGTCATAACTGGGAGTCAAATTATATGCTTATGTTCATGTGTGGATAAGGAACCCTCTAACTAGTTTTTCTTCATTCTATTCCATCAATTTCGTTTGTACAATCTGTTTTGTTTCCAAGTTTCTATTTTAGTTTAATTTCGTCCAAAACCAATCCCCCATTTATTTTAAAGTGTTAGATTAGTTAGAAATACATTTATTTTGTGTTTTTACGTTTTTTTGAGTCAAATCCAAGTGATTAACAATCCCTCCTAATCCCCGGTCCAGAACGATCCCTACTTATACATATACTACAATTTGACGAAAAGAGGGTTTAATTTGTGTGCGTATAAATCTCGCATCAAATTTTGGCGCCGTTGCCGGGGATTAGAAAATTTGCTAATTCCTTGGATTGTTCGTCTTTATTATGTATTTTAGTTTTAGTTTCTGATTTGTGTTTTGTTTCTTGTTCTAGGTACTAGTTTATGACTTGGAGTTCTCATCCGATTCGTGAACATATCCTGGAGTGATTGGGTTCTTCGTCCGGCTGCAAGACATAAAAGAAAGCGCTACTTGGGAGGCAACCCAATGCACTAAATAAAACAAAGCATGTTCATAAAAAAAAAAAAAAAAAAAAAAAAAAAAAAAAAAAAATACTAAACATGGAGAAAGATGGAGCTTCACAAAGGTTGTTTACGTGAAGCCCCGCTACGAGGCGTCGGAGCGGAAGGCATAGGAGCAGGAGGCATAGAAGCAGGAGGCATAGAAGCGGGAGGCATCGGAGCGGAAGCCCTCGGAGCGGAAGGCATCGGAGCTAGAGCATTCCAGGCCTCAATACTTGGCCAAGCGCTGGATGACCCAGGAAAAATATGCCTCTGGAAGTAAGCCGAAAGCCTTTGACGGTCACTTTGCATTCGAACATTGGATTCTTGCAGCTCATCAAGCTTCCTCTTCATGCCCGTTGAATAGTTGTTTGCAAGCACATGCAAACTTCTATTCTCATACTTCAGCTGCTTGATCTCTTGCTTGAGACTTTCCACCTCTGCCATCAATGATTCCACCTGACGGGAGCGGGCAAGCAGGCGTTGGCCCATATTGGACACAGAGCTCGCACACTGAACACTAAGTGCGAGGGACTCTTGAACGGCCAACTCATCGGACCGTCCTGACAGCAGCCTACTATCTTTTGGAGTGAGGAGGTTCTTAGCTACTATTGTAGCTGTTGTGGCGTCCTGCATCACGGAGTCTTCACCTGTGAGAGGACCGTTAGAAGAAAAGAAAGAAGGGCGCCATACGTTACCTTGACGCGGCGCGCCCGTATCACTGCTAAGGCTCAATTCCAAGCTAAGGTTCGATGAGTTTGCCATTTTTCAAAAGTGTTCAAGGGGTGGATGGAATTAATTCTCAAAGGGCCGGAGACGATTTTTCAAGAATGGGATTTCTTCAGAGTGTATTTGTTGGGGTGATCGATAGCTCCATAAAAAGCCATGGCGACGCGTCCACCGATTCAGAGATCCGGATTTTCCTCCGCAAATTTCGACGACGCATTCGCGGCTTTTCAGAAAACGCGCTCAGCTTTGTCAAAAGATATCTGACAAAGCTGATAACACGTGGAGGCCATCATCTCAATTACACGTCTTTAGCCGACAAGCGCAAAGTTCGGCGACGCTTTCTCTGCTTTTCAGAAAACGCGTGCAGCTTTGTCAAAAGAGCCGCACCCGTGACTACTTTTGCCATGCAGAAATCGAAGAGCCGTTCGTTCAGAAATCGAAGAGACGTCTGTCGACAGAGGGTAAAAGAGCAGTACCACCACTTTCTATTCAGAAAATCCCTATATTTGTCGACCTTCATCTCTTATGGCAAGGCAGACTTGAAGAAAATGCCCACCAACTCTCTCTCACCTCTGAGGGCGCACTCCCAGCAAAGCCTTTTGAATTACTCAAAATTTTCTTCTTCCCCAAAGATGATACCAGACGCCTGGAGTAAAGATGACCCAGGAGGAAATGCATGTGCTGATTCATGCACCGCTTCTTCAAAAGCAAAGGTATCTCATATCATAAAGGTCAAAAGCAAAAGTATCTCATATCATGCTCTTTCCCTGTCTTTTTCTTTGTCCTTGTTCTTACTCGCATGGCAAAGTGAAAGAAGCAATCAGCCGGCACTTGGAGTCAGTCTTCCGATCTGGAGCCAACTGCCTGGAACCTATTCCTGATTGCTTACCTGGCGTTGCTCTCGAGTAGTCATCTTCAACGGTTGATACACTTCCAGAGAAGGGACCACTCCTGCAAAGATTGAACAAAGAAACAGATAAAGGGGGAAAGCTCAGACCTTCGGGGAAGACCAAAAGAACCATCATGCTGCCCAGTTCAAGAAGTAGCACAAAGGAAAATCAACGATGGGCAGAAACCAGTTCAAGAGTAAGCCTGTGGAATCACCAAGATAAAGCCTCAATGCAATTATCAAGGAGAAGATGGAATTTACACTCCATAACCAGATTTGCGTACCTAAACTCTTCTCTTTGTTAATTACATTCTGCCATGTTTAGTATGTTTAGTTGCTGTTTTATATGTTTTCTTTTGTTTGGTGTGTTTTAAGCTTAAAACATTGAGGACAATGTTTGATTTAAGTGTGGGGGGGTAACTAAGTATGTTGATGCAAATTTGTTGGATTTTATCACCCATAACTTCAAGTATTGATCCTTGCTGTTTTAAAATGTTTTTAAACTGTTTTAATGTGTTTTGACTTAAAAATTCGAAAATCCCATAAAAATTTGAAAAATTGTTTTGAAAAAACCAAAAAGAGTTGTTTTTGTGTGTTTGTGTCGTAGGTTACCTTCCAACACAATGATGAGGATTTGGTTTTTAATTGCATGACGGTTAAAGAAAGTTACAAACATGGATGGACGTTTGATATACTCTTTGGTTTATGCTTGGTTGTAGTTATAGTTCACGAATTCACATGCAATCACAAAGAAAAAAAAATTAGTTTTTATAACATGCTTGAAGGAATGAGCTCAAACTAACACTACATCCCTGTGAGACTTGAGCTTAAATGTTTATTTGGAGAGTTAAAATCTGTGCATTCTTTGTTTTCTAAAGTCGTTGCATGATCTCATTATTCTTTGCTTGGTTGCTACTTAGAAGGCGTTTCATCACTTAGTTCCAAATGCTAGAACTCATGCCCATTTCATTCAAAGCATGTCATTGATTTGCATAACACGTATTCAAGATGAAGTTGTGTAGTGAACACCATAGCCAAATTGCCATATTTCCCTTTTCATTTGTTTTATAGGATTTAACCCCGTTGAGCCTTGTCTAGCCTACTTTCTTTGTTAACCCGCATTATCCTCACCTAGCCCAGATTAGGACCATCCTTACCCTTGTTCTTGAAGCATAGTAAGCAATGAATTCCTTTTGATTAATGTGTTGCAGGAAATAAGTGTGGGGGAAAGTGTATTTATGTGAGTTTTTTTTATGCCATAGGCACGGTTAAAAAAAAAAAAAAAAAAAAAAAAAAAATTTGAAAAGTATTGGTTGTTGAAGTAAGGGCCCAAAACAATGAATTAGGCCCTAAGAGTTGTTTGTGTTTCCCCTATTTGTCTAAAAGTTGATTTTTGCATTCTAAGGGAATTCTAGGTCTTAATTTCATTGCTTTACTTGCTATTGCTTAAAGAACTTTTGTTTATCCCTACCTTCCCTTGTGAGCCAATACCCCAAGCCCCGTTACAACCCTTGACTTCTATCTTGAGTGTTGTGCATTTCAATTGTGGAGTTTGAATTTGGTATGAGCATATGGTATCACTGGTTCTCGCATCTAAGTAGTAGAATCCCATTCATGAGATCATATCCATACACGTTTAATTACTCCCGAAATTGCTTTCTTTGTATAACGTATGTGAGTACTAGTCTTTCATGTTTACATCAATCTTCTCACATATAACTAGTGTAGGGTGTGTAGTCAGAAAATTTGAGTGAAAATTGAGTGCATAACGAGTGAGGAATTGAGGGAATTCTCTAAGGCATGTTACTACATTCAAAATATGTTTTAATTGATTAAATGCGAACTAGTGAATGGTGACTATGATTAAAGTATGTGCTTAAGGGGAAGTAGGACTAAAAGCTATGTGAGTAATGATCTTTGACATGTCATGTTTCATTGGAAATCCCTGAGGCAAACGTTGGAAGGTTTAGGTTGTTTTCTTTGTTTTGTTTCGTTTTGTTTACTTTAGTTGTTTTGTTTTGCTCGAGGACTAGCAAAAGTTAAGTGTGGGGGAATTTGATAGGAGCATATTTATGCGCCTTAGTTAGCTAGTTCTTATGCATTTTTGTTATGTTTTCTTCGTTAAAGTAGTCTTTTAAGCTACTTTCATGTGTTTTCAGGTTTAAAGGACATATTACATGAAATGATGCAATTTGGAGCTTTTGGAGCAAAACTGAGCTGGAATGTGGTGTACGCAAATAGAGCACGAGGAATGAACGTCCAAAACTATGCATCACACAATCTTCCTCCTAAGCCGTGCATCCCACCATTCCTATCCATCATCCATAAACCCTAATTCCCTTTAATCCAAAACCGTGCATTAATCAGCCACCATAATTCCATAACCCTAATATTCTATTCCCTAATTCGGAGCACCCATTCATGCCATTTTATTATCTATTCCATCACCCTAATATGCCATTATACCTTCCCACTAAACCCCCCCCATTTAACAAAAGAAAAGTTTCAAGCCGTGACCTCCCATTATTAATAAAAACCTAACACTCCCATTATTCAACCATTAAGCCATTCACTCCATTATAATACTCCCATTATTCATTCAGCCGCACCACCCCTTAATTCCCTTTAATCCATAGCCATCCATTTAATCCACCCAAAACCGTGCAAACCATCTCTCCACTTCCCATTAATCGTCCACTTCTCATTATCCATTATCCATGCATTGCCATTATCTCCCACTAATCTTCATCAATCCATGCACTTCCACCTATATATACCTATCACTCATTCATGTTTAAGGGGAGAGGAATCCGCACCATAATCTCATTTTTCCATTGTAATACACAAACATTTCCCCTTCTCCATTTTCTCCATTTCCACTCCATTCCACACTTCCATCCCATCAACCAACCTATCCTTAAACCTTGTGCTACAACAACGAGGAAGAGAAGAGTGCCTAAACGTTCATACAATTCAAATTTTGAGTTGTTGGAATGTTTAGGTGTTTCTTTGATTTCAAAGATATGAGGAACTAAACCCCCTTTAGCTAGGGGGTGATTCGAAATATATGTTTATGCTTGCATTTTGATTTGATTACTTCTAATTGCATTTCATAAGTTGTTGATTCAATTTGTTTAACCGTTTGATTGATAACTTATTTATTTATGTTTATTAAGAATGCGCGCTTAATTTTCATGCGTGAATATGACGCTAGAATATAAGTGATTTTCACCTAATCGTTATGAACTTATATTCACAAGTAGTGGAGGTTGCTTATAAACAATCGCGTTAAATGAATTCTTGGCACGAGTTTCATGCTCATCATAGTAACGAATGCCTCGTCAACACTTATAGTTTTCATAATGCTTAATGATCTTTGATTGTATCTTTATTGTGCTGTTCACGTAAAGGACTTTTGGAGAATGTTGTGAATTGCGTTGCGCTAACCCATCCAATTCATTAACTTAAGGAAAACTTGACGGTTAATTTAAGCGGACCTAATTGACCCGGGGCGTTGAGAATTAATGATTTGTTGAAATGCAATTGGAAATCGTTTTATTATGCAAGTATAACATATGTGGAGATGAACCCCGTAGCTAACTTTCCATCCATTTGTTCTTTCTTTTCTTGTTTCTGTTTTCATGTTTAATTTAACTTGTTATTCAATTATGTTAAACATGTGAAACTAATTTCTTTTTAGTTAGAGGCGAATTTGAAGCCATGGACATATGTTGGTTATGATTTGATTTACTCCAGTTATGAATTCATGAACTTTAGATGTGGGTTACTTTTCTGTTTTGATTAAGAACTTGTTTATGTATGTGGGTTGAGGGTCGACACTTAATTTGCATGCCTAAGATTTGATGCTAGGATATAAGGGAATTTCACCTAATCGTTATGAACTTATATTCATGAGTAGTAAAAATCGCTAGTCACGATTGTGTTTAGTAAACCCTAGGCTGGATTAACATGCGTATTCCATAGTTATGAATGCCTAGTCAATGTTTATGATTTCCGTTGAACTTAATGATCTTTGTTGAATGTCTCTATCATGCGTATTCCATGTGAGAGACTTTGATTAGGAATAATTTGGTTGTAATGCGTATCCCATTCAATCCAATGAATCTAGGGAAATCTGAAGGTTAATTTAAGCGGACCTAATTAACTTGGAGCATTGTCATTCATCGTTTGTTGAAGTCATAACTGGGAGTCAAATTATATGCTTATGTTCATGTGTGGATAAGGAACCCTCTAACTAGTTTTTCTTCATTCTATTCCATCAATTTCGTTTGTACAATCTGTTTTGTTTCCAAGTTTCTATTTTAGTTTAATTTCGTCCAAAACCAATCCCCCATTTATTTTAAAGTGTTAGATTAGTTAGAAATACATTTATTTTGTGTTTTTACGTTTTTTTGAGTCAAATCCAAGTGATTAACAATCCCTCCTAATCCCCGGTCCAGAACGATCCCTACTTATACATATACTACAATTTGACGAAAAGAGGGTTTAATTTGTGTGCGTATAAATCTCGCATCAGGATGTTGTAGGTGAAGTAGGTGGATGTTGTAGGTGAAGTGGGTGGATGTTGTAGGTGAAGTGGGTGGATGTTGTAGGTGAAGTAGGTGGATGTTATGTTAAGTGATAAGTGATAAGTGATATGATATGTGGTTATGATATGATAAGTGGTTAAGTGGTGATGATAAGTGATAAGTGATTAAGTGATTAAGTGATATGATATGTGGTGATGATAAGTGATAAGTGCATGTGGGTTAACTAATGAAGGAAATGCATGTTCAATGACAATGTGTTAGAATGGATGTGTGTTATGCATGGCATGATTGGGATTAGGAAAGGTTTAAATGTCCTAAAACTAAAGAGAACAAGGTTCCAACACTTTGGCTCCAATTAGGTCTTCAATTTCGTCCAACACTTTGGCTTCAAGCATAAGCTATCCGTCCTTAGCCCAAAAGTGCTCCAAAAGTCTCCAAAATGCATCTTTTTGCTCCTTTAGCCCTTTGGACCTACAAACACACGAAAATAGCTTAAAGTACTAAAATAACTAAAGAAACATAACGTAAATGTACGAGAACAAGCTATTTAAGTCTCATGAATATGCTCCTATCAGCGAGCAAAACAAAACAACAAAAAAACACGAAACTAGACAAGACGAACAAAACACCACCTACACCTTCCAACAATCGTCTCACGGATTTCCAATGCACATGACAAGTTAAAAATCATTAGTCCCATAGATTTTAGTCATCTTCACACTTGAATACATTCTTAATCATAGTCACCACATACTATTTCACAATTAAGCATTTAAAACCATGTTTTGAATGTAGTAACATGCCTTAGAGAAATTGCTCAAATCCTTACAAGATATGCACTCGTTTTTCACACAGATTTTCTGACTACACACCCTACACTAGTTATATGTGAGAAGATTGATGTAAATATGAATTCTAACACTCACATATGTTATATCAAAGAAAGCATTTTCTGGATTTACGACAATGACATGAATATGATCTCATGAATGGAATGCTACTACTTAGAACGAGAACCAGTGATTCCATAAGCTCATATCAATTCCAAACTCCACATTATTGAACACATAACGATCAAGATAGAAGTCAAAGGTTGTAACGGGGCTTGGGGAGTTGGCTAACAATGAAAGGATAGGGAAAACAAACGTTCTTTAAGCAATAGTGAGCAAAGCATTTGAATCATCTTAGACTTCACTTTTGAATGAAAACTCAACTTTTGAACAAAAAGGGAGAACAAGCTCTTTTTTTTTCTTTCTTTCTTTCTTTCTTTTCTTTTCTGTTTTTTTTTCTTTCTCATATGTTTTTCACAATTTTTTCTTTTCTTTTGACTCTCAAAACATACAAACTTAAGAACAAACTTTCCCTCCCCCACACTCATTTTCTTGCAAAATGTAACTCAAAAGGAATTCAATTAAGTCATGCTCACTATCTTTTAAGAACAAGGGTGTGGACTGTCCTAAACTAGGCTAGGTAAGGGGTGATGTGGTTAGCAAAGAAAATAGGCTAAACGAGGCTCAACAGGGTTAAAACATACGAAATATGGGAAGTAAGGCTATTTGGCTATGGTGGCAACTACACAACTTCATCTTGATATATGTTATGCAATTCAATGTCATGCTTTGAATGAAATGGATATAAGTTCTAGCATTTAGTTCTATCATGATACAATTGCATTCTAAGTAGCAACCAAGCAAGGATAATGAGATCATGCAACAACTTTAGAAAACAAAGAATCATAGAAAATAACCCTCCAAAGAAAGTAATGGCTCGAGTCTCACAGGGATGTAGTGTTATTATGAGTTTCTTCCTTCAAGCATGTTACAAAAACGAATTTTTCTTTTATGATTGCATGTGAAGTCATACATTATAACCATAACCAAGCATATACCAAGAGTAAATCAAACTTTCATCCATGTTTATAACTCTCTTTAACAGTCATGCAATTACAAACCAAATCCTTATCATTGTGTTGGAAGGTACCCTAAGACACAAACACACAAAAACGACTCAAAACACTCTTTTTAGGCTTTTTAAAACATGTTTTTCAAATTTTTATGTGATTTTCGGAGTTATAAAAACAAAACACACTAAAACACTCTAAAACAACTTAAAAACACCTTAAAACAGCAAGGAACAACATTAGAAGTTATGGTGGATAAAATCCCACGAATTTGCATTAACAACATTAGTTACCCCCCCACACTTAAATCAAACATTGTCCTCAATGTTTTAAGCATAGATTCACACAAAAAGCAACTAAACATACTAAACATGGCAAAATGTAATTAACAAAGAGAAGAGTTTAGGGACGTAAATCTGGTTATGGAGTGTAAATTCCATCTTCTCTTTGTTGATTGCATTGAGGCTTGATCTTGATGATTCTGCAGGCTTACTCTCGAACTGGTTGCCGCCCATCGTTGATTTTCCTTTGTGCTACTCTTGATCTGGGCAGCATGATTCTTTTGGTCTCCCCCGAAGGTCTGAGCTTACTCCTTTGGTCTGTTTCTTTGTTCAATCTTTCCAATTCGTATTGAAAAGGGTTGGAGGATAACTCAGCCTAAGTTTGTTTCCATATGCTTCAATGTATCATTTTCACTTGCCTTACTCGCTCCCCTTTGCAGAAGTGGTCCCTTCTCTGGGAGTGTATCAACCGTTGAAGATGACTACTCGAGAGCAACGCTAGGTAAGCAATCAGGAATAGATTCCAGGCAGTTGGCTCCAGATCGGAAGACTGACTCCAAGTGCCGGCTGATTGCTTCTTTTACTTTGCCATGCGAGTAAGAACAACGACAAAGAAAAAGACAGGGAAAGAGCATGATATGAGATACTTTTGCTTTTGACCTTGATGATATGAGATACCTTTGCTTTTGAAGAAGCGGTGAATGAATCAGCACACTTCAATCCGCCGTTTCCTCCTGGGTCATCTGTACTCCAGGCATCTGGTATCATCTTTGGGGAAGAAGAAAGAATTGAGTATTTCGAAAGGCTTTGCTGGGAGTGCGCCCTCAGAGGCGAGAGAGAGTTGGGCATTTTCTTCAGGTTTGCCTTATAAAAGACGAAGGTTGACATATATAGAAATAATATCAAGTGGTGGTACTGTTCTTTTACCCTTGTCGACAAATGTCTCTTCGATATCTGAACGACGCCTCTTCGATTTCTGAGCAGGCGCCCCTTCGATTTCTAAACGACGCCCCTTTGCTTTCTGAGCTGGCACGTAGTAGTGCGGATGCGGCTCCTTTTGACAAAGCTGCACGCGTTTTCTGAAAAGCAGAGAAAGCGTCGCCGAACTTTGCGCTTGTCGGCAAAAGATGTGTAGTTGCGGTGATGGCCTCCACGTGTTGTCTGAAAAGAAGAAATCTTTTGACAAAGTTGAACGCGTCTTCTGAAAAGCCCAGAAAGCGTTGCCTAAATTACGCCGGAAATTCCGGCTTTTTGAATCGGTGGACACGTCGCTTTGGCTTTTTTATTGAGCTATCGATCACCACAACAAACACACTCTGAAGATTTCCCATTCTTGAAAATCGACTCCGGCCCTTTGAAATTTAACTCCATCCCTTCTCTTTGAACACTTTTGAAAAATGGCAAACTCATCGAACCTTAGCTTGGAATTGAGCCTTAGCAGTGATACGGGCGCGCCGCGTCAAGGTAACGTATGGCGCCCTTCTTTCTTATCTTCTAACGGTCTTCTTACAGGTGAAGACTCCGTGATGCAGGACGCCACAACAGCTACAATAGTAGCTAGGAACCTCCTCACTCCAAAAGATAGTAGGCTGCTGTCAGGACGGTCCGATGAGTTGGCCGTTCAAGAGTCCCTCGCACTTAGTGTTCAGTGTGCGAGTTCTGTGTCCAACATGGGCCAACGCCTGCTTGCCCGCTCCCGTCAGGTGGAATCATTGATGGCAGAGGTGGAGAGTCTTAAGCAAGAGATCCAGCAGCTTAAGTACGAGAATAGACGTTTGCATGTGCTTGCAAATAACTATTCGTCGGGCATGAAGAGGAAGCTTGATGAGCTGCAAGAATCTGAGGGTCGAATTCACAGTGACCGTCAAAGGCTTGCGGCTTGTCTCCAGAGGCACCTTTTTCCTGGGTCATCCAGCGTTTGGCCAAGTATTGAGGCCTGGAATGCTCTAGCTCCGATGCCTCCCGCTCCGATGCCTTCCACTTCGATGCCTCCCGCTTCTATGCCTTATGCTTCTATGCCTTCCGCTTCTGCGCCTCGTAGTGGGGCTTCACGTAAACAACCTTTGTGAAGCTCCACCTTTCTCCATGTTTAGTATTTTTTTTTTTTTTTTTTAATATATGAAATAATTTTTTTTGTTTTTTTTTTTTTTTTTTTTTTTTACATAAATAAAATCAAACGGCATGGAATTGGTCCTTGAATGGAAGGTGATACTTGAAGTGAACCGGCATTGGTTTGAATTCTAGTGTAGGTGCCTGATTCATAAAAAACAGCAAGTTAGTATAAAATGTAATGGAATTTGGAAAAAAAAACTTACTTGCTTTGTCCGATAAGAACTCAATGACAAACACCACTCCTTTGAAAGTTTCAGGGATATTGGACTTGGCCAGATTGCAAGTGATGGTTATGACTTGTCCAATGTCATCAAATTTAACTTCTTTGGATTTTGTGGTTTCAAGAACGTCCTCTTTGATGAATTCATGACATTCCCTACTTTGCACCTTTGGAAGGGCTTCCAAGATGTCTTTTTCACTTTCTTCTTTCTTGGAATTCATGAACCTGCAAGGAATAGGGATATTTGTTGGAATGGGGTTAGAACTAATTGGAACAACCTTACTTGAATTAGATGGCGTAGGAGCAATAAGTGCTTCTGACAAAGGTGCTTCAAATCCTCCCTTCGGATTTACAATGGTTGAACTAGGGAGTTTGCCTTGGTCGCAAAATTGTCCTACGAACTCCGCTATCTGCCCAATTTGCTTTTCCAAGTGGTCCAACCTTTTGTCTTCTTGTCGAACCTCATTGTCTTGATTTTGTGACCCCTGCACCAAACAAATTAATTCGTTAAGCTTTTGATTATAATCTATTGACGAACTTAAATTTGGTTGGGCATATTGAATATGAGGTTGTGGTGGGTGTATAGGTCTTGAATAGAACTCCTCATATGGCTGCCAATATCCTTCTTCTTGAACATGTTGAGGTTCCCACCACATAGAGTTTGAATGATCACTCCAATCTGAACTGTAAGTATTGGAAAACACGTTATTCCTTGATTGAAGATCAATTATATCAACACTTTACATTTGAGACCTTTCCATGAGCTGTGACAAAAGAGAAGCATTATCAAGTGCCATGTTGTTCTTCTCTAGTATTTGAATTCAACAAACAAAACAAAAAATCAAAAACTAAAACTAAAATACATAACAGAAACAAACAATCCAAGAGATTAGCAAATTTGCTAATCCCCGGCAACGGCGCCAAAATTTGATGCGAGATTTATACGCACACAAATTAAACCCTCTTTTCGTCAAATTGTAGTATATGTATAAGTAGGGATCGTTCTGGACCGGGGATTAGGAGGGATTGTTAACCACTTGGATTTGACTCAAAAACGTAAAATAACAATATGAAACACTATACTAGACTCAAAGAATGCAAAACTAAACTTTAAAACACTAAGACAAACCAAAAGACTCAAAACAACACAAACACACTCAAATCTGCCTAAAAACCACTTTCTGGGCAGATTTGAGCACAAACACAAATTTGGACGAAATTAAGTAATAACTTGACTCAAGAACGTAAAAACACAATATAAAACACTAAACTAACTCAAAGACTGTAAAACTAAACACTTTAAACATTAAAACAAACCAAAAGACTCAAACATCACCCAAAACACTCAAAACTGCCTTAAAATCACTTTCTGGGCAGTTTTGAGCACTTTGGTGAATTTGGACGAAATTGGGAAATAAAATGAATCAAAACACTTAAAAGCACAAACTAAATTGATTTCTAACTAAATTGGACATTAAAGTAAAGGGGGATTTAGATTTATACGAAAATTGAAATAACAAAACAAGTTAATAAACTAAACAGATTGTAAAACGAATTTGATGGAATGGAATGAATGGATGATAGAATGGCTAAGGGGTTCATCTCCATACATGTTATACTTGCATAATAAACGATTTCCAATTGCATTTCAACAAATCATTAATTCTCAACACCCCAAGTTAACCGTGATGCACTAATTAACCTTCAAATCTTCCTAACGTTATTGAATTGGATGATTGCATACGACAACCCAAAACATTCCCCACTAGTCCCCTACATGATTGCATAATAGAGATACAAGCAAGAATCATTACGCTCTATGAAAATTATAAGTGTTGACGGGGCATTTGTTACTATGATTGCATGAAACTTATGCCAAGAATTCGTTTAACGCGATTGTTTATAAGCAACCTCCACTACTTGTGAATATAAGTTCGTAACTATTGATGCGAGATTTATACGCACACAAATTAAACCCTCTTTTTGTCAATTGTAGTATATGTATAAGTAGGGATCGTTCTGGACCGGGGATTAGGAGGGATTGTTAACCACTTGGATTTGACTCAAAAACGTAAAATAACAATATGAAACACTATACTAGACTCAAAGAATTCAAAACTAAACTTTAAAACACTAAGACAAACCAAAAGACTCAAAACAACACAAACACACTGATAGGAGCATATTTAGGCGACTTACTTAGCTTGTTTTCGTGCATCTATGTTGTTAATTCATAATTGTTTTAGTAGTTTAAGCCATTTTCGTGTGTTTTTAGGTTCATATGGCTAAGGAAGCAAAAAGATGCATTTTGGAGCATTTTGGAGCAAAATTGGGCTTGGAATGGATAGCATATGCTTGGAGCCAAAGTGTTGGACGAATTTGAAAGCCTTGTATGCACTTTGGACATAAAACAAAGGGCCTAGCCCAATCAAACAATCCTTTGAGCCATGCAAAACCTCTAGCCCAATCAACAACCCTTAGCCACATGCATTCACATGCATCATACCACCATTCACACACACATGCACTTATTCTTTCATCATTGCACCACCATTCACACACACATGCACTTACTCTTTCATCATTGCACCACCATTCACACACACATGCACTTACTCCTTCATCATTACACCACCTTCTCCATCTTTATTCCACATGCATTCATCATAATTCACCCTAGCTACCACCATTCACACACACATGCACTTATTCTTTCATCATTGCACCACCATTCACCATTCACACACACATGCACTTACTCTTTCATCATTGCACCACCATTCACACACACATGCACTTACTCTTTCATCATTGCACCACCAATTCAACACATGCATTCACACACCAACAACCTAGCTCTTTTTCCATCATTATTTCATCCACATGCACTCTCAATCATAACAACCACATTCACTCTTAAACAATCACCCACATATTCTCCCATTCCCCCTATAAAAACCCATGCATTCATACACAAAAATGACATCTCATTTCATACACAACACACCACAAACACATCCCTTTCTCTCTTAGCCGTGAGTCTCCCTTACAATCCAAACACCATCCTTCCATCTCCACAACTCCTCTTCCATTCCTCCACCACTCCCCAAACCATTCACACCATCAAACTATCCCTAGACCTTGTGCTACAACGAAGAGGAAGATAAGAGGGCCTAAACGTTCATACAATTCAAGTTTGAGTTGTTGGAATGTTTAGGTGTTTCTTTGATTTCAATGTTTAATTTCAATACTCTTTGTTTTGTACGAATGAGGAATGGAAGAGAAGAGTGCCTAAACGTTCATACAATTCAAGTTTGAGTTGTTGGAATGTTTAGGTGTTTCTTTGATTCTCTTTATTTTGTACGTATGAGGTACTAAACCCCCCTTGGCTAGGGGGGGGATTTGAAATAAATGTTTATGCTTGCATTTTGATTTGATTACTTCTAATTGCGTTTCATAAGTTGTGGATTCAATTTGTTTAACCGTTTGATTGATAACTTATTTATGTATGTTTATTGAGAGTGCACGCTTAATTTTCATGCATGAATATGACGCTAGAATATAAGTAAGTTTCACCTAATCGTTATGAACTTATATGCACAAGTAGTGGAGGTTGCTTATAAACAATCGCGTTAAACGAATTCTTGGCATAAGTTTCATGCGTATTCCATAGTAACGAATGCCTCGTCAACACTTAAAGTTTTCATAATGCTTAATGATCTTTGATTGTATCTTTATTGTGCTGTTCACGTAAAGGACTTTTGGAGAATGTTGTGAATTGCGTTGCGCTAACCCATCCAATTCATTAACTTAAGGAAAACTTGACGGTTAATTTAAGCGGACCTAATTAACCTGGGGTGATGAGTTTCATAATTTATTGAAATGCAATTGGAAATCTTTTTATTATGTAAGTGTAACATGTGTGGAGAAGAACCCCTTAGCTATTCTATCATCCATTCATTCCATTTCATCAATTTCGTTTTTATAATCTGTTTTAATTAGAATCTGTCCATTTAGTTTATTTTCGTCCAAACCTCAAACCCCATTTATTTTAAAGTGTTAGATTAGTTAGAAATATTTTTAGTTTGTGTTTATAAGTGTTTTGATTCAATTTGTTAAACAAATTCGTCCAAATTTGTGTTTGTGCTCAAATCTGCCCAGAAAGTGGTTTTTAGGCAGATTTGAGTGTGTTTGTGTTGTTTTGAATCTTTTGGTTTGTTTGAGTGTTTTAAGCATTTAGTTTTGCATTCTTTGAGTCTAGTATAGTATTTTATATTGTGTTTTTACGTTTTTGAGTCAAATCCAAGTGATTAACAATCCCTCCTAATCCCCGGTCCAGAACGATCCCTACTTATACATATACTACAATTTGACGAAAAGAGGATTTAATTTGTGTGCGCATAAATCTCGCATCAAATTTTGGCGCCGTTGCTGGGGATTAGAAAATTTGCTAATCCCTTGGATTGTTTTATTTTCGTTTGTTTTTATTTTATTCCAGATTCTTAATCTTGTTTTGTTTCTTGTTCTAGGTACTAGTTTATGACTCGGAGTTCTCATCCGATTCGTGAACATTTCCTGGAGTGATTGGGTTCTTCGTCCGGCTGCAAGACGTAAAAGAAAGCGCTACTTGGGAGGCAACCCAATGCATTTTGAAAAAAAAAAAAAAAAAAAAAAAAAAAAAAAAAAACATGGCAGAACGATGGAGGCTTCACAAAGGTTGTTTACTTAAAGACCCACTACGTGGCAAAACTCTTGAAGCGGAAGGCATCGGGACGGAAGGCATCGGGGCAGAAGACATAGGAGCGGAAGGCATCGGAGCTGGAGGCATCGAAGATAGAGCATTCGAGGCCTCAATACTTGGCCAAACGCTGGATGATCCAGGAAAAAGATGCCTCTGGAGGAAAGACGAAAACCTTTGACGGTCACTTTGAATCCGACCTTCAGACTCTTGCAGTTCATCAAGCTTCCTCTTCATGCCCGTCGAATAGTTGTTGGCAAGCACGTGCAAACTTCTATTCTCATGCTTAAGCAGTTTGATCTCCTGCTTAAGACTTTCCACCTCTGCCATCAATGATTCCACCTGACGGGAGCGGGCAAGCAGGCGTTGGCCCATGTTGGACACAGAACTTGCACACTGAACACTAAGTGCGAGGGTCTCTTGAACGGCCAACTCATCGGACCGTCCTGACAGCAGCCTACTATCTTTTGGAGTGAGGAGGTTCCTAGCTACTATTGTAGCTGTTGTGGCGTCCTGCATCACAGAGTCTTCACCTGTAAGAAGACCGTTAGAAGATAAGAAAGAAGGGCGCCATACGTTACCTTGACGCGGCGCGCCCGTATCACTGCTAAGGCTCAATTCCAAGCTAAGGTTCGATGGGTTTGCCATTTTTCAAAAGTGTTCAAAGAGAATGGGTGGATGGAGTTAAATTTCGAAGGGCCGGAGACGATTTTCAAGAATGGGAGATCTTCAGAGTGTGTATGTTGGCGGTGATCGAAAGCTCTATAAAAAGCCAAGGCGACGCGTCCACCGATTCAAAGAGCCGGATTTTCCGGCATAATTTAGGCGACGCTTTCTCGGCTTTTCAGAAGACGTGTTCAATTTTGTCAAAAGATTTCTTCTTTTCAGACAACACGTGGAGGCCATCATCGCAACTACACATCTTTAGCCGACAAGCGCAAAGTTCGGCGACGCTTTCTCTGCTTTTCAGAAAACGCGTGCAGCTTTGTCAAAAGGAGCCGCATCCGCACTACTACGTGTCGTTCAGAAAGCAAAGGGGCGTCGTTCAAAAATCGAAGGGGCGCCTGCTCAGAAATCGAAGAGGCGTATTCAAAGATCGAAGAGGCGCCACTATTTCAAAAAGCCGGATTTGCGGGATCAAAACGTTTGTCGACAAAGGTAAAAGAACAATACCACCACTTGATATTATCTCTATATATGTCGACCTTCGTCTTTTATGGCAAGGCAAACCTGAAGAAAAATGCCCAACTCTCCCTCACCTCTGAGGGCGCACTCCCAGCAAAGCCTTTCGAAATACTCAAATCATTTTTCTTCCCCAAAGATGATACCAGATGCCTGGAGTACATATGACCCAGGAGGAAACGGCGGATTGAAGCATGTGCTGATTCATTCACCGCTTCTTCAAAGCAAAGGTATCTCATATCATCAAGGTCAAAAGCAAAAGTATCTCATATCATGCTCTTTCCCTGTCTTTTTCTTTGTCCTTGTTCTTACTTGCATGGCAAAGTAAAAGAAGCAATCAGCCGGCACTTGGAGTCAGTCTACCGATCTGGAGCCAACTGCCTGGAATCTATTCCTGATTGCTTACCTAGCGTTGCTCTCGAGTAGTCATCTTCAACGGTTGATACACTTCCAGAGAAGGGACCACTCATGCAAAGATTGAACAAAGAAACAGATAACAGGAGAAAGCTCAGACCTTCGGGGGAGACCCTAAAGGGAATCCTGCTGCCCAGTTCAAGAGTAGCACAAAGGAAAATCAACGATGGGCGGAAACCAGTTCAAGAGTAAGCCTGTGGAATCACAAAGATCAAAGCCTCAATGCAATCACCAAGGAGAAGAGGGAATTTACACTCCATAACCAGATTTGCGTCTCTAAACTCTTCTCTTTGTTAATTACATTCTGCCATGTTTAGTATGTTTAGTTGCTTTTAGTATGTTTAGTTGCTTTTTGTGTGAATCTATGCTTAAAACATTGAGGACAATGTTTGATTTAAGTGTGGGGGGGTAACTAAGTATATTTAATGCAAATTCGTGGGATTTTATCACCCATAACTTCAAAGGTTGTTCCTTGCTGTTTTAAGGTTTTTTTTTTTTAAATTGTTTTAGAGTGTTTTGTTTTATAACTCCGAAAATCACATAAAAATTTGAAAAAAAATGTTTTGAAAAGCCTAAAAAGAGTGTTTTGAGTCGTTTTTGTGTGTTTGTTTCTTAGGGTACCTTCCAACACAATGATAAGGATTTGGGTTGTAATTGCATGACGGTTAAAAAAGAGTTATAAGCATGGATGAAAGTTTGATTTACTCTTGGTATATGCTTGGTTATGGTTATAATGTATGACTTTGATAGGAGCATATTTATGCGACTTAAATGGCTTGTTCTCATACATTTACGTTATGTTTCTTTAGTTATTTTAGTACTTTAAGCTATTTTCGTGTGTTTGTAGGTCCAAAGGGCTAAAGGAGCAAAAAGATGCATTTTGGAGACTTTTGGAGCACTTTTGGGCTAAGGACGGATAGCTTATGCTTGAAGCCAAAGTGTTGGACGAAATTGAAGACCTAATTGGAGCCAAAGTGTTGGAACCTTGTTCTCTTTAGTTTTAGGACATTTAAACCTTTCCTAATTCCAATCATGCCATGCATAACACACATCCATTCTAACACATTGTCATTGCACATGCATTTCCTTCATTAGTTAACCCACATGCACTTATCACTTATCATCACCACATATCATATCACTTAATCACTTATCACTTATCATCACCACTTAACCACTTATCATATCATAACCACATATCATATCACTTATCACTTATCACTTAACATATCATCCACCTACTTCACCTACAACATCCACCTACTTCACCTACAACATCCACTTCACCTACAACATCCACCTACTTCACCTACAACATCCACCTACTTCACCTACAAATGACATAGCCATATGTTCCCTCCACTACTCCTATAAATACCCTTGCATTCATTCATTCATGGACATCTCATTTCATACACAACACACCACAAACACTTCCATTCCTTACCTTTGCCGTGAGTCCCCTTAGAATCCAAAACCATCTTTCCATTTCCACCACTTCCCAACCCTCCAAACCACTCCTCTACCATTTCCATAATCCCCCAAACCTCACCTTAGACCTTGTGCTACAATAACGAGGAAGATAAGAGGGCCTAAACGTTCATACAATTCAAGTTTGAGTTGTTGGAATGTTTAGGTGTTTCTTTGATTTCAAAGTTTAAATTCAATTCTCTTTGTTTTGTACGTATGAGGAATGGAAGAGAAGAGTGCCTAAACGTTCATACAATTCAAGTTTGAGTTGTTGGAATGTTTAGGTGTTTCTTTAATTTCAAAGTTATGAGGAAATAAACCCCCCTTTAGCTAGGGGGTGATTCGAAATATATGTTTATGCTTGCAATATGATTTGATTACTTTTAATTACGTTTCATAAGTTGTGAATTCAATTTGTTTAACTATTTGATTGATATCCTATTTATGTATGTTTATTGAGAATGAACGCTTAATTTTCATGCATGAATATGACGCTAGAATATAAGTGAGTTTCACATAATAGTTATGAACTTATATTCACAAGTAGTGGAGGTTGCTTATAAACAATCGCGTTAAACAAATTCTTGGCATAAGTTTCATGCAATCATAGTAACGAATGCCTCGTCAACACTTATAGTTTTCATGTTGCTTAATGATTCTTGCTTGTATCTCTATTATGCAATTCATGTAGGGAACTTGTGAGGAATGCTTTGGATTGTCGTATGCAATCATCCAATTCATTAACTTAAGGAAAACTTGACGGTTAATTTAAGCGGACCTAATTAACCCGGGGCGTTGAGAATTCATGGTTTATTGAAAAGCAATTAGAAATCGTTTTGTATGCAAGTATAACATGTATAGAGATGAACCCCTTAGCTAGCTTCCCATCAATTCATTTCCGTCAAATCCATATTTACAATTTGTTTTGTTTCCAAGTATTCATTTTAGTTTAAATTCGTCCAAATCCAATTCCCCCCTATTTCGTTGAAGTCTTAGTCTTAATCTTTCTTATTTTTAGTTTTGCTTTCTTCGAGCATTAAATAGTGTTTTATATTGTGTTTTTATGTTTTTAAGTCAATTTAGAAGGTTTTAGCAAGCCCTCCTAATCCCCGGTCCAGAACGATCCCTACTTGCACTTATACTACAATTTGACGAAAAGAGGGTTTAATTTGAGTGCGTATAAAACTCGCATCAAATTTTGGCGCCGTTGCCGGGGATTAGAAAATTTGCTAATCCCTTGGATTGTTTGTTTCTGTATTGTCTTTTAGATTTAGTTTTTTTTTATTTGTGTTTTGTTTGTTAAGAACAAGATGGCACTTAATAATGCTTCTCTTTTGTCACAACTCATGGAAAGGTCCCAAATGCAAAGAGTTGATATATTTAATCTTCAATCAAGGAATAACGTGTTTTCCAATACTTACAATTCGGATTGGAGTGATCATTCAAACTCTATGTGGTGGGAACCTCAAAATGCTCAACAAGGAGGATATTGGCAGCCACCACAACCTCATATTCAATATGCCCAACCAAATTTAAGTTCGTCAATAAATTATAACCAAAAGCTTGATGAATTAATTTGTTTGGTGCAGGGTTTACAAAATCAAGACAATGAGGCTCAACAAGAAGGATATTGGCAGCCGTATGAGGAGTTCTATTCAACGCCTATGCAGCCACCACAACCTGCCCAAAGTAATGTAGGTAATTCAAATGATAATGATACGATTTTTCAATTACTTACTACTCTGGAAAAGCAAATTGGGCAGATAGCGGAGTTCGAAGGACAATTTTGCGACCAAGGCGAACTCCCTAGTTCAACCATTGCAAATCAGAAGGGAGAATTTGACACTGCCAAGGAAATCATGTTGAGAAGTGACAAGGAGGTTGGAACGGACCCTCAACCATCAAAATCAAATCACAAGGAAGAGGAATACACCCAACCCACGGAAAGGGTGGAAACACCTTTACCGGAGGCTCCTATTGCTCCTATGCCATCTAATGCAGGTATGGTTGTTCCAAATTTCATTATTTTTAACCCTATTCCTTGCAGATTCATGACTTCCAAGGAAGAAGAAGGTGAAAAAGACATCTTGGAAGCCCTTCCAAAGGTGACAAGTAGGGAATGTCATGAATCCATCAAAGAGGACGTTCTTGAAACCACAAAATCCAAAGAAGTTAAATTTGATAACATTGGACAAGTAATAACCATCACTTGCAATCTGGCCAAGTCCAATATCCCTGAAACTTTCAAAGGAGTGGTATTTGTCATTGAGTTCTTGTCGGACAAAACAAGTAAGTATTTTTTTCCAAATTCCATTAGATTTTATACTAACTTGCTATTTTTTTTGAATCAGGCACCTACACTAGAATTCAAACCAATGCCGGTTCACTTCAAGTATCACCTTCCATTCAAGGACCAATTCCATGCCGTTTGATTTTATTTATGTTAATAAAAAAAAAAAAAAAAAAAAAAAAAAAAGAAAAAAAAGAAAGATACTAAACATGGAGAAAGGTGGAGCTTCACAAAGGTTGTTTGCGTGAAGTCCCACTACGAGGCGCAGAAGCGGAAGGCGCAGAAGCGGGAGGCATAGAAGCGGGAGGCATCGGAGCGGGAGGCATCGGAGCTAGAGCATTCCAGGCCTCAATACTTGGCCAAGTGCTGGATGACCCAGGAAAAAGGTGCCTCTGGAGATAAGACGCAAGCCTTTGACGGTCACTGTGAATTCGACCCTCAGATTCTTGCAGCTCATCAAGCTTCCTCTTCATCCCCGACGAATAGTTATTTGCAAGCACATGCAAACTTCTATTCTCGTACTTAAGCTGCTGGATCTCTTGCTTAAGTCTTTCCACCTCTGCCATCAACGATTCCACCTGACGGGAGCGGGCAAGCAGGCGTAGGCCCATGTTGGACACAGAGCTCGCACACTGAACACTAAGTGCGAGGGACTCTTGAACGACCAACTCATCGGACCGTCCTGACAACAGCCTACTATCTTTTGGAGTGAGGAGGTTTTTAGCTACTATTGTAGCTGTTGTGGCGTCCTGCATCACAGAGTCTTCACCTGAAAGAGGACCGTTAGAAGATAAAAAAGAAGGGCGCCATACGTTACCTTGACGCGGTGCGCCCGTATCACTGCTAAGGCTCAATTCCAAGCTAAGGTTCGATGAGTTTGCCATTTTTTCAAAGGTGTTCAAAGATAGGGGTTGATGGAGTAAATTTTCAAAGGGTCGGAGTCGATTTCAAGAATGGGAGTTCTTCAGAGTGTGTTTGTTGTGGTGATCGATAGCTCTATAAGAAGCCAAGGCGACGCGTCCACCAATTCAAAAAGCCGGAATTTCCGGCGTAATTTAGGCGACGCGTTCTCGGCTTTTCAGAAGACGCGTTCAACTTTGTCAAAAGATTTCTGACAAAGCTGAAAACACGTGGAGGCCATCATCGCAACTACACATCTTTAGCCGACAAGCGCAAAGTTCGGCGACGCTTTCTCTGCTTTTCAGAAAACGCGTGCAGCTTTGTCAAAAGGAGCCGCATCTGCACTACCACGTGTCGTTCAGAAAGCGAAGGGGCGTCGTTCAGAAATCGAAGGGGCGCCTGCTCAGAAATCGAAGAGGCGAATTCAAAGATCGAAGAGGCGCCACTATTTCAAAAAGCCGGAGTTGCGGGATCAAAACGTTTGTCGACAAAGGTAAAAAGTACCACCACTTGCTATTATCTCTATATATGTCGACCTTCGTCTTTTATGGCAGGGCAAACTTGAAGAAAATGCCCAACTCTCCCTCACCTCTGAGGGCGCACTCCCAGCAAAGCCTTTCGAAATACTCAATTCTTTCTTCTTCCCCAAAGATGATACCAGATGTCTGGAGTACAGATGACCCAGGAGGAAACAGCACAACAAATACATGTGCTGATTCATTCACCGCTTCTTCAAAAGCAAAGGTATCTCATATCATCAAGGTCAAAAGCAAAAGTATCTCATATCATGCTCTTTCCCTGTCTTTTTCTTTGTCCTTGTTCTTACTCGCATGGCAAAGTAAACGAAGCAATCAGCCGGCATTTGGAGTCAGTCTTCCGTTTTGGAGCCAACTGCCTGGAATCTATTCCTGATTGCTTACCTAGCGTTGCTCTCGAGTAGTCATCTTCAACGGTTGATACACTTCCGGAGAAGGGACCACTTCTGCAAAAGGGAGCGAGTAAGGCAAGTGAAAATGATACATTGAAGCATGTGGAGACAAACATAGGCTGAGTTATCCTCCAACCCTTTTCAATACGAATTGGAAAGATTGAACAAAGAAACAGACCAAAAGGGTATGCTCAGACCTTCGGGGGAGACCAAATGAACCATCCTGCTGCCCAGTTCAAGAAGTAGCACAAAGGAAAATCAACGATGGGCAGAAACCAGTTCAAGAGTAAGCCTGTGGAATCACAAAGATCAAAAGCCTCAATGCAATTACCAAGGAGAAGATGGAATTTACACTCTATAACCAGATTTGCATCTCTAAACTCTTCTCTTTGTTAATTACATTATGCCATGTTTAATATGTTTAGTTGCTTTTTGTGTGTTTACTTATGTTTTGTGTGAATCTATGCTTAAAACATTGAGGACAATGTTTGATTTAAGTGTGGGGGGGTAACTAAAGTGTTTTGATGCAAATTCGTAGGGTTTTATCCACCATAACTTCTAATGTTGTTCCTTGCTGTTTTAAGGTGTTTTTAAGTTGTTTTAGAGTGTTTTAGTGTGTTTTGTTTTATAATTCGAAAATCCCATAAAAATTTGAAAAATTGTTTTGAAAAACCCAAAAAGAGTTGTTTTGAGTCGTTTTTGTGTCGTAGGTCACCTTCCGACACAATGATAAGGATTTGGTTTCTAATTGCATGACTGTTAAAAAGAGTTATAAACATAGAGAAAAGTTTGATTTACTCTTGGTATATGCTTGGTTATGGTTATAATGTATGACTTCACATGCAATCATAAAAGAAAAAAATTAGTTATGTAACATGCTTGAAGGAAGGAACTCAAACAAACGCTACAACCCTGAGAGACTTGAGCCTATAACGTTCTTTGGAGAGTATAATCTGTGATTTCTTGTTTTCTAAAGTCGTTGCATGATCTTATTATTCTTTGCTTGGTTACTACTTAGAAGGCGTTTCATCATATAGTTCCAAATGCTAGAACTCATGCCCATTTCATTCAAAGCATGTTATTGATTTGCATAACACATATTCAAGAAGAAGTTGTGTAGTGACCACCACCATAGCCAAATAGCCTTACTTCCCATACTTCGTATATGTTGTAAGTTTTAACCCCGTTGAGCCTCGTTTTGCCTTTATTCCTTGTTTACCCACATCACCCCTTACCTAGCTTAGAGTAGGACTTTCCTATACCCTTGTTCTTAAAGTTTAGTGAGCATGACTTAAATGAATTCCTTTTGAGTTACATTATGCAAGAAAATGAGTGTGGGGGAGTAAAAGTTTGTTCTTACGTTTATATGTATGTTTTGAGATTCAAAAGAAAAAGAAGAAAAGAAAAAAAAAAAAAAAAAAAAAAGAAAAAAAAAGGAGTGAAAATAAGTAAGAATGAACTCACGAGCGTTGATGGTTGAAGAAAGGGTCCAAAAAGTTGAATATGGCCCTAAGTTTTGTGTGATTTTCCCTTGGGTGTTCAAAGTTGACTTCTGCGTTCTTAAGGGAATTCTAAGTGCCTAATTCAATACTTTGCTCACTATTGCTTTAAGAATGTTTGTTTATCCTTCACCTTTCATTGTTAGCCAATACCCTAGCCCCGTTACTACCCTTTGACTTCTATATTGAGTGTTATGTATTTCAATTGTGGAGTTTGAACTTGGTATGAGCTTATGGTGTCACTGGTTCTCGCGTCTAAGTAGTAGCATTCCATTCATGAGATCATATCTAAACATGCTTATTAACTCCAGAAAATGCTTTCCTTATTATAACATATGTGAGTGTTCGTCTACATGTTTACATCAATCTTCTCACATATACCTAGTGTAGGGTGTGTAGTCAGAAAATCTGTGTGAAAAACGAGAGTACATCTAGTAAGAAATTGAGGGAATTCTCTAAAGGCATGTTACTACATTTGAAATGTGTTTTAATTGCTTAATTGTGAACTAGTATGTGGTGACTATGATTAAGAATGTACTTAAGTGTAAAGATGGCTCAAATCTGTGAGAATAATGATTTTTAACTTGTCATGTGCATTGGAAGTCCCTGATACGATTGTTGGAAGGTGTAGGTTGTGTTTTGTTCTTTTTGTTTTGTTTTTCTGTTTTGCTCGAGGACTAGCAAAAGCTAAGTGTGGGGGTATTTGATAGGAGCATATTTATGCGACTTAAATGGCTTGTTCTCATACATTTACGTTATGTTTCTTTAGTTATTTTAGTACTTTAAGCTATTTTCGTGTGTTTGTAGGTCCAAAGGGCTAAAGGAGCAAAAAGATGCATTTTGGAGACTTTTGGAGCACTTTTGGGCTAAGGACGGATAGCTTATGCTTGAAGCCAAAGTGTTGGACGAAATTGAAGACCTAATTGGAGCCAAAGTGTTGGAACCTTGTTCTCTTTAGTTTTAGGACATTTAAACCTTTCCTAATTCCAATCATGCCATGCATAACACACATCCATTCTAACACATTGTCATTGCACATGCATTTCCTTCATTAGTTAACCCACATGCACTTATCACTTATCATCACCACATATCATATCACTTAATCACTTATCACTTATCATCACCACTTAACCACTTATCATATCATAACCACATATCATATCACTTATCACTTATCACTTAACATATCATCCACCTACTTCACCTACAACATCCACCTACTTCACCTACAACATCCACTTCACCTACAACATCCACCTACTTCACCTACAACATCCACCTACTTCACCTACAAATGACATAGCCATATGTTCCCTCCACTACTCCTATAAATACCCTTGCATTCATTCATTCATGGACATCTCATTTCATACACAACACACCACAAACACTTCCATTCCTTACCTTTGCCGTGAGTCCCCTTAGAATCCAAAACCATCTTTCCATTTCCACCACTTCCCAACCCTCCAAACCACTCCTCTACCATTTCCATAATCCCCCAAACCTCACCTTAGACCTTGTGCTACAATAACGAGGAAGATAAGAGGGCCTAAACGTTCATACAATTCAAGTTTGAGTTGTTGGAATGTTTAGGTGTTTCTTTGATTTCAAAGTTTAAATTCAATTCTCTTTGTTTTGTACGTATGAGGAATGGAAGAGAAGAGTGCCTAAACGTTCATACAATTCAAGTTTGAGTTGTTGGAATGTTTAGGTGTTTCTTTAATTTCAAAGTTATGAGGAAATAAACCCCCCTTTAGCTAGGGGGTGATTCGAAATATATGTTTATGCTTGCAATATGATTTGATTACTTTTAATTACGTTTCATAAGTTGTGAATTCAATTTGTTTAACTATTTGATTGATATCCTATTTATGTATGTTTATTGAGAATGAACGCTTAATTTTCATGCATGAATATGACGCTAGAATATAAGTGAGTTTCACATAATAGTTATGAACTTATATTCACAAGTAGTGGAGGTTGCTTATAAACAATCGCGTTAAACAAATTCTTGGCATAAGTTTCATGCAATCATAGTAACGAATGCCTCGTCAACACTTATAGTTTTCATGTTGCTTAATGATTCTTGCTTGTATCTCTATTATGCAATTCATGTAGGGAACTTGTGAGGAATGCTTTGGATTGTCGTATGCAATCATCCAATTCATTAACTTAAGGAAAACTTGACGGTTAATTTAAGCGGACCTAATTAACCCGGGGCGTTGAGAATTCATGGTTTATTGAAAAGCAATTAGAAATCGTTTTGTATGCAAGTATAACATGTATAGAGATGAACCCCTTAGCTAGCTTCCCATCAATTCATTTCCGTCAAATCCATATTTACAATTTGTTTTGTTTCCAAGTATTCATTTTAGTTTAAATTCGTCCAAATCCAATTCCCCCCTATTTCGTTGAAGTCTTAGTCTTAATCTTTCTTATTTTTAGTTTTGCTTTCTTCGAGCATTAAATAGTGTTTTATATTGTGTTTTTATGTTTTTAAGTCAATTTAGAAGGTTTTAGCAAGCCCTCCTAATCCCCGGTCCAGAACGATCCCTACTTGCACTTATACTACAATTTGACGAAAAGAGGGTTTAATTTGAGTGCGTATAAAACTCGCATCAAATTTTGGCGCCGTTGCCGGGGATTAGAAAATTTGCTAATCCCTTGGATTGTTTGTTTCTGTATTGTCTTTTAGATTTAGTTTTTTTTTATTTGTGTTTTGTTTGTTAAGAACAAGATGGCACTTAATAATGCTTCTCTTTTGTCACAACTCATGGAAAGGTCCCAAATGCAAAGAGTTGATATATTTAATCTTCAATCAAGGAATAACGTGTTTTCCAATACTTACAATTCGGATTGGAGTGATCATTCAAACTCTATGTGGTGGGAACCTCAAAATGCTCAACAAGGAGGATATTGGCAGCCACCACAACCTCATATTCAATATGCCCAACCAAATTTAAGTTCGTCAATAAATTATAACCAAAAGCTTGATGAATTAATTTGTTTGGTGCAGGGTTTACAAAATCAAGACAATGAGGCTCAACAAGAAGGATATTGGCAGCCGTATGAGGAGTTCTATTCAACGCCTATGCAGCCACCACAACCTGCCCAAAGTAATGTAGGTAATTCAAATGATAATGATACGATTTTTCAATTACTTACTACTCTGGAAAAGCAAATTGGGCAGATAGCGGAGTTCGAAGGACAATTTTGCGACCAAGGCGAACTCCCTAGTTCAACCATTGCAAATCAGAAGGGAGAATTTGACACTGCCAAGGAAATCATGTTGAGAAGTGACAAGGAGGTTGGAACGGACCCTCAACCATCAAAATCAAATCACAAGGAAGAGGAATACACCCAACCCACGGAAAGGGTGGAAACACCTTTACCGGAGGCTCCTATTGCTCCTATGCCATCTAATGCAGGTATGGTTGTTCCAAATTTCATTATTTTTAACCCTATTCCTTGCAGATTCATGACTTCCAAGGAAGAAGAAGGTGAAAAAGACATCTTGGAAGCCCTTCCAAAGGTGACAAGTAGGGAATGTCATGAATCCATCAAAGAGGACGTTCTTGAAACCACAAAATCCAAAGAAGTTAAATTTGATAACATTGGACAAGTAATAACCATCACTTGCAATCTGGCCAAGTCCAATATCCCTGAAACTTTCAAAGGAGTGGTATTTGTCATTGAGTTCTTGTCGGACAAAACAAGTAAGTATTTTTTTCCAAATTCCATTAGATTTTATACTAACTTGCTATTTTTTTTGAATCAGGCACCTACACTAGAATTCAAACCAATGCCGGTTCACTTCAAGTATCACCTTCCATTCAAGGACCAATTCCATGCCGTTTGATTTTATTTATGTTAATAAAAAAAAAAAAAAAAAAAAAAAAAAAAGAAAAAAAAGAAAGATACTAAACATGGAGAAAGGTGGAGCTTCACAAAGGTTGTTTGCGTGAAGTCCCACTACGAGGCGCAGAAGCGGAAGGCGCAGAAGCGGGAGGCATAGAAGCGGGAGGCATCGGAGCGGGAGGCATCGGAGCTAGAGCATTCCAGGCCTCAATACTTGGCCAAGTGCTGGATGACCCAGGAAAAAGGTGCCTCTGGAGATAAGACGCAAGCCTTTGACGGTCACTGTGAATTCGACCCTCAGATTCTTGCAGCTCATCAAGCTTCCTCTTCATCCCCGACGAATAGTTATTTGCAAGCACATGCAAACTTCTATTCTCGTACTTAAGCTGCTGGATCTCTTGCTTAAGTCTTTCCACCTCTGCCATCAACGATTCCACCTGACGGGAGCGGGCAAGCAGGCGTAGGCCCATGTTGGACACAGAGCTCGCACACTGAACACTAAGTGCGAGGGACTCTTGAACGGCCAACTCATCGGACCGTCCTAACAGCAGCCTACTATCTTTTGGAGTGAGGAGGTTTTTAGCTACTATTGTAGCTGTTGTGGCGTCCTGCATCACAGAGTCTTCACCTGAAAGAGGACCGTTAGAAGATAAAAAAGAAGGGCGCCATACGTTACCTTGACGCGGTGCGCCCGTATCACTGCTAAGGCTCAATTCCAAGCTAAGGTTCGATGAGTTTGCCATTTTTTCAAAGGTGTTCAAAGATAGGGGTTGATGGAGTAAATTTTCAAAGGGTCGGAGTCGATTTCAAGAATGGGAGTTCTTCAGAGTGTGTTTGTTGTGGTGATCGATAGCTCTATAAGAAGCCAAGGCGACGCGTCCACCAATTCAAAAAGCCGGAATTTCCGGCGTAATTTAGGCGACGCGTTCTCGGCTTTTCAGAAGACGCGTTCAACTTTGTCAAAAGATTTCTGACAAAGCTGAAAACACGTGGAGGCCATCATCGCAACTACACATCTTTAGCCGACAAGCGCAAAGTTCGGCGACGCTTTCTCTGCTTTTCAGAAAACGCGTGCAGCTTTGTCAAAAGGAGCCGCATCTGCACTACCACGTGTCGTTCAGAAAGCGAAGGGGCGTCGTTCAGAAATCGAAGGGGCGCCTGCTCAGAAATCGAAGAGGCGAATTCAAAGATCGAAGAGGCGCCACTATTTCAAAAAGCCGGAGTTGCGGGATCAAAACGTTTGTCGACAAAGGTAAAAAGTACCACCACTTGCTATTATCTCTATATATGTCGACCTTCGTCTTTTATGGCAGGGCAAACTTGAAGAAAATGCCCAACTCTCCCTCACCTCTGAGGGCGCACTCCCAGCAAAGCCTTTCGAAATACTCAATTCTTTCTTCTTCCCCAAAGATGATACCAGATGTCTGGAGTACAGATGACCCAGGAGGAAACAGCACAACAAATACATGTGCTGATTCATTCACCGCTTCTTCAAAAGCAAAGGTATCTCATATCATCAAGGTCAAAAGCAAAAGTATCTCATATCATGCTCTTTCCCTGTCTTTTTCTTTGTCCTTGTTCTTACTCGCATGGCAAAGTAAACGAAGCAATCAGCCGGCATTTGGAGTCAGTCTTCCGTTTTGGAGCCAACTGCCTGGAATCTATTCCTGATTGCTTACCTAGCGTTGCTCTCGAGTAGTCATCTTCAACGGTTGATACACTTCCGGAGAAGGGACCACTTCTGCAAAAGGGAGCGAGTAAGGCAAGTGAAAATGATACATTGAAGCATGTGGAGACAAACATAGGCTGAGTTATCCTCCAACCCTTTTCAATACGAATTGGAAAGATTGAACAAAGAAACAGACCAAAAGGGTATGCTCAGACCTTCGGGGGAGACCAAATGAACCATCCTGCTGCCCAGTTCAAGAAGTAGCACAAAGGAAAATCAACGATGGGCAGAAACCAGTTCAAGAGTAAGCCTGTGGAATCACAAAGATCAAAAGCCTCAATGCAATTACCAAGGAGAAGATGGAATTTACACTCTATAACCAGATTTGCATCTCTAAACTCTTCTCTTTGTTAATTACATTATGCCATGTTTAATATGTTTAGTTGCTTTTTGTGTGTTTACTTATGTTTTGTGTGAATCTATGCTTAAAACATTGAGGACAATGTTTGATTTAAGTGTGGGGGGGTAACTAAAGTGTTTTGATGCAAATTCGTAGGGTTTTATCCACCATAACTTCTAATGTTGTTCCTTGCTGTTTTAAGGTGTTTTTAAGTTGTTTTAGAGTGTTTTAGTGTGTTTTGTTTTATAATTCGAAAATCCCATATATAGTGCGTTTTTGTGTGTTTGTGTCTTAGGGTACCTTCCAACACAATGATAAGGATTTGGTTTGTAATTGCATGACTGTTAAAGAGAGTTATAAACATGGATGAAAGTTTGATTTACTCTTGGTATATGCTTGGTTATGGTTATAATGTATGACTTCACATGTGAGACTCGAGCCATTACTTTCTTTGGAGGAAGAAACTCATAATAACGCTACATCCCTGTGAGACTCGAGCCATTACTTTCTTTGGAGAGTTATTTTCTGTGATTCTTTGTTTTCTAAAGTTGTTGCATGATCTCATTATCCTTGCTTGGTTGCTACTTAGAATGCAATTGTATCATGCTAGAACTAAATGCTAGAACTTATATCCATTTCATTCAAAGCATTGAATTGCATAACATATATCAAGATAAAGTTGTGTAGTTGCCACCATAGCCAAATAGCCTTACTTCCCATATTTCGTATTTGTTGTAAGTTTTAACCCTTTGAGCCTTGTTTAGCCTATGTTCTTTGTTAACCCATGTTATCCTTACCTAGCCTAGAATAGGACCATCCATGCCTTTGTTCTTAAAGCATAGTAAGCATGACGGAAAATGAATTCCTTTTTTATTAATATGTTGCAGAAAATAAGTGTGGGGGAAGGATTATTGATGAGAGTTGTTGTGCCATAGGCACGGCTAAAAAAAAAAAAAAAAAAAAAAAATGAAAAAAAGAAATGAAAAATAAGAGTTGTTTGAATTTCCCCTATTAGTCTAAAAGTTGTTTTCTGCGCTCTAAAGGGAATTCTAAGTGCCTAATTCAATACTTTGCTCACTATTGCTTTAAGAATGTTTGTTTATCCTTCACCTTTCATTGTTAACCAGTACCCTAGCCCCGTTACACCCCTTTGACTCCTATCTTGATCGTTATGTGTTCAATAATGTGGAGTTTGGATTTGATATGAGCTTATGGAATCACTGGTTCTCATTCTAAGTAGTAGCATTCCATTCATGAGATCATATTCATGTCATTATCGTAAATCCAGAAAATGCTTTCTTTGTTATAACATATGTGAGATACTAGTCTTTCATGTTTACATCAATCTCTCACATATAACTAGTGTAGGGTGTGTAGTCAGAAAATCTGTGTGAAAATAGAGTGCATTCTAGTAAGGAATTGAGTAAATTCTCTAAAGCATGTTACTACATTTGAAATGTGTTTTAATTGCTTAATTGTGAACTAGTATGTGGTGACTATGATTAAGAATGTACTTAAGTGTAAAGATGGCTAAAATCTGTGAGAATAATGATTTTTAACTTGTCATGTGCATTGGAAATCCCTAAGACGGTTGTTGGAAGGTTTAGGTTGTGTTTTACTTGTTTAGTGTCGTTTTGTTTATTTGTTATTATTTTGTTTTGCTCGAGGACTAGCAAAAGCTAAGTGTGGGGGAATTTGATAGGAGCATATTTAGGCGACTTACTTAGCTTGTTTTCGTGCATCTATGTTGTTAATTCATAATTGTTTTAGTAGTTTAAGCCATTTTCGTGTGTTTTTAGGTTCATATGGCTAAGGAAGCAAAAAGATGCATTTTGGAGCATTTTGGAGCAAAATTGGGCTTGGAATGGATAGCATATGCTTGGAGCCAAAGTGTTGGACGAATTTGAAAGCCTTGTATGCACTTTGGACATAAAACAAAGGGCCTAGCCCAATCAAACAATCCTTTGAGCCATGCAAAACCTCTAGCCCAATCAACAACCCTTAGCCACATGCATTCACATGCATCATACCACCATTCACACACACATGCACTTATTCTTTCATCATTGCACCACCATTCACACACACATGCACTTACTCTTTCATCATTGCACCACCATTCACACACACATGCACTTACTCCTTCATCATTACACCACCTTCTCCATCTTTATTCCACATGCATTCATCATAATTCACCCTAGCTACCACCATTCACACACACATGCACTTATTCTTTCATCATTGCACCACCATTCACCATTCACACACACATGCACTTACTCTTTCATCATTGCACCACCATTCACACACACATGCACTTACTCTTTCATCATTGCACCACCAATTCAACACATGCATTCACACACCAACAACCTAGCTCTTTTTCCATCATTATTTCATCCACATGCACTCTCAATCATAACAACCACATTCACTCTTAAACAATCACCCACATATTCTCCCATTCCCCCTATAAAAACCCATGCATTCATACACAAAAATGACATCTCATTTCATACACAACACACCACAAACACATCCCTTTCTCTCTTAGCCGTGAGTCTCCCTTACAATCCAAACACCATCCTTCCATCTCCACAACTCCTCTTCCATTCCTCCACCACTCCCCAAACCATTCACACCATCAAACTATCCCTAGACCTTGTGCTACAACGAAGAGGAAGATAAGAGGGCCTAAACGTTCATACAATTCAAGTTTGAGTTGTTGGAATGTTTAGGTGTTTCTTTGATTTCAATGTTTAATTTCAATACTCTTTGTTTTGTACGAATGAGGAATGGAAGAGAAGAGTGCCTAAACGTTCATACAATTCAAGTTTGAGTTGTTAAAATGTTTAGGTGTTTCTTTGATTCTCTTTATTTTGTACGTATGAGGTACTAAACCCCCCTTGGCTAGGGGGGGGATTTGAAATAAATGTTTATGCTTGCATTTTGATTTGATTACTTCTAATTGCGTTTCATAAGTTGTGGATTCAATTTGTTTAACCGTTTGATTGATAACTTATTTATGTATGTTTATTGAGAGTGCACGCTTAATTTTCATGCATGAATATGACGCTAGAATATAAGTAAGTTTCACCTAATCGTTATGAACTTATATGCACAAGTAGTGGAGGTTGCTTATAAACAATCGCGTTAAACGAATTCTTGGCATAAGTTTCATGCGTATTCCATAGTAACGAATGCCTCGTCAACACTTAAAGTTTTCATAATGCTTAATGATCTTTGATTGTATCTTTATTGTGCTGTTCACGTAAAGGACTTTTGGAGAATGTTGTGAATTGCGTTGCGCTAACCCATCCAATTCATTAACTTAAGGAAAACTTGACGGTTAATTTAAGCGGACCTAATTAACCTGGGGTGATGAGTTTCATAATTTATTGAAATGCAATTGGAAATCTTTTTATTATGTAAGTGTAACATGTGTGGAGAAGAACCCCTTAGCTATTCTATCATCCATTCATTCCATTTCATCAATTTCGTTTTTATAATCTGTTTTAATTAGAATCTGTCCATTTAGTTTATTTTCGTCCAAACCTCAAACCCCATTTATTTTAAAGTGTTAGATTAGTTAGAAATATTTTTAGTTTGTGTTTATAAGTGTTTTGATTCAATTTGTTAAACAAATTCGTCCAAATTTGTGTTTGTGCTCAAATCTGCCCAGAAAGTGGTTTTTAGGCAGATTTGAGTGTGTTTGTGTTGTTTTGAATCTTTTGGTTTGTTTGAGTGTTTTAAGCATTTAGTTTTGCATTCTTTGAGTCTAGTATAGTATTTTATATTGTGTTTTTACGTTTTTGAGTCAAATCCAAGTGATTAACAATCCCTCCTAATCCCCGGTCCAGAACGATCCCTACTTATACATATACTACAATTTGACGAAAAGAGGATTTAATTTGTGTGCGCATAAATCTCGCATCACACACTCAAATCTGCCTAAAAACCACTTTCTGGGCAGATTTGAGCACAAACACAAATTTGGACGAAATTAAGTAATAACTTGACTCAAGAACGTAAAAACACAATATAAAACACTAAACTAACTCAAAGAATGTAAAACTAAACACTTAAAACATTAAAACAAACCAAAAGACTCAAACATCACCCAAAACACTCAAAACTGCCTTAAAATCACTTTCTGGGCAGTTTTGAGCACTTTGGTGAATTTGGACGAAATTGGGTAATAAATTGATTAAAAATACTTAGAAACACGAAATAAGATACTTTCTAACTAAAATGGACAATAAAGTAAAGGGGGATTTGGTTTTTGATGAAATTAAATAAAATGTACAGATTCTAAGTTAAAACAGATAGTAAAGATGAATTTGATGAAAATGAATGGATGGGAACCTAGCTAAGGGGTTCATCTCCATACATGTTATACTTGCATAATGAAATGATTTCCAATTGCATTTCAATAAATCATGATACTCAACACCCCAAGTTAACCGTGATGCACTAATTAACCTTCAAATCTTCCTAACGTTATTGAATTGGATGATGCATGCGACAATTCAAAACATTCCCCACAAGTCCTCAACATGAATGCATAGAAGAGGTACAAGCAAGAATCATTACGCTCTATGAAAATTATAAGTGTTGACGAGGCATTCGTTACTATGATTGCATGAAACTTATGCCAAGAATTTGTTTAACGCGATTGTTTATAAGCAACCTCCACTACTTGCGAATATAAGTTCGTAACTATTAGGTGAAACTCACTTATATTCTAGCGTCATATTCATGCATGAAAATTAAGCGCGCATTCTCAATAAACATACATAAATAAGTTATCAATCAAACGGTTAAACAAATTGAATCCACAACTTATGAAACGCAATTAGAAGTAATCAAATCAAAATGCAAGCATAAACATATATTTCGAATCCCCCCCCTAGCCAAGGGGGGTTTAGTTGAATTTAAACATTGGAATCAAAGAAACACCTAAACATTCCAACAACTCAAACTTGAATTGTATGAACGTTTAGGCACTCTTCTCTTCCATTCCTCATACGTACAAAACAAAGAGTATTGAAATTAAACATTGAAATCAAAGAAACACCTAAACATTCCAACAACTCAAACTTGAATTGTATGAACGTTTAGGCACTCTTCTCTTCCTCTTCGTTGTAGCACAAGGTCTAAGGATAGTTTGATGGTGTGAATGGTTTGGGGAGTGGTTGGAGTGGCTGCAATGGAGGAGAAAAGTGTTTTGGTGGCTGCAATGAGGGTGTGGAGAGGTTTTGACGAATTTCTGGAATATGGAAGGGTGTATGAATGAAATGTGTATGCAATGGATGCTTATTTATAGGTGAAATGGGGGAACATGACAGCTAGGAGGGAATGTGGCTGCATGTTTGAATGATTAAAGGATGCATGTGGGTTGGAATTGCATGTGCAATGAATATGTGGCTGCATGTGCAAGGGGACAATCTGAAAATGCATGTGAAAGCATGTGTTGGCTGCAATGATGAAATGGATGGGAGTGCATGTGGCTTAATTAATTAAAGGGAGTGCATGTGCAATGTTTTAAAGGATGGAATGCATGTGAATATGATGGAAATCTGATGGGAGATGGAATGGGATGTTTTGCATGTGAATTAAAGAGTGAATGCATGTGCAATGACAGCTAGGTTGAATATGCATGTGGAATGGCTGATTTATTTGAAGATGCATGTGCAATGAAGTGGAATGACAGCTAGGTTATGATGATGAATGCATGTGGCTGATTTAATTGAATAGGAAAGCATGTGGATTTAATGGTTTAAAGGGTGAATGCATGTGGATGCATGTGTTGATGAATGGGAGTAGGAAAGGTTTAAATGTCCTAAAACTAAAGGGAACAAGGTTCCAACACTTTGGTCTTCAATTAGGTCTTCAATTTCGTCCAACACTTTGGCTCCAAGCATAAGCTATCCATCCTTAGCCCAAAAGTGCTCCAAAAGTCTCCAAAATGCATCTTTTTGCTCCTTTAGCCCTTTGGACCTACAAACACACGAAAATAGCTTAAAGTACTAAAATAACTAAAGAAACATAACGTAAATGCACGAGAACAAGCCATTTAAGTCGCATGAATATGCTCCTATCAAATACCCCCACACTTATCTTTTGCTAGTCCTCGAGCAAAACAAAACAAAAGAAACCAAAAACAAAACAAAACGAACAAAACACAACCTATACCTTCCAACAATCGTCTCAGGGATTTCCAAAGCACATGACAAGTTAAAAATCATTATTCCCACAGATTTTAGCCATCTTTACACTTAAGTACATTTTTAATCATAGTCACCACATACTAGTTCACAATTAAGCATTTAAAACCATGTTTTGAATGTAGTAACATGCCTTAGAGAATTCCCTCAATTCCTTACTAGATGTACTCTCGTTTTTCACACAGATTTTCTAACTTCACACCCTACACTAGTTATATGTGAGAAGATTGATGTAAACATGAAAACGAACACTCACATATATGTATCATAAAGAGAGCAATTTCTGGAGTTAATAAGCATGTTTAGGTATGATCTCATGAATGGAATGCTACTACTTAGAAGCGAGAACCAGTGACACCATAAGCTTATACCAAGTTCAAACTCCACAAATTGAAACACATAACAATCAAGATAGAAGTCAAAGGGTTGTAACGAGGCTAGGCTATTGGCTAACAATGAAAGGTGAAGGATAAGCAAACATTCTTAAAGCAATAGTGAGCAAGTATTGAATTAGGTACTTAGAATTCCCTTTAGAACGCAGAAGTCAACTTTGAACACCCAAGGGGAAGTCACAAAACTTAGGGCCATATTCAACTTTTTGGGCCCTTTCTTCAACAATCACACTTGTGAGTCCATTCTCACTTATTTTCACTCTTTTTCTTTCTTTTCTTCTTCTTTTTCTCACATTTTTTTTCTTTTTCCCGTGCCTCCTTTAAGACTTAGGCACATACATACACACAAAAATCCCTTCCCCCACACTTATTTTCTGCAACATATTAATCAAAAGGAATTCATTATCCGTCATGCTTACTATGCTTCAAGAACAAGGGTACGGATGGTCCTAATCTAGGCTAGGTGAGGATGATATGGGTTAACAAAGAACATGGGCTAAACAAGGCTCAACGGGGTTAAAACTTACAACATATACGAAATATGGGAAGTAAGGCTATTTGGCTATGGTGGCAACTACACAACTTCATCTTGATATATGTTATGCAATTCAATGTCATGCTTTGAATGAAACGGATATAAGTTCTAGCATTTAGTTCTATCATGATACAATTGCATTCTAAGTAGCAACCAAGCAAGGATAATGAGATCATGCAACAACTTTAGAAAACAAAGAATCACAGAAAATAACTCTCCAAAGAAAGTAATGGCTCGAGTCTCACAGGGATGTAGCGTTATTATGAGTTTCTTCCTTCAAGCATGTTACAAAAACGAATTTTTCTTTTATGATTGCATGTGAAGTCATACATTATAACCATAACCAAGCATATACCAAGAGTAAATCAAACTTTCATCCATGTTTATAACTCTCTTTAACAGTCATGCAATTACAAACCAAATCCTTATCATTGTGTTGGAAGGTACCCTAAGACACAAACACACAAAAACGACTCAAAATACTCTTTTTAGGCTTTTCGAAACATGTTTTTCAAATTTTTATGTGATTTTCGGAGTTATAAAACAAAACATACTAAAACACTCTAAAACAACTTAAAAACACCTTAAAACAGCAAGGAACAACATTTGAAGTTATGGGTGATAAAATCCCACGAATTTGCATCAAAACACTTTAGTTACCCCCCCACACTTAAATCAAACATTGTCCTCAATGTTTTAAGCATAGATTCACACAAAACATAAGTAAACACACAAAAAGCAACTAAACATATTAAACATGGCGTAATGTAATTAACAAAGAGAAGAGTTTAGGGACGCAAATCTGGTTATGGAGTGTAAATTCCCTCTTCTCCTTGGTGATTGCATTGAGGCTTTGATCTTTGTGATTCCACAGGCTTACTCTTGAACTGGTTTCTGCCCATCGTTGATTTTCCTTTGTGCTACTTATTGAACTGGGCAGCAGGATGGTTCTTTTGGTTTCCCCCGAAGGTCTGAGCTTCCTCCTGTTATCTGTTTCTTTGTTCAATCTTTGCAGGAGTGGTCCCTTCTCTGGAAGTGTAACAACCGTTGAAGATGACTACTCGAGAGCAACGCTAGGTAAGCAATCAGGAATAGATTCCAGGCCGTTGGCTCCAGATCGGAAGACTGACTCCAAGTGCCGGCTGATTGCTTCTTTTACTTTGCCATGCAAGTAAGAACAAGGACAAAGAAAAAGACAGGGAAAGAGCATGATATGAGATACTTTTGCTTTTGACCTTGATGATATGAGATACCTTTGCTTTGAAGAAGCGGTGAATGAATCAGCACATGCTTCAATCCGCCGTTTCCTCCTGGGTCATATGTACTCCAGGCATCTGGTATCATCTTTGGGGAAGAAGAAAGAATTGAGTATTTTGAAAGGCTTTGCTGGGAGTGCGCCCTCAGAGGTGAGGGAGAGTTGGGCATTTTCTTCAGGTTTGCCTTGCCATAAAAGACGAAGGTCGACATATATAGAGATAATATCAAGTGGTGGTACTTTTTACCCTTGTCGACAAACGTTTTGATCCCGCAAATCCGGCTCTTTGAAATAGTGGCGCCTCTTCGATCTTTGAATACGCCTCTTCGATTTTTGAGCAGGCGCCCCTTCGATTTCTGAACGACGCCCCTTCGCTTTCTGAACGACACGTGGTAGTGCAGATGCGGCTCCTTTTGACAAAGCTGCACGCATCTTCTGAAAAGCAGAGAAAGCGTCGCCGAACTTTGCGCTTGTCGGCTAAAGATGTGTAGATGCGATGATGGCCTCCACGTGTTTTCAGCTTTGTCAGAAATCTTTTGACAAAGTTGAACGCGTTTTCTGAAAAGCCGAGGGAGCGTCGCCTAAATTACGCCGGAAAATCCGGCTCTTTGAATCGGTGGACGCGTCGTCTTGGCTTTTTATAGAGCTATCAATCACCCCAACACACACACTCTGAAGATTTCTCATTCCTGAAACTCGACTCCGGCCCTTTGTGAAATTTTAACTCCATCCACCCCTTCTCTTTGAACACTTTTGAAAAAAATGGCAAACTCATCGAACCTTAGCTTAGATTTGAGTCTCAGCAGCGATCCGGTTGCGCCCCGTCAAGGTAATGTATGGCGCCCTTCTTTTTTATCTTCTAACGGTCCTCTTTCAGGTGAAGACTCTGTGATGCAGGACGCCACAACAGCTACAATAGTAGCTAAAAACCTCCTCACTCCGAAAGATAGTAGGCTGCTGTCAGGACGGTCCGATGAGTTAGCCGTTCAAGAGTCCCTCGCACTTAGTGTTCAGTGTGCGAGTTCTGTGTCCAACATGGGCCAACGCCTGCTTGCTCGGTCCCGCCAAGTGGAATCGTTGATGGCAGAGGTGGAAAGACTTAAGCAAGAGATCCAGCAGCTTAAGTACGAGAATAGAAGTTTGCATGTGCTTGCAAATAACTATTCGTCGGGGATGAAGAGGAAGCTTGATGAGCTGCAAGAATCTGAGGGTCGAATTCACAGTGACCGTCAAAGGCTTGCGTCTTATCTCCAGAGGCACCTTTTTCCTGGGTCATCCAGCGCTTGGCCAAGTATTGAGGCCTGGAATGCTCTAGCTCTGATGCCTCCCGCTCCGATGGCTTCCGCTCCGATGCCTCCCGCTTCTATGCCTTCCGCTTCTGCGCCTCGTAGTGGGGCTTCACGCAAACAACCTTTGTGAAGCTCCACCTTTCTCCATGTTTAGTATCTTTCTTTCTCTCTTTTTTTTTATTTTTTTTATTTTATTAACATAAATAAAATCAAACGGCATGGAATTGGTCCTTGAATGGAAGGTGATACTTGAAGTGAACCGGCAATGGTTTGAATTCTAGTGTAGGTGCCTGATTCATAAAAAACAGCAAGTTAGTATAAAATGTAAAGGAATTTGAAAAAAACTTACTTGTTTTGTCCGACAAGAACTCAATGACAAACACCACTCCTTTGAAAGTTTCAGGGATATTGGACTTGGCCAGATTGCAAGTGATGGTTATGACTTGTCCAATGTCATCAAATTTAACTTCTTTGGATTTTGTGGTTTCAAGAACGTCCTCTTTGATGAATTCATGACATTCCCTACTTGTCACCTTTGAAAGGGCTTCCAAGATGTCTTTTTCACCTTCTTCTTCCTTGGAAGTCATGAATCTGCAAGGAATAGGGATACTTGTTGGAACGGGGTTAAAAATAATGAAATTTGGAACAACCATACCTGTATTAGACGGCATAGGAGCAATAGGTGCCTCCGGTAAAGGTGTTTCCACCCTTTCCGTGGGTTGGGTGTATTCCTCTTCCTTGTGATTTGATTTTGATGGTTGAGGGTCCGTTCCAACCTCCTTGTCACTTCTCAACATGATAGCATTGGTGTTTTCAAATTCTCCCTTCTGATTTGCAATGGTTGAACTAGGGAGTTCGCCTTGGTCTCGAAACTGTCCTACGAACTCCGCGATCTGCCCAATTTGCTTATCCAAGTGGTCCAACCTTTGTGGTGGCTGCATAGGCGTTGAATAGAACTCCTCATATGGCTGCCAATATCCTTCTTGTTGAGCCTCATTGTCTTGATTTTGTGAGCCCTGCACCAAACAAATTAATTCATTAAGCTTTTGATTATAATCTATTGACGAACTTGAGTTTGGTTGGGCATATTGAATATGAGGTTGTGGTGGCTGCCAATATCCTCCTTGTTGAGCATTTTGAGGTTCCCACCACATAGAGTTTGAATGATCACTCCAATCCGAATTGTAAGTATTGGAAAACACGTTATTCCTTGATTGAAGATTAGATATATCAACTCTTTGCATTTGGGACCTTTCCATGAGCTGTGACAAAAGAGAAGCGTTATCAAGTGCCATGTTGTTCTTAACAAACAAAACACAAATAAAAACTAAATCTAAAAGACAATACAGAAACAAACAATCCAAGGGATTAGCAAATTTTCTAATCCCCGGCAACGGCGCCAAAATTTGATGCGAGATTTATACGCACACAAATTAAACCCTCTTTTTGTCAATTGTAGTATATGTATAAGTAGGGATCGTTCTGGACCGGGGATTAGGAGGGATTGTTAACCACTTGGATTTGACTCAAAAACGTAAAATAACAATATGAAACACTATACTAGACTCAAAGAATTCAAAACTAAACTTTAAAACACTAAGACAAACCAAAAGACTCAAAACAACACAAACACACTCAAATCTGCCTAAAAACCACTTTCTGGGCAGATTTGAGCACAAACACAAATTTGGACGAAATTAAGTAATAACTTGACTCAAGAACGTAAAAACACAATATAAAACACTAAACTAACTCAAAGAATGTAAAACTAAACACTTAAAACATTAAAACAAACCAAAAGACTCAAACATCACCCAAAACACTCAAAACTGCCTTAAAATCACTTTCTGGGCAGTTTTGAGCACTTTGGTGAATTTGGACGAAATTGGGTAATAAATTGATTAAAAATACTTAGAAACACAAAATAAGATACTTTCTAACTAAAATGGACAATAAAGTAAAGGGGGATTTGGTTTTTGATGAAATTAAATAAAATGTACAGATTCTAAGTTAAAACAGATAGTAAAGATGAATTTGATGAAAATGAATGGATGGGAACCTAGCTAAGGGGTTCATCTCCATACATGTTATACTTGCATAATGAAATGATTTCCAATTGCATTTCAATAAATCATGATACTCAACACCCCAAGTTAACCGTGATGCACTAATTAACCTTCAAATCTTCCTAACGTTATTGAATTGGATGATGCATGCGACAATTCAAAACATTCCCCACAAGTCCTCAACATGAATGCATAGAAGAGGTACAAGCAAGAATCATTACGCTCTATGAAAATTATAAGTGTTGACGAGGCATTCGTTACTATGATTGCATGAAACTTATGCCAAGAATTTGTTTAACGCGATTGTTTATAAGCAACCTCCACTACTTGCGAATATAAGTTCGTAACTATTAGGTGAAACTCACTTATATTCTAGCGTCATATTCATGCATGAAAATTAAGCGCGCATTCTCAATAAACATACATAAATAAGTTATCAATCAAACGGTTAAACAAATTGAATCCACAACTTATGAAACGCAATTAGAAGTAATCAAATCAAAATGCAAGCATAAACATATATTTCGAATCCCCCCCCTAGCCAAGGGGGGTTTAGTTGAATTTAAACATTGGAATCAAAGAAACACCTAAACATTCCAACAACTCAAACTTGAATTGTATGAACGTTTAGGCACTCTTCTCTTCCATTCCTCATACGTACAAAACAAAGAGTATTGAAATTAAACATTGAAATCAAAGAAACACCTAAACATTCCAACAACTCAAACTTGAATTGTATGAACGTTTAGGCACTCTTCTCTTCCTCTTCGTTGTAGCACAAGGTCTAAGGATAGTTTGATGGTGTGAATGGTTTGGGGAGTGGTTGGAGTGGCTGCAATGGAGGAGAAAAGTGTTTTGGTGGCTGCAATGAGGGTGTGGAGAGGTTTTGACGAATTTCTGGAATATGGAAGGGTGTATGAATGAAATGTGTATGCAATGGATGCTTATTTATAGGTGAAATGGGGGAACATGACAGCTAGGAGGGAATGTGGCTGCATGTTTGAATGATTAAAGGATGCATGTGGGTTGGAATTGCATGTGCAATGAATATGTGGCTGCATGTGCAAGGGGACAATCTGAAAATGCATGTGAAAGCATGTGTTGGCTGCAATGATGAAATGGATGGGAGTGCATGTGGCTTAATTAATTAAAGGGAGTGCATGTGCAATGTTTTAAAGGATGGAATGCATGTGAATATGATGGAAATCTGATGGGAGATGGAATGGGATGTTTTGCATGTGAATTAAAGAGTGAATGCATGTGCAATGACAGCTAGGTTGAATATGCATGTGGAATGGCTGATTTATTTGAAGATGCATGTGCAATGAAGTGGAATGACAGCTAGGTTATGATGATGAATGCATGTGGCTGATTTAATTGAATAGGAAAGCATGTGGATTTAATGGTTTAAAGGGTGAATGCATGTGGATGCATGTGTTGATGAATGGGAGTAGGAAAGGTTTAAATGTCCTAAAACTAAAGGGAACAAGGTTCCAACACTTTGGTCTTCAATTTCGTCCAACACTTTGGCTCCAAGCATAAGCTATCCATCCTTAGCCCAAAAGTGCTCCAAAAGTCTCCAAAATGCATCTTTTTGCTCCTTTAGCCCTTTGGACCTACAAACACACGAAAATAGCTTAAAGTACTAAAATAACTAAAGAAACATAACGTAAATGCACGAGAACAAGCCATTTAAGTCGCATGAATATGCTCCTATCAACTATTAGGTGAAACTCACTTATATTCTAGCGTCATATTCATGCATGAAAATTAAGTGTGCACTCTCAATAAACATACATAAATAAGTTATCAATCAAACAGTTAAACGAATTGAATCCACAACTTATGAAACGCAATTAGAAGTAATCAAATCAAAATGCAAGCATAAACATATATTTCGAATTCCCCCCTAGCCAAGGGGGGTTTAGTTGAATTTAAACATTGGAATCAAAGAAACACCTAAACATTCCAACAACTCAAACTTGAATTGTATGAACGTTTAGGCCCTCTTCTCTTCCATTCCTCATTCGTACAAAACAAAGAGTATTGAAATTAAACATTGAAATCAAAGAAACACCTAAACATTCCAACAACTCAAACTTGAATTGTATGAACGTTTAGGCCCTCTTATCTTCCTCTTCGTTGTAGCACAAGGTCTAAGGGTAGTTTGATGGTGTGAATGGTTTGGGGAGTGGTTGGAGTGGCTGCAATGGAGGAGAAAAGTGTTTTGGTGGCTGCTGCAAGGGTGTGGAGAGGTTTTGACGAATTTCTGGAATATGGAAGAGTGTGAATGAGAATGAATGCAATGGATGCTTATTTATAGGTGAAATGGGGGGAACATGACAGCTAGGAAGGAATGTGGCTGCATGTTTGAATGATTAAAGGATGCATGTGGGTTGGAATTGCATGTGCAATGAATATGTGGCTGCATGTGCAAGGGGACAATCTGAAAATGCATGTGAAAGCATGTGTTGGCTGCAATGATGAAATGGATGGGAGTGCATGTGGCTTAATTAATTAAAGGGAGTGCATGTGCAATGTTTTAAAGGATGGAATGCATGTGAATATGATGGAAATCTGATTTGATTTATGGAAGATGCATGTGGATTAAAGGTAAAGTGGAATGACAATGGGTGCATGTGGATGAATGTGCATGTGCAAGGTTGTTGTTGTGATAAGTGATAAGTGTATGGTTATGATAAGTGTATGATATGATAAGTGAATGATATGATAAGTGAATGATATGATAAGTGGTGAATGATATATAATGATATGTGGGAGTGTGGCTGAAATGAAGGAGTGGAATGTTGGAATGTTATGCACGACTAAGGATATAGGAAAGGTTTAAATGTCCTAAAACTAAAGGGAACAAGGTTCCAACACTTTGGTCTTCAATTAGGTCTTCAATTTCGTCCAACACTTTGGCTCCAAGCATAAGCTATCCATCCTTAGCCCAAAAGTGCTCCAAAATGCATCTTTTTGCTCCTTTAGCCCTTTGGACCTACAAACACACGAAAATAGCTTAAAGTACTAAAATAACTAAAGAAACATAACGTAAATTCACGAGAACAAGCCATTTAAGTTGCATGAATATGCTCCTATCACGCACCTCTGAGGGCGCTCTCCCAGCAACGCCTTTTGAAATACTCAATTTTTTCTCCCCCAAAGAAGATACCAGAAACCTGGAGTACAAATAAGGCAGAAGGAAACGGTCGATCGAAGCATGTGGAGACAACCACAACAAATACATGTGCTGCTTCATTCGTCGTTTCTTCAAAAGCAAAGGTATCTCATATCATCAAGGTCTAAAGCAAAAGTATCTCATATCATGCTCTTTCCCTGTCTTTTTCTTTGTCCTTATTCTTACTCGCATGGCAAAGTGAAAGAAGCAATCAGCCGGCACTTGGAGTCAGTCTTCCGATCTGGAGCCAACTGCCTGGAATCTGTTCCTGATTGCTTACCTAGCGTTGCTCTCGAGTAGTCATCTTCAACGGTTGATACACTTCCAGAGAAGGGACCACTTCTGCAAAGGGAAGCGAGTAAGGCAAGTGAAAATGATACATTGAAGCATGTGGAGACAAACATAGGCTGAGTTATACTCCAACCCTTTTCAATACGAATTGGAAAGATTGAACAAAGAAACAGACCAAAGGAGTAAGCTCAGACCTTCGGGGGAGAACAAAAGAATCCTGCTGCCCAGTTCAAGAGTAGCACAAAGGAAAATCAACGATGGGAGGAACCCCTGTGGAATCAACAAAATCAAGCATCAATGCAATCACCAAGGAGAAGAGGGAATTTACACTCCATAACCAGATTTGCGTCCCTAAACTCTTCTCTTTGTTAATTACATTCTGCCATGTTTAGTATGTTTAAGTGCTTTTTTTATGTGTTTACTTATGTTTTGTGTGAATCTATGCTTAAAACATTGAGGACAATGTTTGATTTAAGTGTGGGGGGGTAACTAAGTATATTTGATGCAAATTCGTGGGATATTATCACCCATAACTTCAAATGTTGTTCCTTGCTGTTTTAAGGTGTTTTTAAATTGTTTTGGAGTGTTTTTAGTGTGTTTTGTTTTATAACTCCGAAAATCACATAAAAATTTGAAAAACATGTTTTAAAAAGCCTAAAAAGAGTGTTTTGAGTCATTTTTGTGTGTTTGTGTCTTAGGGTACCTTCCAATACAATGATAAGGATTTGGTTTGTAATTGCATGACGGTTAAAAAGAGTTATTAACATAGATAAAAGTTTGATTTACTCTTGGTATATGGTTGGTTATGGTTATAATGTATGACTTCACATGCAATCATAAAAGAAAAATTCGTTTTTTTGTAACATGCTTGAAGGAAGGAACTCAAACAAACGCTACATCCCTGTGAGACTCGAGCCATTACCTTCTTTGGAGAGTTATTTTCTGTGATTCTTTGTTTTCTAAAGTTGTTGCATGATCTCATTATTCCTTGCTTGGTTGCTACTTAGAATGCAATTGTATCATGATAGAACTAAATGCTAGAACTTATATCCGTTTCATTCAAAGCATGATATTGATTGCATAATATATATCAAGATGAAGTTGTTGCCACCATAGCCAAATAGCCTTACTTCCCATATTTCGTATATATTAGTTTTAACCCCGTTGAGCCTCGTTTAGCCTATTTTCTTTGCTAACCACATCACCCCTTACCTAACCTAGAGTAGGACTTTCCTATACCCTTGTTCTTGAAGTATAGTGAGCATGACTTAAAAGAATTCCTTTTGATTAATATGTTGCAGAAAATAAGTGTGGGGGAAGGGATTTTTGTGTGTATGTATGTGCCTAAGTCTTAAAGGAGGCGTCGTTCAGAAATCGAAGAGGCGCCACTATTTCAAAAAGCCGGATTTGCGAGATCAAAACGTTTGTCGACAAGGGTAAAAGAACAGTACCACCACTTCATATTATCTCTATATATGTCGACTTCATCTCTTATGGCAAGGCAAACCTGAAGAAAATGTCCAACTCTTCCTCACCTCTGAGGGCGCACTCCCAGCAAAGCCTCTTGAAATACTCAATTTTTTCTCCCCCAAAGAAGATACCAGAAACCTGGAGTACAAATAACGCAGAAGGAAACGGTCGATCGAAGCATGTGGAGACAACCACAACAAATACATGTGCTGCTTCATTCGCCGTTTCTTCAAAAGCAAAGGTATCTCATATCATCAAGGTCTAAAGCAAAAGTATCTCATATCATGCTCTTTCCCTGTCCTTTCCTTTGTCCTTGTTATTACTCGCATGGAAAAGTAAAATGAAAGCAATCAAAGGCACTTGGAGTCAGTCTTCTGTTCTGGAACCGACTGCTTGGAATCCATTCCTGATTGCTTACCTAGTGTTGCTCTCGAGTAGTCATCTTCAACGGTTGACACACTTCCAGAGAAGGGACCACTTCTGCAAGGGGAGCAAGCAAGGCAAGGAAAATGATACATTGAAGCATGTGGAGACAAACACAGGCTGAGTTATCCTCCAACCCTTTTCAATACGAATTGGAAAGATTGAACAAAGAAACAGACCAAAGGAGTAAGCTCAGACCTTCGGGAGAGACCAAAAGAATCCTGCTGCCCAGATCAAGAGTAGCACAAAGGAAAATCAATGATGGGCGGAAACCAGTTCAAGAGTAAGCCTGTGGAGTCACTATGATCAAAGCCTCAATGCAATTATCAAGGAGAAGAGGGAATTTACACTCCATAACCAGATTTGCGTCCCTAAAACTCTTCTCTTTGTTAATTACATTCTGCCATGTTTAGTATGTTTAGTTGCTTTTTGTGTGTTTACTTATGTTTTGTGTGAATCTATGCTTAAAACATTGAGGACAATGTTTGATTTAAGTGTGGGGGGGTAACTAAGTATGTTGATGCAAACTCGTTGGATTTTATCACCCATAACTTCAAATGTTGTTCCTTACTGTTTTAAGGTGTTTTTAAGTTGTTTTAGAGTGTTTTAGTATGTTTTGTTTTTATAACTCCAAAAATCACATAAAAATTTGAAAAACATGTTTTAAAAAGCCTAAAAAGAGTGTTTTGAGTCGTTTTTGTGTGTTTGTGTCTTAGGGTACCTTCCAACACAATGATAAGGATTTGGTTTGTAATTGCATGACGGTTAAAAAGAGTTATAAACATAGAGAAAAGTTTGATTTACTCTTGGTATATGCTTGGATATGGTTATAATGTATGACTTCACATGCAATCATAAAAGAAAAATTCGTTTTTGTAACATGCTTGAAGGAAGGAACTCAAACAAATGCTACAACCCTGTGAGACTCGAGCCATTACCTTCTTTGGAGAGTTATTTTCTGTGATTCTTTGTTTTCTAAAGTTGTTGCATGATCTCATTATTCCTTGCTTGGTTGCTACTTAGAATGCAATTGTATCATGATAGAACTAAATGCTAGAACTTATATCCGTTTCATTCAAAGCATGACATTGAATTGCATAATATATATCAAGATGAAGTTGTTGCCACCATAGCCAAATAGCCTTACTTCCCATATTTCGTATATATTAGTTTTAACCCCGTTGAGCCTCGTTTAGCCTATTTTCTTTGCTAACCAAATCACCCCTTACCTAACCTAGAGTAGGACTTTCCTATACCCTTGTTCTTGAAGTATAGTGAGCATGACTTAAAAGAATTCCTTTTGATTAATATGTTGCAGAAAATAAGTGTGGGGGAAGGGATTTTTGTGTGTATGTATGTGCCTAAGTCTTAAAGGAGGCACGGGAAAAAGAAAAAAAAAATGTGAGAAAAAGAAGAAGGAAAGAAAGAAAAAGAGTGAAAATAAGTGAGAATGGACTCACAAGTGTGATTGTTGAAGAAAGGGCCCAAAAAGTTTGAATATGGCCCTAAGTTTTGTGTGACTTCCCCTTGGGTGTTCAAAGTTGACTTCTGCGTTCTAAAGGGAATTCTAAGTGCCTAATTCAATACTTTGCTCACTATTGCTTAAAGAACGTTTGTTTTCCCTATCCTTTCATTGTTAGCCAACTCCCCAAGCCCCGTTACAACCTTTGACTTCTATCTTGATTGTTATGTGTTCAATAATGTGGAGTTTGGAATTGATATGAGCTTATGGACTCACTGGTTCTCGTTCTAAGTAGTAGCATTTCATTCATGAGATCATATATATACATGTTAATAATTCCAGAAAATGCTTTCCTTGTTATAACATATGTGAGTGTTCGTCTACATGTTTACATCAATCTTCTCACATATACCTAGTGTAGGGAGTGTAGTCAGAAAATCTGTGTGAAAAACGAGTGCATATCTTGTAAGGATTTGAGCAAATTCTCTAAGGCATGTTACTACATTCAAAACATGGTTTTAAATGCTTAATTGTGAAATAATATGTGGTGACTATGAGTAAGAATGTACTTAAGTGTGAAGATGACAAAAATCTATGGGACTAATGATTTTTAACTTGTCATGTGCATTGGAAATCCCTGAAACGATTGTTGGAAGGTTTAGGTTGAGTTTTTCTTGTTTAGTGTCGTTTTGTTTTTGGTTTGTTTTGTTTTGTTTTGCTCGAGGACTAGCAAAAGATAAGTGTGGGGGTATTTGATAGGAGCATATTCATGCGACTTAAATGGCTTGTTCTCGTGCATTTACGTTATGTTTCTTTAGTTATTTTAGTACTTTAAGCTATTTTCGTGTGTTTGTAGGTCCAAAGGGCTAAAGGAGCAAAAAGATGCATTTTGGAGACTTTTGGAGCACTTTTGGGCTAAGGATGGATAGCTTATGCTTGGAGCCAAAGTGTTGGACGAAATTGAAGACCTAATTGAAGACCAAAGTGTTCATGTGGCTAAGGAAGCAAAAAGATGCATTTTGGAGCATTTTGGAGCAAAATTGGACTTGGAAGGGATAACTTATACTTGGAGCAAAAGGAATGGACGAAATTGAAGAGTTGATGTCACAAGGATTCCTACTTGAAGTAGCCACACACCTTCCACATTTCAGCCACATGCACTTGTTCCTCCATCATTGCCCCAACAACAACATTGCACATGCACTCCCTTTAATTAATTAACCCACATGCACCCTTTATTCTTTCATCATTCCAGCCACTCCACAATCCCATTCATCAACACATGCATTCACCCTTTAAACCATTAAATCCACATGCTTTCCTATTCAATTAAATCAGCCACATGCATTCATCATCATAACTCATTCCACTTCATTGCACATGCATCTTCAAATAAATCAGATTTCCATCATATTCACATGCATTCCATCCTTTAAAACATTGCACATGCACTCCCTTTAATTAATTAAGCCACATGCACTCCCATCCATTTCATCATTGCAGCCAACACATGCTTTCACATGCATTTTCAGATTGTCCCCTTGCACATGCAGCCACATATTCATTGCACATGCAATTCCAACCCACATGCATCCTTTAATCATTCAAACATGCAGCCACATTCCCTCCTAGCTGTCATGTTCCCCCCATTTCACCTATAAATAAGCATCCATTGCATTCATTCTCATACACACTTCCATATTCAGAAAATCATCTCTCATACACATCCATTCACCACAGAAATAAGGCCTTTGTGCCAGAAATTCACCCATTCCAAACACTCTTCCATAAACTCATCCATTGCAGAAATGTAGACCATCAAACTCCCTTGTGCCGTGCTCTCCCTTACAATCCAAACACCATCCTTCTATTTCCACCACTCCCCAAACCATTCACACCATCAAACTATCCCTAGACCTTGTGCTACAACGAAGAGGAAGAGAAGAGTGCCTAAACGTTCATACAATTCAAGTTTGAGTTGTTGGAATGTTTAGGTGTTTCTTTGATTTCAATGTTTAATTTCAATACTCTTTGTTTTGTACGAATGAGGAATGGAAGATAAGAGGGCCTAAACGTTCATACAATTCAAGTTTGAGTTGTTGGAATGTTTAGGTGTTTCTTTGATTCTCTTTGTTTTGTACCATGAGGAACTAAACCCCCTTGGTTAGGGGGTGATTCGAATATATGTTTATGCTTGCATTTTGATTTGAATACTTCTAATTGCGTTTTATAAGTTGTGAATTCAATTTGTTTAACCGTTTGATTGATAACTTATTTATGTATGTTTATTGAGAGTGCACGCTTAATTTTCATGCATGAATATGACGCTAGAATATAAGTGAGTTTCACCTAATCGTTATGAACTTATATTCACAAGTAGTGGAGGTTGCTTATAAACAATCGCGTTAAATGAATTCTTGGCATAAGTTTCATGCAATCCATAGTAACGAATGCCTCGTCAACACTTATAATTTTCATAGAGCGTAATGATTCTTGCTTGTATCTCTTCTATGCATTCATGTTGAGGACTTGTGGGGAATGTTTTGAATTGTTGTATGCGCTAACCCATCCAATTCAATAACGTTAGGAATATTTGAAGGTTAATTAGTGCATCACGGTTAACCCGGGGTGTTGAGTTTCATGGTTTATTGAAATGCAATTGGAAATCATTTTATTATGCAAGTATAACATGTATGGAGATGAACCCCTTAGCTAGCCTTCATTCCATTCAAATTCTATCACACATTCACATTTACATTTTGCTTTAATTTGAATCTGTGCATTTTAGTTAATTTTCGTATAAATCTAAATCCCCCTTTACTTTAATGTCCAATTTAGTTAGAAAGTGTTTTAGTTTGTGTTTATGAGTGTTTTGATTCATTTTATTTCCCAATTTCGTCCAAATTCACCAAAGTGCTCAAAACTGCCCAGAAAGTGATTTTAAGGCAGTTTTGAGTGTTTTGGGTGATGTTTGAGTCTTTTGGTTTGTTTTAATGTTTTAAGTGATTAGTTTTACATTCTTTGAGTTAGTTTAGTGTTTTATATTGTGTTTTTACGTTCTTGAGTCAAGTTATTACTTAATTTCGTCCAAATTTGTGTTTGTGCTCAAATCTGCCCAGAAAGTGGTTTTTAGGCAGATTTGAGTGTGTTTGTGTTGTTTTGAGTCTTTTGGTTTGTCTTAGTGTTTTAAAGTTTAGTTTTGCATTCTTTGAGTCTAGTATAGTGTTTCATATTGTTATTTTACGTTTTTGAGTCAAATCCAAGTGGTTAACAATCCCTCCTAATCCCCGGTCCAGAACGATCCCTACTTATACATATACTACAATTTGACGAAAAGAGGGTTTAATTTGTGTGCGTATAAATCACGCATCACAAAACGAACAAAACACAACCTACACCTTCCAACAAACGTCTCAGAGATTTCCAATGCACATGACAAGTTAAAAATCATCATTCCCATAGATTTTAGCCATCTTTACACTTAAGTACATTCTTAATCATAGTCACCACATACTAGTTCACAATTAAGCATTTAAAACACATTTCGAATGTAGTAACATGCCTTAGAGAATTTCCTCAATTCCTTACTAGAATGCACTCTATTTTCACACAGATTTTCTGACTACACACCCTACACTAGTTATATGTGAGAAGATTGATGTAAACATGAAAACGAACACTCACATATATGTATCATAAAGAGAGCAATTTCTGGAGTTAATAAGCATGTTTAGGTATGATCCCATGAATGGAATGCTACTACTTAGAAGCGAGAATCAATGACACCATAAGCTCATACCAAGTTCAAACTCCACAAATTGAAACACATAACACTCAAGATAGAAGTCACGGGTTGTAATGGGGCTTGGGGTGTGTGGTAACAAAGAAGGGATATGGAAAACAAAGGTTCTTAAAGAAATAGCGAGCAAAGCATTTGAATCATCTTAGAATTCACTTTTGAATGAAAACTCAACTTTTGATCAAAAAGGGATAACAAGCTCTTTCTTTTCTTTTTTGTTTTTCTTTCTCATATGTTTTTCACAATTTTTTTTTTCTTTTCTTTTTCTTTTTCTTTTGAATCTTAAAACATACATATAAACGTAAGAACAAACTTTTACTCCCCCACACTCATTTTCTTGCATAATGTAACTCAAAAGGAATTCATTTAAGTCATGCTCACTATACTTTAAGAACAAGGGTATAGGAAAGTCCTACTCTAGGCTAGGTAAGGGGTGATGTGGTGTTAAGTCACATTTTGCATACATTTATATCTTCCTTATTTGGCATCTTTGTGATTGTTTTGGATTAAACTAGTTGCGTTTTACATTGTTTTGTGTTAGTGTGCAGCCAAGGGTGTAATTCGACCACATTAGATGGTTCTAAACAGGAAGTGGTGCATTGGAGTCACTTTGGGTGAAGCTAAACAAGGCAAAAAGATTGAATTCAGATTGGGAGGTTCTAACACCAAAACATGCATTCACATGCATGTTCAAACACTTTGCCGAGCTCCCTTTGCATTTCCAACTCAATCAGTCCATTCCGTGCACTCCCATGTGATTGCAAGTCAGATTATGCACTTCTAAAACATCAAAACATGCATTCACATGCATGTCCACAATCTGACCCGTGCACTTCCATTCCCATGTCCAAATTATTCTAACCAAGTTTCAGATTGTCCACCCCCTTTGTGGCAGACTTTGCACATGTTTCTTGGATTAAATATCCACATACTTCCAGACCTTGTCCTGCTCCTTGATGCACTTCCACCACCGAAACACATCACCTTTGCCTTTCCATCCCCTTTCTTGCCCATGCCGTGAGCTTTCTGCCATTCCCAGAATTTTATAACCATTTCTGGTTATTCACTTCTCTTTGCAGACATTGCACATGCATCTTGATTAAATAAACCACACCTTTGCAGATTATGTCCATGCTTTGCAGGTATCATGCCAGAAATCCATCATTCCAACTGAAATATGCTCTGCCATCTGAGTTAAACAAATGGTAGATCCAATCTGATTGTCTCTCCATCATTAGACTCATTCAGAAATGCACCAAGACTTAGGGATTTTCGGACTCAGATGAGGGGGGATCACACACAGCCTATTACACTCCATTTTCTGTCCATAACACTCACTAATCTCTCTCTCGGATCCATTCCATTACATACACCATTTTGCTCCATTTTCTGCCCACCATTCACTCTCATTCTCCCTCTCCATTCCATTTTCATTCGACACTCTCTCCCTTTCACAAAAACTGTCCATTTCTCTCCATTTATGCACCACTCATAGAAACCATTCGACATAAGTTTCTCCACCCTCATTTACAAACACATTTGGGAGCACCAACACCGAAGGCACTCTTCAAGGAATTCAACATCAGTTTTGCTTCAAGGGTCCCTTCTACTTAATTCTATGTTCATTCATGTTGTGTATCTTGATGTTAAATGATGCGTATATTATACGCGCACAAATTAAACCCTCTTTTCGTCAAATTGTAGTATATGTATAAGTAGGGATCGTTCTAGACCGGGGATTAGGAGGGATTGTTAATCACTTGGATTTGACTCAAAAACATAAAAACACAATATAAAACACTAAACTAGACTCAAAGAATGTAAAACTAAACTTTAAAACACTAAAACAAACCAAAAGACTCAAAACAACACAAACACACTCAAATCTGCCTAAAAACCACTTTCTGGGCAGATTTGAGCACAAACACAAATTTGGACGAATTTGTTTAACAAATTGAATCAAAACACTTATAAACACAAACTAAAAGTATTTCTAACTAATCTAACACTTTAAAATAAATGGGGATTGAGGTTTGGACGAAAATAAACTAAATGGACAGATTCTAATTAAAACAGATTATAAAAACGAAATTGACGAAATGGAATGAATGGATGATAGAATAGCTAAGGGGTTCATCTCCATACATGTTACACTTGCATAATAAAAAGATTTCCAATTGCATTTTAATAAATTATGAAACTCATCACCCCGGGTCAATTAGGTCTGCTTAAATTAACCGTCAAGTTTTCCTTAAGTTAATGAATTGGATGGGTTAGCGCAACGCAATTCACTACATTCTCCAAAAGTCCTTTACGTGAACAGCACAATAAAGATACAGTCAAAGATCATTAAGTATTATGAAAACTATAAGTGTTGACGAGGCATTCGTTACTATGATGAGCATGAAACTCGTGCCAAGAATTCTTTTAACGCGATTGTTTATAAGCAACCTCCACTACTTGTGAATATAAGTTCATAACGATTAGGTGAAACTCACTTATATTCTAGCGTCATATTCATGCATGAAAATTAAGCGCGCATTCTCAATAACATACATAAATAAGTTATCAATCAAACGGTTAAACAAATTGAATTCACAACTTATGAAACGCAATTAGAAGTAATCAAATCAAAATGCAAGCATAAACATTTATTTCGAATCACCCCCTAGCTAAAGGGGGTTTTAGTTCCTCATTACGTTGAAATCAAAGAAACACCTAAACATTCCAACAACTCAAACTTGAATTGTATGAACGTTTAGGCACTCTTCTCTTCCATTCCTCATACGTACAAAACAAAGAGAATTGAATTTAAACTTTGAAATCAAAGAAACACCTAAACATTCCAACAACTCAAACTTGAATTGTATGAACGTTTAGGCCCTCTTATCTTCCTCGTTGTTGTAGCACAAGGTCTAAGGTGAGGTTTGGGGGATTATGGAAATGGTAGAGGAGTGGTGTTTGGATTATAAGGGAATGGAAAAATGGTGTTTGGATTACAAGGGAAATGGAAAAATGGTGTGTTGTGTATGAAAATGAGATGTCCTGAATGAATGAATGCAAGGGTATTTATAGGAGTAGTGGAGGGAACATATGGCTATGTCATTTGTAGGTGAAGTAGGTGGATGTTGTAGGTGAAGTAGCTGGATGTTGTAGGTGAAGTGGATGTTGTAGGTGAAGTAGGTGGATATTGTAGGTGAAGTGGGTGGATGTTGTAGGTGAAGTAGGTGGATGTTGTAGGTGAAGTGGGTGGATGTTGTAGGTGAAGTGGGTGGATGTTGTAGGTGAAGTAGGTGGATGTTGTAGGTGAAGTGGATGTTGTAGGTGAAGTAGGTGGATGTTATGTTAAGTGATAAGTGATAAGTGATATGATATGTGGTTATGATATGATAAGTGGTTAAGTGGTGATGATAAGTGATAAGTGATTAAGTGATATGATATGTGGTGATGATAAGTGATAAGTGCATGTGGGTTAACTAATGAAGGAAATGCATGTTCAATGAAAATGTTTTAGAATGGATGTGTGTTATGCATGGCATGATTGGGATTAGGAAAGGTTTAAATGTCCTAAAACTAAAGAGAACAAGGTTCCAACACTTTGGCTCCAATTAGGTCTTCAATTTCGTCCAACACTTTGGCTTCAAGCATAAGCTATCCGTCCTTAGCCCAAAAGTGCTCCAAAAGTCTCCAAAATGCATCTTTTTGCTCCTTTAGCCCTTTGGACCTACAAACACACGAAAATAGCTTAAAGTACTAAAATAACTAAAGAAACATAACGTAAATGTACGAGAACAAGCTATTTAAGTCGCATGAATATGCTCCTATCAAATACCCCCACACTTATCTTTTGCTAGTCCTCGAGCAAAACAAAACAAAAGAACACGAAACTAGACAAAACGAACAAAACACAACCTACACCTTCCAACAATCGTCTCACGGATTTCCAATGCACAAGACAAGTTAAAAATCATTATTCCCACAGATTTTAGCCATCTTGACACTTAAGTACATTCTTAATCATAGTCACCACATACTAATTCACAATTAAGCATTTAAAACTATATTTTGAATGTAGTAACATGCCTTAGAGAATTTGCTCAATTCCTTACAAGATATGCTCTCGTTTTTCACACAGATTTTCTGACTACACACCCTAAACTAGTTATATGTGAGAAGATTGATGTAATCATAAAAACGAACACTCACATATATGTATTTCAAAGGAAGCAATTTCTGGAGTTAATAAGCATGTTTAGATATGATCTCATGAATGGAATGCTACTACTTAGACGCGAGAACCAGTGATACCATATGCTCATACCAAGTTCAAACTCCACAAATTGAAATACACAACACTGAAGATAGAAGTCAAGGGTTGTAACGGGGCTTGGGGTATGTGGATAACAAAGAAGGGATATGGAAAACAAAGGTTTTTAAAGAAATAGTGAGCAAAGCATTTGAATCAACTTAGAATTCACTTTTGAATGAAAACTCAACTTTTGAACAAAAAGGGAGAATTTAGACAATTTACGCCCAGAATTGGTGTTTTGGAACCTTTCTTCAATCACTTATTCTTTCATTTTTTTTTTTTTTTTTTTTTTCAAGCTCTTTTTTTTCTTTCTTTCTTTCTTTCTTTTCTCTTTTTTTTTTTTTCTTTTCTTTTGAATCTCAAAACATCAACACTTAAACATTCTCTCCCCCACACTTATTTTCTTTCATAATGTAACTCAAAAGGAATTCAATTAAGTCATGCTCACTATCTTTTAAGAACAAGGGTGGGGATTGTCCTAAACTAGGCTAGGTGAGGAAAATGTGGGTAAACAAAGAATAAAGGCTAAACAAGGCTCAACGGGGTTAAAACTTACAACATATATGAAGTATGGGAAGTAAGGCTATTTGGCTATGGTGGTGGTCACTACACAACTTCTTCTTGAATATGTGTTATGCAAATCAATAACATGCTTTGAATGAAATGGGCATGAGTTCTAGCATTTAGTTCTATCATGATACAATTGCATTCTAAGTAGCAACCAAGCAAGGAATAATGAGATCATGCAACAACTTTAGAAAATAAAGAATCACAGAAAATAACTCTCCAAAGAAAGTAATGGCTCGAGTCTCACAGGGATGTAGCGTTTGTTTGAGTTTCTTCCTTCAAGAATGTTACAAAAACGAATTTTTTTTCTTTTATGATTGCATGTGAAGTCATACATTATAACCATAACCAAGCATATACCAAGAGTAAATCAAACTTTTCTCTATGTTTATAACTCTTTCTAACCGTCATGCAATTATAAACCAAATCCTTATCGTTGTGTTGGAAGGTACCCTAAGACACAAACATACACACAAAAACAACTTTAAAACAACTCTTTTTGGGTTTTTCAAAACAATTTTTCAAATTTTTATGGGATTTTCGAATTATAAAACAAAACACACTAAAACACTCTAAAACAACTTAAAAACACCTTAAAACAGCAAGGAACAACATTAGAAGTTATGGTGGATAAAACCCTACGAATTTGCATCAAAACACTTTAGTTACCCCCCCACACTTAAATCAAACATTGTCCTCAATGTTTATAGCATAGATTCACACAAAACATAAGTAAACACACAAAAAGCAACTAAACATTTTAAACATGGCATAATATAATTAACAAAAAGAAGAGTTTAGGGACGCAAATCTGGTTATGGAGTGTAAATTCCCTCTTCTCCTTGGTGATTGCATTGAGGCTTTGATCTTTGTGATTCCACAGGCTTACTCTTGAACTGGTTTCCGCCCATCGTTGATTTTCCTTTGTGCTACTCTTGAACTGGGCAGCAGGATTCCTTTTAGGGTCTCCCCCGAAGGTCTGAGCTTCCTCCTGTTATCTGTTTCTTTGTTCAATCTTTGCAGGAGTGGTCCCTTCTCCGGAAGTGTATCAACCATTGAAGATGACTACTCGAGAGCAACGCTAGGTAAGCAATCAGGAATAGATTCCAGGCAGTTGGCTCCAGATCGGTAGACTGACTCCAAGTGCCGGCTGATTGCTTCTTTTACTTTGCCATGCAAGTAAGAACAAGGACAAAGAAAAAGACAGGGAAAGAGCATGATATGAGATATTTTTGCTTTTGACCTTGATGATATGAGATACCTTTGCTTTGAAGAAGCGGTGAATGAATCAGCACATGCTTCAATCCGCCGTTTCCTCCTGGGTCATATGTACTCCAGGCATCTGGTATCATCTTTGGGGAAGAAGAAAGAATTGAGTATTTCAAAAGGCTTTGCTGGGAGTGCGCCCTTAAAGGTGAGAGAGAGTTGGGCATTTTCTTCAGGTTTGCCCTGCCATAAAAGACGAAGGTCGACATATATAGAGATAATATCAAGTGGTGGTACCTTTTACCCTTGTCGACAAACGTTTTGATCCCGCAAATCCGGCTTTTTGAAATAGTGGCGCCTCTTCGATCTTTGAATACGCCTCTTCGATTTCTGAGCAGGCGCCCCTTCGATTTCTGAACGACGCCCCTTCGCTTTCTGAACGACACGTGGTAGTGCAGATGCGGCTCCTTTTGACAAAGCTGCACGCGTTTTCTGAAAAGCAGAGAAAGCGTCGCCGAACTTTGCGCTTGTCGGCTAAAGATGTGTAGTTACGATGATGGCCTCCACGTGTTTTCTGAAAAGAAGAAATCTTTTGACAAAGTTGAACACGTCTTCTGAAAAGCCGAGAACGCGTCGCCTAAATTACGCCGGAAAATCCGGCTCTTTGAATCGGTGGACGCGTCGCCTTGGCTTTTTATAGAGCTTTCGATCACTGCCAACATACACACTCTGAAGATCTCCCATTCTTGAAAATCATCTCCGGCCCTTCGAAATTTAACTCCATCCACCCATTCTCTTTGAACACTTTTGAAAAAAATGGCAAACTCATCGAACCTTAGCTTAGATTTGAGTCTCAGCAGCGATCCGGTTGCGCCCCGTCAAGGTAATGTATGGCGCCCTTCTTTTTTATCTTCTAACGGTCCTCTTTCAGGTGAAGACTCTGTGATGCAGGACGCCACAACAGCTACAATAGTAGCTAGGAACCTCCTCACTCCAAAAGATAGTAGGCTGCTGTCAGGACGGTCCGATGAGTTGGCCGTTCAAGAGTCCCTCGCACTTAGTGTTCAGTGTGCGAGCTCTGTGTCCAACATGGGCCAACGCCTGCTTGCCCGCTCCCGTCAGGTGGAATCATTGATGGCAGAGGTGGAAAGTCTTAAGCAGGAGATCAAACTGCTTAAGCATGAGAATAGAAGTTTGCACGTGCTTGCCAACAACTATTCGACGGGCATGAAGAGGAAGCTTGATGAACTGCAAGAGTCTGAAGGTCGGATTCAAAGTGACCGTCAAAGGTTTTCGTCTTTCCTCCAGAGGCACCTTTTTCCTGGATCATCCAGCGTTTGGCCAAGTATTGAGGCCTCGAATGCTCTATCTTCGATGCCTCCAGCTCCGATGCCTTCCGCTCCTATGTCTTCTGCCCCGATGCCTTCCGTCTCGATGCCTTCCGCTTCAAGAGTTTTGCCACGTAGTGGGTCTTTAAGTAAACAACCTTTGTAAAGCCTCCATCGTTCTGCCATGTTTTTTTTTTTTTTTTTTTTTTTTTTTTTTTTTTTTTAAAATGCATTGGGTTGCCTCCCAAGTAGCGCTTTCTTTTACGTCTTGCAGCCGGACGAAGAACCCAATCAATCCAGGATACGTTCACGAATCGAATGAGAACTCCGAGTCATAAACTAGTACCTAGAACAAGAAACAAAATAACATAAGAATCTGGAATAAAATAAAAACAAACGAAAATAAAACAATCCAAGGGATTAGCAAATTTTTTAATCCCCGGCAACGGCGCCAAAATTTGATGCGGGATTTATACGCACACAAATTAAACCCTCTTTTCGTCAAATTGTAGTATATGTATAAGTAGGGATCGTTCTAGACCGGGGATTAGGAGGGATTGTTAATCACTTGGATTTGACTCAAAAACATAAAAACACAATATAAAACACTAAACTAGACTCAAAGAATGTAAAACTAAACTTTAAAACACTAAAACAAACCAAAAGACTCAAAACAACACAAACACACTCAAATCTGCCTAAAAACCACTTTCTGGGCAGATTTGAGCACAAACACAAATTTGGACGAATTTGTTTAACAAATTGAATCAAAACACTTATAAACACAAACTAAAAGTATTTCTAACTAATCTAACACTTTAAAATAAATGGGGATTGAGGTTTGGACGAAAATAAACTAAATGGACAGATTCTAATTAAAACAGATTATAAAAACGAAATTGACGAAATGGAATGAATGGATGATAGAATAGCTAAGGGGTTCATCTCCATACATGTTACACTTGCATAATAAAAAGATTTCCAATTGCATTTTAATAAATTATGAAACTCATCACCCCGGGTCAATTAGGTCTGCTTAAATTAACCGTCAAGTTTTCCTTAAGTTAATGAATTGGATGGGTTAGCGCAACGCAATTCACTACATTCTCCAAAAGTCCTTTACGTGAACAGCACAATAAAGATACAGTCAAAGATCATTAAGTATTATGAAAACTATAAGTGTTGACGAGGCATTCGTTACTATGATGAGCATGAAACTCGTGCCAAGAATTCTTTTAACGCGATTGTTTATAAGCAACCTCCACTACTTGTGAATATAAGTTCATAACGATTAGGTGAAACTCACTTATATTCTAGCGTCATATTCATGCATGAAAATTAAGCGCGCATTCTCAATAACATACATAAATAAGTTATCAATCAAACGGTTAAACAAATTGAATTCACAACTTATGAAACGCAATTAGAAGTAATCAAATCAAAATGCAAGCATAAACATTTATTTCGAATCACCCCCTAGCTAAAGGGGGTTTTAGTTCCTCATTACGTTGAAATCAAAGAAACACCTAAACATTCCAACAACTCAAACTTGAATTGTATGAACGTTTAGGCACTCTTCTCTTCCATTCCTCATACGTACAAAACAAAGAGAATTGAATTTAAACTTTGAAATCAAAGAAACACCTAAACATTCCAACAACTCAAACTTGAATTGTATGAACGTTTAGGCCCTCTTATCTTCCTCGTTGTTGTAGCACAAGGTCTAAGGTGAGGTTTGGGGGATTATGGAAATGGTAGAGGAGTGGTGTTTGGATTATAAGGGAATGGAAAAATGGTGTTTGGATTACAAGGGAAATGGAAAAATGGTGTGTTGTGTATGAAAATGAGATGTCCTGAATGAATGAATGCAAGGGTATTTATAGGAGTAGTGGAGGGAACATATGGCTATGTCATTTGTAGGTGAAGTAGGTGGATGTTGTAGGTGAAGTAGCTGGATGTTGTAGGTGAAGTGGATGTTGTAGGTGAAGTAGGTGGATATTGTAGGTGAAGTGGGTGGATGTTGTAGGTGAAGTAGGTGGATGTTGTAGGTGAAGTGGGTGGATGTTGTAGGTGAAGTGGGTGGATGTTGTAGGTGAAGTAGGTGGATGTTGTAGGTGAAGTGGATGTTGTAGGTGAAGTAGGTGGATGTTATGTTAAGTGATAAGTGATAAGTGATATGATATGTGGTTATGATATGATAAGTGGTTAAGTGGTGATGATAAGTGATAAGTGATTAAGTGATATGATATGTGGTGATGATAAGTGATAAGTGCATGTGGGTTAACTAATGAAGGAAATGCATGTTCAATGACAATGTGTTAGAATGGATGTGTGTTATGCATGGCATGATTGGGATTAGGAAAGGTTTAAATGTCCTAAAACTAAAGAGAACAAGGTTCCAACACTTTGGCTCCAATTAGGTCTTCAATTTCGTCCAACACTTTGGCTTCAAGCATAAGCTATCCGTCCTTAGCCCAAAAGTGCTCCAAAAGTCTCCAAAATGCATCTTTTTGCTCCTTTAGCCCTTTGGACCTACAAACACACGAAAATAGCTTAAAGTACTAAAATAACTAAAGAAACATAACGTAAATGTACGAGAACAAGCTATTTAAGTCGCATGAATATGCTCCTATCATTAAACATTCTGTAAACATGAATTGTAACTAATCTTTCTCTAGGGATTCGATGTAACCTTGCAAAGTTTGCCATGTAATTAAGTTAGAATGCTCATTTTGTCCATCTATTTCTTGTTTCATTTTCTGTTTTAATGGTGACTTAGTATGTTGATTTTAATGTTTGATCATCATTTGAATTAATCACTAAGTTGTGTAGCCAAGATTAAAGCACACATCATGCATAATCTTGGTAGATATGTGAATGAATGAAGGGAGTGTTTAGCACACATCCTGCCGAATTACTCCCTTTGGTTTTATGAAAGTTTCTTGTACATTACATAATCTTGATTATGAACCAAAGTTGCACATCACAATTAGGTTCATGATTAGAGACATTTGATCAAATCCACACATCATATGGTTGATCATATCCAAGTGAAACAAACTCAAGAAATAGGTAGATGAATGAGTATAAACTAACTTGACAAACATGGATTTAATTGAGCAATGGTGAAATCGAATCCCTAGTTTCATTTCCATTGATACTATCTCGTTATATTGGTTGTTGATTCATTTAGTTGTGTTTACTTCTTTTATTTATGCTTTTAAGTAACAACAACAAATCTGCTCAATTTGATTAGTTTGATTCATTTCTTAGATTTCTTGCAAACAAGTAGTTACATAGGTCCAATTAGTCCCTGTGGATTCGACACCCTTACTTATGCCATTATACTAAACATATTCTAGCATTAGGAAGGAATATTACATCAACATGTGGTTAGCAAAGAAAATAGGCTAAACGAGGCTCAACAGGGTTAAAACTAATATATACGAAATATGGGAAGTAAGGCTATTTGGCTATGGTGGCAACTACACAACTTCATCTTGATATATATTATGCAATTCAATGTCATGCTTTGAATGAAACGGATATAAGTTCTAGTATTTAGTTCTATCATGATACAATTGCATTCTAAGTAGCAACCAAGCAAGAAATAATGAGATCATGCAACAACTTTAGAAAACAAAGAATCACAGAAAATAACTCTCCAAAGAAGGTAATGGCTCGAGTTTCACAGGGTTGTAGTGTTTGTTTGAGTTCCTTCCTTCAAGCATGTTACAAAAACGAATTTTTCTTTTATGATTGCATGTGAAGTCATACATTATAACCATAACCAAGCATATACCAAGAGTAAATCAGACTTTTCTCTATGTTTATAACTCCTTTTTAACCGTCATGCAATTAAAAACCAAATCCTTATCATTGTGTTGGAAGGTACCCTAAGACACAAACACACAAAAACGACTCAAAACACTCTTTTTAGGCTTTTTAAAACATGTTTTTCAAATTTTTATGTGATTTTCGGAGTTATAAAAACAAAACATACTAAAACACTCTAAAACAACTTAAAAACACCTTAAAACAGCAAGGAACAACATTTTAAGTAATGGGTGATAAAATCCCATGAATTTGCATCAAATATACTTAGTTACCCCCCCCCCCCACACTTAAATCAAACATTGTCCTCAATGTTTTAAGCATAGATTCACACAAAACATAAGTAAAGACACAAAAAGCAACTAAACATACTAAACATGGCAGAATGTCACTTAACAAAGAGAAGAGTTTAGGGACGCAAATCTGGTTATGGAGTGTAAATTCCATCTTCTCCTTGGTAATTGCATTGAGGCATTGATCTTGGTGATTCCACAGGCTTTCTCTTGAACTGGTTTCTGCCCATCGTTGATTTTCCTTTGTGCTACTCTTGAACTGGGCAGCAGGATTCTTTTGGGTCTCCTCCACTTGTTGATTTTCCTTTGTGCTACTGAGCTGGAGGATTCTTTTGGTCTTCCCCGAAGGTCTGAGCTTACCCTTTTGGTCTGTTTCTTTGTTCAATCTTTCCAATTCGTATTGAAAAGGGTTGGAGGATAACTCAGCCTATGTTTGTCTCCACATGCTTCAATGTATCATTTTCACTTGCCTTACTCGCTCCCCTTTGCAGAAGTGGTCCCTTCTCCGGAAGTGTATCAACCGTTGAAGATGACTACTCGAGAGCAACGCTAGGTAAGCAATCAGGAATAGATTCCAGGCAGTTGGCTCCAGATCGGAAGACTGACTCCAAATGCCGGCTGATTGCTTCTTTTACTTTGCCATGCGAGTAAGAACAAGGACAAAGAAAAAGACAGGGAAAGAGCATGATATGAGATACTTTTGCTTTTGACCTTGATGATATGAGATACCTTTGCTTTTGAAGAAGCGGTGAATGAATCAGCACACTTCAATCCGCTGTTTCCTCCTGGGTCATCTGTACTCCAGGCATCTGGTATCATCTTTGGGGAAGAAGAAAGAATTGAGTATTTCGAAAGGCTTTGCTGGGAGTGCGCCCTCAGAGGTGAGGGAGAGTTGGGCATTTTCTTCAGGTTTGCCTTGCCATAAAAGATGAAGGTCGACATATATAGAGATAATATCAAGTGGTGGTACTGTTCTTTTACCCTTGTCGACAAACGTCTCTTCGATCCCGCAAATCCGGCTTTTTGAAATAGTGGCGCCTCTTCGATTTCTGAATACGCCTCTTTGATTTCTGAACGACGCCACTTCGATTTCTGAGCAGGCGCCCTTTCGTTTTCTGAACGACACGTGGTAGTGCAGATGCGGCTCCTTTTGACAAAGCTGCACGCGTTTTCTGAAAAGCAGAGAAAGCGTCGCCGAACTTTGCGCTTGTCGGCTAAAGACGTGTAGTTGCGATGATGGTCTCCACGTGTTTTCAGCTTTGTCAGAAATCTTTTGACAAAGTTGAACGCGTTTTCTGAAAAGCCGAGGGAGCGTCGCTTAACTTACGCCGGAAAATCCGGCTCTTTGAATCGGTGGACACGTCGCCTTGGCTTTTTATAGAGCTATCGATCACCGCCAACATACACACTCTGAAGATTGCCCATTCTTGAAAATCGACTCCGGCCCTTTGAAAATTTACTCCATCCACCCCTTCTCTTTGAACACTTTTGAAAAATGGCAAACCCATCGAACCTTAGCTTGGAATTGAGCCTTAGCAGTGATACGGGCGCGCCGTGTCAAGGTAACGTATGGCGCCCTTCTTTCTTATCTTCTAACGGTCCTCTCACAGGTGAAGACTCCGTGATGCAGGACGCCACAACAGCTACAATAGTAGCTAGGAACCTCCTCACTCCAAAAGATATTAGGCTGCTGTCAGGACGGTCCGATGAGTTGGCCGTTCAAGAGTCCCTCGCACTTAGTGTTCAGTGTGCGAGTTCTGTGTCCAACATGGGCCAACGCCTGCTTGCCCGCTCCCGTCAGGTGGAATCATTGATGGCAGAGGTGGAAAGTCTCAAGCAGGAGGTCCAGCAGCTGAAGTATGAGAATAGAAGTTTGCATGTGCTTGCAAATAACTATTCGTCGGGCATGAAGAGGAAGCTTGATGAGCTGCAAGAGTCTGAAGGTCGGATTCAAAGCGACCGTCAGAGGTTTTCGGCTTATCTCCAGAGGCACCTTTTTCCTGGGTCATCCAGCGTTTGGCCAAGTATTGAGGCCTGGAATGCTCTAGCTCCGATGCCTCCCGCTCCGAAGCCTTCCGTTCCTATGTCTTCTGCTCCTACGCCCTCCGTTCCGATGCCTTCTGTTCCTACGCCTTCCGCTTCAAGAGTAAAGCCACGTAGTGGGGCCTCAAGCAAACAACCTCTGTGAAGGCTACATCTGCTTTATTTTATTTACTAAATAAATTTTTTATTTATTTATTTATTTTTTTTTTTTTTTATGAACATAAATAAAATCAAACGGCATGGAATTGGTCCTTGAATGGAAGGTGATACTTGAAGTGAACCGGCATTGGTTTGAATTCTAGTGTAGGTGCCTGATTCATAAAAAACAACAAGTTAGTATAAAATGTAATGGAATTTGGAAAACAGGACTTATGATAGGAGCATTTTTATGCGACTTAATTGGCTTGTTCTCATGCATTTATGTTGTTTTTCCTTAGTTAGTTTAGTGTTTAAAGTCATTTTCGTGCAATTTCAGGTTTTAGTGTCAAAGTATGCAAAAATAAGCAATTTGGAGCATTCTAGAGCATTTTTGGGCCAAGATTGGATAGTGCAAGCATGGAGGCATAAGGATGGACGAATTTGAAGGCTTGAATTCAGTTAGGGAGCTGCAAGGGGGCCTAAAAAACCTTATTTCTAGAAGGCTTTATCTAATCACACATGGTGCCTAATTTCTAGCTTGTCTCCTAGCCGTCCTAGCTTGTCTCCTAGCCGTCCTAGCTTGTCTCCTAGCCGTCCTAGCTTGTCACTAGCCGTCCTACCTTGTCTCCTAGCCGTCCTAGCTTGTCACTAGCCGTCCTAGCTTGTCCTAGCTTGTCACTAGCCGTCCTAGCTTGTCTCCTAGCCGTCCTAGCTTGTCACTAGCCGTCCTAGCTTGTCTCCTAGCCGTCCTAGCTTGTCTCCTAGCCGTCCTAGCTTGTCTCCTAGCCGTCCTACCTTGTCTCCTACCTTGTCCAAGCTACACACATATATCCTTTAAGTGTTTCAACTAAGTTCAAAAACCTTTCCTAGCCCTATAAATAAGGCTTTGCAGCAAGGCACTTGGGGGGATCACTCATTCACCCAATTTTCGTCCATTCATCTAGCCACACCACTCTATACATCCTAAAATCCTAAAAACACAATTCCAGCCAAACACTACACCTTGCCGTGCCTATCCTCCATCCAATTCCATAATCCCTGATCCTAAAACACATCCCAACCATCCCATCCACCTTTGTGCCGTAGCAAGGAGAAAGAAGGAAAGACTCTTGGATGCTCAAGCTTCGTCGTTGGTGCATTCTAGGTGTAATTCGTTTTATGATTTCAATGTTTAATTTATTTTCCTTTCATTTTGCTATGAACATGAGTGGCTAAACCCCTATTGGTTAGGGGTGATTTCGAAGCCATAACTATGTGTGCAAGTTGATTTGATAAATTCCAGTTATGAGTTCTTGAATCGTGAATGCAATTGGCTTAACTGTGAGAGTAATAACGTATTTGTGTTTGTTAATTAGGGGTCGACACTTAATTGGCTTGCATGAATATGATGCTAGAATATAAGTTTGTTTCACATAATTGTCACACACTTATATTCACAAGTAGTGAAGGTTGCTAGTCACAATCGCGTTAAGTTCAATTCCTAGCATAAGTGTCATGATGTCATAGTCACAAGTGCTTTGTCAATGCTTATAGTTTTCATTGAACGTAATGATCTTTGATTGTATCTTTATTATGATGTCATGTAAGGAACTTTTGAAGAATGCTTTGGGTTGTCGTATGATGTCATCCAATTCAATAACACAAGGAAAACTTGAGAATTAACTAGTGATGTCATGGTTAATTTGGGGCATTGTCATTCATAATTCTATGAAGGAATAACTGGAAATCGAGTCATTTGCATACTTGTCATGTGTGGAGAAGGAACCCCTAACTAGTCCATCATCCATTAAAAACCCCAAAAACGTTTCAAAATCAGTTTTACTTTGCAATCTGTTTTCTCAACTTTAATTTCGTCCAAATCAAATCCCCCTTTACTTTGAAGTCTCAATTTAGTTAGAAATTGTTTTGGTTCATGTTTTTAAGTGTTTTGAGTCAAGTTTTCAACCAATTTCGTCCAAATTAGTGTAGGTGCTCAAAACTGCCCAGAAAGTGGTTTTTAGGCAGTTTTGAGTCTTCTAGTTGCTGTTTTGAGTTTTTGTTTTGTTTTAGTGTTTTAACTTTGGTTTTTCATTCTTTGAGTCCAAATTAGTGTTTTTAACTTTGTTTTGGAGTTCTTAGGTCAGTTTTCAAGAGTTTAGCAATCCCTCCTAATCCCCGGTTTTGAACGATCCCTACTTACATACTTTGCTACAATTGTCAGAAGAGGGTTTAATTTGTGTGCTTAATATATTTCTTTGTGTGCTTAATATATTTCGCATCAAATTTTTGGCGCCGTTGCCGGGGATTAGCAACTTTGCTAAATCCCTTGGATTGTTTTTGTTTCATTTATTTCACTTTGTTTCTGATTTTGTTTTAGTTTCTGACCTATTTTTGTTTCTTGTTTTTTAGGTACTAGTGCATGACGCGGAGTTCTCAAACTGTGCATGCACATATCTTAGACTTTAACGACGATTTTGAACGTGATTTGAGAAGAAAGAGGAGGCATCCCGAACGTAGTGAACCTAGTTCAAGTTCAGAGGCCGAATCTGAGTTTGAAGAAGTGGAAGAAGAAGTTATGGCAGCAGACAATCGGACCATTAAAGAGCTTTCGGCCTCAGGGTTGGCCAATGCCGCACCATTATGCATTCAATACCCCGCGGCTGCCCAAGGCAAGACCGATGAATTCGAGTTGAAGTCAAGCCTGTTGCACCACATTCCTAAATACCATGGGCTTTCCATGGAAGATCCAAACAAGCATCTTAAAGAGTTTGAAGTAGTTTGTTCAAGCATGACTCCCGTCAATGTTGACGGAAGTATTTTGAAGATGAAAGCTTTTCCGTTCTCTTTAATGGATAAAGCTAAGGATTGGTTATACGAGTTGGCTCCTGGCACTGTCACTTCATGGGAGAGTATGAAAAGAGCGTTTTTGGAGAAGTTTTTCCCAACTTCTCGCATCATTCTTCTTCATAAAAAAATAAGTGGAATTCAACAAGATGAAGGTGAGTCTTTTCCTGCATACTATGAACGTTTTAAATCACTTGTTGCTTCTTGTCCACAGCATCAGATGAAGGAGGAGCTACTTTTGCAATACTTCTACGAGGGCCTCCTACCATTAGAACGTCAAATGCTCGATGCCTCGGCAGGTGGAGCATTAGTGGACAAAACACCTATGGCTGCCAAGACCTTGATTTCTAATCGAGCGTTGAACGATCAACAATACGAAGGAGTAGGCCAAAGAGGACCCCCACGGCAACATGTTCATGAGGTAAGTTCTACTTCCGACATTAATTCACAATTGGCTAATCTTACTTCTATTGTGTCTCAGTTGGCCGAGGGCATGAAGATGCAAGGACCAATTGTATGTGGCGTATGTTCTATGCATGGACATGCCTCTGAAAAATGTCCACAGTTGATTGAAAATGGTGGATGGGAAAGCGCCAATGCAATTGGGTTTCAAGGCCAAAACCAACCAAGGAACGATCCTTATTCCAACACATATAATCCCGGTTGGAGAGACCACCCAAATTTCAAATGGAGGGAGCCCCAACAATCTCAAAACCAAGGAGGCTTTAGGCAACAACCCCCTGGGTTCTTTCCCAAAACCTACGGCCCACCCCAAAATCAAGCCCAATCCGGCCCAAGTGCCTCAGGTACGTCTCTTGACAATGATGCACTTCTTAAGATACTAACTAAGTTGTCTAATGGGCAGGACGATCAAGCTAAGGCTATGCAAAACCAAGACAAAAGGGTGGATCAATTGGAGAAACAAATGGGGCAAATTGCCGAGTTTATGGGGCAGTTTCGTGAACAAGGAAAGCTCCCTAGTTCCACCGTTCCAAATCCAAAGGGAAGCTTCGAAAGTGCAAAAGCCATAACCTTGAGAAGTGAAAAAGAGATTGGGGCAGATCCTACACCATCACAATCAGGTCCCAAAGGTGATGAAAACTTGCAAATTGAAGAGGAAGAATCAAGCAAACCCACGACAAAGGTGGGAGAGTCTTTGCCGCAAGTTCCTAGTGCCCCAAAACTGTCTAATTCGGCCAAAAAGGGTAAGAATGTGTCAAATTCGGTTTCTACTAATGCTTTTCCTTCGAATGCTCCTTTTCCTAGTAGGTTTATGCAAACAAGGAAGGAAGAAGCTGAAAAGGACATCCTTGAGACATTTAGGAAAGTTCAAGTGAACATACCCTTGTTGGATGCAATCAAGCAAGTCCCTAGATACGCCAAGTTTTTGAAGGAGTTGTGCACCACTAGGAAGAGGATGTCGACCAAGGAAGTGGTAAAAGTAGGTGAGAATGTGTCCGCCATCTTGCAACGCAAACTACCTCCCAAATGCAAAGATCCGGGTAGTTTCACCATTCCTTGTGTCATAGGTAACACTAGATTTGAATCTACCATGCTTGACTTAGGTGCCTCTATAAATGTTATGCCATATTCCATATATGTCTCTATGAACCTAGGAGCATTGAAAAAGGATGGTGTTATCATACAATTGGCCGATAGATCTAATGCCTATCCAAAGGGAGTTTTGGAAGATGTTTTGGTGCAGGTTAATCATTTGATCTTTCCGGCGGATTTCTATGTCCTTGAGATGGATGAATCGGATCATGCACCCTCGCTGCCCATTCTACTTGGAAGGCCATTCATGAAAACGGCCCGGACTAAGATTGACGTGTTTAATGGAACTTTGTCCATGGAATTTGATGGGGAAGTTGTTAATTTCAATCTTTCTGATTCTATTAAGTATCCTAGTGAAGATCATTCATGTTTCTCTATTGATACTGTTGACTCTTTGGCGCAGGGATACCTTGAAGATTTGAATGATGATATGCTTGAAAAAGTCATTACAAGTGGTGTAGAAGTCAAAACCAAGGGAGCAACATCCATGCAACCCCACGGCACAAATACACTATCCTATGCCGTGCCTCCTAGTGAGGATTTTCTTGAAGTAGTTGCTGCCCTTGAGTCATCACCAATACATGATGGTAAGTTTCCTAACAAAGAGTCCATTCCCATTTCGACTAACAAGTTGCTTCCATCCATAATTCAGGCACCTATCCTTGAACTCAAACCTTTGCCAAGCCATTTGAAGTACATTTTCTTGGGAAAAAATGAGACACTGCCTGCCATCATATCATCATCCCTCACGGCACAAGAGGAGGAAAAACTCATGCATGTGTTGAAGGAGTACAAATCTGCCCTAGGATGGACATTGGCCGATATCAAAGGTATAAGCCCCACAACTTGTATGCATCACATATTTCTTGAGGAGGGGACCAAACCAACTAGAGAGGCTCAACGCCGTCTTAACCCTCCAATGATGGAAGTTGTGAAAAAGGAGATAATCAAACTTCTTGATTGTGGAGTCATTTATCCTATCTCCGATAGTCGTTGGGTTTCACCTATCCAATGTGTGCCTAAGAAATCCGGAGTGACGGTTGTGGAAAATGCCGAGAATGAGCTTGTACCCATGAGAATCCAAACCGGTTGGCGTGTATGCATCGATTATAGGAAGATAAATGCCACCACAAGGAAGGACCACTTCCCATTGCCGTTCCTAGATCAAATGTTGGAAAGGTTAGCGGGTCATTCTTTTTATTGCTTTCTTGATGGATATTCAGGTTATAATCAAATTGTCATTGCCCCGGATGATCAAGAAAAGACCACTTTTACTTGTCCCTTTGGAACATTTGCATATCGACGCATGCCATTTGGTTTGTGCAATGCCCCTGCCACGTTTCAAAGGTGTATGGTAAGCATATTTTCTGATTATGTTGAAAGGATTATTGAGATATTCATGGATGACTTTAGTGTTTTTGGTGATTCTTTTGATAAATGCTTGGATAATCTCACTTTAATCTTGAAACGTTGTGTTGAAACAAACCTTGTTTTAAATTGGGAAAAATGCCATTTTATGGTTAAACAAGGTATTGTTTTGGGTCATATAATCTCTGAAAAAGGAATTGAAGTTGATAAGTCTAAAGTAGATCTTGTACGCTACTTACCCTCTCCTACTTCGGTTAGAGAGGTTCGTTCTTTTCTTGGTCATGCAGGATTCTATAGACGATTTATCAAGGACTTTTCCAAGATTGCACAACCCCTATGCCGCCTCCTCCAAAAAGATGTGTCTTTTGAGTTCAACGAGGCATGCGAGAAGTCATTCAAGCATCTCAAAGAGCTCCTAACCACGGCACCCATCATAACTCCCCCGGATTGGTCCATTCCATTTGAATTGATGTGTGATGCCTCGGATTATGCACTTGGGGCTGTTTTGGGTCAAAGGAAAAATAAACAGTCACATGTTATTTATTATGCTTCCCGCACTTTAAATGATGCTCAATTGAATTATTCTACAACCGAAAAAGAACTCTTGGCGGTTGTATTTGCTTTAGATAAGTTTAGATCATATCTTATTGCAACTAAAGTAATTGTTTTCACTGACCATGCAGCCTTGAAGTATATTTTCACCAAAAAGGAGGCCAAACCAAGGCTCATTCGTTGGATGCTCCTACTTCAAGAGTTCGATATTGAAATTAGGGACAAGAAAGGTTGTGAAAACGTGGTGGCTGACCACTTGAGTAGATTGGTGCGTGAAGAAGAATCCCTCCCCATTTCTGAGACGTTTCCGGATGAACAACTTCTGTCCATTGAGGTAAGTACCCCTTGGTATGCCGATTTGGTCAATTTCTTGGTGACTAAGCAAGTTCCTAACACCCTAAGCAAGGTTCAACGTGATAAATTGATACATGATGCAAGATTTTATGTGTGGGATGATCCATATCTATGGAAATATTGCCCAGATCAGATTATTAGAAGATGTGTGCCAACTTCTGATTTTAACTCAATTCTAGCATTTTGTCATTCTTATGCATGTGGAGGCCATTTTGGTACCCAAAGGACAGCTCGTAAAGTGTTAGAATCTGGTTTTTATTGGCCTACATTGTTCAAAGATGCTAGAATGTTTTGCTTAACATGTGATAGATGTCAAAGAACAGGTTCTATTGGTGCAAAAGACCAAATGCCGCAAACACCCATCTTCAATGTTGAAATCTTTGATGTTTGGGGTATTGATTTCATGGGTCATTTTCCTTCTTCATTTGGTTTCACTTATATTTTGCTTGCGGTTGATTATGTTTCTAAATGGGTAGAAGCAAAAGCTACCCGTACTAACGATTCTAGAGTGGTTTCAGATTTCATCAAGACTAACATTTTCTCTAGATTTGGGATGCCGCGGGTATTTATAAGTGATGGAGGTTCACATTTCTGCAATAGGACCATTGAGGCACTCTTCAAGAAGTACAATGTCAAGCATAAGGTTTCAACACCTTATCACCCACAAACAAGTGGCCAAGCCGAAGTATCAAATAGAGAGGTCAAGCAAATCTTGGAGAAGACCGTGGGGCCTAACCAGAAGGATTGGAGCATGCGTTTAGACGATGCACTATGGGCATATCGCACTGCCTACAAAACACCCCTAGGGATGTCTTCATTTCGGCTAGTTTATGGAAAACCTTGTCACTTACCCGTGGAGCTAGAGCATAAGGCACATTGGGCCATCAAAACGTTCAATTTGGACTTAGATGCTGCTGGAATGCATCGGAAGCTCCAATTGAATGAGCTTGAGGAACTAAGGAATGAAGCCTACGAGAATGCCCGCATTTACAAGGAAAAGACGAAGGCGTTTCATGACAAGATGATTAGGGGCAAAACCTTCACAATTGGGCAGAAAGTTTTACTTTTTAATTCTCGTCTACGTTTATTTCCCGGAAAGTTACGTTCTAAATGGATTGGACCTTTTGTTGTTACTAATGTTTTTCCACATGGTGCAGTTCAAGTCCAAAGCTTAAGGAATGGGGTGGAATTCAAGGTCAACGGACATAGATTGAAGCCATACTATGAGAATGCCGTGGGGCAGGTTGTGGAGGAGATCTCACTCCATGCCGTGGGCACCAATGGTGCCTGAACATGTTCTTCGTCCGGCTGCAAGACGTTAAAGAAAGCGCTACTTGGGAGGCAACCCATGCCATTCAACAAAGGAAGACCTAGAAAGCACTCCAATTCCAGATTTGCGTTCCTAAACCCTTATCTTTGTTGATTCTTTCTAATCTGCCTATTTAGTTGTTTTACTTGCTGTTTGTGTGTTTCTTTGTGTGATTTTATGCTTAAAACATTGAGGACAATGTTTGATTTTAAGTGTGGGGGGGGTAACTAAGTGTTTTTCATGCAAATTCGTGGGATTTTATCACCCATTATTTCAAAACTTGTTCCTTGCTGTTTTTAAGTGTTTTTAAGCAGTTTTAGTGTGTTTTAGTATGTTTTGAATAAAAATCCGAAAATCAAAGAAAAATTTGAAAAATTTGTTTTAAAAAACCCAAAAAAAGAGTTGTTTTTGTGTGTTTGTTTGTGTCTTAGGGTACCTTCCAACACAATGATGAGGATTTGGTTTTTAAATACACGGCTGTTAAAGAGAGTGATTAACATGGATGAAAGTTTGATTTACTCTATGTTTATGCTTGGTTGTGGTTATAACTTATGAATTCACATGCAATCATAAAAGAAAAAAAATCAGTTTTTGTAACATGCTTGAAGTAACGTTTGTTTTCCCTATCCTTTCTTTGTTAACCAATACCCCAAGCCCCGTTGCAACCCTTAAACTTCTATCTTGAGTGTTATGTGTTTCAATTTGTTGAGTTTGAATTTGGTATGAGCATATGGTGTCACTGGTTCTCGCATCTAAGTAGTAGCATTCCATTCATGAGATCATATCTAAACATGCCTATTAACTCCGGAAATTGCATTTCCATTCATGAGATCATATCTAAACATGCCTATTAACTCCGGAAATTGCATTCTTTGTGATACATATATGTGAGCATTCGTTTTTATATCTACATCAATTCTCTCACATATAACTAGTATAGGGTGTGTAGTTAGAAAATCTGAGTGAAAATAGAGTGCAAATCTATTAAGGATAGAAGGAATTCTCTAAGGCATGTTACTACATTTAAAACATTGTTTTAATTGGTTAATTGTGAACTAGTAAGTAGTGACTATGATTAAGCATGTGCTTAAGTGTTAAATTGACTCAAATCTGTGGGAATGATAATCTTTAACATGTCATGTGCATTGGAAATCCCTGAGGCAAACGTTGGAAGGTTTAGATTATGTTTGTTTGTTTTGTCTTGTTTTATTTCTTTGTTTTGCTCGAGGACTAGCAAAAGCTAAGTGTGGGGGAATTTGATAGGAGCATTTTTATGCGACTTAATTGGCTTGTTCTCATGCATTTATGTTGTTTTTCCTTAGTTAGTTTAGTGTTTAAAGTCATTTTCGTGCAATTTCAGGTTTTAGTGTCAAAGTATGCAAAAAGAAGCAATTTGGAGCATTCTAGAGCATTTTTGGGCCAAGATTGGATAGTGCAAGCATGGAGGCATAAGGATGGACGAATTTGAAGGCTTGAATTCAGTTAGGGAGCTGCAAGGGGGCCTAAAAAACCTTATTTCTAGAAGGCTTTATCTAATCACACATGGTGCCTAATTTCTAGCTTGTCTCCTAGCCGTCCTAGCTTGTCTCCTAGCCGTCCAAGCTTGTCTCCTAGCCGTCCTAGCTTGTCACTAGCCGTCCTACCTTGTCTCCTAGCCGTCCTAGCTTGTCTCCTAGCCGTCCTAGCTTGTCACTAGCCGTCCTAGCTTGTCTCCTAGCCGTCCTAGCTTGTCTCCTAGCCGTCCTACCTTGTCTCCTACCTTGTCCAAGCTACACACATATATCCTTTAAGTGTTTCAACTAAGTTCAAAAACCTTTCCTAGCCCTATAAATAAGGCTTTGCAGCAAGGCACTTGGGCGGATCACTCATTCACCCAATTTTCGTCCATTCATCTAGCCACACCACTCTATACATCCTAAAATCCTAAAAACACAATTCCAGCCAAACACTACACCTTGCCGTGCCTATCCTCCATCCAATTCCATAATCCCTGATCCTAAAACACATCCCAACCATCCCATCCACCTTTGTGCCGTAGCAAGGAGAAAGAAGGAAAGACTCTTGGATGCTTGATAGGAGCATATTTATGCGACTTAAATGGCTTGTTCTCGTACATTTACGTTATGTTTCTTTAGTTATTTTAGTACTTTAAGCTATTTTCGTGTGTTTGTAGGTCGAAAGGGCTAAAGGAGCAAAAAGATGCATTTTGGAGACTTTTGGAGCACTTTTGGGCTAAGGACGGATAGCTTATGCTTGAAGCCAAAGTGTTGGACGAAATTGAAGACCTAATTGGAGCCAAAGTGTTGGAACCTTGTTCTCTTTAGTTTTAGGACATTTAAACCTTTCCTAATCCCAATCATGCCATGCATAACACACATCCATTATAACACATTGTCATTGCACATGCATTTCCTTCATTAGTTAACCCACATGCACTTATCACTTATCATCACCACATATCATATCACTTAATCACTTATCACTTATCATCACCACTTAACCACTTATCATATCATAACCACATATCATATCACTTATCACTTATCACTTAACATATCATCCACCTACTTCACCTACAACATCCACCTACTTCACCTACAACATCCACCTACTTCACCTACAACATCCACTTCACCTACAACATCCACCTACTTCACCTACAACATCCACATAGCCATATGTTCCCTCCACTACTCCTATAAATACCCTTGCATTCATTTATTCATGGACATCTCATTTCATACACAACACACCACAAACACATCCCTTTCTCTCTTAGCAATGAGTCTCCCTTAGAATCCAAAAACCATCTTTCCATTTCCATCACTCCTCTTCCATTCCACACTTCCATCCCCCAAACCAATTATCCCTAGACCTTATGCTACAATAAAGAGGAAGAGAAGAGAGCCTAAACGTTCATACAATTCAAGTTTGAGTTGTTGGAATGTTTAGGCGTTTCTTTGATTTCAATGTTTAATTTCAATTCTCTTTGTTTTGTATGAGGAACTAAACCCCCCTTTAGCTAGGGGGTGATTCGAAATATATGTTTATGCTTGCATTTTGATTTGATTACTTCTAATTACGTTTCATAAGTTGTGAATTCAATTTGTTTAACTGTTTTATTGATAACCTATTTATGTATGTTTATTGAGAGTGCACACTTAATTTTCATGCATGAATTTGACGCTAGAATATAAGTGAATTTCACCTAATCGTTATGAACTTATATTCACAAGTAGTGGAGGTTGCTTATAAACAATCGCGTTAAACGAATTCTTGGCATAAGTTTCATGCAATCATAGTAACGAATGCCTCGTCAACACTTATAGTTTTCATAATGCTTAATGATCTTTGATTGTATCTTTATTGTGCTGTTCACGTAAAGGACTTTTGGAGAATGTTGTGAATTGCGTTGCGCTAACCCATCCAATTCATTAACTTAAGGAAAACTTGACGGTTAATTTAAGCGGACCTAATTAACCCGGGGTGATGAGTTTAATAATTTATTGAAATGTAATTGGAAATCTTTTTATTATGCAAGTGTAACATATGTGGAGATGACCCCCTTAGCTATTCTATCATCCATTCATTCCATTTCATCAATTTCATATTTACATTCTGTTTTAATTTGTTCATTTAATTTAATTTCGTATAAACTTAAGTCCCCCTTTACTTTAATGTCAATTTAGTTAGAAATCATTTTAGTTTGTGTTTTTAAAAGCATTTTGAGTTTTTGGTTTGTTTTAGAGTTTTAAAGTTTAGTTTTACATTCTTTGAGTCTAATTTAGTGTTTTATATTGCATTTTTACGTTTTTGAGTCAAATCCAAGTGATTAACAATCCCTCCTAATCCCCGGTCCAGAACGATCCCTACTTATACTTATACTACAATTGTCAAAAAGAGGGTTTAATTTGTGCGCGTAAAAATCTCGCACCAAATTTTGGCGCCGTTGCCGGGGATTAGAAAATTTGCTAATCCCTTGGATTGTTTGTTTCTGTATTGTCTTTTAGATTTAGTTTTTATTTGTGTTTTGTTTGTTAAGAACAACATGGCACTTGATAACGCTTCTCTTTTGTCACAGCTCATGGAAATGTCCCAAATGCAAAGAGTTGATATATCTAATCTTCAATCAAGGAATAACGTGTTTTCCAATACTTACAATTCGGATTGGAGTGATCATTCAAACTCTATGTGGTGGGAACCTCAAAATGCTCAACAAGGAGGATATTGGCAGCCACCACAACCTCATATTCAATATGCCCAACCAAATTTAAGTTTGTCAATAGATTATAATCAAAAGCTTAACGAATTAATTTGTTTGGTGCAGGGCTTACAAAATCAAGACAATGAGGTTCGACAAGAAGACAAAAGGTTGGATCACTTGGAAAAGCAAATTGGGCAGATAGCGGAGTTCGTAGGACAATTTTGCGACCAAGGCAAACTCCCTAGTTCAACCATTGTAAATCCGAAGGGAGGATTTGAAGCACCTTTGCCGGAAGCACTTATTGCTCCTACGCCATCTAATTCAAGTAAGGTTGTTCCAATTAGTTCTAACCCCATTCCACCTAATATCCCTATTCCTTGCAGGTTCATGAATTCCAAGGAAGAAGAAAGTGAAAAATACATCTTGGAAGACCTTCCAAAGGTGCAAAGTAGGGAATTTCATGAATTCATCAAAGGGGATATACTTGAGACAACAATGCCCAAAGAAGTTGAATTTGATGACATTGGACAAGTCATAACCATCACATGCAATCTGGCCAAGTCCAATATCCCTGAAACTTTCAAAGGAGTGGTGTTTGTTATTGAGTTCTTGTCAGACAAAACAAGTAAGTCATTTTTTTCAAATTCCATTACATTTTATACTAACTTGTTGTTTTTTATGAATCAGGCACCTACATTAGAATTCAAACCAATGCCGGTTCACTTCAAGTATCACCTTCCATTCAAGGACCAATTCCATGCCGTTTGATTTTATTTATGTTAAAAATTAAAAAATTAAAAAAAAAAAAAAAAAAAAAAAAAAGAAAGATACTAAACATGGAGAAAGATGGAGCCTTCACATAGGATGTTTACGTGAAGCCCCACTACGAGGCGTCGAAGCAGAAGGAATAGAAGCGGAAGGCATAGGAGCAGAAGGCATAGAAGCAGGAGGCATAGAAGCGGAAGGCATCGGAGCGGAAGGCATCGGAGCTAGAGCATTCCAGGCCTCAATACTTGGCCAAACGCTGGATGACCCAGGAAAAAGGTGCCTCTGGAGATAAGATGCAAGCCTTTGACGGTCATTGTGAATTCGACCCTCAGATTCTTGCAGCTCATCAAGCTTCCTCTTCATCCCCGACGAATAGTTATTTGCAAGCACATGCAAACTTCTATTCTCGTACTTAAGCTGCTGGATCTCTTGCTTAAGTCTTTCCACCTCTGCCATCAACGATTCCACTTGGCGGGACCGAGCAAGCAGGCGTTGGCCCATGTTGGACACAGAACTCGCACACTGAACACTAAGTGCGAGGGACTCTTGAACGGCCAACTCATCGGACCGTCCTGACAGCAGCCTACTATCTTTTGGAGTGAGGAGGTTTTTAGCTACTATTGTAGCTGTTGTGGCGTCCTGCATCACAGAGTCTTCACCTGAAAGAGGACCGTTAGAAGATAAAAAAGAAGGGCGCCATACATTACCTTGACGGGGCGCAACCGGATCGCTGCTGAGACTCAAATCTAAGCTAAGGTTCGATGAGTTTGCCATTTTTTTCAAAAGTGTTCAAAGAGAAGGGGTGGATGGAGTTAAAATTTCACAAAGGGCCAGAGTCGAGTTTCAGGAATGGGAAATCTTCAGAGTGTGTGTGTTGGGGTGATTGATAGCTCTATAAAAAGCCAAGACGACGCGTCCACCGATTCAAAGAGCCGGATTTTCCGGCGTAATTTAGGCGACGCTCCCTCGGCTTTTCAGAAAACGCGTTCAACTTTGTCAAAAGATTTCTGACAAAGCTGAAAACACGTGGAGGCCATCATCGCATCTACACATCATTAGCCGACAAGCGCAAAGTTCGGCGACGCTTTCTCTGCTTTTCAGAAGACGCGTGCAGCTTTGTCAAAAGGAGTCGCATCTGCACTACCACGTGTCGTTCAGAAAGCGAAGGGGCGTCGTTCAGAAACCGAAGGGGCGCCTGCTCAGAAATCGAAGAGGCGTATTCAAAGATCGAAGAGGCGCCACTATTTCAAAGAGCTGGATTTGCGAGATCAAAACGTTTGTCGACAAGGGTAAAAAGTACCACCACTTGATATTATCTCTATATATGTCGACCTTCGTCTTTTATGGCAGGGCAAACCTGAAGAAAATGCCCAACTCTCCCTCACCTCTAAGGGCACACTCCCAGCAAAGCCTTTCAAAATACTCAATTCTTTCTTCTTCCCCAAAGATGATACCAGATGCCTGGAGTACATATGACCCAGGAGGAAACGGCGGATTGAAGCATGTGCTGATTCATTCACCGCTTCTTCAAAGCAAAGGTATCTCATATCATCAAGGTCAAAAGCAAAAGTATCTCATATCATGCTCTTTCCCTGTCTTTTTCTTTGTCCTTGTTCTTACTTGCATGGCAAAGTAAAAGAAGCAATCAGCCGGCACTTGGAGTCAGTCTTCCGATCTGGAGCCAACTGCCTGGAATCTATTCCTGATTGCTTACCTAGCGTTGCTCTCGAGTAGTCATCTTCAACGGTTGATACACTTCCAGAGAAGGGACCACTCCTGCAAAGATTGAACAAAGAAACAGATAACAGGAGGAAGCTCAGACCTTCGGGGGAAACCAAAAGAACAATCCTGCTGCCCAGTTCAAGAGTAAGCCTGTGGAATCACCAAGATCATGCCTCAATACAATCACCAAGGAGAAGAGGGAATTTACACTCCATAACCAGATTTGCGTCCCTAAACTCTTCTCTTTGTTAATTACATTCTGCCATGTTTAGTATGTTTAGTTGCTTTTTGTGTGTTTACTTATGTTTTGTGTGAACCATATGCTTAAAACATTGAGGACAATGTTTGATTTAAGTATGGGGGGGGGGGGGTAACTAAGTATATTTAATGCAAATTCGTGGGATTTTATCACCCATAACTTCAAATGTTGTTCCTTGCTGTTTTAAGGTGTTTTTAAGTTGTTTTAGAGTGTTTTAGTGTGTTTTGTTTTATAATTCGAAAATCCCATAAAAATTTGAAAAATTGTTTTGAAAAACCCAAAAAGAGTTGTTTTAAGAGTCGTTTTTGTGTGTTTGTGTCTTAGGGTACCTTCCAACACAATGATAAGGATTTGGTTTATAATTGCATGAAGGTTAGAAAGAGTTATAAACATAGAGAAAAGTTTGATTTACTCTTGGTATATGCTTGGTTATGGTTATAATGTATGACTTCACATGCAATCATAAAAGAAAAAAAATTCGTTTTTGTAACATGCTTGAAGGAAGGAACTCAAACAAACGCTACAACCCTGAGAGACTTGAGCCTATAACGTTCTTTGGAGAGTATAATCTGTGATTTCTTGTTTTCTAAAGTCGTTGCATGATCTCATTATTCTTTGCTTGGTTACTACTTAGAAGGCGTTTCATCATATAGTTCCAAATGCTAGAACTCATGCCCATTTCATTCAAAGCATGTTATTGATTTGCATAACACATATTCAAGAAGAAGTTGTGTAGTGACCACCACCATAGCCAAATAGCCTTACTTCCCATACTTCGTATATGTTGTAAGTTTTAACCCCGTTGAGCCTCGTTTTGCCTTTATTCCTTGTTTACCTACATCACCCCTTACCTAGCTTAGAGTAGGACTTTCCTATACCCTTGTTCTTAAAGTTTAGTGAGCATGACTTAAATGAATTCCTTTTGAGTTACATTATGCAAGAAAATGAGTGTGGGGGAGTAAAAGTTTGTTCTTACGTTTATATGTATGTTTTGAGATTTAAAAGAAAAAGAAGAAAAGAAAAAAAAAAAAAAAAAAAAAAAAAAAAAAGGAGTGAAAATAAGTAAGAATGAACTCACGAGCGTTGATGGTTGAAGAAAGGGTCCAAAAAGTTGAATATGGCCCTAAGTTTTGTGTGATTTTCCCTTGGGTGTTCAAAGTTGACTTCTGCGTTCTTAAGGGAATTCTAAGTGCCTAATTCAATACTTTGCTCACTATTGCTTTAAGAATGTTTGTTTATCCTTCACCTTTCATTGTTAGCCAATACCCTAGCCCCGTTACTACCCTTTGACTTCTATATTGAGTGTTATGTATTTCAATTGTGGAGTTTGAACTTGGTATGAGCTTATGGTGTCACTGGTTCTCGCGTCTAAGTAGTAGCATTCCATTCATGAGATCATATCTAAACATGCTTATTAACTCCAGAAAATGCTTTCCTTATTATAACATATGTGAGTGTTCGTCTACATGTTTACATCAATCTTCTCACATATACCTAGTGTAGGGTGTGTAGTCAGAAAATCTGTGTGAAAAACGAGAGTACATCTAGTAAGAAATTGAGGGAATTCTCTAAAGGCATGTTACTACATTTGAAATGTGTTTTAATTGCTTAATTGTGAACTAGTATGTGGTGACTATGATTAAGAATGTACTTAAGTGTAAAGATGGCTCAAATCTGTGAGAATAATGATTTTTAACTTGTCATGTGCATTGGAAGTCCCTGATACGATTGTTGGAAGGTGTAGGTTGTGTTTTGTTCTTTTTGTTTTGTTTTTCTGTTTTGCTCGAGGACTAGCAAAAGCTAAGTGTGGGGGTATTTGATAGGAGCATATTTATGCGACTTAAATGGCTTGTTCTCGTACATTTACGTTATGTTTCTTTAGTTATTTTAGTACTTTAAGCTATTTTCGTGTGTTTGTAGGTCGAAAGGGCTAAAGGAGCAAAAAGATGCATTTTGGAGACTTTTGGAGCACTTTTGGGCTAAGGACGGATAGCTTATGCTTGAAGCCAAAGTGTTGGACGAAATTGAAGACCTAATTGGAGCCAAAGTGTTGGAACCTTGTTCTCTTTAGTTTTAGGACATTTAAACCTTTCCTAATCCCAATCATGCCATGCATAACACACATCCATTATAACACATTGTCATTGCACATGCATTTCCTTCATTAGTTAACCCACATGCACTTATCACTTATCATCACCACATATCATATCACTTAATCACTTATCACTTATCATCACCACTTAACCACTTATCATATCATAACCACATATCATATCACTTATCACTTATCACTTAACATATCATCCACCTACTTCACCTACAACATCCACCTACTTCACCTACAACATCCACCTACTTCACCTACAACATCCACTTCACCTACAACATCCACCTACTTCACCTACAACATCCACATAGCCATATGTTCCCTCCACTACTCCTATAAATACCCTTGCATTCATTTATTCATGGACATCTCATTTCATACACAACACACCACAAACACATCCCTTTCTCTCTTAGCAATGAGTCTCCCTTAGAATCCAAAAACCATCTTTCCATTTCCATCACTCCTCTTCCATTCCACACTTCCATCCCCCAAACCAATTATCCCTAGACCTTATGCTACAATAAAGAGGAAGAGAAGAGAGCCTAAACGTTCATACAATTCAAGTTTGAGTTGTTGGAATGTTTAGGCGTTTCTTTGATTTCAATGTTTAATTTCAATTCTCTTTGTTTTGTATGAGGAACTAAACCCCCCTTTAGCTAGGGGGTGATTCGAAATATATGTTTATGCTTGCATTTTGATTTGATTACTTCTAATTACGTTTCATAAGTTGTGAATTCAATTTGTTTAACTGTTTTATTGATAACCTATTTATGTATGTTTATTGAGAGTGCACACTTAATTTTCATGCATGAATTTGACGCTAGAATATAAGTGAATTTCACCTAATCGTTATGAACTTATATTCACAAGTAGTGGAGGTTGCTTATAAACAATCGCGTTAAACGAATTCTTGGCATAAGTTTCATGCAATCATAGTAACGAATGCCTCGTCAACACTTATAGTTTTCATAATGCTTAATGATCTTTGATTGTATCTTTATTGTGCTGTTCACGTAAAGGACTTTTGGAGAATGTTGTGAATTGCGTTGCGCTAACCCATCCAATTCATTAACTTAAGGAAAACTTGACGGTTAATTTAAGCGGACCTAATTAACCCGGGGTGATGAGTTTAATAATTTATTGAAATGTAATTGGAAATCTTTTTATTATGCAAGTGTAACATATGTGGAGATGACCCCCTTAGCTATTCTATCATCCATTCATTCCATTTCATCAATTTCATATTTACATTCTGTTTTAATTTGTTCATTTAATTTAATTTCGTATAAACTTAAGTCCCCCTTTACTTTAATGTCAATTTAGTTAGAAATCATTTTAGTTTGTGTTTTTAAAAGCATTTTGAGTTTTTGGTTTGTTTTAGAGTTTTAAAGTTTAGTTTTACATTCTTTGAGTCTAATTTAGTGTTTTATATTGCATTTTTACGTTTTTGAGTCAAATCCAAGTGATTAACAATCCCTCCTAATCCCCGGTCCAGAACGATCCCTACTTATACTTATACTACAATTGTCAAAAAGAGGGTTTAATTTGTGCGCGTAAAAATCTCGCACCAATGCTCAAGCTTCGTCGTTGGTGCATTCTAGGTGTAATTCGTTTTATGATTTCAATGTTTAATTTATTTTCCTTTCATTTTGCTATGAACATGAGTGGCTAAACCCCTATTGGTTAGGGGTGATTTCGAAGCCATAACTATGTGTGCAAGTTGATTTGATAAATTCCAGTTATGAGTTCTTGAATCGTGAATGCAATTGGCTTAACTGTGAGAGTAATAACGTATTTGTGTTTGTTAATTAGGGGTCGACACTTAATTGGCTTGCATGAATATGATGCTAGAATATAAGTTTGTTTCACATAATTGTCACACACTTATATTCACAAGTAGTGAAGGTTGCTAGTCACAATCGCGTTAAGTTCAATTCCTAGCATAAGTGTCATGATGTCATAGTCACAAGTGCTTTGTCAATGCTTATAGTTTTCATTGAACGTAATGATCTTTGATTGTATCTTTATTATGATGTCATGTAAGGAACTTTTGAAGAATGCTTTGGGTTGTCGTATGATGTCATCCAATTCAATAACACAAGGAAAACTTGAGAATTAACTAGTGATGTCATGGTTAATTTGGGGCATTGTCATTCATAATTCTATGAAGGAATAACTGGAAATCGAGTCATTTGCATACTTGTCATGTGTGGAGAAGGAACCCCTAACTAGTCCATTGATGCGAGAATTATACGCACACAAATTAAACCCTCTTTTTATCAATTGTAGTGAAGAATGTAAGTAGGGATCGTTCTGGACCGGGGATTAGGAGGGATTGTTAATCACTTGGAAACTGACTCAAATACGTAAAAACAAGTTTAAAACACTATACTAGACTCAAAGAATGCAAAACTAAACTTTAAAACACCAAAACAAACCAAAAGACTCAAAACAGCACCAAAACACTCAAAACTGCCTTAAAAACACAATCTGGGCAGTTTTGAACACTAGACACAACTTTGGACGAAAATTGGTTTTACTTTGACCTAAGACACTTAAAAACACAAACTAAAGTGATTTCTAACTAATATGACTCAACAAAGTAAAGGGGGATTGGTTTTGGACGAATTTAAAAACAAAACAAACTTTTTAAATTAGAACAGATTGTAGAACGAATTTGGTTTTAATGAATGGAATGAAGGCTAGCTAAGGGGTTCATCTCCACACATGTTATACTTGCATATAAAACGATTTCCAATTGCTTTTCAATAACCCATGAATTCTCAACGCCCCAAGTTAATTAGGTTCGCTTAAATTAACCTTCAGATTTTCCTAACGTTATTGAATTGGATGATTGCATACGACAACCCAAAACATTCCCCACAAGTCCCCTACATGATTGCATAATAGAGATACAAGCAAGAATCATTAAGTTCTATGAAAACCATAAGCATTGACGAAGCACTTGTTACTATGATTGCATGAAACTTATGCCAAGAATTTACTTAACGCGATTGAGATCATCAACCTTTACTACTTGTGAATATAATTCCATAACGATTAGGTGAAATTTCCTTATATCCTAGCATCCAATTTATGCATGATAATTAAGCGTGCACTCTCAACCAACACACACAAATCAATGTAATTCACATAGATAAGTAAATTGAATTCACAACTTATGAAACGCAATTAGAAGTAATCAATTCATATAGCAAGTATGTTCATGGTTTCGAATCCCCCCCTAGCCAAGGGGGGGTTTAGTTCCTCATACGCACAAAACAAAGAGAATTGAAATTAAACATTGAATTCAAAGGAAAAGAAACACCTAGAAATTCCAGCGACGCGAACTTGAATTGCATGAACTTCCGAGCTTCCTTCTCCTCCTCCTTGGTGCGGCAAAGGTCTAGGGACAGGTTTTAGGGCCTTAGGTGTATGGATGAATGGTTATGGAGGGATGTAGTAGTGTTTAGGGGAAGGGGATGGTGCGGCAAGGCTTAAAACTAAGGAGAAAGGTGTTTGGTGGCTGCGGCAAGGGTGTGGAGAGGGTTGGACGAATTTCTGGAATTAATGAATGTGTATGCGAGGTGGTAATCTGATCTAGGGGTTAATATGAGTATATATAGGCACTTAAAACCCTAGGGTAATCAGATATGGACTTGAATAACCCAAATCCACAAGGAAATAGGCCATCTAGAAGGTAGGAAACCCCAAAGGAAAAGGAATAGAGGCGCCAGATTTTTAGGGTTCTAGAAACAAAGTGTTTTGTGGCAGAAATTGGCACTTCTAGAAGGATTTGGGGCGCCACTTTTGTAGGAGATAAGATAAGGTTCCTAGAATCATGTTTTAAGGGCCAAATTTGTAGGGAAAAAGAGATAAGGGTGCAGCACCTTTGTAGGGATAATGTTAGGGCTTCTAGAAAGCCTAAAAACTAAGGGGATTTGGATAAAACCCACGGCAAAGATAGGATAGGGCATCTAAGGCTTCTAGAAACCCTCCAAGATAAGGTAAAGTGCATGGCATCCCTATAGGATTAGGATAAGGTGTCCTAAAGTGTTTAGGACTCCTCTTTGTGGCTGAAAACCTTGTGCATTAGGATTAGGAAAGCTAATCCTTCTTCATCTTGGAATTCTTCTCCTTCTTGGACTTGGAAAGCTTCTTTGTTGCTTCACTTGAGACCATTTGGATTTTGACTTTCCTTCATCAAGTAGGAAACCTTAGTTGAGTAGGAATCTTCATTCTTCTAGGAATCCTATTTCAACTAGGAAACCCATCTTAACTAGGAATCCTAATTCAACTAGGAAACCCATCTTAACTAGGAATCCTAATTCAACTAGGAAACCATCTTCCATTTAGGGACTTTCCTACTTCAACTAGGAAACCTTGCTCAAGTAGGAATCATCATCTTCAAGTCTTCAATTTCGTCCATCCTCTTGGCTCCAAGCATATGATGTCCATTCCAAGCTCTAATTTGCTCCAAAAGGCTCCAAAATGCATCCTTTTGCATACTTTGCTCTTAAAACCTGAAAACGCATAGAACTAGCTTAAAAGACTACTTTACTAAGGAAAAACACTATAAATGCACAAAAACAAGCTAAACTAAGGTGCGCAAATATGCTCCTATCAAATTCCCCCACACTTAGCTTTTGCTAGTCCTCGAGCAAAACAAAATGAAACAAAGTAAATAAACGAAGTAAAACGAGTAAAACACAACCTGCACCTTCCAACAATCACCTCAGGGATTTCCAATGCACATGACATGTTAAAAATCATCATTCCCACAGATTTTAGCCATCTTTACGCTTAAGCATTTACTTAATCATAGTCACTACTCATTAGTTCACAAATAACCAATTAAAACATGATTTTGAATGTAGTAACATGCCTTAGAGAATTTCCTCAATTCCTTACTAGATATGCACTCAATTTTCACACAGATTTTCTGACTACACACCCTATACTAGTTATATGTGAGAAGATAGATGTAAATATGAAAACGAATGCTCACATATATGTATGACAAAGAAAGCACTTTTCGGAGTTAATAACATGTTTAGATATGATCTCATGAATGGAACGCTACTACCTAAATGCGAGAACCAGTGACACCATATGCTCGTACCAATTTTAAACTCCACAAATTGAAACACATAACACTCAAGATTAAAGTCAAGGGTTGTAACGGGGCTAGGGGTATTGGCTAACAAAGAAAGGTAAAGGATAAAACAAACGTTCTTAAAACAATAGTAAGCAAAGCAATGAACTTGATACTTAGAATTCACTTTAGAGTGCAGAAAATAACTTTAAACACAAAGGGGAATACACGTGCATACTTAGGGTCAAATGCAACGTTTTGGACCCTTCTTTCAATAACCAACAACTTAGAGCTCATTTTATGCTCTTTCAACTCCTTTTCATACTTTTCACAACTTGTTTCTTTTTTTCTTCTTATTTTCCACGAATTTTTTTTTTTTTTTTTTTCTTTCTCTCTCTTTTTTTTTTTTTTTTTTTTTTTTTTTTTTTTTTTTTTCTTTTTCTTTGCCGTGCCTCATTCAAGACTTTGGCACACCCATATATCAAGAATCCTTCCCCCACACTTGTTTTCTACAATGCAATGATCAAAAGGAATTCATCTTTGAGTTATGCTTTTACTATGCTTCAAGAACAAAGGTATGGGTGGTCCTACTCTAGGCTAGGTGAGGATAATTGTGGTTTAACCAAGAAAGTAGGCTACACAAGGCTCAACGGGGTTAAATCCTACAAACAAATGAAATAGGGAAATATGGCAATTTGGCTATGGTGGTCACTATTAACTTCATCTTGAATATGTGTTATGCAATTCAATAACATGTTTTGAATGAAATTGGCATGGGTTCTAGTATTTGGAACTAAATGATGAAACGCCTTCTAAGTAGTAACCAAGCAAAGAATAATGAGATCATGCAACGACTTTAGAAAACAAGAATGCACAGATTTTAACTCTCCAAATAAACGTTTAGGCTCAAGTCTCACAAGGTTGTAGCATTTGTTTGAGTTCCTTCCTTCAAGCATGTTACAAAAACTGATTTTTCTTTTTTTCTTTTTGATTACATGTGAAGTCATAAGTTATAACCACAACCAAGCATGAACCAAAGAGTAAATCAAACTTTCATCCATGTTAATCATTCTCTTTAACAGTCATGCAATTACAAACCGAATCCTCATCATTGTGTTGGAAGGTACCCTAAGACACAAACAAACACACAAAAACAACTTAAAAACAACTCTTTTTGGGTTTTCAAAACAATTTTTTCAATTTTTTCTGGGATTTTCGGATTTTCAGAACAACAAATACTAAAGCACACCAAAATAGCCTAAAAACACTTAAAAACAGCAAGAAACAACATTTGAAATTATAGGTGACAAAACCCTACGAATTTGCATCAAAACACTTTGGTTACTCCCCCACACTTAAATCAAACATTGTCCTCAATGTTTCAAGCATAGACTCACACAAATAGCAAACAACAAACAAAACAACATCTAACAACCTAACATGGCAGAAACAAAATCAACAACAAAGAGAAGAGTTTAGGAACGCAAATCTGGAATTGGACTGCTTTCTCGGTCTTTCTTTGTTGAATGCATGGGTTGCCTCCCAAGTAGCGCTTGCTTTAACGTCGTACAGCCGGACGAACATTCTTCTTATCCTCTCTTGGAGCCCACGGCATGGAGTGGGATGTCCTCCACAACTTGCCCTTCAACACTTTCGTAATATGGCTCTATGAATGGGAGGGGATAGTGATCCTCCCTAATTGTGGTATTTTGGTTCCTATAGTTCATGTAGACGCTCCTACCACTTTGAAATCGATTTGGAACCTGCACCAAAGAAGGTAACAACCTATTAGTTGAAATGGGAATTGGAATTGGGATTGGAGACTTACTAGGATGTTGTGGCAATGCCCCTAGGGCAGCCACCATCTCGCAAATTTTATCCTTAGGTACGGCCAGATTGGGTGTTTGTAGGGTAGTGGCGTGCTCCTTGTGCTCTCCTTCAATTCCTTCCTCAATGGTGGTTCTAGACGCATCCTTCTTGATTGGTGTTGAACGTTCCTGCCCTATATTTTTAATTGTACCAATGGCAAAACAAGAACGAACATCATTAGGATTCTCAATGTATTCAGAAACTTTAAAGTTAATCGTATCACCGCCAAACTCCATAGTTAAGGCTCCCTTGGCCACGTCAATCTTGGTATGGGCTGTTTTCATGAAAGGTCGTCCAAGTAAGAGTGGCGATGGGGGAGAGTGGGTTGAATCCTCCATGTCAAGCACGTAGAAATCTGCAGGAAAAATCAAGTGGTCTACCTGCACCAAAACATCTTCCAAAACTCCTCTCGGGTATGCATTAGATCGATCGGCTAATTGAATAATAACACCATCATTTTTAAGCTCTCCTAGATTCATAGATGCATAAACAGAGTATGGCATGACATTAATTGATGCACCTAAATCTAGCATAGCATGTTCGAACCTTGTATTACCAATTACACACGGGATAGTGAAACTACCTGGATCTTTGCATTTAGGTGGCAACTTTCTTTGCAATATTGCAGAGACATTCTCACTTACATGTACCACCTCTTTCTCCGGAATTCGTTTCCTTGTTGTACAAATCTTCTTCAAAAACTTAGCGTACTTTGGAATTTGCTTTATTGCATCTAGGAGCGGGATATTGACATGCACCTTCCTAAACGTCTCCAGGATGTCTTTTTCATCCTCCTCTGTCTTAGATTGCATAAACCTGCTAGGAAAGGGCACATTCAAAGGAAAAGCATTAGTAGGAACTGAACTTGACACGTTTCTACCTTTAGTGGGTGAATTGGACGACTTGGGATCACTTGGAACTTGCGGCACATTTGGTTCCTCCTTGGCCGTGAGTGGCCTTTGCTCCTCCTCTTCAATTCTCAACTCGTCCTCCTCGTTGGTACGTGATTTGGATGGTTTGAGGTCAGATCCGACTTGCTTTCCACTTCGCAAATGTATAGCTTTTGCAGATTCGAATCCACCTCTCGGATTGACCACCGTTGAGCTAGGCAACCTTCCTTGCTCACGAAATTGCCCCATGAACTCGGCAATTTGTCCCACTTGCTTTTCTAAGTTGTCCACCCTCTTGTCTTGGATTTGCCTCTCTTTGTTTTGAGTTTGGACTTCCTGCGTCAAAGTAGTAAGTAATTGAAAAATCTTATCATTATCACTTGAATTACCTACATTGCTTTGGGCAGGTTGTGCTTGGGCTTGTGGTGGTGCCAACGGCTTTTGATAGAAACCCGGGGGTTGTTGCCTAAATCCGCTTTGTTGTTGACCTTGTTGGGGGTCTCGCCATTTGAAATTCGGATGATCACGCCAACCGGGATTGTAAGTATTAGAAAACGGATCACCACGTGTTTGGTATTGGTCGCCATATCCCACGGCATTGAGTGTCTCCCACCCTCCATTCTCGATCAATTGTGGGCACTTGTCCGTAGGGTGTCCTTGCATGGAGCATACGCCACAAGAAGCTACGGTTTTGACTTTTGGACCTTCCACCACCTGAGAAAGCAACGTAGTAAGGTTAGCCATTTGATTTTGAAGTTCGGTTATGGCACTTACCTCATTGACTTGGTGTTGCCGTGGGGTACTCCTCTGTCCAACGCCTTCGTATTGTTGAGCGTTCAATGCTCGATTAGCAATCAAGGTCTTTGCAGCCGTGGGGGTCTTGTCCACCAAGGCTCCTCCCGCTGAGGCATCTAGCATTTGACGTTCAATAGGTAGAAGTCCCTCGTAAAAGTATTGTAGAAGTAGTTCCTCCTTCATTTGATGCTGTGGACATGAAGCAACAAGAGATTTAAAACGTTCATAATAAGTAGGAAAGGATTCACCTTCATCTTGTTGAATTCCACTTATCCTTTTTCGTAGGAGGATGACTCGAGAAGTTGGGAAAAACTTCTCCAAGTAAGCTCGTTTCATGCTCTCCCATGATGTGACAGTTCCGGGAGCCAATTCGTACAACCAATCTTTCGCTTTCTCTTGGAGAGAAAAGGGAAAGGCCTTCATCTTCAAGATGCTCTCATCCACGTTCACCGGAGTCATGCTTGAGCAAACGACTTCAAACTCCTTCAAGTGCTTGTTCGGATCTTCCATGGATAGCCCATGGTACTTTGGAATGTGATGTAACAGGCTTGACTTCAATTCGAACTCGGCAGTCTTGTCTTGAGCCGCCCTTGGGTATTGGATGCACAAGGGTGCGGCATTGGCCAATCCCGAAGCGGAAAGCTCCTTGATTGTTCGGTTGTCCGCTGCCATGTCTTCCACTTCTTCTTCAAATTCAGAAACGGACTCAGAACTTGCACTTGATTCACTAGGTTCCGGGTTCTTCCTCTTACGTCTTAACTCACGCTCAAAATCGTCGTCAAAGTCTAAAATATGTTCGTGAACCGGATTAGAACTCCGAGTCATAAACAAGTACCTAAAACAAGAAACAAAATAACATAAGAATCTGATCTAATAAGAAAAACGAAAATAACAATCCAAGGGATTAGCAAAGTTGCTAATCCCCGGCAACGGCGCCAAAATTTGATGCGAGAATTATACGCACACAAATTAAACCCTCTTTTTATCAATTGTAGTGAAGAATGTAAGTAGGGATCGTTCTGGACCGGGGATTAGGAGGGATTGTTAATCACTTGGAAACTGACTCAAATACGTAAAAACAAGTTTAAAACACTATACTAGACTCAAAGAATGCAAAACTAAACTTTAAAACACCAAAACAAACCAAAAGACTCAAAACAGCACCAAAACACTCAAAACTGCCTTAAAAACACAATCTGGGCAGTTTTGAACACTAGACACAACTTTGGACGAAAATTGGTTTTACTTTGACCTAAGACACTTAAAAACACAAACTAAAGTGATTTCTAACTAATATGACTCAACAAAGTAAAGGGGGATTGGTTTTGGACGAATTTAAAAACAAAACAAACTTTTTAAATTAGAACAGATTGTAGAACGAATTTGGTTTTAATGAATGGAATGAAGGCTAGCTAAGGGGTTCATCTCCACACATGTTATACTTGCATATAAAACGATTTCCAATTGCTTTTCAATAACCCATGAATTCTCAACGCCCCAAGTTAATTAGGTTCGCTTAAATTAACCTTCAGATTTTCCTAACGTTATTGAATTGGATGATTGCATACGACAACCCAAAACATTCCCCACAAGTCCCCTACATGATTGCATAATAGAGATACAAGCAAGAATCATTAAGTTCTATGAAAACCATAAGCATTGACGAAGCACTTGTTACTATGATTGCATGAAACTTATGCCAAGAATTTACTTAACGCGATTGAGATCATCAACCTTTACTACTTGTGAATATAATTCCATAACGATTAGGTGAAATTTCCTTATATCCTAGCATCCAATTTATGCATGATAATTAAGCGTGCACTCTCAACCAACACACACAAATCAATGTAATTCACATAGATAAGTAAATTGAATTCACAACTTATGAAACGCAATTAGAAGTAATCAATTCATATAGCAAGTATGTTCATGGTTTCGAATCCCCCCCTAGCCAAGGGGGGGTTTAGTTCCTCATACGCACAAAACAAAGAGAATTGAAATTAAACATTGAATTCAAAGGAAAAGAAACACCTAGAAATTCCAGCGACGCGAACTTGAATTGCATGAACTTCCGAGCTTCCTTCTCCTCCTCCTTGGTGCGGCAAAGGTCTAGGGACAGGTTTTAGGGCCTTAGGTGTATGGATGAATGGTTATGGAGGGATGTAGTAGTGTTTAGGGGAAGGGGATGGTGCGGCAAGGCTTAAAACTAAGGAGAAAGGTGTTTGGTGGCTGCGGCAAGGGTGTGGAGAGGGTTGGACGAATTTCTGGAATTAATGAATGTGTATGCGAGGTGGTAATCTGATCTAGGGGTTAATATGAGTATATATAGGCACTTAAAACCCTAGGGTAATCAGATATGGACTTGAATAACCCAAATCCACAAGGAAATAGGCCATCTAGAAGGTAGGAAACCCCAAAGGAAAAGGAATAGAGGCGCCAGATTTTTAGGGTTCTAGAAACAAAGTGTTTTGTGGCAGAAATTGGCACTTCTAGAAGGATTTGGGGCGCCACTTTTGTAGGAGATAAGATAAGGTTCCTAGAATCATGTTTTAAGGGCCAAATTTGTAGGGAAAAAGAGATAAGGGTGCAGCACCTTTGTAGGGATAATGTTAGGGCTTCTAGAAAGCCTAAAAACTAAGGGGATTTGGATAAAACCCACGGCAAAGATAGGATAGGGCATCTAAGGCTTCTAGAAACCCTCCAAGATAAGGTAAAGTGCATGGCATCCCTATAGGATTAGGATAAGGTGTCCTAAAGTGTTTAGGACTCCTCTTTGTGGCTGAAAACCTTGTGCATTAGGATTAGGAAAGCTAATCCTTCTTCATCTTGGAATTCTTCTCCTTCTTGGACTTGGAAAGCTTCTTTGTTGCTTCACTTGAGACCATTTGGATTTTGACTTTCCTTCATCAAGTAGGAAACCTTAGTTGAGTAGGAATCTTCATTCTTCTAGGAATCCTATTTCAACTAGGAAACCCATCTTAACTAGGAATCCTAATTCAACTAGGAAACCCATCTTAACTAGGAATCCTAATTCAACTAGGAAACCATCTTCCATTTAGGGACTTTCCTACTTCAACTAGGAAACCTTGCTCAAGTAGGAATCATCATCTTCAAGTCTTCAATTTCGTCCATCCTCTTGGCTCCAAGCATATGATGTCCATTCCAAGCTCTAATTTGCTCCAAAAGGCTCCAAAATGCATCCTTTTGCATACTTTGCTCTTAAAACCTGAAAACGCATAGAACTAGCTTAAAAGACTACTTTACTAAGGAAAAACACTATAAATGCACAAAAACAAGCTAAACTAAGGTGCGCAAATATGCTCCTATCATCCATCATCCATTAAAAACCCCAAAAACGTTTCAAAATCAGTTTTACTTTGCAATCTGTTTTCTCAACTTTAATTTCGTCCAAATCAAATCCCCCTTTACTTTGAAGTCTCAATTTAGTTAGAAATTGTTTTGGTTCATGTTTTTAAGTGTTTTGAGTCAAGTTTTCAACCAATTTCGTCCAAATTAGTGTAGGTGCTCAAAACTGCCCAGAAAGTGGTTTTTAGGCAGTTTTGAGTCTTCTAGTTGCTGTTTTGAGTTTTTGTTTTGTTTTAGTGTTTTAACTTTGGTTTTTCATTCTTTGAGTCCAAATTAGTGTTTTTAACTTTGTTTTGGAGTTCTTAAGTCAGTTTTCAAGAGTTTAGCAATCCCTCCTAATCCCCGGTTTTGAACGATCCCTACTTACATACTTTGCTACAATTGTCAGAAGAGGGTTTAATTTGTGTGCTTAATATATTTCGCATCAACTTACTTGTTTTGTCCGACAAGAACTCAATGACAAACACCACTCCTTTGAAATTTTCAGGGATATTGGACTTGGCCAGATTGCAAGTGATGGTTATGACTTGTCCAATGTCATCAAATTTTACTTCTTTGGATTTTGTGGTTTCAAGAACGTCCTTTTTGATGAATTCATGACATTCCCTACTTGTCACCTTTGGAAGGGCTTCCAAGATGTCTTTTTCACCTTCTTCTTCTTTGGAAGTCATGAATCTGCAAGGAATAGGGATACTTGTTGGAACGGGGTTAAAAATAATGAAATTTGGAACAACCATACCTGTATTAGATGGCATAGGAGCAATAGGTGCCTCCGGTAAAGGTGTTTCCACCCTTGCCGTGGGTTGGGTGTATTCCTCTTCCTTGTGATTTGATTTTGATGGTTGAGGGTCCGTTCCAACCTCCTTGTCACTTCTCAACATGATTTCCTTGGCAGTTTCAAATTCTCCCTTCGGATTTGCAATGGTTGAACTAGGGAGTTCGCCTTGGTCTCGAAACTGTCCTACGAACTCCGCGATCTGCCCAATTTGCTTTTCCAAATGGTCCAACCCTTGTGGTGGCTGCATAGGCGTTGAATAGAACTCCTCATATGGCTGCCAATATCCTTCTTGTTGAGCCTCATTGTCTTGATTTTGTGAGCCCTGCACCAAACAAATTAATTCCTTAAGCTTTTGATTATAATTTATTGACGAACTTGAGTTTGGTTGGGCATATTGAATATGAGGTTGTGGTGGCTGCCAATATCCTCCTTGTTGAGCATTTTGAGGTTCCCACCACATAGAGTTTGAATGATCACTCCAATCCGAATTGTAAGTATTGGAAAACACGTTATTCCTTGATTGAAGATTAAATATATCAACTCTTTGCATTTGGGAACTTTCCATGAGCTGTGACAAAAGAGAAGCATTATCAAGTGCCATGTTGTTCTTCTCTAGTACTTGAATTCAACAAACAAAACACAAATAAAAAAAACTAAATCTAAAATACATAACAGAAACAAACAATCCAAGGGATTAGCAAATTTTCTAATCCCCGGCAACGGCGCCAAAATTTGATGCGGGAATTTTACGCGCACAAATTAAACCCTCTTTTTATCAATTGTAGTAAGTATGTAAGTAGGGATCGTTCTGGACCGGGGATTAGGAGGGATTGTTAATCACTTGGATTTGACTCAAAAACGTAAAAACGCAATATAAAACACTAAACTAGACTCAAAGAATGTAAAACTAAACTTTAAAACACTAAAACAAACCGAAAGACTCAAACAACACCCAAAACACTCAAAACTGCCTAAAAAACACTTTCTGGGCAGTTTTGAGCACTTTGAGTACTTTGGACGAATTTTGGAAATAAATTGATTCAAAACACTTAGAAACACAAACTAAGACACTTTCTAACTAATTTGGACAATAAAGTAAAGGGGGATTGAGGTTTTGGACAAAATTAAACTAAATGCACAGATTGTAAATCAAAACAGATTGTAAAAACGAAATTGATGAAATGGAAGGAATGGATGATAGAATAGCTAAGGGGTTCATCTCCATACATGTTACACTTGCATAATAAAACGATTTCCAATTGCATTTCAACAAACCATGAATTCTCAATGCTCCAAGTTAATTAGGTCCGCTTAAATTAACTTTCAGATTTCCCAAGATTCATTGGATTGAATGGAATACGCATTACAACCAAATTATTCCTAATCAAAGTCCCTAACTATGGAATACGCATGATAGAGACATTCAACAAAGATCATTAAGTTCAACGGAAATCATAAACATCGACGAGGCATTCGTTACTATGGAATACGCATGAAACTTATGCCAAGAATTCGTTTAACGCGATTGTTTATAAGCAACCTCCACTACTTGTGAATATAAGTTCGTAACTATTAGGTGAAACTCACTTATATTCTAGCGTCATATTCATGCATGAAAATTAAGTGTGCACTCTCAATAAACATACATAAATAAGTTATCAATCAAACAGTTAAACGAATTGAATCCACAACTTATGAAACGCAATTAGAAGTAATCAAATCAAAATGCAAGCATAAACATATATTTCGAATTCCCCCCTAGCCAAAGGGGGTTTAGTTGAATTTAAACATTGGAATCAAAGAAACACCTAAACATTCCAACAACTCAAACTTGAATTGTATGAACGTTTAGGCCCTCTTCTCTTCCATTCCTCATTCGTACAAAACAAAGAGTATTGAAATTAAACATTGAAATCAAAGAAACACCTAAACATTCCAACAACTCAAACTTGAATTGTATGAACGTTTAGGCCCTCTTATCTTCCTCTTCGTTGTAGCACAAGGTCTAAGGATAGTTTGATGGTGTGAATGGTTTGGGGAGTGGTTGGAGTGGCTGCAATGGAGGAGAAAAGTGTTTTGGTGGCTGCTGCAAGGGTGTGGAGAGGTTTTGACGAATTTCTGGAATATGGAAGAGTGAATGAGAATGAATTCAGGTGTGAATGAGTGTGAATGGTTTTTATAGGGAGATGAATGGATGGGAGAGGGAACATGACAGCTAGGTTAAGTGAATGCATGTGCAAAACAGCTAGGATGGCTGAAATTGTAAGGGGAATGCATGTGCAATGTTGGAAATCTGATGGGAGAAAGGTGGATGCATGTGTTGGCTGATTTAAAGAATGTGAGGGAATGATGAAAGGGGAAACATGACAGCTAGGATGAATGCATGTGGAGTGCATGTGGCTTAATTAATTAAAGGGAGTGCATGTGCAATGTTTTAAAGGATGGAATGCATGTGAATATGATGGAAATCTGATGGGAACTCACGGCAATGATGGTGTTTGTTTGAATGATTGCAGATTGTGTGGGTGAGTGATTAGGTTGGAAATGCATGTGAATGCAAGGTGTGAATGATTATGAGTGCATGTGGGTGAATTAAAGGATGGAATGCATGTGAATTAGGTTGGAAAGGCTGATTTATTTGAAGATGCATGTGCAATGAAGTGGAATGACAACTAGGTTGAATATGCATGTGGAATGACAACTAGGGTGTGTTGGTGTGTGTATGGGAATTTCTGGTTCTAAGGCTTTGTTTGATTGGGCTAGGCCCTTTGTTTTATGTCCTAAAGTGCATAAGTGGCCTTCAATTTCGTCCATCCTCTTGGCTCCATGGTTAAGCTATCCAATCCATGCCCAAAAATGCTCCAAATAGCCTCAAAATGCACTTTCTTGCTCCCTTTTCCATTAGGACCTAAAAACAAACGAAAATAGCTTAAACTACTAAAACAACTATGAATTAACAACATAAATGCACGAAAACAAGCTAAGTAAGTCGCCTAAATATGCTCCTATCAGCAATCAGCCGGCACTTGGAGTCAGTCTTCCGATCTGGAGCCAACTGCCTGGAACCTATTCCTGATTGCTTACTGATGCGTGAATTATACGCACACAAATTAAACCCTCTTTTCGTCAAATTGTAGTATAAGTATAAGTAGGGATCGTTCTGGACCGGGGATTAGGAGGGATTGTTAATCTCTTGGAAACTGACTCAAAAACGTAAAAACACAATATAAAACACTAAACTAGACTCAAAGAATGTAAAACTAAACTTTAAAACACTAAGACAAACCAAAGACTCAAAATGCTTTTAAAAACACAAACTAAAATGATTTCTAACTAAATTGACATTAAAGTAAAGGGGGATTTAAGTTTATACGAAAATTGAAATAACGAAACAAGTTAAATAAACTAGACAGAATGTAAATATGAAATTGATGAAATGGAATGAATGGATGATAGAATAGCTAAGGGGGTCATCTCCACATATGTTACACTTGCATAATAAAAAGATTTCCAATTGCATTTCAATAAATTATGAAACTCATCACCCCGGGTTAATTAGGTCCGCTTAAATTAACCGTCAAGTTTTCCTTAAGTTAATGAATTGGATGGGTTAGCGCAACGCAATTCACAACATTCTCCAAAAGTCCTTTACGTGAACAGCACAATAAAGATACAATCAAAGATCATTAAGCATTATGAAAACTATAAGTGTTGACGAGGCATTCGTTACTATGATGAGCATGAAACTCGTGCCAAGAATTCATTTAACGCGATTGTTTATAAGCAACCTCCACTACTTGTGAATATAAGTTCATAACGATTAGGTGAAAATCACTTATATTCTAGCGTCATATTCATGCATGAAAATTAAGCGCGCATTCTTAATAAACATACATAAATAAGTTATCAATCAAACGGTTAAACAAATTGAATCAACAACTTATGAAATGCAATTAGAAGTAATCAAATCAAAATGCAAGCATAAACATATATTTCGAATCACCCCCTAGCTGAGGGGGGGTTTAGTTCCTCATACAAAACAAAGAGAATTAAAATTAAACATTGAAATCAAAGAAACACCTAAACATTCCAACAACTCAAACTTGAATTGTATGAACGTTTAGGCCCTCTTCTCTTCCTCTTTATTGTAGCATAAGGTCTAAGGATAGTTGGTTTGGGGGAATGGAAGTGTGGAATGGAGTGAGGAGTGATGGAAATGGAAAGATGGTTTTTGGATTATAAGGGAAGGGGGACTCACGGCTAAGAGAGAAAGGGATGTGTTTGTGGTGTGTTGTGTATGAAATGAGATGTCCATGAATGAATGAATGCAAGGGTATTTATAGGAGTAGTGGAGGGAACATATGGCTATGTCATTTGTAGGTGAAGTAGGTGGATGTTGTAGGTGAAGTAGGTGGATGTTGTAGGTGAAGTGGATGTTGTAGGTGAAGTAGGTGGATGTTGTAGGTGAAGTAGGTGGATGTTGTAGGTGAAGTGGGTGGATGTTGTAGGTGAAGTGGTGGATGTTATGTTAAGTGATAAGTGATAAGTGATATGATATGTGGTTATGATATGATAAGTGGTTAAGTGGTGATGATAAGTGATAAGTGATTAAGTGATATGATATGTGGTGATGATAAGTGATAAGTGCATGTGGGTTAACTAATGAAGGAAATACATGTGCAATGACAATGTGTTAGAATGGATGTGTGTTATGCATGGCATGATTGGGATTAGGAAAGGTTTAAATGTCCTAAAACTAAAGAGAACAAGGTTCCAACACTTTGGCTCCAATTAGGTCTTCAATTTCGTCCAACACTTTGGCTTCAAGCATAAGCTATCCGTCCTTAGCCCAAAAGTGCTCCAAAAGTCTCCAAAATGCATCTTTTTGCTCCTTTAGCCCTTTGGACCTACAAACACACGAAAATAGCTTAAAGTACTAAAATAACTAAAGAAACATAACGTAAATGTACGAGAACAAGCCATTTAAGTCGCATAAATATGCTCCTATCAAATACCCCCACACTTAGCTTTTTCTAGTCCTCGAGCAAAACAGAAAAACAAAACAAAAAGAACAAAACACAACCTACACCTTCCAACAATCGTATCAGGGACTTCCAATGCACATGACAAGTTAAAAATCATTATTCTCACAGATTTGAGCCATCTTTACACTTAAGTACATTCTTAATCATAGTCACCACATACTAGTTCACAATTAAGCAATTAAAACACATTTCAAATGTAGTAACATGCCTTTAGAAAATTCCCTCAATTTCTTACTAGATGTACTCTCGTTTTTCACACAGATTTTCTGACTACACACCCTACACTAGGTATATGTGAGAAGATTGATGTAAACATGTAGACGAACACTCACATATGTTATAATAAGGAAAGCATTTTCTGGAGTTAATAAGCATGTTTAGATATGATCTCATGAATGGAATGCTACTACTTAGACGCGAGAACCAGTGACACCATAAGCTCATACCAAGTTCAAACTCCACAATTGAAATACATAACACTCAATATAGAAGTCAAAGGGTAGTAACGGGGCTAGGGTATTGGCTAACAATGAAAGGTGAAGGATAAACAAACATTCTTAAAGCAATAGTGAGCAAAGTATTGAATTAGGCACTTAGAATTCCTTTAAGAACGCAGAAGTCAACTTTGAACACCCAAGGGAAAATCACACAAAACTTAGGGTCATATTCAACTTTTTGGACCCTTTCTTCAACCATCAACGCTCGTGAGTTCATTCTTACTTATTTTCACTCCTTTTTTTTTTTTTTTTTTTTTTTTTTTTTTTCTTCTTTTTCTTTTGAATCTCAAAACATACATATAAACGTAAGAACAAACTTTTACTCCCCCACACTCATTTTCTTGCATAATGTAACTCAAAAGGAATTCATTTAAGTCATGCTCACTAAACTTTAAGAACAAGGGTATAGGAAAGTCCTACTCTAAGCTAGGTAAGGGGTGATGTGGGTAAACAAGGAATAAAGGCAAAACGAGGCTCAACGGGGTTAAAACTTACAACATATACGAAGTATGGGAAGTAAGGCTATTTGGCTATTTGGCTATGGTGGGGTTAAAACTTCTTCTTGAATATGTGTTATGCAAATCAATAACATGCTTTGAATGAAATGGGCATGAGTTCTAGCATTTGGAACTATATGATGAAACGCCTTCTAAGTAGTAACCAAGCAAAGAATAATGAGATCATGCAACGACTTTAGAAAACAAGAAATCACAGATTATACTCTCCAAAGAACGTTATAGGCTCAAGTCTCTCAGGGTTGTAACGTTTGTTTGAGTTCCTTCCTTCAAGCATGTTACAAAAACGAATTTTTTTCTTTTATGATTGCATGTGAAGTCATACATTATAACCATAACCAAGCATATACCAAGAGTAAATCAAACTTTTCTCTATGTTTATAACTCTTTCTAACCGTCATGCAATTATAAACCAAATCCTTATCATTGTGTTGGAAGGTACCCTAAGACACAAACACACAAAAACGACTCTTAAAACAACTCTTTTTGGGTTTTTCAAAACAATTTTTCAAATTTTTATGGGATTTTCGAATTATAAAACAAAACACACTAAAACACTCTAAAACAACTTTAAAACACCTTAAAACAGCAAGGAACAACATTTGAAGTTATGGGTGATAAAATCCCACGAATTTGCATTAAATATACTTAGTTACCCCCCCATACTTAAATCAAACATTGTCCTCAATGTTTTAAGCATATGGTTCACACAAAACATAAGTAAACACACAAAAAGCAACTAAACATACTAAACATGGCAGAATGTAATTAACAAAGAGAAGAGTTTAGGGACGCAAATCTGGTTATGGAGTGTAAATTCCCTCTTCTCCTTGGTGATTGCATTGAGGCTTTGATCTTTGTGATTCCACAGGCTTACTCTTGAACTGGTTTCTGCCCATCGTTGATTTTCCTTTGTGCTACTTCTTGAACTGGGCAGCAGGATGGTTCTTTTGGTTTTCCCCGAAAGTCTGAGCTTCCTCCTGTTATCTGTTTCTTTGTTCAATCTTTGCAGGAGTGGTCCCTTCTCTGGAAGTGTATCAACCGTTGAAGATGACTACTCGAGAGCAACGCTAGGTAAGCAATCAGGAATAGATTCCAGGCAGTTGGCTCCAGATCGGAAGACTGACTCCAAGTGCCGGCTGATTGCTTCTTTTACTTTGCCATGCAAGTAAGAACAAGGACAAAGAAAAAGACAGGGAAAGAGCATGATATGAGATACTTTTGCTTTTGACCTTGATGATATGAGATACCTTTGCTTTGAAGAAGCGGTGAATGAATCAGCACATGCTTCAATCCGCCGTTTCCTCTTGGGTCATATGTACTCCAGGCATCTGGTATCATCTTTGGGGAAGAAGAAAGAATTGAGTATTTTGAAAGGCTTTGCTGGGAGTGCGCCCTCAGAGGTGAGGGAGAGTTGGGCATTTTCTTCAGGTTTGCCCTGCCATAAAAGACGAAGGTCGACATATATAGAGATAATATCAAGTGGTGGTACTTTTTACCCTTGTCGACAAACGTTTTGATCTCGCAAATCCGGCTCTTTGAAATAGTGGCGCCTCTTCGATCTTTGAATACGCCTCTTCGATTTCTGAGCAGGCGCCCCTTCGATTTCTGAACGACGCCCCTTCGCTTTCTGAACGACACGTGGTAGTGCAGATGCGGCTCCTTTTGACAAAGCTGCACGCGTCTTCTGAAAAGCAGAGAAAGCGTCGCCGAACTTTGCGCTTGTCGGCTAAAGATGTGTAGATGCGATGATGGCCTCCACGTGTTTTCAGCTTTGTCAGAAATCTTTTGACAAAGTTGAACGCGTTTTCTTGAAAAGCCGAGGGAGCGTCGCCTAAATTACGCCGAAAAATCCGGCTCTTTGAATCGGTGGACGCGTCGTCTTGGCTTTTTATAGAGCTATCAATCACCCCAACACACACACTCTGAAGATTTCCCATTCCTGAAACTCGACTCCGGCCCTTTGTGAAATTTTAACTCCATCCACCCCTTCTCTTTGAACATCGTTGAAAAAAAATGGCGAACTCATCGAACCTTAGCTTAGATTTGAGTCTCAGCAGCGATCCGATTGCGCCCCGTCAAGGTAATGTATGGCGCCCTTCTTTTTTATCTTCTAACGGTCCTCTTTCAGGTGAAGACTCTGTGATGCAGGACGCCACAACAGCTACAATAGTAGCTAAAAACCTCCTCACTCCAAAAGATAGTAGGCTGCTGTCAGGACGGTCCGATGAGTTAGCCGTTCAAGAGTCCCTCGCACTTAGTGTTCAGTGTGCGAGTTCTGTGTCCAACATGGGCCAACGCCTGCTTGCTCGGTCCCGCCAAGTGGAATCGTTGATGGCAGAGGTGGAAAGACTTAAGCAAGAGATCCAGCAGCTTAAGTACGAGAATAGAAGTTTGCATGTGCTTGCAAATAACTATTCGTCAGGGATGAAGAGGAAGCTTGATGAGCTGCAAGAATCTGAGGGTCGAATTCACAGTGACCGTCAAAGGCTTGCGTCTTATCTCCAGAGGCACCTTTTTCCTGGGTCATCCAGCGCTTGGCCAAGTATTGAGGCCTGGAATGCTCTAGCTCCGATGCCTCCCGCTCCGATGGCTTCCGCTCCGATGCCTCCCGCTTCTATGCCTCCCGCTTCTATGCCTCCCGCTTCTATGCCTTCCGCTTCTGCGCCTCGTAGTGGGGCTTCACGCAAACAACCTTTGTGAAGCTCCACCTTTCTCCATGTTTAGTATCTTTCTTTTTTTTTTTTTTTTTTTTTTTTTTTTTTTTTTTAACATAAATAAAATCAAACGGCATGGAATTGGTCCTTGAATGGAAGGTGATACTTGAAGTGAACCGACAGTGGTTTGAATTCTAGTGTAGGTGCCTGATTCATAAAAAACAGCAAGTTAGTATAAAATGTAAAGGAATTTGAAAAAAACTTACTTGTTTTGTCCGACAAGAACTCAATGACAAACACCACTCCTTTGAAAGTTTCAGGGATATTGGACTTGGCCAGATTGCAAGTGATGGTTATGACTTGTCCAATGTCATCAAATTTAACTTCTTTGGATTTTGTGGTTTCAAGAACGTCCTCTTTGATGAATTCATGACATTCCCTACTTGTCACCTTTGAAAGGGCTTCCAAGATGTCTTTTTCACCTTCTTCTTCCTTGGAAGTCATGAATCTGCAAGGAATAGGGATACTTGTTGGAACGGGGTTAAAACTAATTGGAACAACCTTACTTGAATTAGATGGCGTAGGAGCAATAAATGCTTCCGGCAAAGGTGCTTCAAATCCTCCCTTCGGATTTACAATGGTTGAACTAGGGAGTTTGCCTTGGTCGCAAAATTGTCCTACGAACTCCGCTATCTGCCCAATTTGATTTTCCAAGTGATCCAACCTTTTGTCTTCTTGTCGAGCCTCATTGTCTTGATTTTGTGAGCCCTGCACCAAACAAATTAATTCGTTAAGCTTTTGATTATAATCTATTGACGAACTTAAATTTGGTTGGGCATATTGAATATGAGGTTGTGGTGGCTGCCAATATCCTCCTTGTTGAGCATTTTGAGGTTCCCACCACATAGAGTTTGAATGATCACTCCAATCCGAATTGTAAGTATTGGAAAACACGTTATTCCTTGATTGAAGATTAAATATATCAACTCTTTGCATTTGGGACCTTTCCATGAGTTGTGACAAAAGAGAAGCATTATCAAGTGCCATCTTGTTCTTAACAAACAAAACACAAATAAAAAAAAACTAAATCTAAAAGACAATACAGAAACAAACAATCCAAGGGATTAGCAAATTTTCTAATCCCCGGCAACGGCGCCAAAATTTTGATGCGTGAATTATACGCACACAAATTAAACCCTCTTTTCGTCAAATTGTAGTATAAGTATAAGTAGGGATCGTTCTGGACCGGGGATTAGGAGGGATTGTTAATCTCTTGGAAACTGACTCAAAAACGTAAAAACACAATATAAAACACTAAACTAGACTCAAAGAATGTAAAACTAAACTTTAAAACACTAAGACAAACCAAAGACTCAAAATGCTTTTAAAAACACAAACTAAAATGATTTCTAACTAAATTGACATTAAAGTAAAGGGGGATTTAAGTTTATACGAAAATTGAAATAACGAAACAAGTTAAATAAACTAGACAGAATGTAAATATGAAATTGATGAAATGGAATGAATGGATGATAGAATAGCTAAGGGGGTCATCTCCACATATGTTACACTTGCATAATAAAAAGATTTCCAATTGCATTTCAATAAATTATGAAACTCATCACCCCGGGTTAATTAGGTCCGCTTAAATTAACCGTCAAGTTTTCCTTAAGTTAATGAATTGGATGGGTTAGCGCAACGCAATTCACAACATTCTCCAAAAGTCCTTTACGTGAACAGCACAATAAAGATACAATCAAAGATCATTAAGCATTATGAAAACTATAAGTGTTGACGAGGCATTCGTTACTATGATGAGCATGAAACTCGTGCCAAGAATTCATTTAACGCGATTGTTTATAAGCAACCTCCACTACTTGTGAATATAAGTTCATAACGATTAGGTGAAAATCACTTATATTCTAGCGTCATATTCATGCATGAAAATTAAGCGCGCATTCTTAATAAACATACATAAATAAGTTATCAATCAAACGGTTAAACAAATTGAATCAACAACTTATGAAATGCAATTAGAAGTAATCAAATCAAAATGCAAGCATAAACATATATTTCGAATCACCCCCTAGCTGAGGGGGGGTTTAGTTCCTCATACAAAACAAAGAGAATTAAAATTAAACATTGAAATCAAAGAAACACCTAAACATTCCAACAACTCAAACTTGAATTGTATGAACGTTTAGGCCCTCTTCTCTTCCTCTTTATTGTAGCATAAGGTCTAAGGATAGTTGGTTTGGGGGAATGGAAGTGTGGAATGGAGTGAGGAGTGATGGAAATGGAAAGATGGTTTTTGGATTATAAGGGAAGGGGGACTCACGGCTAAGAGAGAAAGGGATGTGTTTGTGGTGTGTTGTGTATGAAATGAGATGTCCATGAATGAATGAATGCAAGGGTATTTATAGGAGTAGTGGAGGGAACATATGGCTATGTCATTTGTAGGTGAAGTAGGTGGATGTTGTAGGTGAAGTAGGTGGATGTTGTAGGTGAAGTGGATGTTGTAGGTGAAGTAGGTGGATGTTGTAGGTGAAGTAGGTGGATGTTGTAGGTGATAGGAGCATATTTGCGCACCTTAGTTTAGCTTGTTTTTGTGCATTTATAGTGTTTTTCCTTAGTAAAGTAGTCTTTTAAGCTAGTTCTATGTGTTTTCAGGTTTTAAGAGCAAAGTATGCAAAAGGATGCATTTTGGAGCCTTTTGGGGCAAATTAGAGCTTGGAATGGACATCATATGCTTGGAGCCAAGAGGATGGACGAAATTGAAGACTTGAAGATGATGATTCCTACTTGAGCAAGGTTTCCTAGTTGAAGTAGGAAAGTCCCTAATTGGAAGATGGTTTCCTAGTTGAATTAGGATTCCTAGTTAAGATGGGTTTCCTAGTTGAAATAGGATTCCTAGAAGAATGAAGATTCCTACTCAACTAAGGTTTCCTACTTGATGAAGGAAAGTCAAAATCCAAATGGTCTCAAGTGAAGCAACAAAGAAGCTTTCCAAGTCCAAGAAGGAGAAGAATTCCAAGATGAAGAAGGATTAGCTTTCCTAATCCTAATGCACAAGGTTTTCAGCCACAAAGAGGAGTCCTAAACACTTTAGGACACCTTATCCTAATCCTATAGGGATGCCATGCACTTTACCTTATCTTGGAGGGTTTCTAGAAGCCTTAGATGCCCTATCCTATCTTTGCCGTGGGTTTTATCCAAATCCCCTTAGTTTTTAGGCTTTCTAGAAGCCCTAACATTATCCCTACAAAGGTGCTGCACCCTTATCTCTTTTTCCCTACAAATTTGGCCCTTAAAACATGATTCTAGGAACCTTATCTTATCTCCTACAAAAGTGGCGCCCCAAATCCTTCTAGAAGTGCCAATTTCTGCCACAAAACACTTTGTTTCTAGAACCCTAAAAATCTGGCGCCTCTATTCCTTTTCCTTTGGGGTTTCCTACCTTCTAGATGGCCTATTTCCTTGTGGATTTGGGTTATTCAAGTCCATATCTGATTACCCTAGGGTTTTAAGTGCCTATATATACTCATATTAACCCCTAGATCAGATTACCACCTCTCATACACATTCATTAATCCCAGAAATTCGTCCAACCCTCTCCACACCCTTGCCGCAGCCACTAAACACCTTTCTCCTTAGTTTTAAGCTTTGCCACACCATCCCCTTCCCCTAAACACTACTACACCCCTCCATAACCATGCATCCATACACCTAAGGCCCTAAACCTGTCCCTAGACCTTTACCGCACCAAGGAGGAGGAGAAGGAAGCTCGGGAGTTCATGCAATTCGAGTTCGCGTCGCTGGAATTTCTAGGTGTTTCTTTTCCTTTGATGTCAATGTTTAATTTCAATTCTCTTTGTTTTGTGCGTATGAGGAACTAAACCCCCCCTTGGCTAGAGGGGGATTCGAAATACATGTTTATGCTTGCGATATGATTTGATTACTTCTAATTGCGTTTCATAAGTTGTGAATTCAATTTACTTATCTATGTGAATTACATTGATTTGTGTGTGTTGGTTGAGAGTGCACGCTTAATTATCATGCATAAATTGGATGCTAGGATATAAGGAAATTTCACCTAATCGTTATGGAATTATATTCACAAGTAGTAAAGGTTGATGATCTCAATCGCGTTAAGTAAATTCTTGGCATAAGTTTCATGCAATCATAGTAACAAGTGTTTCGTCAATGCTTATGGTTTTCATAGAACTTAATGATTCTTGCTTGTATCTCTATTATGCAATCATGTAGGGGACTTGTGGGGAATGTTTTGGGTTGTCGTATGCAATCATCCAATTCAATAACGTTAGGAAAATCTGAAGGTTAATTTAAGCGAACCTAATTAACTTGGGGCGTTGAGAATTCATGGGTTATTGAAAAGCAATTGGAAATCGTTTTATATGCAAGTATAACATGTGTGGAGATGAACCCCTTAGCTAGCTTCCCATCCATTCAATTTCATCAAATTCGTTTTTACAATCTGTTCTAATTTAAAAAGTTTGTTTTGTTTTTAAATTCGTCCAAAACCAATCCCCCTTTACTTTGTTGAGTCATAGTAGTTAGAAATCACTTTAGTTTGTGTTTTTAAGTGTCTTAGGTCAAAGTAAAACCAATTTCGTCCAAAGTTGTGTCTAGTGTTCAAAACTGCCCAGATTGTGTTTTTAAGGCAGTTTTGAGTGTTTTGGTGCTGTTTTGAGTCTTTTGGTTTGTTTTGGTGTTTTAAAGTTTAGTTTTGCATTCTTTGAGTTTAGTATAGTGTTTTAAACTTGTTTTTTTACGTATTTGAGTCAGTTTCCAAGTGATTAACAATCCCTCCTAATCCCCGGTCCAGAACGATCCCTACTTACATTCTTCACTACAATTGATAAAAAGAGGGTTTAATTTGTGTGCGTATAATTCTCGCATCAGTAGGTGAAGTGGGTGGATGTTGTAGGTGAAGTGGTGGATGTTATGTTAAGTGATAAGTGATAAGTGATATGATATGTGGTTATGATATGATAAGTGGTTAAGTGGTGATGATAAGTGATAAGTGATTAAGTGATATGATATGTGGTGATGATAAGTGATAAGTGCATGTGGGTTAACTAATGAAGGAAATACATGTGCAATGACAATGTGTTAGAATGGATGTGTGTTATGCATGGCATGATTGGGATTAGGAAAGGTTTAAATGTCCTAAAACTAAAGAGAACAAGGTTCCAACACTTTGGCTCCAATTAGGTCTTCAATTTCGTCCAACACTTTGGCTTCAAGCATAAGCTATCCGTCCTTAGCCCAAAAGTGCTCCAAAAGTCTCCAAAATGCATCTTTTTGCTCCTTTAGCCCTTTGGACCTACAAACACACGAAAATAGCTTAAAGTACTAAAATAACTAAAGAAACATAACGTAAATGTACGAGAACAAGCCATTTAAGTCGCATAAATATGCTCCTATCACTTACCTAGCGTTGCTCTCGAGTAGTCATCTTCAACGGTTGATACACTTCCGGAGAAGGGACCACTTCTGCAAAGGGGAGCGAGTAAGGCAAGTGAAAATGATACATTGAAGCATGTGGAGACAAACATAGGCTGAGTTATCCTCCAACCCTTTTCAATACGAATTGGAAAGATTGAACAAAGAAACAGACCAAAGGGGTAAGCTCAGACCTTCGGGGAAGACCAAAAGAATCCTCCAGCCCAGTAGCACAAAGGAAAATCAACAAGTGGAGGAGACCAAAAGAATCATGCAGCCCAGTTCAAGAGTATGCATGTGGAATCACCAAGATCAATGCCTCAATGCAATCACCAAGGAGAAGAGGGAATTTACACTCCATAACCAGATTTGCGTCCCTAAACTCTTCTCTTTGTTAATTACATTCTGCCATGTTTAGTATGTTTAAATGCTTTTTGTGTGTTTACTTATGTTTTGTGTGAATCTATGCTTAAAACATTGAGGACAATGTTTGATTTAAGTGTGGGGGGGGGGGGGGTAACTAAAGTGTTTTGATGCAAATTCGTAGGGTTTTATCCACCATAACTTCTAATGTTGTTCCTTGCTATTTTAAGGTGTTTTTAAGTTGTTTTAGAGTGTTTTAGTGTGTTTTGTTTTTATAACTCCGAAAATCACATAAAAATTTGAAAAACATGTTTTAAAAAGCCTAAAAAGAGTGTTTTGAGTCGTTTTTGTGTGTTTGTGTCTTAGGGTACCTTCCAACACAATAATAAGGATTTGGTTTGTAATTGCATGACTGTTAAAAAGAGTTATAAACATAGATGAAAGTTTGATTTACTCTTGGTATATGCTTGGTTATGGTTATAATGTATGACTTCACATGCAATCATAAAAGAAAAATTCGTTTTTGTAACATGCTTGAAGGAAGGAACTCAAACAAACGCTACAACCCTGTGAGACTCGAGCCATTACGTTCTTTGGAGAGTTATTTTCTGTGATTCTTTGTTTTCTAAAGTTGTTGCATGATCTCATTATCCTTGCTTGGTTGCTACTTAGAATGCAATTGTATCATGATAGAACTAAATGCTAGAACTTATATCCGTTTCATTCAAAGCATGACATTGAATTGCATAACATATATCAAGATGAAGTTGTGTAGTTGCCACCATAGCCAAATAGCCTTACTTCCCATATTTCGTACTTGTTGTAAGTTTTAACCCCGTTGAGCCTTGTTTAGCCCATGTTCTTTGTTAACCCATATCATCCTCACCTAGCCTAGATTAGGACCATCCGTACCCTTGTTCTTGAAGCATAGTAAGCATGACGGATAATGAATTCCTTTTGATTAATATGTTGCAGAAAATAAGTGTGGGGGAAGGGATTTTTGTGTGTATGTATGTGCCTAAGTCTTAAAGGAGGCACGGGAAAAAGAAGAAAAAAAAAATGTGAGAAAAAGAAGAAGAAAAGAAAGAAAAAGAGTGAAAATAAGTGAGAATGGACTCACAAGTGTGATTGTTGAAGAAAGGGCCCAAAAAGTTTGAATATGGCCCTAAGTTTTGTGACTTCCGCTTGGGTGTTCAAAGTTAACTTCTGCGTTCTAAAGGGAATTCTAAGTGCCTAATTCAATACTTTGCTCACTATTGCTTTAAGAATGTTTGTTTATCCTTCACCTTTCATTGTTAGCCAATACCCTAGCCCCGTTACAACCCTTTGACTTCTATCTTGAGTGTTATGTGTTTCAATTTGTGGAGTTTGAACTTGGTATGAGCGTATGGTGTCACTGGTTCTCGCATCTAAGTAGTGGCATTTCATTCATGAGATCATATATTTACATGTTAATAATTCCAGAAAATGCTTTCCTTGTTATAACATATGTGAGTGTTCGTCTACATGTTTACATCAATCTTCTCACATATACCTAGTGTAGGGAGTGTAGTCAGAAAATCTGTGTGAAAAACGAGTGCATATCTTGTAAGGATTTGAGCAATTTCTCTAAGGCATGTTACTACATTCAAAACATAGTTTTAAATGCTTAATTGTGAAATAATATGTGGTGACTATGATTAAGAATGTACTTAAGTGTGACGATGACTAAAATCTATGGGACTAATGATTTTTAACTTGTCATGTGCATTGGAAATCCTTGAGACGATTGTTGGAAGGTTTAGGTTGTGTTTTTCTTGTTCAGTGTCGTTTTGTTTTTGGTTTCTTTTGTTTTGTTTTGCTCGAGGACTAGCAAAAGATAAGTGTGGGGGTATTTGATAGGAGCATATTCATGCGACTTAAATGGCTTGTTCTCGTGCATTTACGTTATGTTTCTTTAGTTATTTTAGTACTTTAAAGCTATTTTCGTGTGTTTGTAGGTCCAAAGGGCTAAAGGAGCAAAAAGATGCATTTTGGAGACTTTTGGAGCACTTTTGGGCTAAGGATGGATAGCCTATGCTTGGAGCCAAAGTGTTGGACGAAATTGAAGACCTAATTGAAGACCAAAGTGTTGGAACCTTGTTCCCTTTAGTTTTAGGACATTTAAACCTTTCCTATATCCTTAGCCGTGCACAACATTCCACTTTTCATTCACCACTTATCATATCATCCACTTATCATTCACCACTTATCATATCATCCACTTATCATATCATTCACTTATCATATCATTCACTTATCATATCATACACTTATCATAACCATACACTTATCACTTATCACAACAACAACCTTGCACATGCACATTCATCCACATGCACCCATAATCATTCACTCATCTTTAATCCACATGCACTTATTCCACTTCATCATTACACCACATTCTCTCTCTTTAATCCACATGCATTCATCATCATTCACTCTAGTTTTAATTCCACATGCATTTCCAGCTTTGCACATGCATTCCCACATGCATTTCCACCCACATGCAACCATAATCATTCATACCTATCAGCCACATGCATTCACTCTTCATAAATCAGCCACATGCATTCAATCATTCACTCCACACTCATTGCACATGCATTCCCTTTCATTTCTGTCAAAGCACATGCATTCCTGATGCGTGTTTTATACGCACACAAATTAAACCCTCTTTTCGTCAAATTGTAGTATATGTATAAGTAGGGATCGTTCTGGACCGGGGATTAGGAGGGATTGTTAACCACTTGGATTTGACTCAAAAACGTAAAATAACAATATGAAACACTATACTAGACTCAAAGAATGCAAAACTAAACTTTAAAACACTAAGACAAACCAAAAGACTCAAAACAACACAAACACACTCAAATCTGCCTAAAAACCACTTTCTGGGCAGATTTGAGCAAAAGCACAAATTTGGACGAAATTAAGTAATAACTTGACTCAAGAACGTAAAAACACAATATAAAACACTAAACTAACTCAAAGAATGTAAAACTAAACACTTAAAACATTAAAACAAACCAAAAGACTCAAACATCACCCAAAACACTCAAAACTGCCTTAAAATCACTTTCTGGGCAGTTTTGAGCACTTTGGTGAATTTGGACGAAATTATGTAACAAAATGAATCAAAACACTTATAAACATAAACTAAAACACTTTCTACTAATTTGGACAATAAAGTAAAGGGGGATTTAGATTTATACGAAAATTGAAATAACAAAACAAGTTAATAAACTAAACAGATTGTAAAACGAATTTGATGGAATGGAATGAATGGATGATAGAATGGCTAAGGGGTTCATCTCCATACATGTTATACTTGCATAATAAACGATTTCCAATTGCATTTCAACAAATCATTAATTCTCAACACCCCAAGTTAACCGTGATGCACTAATTAACCTTCAAATCTTCCTAACGTTATTGAATTGGATGATTGCATACGACAACCCAAAACATTCCCCACTAGTCCCCTACATGATTGCATAATAGAGATACAAGCAAGAATCATTACGCTCTATGAAAATTATAAGTGTTGACGGGGCATTCGTTACTATGATTGCATGAAACTTATGCCAAGAATTCGTTTAACGCGATTGTTTATAAGCAACCTCCACTACTTGTGAATATAAGTTCGTAACTATTAGGTGAAACTCACTTATATTCTAGCGTCATATTCATGCATGAAAATTAAGTGTGCACTCTCAATAAACATACATAAATAAGTTATCAATCAAACAGTTAAACGAATTGAATCCACAACTTATGAAACGCAATTAGAAGTAATCAAATCAAAATGCAAGCATAAACATATATTTCGAATTCCCCCTAGCCAAGGGGGGTTTAGTTGAATTTAAACATTGGAATCAAAGAAACACCTAAACATTCCAACAACTCAAACTTGAATTGTATGAACGTTTAGGCCCTCTTCTCTTCCATTCCTCATTCGTACAAAACAAAGAGTATTGAAATTAAACATTGAAATCAAAGAAACACCTAAACATTCCAACAACTCAAACTTGAATTGTATGAACGTTTAGGCCCTCTTATCTTCCTCTTCGTTGTAGCACAAGGTCTAAGGGTAGTTTGATGGTGTGAATGGTTTGGGGAGTGGTTGGAGTGGCTGCAATGGAGGAGAAAAGTGTTTTGGTGGCTGCTGCAAGGGTGTGGAGAGGTTTTGACGAATTTCTGGAATATGGAAGAGTGTATGAGAATGAATGAGAATGAATGCTTATTTATAGGTGAAATGGGGGGAACATGACAGCTAGGAGGAAATGTGGCTGCATGTTTGAATGATTAAAGGATGCATGTGGGTTGAAATTGCATGTGCAATGAATATGTGGCTGCATGTGCAAGGGGACAATCTGAAAATGCATGTGAAAGCATGTGTTGGCTGCAATGATGAAATGGATGGGAGTGCATGTGGCTTAATTAATTAAAGGGAGTGCATGTGCAATGTTTTAAAGGATGGAATGCATGTGAATATGATGGAAATCTGATATGGTGATGGGAGATGCATGTGGCTGATTTATGCATGTGAATGCATGTGGCTGCAATGGATTAGGAATCCTTCAATTTCGTCCATTCCTTTTGCTCCAAACATAAGCTATCCATTCCAAGTCCAATTTTGCTCCAAAATGCTCCAAAATGCATCTTTTTGCTTCCTTAGCCATATGAACCTAAAAACACACGAAAATGGCTTAAACGACTAAAACATCTATGAATTAACAATATAAATGCACGAAAACAAGCTAAGTAAGTCGCCTAAATATGCTTCTATCAAATTCCCCCACACTTATCTTTTGCTAGTCCTCGAGCAAAACAAAACAAAAGAAACCAAAAACAAAACAAAACGAACAAAACACAACCTATACCTTCCAACAATCGTCTCAGGGATTTCCAATGCACATGACAAGTTAAAAATCATTATTCCCACAGATTTTAGCCATCTTTACACTTAAGTACATTCTTACTCATAGTCACCACATACTAGTTCACAATTAAGCATTTAAAACCATGATTTGAATGTAGTAACATGCCTTTAGAGAATTCCCTCAATTCCTCACTAGATGTACTCTCGTTTTTCACACAGATTTTCTGACTACACTCCCTACACTAGGTATATGTGAGAAGATTGATGTAAACATGTAGACGAACACTCACATATGTTATAACAAGGAAAGCATTTTCTGGATTTATGATAATGACATGAATATGATTTCATGAATGGAATGCTACTACTTAGGATGAGAACCAGTGATTCCATAAGCTCATATCAATTCCAAACTCCACATTATTGAACACATAACGATCAAGATAGAAGCATAAGGGTTGAAACGGGGCTAAAGGTGTTTGGCTAACAAAGAAGGAATATGGAAAACAAAGGTTCTTAAAGAAATAGCGAGCAAAGCATTTGAATTAACTTAGAATTCACTTTTGAATGAAAACTCAACTTTTGAACAACAAGGGGGAACAAGCTCTTTTTTCTTTCTTTCTTTCTTTCTTTTCTTTTCTGTTTTTTTTCTTTTTCATATGTTTTTCAGATTTTTTTCTTTTCTTTTGACTCTCAAAACATACATAAACGCTTAAGAACAAAACATTCTCTCCCCCACACTCATTTTCTTTCATAATGTACTCAAAAGGAATTCATTTAAGTCATGCTCACTATCTTTTAAGAACAAGGGTGTGGACAGTCCTAAACTAGGCTAGGTTAGGATAATGTGGGTTAACAATGAATAAAGGCTAAACAAAGCTCAACGGGGTTAAAACTTACAACAAATACGAAAAATGGGAAGTAAGGCTATTGATGCGAATTTTATACGCGCACAAATTAAACCCTCTTTTTGACAATTGTAGTATAAGTATAAGTAGGGATCGTTCTGGACCGGGGATTAGGAGGGATTGTTAATCACTTGGATTTGACTCAAAAACGTAAAAACACAATATAAAACACTATACTAGACTCAAAGAATGCAAAACTAAACTTTAAAATACTCAAACAAACTAAAAGATTCAAAACAACACAAACACACTCAAATCTGCCTAAAAACCACTTTCTGGGCAGATTTGAGCACAAACACAAATTTGGGCGAATTTGTTTAACAAATTGAATCAAAACACTTATAAACACAAACTAAAAATATTTCTAACTAATCTAACACTTTAAAATAAATGGGGATTGAGGTTTGGACGAAAATAAACTAAATGGACAGATTCTAATTAAAACAGATTATAAAAACGAAATTGATGAAATGGAATGAATGGATGATAGAATAGCTAAGGGGTTCTTCTCCACACATGTTACACTTACATAATAAAAAGATTTCCAATTGCATTTCAATAAATTATTAAACTCATCACCCCGGGTCAATTAGGTACGCTTAAATTAACCGTCAAGTTTTCCTTAAGTTAATGAATTGGATGGGTTAGCGCAACGCAATTCACAACATTCTCCAAAAGTCCTTTACGTGAACAGCACAATAAAGATACAATCAAAGATCATTAAGCATTATGAAAACTATAAGTGTTGACGAGGCATTCGTTACTATGATGAGCATGAAACTCGTGCCAAGAATTCATTTAACGCGATTGTTTATAAGCAACCTCCACTACTTGTGAATATAAGTTCATAACGATTAGGTGAAACTCACTTATATTCTAGCGTCATATTCATGCATGAAAATTAAGCGTGCACTCTCAATAAACATACATAAATAAGTTATCAATCAAACGGTTAAACAAATTGAATCCACAACTTATGAAACGTAATTAGAAGTAATCAAATCAAAATGCAAGCATAAACATTTATTTCGAATCCCCCCCTAGCCAAGGGGGGTTTAGTTCCTCATGGTACAAAACAAAGAGAATCAAAGAAACACCTAAACATTCCAACAACTCAAACTTGAATTGTATGAACGTTTAGGCCCTCTTCTCTTCCATGCCTCATTCGTACAAAACAAAGAGTATTGAAATTAAACATAGAAATCAAAGAAGCACCTAAACATTCTAACAACTCAAACTTGAATTGTATGAACGTTTAGCCACTCTTCTCTTCCTCTTCGTTGTAGCACAAGGTCTAGGGATAGTTTGATGGTGTGAATGGTTTGGGGAGTGGTGGAGGAATGGAAGAGGAGTTGTGGAGATGGAAGGATGGTGTTTGGATTTGTAGGGGAAGGCACGGCACAAGGGTGGTTTGATGTCTACATTTCTGCAATGGATGAGTGAATGAGAATGAAATGTGTATGAATTGAGATGTCCATGAATGAATGAATGCAAGGGTATTTATAGGAGTAGTGGAGGGAACATATGGCTATGTCATTTGTAGGTGAAGTAAGTGTGTGAGGTTGGTGAAGTAAGTGGAGGTTGTAGGTGAAGTAGGTGGATGTTGTAGGTGAAGTAGTGGATGTTGTAGGTGAAGTAGGTGGATGTTGTAGGTGATTATGAGTGATAAGTGATAAGTTTATGATATGTTAAGTGATAAGTGAATGATTATGATAAGTGATAAATGAATGTATGATATGATAAGTGGTGAATGATATGTGGTGAATGATAAGTGGTAAGTGATATGTGATAAGTGATATGTGGTGTGTGATAAGTGATATGTGCATGTGGGTTAACTAATGAAGGAAATGCATGTGCAATGACAATGTGTTAGAATGGATGTGTGTTATGCATGGCATGATTGGGATTAGGAAAGGTTTAAATGTCCTAAAACTAAAGAGAACAAGGTTCCAACACTTTGGCTCCAATTAGGTCTTCAATTTCGTCCAACACTTTGGCTTCAAGCATAAGCTATCCGTCCTTAGCCCAAAAGTGCTCCAAAAGTCTCCAAAATGCATCTTTTTGCTCCTTTAGCCCTTTGGACCTACAAACACACGAAAATAGCTTAAAGTACTAAAATAACTAAAGAAACATAACGTAAATGTACGAGAACAAGCCATTTAAGTCGCATAAATATGCTCCTATCAAATACCCCCACACTTAGCTTTTGCTAGTCCTCGAGCAAAACAGAAAAACAAAACAAAAAGAACAAAACACAACCTACACCTTCCAACAATCGTATCAGGGACTTCCAATGCACATGACAAGTTAAAAATCATTATTCTCACAGATTTGAGCCATCTTTACACTTAAGTACATTCTTAATCATAGTCACCACATACTAGTTCACAATTAAGCAATTAAAACACATTTCAAATGTAGTAACATGCCTTTAGAGAATTCCCTCAATTTCTTACTAGATGTACTCTCGTTTTTCACACAGATTTTCTGACTACACACCCTACACTAGGTATATGTGAGAAGATTGATGTAAACATGTAGACGAACACTCACATATGTTATAATAAGGAAAGCATTTTCTGGAGTTAATAAGCATGTTTAGATATGATCTCATGAATGGAATGCTACTACTTAGACGCGAGAACCAGTGACACCATAAGCTCATACCAAGTTCAAACTCCACAATTGAAATACATAACACTCAATATAGAAGTCAAAGGGTAGTAACGGGGCTAGGGTTTTGGCTAACAATGAAAGGTGAAGGATAAACAAACATTCTTAAAGCAATAGTGAGCAAAGTATTGAATTAGGCACTTAGAATTTCCTTTAGAATGCAGAAGTCAACTTTGATCACCCAAGGGGGAATTACACAGAACTTAGGGCCATATTCATTTTTTTTTTTGGACCCTTTCTTCAACCATCAACGCTCGTGAGTTCATTTTCACTTATTTTCATTTTTTTTTTAAGCTCTTTTTTCTTTCTTTCTTTCTTTTTTCTTTTTTTTTTTTTTTTTTCTTTTCTTTTTCTTTTCTTTTGAATCTCAAAACATAAACACTTAAACATTCTCTCCCCCACACTTATTTTCTTTCATAATGTAACTCAAAAGGAATTCAATTAAGTCATGCTCACTATCTTTTAAGAACAAGGGTGGGGATTGTCCTAAACTAGGCTAGGTGAGGAAAATGTGGGTAAACAAAGAATAAAGGCTAAACAAGGCTCAACGGGGTTAAAACTTACAACATATACGAAGTATGGGAAGTAAGGCTATTTGGCTATGGTGGTGGTCACTACACAACTTCTTCTTGAATATGTGTTATGCAAATCAATAACATGCTTTGAATGAAATGGGCATGAGTTCTAGCATTTAGTTCTATCATGATACAATTGCATTCTAAGTAGCAACCAAGCAAGGAATAATGAGATCATGCAACAACTTTAGAAAATAAAGAAATCACAGATTATACTCTCCAAAGAACGTTATAGGCTCAAGTCTCTCAGGGTTGTAGCGTTTGTTTGAGTTCCTTCCTTCAAGCATGTTACAAAAACGAATTTTTTTTTCTTTTATGATTGTATGTGAAGTCATACATTATAACCATAACCAAGCATATACCAAGAGTAAATCAAACTTTTCTCTATGTTTATAACTCTTTCTAACCGTCATGCAATTATAAACCAAATCCTTATCATTGTGTTGGAAGGTACCCTAAGACACAAACACACACACAAAAACAACTTTAAAACAACTCTTTTTGGGTTTTTCAAAACAATTTTTCAAATTTTTATGGGATTTTCGAATTATAAAACAAAACACACTAAAACACTCTAAAACAACTTAAAAACACCTTAAAATAGCAAGGAACAACATTAGAAGTTATGGTGGATAAAACCCTACGAATTTGCATCAAAACACTTTAGTTACCCCCCCACACTTAAATCAAACATTGTCCTCAATGTTTTAAGCATAGATTCACACAAAACATAAGTAAACACACAAAAAGCAACTAAACATATTAAACATGGCATAATGTAATTAACAAAGAGAAGAGTTTAGGGACGCAAATCTGGTTATGGAGTGTAAATTCCCTGTTCTCTTTGGTGATTGCATTGAGGCTTTGATCTTTGTGATTCCACAGGCTTACTCTTGAACTAGTTTCTGCCCATCGTTGATTTTCCTTTGTGCTACTTCTTGAACTGGGCAGCAGGATGGTTCTTTTGGTTTCCCCCGAAGGTCTGAGCTTCCTCCTGTTATCTGTTTCTTTGTTCAATCTTTGCAGAAGTGGTCCCTTCTCTGGAAATGTAACAACCATTGAAGATGACTACTCGAGAGCAACGCTAGGTAAGCAATCAGGAATAGATTCCAGGCAGTTGGCTCCAGATCGGAAGACTGACTCCAAGTGCCGGCTGATTGCTTCTTTTACTTTGCCATGCAAGTAAGAACAAGGACAAAGAAAAAGACAGGGAAAAAGCATGATATGAGATATTTTTGCTTTTGACCTTGATGATATGAGATACCTTTGCTTTGAAGAAGCGGTGAATGAATCAGCACATGCTTCAATCCGCCGTTTCCTCCTGGGTCATATGTACTCCAGGCATCTGGTATCATCTTTGGGGAAGAAGAAAGAATTGAGTATTTCGAAAGGCTTTGCTGGGAGTGCGCCCTCAGAGGTGAGAGAGAGTTGGGCATTTTCTTCAGGTTTGCCCTGCCATAAAAGACGAAGGTCGACATATATAGAGATAATATCAAGTGGTGGTACCTTTTACCCTTGTCGACAAACGTTTTGATCCTGCAAATCCGGCTTTTTGAAATAGTGGCGCCTCTTCGATCTTTGAATACGCCTCTTCGATTTCTGAGCAGGCGCCCCTTCGATTTCTGAACGACGCCCCTTCGCTTTCTGAACGACACGTGGTAGTGCAGATGCGGCTCCTTTTGACAAAGCTGCACACGTCTTCTGAAAAGCAGAGAAAGCGTCGCCGAACTTTGCGCTTTGTCGGCTAAAGATGTGTAGTTGCGATGATGGCCTCCACGTGTTTTCAGCTTTGTCAGAAATCTTTTGACAAAGTTGAACGCGTCTTCTGAAAAGCAGAGAACGCGTCGCCTAAATTACGCCGGAAATTCCGGCTTCTTGAATCGGTGGACGCGTCGCCTTGGCTTTTATAGAGCTATCGATCACCACAACAAACACACTCTGAAGAATTCCCATTCTTGAAAATCGACTCCGGCCCTTTGAGAATTAACTCCATCCGCCCCTCTCTTTGAACACTTTTGAAAAATGGCAAACCCATCGAACCTTAGCTTGGAATTGAGCCTTAGCAGTGATACGGGCGCGCCGCGTCAAGGTAACGTATGGCGCCCTTCTTTCTTATCTTCTAACGGTCCTCTCACAGGTGAAGACTCCGTGATGCAGGACGCCACAACAGCTACAATAGTAGCTAGGAACCTCCTCACTCCAAAAGATAGTAGGCTGCTGTCAGGACGGTCCGATGAGTTGGCCGTTCAAGAGTCCCTCGCACTTAGTGTTCAGTGTGCGAGTTCTGTGTCCAACATGGGCCAACGCCTGCTTGCTCGGTCCCGCCAAGTGGAATCGTTGATGGCAGAGGTGGAAAGACTTAAGCAAGAGAACCAGCAGCTTAAGTACGAGAATAGAAGTTTGCATGTGCTTGCAAATAACTATTCGTCGGGGATGAAGAGGAAGCTTGATGAGCTGCAAGAATCTGAGGGTCGAATTCACAGTGACCGTCAAAGGCTTGCGTCTTATCTCCAGAGGCACCTTTTTCCTGGGTCATCCAGCGCTTGGCCAAGTATTGAGGCCTGGAATGCTTTAGCTCCGATGCCTCCCGCTCCGATGGCTTCCGCTCCGATGCCTCCTGCTTCTATGCCTCCCGCTTCTATGCCTTCCGCTTCTGCGCCTCGTAGTGGGGCTTCACGCAAACAACCTTTGTGAAGCTCCACCTTTCTCCATGTTTAGTATCTTTCTTTTTTTTTTTTTTTTTTTTTTTTTTTTTTTTTATTAACATAAATAAAATCAAACGGCATGAAATTGGTCCTTGAATGGAAGGTGATACTTGAAGTGAACCGGCAGTGGTTTGAATTCTAGTGTAGGTGCCTGATTCAAAAAAAATAGCAAGTTAGTATAAAATCTAATGGAATTTGGAAAAAAAAACTTACTTGTTTTGTCCGATAAGAGCTCAATGACAAACACCACTCCTTTGAAAGTTTCAGGGATATTGGATTTGGCCAGATTGCAAGTGATGGTTATGACTTGTCCAATGTCATCAAATTTAACTTGTTTGGATTTTGTGGTTTCAAGAACGTCCTCTTTGATGAATTCATGACATTCCTTACTTGTCACCTTTGGAAGGGCTTCCAAGATGTCTTTTTCACCTTCTTCTTCCTTGGAAGTCATGAATCTTGGAACAGGGTTAAAAATAATGAAATTTGGAACAACCATACCTGTATTAGATGGCATAGGAGCAATAGGTGCCTCCGGTAAAGGTGTTTCCACCCTTTCCGTGGGTTGGGTGTATTCCTCTTCCTTGTGATTTGATTTTGATGGTTGAGGGTCCGTTCCAACCTCCTTGTCACTTCTCAACATGATTTCCTTGGCAGTTTCAAATTCTCCCTTCGGATTTGCAATGGTTGAACTAGGGAGTTCGCCTTGGTCTCGAAAATGTCCTACGAACTCTGCGATCTGCCCAATTTGCTTATCCAAGTGGTCCAACCTTTGTGGTGGCTGCATAGGCATTGAATAGAACTCCTCATATGGCTGCCAATATCCTTCTTGTTGAGCCTCATTGTCTTGATTTTGTGAGCCCTGCACCAAACAAATTAATTCATTAAGCTTTTGATTATAATCTATTGACGAACTTGAGTTTGGTTGGGCATATTGAATATGAGGTTGTGGTGGCTGCCAATATCCTCCTTGTTGAGCATTTTGAGGTTCCCACCACATAGAGTTTGAATGATCACTCCAATCCGAATTGTAAGTATTGGAAAACACATTATTCCTTGATTGAAGATTAGATATATCAACTCTTTGCATTTGGGACCTTTCCATGAGCTGTGACAAAAGAGAAGCGTTATCAAGTGCCATGTTGTTCTTAACAAACAAAACACAAATGAAAACTAAATCTAAAAGATAATACAGAAACAAACAATCCAAGGGATTAGCAAATTTTCTAATCCCCGGCAACGGCGCCAAAATTTGATGCGAGATTTATACGCGCACAAATTAAACCCTCTTTTTATCAATTGTAGTATAGGTGCAAGTAGGGATCGTTCTGGACCGGGGATCAGGAGGGATTGTTAATCACTTGGATTTGACTCAAAAACTTAAAAACACAGTTTAAAACACTAAACTAGACTCAAAGAATACAAAATTAAAGTTTAAAACACTAAGACAAACCAAAAACTCAAAATGCTTTAAAAACACAAACTAAATTGAATTCTAACTAATTTGACATTAAAGTAAAGGGGGATTTAGGTTTTGACAAAATTAAACTAAATGAACAAATTGCAATTAAAACAGAATGTAAATATGAATGTGAATAAAATATGGATGATGGAATAGCCAAGGGGGTCATCTCTGATAGTCACATTTTTGCATGCATGTATAGCTTTCTTATTTGGCGTTTTTGTATTGTTTTTGGATTAAACTAGTTGCATTTTACTTTGTTTGGTGTTAGTGTGCAGCCAAGTGTGTAATAAGATCAATTGGAAGGCAAATGAAGGAATGTGGTGAAATTCGGCCAAATTGAGTGATTCTAAATAAAACAAGCATTGAAGTCAGATTAGGTGGTTTCAACACCAAAACATGCATTCACATGCATGTTCAAACACTTTGCACATGTTTCTTGGATTAAATATCCACATACCTGCAGATTATGTCCATTCCTTGCATCCTTTATTCCAGAAATTCCATTTCATGCCATCATTTCAGAAATCCAACCCATTCCTTTGTCCATGCCATGTGTTCTTCCCATTTTCAGACTTGTATAAACATTTTCTGGTGCTCCAATTGACCTTTGCAGGTTCCACTCCCTTGTGGCAGACTTTACACATGCATTTTGATTAAACAAAACACATACTTGCAGAATTGTCCAAGCCATGCGTCCACTACACTCAGAAACCCATCATTCCATCTAAATTATGCTCTGCCATCTGAGTAAACAAAGGCTAGATCCAATCTGAATGTTGGGGGATCACACACACCCTATTTGGCTCCATTTTCTGTCCATCATTCACTCTAATTCGTCCTCTCCATTGCATGGCATTCTACATTCCTTTCCTTTCACAGAAACTGCTCATTTTCTCCCCCTTTCCCATCCGCAAGGTTCCTTCTTCATTTTCAGTCCATTACACACTCTAAAACCCCCCTACTTCACTCCATTCTCTGTCCATTTCTGTCCTAAAGGCAGAAACCATCCAAACCAAACCAATCTACTTCATCCGCACCACATTTGGAGAAGCAACACCAAGGAACTCTTCAAGGAATTCAACATCAGTTTTACTTCAAGGGTTTCTTCTTATTAATTCTATGTTCATTCATGTTTCATATGTTTATGTTAAATCTTTTGTAAACATGAATTGTAACTAATCTTCCTCTAGGGATTCGATGTAACCTTGCAAAGTTTGCCATGTAATTAAGTTAGAATGCTCAGTTTGTCCATCTATTTCTTGTTTCATTTTCTGTTTTAATGGTGACTTAGTATGTTGATTTTAATGTTTGATCATCATTTGAATTAATCACTAAGTTGTGTAGCCAAGATTAAAGCACACATCATGCATAATCTTGGTAGATATGTGAATGAATGAAGGGAGTGTTTAGCACACATCCTGCCAAGTTACTCCCTTTGGTTTTATGAAAGTTTCTTGTACATTTCATAATCTTGATTATGAACCAAAGTTGCACATCACAATTAGGTTCACGATTAGAGACATTTGATCAAATCCACACATCATATGGCTGATCATATCTAAGTGAAACAAACTCAAGAAATAGGTAGATGAATGAGTATAAACTAACTTGACAAACATGGATTTAATTGAGCAATGGTGAAATCGAATCCCTAGTTTCATTTCCATTGATACTATCTCGTTATATTGGTTGTTGATTCATTTAGTTGTGTTTACTTCTTTTATTTATGCTTTTAAGTAACAACAACAAATCTGCTCAATTTGATTAGTTTGATTCATTTCTTAGATTTCTTGCAAACAAGTAGTTACATAGGTCCAATTAGTCCCTGTGGATTCGACACCCTTACTTATGCCATTATACTAAACATATTCTAGCATTAGGAAGGAATATTTCATCAACAAAAATGGCGCCGTTGCCGGGGACTGATTTCAGTCCCTTGTAATTGCTTGTTTGCTTGTTTGCTATTTTGATTAGTGTCAAGGTTCATAACTTGTCAAATTGATAATTGGAAGTTGATTTAAGTTGCATACATTTCATATATGGAAAAGAATCCCTTAGCCATTCCATTATCCATTGGTTTACATCAACTTGCTTTGCAATCTGCTTTTGTTATAATCTGCCCATTTAATTGCATTTCGTCCAAATACAATTTCTCCCCATAGTTTGTTAAGTCTTAAGCTTAGAATCTGTCTTATCTTGTGTTTTGAAGCATTTTGAGTCAAGCTCAAACCTAATTTTCGTCCAAAATTGAGTTTAGTGTCAAAACTGCCCAGTTTGTGTTTTTAGGCAGTTTTGAGAGTTTTTTAGCTTGTTTTGAGTCTTGTGAATCTGTTTTGAGTCCTTTGAGTTTTTGTTTTGTCCAAATTAGTTAGAAAGTGTTTTGATTTGTGTTTATAAGTGTTTTGATTCAAGTTTCCATCCAATTTCGTCCAAATTAGTGTAGGTGCTCAAAACTGCCCAGAAAGTGGTTTTTAGGCAATTTTGAGTCTTCTAGTTGCTGTTTTGGGTTTTAGGATTGTTTAAGTGTTCTAAGAGTTTAGTTCCACATCCCTTGAGTCTTTTCAAACGTTTTTAAGTTTATTTTTGTTCTTTTCATTGTGGTTTGCTTCTTGATTTTCATTCACACTTGTGTTACTTTGTTTCAGGTAGTATATGTCAAATAAACTTGTTGAGCTAGGCCAAAGGATTGAACGGTTGAAGGGCCACACTTTGGACAACTTTGTGCCATCAAGTTCATCCCTAATCTGTGAGGAAGAGGAAAGGACTTCACCTAGTTCAACAAGTAAAGGATCTGAGCAAGTTGATTGGGAAAGAGAGGAAGAGATGGCGGGCAACCTAGATGAGCTTCGAGCTTTGGAGGACTTTGCTCAACCAATCATACCAAATTCACCTTCATGCATCTTGCTGCCCACAGAAGCTAGAAACTATGATCTCAAATCTTCACATTTCCATATGTTTCCTTCATTTTATGGCTTACCTAATGAAGACCCTTTAGCTCATATTAAAGAGTTTTACAATGTTGTGAGTGGTTTACCTTTGCAGGGAGTAAGTGAAGCAAATTTGAGGATGAGAGTGTTTCCTTACACCTTGAAAGATAGGGCCAAGAGTTGGTTGATGACTCTAACACCAGGTTCCCTCACTACATGGGATGCCGTGGCTAAGAAGTTCTTGGAGAAGTTCTTTTCCACTCAAAAGACAGCCACATTAAGGGGACAAATCTTCAACTTCAAACAAGATGATGGTGAACCTTTCAATGAGTGTTGGGAGCGTTTTAAAGGCCTCTTGATACAATGTCCACACCATGGGTTACCTTTTCACTTACAAATGCAAATTTTTTATGATGGACTAACCCAAAATTGTCAATCAACTGTTGATAATGCAGCAGGTGGAGCATTGAAGAAAAAGAATGCTCAAGAGTCATATAACATTTATGAGATGTTGGGGTCTAATGCTCAACACAAAGATTTAAGGGGTAAGAAAGTTGGAGTCTATGAAACAAGTGCTAATCATGAGCTTTTGTTGCAGGTTGCTAACCTAGAAAGGAAGCTTGAATCCGTGCTCAACATGGTGCCAAAAGCAAATGAAGTGTGTGCCATTTGCAACATACCAAGCCATCCTACTCACCAATGTCCATCTAGGGAGGCTTATCCCGAGTATGTTCAAGAACAAGTGAACCTCATGAATTCTTACAACCAAAGGCCAAGGAATGATATGTATTCCAATACATATAACCCGAGTTGGAGAGATCATCCCAATTTTTCATGGAAGAACAACAATCCAATCCAAAATTTCCAACCAAAACCTGCCACTAGCCTTGAGGACACGGTTAAATTGTTAGCCCAAAACACTTTGCAATGCTCCAGCAACATTCCAAAGATGTATGTTGGCCATCTTCTCTGACATGGTAGAAAGGTTCATTGAGGTATTTATGGATGACTTCTCAGTGTTTGGTTCCTCTTTTGATGAATGTCTTAACCATCTATCGTTAGTACTTCAAAGATGTCAGGAAACAAATTTGGTTCTCAATTGGGAAAAGTGCCAATTTATGGTGAAACAAGGAATTGTGTTGGGACATGTAATCTCTAGCAAAGGAATGGAGGTGGACAAAGCCAAAATTGACGTCATCACCAATATGGTAGCCCCCACCACTGTGAAGGGAGTAAGAAGTTTTTTGGGCCATGCGGGTTTTTATCGTCGTTTCATTAAGAACTTTTCAATGATCACTCGTCCATTATGCAATCTGTTAGCTAAAGATGTTGCATTTCATTTTGATAAGGCTTGTATGGATGCATTCAATACTTTGAAAAATGAACTAACCTCGGCTCCTATTATTATGGCACCAGATTGGTCTTTACCTTTTGAATTGATGTGTGATGCCTCTGACTATGCTATTGGTGCAGTTTTAGGGCAAAGGGTGAACAAGCTTCCACATGTGATCTACTATGCAAGCCGGACTCTGCATGATGCTCAACTTAACTATTCCACAACTGAAAAGGAGTTGCTTGCTGTTGTTTTTGCCTTAGAAAAGTTTAGGTCATATCTTGTGGGATCTAAAGTTATTGTGTTTTCTGATCATGCAGCCATTAGGTATTTGATGACAAAGAAAGATGCTAAACCACGCTTGATTAGATGGATACTCTTACTACAAGAGTTTGACTTGGAAATTCGAGATAAGAAGGGCAGTGATAATGTTGTGGCTGACCATTTGTCCAGGCTTAATGAAAACCATGGAGTGGGACAACCCTTGCCCCTAAATGAATCATTTCCAGATGAGCAACTCTTTGTTGTTCAAGAAAAAGAACCATGGTATGCAGATTTTGTTAATTATCTTGCTTGTGATATAATGAGAAATGACCTTTCTTTTCAGGAAAGAAAGAAGTTCCTTGCCATGGTAAAGCACTACGTTTGGGACGAACCATATTTGTTTAAATATTGCCCTGATCAAATCATTAGGAGATGTGTCCCAGAGAGTGAGCAACAAAGCATCCTAACATTTAGCCACACATTGGCATGTGGAGGCCATTTTGGTGCCAAAAAGACATCTCTAAAGGTTTTACAATCTGGTTTCTTTTGGCCTACTTTATTCAAAGATGCGTTTGATTTTTGCTCTAAGTGTGATAGGTGCCAGAAGATGGGGAACATTAGTCGAAGAAATGAAATGCCATTGAACAACATTTTGGTGGTGGAACTCTTTGATGTTTGGGGAATAGATTTCATGGGACCATTTCCATCCTCTTTTGGCTACTTATACATATTGGTGGCAGTGGATTACGTATCCAAATGGGTTGAAGCCATTGCTACAAGAACTAATGATCATAAGGTTGTGTTGAATTTTCTTAAAGATGTGATTTTTTGTAGGTTTGGAACCCCAAGAGCTATTATTAGTGATGGTGGCAGCCATTTCTGCAACAAACCTTTTGAATCCTTGATGAAGAAGTACAACATCAATCACAAAGTGGCAACCCCGTACCATCCTCAAACTTCAGGGCAAGTGGAGATTAGCAATAGGGAGATCAAGAACATTTTGATGAAGACTGTGAGCCCTACAAGGAAGGATTGGTCATTGAGGTTAAATGATGCACTATGGGCATATAGAACAGCATACAAGACCCCCATTGGCATGAGTCCTTATCGCCTTGTGTTTGGGAAAGCTTGTCATTTGCCAATGGAGCTTGAACACCGTGCATATTGGGCCATCAAGAAGTTCAACTTTGATTACAAGGATGCTGGAGTAGCAAGGAAGCTCCAACTTAATGAGTTGGAAGAGCTTAGAAATGAGGCATATGAGAATGCCAAAATCTACAAGGAACGGACTAAGCTCTATCATGACAAGGCCATCCTAAGGAAGGAGTTTCACCAAGGTATGAAAGTACTTTTGTATGACTCACGTTTGAGACTTTTTCCAGGAAAACTGAAGTCTAGGTGGGTGGGACCATTCAAAGTCTTGCAAACATTTCCCCATGGAGCTGTGGAGATAGAGAACATGAAGAATGGCACTTCTTTTAAAGTCAACGGGCAGCGATTGAAACCATACTTGGATAAAGTGGATGAAGAGCAAGTGTATCAAGTCGTGGATGTTCTTGAATTTTCAACACCATGAACAAGCTACCATGTCTTGCCTAGACATTAAATAAAGCGCTTGCTAGGAGGCAACCTAGTGTGGTTTGTGTTCTTTCTTTATGTTGTGTTTATTTTATTTTGTTACCATTCTATTTTCTTTGCCTACTTACATTGCATACAAGTTTAAACATCGAGGACAATGTTTAGATTAGGTTTGGGGGTGGTTTGGAAGTTTTGTTTTGTGTTTGTTGTTTTGTGCTTGTGCCTATTTGAGGTGTTAGTTTTGGTTAAAAGTGTTTTTGCATGCTAATATGAATGTATATGAGGACTATGTTTGAAAACAAACAATTGGGTTGCTATGGAAAAGAGTTGCATCTTGTTGTCCTTTATAAAGCTATAACTCTTGAAATTATGATGATAGAGGTACCATACTCAAATTCTGGAAGAAGAATAGTGGAGACTACCCTAGTGAGTTATTTTGAGCCTAATTGCTTATTTGTGAGGGTTTAAAGTGTTTCTACTCCTATCTTTTTCTTTCATTTTCACTTTAAATGATCTCATTATTTCTATTTCGTTTGGATGCTAAGAATCATTTTCCTTTGCAGATACCATGTATTTAGTATCATTCATGAATGAACTCAATGAGATGATGTTAGGCTATGCATGTTTAACTACTAAAAGGCTTAAATCCTACCCATTTGTGTGCTCCATTCACCCTCGTTGCAGCCAAACACTTTAGCCCAATTCTTTCATCACCCACACCATAATCTACCCATTCTAGCCCATTACAAGCCATACCTTATAGTTTGGGGAATACCAATGTGATGAAGACTAAGGGCAGATTGAGTTATAGAACAAGATTGTGGCATGTACCGAGGGCACCTATGTTGAAGATGCTTCTAAAAAAAAGGGGTTATATAAAAAAAAAAGAAAAGAAGAGAATTAAAATGGATACAAGTTCCAAATCTCCTCATTATAAGACATAGGGCCTGGATGCCAAAAACAAAGAAGAAAGAAAACAAATGCAATTGAAGAGCATGATCCTCAAGAACACTTTGGTATGCCCCAAGCTCTAGTACTTCATATCACTTCTCTCGTAACCTATAACCTAAGCCTTACATTACAATCTTGAGAAAGACCTAGCTGATCATTGAGGATGTATTCATGGGTGATGGTAAGTGTGTGTGTTATCTATATTCTTAGCATTTGATTCATTTCATGAGATCTACTCAGAAACTGTGCTTCCATTTCAGATTTCATATGTGAGAATTTTGATTTCCTTTACATAATTTCACTCATATATGTTGTTGAGAGACTAAACCTTAAGATCTGAGTGAAAACTTGAGTGGAAGCTGTGAGGAGTAGAGTTGAGGCGAATTCTGTCTTAAGCATTTGGGTATGGTGACTTTGAAGTCGTAAGACATGGAGAAATATCTTTATATGTTACAATTGATACGATTCTTTGAAGTGGCAATCTTTTGAGTTGAATGAATGACAAAATCTTCATTGGTTCTTATTAGTTTGTTTAAAGCATGTTTTAACCAAGTTGTTTGCAGATTTTGTAAATGTTTGTGGGTGTCATCACTGTAAACCCTCAGGAGACACAACTCCTCCAACTAGGGACACCTAGGGGTTCAAAGGCTTGTTGCACATGCTCAGTGCAATCGTTTAGCCAGCGAAAGTGGTTTAGTTAGATGTTTGAGTTTTGTGTGTTTTAGTTTTAAGTTTGCTCGAGGACTAGCAAAAACCAGGTTTGGGGGTATTTGATAGTCACATTTTTGCATGCATGTATAGCTTTCTTATTTGGCGTTTTTGTATTGTTTTTGGATTAAACTAGTTGCATTTTACTTTGTTTGGTGTTAGTGTGCAGCCAAGTGTGTAATAAGATCAATTGGAAGGCAAATGAAGGAATGTGGTGAAATTCGGCCAAATTGAGTGATTCTAAATAAAACAAGCATTGAAGTCAGATTAGGTGGTTTCAACACCAAAACATGCATTCACATGCATGTTCAAACACTTTGCACATGTTTCTTGGATTAAATATCCACATACCTGCAGATTATGTCCATTCCTTGCATCCTTTATTCCAGAAATTCCATTTCATGCCATCATTTCAGAAATCCAACCCATTCCTTTGTCCATGCCATGTGTTCTTCCCATTTTCAGACTTGTATAAACATTTTCTGGTGCTCCAATTGACCTTTGCAGGTTCCACTCCCTTGTGGCAGACTTTACACATGCATTTTGATTAAACAAAACACATACTTGCAGAATTGTCCAAGCCATGCGTCCACTACACTCAGAAACCCATCATTCCATCTAAATTATGCTCTGCCATCTGAGTAAACAAAGGCTAGATCCAATCTGAATGTTGGGGGATCACACACACCCTATTTGGCTCCATTTTCTGTCCATCATTCACTCTAATTCGTCCTCTCCATTGCATGGCATTCTACATTCCTTTCCTTTCACAGAAACTGCTCATTTTCTCCCCCTTTCCCATCCGCAAGGTTCCTTCTTCATTTTCAGTCCATTACACACTCTAAAACCCCCCTACTTCACTCCATTCTCTGTCCATTTCTGTCCTAAAGGCAGAAACCATCCAAACCAAACCAATCTACTTCATCCGCACCACATTTGGAGAAGCAACACCAAGGAACTCTTCAAGGAATTCAACATCAGTTTTACTTCAAGGGTTTCTTCTTATTAATTCTATGTTCATTCATGTTTCATATGTTTATGTTAAATCTTTTGTAAACATGAATTGTAACTAATCTTCCTCTAGGGATTCGATGTAACCTTGCAAAGTTTGCCATGTAATTAAGTTAGAATGCTCAGTTTGTCCATCTATTTCTTGTTTCATTTTCTGTTTTAATGGTGACTTAGTATGTTGATTTTAATGTTTGATCATCATTTGAATTAATCACTAAGTTGTGTAGCCAAGATTAAAGCACACATCATGCATAATCTTGGTAGATATGTGAATGAATGAAGGGAGTGTTTAGCACACATCCTGCCAAGTTACTCCCTTTGGTTTTATGAAAGTTTCTTGTACATTTCATAATCTTGATTATGAACCAAAGTTGCACATCACAATTAGGTTCACGATTAGAGACATTTGATCAAATCCACACATCATATGGCTGATCATATCTAAGTGAAACAAACTCAAGAAATAGGTAGATGAATGAGTATAAACTAACTTGACAAACATGGATTTAATTGAGCAATGGTGAAATCGAATCCCTAGTTTCATTTCCATTGATACTATCTCGTTATATTGGTTGTTGATTCATTTAGTTGTGTTTACTTCTTTTATTTATGCTTTTAAGTAACAACAACAAATCTGCTCAATTTGATTAGTTTGATTCATTTCTTAGATTTCTTGCAAACAAGTAGTTACATAGGTCCAATTAGTCCCTGTGGATTCGACACCCTTACTTATGCCATTATACTAAACATATTCTAGCATTAGGAAGGAATATTTCATCAACAATCTCCACATATGTTACACTTGCATAATAAAAAGATTTCCAATTGCATTTCAATAAATTATGAAACTCATCACCCCGGGTTAATTAGGTCCGCTTAAATTAACCGTCAAGTTTTCCTTAAGTTAATGAATTGGATGGGTTAGCGCAACGCAATTCACAACATTCTCCAAAAGTCCTTTACGTGAACAGCACAATAAAGATACAATCAAAGATCATTAAGCATTATGAAAACTATAAGTGTTGACGAGGCATTCGTTACTATGATGAGCATGAAACTCGTGCCAAGAATTCATTTAACGCGATTGTTTATAAGCAACCTCCACTACTTGTGAATATAAGTTCATAACGATTAGGTGAAACTCACTTATATTCTAGCGTCATATTCATGCATGAAAATTAAGCGTGCACTCTCAATAAACATACATAAATAAGTTATCAATCAAACGGTTAAACAAATTGAATCAACAACTTATGAAATGCAATTAGAAGTAATCAAATCAAAATGCAAGCATAAACATATATTTCGAATCACCCCCTAGCTAAGGGGGGGTTTAGTTCCTCATACAAAACAAAGAGAATTAAAATTAAACATTGAAATCAAAGAAACACCTAAACATTCCAACAACTCAAACTTGAATTGTATGAACGTTTAGGCCCTCTTCTCTTCCTCTTTATTGTAGCATAAGGTCTAAGGATAGTTGGTTTGGGGGAATGGAAGTGTGGAATGGAGTGAGGAGTGATGGAAATGGAAGATGGTTTTTGGATTACAAGGGAAATGGAAAAATGGTGTGTTGTGTATGAAATGAGATGTCCATGAATGAATGAATGCAAGGGTATTTATAGGAGTAGTGGAGGGAACATATGGCTATGTCATTTGTAGGTGAAGTAAGTGTGTGAGGTTGGTGAAGTAAGTGGAGGTTGTAGGTGAAGTAGGTGGATGTTGTAGGTGAAGTAGTGGATGTTGTAGGTGAAGTAGGTGGATGTTGTAGGTGATTATGAGTGATAAGTGATAAGTTTATGATATGTTAAGTGATAAGTGAATGATTATGATAAGTGATAAATGAATGTATGATATGATAAGTGGTGAATGATATGTGGTGAATGATAAGTGGTAAGTGATATGTGATAAGTGATATGTGGTGTGTGATAAGTGATATGTGCATGTGGGTTAACTAATGAAGGAAATGCATGTGCAATGACAATGTGTTAGAATGGATGTGTGTTATGCATGGCATGATTGGGATTAGGAAAGGTTTAAATGTCCTAAAACTAAAGAGAACAAGGTTCCAACACTTTGGCTCCAATTAGGTCTTCAATTTCGTCCAACACTTTGGCTTCAAGCATAAGCTATCCGTCCTTAGCCCAAAAGTGCTCCAAAAGTCTCCAAAATGCATCTTTTTGCTCCTTTAGCCCTTTGGACCTACAAACACACGAAAATAGCTTAAAGTACTAAAATAACTAAAGAAACATAACGTAAATGTACGAGAACAAGCCATTTAAGTCGCATAAATATGCTCCTATCAGCTATTTGGCTATGGTGGCAACTACACAACTTCATCTTGATATATGTTATGCAATTCAATGTCATGCTTTGAATGAAACGGATATAAGTTCTAGCATTTAGTTCTATCATGATACAATTGCATTCTAAGTAGCAACCAAGCAAGGAATAATGAGATCATGCAACAACTTTAGAAAACAAAGAATCACAGAAAATAACTCTCCAAAGAAAGTAATGGCTCGAGTCTCACAGGGATGTAGCGTTATTATGAGTTTCTTCCTTCAAGCATGTTACAAAAACGAATTTTTCTTTTATGATTGCATGTGAAGTCATATATTATAACCATAACCAAGCATATACCAAGAGTAAATCAAACTTTTCTCTATGTTAATAACTCTTTTTAACCGTCATGCAATTATAAACCAAATCCTTATCATTGTGTTGGAAGGTACTGATAGGAGCATATTTATGCGACTTAAATGGCTTGTTCTCGTACATTTACGTTATGTTTCTTTAGTTATTTTAGTACTTTAAGCTATTTTCGTGTGTTTGTAGGTCCAAAGGGCTAAAGGAGCAAAAAGATGCATTTTGGAAACTTTTGGAGTACTTTTGGGCTAAGGACGGATAGCTTATGCTTGAAGCCAAAGTGTTGGACGAAATTGAAGACCTAATTGAAGACCAAAGTGTTGGAACCTTGTTCCCTTTAGTTTTAGGACATTTAAACCTTTCCTTTATCCTTAGCCGTGCATAACATTCCAACATTCCACACTCCCACTTATCACACACCACATATCACTTATCACTTATCATTGATGCGAAAATTAACTTAACACACAAATTAACCCTCTTTTGACAATTGTAGCATATAAATAAGTAGGGATCGTTCTAAACCGGGGATTAGGAGGGATTGCTAAATCACTTGGAAACTGACTCAAAAACGTAAAACAAAGGTTAAAACACTAAACTAGACTCAAAGAATGCAAAGCTAAACAATAAAAACACTAAAACAAACCCAAAGACTCAAAACAGCCCCAAACACTCAAAACTGCCTTAAAAACACTTTCTGGGCAGTTTTGAGCACTTTCACTAATTTGGACGAATTTGGGTAACAACTTGAATCAAAACACTCAAAAACACAATCTAAAACATATTCTAACTAATTAGACACTCTAAGACACTTGGGGATTTGGTTTTTGACGAAAATCAAACAAACAAAACAAATATGTAAAATAGGCAGATTCTGACGAATTTGGTGAAATTAAGTGGATGGTGAGATGGCTAGGAGGTTTTTCTCCACACATGGCATACTTGCATACAAAATAATCTCCAGTTGCTTATTCGATGAATTTATGAACCCCAACACCCCAAGTTAATTAGGTACGCTTAAATTAACTCTCAGATCTCCCTTAGGTCATTGAATTGAATGGAATTAGCGCATTGCAATCAAATTATTCCTTAAAAGTTTCTATATGAAAGCGCATGATAGAAAGACAATCAAAGATCATTAGGTTCTATGGAAATCATAGGTGTTGACGAGGCATTCGTAACTATGAAAGCGCATGATACTTGTACCAAGAATTTACTTAACATAATTGCGACCAACAATCTTAACTACTCATGGATGTGAGTTCCCAACGATTAGGTGAAGTTCCCTCATATCCTAGCATCATGTTTATGCATGCAAATCAAGCGTGCACTCTCAATTCATATACATAAGCAAGTTTTAATTAAAATAGATAAGTAAATTGAATTCATCATTCATGAAATCACAACTGAAAGTAATCAAATCATCATGCAAATATAACCATGGTTTCGAAATTCCCCCCTAGCCAAAGGGGGGATTAGTTCCTCATGCTTGCACAACAAAAAGTATTGAATTTAAACATGGAAATCATAAGAAAGAATACACCTAAATGCTCAGCAATTCCAAGATGGATTCGATGCACAGATTGGCTCCTCTTCCTCCTCCTTGCTGCGGCACAAAGTTAGGGTGATGGAATTGGTGGTTTTGGATGGTGTTTTCTAGTTTGGAGGGATGGAGGATGGTTGATTATGGTGGGAAGGGTGCGGCAGAGATGTATGGATGTGTAGGGAGGTCTATGGAGGCTTAGAATGGAGAATGGAGGTGCGGCACAAGGGTTTCTGAATAGCATAAGGGGGTGGTACGAATTTGTGGCTGAAAATATGTTTATATAGTCCTAGGGTTTATTAGATTAGGGTTTACTTAGCTGATTTGGTGGATTAGGGCCCTAGAATTCGGCCATGGTGATTCAAATCCACTTAGAAGAAGGTTTTGGCCCACATAGTTCTATAAACTGATTTGTATACCCAAATCCACAAGGATTAGGCCTTGGAATTCAGAATCCCAAAGGGATTGGGCCTAGGAAGGTGCGGCTGATTTAGGGGAGAGGGTAGCTTGCCTTGCAAGGCAAGGTAAAGCCTTCTAGAAAGGTTTGGGCGCCACTTTTCTAGGGTTTCTAGAAAGAATAGGTTTTGTGGCAGATTTGGGCCTTCTAGACTAGGATGCTTCTAGAAATAGGTTCTAGAATGATCCATTTAGGTCCCCATGTAATTAGGAGTAAGACATGATAAGGTTTGGATAGGATAAGATGAGATAAGGTTTGGATAATGTTTTGGATAATTGGATAATGTTAGATAAGGTTTTGGATAATGTTGGATAAGGTTGGATAAGGTTTTGGATAATGTTTCCTCTTTTCTTGCACTTTCCTTATCCACTTTGTCCTTAGCTTAGTTCCTTCCTCTTCTTATCACATTTCCACCTTCTTGAAGTCCAAATTCGTCCATCCATGTTAGCCCACATGCAAGCTCACCACCTAGTGTCCAAAATAGCTCCAAAATGCACCAAAATGCACTTTCTTGATACTTTAACCCATAGGACCTACAAACACACGAAATTGAGTTGTAATACGACCTTAACTAAGAAATAATAGCACAAATGCACAAGAATAAGCTAGTTAAGTCGCCTAAATATGCTCCTATCAAATTCCCCCACACTTATCTTTTGCTAGTCCTCGAGCAAAACAAATAAACAAAAGAAACAAAACATAACTCTAAACCTTCCAACGTTGCCTCAGGGATTTCCAATGAAACATAACATGTTAAAGATCACTACTCACATAGATTTAAGCAATCCTTACCCTCGAGCATACTTAATCATAGTCACCATTCACTAGCTCGCATTTAATCAATTAAAACAACATTTTGAATGTAGTAACATGCCTTAGAGAATTCCCTCAATTCCTTACTAGGTGTACTCTCAATTTTCACACAGATTTTCTAACTACACTCCCTACACTAGGTATATGTGAGAAGATTGATGTAAACATGTAGACGAACACTCACATATGTTATAACAAGGAAAGCACTTTCTGGAATTATTAACATGTATATATATGATCTCATGAATGGAATGCTAACACTTAGATGCGAGAACCAGGGATACCATATGCTCCACCCATTTTAAACTCCACATATTGAAACACATAACAATCAAGATAGAAGTCAAAGGGTTGTAACGGGGCTAGGGTATTGGTTAACAAGGAAAGATAGAGGAAACAAACATTCTTAAAGCAATAGTGAGCAGAGTAATGAATTAGGCACTTAGAATTCCCTTTAGAATGCAGAAGTCAACTTTGAATACCCAAGGGGAAGTCACACAAAACTTAGGGCCATATTCACTTTTTCGACCCTTTCTTCAACAATCACACTTGTGAGTTCATTCTCACTTATTTTCAACTCCTTTTCTTTCTTTTTCTTCTTTTTTTTTTTTCTTCTTTTTCACGATTTTTTTTTCTTTCTTTCTCTTTCGTTCTTTTTTTTTTCTTTTTTCTTTCTTTTTCCCGTGCCCCTTTTAAGACTTTGGCACACACACACTCACAAAATCCTTTCCCCCACACTTGTTTTCTGCAAGAATGTCACTCAAAAGGAATTCCTTCTAAGTTATGCTCCACTATACTTCAAGAACAAGGGTATGGAAAGTCCTATTCTAGGCTAGGTAAGGGTGATGTGGTTAACAAGAAAATAGGCTAACTAAGGCTCAAAGGGGTTTAGACCTACAATACAAATGACAAGGGTGGATTCGGCTATTTGGCTATGGTGGTGACTACTACACAACTTCATCTTGTTATTTGTTATGCTAATCAATTTCATGCTTTGAATAAAACGGGTATGAGTTCTAGTATTTGGAACTATAGTGATGAAACGCATTCTAAGTAGCAACCAAGCAAAGAATAATGAGATCATGCAACGACTTTAGAAAACAAGAATGCACAGATTAATAACTCTCCAAATAAACGTTTAGGCTCAAGTCTCTCAGGGACGTAGCGTTTGTTTGAGTTCCTTCCTTCAAGCATGTTACAAAAACTGATTTTATCCTTTATGATTACATGTGAATTCGTAAACTATAACTACAACCAAGCATAAACCAAAGAGCAAATCACACGTCCATCATTGTTGTAACTCTCTTTAACAGTCATGCATTAAAAACCAAATCCTCATCATTGTGTTGGAAGGTACCCTAAGACACAAACAAACACACAAAAACAACTCTTTTTGGCTTTTTCAAAACACTTTTTTCGATTTTTTTTTCAAATTTTCGGATTTTTACTTCAACACACACCAAAACAACTTAAAATGCACTAAAAACACTTAAAAACAGTGAGAAACAACATTAGAAGTGATAGGTGATAGAATCCCACGAATTTTGCATAAAAACACTTGTTTACCCCCCCACACTTAAATCAAACATTGTCCTCAATGTTTCACACAAAGACTCACATAAAAGCAAACAAATAATAAACAACTAAGCATGATAAAATAAACAGCAAGGAGAAGGGTTTAGAAACGCAAATCTGGGTTTGGAGTGGAAGTTCTATCTTCTCCTTGTTGAATGCATGGGTTGCCTCCCAAGAAGCGCTTGCTTTAACGTCTTCCAGCCGGACGAATACGCCATGCTAAGCTTCACTAGTAGTACCCACGGCATGGAGGGGTACATCATCCACCACATGCTCCTCAAAATTCTCATAGTAAGGCTTTAATCGATGGCCATTCACCGTGAACTCTTGTCCTGTTTTCAAGCTTTGAACTTGGACTGCACCATAAGGAAAAACATTAGTAATAACAAACGGCCCAACCCACTTAGAACGCAACTTACCAGGAAACAAGCGAAGGCGGGAATTAAAGAGTAGCACTTTCTGCCCAATGGAGAATGATTTGCCTCGAATCATCTTATCATGAAAAGCCTTTGTCTTTTCCTTGTAAATTCGAGCGTTGTCATACGCCTCGTTCCTAATCTCTTCTAATTCATTCAATTGGAGCTTCCTGTGAAGTCCAGCCGCATCAATGTCCATGTTGAATGTCTTGATGGCCCAATGCGCCTTGTGCTCCAATTCCACGGGAAGATGGCATGGTTTGCCATAAATGAGCCGAAATGGGGACATGCCCAGTGGGGTCTTGTAAGCCGTGCGATATGCCCACAACGCATCCTCCAATCGTACACTCCAATCCTTCCTTGTAGGGCCCACGGTTTTTTCTAGAATCTGCTTAATCTCCCTATTGGAAACCTCGGCTTGCCCATTGGTCTGAGGATGATAAGGTGTTGAAACCTTATGCGTGACGTTGTACTTCTTGAGCAAAGCCTCAATGGTTCGATTGCAAAAATGAGATCCTCCATCACTTATGATCACTCGTGGCATTCCAAACCTTGCAAATAGGTTAGTTCTAATGAAATCTGCAACCACTCGAGAATCATTAGTTCGGGTGGCTTTTGCTTCCACCCATTTTGACACATAATCCACAGCAAGTAAGATATACAAGAAACCATGTGAGGAAGGAAAAGGACCCATAAAATCAATACCCCAAACATCAAAAATTTCAACCGGGAGAATAACATTTTGCGGCATTTGATCCTTTGCACTAATGTTGCCCATTCTTTGGCAACGATCACAAGACATACAAAAGTTTCTAGCATCCTTAAATAAAGTTGGCCAATAGAATCCACATTCTAAAACCTTGAGGGCTGTGCGTTGTGTCCCAAAGTGTCCCCCACATGCATAAGTGTGACAAAATGTTAAAATAGAAGTGAATTCCATGTCATGCACACACTTACGTATAATCTGATCCGAGCAATATTTCCACAAGTATGGATCATCCCAAACATAAAACCTAGCGTCTTTTTTCAATTTATCACGTTGGTTTCTATTTAAAGTGTTAGGAACTTGTTTAGTCACCAAATAATTTACCAAATCCGCATACCAAGGCTCACTTACCTTAATGGATAACAATTGCTCGTCGGGGAAGGTCTCTACAATAGGGTACGGCTCCTCTTCGTGTATCATGCGGCTTAGGTGGTCAGCCACCACATTTTCACTTCCCTTTTTGTCCTTGATTTCGATGTCAAACTCTTGAAGAAGTAGCATCCATCGAATTAGTCGTGGTTTGGCTTCCTTCTTCGTGAACAAGTACTTTAAAGCTGCATGATCAGTGAAAATAATAACCTTAGTACCAAGTAAATACGATCGAAATTTATCTAAAGCAAAGACAATGGCAAGAAGTTCTTTTTCAGTAGTTGAATAGTTCAATTGAGCGTCATTCAACGTCCGAGATGCGTAGTAGATAACATGCGGCTGCTTGTCCTTCCTTTGGCCTAAAACAGCCCCTAATGCATAGTCGGATGCATCACACATTAGCTCGAACGGAAGGCTCCAATCTGGTGGCACAATGATGGGTGCCGTGGTTAGCATGTCCTTGAGGAGTTGGAAAGCTGCCGTGCATTCCTTGGTGAAGTCGAAAGGTGCCTCTTTTTGTAGGAGGCGGCATAAAGGTTGGGAGATCTTCGAGAAGTCCTTGATGAACCTCCTATAAAAACCTGCATGGCCAAGGAACGAACGAACCTCTCTAACCGAAGTAGGAGAGGGTAAGTGACGCACAAGATCTATTTTTGATTTATCTACCTCAATACCTTTTTCAGAAATAATATGACCTAAAACTATGCCTTGTTTAACCATGAAATGACATTTCTCCCAATTTAACACAAGGTTAGTTTCAATGCATCGTTTTAAAATCAAACTAAGATTATTCAAACAACCATCAAATGAATCACCAAAAACGCTGAAATCATCCATAAAAACTTCAATAATTTTCTCAACATAATCGGAAAATATGCTCATCATGCATCTTTGAAATGTGGCAGGTGCATTACATAAACCAAATGGCATACGACGATAAGCAAATGTACCAAAAGGGCATGTGAAAGTGGTTTTTTCTTGATCTTCCGGAGCTATCACAATTTGATTATAACCTGAATATCCATCAAGAAAACAATAAAAAGCATAACCCGCTAACCTTTCAAGCATTTGATCAATGAATGGCAAGGGAAAATGATCTTTCCTTGTCGTGGCATTGAGCTTCCTATAGTCAATACAAACCCTCCAACCTGTTTGGATTCGCGTAGGAACAAGCTCATTTTCGGCATTTGTCACCACAGTTACTCCGGATTTCTTTGGAACACATTGCACCGGAGACACCCACCGACTGTCTGAAATTGGATAGATCACTCCACAATCCAAGAGCTTGATTATCTCCTTCTTCACAACTTCCATCATTGGAGGGTTGAGTCGGCGTTGAGCCTCTCGAGATGTTTTGGACCCCTCCTCCAAAAGTATACGATGCATGCACGTAGTCGGGCTTATTCCCTTGATGTCGGCCAAGGTCCACCCAATGGCGGTTTTGTACTCCTTTAACACCCTCACTAACTTACCTTCTTCTTGTGCCGTGAGTGAGGAGGATATGATGACGGGCAAGGTCTCTTGATCTCCCAAGAAAACATACTTCAAATGACTTGGCAATGGTTTAAGTTCAAGGGAAGGTGGCTGCACAACTGAAGGAATGGGCTTATCAGTCGAAATTGGAATTGAAATTGGGTCCGAGGACTTACCAGATTGTAGTGGTAATGACTCAAGGGCAGCCACTATCTCAACCATGTCATTACTAGGGGGCACGGCATGGTGCTCACCATGCATGCCGTGGGTATGCACTTGCCCTACTTCCTTGTCCTTAAGTTCCATTCCCTTTGTGATGACCAATTCAAGTGCATCTTCGTTCAATTGTTCAAAATGGTCCTGCGCCAACGAATCAATTACATCAATAGCAAAACATGAATGATCATCAAGAGGGTACTTAATAGATTCAGAAAGATTGAAATTAATCACTTCCCCATCAAATTCCATTGTCAAGGTCCCATTAAACACATCAATCTTTGTGCGGGCGGTTTTCATAAAGGGCCGGCCAAGAAGAATTGGCAAGGACGGGGTATGGTTTGATTCCTCCATTTCCAATACATAGAAGTCCGCCGGAAAGATTAGATGATTAACCTGCACTAACACATCTTCCAAAACACCCTTTGGATAGGCATTAGATCTATCGGCCAATTGAATAATCACACCATCATTTTTTAACTCACCTAGGTTCATAGATGCATAAATTGAGTAAGGCATAACATTAATAGATGCACCTAAGTCTAGCATGGCATGTTCAAACCGATTATTGCCAATAACACAAGGAATTGTAAAACTACCCGGATCTTTGCATTTAGGGGGCAATTTACGTTGTAAGATGGCTGAGACATTTTCACTTACCTTTACAACCTCTTTGTTAGAAATTCTCTTCCTAGTGGTGCAAAGTTCTTTTAAAAACTTAGCATACCTTGGAACTTGCTTAATTGCATCCAAAAGTGGTATATTGACTTGTACTTTTCTAAATGTCTCTAAAATGTCCTTTTCAACTTCCTCCTTCTTTGTTTGCATGAATCTGCGAGGAAAGGGTACATTTGGAGGAATAGCATTAGAAATGATCGAACTTGGAACATTCTTACCCTTGGAAGCCGAATGGTGTAGGTTAGGTGGCTGCGGCAAGGTACTTTCTACCCTTGCCGTGGCTTGTTCTTGCTCCCCCTCCTCCAATTGCAACTTTTCATCCTCCGTTGGGGCTGAGTTAGAGGGTTGTGCAGCCGTTCCAACTTGTTTTCCACTTCGCAACATGATTGCTTTGGCAGATTCAAATCCTCCTTTTGGGTTGACAACGGTTGAACTAGGCAACTTACCTTGCTCTCTAAATTGGCCCATGAACTCCGCAATCTGCCCTACTTGCTTTTCTAATTCATCAACCTTTTTGTCCCTAGTTTGCATTCCCTGCGCCATAGAAGTTAGTAATTGAAAATTTTGATCATTATCTATGGACGAACCTGATTTCGGTTGTGTAGGTTGTGCTTGGGGTGGTGTGGGTGCATGCGGCCTTTGGTAGAACCCCGGAGGTTGCTGCCTAAATGTGCTTTGTTGTTGAGGTTGTTGTGGCTCCCTCCATTTGAAATTTGGATGATCTCTCCAACCGGGATTGTATGTGTTAGAGAAAGGATCATTCCTTGGTTGGTTTTGGTTCCCATAACCCACGGCATTGGCAGATTCCCACCCTCCGTTCTCAATCAATTGAGGGCACTTGTCCGTGAGATGTCCATTCATGGAGCACACGCCACAAACAGCCACACTTTGTACCTTCGGTAATTCAACCACCTGCGAAAGTAGAGAAGTAAGATTAGCCATTTGATTTTGAAGTTCGGAAATAGCACTTACCTCATTAACTTGTTGCTGCCGTGGCATGTCTCTTTGGCCAACTCCTTCGTATTGTTGAGCATTCAAAGCTCGGTTGGCAATGAGAGTCTTGGCGGCCATAGGTGTTTTGTCCACTAAAGCTCCACCCGCTGAGGCGTCTAGCATTTGACGTTCAATTGGTAGAAGCCCTTCGTAGAAATATTGAAGAAGAAGCTCCTCCTTCATTTGGTGCTGTGGACATGAAGCAACAAGGGTTTTAAAACGTTCATAATAAGTTGGAAATGATTCACCTTGATCTTGCTGAATGCCACTAATTCTTTTACGTAAAAGAATGACTCGAGAAGTTGGGAAAAACTTCTCTAAAAACGCCCTTTTCATACTCTCCCATGACGTGACAGTTCCGGGGGCTAGTTCATACAACCAATCTTTAGCCTTTTCCAAGAGAGAAAAGGGAAAAGCCTTCATTTTTAAAATGCTCCCATCAACATTCACCGGGGTCATACTTGAGCAAACAACCTCGAACTCCTTCAAGTGTTTATTAGGATCTTCCATGGACAACCCATGGAACTTAGGAATATGGTGCAATAAACTGGACTTGAGTTCGAACTCGTCAGTCTTGTCGGGGGCTGCCCTTGGATATTGAATGCATAGAGGCGTGGCATTAACCAATCCCGAAGCGGAAAGCTCCTTGATTGTTCGGTTGTCGGCTGCCATAACTTGTTCTTCCTCAACAACCCTTGCCGTGGCCTCCTCCTCCACTTGTATTTCGTCCTCTTCAAGCTCAGGTGCAGGTTGAGATGGTTGAGGCTCTTGTTGATTCTTCTTTCTTCTCAAGGCTCGCTCAAAATCGTCGTCAAAGTCTAAGATATGCGAATGAACCGGTTGAGAACTCCGAGTCATAAACTAGTGCCTAAAACAAGGAAACAAATAGGTCAGAAACTAAAACAAATAACAAACTAATAACACACGAAAATAACTAAAAAGAAATAACAAGGGATTAGCAAAGTTGCTAATCCCCGGCAACGGCGCCAAAATTTGATGCGAACTAATTACGCACACAAATTAAAACCTCTTTTGACAATTGTAGCATATAAATAAGTAGGGATCGTTCTAAACCGGGGATTAGGAGGGATTGCTAAATCACTTGGAAACTGACTCAAAAACGTAAAACAAAGGTTAAAACACTAAACTAGACTCAAAGAATGCAAAGCTAAACAATAAAAACACTAAAACAAACCCAAAGACTCAAAACAGCCCCAAACACTCAAAACTGCCTTAAAAACACTTTCTGGGCAGTTTTGAGCACTTTCACTAATTTGGACGAATTTGGGTAACAACTTGAATCAAAACACTCAAAAACACAATCTAAAACATATTCTAACTAATTAGACACTCTAAGACACTTGGGGATTTGGTTTTTGACGAAAATCAAACAAACAAAACAAATATGTAAAATAGGCAGATTCTGACGAATTTGGTGAAATTAAGTGGATGGTGAGATGGCTAGGAGGTTTTTCTCCACACATGGCATACTTGCATACAAAATAATCTCCAGTTGCTTATTCGATGAATTTATGAACCCCAACACCCCAAGTTAATTAGGTACGCTTAAATTAACTCTCAGATCTCCCTTAGGTCATTGAATTGAATGGAATTAGCGCATTGCAATCAAATTATTCCTTAAAAGTTTCTATATGAAAGCGCATGATAGAAAGACAATCAAAGATCATTAGGTTCTATGGAAATCATAGGTGTTGACGAGGCATTCGTAACTATGAAAGCGCATGATACTTGTACCAAGAATTTACTTAACATAATTGCGACCAACAATCTTAACTACTCATGGATGTGAGTTCCCAACGATTAGGTGAAGTTCCCTCATATCCTAGCATCATGTTTATGCATGCAAATCAAGCGTGCACTCTCAATTCATATACATAAGCAAGTTTTAATTAAAATAGATAAGTAAATTGAATTCATCATTCATGAAATCACAACTGAAAGTAATCAAATCATCATGCAAATATAACCATGGTTTCGAAATTCCCCCCTAGCCAAAGGGGGGATTAGTTCCTCATGCTTGCACAACAAAAAGTATTGAATTTAAACATGGAAATCATAAGAAAGAATACACCTAAATGCTCAGCAATTCCAAGATGGATTCGATGCACAGATTGGCTCCTCTTCCTCCTCCTTGCTGCGGCACAAAGTTAGGGTGATGGAATTGGTGGTTTTGGATGGTGTTTTCTAGTTTGGAGGGATGGAGGATGGTTGATTATGGTGGGAAGGGTGCGGCAGAGATGTATGGATGTGTAGGGAGGTCTATGGAGGCTTAGAATGGAGAATGGAGGTGCGGCACAAGGGTTTCTGAATAGCATAAGGGGGTGGTACGAATTTGTGGCTGAAAATATGTTTATATAGTCCTAGGGTTTATTAGATTAGGGTTTACTTAGCTGATTTGGTGGATTAGGGCCCTAGAATTCGGCCATGGTGATTCAAATCCACTTAGAAGAAGGTTTTGGCCCACATAGTTCTATAAACTGATTTGTATACCCAAATCCACAAGGATTAGGCCTTGGAATTCAGAATCCCAAAGGGATTGGGCCTAGGAAGGTGCGGCTGATTTAGGGGAGAGGGTAGCTTGCCTTGCAAGGCAAGGTAAAGCCTTCTAGAAAGGTTTGGGCGCCACTTTTCTAGGGTTTCTAGAAAGAATAGGTTTTGTGGCAGATTTGGGCCTTCTAGACTAGGATGCTTCTAGAAATAGGTTCTAGAATGATCCATTTAGGTCCCCATGTAATTAGGAGTAAGACATGATAAGGTTTGGATAGGATAAGATGAGATAAGGTTTGGATAATGTTTTGGATAATTGGATAATGTTAGATAAGGTTTTGGATAATGTTGGATAAGGTTGGATAAGGTTTTGGATAATGTTTCCTCTTTTCTTGCACTTTCCTTATCCACTTTGTCCTTAGCTTAGTTCCTTCCTCTTCTTATCACATTTCCACCTTCTTGAAGTCCAAATTCGTCCATCCATGTTAGCCCACATGCAAGCTCACCACCTAGTGTCCAAAATAGCTCCAAAATGCACCAAAATGCACTTTCTTGATACTTTAACCCATAGGACCTACAAACACACGAAATTGAGTTGTAATACGACCTTAACTAAGAAATAATAGCACAAATGCACAAGAATAAGCTAGTTAAGTCGCCTAAATATGCTCCTATCAATCATCACCACATATCATATCACTTAATCACTTATCACTTATCACTTATCATCACCACTTAACCACTTATCATATCACTTAATCACTTATCACTTATCACTTATCACTTATCACTTAACATAACATCATTTGTAGGTGAAGTAAGTGTGTGAGGTTGGTGAAGTAAGTGGAGGTTGTAGGTGAAGTAGGTGGATGTTGTAGGTGAAGTAGGTGGATGTTGTAGGTGAAGTGGGTGGATGTTGTAGGTGAAGTAGGTGGATGTTGTAGGTGAAGTGGGTGGATGTTGTAGGTGAAGTACATGTGTTTAAATGTGTAGATGATTATGAGTGATAAGTGATAAGTGTATGATATGTTAAGTGATAAGTGAATGATTATGATAAGTGATAAATGAATGTATGATATGATAAGTGGTGAATGATAAGTGGTAAGTGATATGTGATAAGTGATATGTGGTGTGTGATAAGTGATAGTGTGGAATGTTGGAATGTTATGCACGGCTAAGGATAAAGGAAAGGTTTAAATGTCCTAAAACTAAAGGGAACAAGGTTCCAACACTTTGGTCTTTAATTAGGTCTTCAATTTCGTCCAACACTTTGGCTTCAAGCATAAGCTATCCGTCCTTAGCCCAAAAGTGCTCCAAAAGTCTCCAAAATGCATCTTTTTGCTCCTTTAGCCCTTTGGACCTACAAACACACGAAAATAGCTTAAAGTACTAAAATAACTAAAGAAACATAACGTAAATGCACGAGAACAAGCTATTTAAGTCGCATGAATATGCTCCTATCAACAACTCAAACTTGAATTGTATGAACGTTTAGGCACTCTTCTCTTCCTCTTCGTTGTAGCACAAGGTCTAAGGATAGTTTGATGGTGTGAATGGTTTGGGTAGTGGTGGAGGAATGGAAGGATGGTGTTTGGATTGTAAGGGAGAGCATGGCACAAGGGAGTTTGATGGTCTACATTTCTGCAATGGATGAGTGTATGGAAGAGAATGAATGAATGAGTATTTATAGGTGAAATGGGGGGAACATGACAGCTAGGAACTTGGTGGAAATCTGAAATGGTGATGGGAGATGCATGTGGCTGTTTGTGCATGTGATTAAAGGGTGGAAATGCATGTGTTTTGACAGAAATGAAAGGGAATGCACGTTTTTGGTTGATTTCTGGTGGTTGTGAGGTGGAAATCTAGGTGGAAATGCATGTGGATTAAAGCTATGTGAATGATTAAGGTGAATGTGCATGAGTGCATGTGAAATCTGCCAAGATGCATATGTTATGAAGTGGATTTTCTGCAAAGCAAGGTGAATGTGCATGTGATTAAATTAAAAGATGGAATGCATGTGAATATGATGGAAATCTGATTTCTTTGAAGATGCATGTGCAATGAAGTGGAATGACAGCTAGGTTATGATGATGAATGCATGTGAATATGATGGAAATCTGATTTCTTTGAAGATGCATGTGCAATGAAGTGGAATGACAGCTAGGTTATGATGATAAATGCATGTGGCTGATTTAATTGAATAGGAAAGCATGTGAAATGTTTGTGGTGAGTGAATGTTCATGTGAATTAAAGCTAAAGTGATGATGATAAGTGATAAGTGATAAGTGATATGATATGTGGTTATGATGTGATAAGTGGTTATGATAAGTGATAAGTGATATGATAAAGTGATGATGATAAGTGATAAGTGATAAGTGATATGATATGTGGTTATGATAAGTAATGGGAGCATGTGGGTTAATTAATGAAGGAAATGCATGTGCAATGACAATGTGTTAGAATGGATGTGTGTTATGCATGGCATGATTGGGATTAGGAAAGGTTTAAATGTCCTAAAACTAAAGAGAACAAGGTTCCAACACTTTGGCTCCAATTAGGTCTTCAATTTCGTCCAACACTTTGGCTCCAAGCATAAGCTATCCATCCTTAGCCCAAAAGTGCTCCAAAAATCTCCAAAATGCATCTTTTTGCTCCTTTAGCCCTTTGGACCTACAAACACACGAAAATAGCTTAAAGTACTAAAATAACTAAAGAAACATAACGTAAATGCACGAGAACAAGCCATTTAAGTCGCATGAATATGCTTCTATCAAATACCCCCACACTTATCTTTTGCTAGTCCTCGAGCAAAACAAAACAAAAGAAATAAAAAACAAAACGACACTGAACAAGAAAAACACAACCTAAACCTTCCAACAATCGTCTCAAGGATTTCCAATGCACATGACAAGTTAAAAATCATTAGTCCCATAGATTTTAGTCATCTTCACACTTAAGTACATTCTTAATCATAGTCACCACATATTATTTCACAATTAAGCATTTAAAACCATGTTTTGAATGTAGTAACATGCCTTAGAGAATTTGCTCAAATCCTTACAAGATATGCACTCGTTTTTCACACAGATTTTCTGACTACACTCCCTACACTAAGTTATATGTGAGAAGATTGATGTAAATATGAATTCTAACACTCACATATGTTATATCAAAGAAAGCATTTTCTGGATTTACGACAATGACATGAATATGATCTCATGAATTGAATGCTACTACTTAGAACGAGAACCAGTGATTCCATAAGCTCATATCAATTCCAAACTCCACATTATTGAACACATAACGATCAAGATAGAAGTCAAAGGTTGTAACGGGGCTTGGGGAGTTGGCTAACAATGAAAGGATAGGGAAAACAAACGTTCTTTAAGCAATAGTGAGCAAAGTATTGAATTAGGCACTTAGAATTCCCTTTAGAACGCAGAAGTCAACTTTGAACACCCAAGGGAAAGTCACACAAAACTTAGGGCCATATTCAAACTTTTTGGGCCCTTTCTTCAACAATCACACTTGTGAGTCCATTCTCACTTATTTTCACTCTTTTTCTTTCTTTTCTTCTTCTTTTTTTTTTTTTTTCACATTTTTTTTTTCTTTTTCCCGTGCCTCCTTTAAGACTTAGGCACATACATACACACAAAAATCCCTTCCCCCACACTTATTTTCTGCAACATATTAATCAAAAGGAATTCATTATCCGTCATGCTTACTATGCTTCAAGAACAAGGGTACGAATGGTCCTAATCTAGGCTAGGTAAGGGGTGATGTGGTTAGCAAAGAAAATAGGCTAAACGAGGCTCAACGAGGTTAAAACTAATATATACGAAATATGGGAAGTAAGGCTATTTGGCTATGGTGGCAACAACACAACTTCATCTTGATATATATTATGCAATTCAATGTCATGCTTTGAATGAAACGGATATAAGTTCTAGCATTTAGTTCTATCATGATACAATTGCATTCTAAGTAGCAACCAAGCAAGGAATAATGAGATCATGCAACAACTTTAGAAAACAAAGAATCACAGAAAATAACTCTCCAAAGAAAGTAATGGCTCGAGTCTCACAGGGATGTAGCGTTTGTTTGAGTTCCTTCCTTCAAGCATGTTACAAAAACGAATTTTTCTTTTATGATTGCATGTGAAGTCATACATTATAACCATATCCAAGCATATACCAAGAGTAAATCAAACTTTTCTCTATGTTTATAACTCTTTTTAACCGTCATGCAATTACAAACCAAATCCTTATCATTGTGTTGGAAGGTACCCTAAGACACAAACACACAAAAACGACTCAAAACACTCTTTTTAGGCTTTTTAAAACATGTTTTTCAAATTTTTATGTGATTTTCGGAGTTATAAAAACAAAACATACTAAAACACTCTAAAACAACTTAAAAACACCTTAAAACAGCAAGGAACAACATTTGAAGTTATGGGTGATAAAATCCCACGAATTTGCATTAAATATACTTAGTTACCCCCCCCACACTTAAATCAAACATTGTCCTCAATGTTTTAAGCATAAGTAAGCACACAAAAAGCAATTTAAACATACTAAACATGGCAGAATGTAATTAACAAAGAGAAGAGTTTAGGGACGCAAATCTGGTTATGGAGTGTAAATTCCCTCTTCTCTTTGGTAATTGCATTGAGGCTTTGATCATAGTGACTCCACAGGCTTACTCTTGAACTGGTTTCCGCCCATCTTTGATTTTCCTTTGTGCTACTGTTGAACTGGGCAGCAGGATTCTTTTGGTCTTCCCCGAAGGTCTGAGCTTACCCCTTTGGTCTGTTTCTTTGTTCAATCTTTCCAATTCGTATTGAAAAGGGTTGGAGGATAACTCAGCCTATGTTTGTCTCCACATGCTTCAATGTATCATTTTCACTTGCCTTACTCGCTCCCCTTTGCAGAAGTGGTCCCTTCTCCGGAAGTGTATCAACCGTTGAAGATGACTACTCGAGAGCAACGCTAGGTAAGCAATCAGGAATAGATTCCAGGCAGTTGGCTCCAGATTGGAAGACTGACTCCAAGTGCCGGCTGATTGCTTCTTTTACTTTGCCATGCGAGTAAGAACAAGGACAAAGAAAAAGACAGGGAAAGAGCATGATATGAGATACTTTTGCTTTTGACCTTGATGATATGAGATACCTTTGCTTTTGAAGAAGCGGTGAATGAATCAGCACACTTCAATCCGCCGTTTCCTCCTGGGTCATATGTACTCCAGGCATCTGGTATCATCTTTGGGGAAGAAGAAAGAATTGAGTATTTCGAAAGGCTTTGCTGGGAGTGCGCCCTCAGAGGTGAGGGAGAGTTGGGCGTTTTCTTCAGGTCTGCCTTGCCATAAAAGACGAAGGTCGACATATATAGAGATAATATCAAGTGGTGGTACTGTTCTTTTACCCTTGTCGACAAATGTCTCTTCGATATCAGAACGACGCCTCTTCGATTTCTGAGCAGGCGCCCCTTCGATTTCTGAACGACGCCCCTTTGCTTTCTGAACGACACGTAGTAGTGCGGATGTGGCTCCTTTTGACAAAGCTGCACGCGTTTTCTGAAAAGCAGAGAAAGCGTCGCCGAACTTTGCGCTTGTCGGCTAAAGATGTGTAGTTGTGATGATGGCCTCCACGTGTTTTCTGAAAAGAAGAAATCTTTTGACAAAGTCTGAACACGTCTTCTGAAAAGCTGAGAACGCGTCGCCTAAATTACGCCGGAAATTCCGGCTTTTTGAATCGGTGGACGCGTCGCTTTGGCTTTTTTATTGAGCTATCGATCACCACAACAAACACACTCTGAAGATTTCCCATTCTTGAAAATCGACTCCGGCCCTTTGAAATTTAACTCCATCCCTTCTCTTTGAACACTTTTGAAAAATGGCAAACTCATCGAACCTTAGCTTGGAATTGAGCCTTAGCAGTGATACGGGCGCGTCGCGTCAAGGTAACGTATGGCGCCCTTCTTTTTTATCTTCTAACGGTCTTCTTACAGGTGAAGACTCCGTGATGCAGGACGCCACAACAGCTACAATAGTAGCTAAGAACCTCCTTACTCCAAAAGATAGTAGGCTGCTGTCAGGACGGTCCGATGAGTTGGCCGTTCAAGAGTCCCTCGCACTTAGTGTTCAGTGTGCGAGTTCTGTGTCCAACATGGGCCAACGCCTGCTTGCCCGCTCCCGTCAGGTGGAATCATTGATGGCAGAGGTGGAAAGTCTCAAGCAGGAGATCCAGCAGCTTAAGTACGAGAATAGAAGTTTGCACGTGCTTGCAAACAACTATTCGACGGGCATGAAGAGGAAGCTTGATGAGCTGCAAGAGTCTGAAGGTCGGATTCACAGTGACCGTCAAAGGTTTTCGTCTTTCCTCCAGAGGCACCTTTTTCCTGGCTCATCCAGCGCTTGGCCAAGTATTGAAGCCTGGAATGCTCTAGCTCCGATGCCTTCCGCTCCAATGCCTTCCGCTCCGATGTCTTCTGCTCCGATGCCTTCTGCTCCGTTGCCTTCCGCTCCGATGCCTTCCGCTTCAAAGCCTTCCGCTTCGACGCCTCGTAGTGGGGCTTCACGTAAACAACCTTTGTGAAGCACCACCTTTCTCCATGTTTAGTAATTTATTTAATATATGAAATTTTTTTTTTTTTTTTTTTTTTTTTAATCATTGGGTTGCCTCCCAAGTAGCGCTTTCTTTTACGTCTTGCAGCCGGACGAAGAACCCAATCACTCCAGGATATGTTCACGAATCGGATGAGAACTCCGAGTCATAAACAAGTACCTAAAACAAGAAACAAAACAAGATTAAGAATCTGGAATAAAATAAAAACAAACGAAAATAAAACAATCCAAGGGATTAGCAAATTTTCTAATCCCCGGCAACGGCGCCAAAATTTGATGCGAGATTTATACGCACACAAATTAAACCCTCTTTTCGTCAAATTGTAGTATATGTATAAGTAGGGATCGTTCTAGACCGGGGATTAGGAGGGATTGTTAACCACTTGGATTTGACTCAAAAACGTAAAATAACAATATGAAACACTATACTAGACTCAAACAATGCAAAACTAAACTTTAAAACACTAAGACAAACCAAAAGACTCAAAACAACACAAACACACTCAAATCTGCCTAAAAACCACTTTCTGGGCAGATTTGAGCACAAACACAAATTTGGACGAAATTAAGTAATAACTTGACTCAAGAACGTGAAAACACAATATAAAACACTAAACTAACTCAAAGAATGTAAAACTAATCACTTAAAACATTAAAATAAACCAAAAGACTCAAACATCACCCAAAACACTCAAAACTGCCTTAAAATCACTTTCTGGGCAGTTTTGAGCACTTTGGTGAATTTGGACGAAATTGGGAAATAAAATGAATCAAAACACTCATAAACACAAACTAAAACACTTTCTAACTAAATTGGACATTAAAGTAAAGGGGGATTTAGATTTATACGAAAATTAACTAAAATGCACAGATTCAAATTAAAGCAAAATGTAAATGTGAATGTGTGATAGAATTTGAATGGAATGAAGGCTAGCTAAGGGGTTCATCTCCATACATGTTATACTTGCATAATAAAATGATTTCCAATTGCATTTCAATAAACCATGAAACTCAACACCCCGGGTTAACCGTGATGCACTAATTAACCTTCAAATATTCCTAACGTTATTGAATTGGATGGGTTAGCGCATACAACAATTCAAAACATTCCCCACAAGTCCCCTACATGATTGCATAATAGAGATACAAGCAAGAATCATTACGCTCTATGAAAATTATAAGTGTTGACGAGGCATTCGTTACTATGGATTGCATGAAACTTATGCCAAGAATTCATTTAACGCGATTGTTTATAAGCAACCTCCACTACTTGTGAATATAAGTTCATAACTATTAGGTGAAACTCACTTATATTCTAGCGTCATATTCATGCATGAAAATTAAGCGTGCACTCTCAATAAACATACATAAATAAGTTATCAATCAAACGGTTAAACAAATTGAATCCACAACTTATAAAACGCAATTAGAAGTATTCAAATCAAAATGCAAGCATAAACATATATTCGAATCACCCCCTAACCAAGGGGGTTTAGTTCCTCATGGTACAAAACAAAGAGAATCAAAGAAACACCTAAACATTCCAACAACTCAAACTTGAATTGTATGAACGTTTAGGCCCTCTTATCTTCCATTCCTCATTCGTACAAAACAAAGAGTATTGAAATTAAACATTGAAATCAAAGAAGCACCTAAACATTCCAACAACTCAAACTTGAATTGTATGAACGTTTAGGCACTCTTCTCTTCCTCTTCGTTGTAGCACAAGGTCTAAGGATAGTTTGATGGTGTGAATGGTTTGGGTAGTGGTGGAGGAATGGAAGGATGGTGTTTGGATTGTAAGGGAGAGCATGGCACAAGGGAGTTTGATGGTCTACATTTCTGCAATGGATGAGTGTATGGAAGAGAATGAATGAATGAGTATTTATAGGTGAAATGGGGGGAACATGACAGCTAGGAACTTGGTGGAAATCTGAAATGGTGATGGGAGATGCATGTGGCTGTTTGTGCATGTGATTAAAGGGTGGAAATGCATGTGTTTTGACAGAAATGAAAGGGAATGCACGTTTTTGGTTGATTTCTGGTGGTTGTGAGGTGGAAATCTAGGTGGAAATGCATGTGGATTAAAGCTATGTGAATGATTAAGGTGAATGTGCATGAGTGCATGTGAAATCTGCCAAGATGCATATGTTATGAAGTGGATTTTCTGCAAAGCAAGGTGAATGTGCATGTGATTAAATTAAAAGATGGAATGCATGTGAATATGATGGAAATCTGATTTCTTTGAAGATGCATGTGCAATGAAGTGGAATGACAGCTAGGTTATGATGATGAATGCATGTGAATATGATGGAAATCTGATTTCTTTGAAGATGCATGTGCAATGAAGTGGAATGACAGCTAGGTTATGATGATGAATGCATGTGGCTGATTTAATTGAATAGGAAAGCATGTGAAATGTTTGTGGTGAGTGAATGTTCATGTGAATTAAAGCTAAAGTGATGATGATAAGTGATAAGTGATAAGTGATATGATATGTGGTTATGATGTGATAAGTGGTTATGATAAGTGATAAGTGATATGATAAAGTGATGATGATAAGTGATAAGTGATAAGTGATATGATATGTGGTTATGATAAGTAATGGGAGCATGTGGGTTAATTAATGAAGGAAATGCATGTGCAATGACAATGTGTTAGAATGGATGTGTGTTATGCATGGCATGATTGGGATTAGGAAAGGTTTAAATGTCCTAAAACTAAAGAGAACAAGGTTCCAACACTTTGGCTCCAATTAGGTCTTCAATTTCGTCCAACACTTTGGCTCCAAGCATAAGCTATCCATCCTTAGCCCAAAAGTGCTCCAAAAATCTCCAAAATGCATCTTTTTGCTCCTTTAGCCCTTTGGACCTACAAACACACGAAAATAGCTTAAAGTACTAAAATAACTAAAGAAACATAACGTAAATGCACGAGAACAAGCCATTTAAGTCGCATGAATATGCTCCTATCACGCCCTCAGAGGTGAGGGAGAGTTGGGCATTTTTCTTCAGGTTTGCCTTGCCATAAAAGACGAAGGTCGACATATATAGAGATAATATCAAGTGGTGGTACTGTTCTTTTACCCTTGTCGACAAATGTCTCTTCGATATCAGAACGACGCCTCTTCGATTTCTGAGCAGGCGCCCCTTCGATTTCTGAACGACGCCCCTTCTCTTTCTGAACGACGCGTGGTAGTGCAGATGCGTCTCCTTTTGACAAAGCTGCACGCGTTTTCTGAAAAGTAGAGAAAGCGTCGCCGAACTTTACGCTTGTCGGCTAAAGACGTGTAGTTGCGATGATGGCCTCCACGTGTTTTCAGCTTTGTCAGAAATCTTTTGACAAAGTTGAACGCGTTTTCTGAAAAGCCGAGAAAGCGTCGCCTAACTTACGCCGGAAATTCCGGCTCTTTGAATCGGTGGACGCGTCGCCTTGGCTTTTTATAGAGCTATCGATCACCGCCAACATACACACTCTGAAGATTTCCCATTCTTGAACATCGTCTCCGGCCCTTTGAAATTTTAACTCCATCCACCCCTTCTCTTTGAACATTTTCGAAAATGGCAAACTCATCGAACCTTAGCTTAGATTTGAGTCTCAGCAGCGATCCGGTTGCGCCCCGTCAAGGTAATGTATGGCACCCTTCTTTTTTATCTTCTAACGGTCTTCTTACAGGTGAAGACTCCGTGATGCAGGACGCCACAACAGCTACAATAGTAGCTAGGAACCTCCTCACTCCAAAAGATAGTAGGCTGCTGTCAGGACGGTCCGATGAGTTGGCCGTTCAAGAGTCCCTCGCACTTAGTGTTCAGTGTGCGAGCTCTGTGTCCAACATGGGCCAACGCCTGCTTGCCCGCTCCCGTCAGGTGGAATCATTGATGGCGGAGGTGGAAAGTCTTAAGCAAGAGATCCAGCAGCTTAAGTACGAGAATAGAAGTTTGCATGTGCTTGCAAATAACTATTCGTCGGGCATGAAGAGGAAGCTTGATGAGCTGCAAGAATCTGAGGGTCGAATTTACAGTGATCGTCAAAGGCTTGCATCTTATCTCTAGAGGCACCTTTTTCCTGGGTCATCCAGCGCTTGGCCAAGTATTGAGGCCTGGAATGCTCTAGCTCCGATGCCTCCCGCTCTGATGGCTTCCGCTCCGATGCCTCCCGCTTCTATGCCTTCCGCTTCTGCGCCTCGTAGTGGGGCTTCACGCAAACAACCTTTGTGAAGCTCCACCTTTCTCCATGTTTAGTATCTTTCTTTTTTTTTCTTTTTTTTTTTTATTTTTTTATTTTTTTTATTAACATAATAAAATCAAACGGCATGGAATTGGTCCTTGAATGGAAGGTGATACTTGAAGTGAACCGGCATTGGTTTGAATTCTAATGTAGGTGCCTGATTCAAAAAAAACAACAAGTTAGTATAAAATGTAATGGAATTTGAAAAAAATGACTTACTTGTTTTGTCTGACAAGAACTCAATGACAAACACCACTCCTTTGAAAGTTTCAGGGATATTGGACTTGGCCAAATTGCATGTGATGGTTATGACTTGTCCAATGTCATCAAATTCAACTTCTTTGGGCATTGTTGTCTCAAGTATATCCTCTTTGATGAATTCATGAAATTCCCTACTTTGCACCTTTGGAAGGTCTTCCAAGATGTCTTTTTCACTTTCTTCTTCCTTGGAATTCATGAACCTGCAAGGAATAGGGATATTAGGTGGAATGGGGTTAGAACTAATTGGAACAACCTTACTTGAATTAGATGGCGTAGGAGCAATAAGTGCTTCCAGCAAAGGTGCTTCAAATTCTCCCTTCGGTTTTACAATGGTTGAACTAGAGAGTTTGCCTTGGTCGCAAAATTGTCCTACGAACTCCGCGATCTGCCCAATTCGCTTTTCCAAGTGGTCCAACCTTTTGTCTTCTTGTCGAGCCTCATTGTCTTGATTTTGTGAGCCCTGCACCAAACAAATTAATTCGTTAAGCTTTTGATTATAATCTATTGACGAACTTAAGTTTGGTTGGGCATATTGAATATGAGGTTGTGGTGGCTGCCAATATCCTCCTTGTTGAGCATTTTGAGGTTCCCACCACATAGAGTTTGAATGATCACTCCAATCCGAATTGTAAGTATTGGAAAACACGTTATTCCTTGATTGAAGATTCAATATTTCAACTCTTTGCATTTGAGACCTTTCCATGAGCTGTGACAAAAGAGAAGCATTATCAAGTGCCATGTTGTTCTTCTCTAGTATTTGAATTCAACAAACAAAACAAAAATAAAAAACTAAAACTAAAATACATAACAGAAACAAACAATCCAAGAGATTAGCAAATTTGCTAATCCCCGGCAACGGCGCCAAAATTTGATGCGTGTTTTATACGCACACAAATTAAACCCTCTTTTCGTCAAATTGTAGTATATGTATAAGTGATGCGAGATTTATACGCACACAAATTAAACCCTCTTTTTGACAATTGTAGTATAGATATAAGTAGGGATCGTTCTGGACCGGGGATTAGGAGGGATTGTTAACCACTTGGATTTGACTCAAAAACGTAAAATAACAATATGAAACACTATACTAGACTCAAAGAATACAAAACTAAACTTTAAAACACTAAGACAAACCAAAAGACTCAAAACAACACAAACACACTCAAATCTGCCTAAAAACCACTTTCTGGGCAGATTTGAGCACAAACACTAATTTGGACGAAATTAAGTAATAACTTGACTCAAGAACGTAAAAACACAATATAAAACACTAAACTAACTCAAAGAATGTAAAACTAAACACTTAAAACATTAAAACAAACCAAAAGACTCAAACATCACCCAAAACACTCAAAACTGCCTTAAAATCACTTTCTGGGCAGTTTTGAGCACTTTGGTGAATTTGGACGAAATTGGGAAATAAAATGAATCAAAACACTTAAAAGCACAAACTAAATTGATTTCTAACTAAATTGGACATTAAAGTAAAGGGGGATTTAGATTTATACGAAAATTGAAATAACAAAACAAGTTAATAAACGAAACAGATTGTAAAACGAATTTGATGGAATGAAATGAATGGATGATAGAATGGCTAAGGGGTTCATCTCCATACATGTTATACTTGCATAATAAAATGATTTCCAATTGCATTTCAATAAACCATGAAACTCAACACCCCGGGTTAACCGTGATGCACTAATTAACCTTCAAATCTTCCTAACGTTATTGAATTGGATGGGTTAGCGCATACAACAATTCAAAACATTCCCCACAAGTCCTCAACATGAATGCATAGAAGAGATACAAGCAAGAATCATTACGCTCTATGAAAATTATAAGTGTTGACGAGGCATTCGTTACTATGGATTGCATGAAACTTATGCCAAGAATTCATTTAACGCGATTGTTTATAAGCAACCTCCACTACTTGTGAATATAAGTTCATAACGATTAGGTGAAACTTACTTATATTCTAGCGTCATATTCATGCATGAAAATTAAGCGCGCATTCTCAATAAACATACATAAATAAGTTAACAATCAAACGGTTAAACAAATTGAATCCACAACTTATGAAACGCAATTAGAAGTATTCAAATCAAAATGCAAGCATAAACATATATTCGAATCACCCCCTAACCAAGGGGGGTTTAGTTCCTCATGGTACAAAACAAAGAGTATTGAAATTAAACATTGAAATCAAAGAAACACCTAAACATTCCAACAACTCAAACTTGAATTGTATGAACGTTTAGGCACTCTTCTCTTCCTCTTCGTTGTAGCACAAGGTCTAAGGATAGTTTGATGGTGTGAATGGTTTGGGGAGTGGTTGGAGTGGCTGCAATGGAGGAGAAAAGTGTTTTGGTGGCTGCAATGAGGGTGTGGAGAGGTTTTGACGAATTTCTGGAATATGGAAGAGTGTATGAAATGGATGAATTTCTGGCACAAAGGCCTTATTTCTGTGGTGAATGGATTGTGTATGAATGAGAATGAATGAATGAGTATTTATAGGTGAAATGGGGGGAACATGACAGCTAGGAACTTGGTGGAAATCTGAAATGGTGATGGGAGATGCATGTGCTGTTTGTGCATGTGATTAAAGAGTGGAAATGCATGTGCTTTGACAGAAATGAAAGGGAATGCACGGTTTTGGTTGATTTCTGGTGGTTGTGAGGTGGAAATCTAGGTGGAAATGCATGTGGATTAAAGGGTGAATGCATGTGGATGCATGTGTTGATGAATGGGATTAGGAAAGGTTTAAATGTCCTAAAACTAAAGGGAACAAGGTTCCAACACTTTGGTCTTCATTAGGTCTTCAATTTCGTCCAACACTTTGGCTCCAAGCATAAGCTATCCATCCTTAGTCCAAAAGTGCTCCAAAAGTCTCCAAAATGCATCTTTTTGCTCCTTTAGCCCTTTGGACCTACAAACACACGAAAATAGCTTAAAGTACTAAAATAACTAAAGAAACATAACGTAAATGCATGAGAACAAGCCATTTAAGTCGCATGAATATGCTCCTATCAAATACCCCCACACTTATCTTTTGCTAGTCCTCGAGCAAAACAAAACAACAAAAGAACACGAAACTAGACAAAACGAACAAAACACAACCTACACCTTCCAACAATCGTCTCAGGGATTTCCAATGCACATGACAAGTTAAAAATCATTTTTCCCACAGATTTTAGCCATCTTTACACTTAAGTACATTCTTACTCATAGTCACCACATACTAGTTCACAATTAAGCATTTAAAACCATGATTTGAATGTAGTAACATGCCTTAGAGAATTTGCTCAAATCCTTACAAGATATGCACTCGTTTTTCACACAGATTTTCTGACTACACTCCCTACACTAAGTTATATGTGAGAAGATTGATGTAAATATGAATTCTAACACTCACATATGTTATATCAAAGAAAGCATTTTCTGGATTTACGACAATGACATGAATATGATCTCATGAATTGAATGCTACTACTTAGAACGAGAACCAGTGATTCCATAAGCTCATATCAATTCCAAACTCCACATTATTGAACACATAACGATCAAGATAGAAGTCAAAGGTTGTAACGGGGCTTGGGGAGTTGGCTAACAATGAAAGGATAGGGAAAACAAACGTTCTTTAAGCAATAGTGAGCAAAGTATTGAATTAGGCACTTAGAATTCTCTTTAAAACGCAGAAGTCAACTTTGAACACCCAAGGGAAAGTCACACAAAACTTAGGGCCATATTCAAACTTTTTGGGCCCTTTCTTCAACAATCACACTTGTGAGTCCATTCTCACTTATTTTCACTCTTTTTCTTTCTTTTCTTCTTCTTTTTTTTTTTCACATTTTTTTTTCTTTTTCCCGTGCCTCCTTTAAGACTTAGGCACATACATACACACAAAAATCCCTTCCCCCACACTTATTTTCTGCAACATATTAATCAAAAAGGAATTCATTATCCGTCATGCTTACTATGCTTCAAGAACAAGGGTACGAATGGTCCTAATCTAGGCTAGGTAAGGGGTGATGTGGTTAGCAAAGAAAATAGGCTAAACGAGGTTCAACGGGGTTAAAACTAATAACAAATACGAAATATGGGAAGTAAGGCTATTTGGTTAGGGTGGCAACTACACAACTTCATCTTGATATATGTTATGCAATTCAATGTCATGCTTTGAATGAAACGGATATAAGTTCTAGCATTTAGTTCTATCATGATACGATTGCATTCTAAGTAGCAACCAAGTAAGGAATAATGAGATCATGCAACAACTTTAGAAAACAAAGAATCACAGAAAATAACTCTCCAACGAAGGTAATGGCTCGAGTCTCACAGGGTTGTAGCGTTTGTTTGAGTTCCTTTCTTAAAGCATGTTACTAAAACGAATTTTTCTTTTATGATTGCATGTGAAGTCATACATTATAACCATAACCAAGCAAAAAAAAAAATACCAAGAGTAAATCAAACTTTTCTCTATGTTAATAACTCTTTTTAACCGTCATGCAATTAGAAACCAAATCCTTATCATTGTGTTGGAAGGTATACTAAGACACAAACACACAAAAACGACTCAAAACACTCTTTTTAGGCTTTTTAAAACACGTTTTTCAAATTTTAATGTGATTTTCGGAGTTATAAAAACAAAACAAACTAAAACACTCTAAAACAACTTAAAAACATCTTAAAACAGCAAGGAACAACATTTGAAGTTATGGGTGATAAAATCCCATGAATTTGCATCAAATATACTTAGTTACCCCCCCCACACTTAAATCAAACATTGTCCTCAATGTTTTAAGCATAGATTCACACAAAACATAAGTAAACACACAAAAAGCAACTAAACATACTAAACATGGCAGAATGTAATTAACAAAGAGAAGAGTTTTAGGGACGCAAATCTGGTTATGGAGTGTAAATTCCCTCTTCTCCTTGGTAATTGCATTGAGGCTTTGATCATAGTGACTCCACAGGCTTACTCTTGAACTGGTTTCCGCCCATCATTGATTTTCCTTTGTGCTACTGTTGAACTGGGCAGCAGGATTCTTTTGGTCTTCCCCGAAGGTCTGAGCTTACCCCTTTGGTCTGTTTCTTTGTTCAATCTTTCCAATTCATATTGAAAAGGGTTGGAGGATAACTCAGCCTATGTTTGTCTCCACATGCTTCAATGTATCATTTTCACTTGCCTTACTCGCTCCCCTTTGCAGAAGTGGTCCCTTCTCCGGAAGTGTATCAACCGTTGAAGATGACTACTCGAGAGCAACGCTAGGTAAGCAATCAGGAATAGATTCCAGGCAGTTGGCTCCAGATCGGAAGATTGACTCCAAGTGCCGGCTGATTGCTTCTTTTACTTTGCCATGCGAGTAAGAACAAGGACAAAGAAAAAGACAGGGAAAGAGCATGATATGAGATACTTTTGCTTTTGACCTTTATGATATGAGATACCTTTGCTTTTGAAGAAGCGGTGAAAGAATCAGCACATGTATTTGTTGTGCTGTTTCCTCCTGGGTCATATGTACTCCAGGCATCTGGTATCATCTTTGGGGAAGAAGAAAGAATTGAGTCTTTCGAAAGGCTTTGCTGGGAGTGCGCCCTCAGAGGTGAGGGAGAGTTGGGCATTTTTCTTCAGGTTTGCCTTGCCATAAAAGACGAAGGACGACATATATAGAGATAATATCAAGTGGTGGTACTGTGTTTTTACCCTTGTCGACAAACGTTTTGATCCCGCAAATCCGGCTTTTTGAAATAGTGGCGCCTCTTCGATCTTTGAAGACGCCTCTTCGATTTCTGAGCAGGCGCCCCTTCGATTTCTGAACGACGCCCCTTCGCTTCCTGAACGACACGTGGTAGTGCAGATGCGGCTCCTTTTGACAAAGCTGCACGCGTTTTCTGAAAAGCAGAGAAAGCGTCGCCGAACTTTGCGCTTGTCGGCTAAAGACGTGTAGTTGCGATGATGGCCTCCACGTGTTTTCAGCTTTGTCAGAAATCTTTTGACAAAGTTGAATGCGTTTTCTGAAAAGCCGAGAACGCGTCGCCTAAATTACGCCGGAAATTCCGGTTTTTTGAATTGGTGGACGCGTCGCATTGGCTTCTTATAGAGCTATCTGGTCACCACAACAAACACACCCTGAAGAATTCCCATTCTTGAAAATCGACTCCGGCCCTTTGAGAATTAACTCCATCCACCCCATCTCTTTGAACACATTTAAAAAATGGCAAACTCATCGAACCTTAGCTTGGAATTGAGCCTTAGCAGTGATACGGGCGCGCCGCGTCAAAGTAACGTATGGCGCCCTTCTTTTTTATCTTCTAATGGTCTTCTTACAGGTGAAGACTCCGTGATGCAGGACGCCACAACAGCTACAATAGTAGCTAAGAACCTCCTCACTCCAAAAGATAGTAGGCTGCTGTCAGGACGGTCCGATGAGTTGGCCGTTCAAGAGTCCCTCGCACTTAGTGTTCAGTGTGCGAGTTCTGTGTCCAACATGGGCCAACGCCTGCTTGCCCGCTCCCGTCAGGTGGAATCATTGATGGCAGAGGTGGAAAGACTTAAGCAAGAGATCCAGCAGCTCAAGTACGAGAATAGAAGTTTGCATGTGCTTGCAAATAACTATTCGTCGGGGATGAAGAGGAAGCTTGATGAGCTGCAAGAATCTGAGGGTCGAATTTACAGTGACCGTCAAAGGCTTGCGTCTTATCTCCAGAGGCACCTTTTTCCTGGGTCATCCAGCGCTTGGCCAAGTATTGAGGCCTGGAATGCTCTAGCTCCGATGGCTTCCGCTCCGATGCCTCCCGCTTCTATGCCTTCTGTTACTATGCCTTCCGCTTCTGCGCCTCGTAGTGGGGCTTCACGTAAACAAACTTTGTGAAGCTCCACCTTTTTCCATGTTTAGTATCCTTTTTTTTTTTTTTTTTTTTTTTTTTTTTTAATTTTTTTATGAACATGCTTTGTTTTATTCAGTGCATTGGGTTGCCTCCCAAGTAGCGCTTTCTTTTACGTCTTGCAGCCGGACAAAGAACCCAATCACTCCAAGATATGTTCACGAATCGGATGAGAACTCCGAGTCATGAACTAGTACCTAAAACAAGAAACAAAACAAAATTAAGAATCTGGAAAAATAAAAACAAACGAAAATAAAACAATCCAAGGGATTAGCAAATTTTCTAATCCCCGGCAACGGCGCCAAAATTTGATGCGAGATTTATACGCACACAAATTAAACCCTCTTTTTGACAATTGTAGTATAGATATAAGTAGGGATCGTTCTGGACCGGGGATTAGGAGGGATTGTTAACCACTTGGATTTGACTCAAAAACGTAAAATAACAATATGAAACACTATACTAGACTCAAAGAATACAAAACTAAACTTTAAAACACTAAGACAAACCAAAAGACTCAAAACAACACAAACACACTCAAATCTGCCTAAAAACCACTTTCTGGGCAGATTTGAGCACAAACACTAATTTGGACGAAATTAAGTAATAACTTGACTCAAGAACGTAAAAACACAATATAAAACACTAAACTAACTCAAAGAATGTAAAACTAAACACTTAAAACATTAAAACAAACCAAAAGACTCAAACATCACCCAAAACACTCAAAACTGCCTTAAAATCACTTTCTGGGCAGTTTTGAGCACTTTGGTGAATTTGGACGAAATTGGGAAATAAAATGAATCAAAACACTTAAAAGCACAAACTAAATTGATTTCTAACTAAATTGGACATTAAAGTAAAGGGGGATTTAGATTTATACGAAAATTGAAATAACAAAACAAGTTAATAAACGAAACAGATTGTAAAACGAATTTGATGGAATGAAATGAATGGATGATAGAATGGCTAAGGGGTTCATCTCCATACATGTTATACTTGCATAATAAAATGATTTCCAATTGCATTTCAATAAACCATGAAACTCAACACCCCGGGTTAACCGTGATGCACTAATTAACCTTCAAATCTTCCTAACGTTATTGAATTGGATGGGTTAGCGCATACAACAATTCAAAACATTCCCCACAAGTCCTCAACATGAATGCATAGAAGAGATACAAGCAAGAATCATTACGCTCTATGAAAATTATAAGTGTTGACGAGGCATTCGTTACTATGGATTGCATGAAACTTATGCCAAGAATTCATTTAACGCGATTGTTTATAAGCAACCTCCACTACTTGTGAATATAAGTTCATAACGATTAGGTGAAACTTACTTATATTCTAGCGTCATATTCATGCATGAAAATTAAGCGCGCATTCTCAATAAACATACATAAATAAGTTAACAATCAAACGGTTAAACAAATTGAATCCACAACTTATGAAACGCAATTAGAAGTATTCAAATCAAAATGCAAGCATAAACATATATTCGAATCACCCCCTAACCAAGGGGGGTTTAGTTCCTCATGGTACAAAACAAAGAGTATTGAAATTAAACATTGAAATCAAAGAAACACCTAAACATTCCAACAACTCAAACTTGAATTGTATGAACGTTTAGGCACTCTTCTCTTCCTCTTCGTTGTAGCACAAGGTCTAAGGATAGTTTGATGGTGTGAATGGTTTGGGGAGTGGTTGGAGTGGCTGCAATGGAGGAGAAAAGTGTTTTGGTGGCTGCAATGAGGGTGTGGAGAGGTTTTGACGAATTTCTGGAATATGGAAGAGTGTATGAAATGGATGAATTTCTGGCACAAAGGCCTTATTTCTGTGGTGAATGGATTGTGTATGAATGAGAATGAATGAATGAGTATTTATAGGTGAAATGGGGGGAACATGACAGCTAGGAACTTGGTGGAAATCTGAAATGGTGATGGGAGATGCATGTGCTGTTTGTGCATGTGATTAAAGAGTGGAAATGCATGTGCTTTGACAGAAATGAAAGGGAATGCACGGTTTTGGTTGATTTCTGGTGGTTGTGAGGTGGAAATCTAGGTGGAAATGCATGTGGATTAAAGGGTGAATGCATGTGGATGCATGTGTTGATGAATGGGATTAGGAAAGGTTTAAATGTCCTAAAACTAAAGGGAACAAGGTTCCAACACTTTGGTCTTCATTAGGTCTTCAATTTCGTCCAACACTTTGGCTCCAAGCATAAGCTATCCATCCTTAGTCCAAAAGTGCTCCAAAAGTCTCCAAAATGCATCTTTTTGCTCCTTTAGCCCTTTGGACCTACAAACACACGAAAATAGCTTAAAGTACTAAAATAACTAAAGAAACATAACGTAAATGCATGAGAACAAGCCATTTAAGTCGCATGAATATGCTCCTATCAATAAGTAGGGATCGTTCTGGACCGGGGATTAGGAGGGATTGTTAACCACTTGGATTTGACTCAAAAACGTAAAATAACAATATGAAACACTATACTAGACTCAAAGAATGCAAAACTAAACTTTAAAACACTAAGACAAACCAAAAGACTCAAAACAACACAAACACACTCAAATCTGCCTAAAACCCACTTTCTGGGCAGATTTGAGCAAAACCACAAATTTGGACGAAATTAAGTAATAACTTGACTCAAGAACGTAAAAACACAATATAAAACACTAAACTAACTCAAAGAATGTAAAACTAAACACTTAAAACATTAAAACAAACCAAAAGACTCAAACATCACCCAAAACACTCAAAACTGCCTTAAAATCACTTTCTGGGCAGTTTTGAGCACTTTGGTGAATTTGGACGAAATTATGTAACAAAATGAATCAAAACACTTATAAACATAAACTAAAACACTTTCTACTAATTTGGACAATAAAGTAAAGGGGGATTTAGATTTATACGAAAATTGAAATAACAAAACAAGTTAATAAACTAAACAGATTGTAAAACGAATTTGATGGAATGGAATGAATGGATGATAGAATGGCTAAGGGGTTCATCTCCATACATGTTATACTTGCATAATAAACGATTTCCAATTGCATTTCAACAAATCATTAATTCTCAACACCCCAAGTTAACCGTGATGCACTAATTAACCTTCAAATCTTCCTAACGTTATTGAATTGGATGATTGCATACGACAACCCAAAACATTCCCCACTAGTCCCCTACATGATTGCATAATAGAGATACAAGCAAGAATCATTACGCTCTATGAAAATTATAAGTGTTGACGGGGCATTCGTTACTATGATTGCATGAAACTTATGCCAAGAATTCGTTTAACGCGATTGTTTATAAGCAACCTCCACTACTTGTGAATATAAGTTCGTAACTATTAGGTGAAACTCACTTATATTCTAGCGTCATATTCATGCATGAAAATTAAGTGTGCACTCTCAATAAACATACATAAATAAGTTATCAATCAAACAGTTAAACGAATTGAATCCACAACTTATGAAACGCAATTAGAAGTAATCAAATCAAAATGGAAGCATAAACATATATTTCGAATTCCCCCTAGCCAAGGGGGGTTTAGTTGAATTTAAACATTGGAATCAAAGAAACACCTAAACATTCCAACAACTCAAACTTGAATTGTATGAACGTTTAGGCCCTCTTCTCTTCCATTCCTCATTCGTACAAAACAAAGAGTATTGAAATTAAACATTGAAATCAAAGAAACACCTAAACATTCCAACAACTCAAACTTGAATTGTATGAACGTTTAGGCCCTCTTATCTTCCTCTTCGTTGTAGCACAAGGTCTAAGGGTAGTTTGATGGTGTGAATGGTTTGGGGAGTGGTTGGAGTGGCTGCAATGGAGGAGAAAAGTGTTTTGGTGGCTGCTGCAAGGGTGTGGAGAGGTTTTGACGAATTTCTGGAATATGGAAGAGTGTATGAGAATGAATGAGAATGAATGCTTATTTATAGGTGAAATGGGGGGAACATGACAGCTAGGAGGAAATGTGGCTGCATGTTTGAATGATTAAAGGATGCATGTGGGTTGAAATTGCATGTGCAATGAATATGTGGCTGCATGTGCAAGGAGACAATCTGAAAATGCATGTGAAAGCATGTGTTGGCTGCAATGATGAAATGGATGGGAGTGCATGTGGCTTAATTAATTAAAGGGAGTGCATGTGCAATGTTTTAAAGGATGGAATGCATGTGAATATGATGGAAATCTGATATGGTGATGGGAGATGCATGTGGCTGATTTATGCATGTGAATGCATGTGGCTGCAATGGATTAGGAATCCTTCAATTTCGTCCATTCCTTTTGCTCCAAACATAAGCTATCCATTCCAAGTCCAATTTTGCTCCAAAATGCTCCAAAATGCATCTTTTTGCTTCCTTAGCCATATGAACCTAAAAACACACGAAAATGGCTTAAACGACTAAAACAACTATGAATTAACAATATAAATGCACGAAAACAAGCTAAGTAAGTCGCCTAAATATGCTTCTATCAATTCCCACCCTTTAATCACATGCATAAATCAGCCACATGCATCTCCCATCACCATTTCAGATTTCCACCAAGTTCCTAGCTGTCATGTTCCCTCTCTTTCTCCCTATAAATACCATACACACTTCACACAACATTCATTCATTCTCATTCACTCTTCCATATTCCAGAAATTCGTCAAAACCTCTCCACACCCTTGCAGCAGCCACCAAAACACTTTTCTCCTCCATTGCAGCCACTCCAACCACTCCAAAAACCATTCACACCATCAAACTATCCTTAGACCTTGTGCTACAACGAAGAGGAAGATAAGAGGGCCTAAACGTTCATACAATTCAAGTTTGAGTTGTTGGAATGTTTAGGTGTTTCTTTGATTTCAATGTTTAATTTCAATACTCTTTGTTTTGTACGAATGAGGAATGGATGATAAGAGGGCCTAAACGTTCATACAATTCAAGTTTGAGTTGTTGGAATGTTTAGGTGTTTCTTTGATTCCAATGTTTAAATTCAACTAAACCCCCCTTGGCTAGGGGGGAATTCGAAATATATGTTTATGCTTGCATTTTGATTTGATTACTTCTAATTGCGTTTCATAAGTTGTGGATTCAATTCGTTTAACTGTTTGATTGATAACTTATTTATGTATGTTTATTGGGAGTGCACACTTAATTTTCATGCATGAATATGACGCTAGAATATAAGTGAGTTTCACCTAATAGTTACGAACTTATATTCACAAGTAGTGGAGGTTGCTTATAAACAATCGCGTTAAACGAATTCTTGGCATAAGTTTATGCGTATTCCATAGTAACGAATGCCTCGTCAACACTTATAATTTTCATAGAGCGTAATGATTCTTGCTTGTATCTCTATTATGCAATCATGTAGGGGATTTGTGGGGAATGTTTTGGGTTGTCGTATGCAATCATCCAATTCAATAATGTTAGGAAGATTTGAAAGTTAATTTAAGCGGACCTAATTAACTTGGAGTGTTGAGAATTAATGATTTATTGAAATGCAATTGGAAATCATTTTATTATGCAAGTGTAACATGTGTGGAGATGAACCCCTTAGCTATTCTATCATCCATTCATTCCATTTTATCATTTTCATATTTACATTCTGTTTTAATTAGAATTTGTTCATTTATTTTAATTTCGTCCAAAACTCAATCCCCCTTTACTTTATTGTCCAATTTAGTTAGAAAGTATCTTAGTTTATGTTTCTAAGTGTTTTGATTCAATTTATTACACAAATTCGTCCAAATTCACCAAAGTGCTCAAAACTGCCCAGAAAGTCATTTTAAGGCAGTTTTGAGTGTTTTGGGTGATGTTTGAGTCTTTTGATTTGTTTTAGTGTTTTAAAGTTTAGTTTTGCATTCCTTGAGTCTAGTATAGTGTTTCATATTGTTATTTTACGTTTCTGAGTCAAATCCAAGTGGTTAACAATCCCTCCTAATCCCCGGTCCAGAACGATCCCTACTTATACTTATACTACAATTTGACAAAAAGAGGGTTTAATTTGTGTGCGTATAAATCACGCATCAACCGTTGAAGATGACTACTCGAGAGCAACGCTAGGTAAGCAATCAGGAATAGATTCCAGGCAGTTGGCTCCAGATCGGAAGACTGACTCCAAGTGCCGGCTGATTGCTTCTTTTACTTTGCCATGCGAGTAAGAACAAGGACAAAGAAAAAGACAGGGAAAGAGCATGATATGAGATACTTTTGCTTTTGACCTTGATGATATGAGATACCTTTGCTTTTGAAGAAGCGGTGAATGAATCAGCATACTTCAATCCGCCGTTTCCTCCTGGGTCATCTGTACTCCAGGCATCTGGTATCATCTTTGGGGAAGAAGAAAGAATTGAGTATTTCGAAAGGCTTTGCTGGGAGTGCGCCCTCAGAGGTGAGGGAGAGTTGGGCATTTTCTTCAGGTTTGCCTTGCCATAAAAGACGAAGGTCGACATATATAGAGATAATATCAAGTGGTGGTACTGTTCTTTTACCCTTGTCGACAAATGTCTCTTCGATATCTGAACGACGCCTCTTCGATTTCTGAGCAGGCGCCCCTTCGATTTCTGAACGACGCCCCTTTGCTTTCTGAACGACACGTAGTAGTGCGGATGCGGCTCCTTTTGACAAAGCTGCACGTGATAGGAGCATATTCATGCGACTTAAATGGCTTGTTCTCGTGCATTTACGTTATGTTTCTTTAGTTATTTTAGTCCTTTAAGCTATTTTCGTGTGTTTGTAGGTCCAAATGGCTAAAGGAGCAAAAAGATGCATTTTGGAGACTTTTGGAGCACTTTTGGGCTAAGGATGGATAGCTTATGCTTGGCGCCAAAGTGTTGGACGAAATTGAAGACCTAATTGAAGACCAAAGTGTTGGAACCTTGTTCCCTTTAGTTTTAGGACACTTAAACCTTTCCAATTCTCTTATGCCGTGCATCCCCACCTTTCTCCCAAAACCATACACATGCATTCATTATTCATTCCCTCACATGCTCCCATTACTTATCATCACCACATATCACTTATCATAACCACTTATCACTTATCATAACCATACACTTATCACTTATCATCATCACATATCATATCACCTATCTTAAACACTTCCACATATCATTCACCACTTATCATTCATCACTTATCATTCACCACTTATCATTCATCAACACATGTATTCACATGTTTTCACAACCTAATTCACATGCACATTCATCCACCTTTCTCCCTAAAACCGTGCACATGCAAACACCTTCACCCACATGCACCCTTTTATTCTTTCATCATTCCATCCACTCATTCATCAAACCACTCCCATCCATTTCATCATTGCAACCATTGCACATTTACATCAACAAACATCTCTTTGCCGTGCCTTTCCCTTAGCCTAGTTGTTTTATGCCATTTTCAGATTTCCACCATTCACACACACATGCACTCATTGTCATTCCCCCTTTAATCAACACATGCATCCCCTTACCAAGAAATCATTCATTCCACATGCAATCAGAAAATCTACTCCATTGCACATGCATTCCTTTAATCCACATGCATCTCCATAATCAATCAAAAACACCCATGCCGTGGCTCCTCTCCCATTTCCAGATTTCCCCTTTTGCATTTCCCCTTCATAAATGAGCCACATGCACTTTAATCATTCAATCACACCAACACACATTCAATCTCCAACCTTTGCCGTGCATTACTCATCAGATTTCCAACATAATACACATTGCATTTCACATGCATTCCATCTTTTAATTTAATCACATGCACATTCAAACAAACACAATCATTCCAGCCATGCACATTCACCTTGCATTTGCAGAAAATCCACTTCATAACACATGCATCTTGGCAGATTTCACATGCATTCACTCACCACAAACAAGTCACATGCATTCATCAACATATCTAGCTGTCATTCACATGCATTTCATTCATCATTTCCACCCCCACATGTCCATTTAATCCACATGCATTTCCACCTAGCTTTCCACCTCACAACCACCAGAAATCTCCCAAAACCGTGCATATCAATCCCCTCACTCTCTAATTATTTCATCACATGCATTTTCAGCACATTCCCTTGCACATGCAGCCACACACTCAACCCATCCTTGTGCCGTCCAAAACACATGCATTTTCAGCCTTTTCACATGCTATTTCACCCACATGCACCAATAATCATTCACACCTATCATCCCACATTCATTTCCACCTATAAATATGCATCCATATCAGCCACAAAGGGGGATCCATTCACCACAGAAATAAGGCCTTTGTGCCAGAAATTCATCCATTCCAAACACTCTTCCAAAAATCCTTCCACATTTCAGAATGTAGACATCAAAACTCCCTTGTGCCGTGCCCTCCCTTACAATCCAAACACCATCCTTCCATTTCCACCACTACCCAAACCATTCACACCATCAAACTATCCTTAGACCTTGTGCTACAACGAAGAGGAAGAGAAGAGTGCCTAAACGTTCATACAATTCAAGTTTGAGTTGTTGGAATGTTTAGGTGTTTCTTTGATTTCAATGTTTAATTTCAATACTCTTTGTTTTGTACGAATGAGGAATGGAAGATAAGAGGGCCTAAACGTTCATACAATTCAAGTTTGAGTTGTTGGAATGTTTAGGTGTTTCTTTGATTTCAATGTTTAATTTCAATGCTCTTTGTTTTGTACGAATGAGGAATGGATGATAAGAGGGCCTAAACGTTCATACAATTCAAGTTTGAGTTGTTGGAATGTTTAGGTGTTTCTTTGATTCTCTTTGTTTTGTACCATGAGGAACTAAACCCCCCTTGGTTAGGGGGTGATTTAAATATATGTTTATGCTTGCATTTTGATTTGAATACTTCTAATTGCGTTTCATAAGTTGTGGATTCAATTCGTTTAACTGTTTGATTGATAACTTATTTATGTATGTTCATTGAGAGTGCACACTTAATTTTCATGCATGAATATGACGCTAGAATATAAGTGAGTTTCACCTAATCGTTATTGATGCGAGAATTATACGCGCACAAATTAAACCCTCTTTTTGTCAATTGTAGTATAAGTATAAGTAGGGATCGTTCTGGACCGGGGATTAGGAGGGATTGTTAACCACTTGGATTTGACTCAAAAACGTAAAATAACAATATGAAACACTATACTAGACTCAAAGAATTCAAAACTAAACTTTAAAACACTAAGACAAACCAAAAGACTCAAAACAACACAAACACACTCAAATCTGCCTAAAAACCACTTTCTGGGCAGATTTGAGCACAAACACAAATTTGGACGAAATTAAGTAATAACTTGACTCAAGAACGTAAAAACACATGAAAATGGCTTAAACGCCAAAAACAACTATGAATTAACAATATAAATGCACGAAAACAAGCTAAGTAAGTCGCCTAAATATGCTCCTATCAATTGTGAAAACATGTGAATGCATGTGTTTGATGAATGATAAGTGGTGAATGATATGATAAGTGATAAGTGGTGAATGATAAGTGATGAATGATAAGTGGTGAATGATATGATAAGTGATAAGTGGTGAATGATAAGTGATGAATGATAAGTGGTGAATGATAAGTAATGGGAGCATGTGAGGGAATGAATAATGAATGCATGTGTATGGTTTTGGGAGAAAGGTGGAGATGCACGGCATAAGGGAATTGGAAAGGTTTAAATGTCCTAAAACTAAAGGGAACAAAGTTCCAACACTTTGGTCTTCAATTTCGTCCAACATTTTGGCGCCAAGCATAAGCTATCCATCCTTAGCCCAAAAGTGCTCCAAAAGTCTCCAAAATGCATCTTTTTGCTCCTTTAGCCCTTTGGACCTACAAACACACGAAAATAGCTTAAAGGACTAAAATAACTAAAGAAACATAACGTAAATGCACGAGAACAAGCCATTTAAGTCGCATGAAAATGCTCCTATCAGTTATGAACTTATATTCACAAGTAGTGGAGGTTGCTTATAAACAATCGCGTTAAATGAATTCTTGGCATAAGTTTCATGCAATCCATAGTAACGAATGCCTCGTCAACACTTATAATTTTCATAGAGCGTAATGATTCTTGCTTGTACCTCTTCTATGCATTCATGTTGAGGACTTGTGGGGAATGTTTTGAATTGTCGCATGCATCATCCAATTCAATAACGTTAGGAAGATTTGAAGGTTAATTAGTGCATCACGGTTAACTTGGGGTGTTGAGTATCATAGTTTATTGAAATGCAATTGGAAATCATTTTATTATGCAAGTATAACATGTATGGAGATGAACCCCTTAGCCATTCTATCATCCATTCATTCCATTCCATCAAATTCGTTTTACAATCTGTTTAGTTTATTAACTTGTTTTGTTATTTCAATTTTCGTATAAATCTAAATCCCCCTTTACTTTAATGTCCGATTTAGTTAGAAATCAATTTAGTTTGTGCTTTTAAGTGTTTTGATTCATTTTATTTCCCAATTTCGTCCAGATTCACCAAAGTGCTCAAAACTGCCCAGAAAGTGATTTTAAGGCAGTTTTGAGTGTTTTGGGTGATGTTTGAGTCTTTTGGTTTGTGTTAATGTTTGAAGTGTTTAGTTTTACATTCTTTGAGTTAGTTTAGTGTTTTATATTGTGTTTTTACGTTCTTGAGTCAAGTTATTACTTAATTTCGTCCAAATTTGTGTTTGTGCTCAAATCTGCCCAGAAAGTGGTTCTTAGGCAGATTTGAGTGTGTTTGTGTTGTTTTGAGTCTTTTGGTTTGTCTTAGTGTTTTCAAGTTTAGTTTTGCATTCTTTGAGTCTAGTATAGTGTTTCATATTGTTATTTTACGTTTTTGAGTCAAATCCAAGTGGTTAACAATCCCTCCTAATCCCCGGTCTAGAACGATCCCTACTTATACATATACTACAATTTGACGAAAAGAGGGTTTAATTTGTGTGCGTATAAATCCCGCATCAAATTTTGGCGCCGTTGCCGGGGATTAGCAAATTTGCTAATCTCTTGGATTGTTCGTTTCTGTTATGTATTTTAGTTTTAGATTTTGATTTGTGTTTTGTTTGTTGATTTCAAGTACTAGAGAAGCACAACATGGCACTTGATAATGCTTCTCTTTTGTCACAGCTCATGGAACGGTCCCAAATGCAAAGCGTTGATATATTTGATCTTCAATCAAGGAATAACGTGTTTTCCAATACTTACAATTCAGATTGGAGTGATCATTCAAACTCTATGTGGTGGGAAGCTCAACATGTTCAAGAAGAAGGATATTGGCAGCCACCACAACCTCATATTCAATATGCCCAACCAAATTCAAGTTCGTCAATAGATTATAATCAAAAGCTTAATGAATTAATTTGTTTGGTGCAGGGCTCACAAAATCAAGACAATGAGGCTCAACAAGAAGGATATTGGCAGCCATATGAGGAGTTCTATTCAACGCCTATGCAGTTACCACAAAGGTTGGACCACTTGGAAAAGCAAATTGGGCAGATCGCGGAGTTCGTAGGACAGTTTCGAGACCAAGGCGAACTCCCTAGTTCAACCATTGAAAACTCGAAGGAAGATTTTGAAATCCATAATGCTATCACTTTGGGAAGTGCTATGGAAGTTGGAGCTGACCTAAAAATGTCCAAACATAGCCTAGAAGTGGATGAGGAGTTGCAATTTGAGAAAGAGGAATACACCCAACCCACGGCAAGGGTGGAAACACCTTTGCCGGAGGCACCTATTGCTCCTACGCCATCTAATTCAAGTAAGGTTGTTCCAAATTTAATTAATTCTAACCCCATTCCACCTAATATCCCTATTCCTTGCAGGTTCATGAATTCCAAGGAAGAAGAAAGTGAAAAAGACATCTTGGAAGCCCTTCCAAAGGTGCAAAGTAGGGAATTTCATGAAGGCATCAAAGAGGACATATTTGAAACCACAATTCCCAAAGAAAATGGATTTTATGACACGGGGCAAGTCATAACTTTCGAAGGGGTGTTTATTCTTAAGTTCTTGTCGGAACACAAAGGTAAGCCGCCTCCCCGAATTTCAATTTTCTTTTATACTAATATGTCGTTAATGATTCAGGCATCCACTCTAGAATTTAAACTATTACCGGATCATTTCAAGTATCACCGCCCATTCAAAGACCAATTCCATGCCGTTTGATTTGAATAAAAATAAATAAAATAAATAAAAAAAGAAGAAAAAAAAAATAGAGATAAAAAGAAAAATAAAAGAATGTAACTTTCACAAAGGTTGTTTGCGTGAAGACCCACTACGAGGCGTCGGAGCTGAAGGCATCGGAGCAGAAGGCATCGGAGTGGAAGGCATCGGAGCGGAAGGCATCGGAGCAGGAGGCATCGGAGCGGAAGGCATCGGAGCGGGAGGCATCGGAGCTAGAGCATTCCAGGCCTCAATACTTGGCCAAGCGCTGGATGAGCCAGGAAAAAGGTGCCTCTGGAGATAAGCAGAAAACCTTTGACGGTCGCTTTGAATCCGACCTTCAGACTCTTGCAGTTCATCAAGCTTCCTCTTCATGCCCGTCGAATAGTTGTTTGCAAGCACGTGCAAACTTCTATTCTCGTACTTAAGCTGCTGGATCTCTTGCTTAAGACTTTCCACCTCTGCCATCAATGATTCACCTGACGGGAGCGGGCAAGCAGGCGTTGGCCCATGTTGGACACAGAGCTCGCACACTGAACACTAAGAGCGAGGGACTCTTAAACGGCCAACTCATCGGACCGTCCTGACAGCAGCCTACTATCTTTTGGAGTGAGGAGGTTCCTAGCTACTATTGTAGCTGTTGTGGCGTCCTGCATCACGGAGTCTTCACCTATGAGAGGACCGTTAGAAGATAAGAAAGAAGGGCGCCATACGTTACCTTGACGCGGCGCGCCCGTATCACTGCTGAGACTCAATTCTAAGCTAAGGTTCGATGGGTTTGCCATTTTTCAAAAGTGTTCAAAGAGATGGGGTGGATGGAGTTAATTCTCAAAGGGCCGGAGTCGATTTTCAAGAATGGGAATTCTTCAGAGTGTGTTTGTTGTGGTGATCGATAGCCCAACTCTCCCTCACCGCTGAGGGCGCACTCCCAGCAAAGCCTTTCGAAAGACTCAATTCTTTCTTCTTCCCCAAAGATGATACCAGATGCCTGGAGTACATATGACCCAGGAGGAAACAGCACAACAAATACATGTGCTGATTCATTCACCGCTTCTTCAAAAGCAAAGGTATCTCATATCATCAAGGTCTAAAGCAAAAGTATCTCATATCATGCTCTTTCCCTGTCTTTTTCTTTGTCCTTGTTCTTACTCGCATGGCAAAGTGAAAGAAGCAATCAGCCGGCACTTGGAGTCAGTCTTCCGAGTTGGAGCCAACTGCCTGGAATCTATTCCTGATTGCTTACCTAGCGTTGCTCTCGAGTAGTCATCTTCAACGGTTGATACACTTCTAGAGAAGGGACCACTTCTGCAAAGATTGAACAAAGAAACAGAGATAAAAGGAGGAAGCTCAGACCTTCGGGGGAGACCAAAAGAAATCCTGCTGCTCAGTTCAAGGGTAGCACAAAGGAAAATCAACGATGGGAGGAAACCAGTTCAAGAGTAAGCCTGTGGAATCACCAAGATCATGCCTCAATACAATCACCAAGGAGAAGAGGGAATTTACACTCCATAACCAGATTTGCGTCCCTAAACTCTTCTCTTTGTTAATTACATTCTGCCATGTTTACTATGTTTAAGTGCTTTTTGTGTGTTTACTTATGTTTTGTGTGAATCTATGCTTAAAACATTGAGGACAATGTTTGATTTAAGTGTGGGGGGGTAACTAAGTATGTTGATGCAAATTCGTTGGATTTTATCACCCATAACTTCAAATGTTGTTCCTTACTGTTTTAAGGTGTTATTAAGTTGTTTTAGAGTGTTTTAGTATGTTTTGTTTTTATAACTCCGAAAATCACATAAAAATTTGAAAAACATGCTTTAAAAAGCCTAAAAAGAGTGTTTTGAGTCGTTTTTGTGTGTTTGTGTCTTAGGGTACCTTCCAACACAATGATAAGGATTTGGTTTGTAATTGCATGACTGTTAAAAAGAGTTATAAACATAGAGAAAAGTTTGATTTACTCTTGGTATATGCTTGGTTATGGTTATAATGTATGACTTCACATGCAATCATAAAAGAAAAAATTCGTTTTTGTAACATGCTTGAAGGAAGGAACTCAAACAAACGCTACAACCCTGTGAGACTCGAGCCATTACCTTCTTTGGAGAGTTATTTTCTGTGATTCTTTGTTTTCTAAAGTTGTTGCATGATCTCATTATTCCTTGCTTGGTTGCTACTTAGAATGCAATTGTATCATGATAGAACTAAATGCTAGAACTTATATCCGTTTCATTCAAAGCATGACATTGAGTTGCATAACATATATCAAGATGAAGTTGTGTAGTTGCCACCATAGCCAAATAGCCTTACTTCCCATATTTCGTATATATTAGTTTTAACCTCGTTGAGCCTCGTTTAGCCTATTTTCTTTGCTAACCACATCACCCCTTACCTAGCCTAGAGTAGGACTTTCCTATACCCTTGTTCTTGAAGTATAGTGAGCATGACTTAAATGAATTCCTTTTGATTAATATGTTGCAGAAAATAAGTGTGGGGGAAGGGATTTTTGTGTGTATGTATGTGCCTAAGTCTTAAAGGAGGCACGGAAAAAAGAAAAAAAAATGTGAGAAAAAGAAGAAGAAAAGAAAGAAAAAGAGTGAAAATAAGTGAGAATGGACTCACAAGTGTGATTGTTGAAGAAAGGGCCCAAAAAGTTTGAATATGGCCCTAAGTTTTGTGTGACTTCCCCTTGGGTGTTCAAAGTTGACTTCTGCGTTCTAAAGGGAATTCTAAGTGCCTAATTCAATACTTTGCTCACTATTGCTTAAAGAACATTTGTTTTCCCTATCCTTTCTTTGTTAGCCAAACACCTTTAGCCCCGTTTCAACCCTTATGCTTCTATCTTGATCGTTATGTGTTCAATATGTGGAGTTTGGAATTGATATGAGCTTATGGTGTCACTGGTTCTCGCATCTAAGTAGGAGCATTCCATTCTTGAGATCATATCTAAACATGCTTATTAACTCCAGAAAATGCTTTCTTTGTTATAACATAGGTGAGATACTAGTCTTTCATGTTTACATCAATCTCTCACATATAACTGTTGATGTATAATTCCTTCCTAATGCTAGAATATATTTAGTATAATGGCACAAGCAAGGGTGTCGAATCCGCAGGGACTAATTGGACCTATGTAACTACTTGTTTTGCAAGAATTCTAAGAAATGACTCAAACTAAACAAACTAGGCAGATTTGGAAATGAATCAAACTAGTCTAAATAGACAGATTTGTTATGGTAACTTGAAAGCATGAGAAAATGAACTAAACACAAATAAATGAATCAACAACTATTGTAATGGGATAGTATCAATGGAAATGAAGCTAGGGATTCGGTTTCACCATTGCTCAACTAAGTCCATGTTTGTCAAGTTAGTTTGTACTCATTCATCTACCTATTTCTTGAGTTTGTTTCACTTGGATATGATCAACCATATGATGTGTGGATTTGATCAAATGTCTCTAATCATGAACCTAATTGTGATGTGCAACTTTGATTCGTAATCAAGATTATGTAATGTACAAGAAACTTTCATAAAACCAAATGGAATAACTCGGCAGGATGTGTGCTAAACACTCCCTTCATTCATTCACATATCTACCAAGATTATACATGATGTGTGTTCTAATCTTGGCTACACAACTTTGTGATTAATTCAAATGATGATCAAACATTAAAATCAACACACTAAGTCACCATTAAAACAGAAAATGAAACAAGAAATAGATGGACAAACTGAGCATTCAAACTTAATTACATGGCAAACTTTGCAAGGTTACATCGAATCCCTAGAGGAAGATTAGTTACACTTCATGTTTACAAAGGTTTAACATAAAAAATAAATAACATGAGTGAACATAAGATTAAGAAGGAGAAACCCTTGAAGCAAAACTGATGTTGAAGTCCTTGAAGAGTTCCTTGGTGTTGCTTCTCCAAATGTGGTGCGGATGAAGGTAGAATGGCTTGGTTGAATGGTTTCTACCCTTGGGACAGAAAATGGACAGAGAATGGAGTGAAATGGGAGAGGTTATGGGTGTGTAAATGGACTTAACGCCAAGGACAGTTTCTGTGAAAGGAAAAGAATGCCGAATGCAAAAATGGAATGGAGAGGGAGAATGAGTGTGGATGATAATCAGAAGTGGTGCAAGAAAGGTGTGTGTAATAGAATAATTCCGAGAGAGAAAATGAGTGAGTCTCCCTTAGTCAATTTCTGAATGTGGCTCTAACCTTCAGATTGGATCTCAATCTGCACAAGTGACATGGAATAGCATCAAATGAGCTGGAATTGAATGGGTTTCTGAGGTGTTGTTCTCACGGCATGGACAAGGTCTGCAAAGGTGTGGTTTGTTTAATCAAAATGCATGTGCCCTTGCTGCAACAAGTGAGTGGAATCTGCCAAGGTGAATTGTTTGTACAAATTCTGGAAGGGTGAAGAAAGCACACGGCATGGAATGATGGAATGAGTGAATTTCTGGAATAAAGGATGCAAGGAATGGACATGATCTGCAGGTATGTGGTTATTTAATCCAACATACATGTGCAAAGTCTGCCACAAGGGAGTGGACAATCTGAACTGGTTATAATAATCTGGAAATGGGAATGGAAGTGCACGGGATGGACTTGAAGGAGTGCTGAAATGGCATGGAATGTTTAATTGAGATGCATGTGGATTTCTGCCTTGGAATCACATGGGAGTGCACGGTATGATGATGTTTGTTGGTGTAAATATGGCTGAAAGGTTTAGTTAATGGGAATGGGTGTGGAAGTGCACGGGATGGAATTGAATGAATTGGAAATGCATGTGAGTACTTGGCAAGGTATTTGAACATGCATGTGAATGCATGTTTTGGTGTTAGAACCACCCAATCTGACTTCACTCTTTTTGCCTTGTTTAGATTCACCCAATATGGCCGAATTGCACCACATTCCTTCATTAGCCTTCCAATTGATCTTATTACACACTTGGCTGCACACTAACACCAAACAATGTAAAATGCAACTAGTTTAATCCAAAAACAATACAAAAACGCCAAATAAGAAAGATATACATGCATGCAAAATATGACTTATCAAATACCCCCAAACCTAGTTTTTGCTAGTCCTCGAGCAAACTTAAAACTAAAACACACAAAACACAAACATCTAACTAAACCACTTTCGCTGGCCAAACGATTGCACTGAGCATGTGCAACAAGCCTTTGAACCCCTAGGTGTCCCTAATTGGAGGAGTTGTGTCTCCTGAGGGTTTACAGTGATGAACCCACAAACATCTACAAAAACTGCAAACAAATTGGCTAAAACATGCTTTAAACAAACTAATAAGAACCAATGAAGATTTTGTTATTCATTCAACTCAAGAGATTGTCACTTCAAAGAATCGTATCAATTGTAACGTATAAAGATATTTCTCCATGTCTTACAACTTCAAGGTCACCATACCCAAATGCTTAAGATAAAAATTCGCCTCAACTCTACTCCTCACAGATTTCACTCAAATTTTCACTCAGATCCTAAGGTTTTAATCTCTCCACAACCATATATGAGTGAAATTATGCAAAGGGAATCAAAATTCTCACATATGAAATTTGAAATGAAAGCACAATTTCTGAGTAGATCTCATGAAATGAATCAAATGCTAAGAATATAGATAACACACATACTTACCATCACATCATGAATACATCCTCAATGATCAGCTAGGTCTTTCTCAAGATTGTAATGTAAGGCTTAGGTTATAGGTTACGAAAGAAGTGATATGAAATACTAGAGCTTGGGGCATACCAAAGTGTTCTTGAGGATCATGCTCTTCACTTGCATTTGTTTTCTTTCTTCTTTGTTTTTGGCATCCAGGCCCTATGTCTTATAATGATGAGATTTGGAACTTGTATCCATTTTAATTCTCTTCTTTTTTTTTTTTTTTATAACTTCTTTTTTTTTTTTAGAAGCATCTTCAACATAGGTGCCCTCGGTACATGCCACAATCTTGTTCTAAGCTCAATTTACCCTTAGTCTTCATCACATTGGTATACCCCAAACTATAAGGTATGGCTTGTAATGGGCTAGAATGGGTAGAGTATGGTGTGGGTGATGAAAGAATTGGGCTAAAGTGTTTGGCTGCAACGAGGGTGAATGGAGCACACAAATGGGTAGGATTTAAGCCTTTTAGTAGTTAAACATGCATAGCCTAACATCATCTTATTGAGTTCATTCATGAATGATACTAAATACATGGTATCTGCAAAGGAGAATGATTCTTAGCATCCAAACGAAATAGAAGTAATGAGATCATTTAAAGTGAAAATGAAATAAAAAGATAGGAGTAGAAACACTTTAAACCCTCTCAAAGAAGCAATTAGGCACAAAATAACTTACTAGGGTAGTCTCCACTATTCTTCTTCCAGAATTTGAGTATGGTACCTCTATCATCATAATTTCAAGAGTTATAGCCTTATAAATGACAACAAGATGCAACTCTTTTCCATAGCAACCCAATCGTTTGTTTTCAAACAAAACCCTCATATACATTCATATTAGTAAGCAAAACACACTTAGCTAAAACAAACCCACACAAATTGAACAAAATGAAAGCAAAACACTCTTAACCAAACTAACACATAAAACAAATATAAACACAAACTTTCCATCCCACACCCCCAAACCTAACCTAAGCATTGTCCTCGATGCTTAAAATTGTATGCAAAGTAAAAAAAAACAAAGCATATGGAATGGAAATAACATAAACACAAAATAAGGAAAGAACACAAACCACACTAGGTTGCCTCCTAGCAAGCGCTTTATTTAATGTCTAGGCAAGACATGGTAGCTTGTTCATGGTGTTGTAAACTCAAGAAAATCGACAACTTGATACACTGGCTCCTCTTCTACTTTCTCTAAATATGGTTTCAATCGCTGCCCATTGACTTTAAAAGAAGTGCCATTCTTCATGTTCTCTATCTCCACAGCTCCATGGGGAAATGTTTGCAGCACTTTGAATGGTCCCACCCACCTAGACTTCAGTTTTCCTGGAAAAAGTCTCAAACGTGAGTCATACAAAAGTACTTTCATACCTTGGTGAAACTCCTTCTTTAGGATGGCCTTGTCATGATAGAGCTTAGTCCGTTCCTTGTAGATTTTGGCATTCTCATATGCCTCATTTCTGAGCTCTTCTAACTCATTAAGTTGGAGCTTCCTTGCTACTCCAGCATCCTTGTAATCAAAGTTGAACTTCTTGATGGCCCAATATGCACGGTGTTCAAGCTCCATTGGCAAATGACAAGCTTTCCCAAACACAAGGCGATAAGGACTCATGCCAATGGAGGTCTTGTATGCTGTTCTATATGCCCATAGTGCATCATTTAACCTCAATGACCAATCCTTCCTTGTAGGGCTCACAGTCTTCATCAAAATGTTCTTGATCTCCCTATTGCTAATCTCCACTTGTCCTGAGGTTTGAGGATGGTACGGGGTTGCCACTTTGTGATTGATGTTGTACTTCTTCATCAAGGATTCAAAAGGTTTGTTGCAGAAATGGCTGCCACCATGATGCGAGATTTATACGCACACAAATTAAACCCTCTTTTTATCAATTGTAGTGAAGAATGTAAGTAGGGATCGTTCTGGACCGGGGATTAGGAGGGATTGTTAATCACTTGGAAACTGACTCAAATACGTAAAAACAAGTTTAAAACACTATACTAGACTCAAAGAATGCAAAACTAAACTTTAAAACACCAAAACAAACCAAAAGACTCAAAACAGCACCAAAACACTCAAAACTGCCTTAAAAACACAATCTGGGCAGTTTTGAACACTAGACACAACTTTGGACGAAAATTGGTTTTACTTTGACCTAAGACACTTAAAAACACAAACTAAAGTGATTTCTAACTACTATGACTCAACAAAGTAAAGGGGGATTGGTTTTGGACGAATTTAAAAACAAAACAAACTTTTTAAATTAGAACAGATTGTAAAAACGAATTTGATGGAATTGAATGGATGGGAAGCTAGCTAGGGGTTCATCTCCACACATGTTATACTTGCATATAAAACGATTTCCAATTGCTTTTCAATTACCCATGAATTCTCAACGCCCCAAGTTAATTAGGTTCGCTTAAATTAACCTTCAGATTTTCCTAACGTTATTGAATTGGATGATTGCATACGACAACCCAAAACATTCCCCACAAGTCCCCTACATGATTGCATAATAGAGATACAAGCAAGAATCATTAAGTTCTATGAAAACCATAAGCATTGACGAAGCACTTGTTACTATGATTGCATGAAACTTATGCCAAGAATTTACTTAACACGATTGAGATCATCAACCTTTACTACTTGTGAATATAATTCCATAACGATTAGGTGAAATTTCCTTATATCCTAGCATCCAATTTATGCATGATAATTAAGCGTGCACTCTCAACCAACACACACAAATCAATGTAATTCACATAGATAAGTAAATTGAATTCACAACTTATGAAACGCAATTAGAAGTAATCAAATCATATAGCAAGTATGTTCATGGTTTCGAATCCCCCCCTAGCCAAGGGGGGGTTTAGTTCCTCATACGCACAAAACAAAGAGAATTGAAATTAAACATTGAATTTAAAGGAAAAGAAACACCTAGAAATTCCAGCGACACGAACTTGAATTGCATGAACTTCCGAGCTTCCTTCTCCTCCTCCTTGGTGCGGCAAAGGTCTAGGGACAGGTTTAGGGCCTTAGGTGTATGGATGCATGGTTATGGAGGGGTGTAGTAGTGTTTAGGGGAAGGGGATGGTGCGGCAAAGCTTAAAACTAAGGAGAAAGGTGTTTGGTGGCTGTGGCAAGGGTGTGGATAGGGTTGGACGAATTTTTGGAATGAATGAATGTGTATGAGAGGTGGTGATCTGATCTAGGGGTTAATATGAGTATATATAGGCACTTAAAACCCTAGGGTAATCAGATATGGACTTGAATAACCCAAATCCACAAGGAAATAGGCCATCTAGAAGGTAGGAAACCCCAAAGGAAAAGGAATAGAGGCGCCAGATTTTTAGGGTTCTAGAAACAAAGTGTTTTGTGGCAGAAATTGGCACTTCTAGAAGGATTTGGGGCGCCACTTTTGTAGGAGATAAGATAAGGTTCCTAGAATCATGTTTTAAGGGCCAAATTTGTAGGGAAAAAGAGATAAGGGTGCAGCACCTTTGTAGGGATAATGTTAGGGCTTCTAGAAAGCCTAAAAACTAAGGGGATTTGGATAAAACCCACGGCAAAGATAGGATAGGGCATCTAAGGCTTCTAGAAACCCTCCAAGATAAGGTAAAGTGCATGGCATCCCTATAGGATTAGGATAAGGTGTCCTAAAGTGTTTAGGACTCCTCTTTGTGGCTGAAAACCTTGTGCATTAGGATTAGGAAAGCTAATCCTTCTTCATCTTGGAATTCTTCTCCTTCTTGGACTTGGAAAGCTTCTTTGTTGCTTCACTTGAGACCATTTGGATTTTGACTTTCCTTCATCAAGTAGGAAACCTTAGTTGAGTAGGAATCTTCATTCTTTTAGGAATCCTATTTCAACTAGGAAACCCATCTTAACTAGGAATCCTAATTCAACTAGGAAACCATCTTCCATTTAGGGACTTTCCTACTTCAACTAGGAAACCTTGCTCAAGTAGGAATCATCATCTTCAAGTCTTCAATTTCGTCCATCCTCTTGGCTCCAAGCATATGATGTCCATTCCAAGCTCTAATTTGCTCCAAAAGGCTCCAAAATGCATCCTTTTGCATACTTTGCTCTTAAAACCTGAAAACACATAGAACTAGCTTAAAAGACTACTTTACTAAGGAAAAACACTATAAATGCACAAAAACAAGCTAAACTAAGGTGCGCAAATATGCTCCTATCAAATTCCCCCACACTTAGCTTTTGCTAGTCCTCGAGCAAAACAAAATGAAACAAAGTAAATAAACGAAGTAAAACGAGTAAAACACAACCTGCACCTTCCAACAATCACCTCAGGGATTTCCAATGCACATGACATGTTAAAAATCATCATTCCCACAGATTTTAGCCATCTTTACGCTTAAGCATTTACTTAATCATAGTCACTACTCATTAGTTCACAAATAACCAATTAAAACATGATTTTGAATGTAGTAACATGCCTTAGAGAATTTCCTCAATTCCTTACTAGATATGCACTCAATTTTCACACAGATTTTCTGACTACACACCCTATACTAGTTATATGTGAGAAGATAGATGTAAATATGAAAACGAATGCTCACATATATGTATGACAAAGAAAGCACTTTTCGGAGTTAATAACATGTTTAGATATGATCTCATGAATGGAACGCTACTACCTAAATGCGAGAACCAGTGACACCATATGCTCGTACCAATTTTAAACTCCACAAATTGAAACACATAACACTCAAGATTAAAGTCAAGGGTTGTAACGGGGCTAGGGGTATTGGCTAACAAAGAAAGGTAAAGGATAAAACAAACGTTCTTAAAACAATAGTAAGCAAAGCAATGAACTTGATACTTAGAATTCACTTTAGAGTGCAGAAAATAACTTTAAACACAAAGGGGAATACACGTGCATACTTAGGGTCAAATGCAACGTTTTGGACCCTTCTTTCAATAACCAACAACTTAGAGCTCATTTTATGCTCTTTCAACTCCTTTTCATACTTTTCACAACTTGTTTCTTTTTTTCTTCTTATTTTCCACGAATTTTTTTTTTTTTTTTTTTTTTTTTTTTTTTTTTTTTTTTTTTTTTTTTTCTTTGCCGTGCCTCATTCAAGACTTTGGCACACCCATATATCAAGAATCCTTCCCCCACACTTGTTTTCTACAATGCAATGATCAAAAGGAATTCATCTTTGAGTTATGCTTTTACTATGCTTCAAGAACAAAGGTATGGGTGGTCCTACTCTAGGCTAGGTGAGGATAATGTGGGTTAACAAACAAAGTAGGCTACACAAGGCTCAACGGGGTTAAATCCTACAAACAAATGAAATAGGGAAATATGGCAATTTGGCTATGGTGGTCACTACTAACTTCATCTTGAATATGTGTTATGCAATTCAATAACATGTTTTGAATGAAATTGGCATGAGTTCTAGTATTTGGAACTAAATGATGAAACGCCTTCTAAGTAGTAACCAAGCAAAGAATAATGAGATCATGCAACGACTTTAGAAAACAAGAATGCACAGATTTTAACTCTCCAAATAAACGTTTAGGCTCAAGTCTCACAAGGTTGTAGCATTAGTTTGAGTTCCTTCCTTCAAGCATGTTACAAAAACTAATTATTTTTTTTTTTTTCTTTTTGATTACATGTGAAGTCATAAGTTATAACCACAACCAAGCATAAACAAAGAGTAAATCAAACTTGCATCCATGTTAATCATTCTCTTTAACAGTCATGCAATTACAAACCGAATCCTCATCATTGTGTTGGAAGGTACCCTAAGACACAAACAAACACACAAAAACAATTTAAAAACAACTCTTTTTGGGTTTTCAAAACAATTTTTTTCAATTTTTTCTGGGATTTTCGGATTTTTAGAACAACAAACTCTAAAACACTCTAAAACGGCTTAAAAACAGCAAGAAACAACATTTGAAATTATGGGTGACAAAACCCTACGAATTTGCATCAAAACATTTTGGTTACCCCCCCCACACTTAAATCAAACATTGTCCTCAATGTTTCAAGCATAGACTCACACAAATAACAACAAACAAACAAAACAACATCTAACAACCTAACATGGCAGAAACGAAATAGCAACAAAGAGAAGAGTTTAGGAACGCAAATCTGGAATTGGAGTGCTTTCTCGGTCTTCCTTTGTTGAATGCATGGGTTGCCTCCCAAGTAGCGCTTGCTTTAACGTCGTACAGCCGGACGAAGACCTCATTCACTCCTTACTAGGGCCCACGGCTTCCAAGGGTATGTCATCCACGGCATGCTCCACAAAGGTGTCATAATAGGGCTCTATGAATGGGAGGGGATAGTGATCCTCCCTAATGGTGGTATTTTGGTTCCTATAGTCCATGTAGACGCTCCCACCACCTTGAAATCGATTTGGAACCTGCACCAAAGAAGGTAACAACCTATTAGTTGAAATGGGAATTGGAATTGGGATTGGAGACTTACTAGGATGTTGTGGCAAAGGCTCAAAATCGGCAGCCCTATCAACAATGTCACCATGGCTACTTTCGGCCATGTTGGGTGGTTGTAGGGCAATCACTCCAAGTTCTTCTCCAATGGTGGTTCTTGATACATCCTTCTTGATAAGTGTGGATCCTTTCGGCCCTATATCCTTATGCACATGTATGACAAAACAAGAATGACTATCATTAGGATTCTTAATAGAGTCATAAACATTGAATTTAATTATATCACCACCAAACTCCATTGTTAGTGCTCCTTTGGCCACATCAATCTTTGTTTGGGCTGTTTTCATGAATGGTCTTCCAAGTAGGAGTGGCAAGGGTGGAGAATGAACCGAATCATCCATTTCAAGCACATAAAAATCCGCTGGGAATATCAAGTTATTCACCTGCACTAAAACATCTTCCAAAACTCCCTTTGGATAGGCATTAGATCTATCGGCCAATTGAATAATCACACCATCATTTTTCAATTCACCAAGGTTCATTGAAGCATAAATAGAGTAGGGCATGACGTTAATTGAAGCCCCTAAGTCTAACATAGCATTTTCAAACTTAGTTTGACCAATAATACAAGGAATTGTAAAGCTACCTGGATCCTTGCATTTTGGTGGTAACTTCCTTTGTAAAACAGCGGAAACGTTTTCACTTACCCGTACTACCTCTTTATGTGACGCCCTCTTCCTCGTAGTGCACAATTCCTTCAAGAACTTAGCGTATTTTGGCACTTGCTTTATTGCATCCAAAAGGGGGATATTGACTTGAACTTTCCGAAACGTCTCCAAAATGTCCTTTTCCGCTTCTTCTTTCTTTGTTTGCTTAAACCTACTAGGAAAAGGAACATTCGCAGGAAAATCATTAGTAGGAACCGAACTTGACACGTTTTTACCTTTATTGGATGAATTGGGCGACTTGGGATCACTTGGAACTTGCGGCACATTTGGTTCCACCTTGGCCGTGAGTGGCCTTTGCTCCTCCTCTTCAATTCTCAACTCGTCCTCCTCGTTGGAACATGATTTGGATGGTTTGAGGTCAGATCCGACTTGCTTTCCACTTCGCAAATGTATAGCTTTTGCAGATTCGAATCCACCTCTCGGATTGATCACCGTTGAGCTAGGCAACCTTCCTTGCTCACGAAATTGCCCCATGAATTCGGCAATCTGTCCCACTTGCTTTTCTAAGTTGTCCACCCTCTTGTCTTGGATTTGCCTCTCTTTGTTTTGAGTTTGGACTTCCTGCGTCAAAGTAGTAAGTAATTGAAAAATCTTATCATTATCACTTGAATTACCTACATTGCTTTGGGCAGGTTGTGCTTGGGCTTGTGGTGGTGCCAACGGCTTTTGATAGAAACCCGGGGGTTGTTGCCTAAATCCGCTTTGTTGTTGACCTTGTTGGGGGTCTCGCCATTTGAAATTCGGATGATCACGCCAACCGGGATTGTAAGTATTAGAGAACGGATCACCACGTGATTGGTATTGGTTGCCATATCCCACGGCATTGAGTGTCTCCCACCCTCCATTCTCGATCAATTGTGGGCACTTATCCGTGGGATGTCCTTGCATGGAGCATACGCCACAAGAAGCTACGGTTTTGACTTTTGGACCTTCCACCACCTGAGAAAGCAACGTAGTAAGGTTAGCCATTTGATTTTGAAGTTCGGTTATGGCACTTACCTCATTGACTTGGTGTTGCCGTGGGGTACTCCTCTGTCCAACGCCTTCGTATTGTTGAGCGTTCAATGCTCGATTAGCAATCAAGGTCTTTGCAGCCGTGGGGGTCTTGTCCACCAAGGCTCCTCCCGCTGAGGCATCTAGCATTTGACGTTCAATAGGTAGAAGTCCCTCGTAAAAGTATTGTAGAAGTAGTTCCTCCTTCATTTGATGCTGTGGACATGAAGCAACAAGAGATTTAAAACGTTCATAATAAGTAGGAAAGGATTCACCTTCATCTTGTTGAATTCCACTTATCCTTTTTCGTAGGAGGATGACTCGAGAAGTTGGGAAAAACTTCTCCAAGTAAGCTCGTTTCATGCTCTCCCATGATGTGACAGTTCCGGGAGCCAATTCGTACAACCAATCTTTCGCTTTCTCTTGGAGAGAAAAGGGAAAGGCCTTCATCTTCAAGATGCTCTCATCCACGTTCACCGGAGTCATGCTTGAGCAAACGACTTCAAACTCCTTCAAGTGCTTGTTCGGATCTTCCATGGATAGCCCATGGTACTTTGGAATGTGATGTAACAGGCTTGACTTCAATTCGAACTCGGCAGTCTTGTCTTGAGCCGCCCTTGGGTATTGGATGCACAAGGGTGCGGCATTGGCCAATCCCGAAGCGGAAAGCTCCTTGATTGTTCGGTTGTCCGCTGCCATGTCTTCCACTTCTTCTTCAAATTCAGAAACGGACTCAGAACTTGCACTTGATTCACTAGGTTCCGGGTTCTTCCTCTTACGTCTTAACTCACGCTCAAAATCGTCGTCAAAGTCTAAAATATGTTCGTGAACCGGATTAGAACTCCGAGTCATAAACAAGTACCTAAAACAAGAAACAAAATAACATAAGAATCTGATCTAATAAGAAAAACGAAAATAACAATCCAAGGGATTAGCAAAGTTGCTAATCCCCGGCAACGGCGCCAAAATTTGATGCGAGATTTATACGCACACAAATTAAACCCTCTTTTTATCAATTGTAGTGAAGAATGTAAGTAGGGATCGTTCTGGACCGGGGATTAGGAGGGATTGTTAATCACTTGGAAACTGACTCAAATACGTAAAAACAAGTTTAAAACACTATACTAGACTCAAAGAATGCAAAACTAAACTTTAAAACACCAAAACAAACCAAAAGACTCAAAACAGCACCAAAACACTCAAAACTGCCTTAAAAACACAATCTGGGCAGTTTTGAACACTAGACACAACTTTGGACGAAAATTGGTTTTACTTTGACCTAAGACACTTAAAAACACAAACTAAAGTGATTTCTAACTACTATGACTCAACAAAGTAAAGGGGGATTGGTTTTGGACGAATTTAAAAACAAAACAAACTTTTTAAATTAGAACAGATTGTAAAAACGAATTTGATGGAATTGAATGGATGGGAAGCTAGCTAGGGGTTCATCTCCACACATGTTATACTTGCATATAAAACGATTTCCAATTGCTTTTCAATTACCCATGAATTCTCAACGCCCCAAGTTAATTAGGTTCGCTTAAATTAACCTTCAGATTTTCCTAACGTTATTGAATTGGATGATTGCATACGACAACCCAAAACATTCCCCACAAGTCCCCTACATGATTGCATAATAGAGATACAAGCAAGAATCATTAAGTTCTATGAAAACCATAAGCATTGACGAAGCACTTGTTACTATGATTGCATGAAACTTATGCCAAGAATTTACTTAACACGATTGAGATCATCAACCTTTACTACTTGTGAATATAATTCCATAACGATTAGGTGAAATTTCCTTATATCCTAGCATCCAATTTATGCATGATAATTAAGCGTGCACTCTCAACCAACACACACAAATCAATGTAATTCACATAGATAAGTAAATTGAATTCACAACTTATGAAACGCAATTAGAAGTAATCAAATCATATAGCAAGTATGTTCATGGTTTCGAATCCCCCCCTAGCCAAGGGGGGGTTTAGTTCCTCATACGCACAAAACAAAGAGAATTGAAATTAAACATTGAATTTAAAGGAAAAGAAACACCTAGAAATTCCAGCGACACGAACTTGAATTGCATGAACTTCCGAGCTTCCTTCTCCTCCTCCTTGGTGCGGCAAAGGTCTAGGGACAGGTTTAGGGCCTTAGGTGTATGGATGCATGGTTATGGAGGGGTGTAGTAGTGTTTAGGGGAAGGGGATGGTGCGGCAAAGCTTAAAACTAAGGAGAAAGGTGTTTGGTGGCTGTGGCAAGGGTGTGGATAGGGTTGGACGAATTTTTGGAATGAATGAATGTGTATGAGAGGTGGTGATCTGATCTAGGGGTTAATATGAGTATATATAGGCACTTAAAACCCTAGGGTAATCAGATATGGACTTGAATAACCCAAATCCACAAGGAAATAGGCCATCTAGAAGGTAGGAAACCCCAAAGGAAAAGGAATAGAGGCGCCAGATTTTTAGGGTTCTAGAAACAAAGTGTTTTGTGGCAGAAATTGGCACTTCTAGAAGGATTTGGGGCGCCACTTTTGTAGGAGATAAGATAAGGTTCCTAGAATCATGTTTTAAGGGCCAAATTTGTAGGGAAAAAGAGATAAGGGTGCAGCACCTTTGTAGGGATAATGTTAGGGCTTCTAGAAAGCCTAAAAACTAAGGGGATTTGGATAAAACCCACGGCAAAGATAGGATAGGGCATCTAAGGCTTCTAGAAACCCTCCAAGATAAGGTAAAGTGCATGGCATCCCTATAGGATTAGGATAAGGTGTCCTAAAGTGTTTAGGACTCCTCTTTGTGGCTGAAAACCTTGTGCATTAGGATTAGGAAAGCTAATCCTTCTTCATCTTGGAATTCTTCTCCTTCTTGGACTTGGAAAGCTTCTTTGTTGCTTCACTTGAGACCATTTGGATTTTGACTTTCCTTCATCAAGTAGGAAACCTTAGTTGAGTAGGAATCTTCATTCTTTTAGGAATCCTATTTCAACTAGGAAACCCATCTTAACTAGGAATCCTAATTCAACTAGGAAACCATCTTCCATTTAGGGACTTTCCTACTTCAACTAGGAAACCTTGCTCAAGTAGGAATCATCATCTTCAAGTCTTCAATTTCGTCCATCCTCTTGGCTCCAAGCATATGATGTCCATTCCAAGCTCTAATTTGCTCCAAAAGGCTCCAAAATGCATCCTTTTGCATACTTTGCTCTTAAAACCTGAAAACACATAGAACTAGCTTAAAAGACTACTTTACTAAGGAAAAACACTATAAATGCACAAAAACAAGCTAAACTAAGGTGCGCAAATATGCTCCTATCACACCATCACTAATAATAGCTCTTGGGGTTCCAAACCTTTAGAGATGTCTTTTTGGCACCAAAATGTCCTCCACACGCCAATGTATGGCTAAATGTTAGAATGCTTTGTTGCTCACTCTCTGGGACACATCTCCTAATGATTTGATCAGGGCAATATTTAAACAAATACGGTTCGTCCCAAACGTAGTGCTTCGCCATGGCAAGGAACTTCTTTCTTTCCTGAAAAGAAAGGTCATTTCTCATTATACCACAGGCAAGATAATTCACAAAATCCGCATACCATGGTTCTTTTTCTTGAACAACAAAGAGTTGTTCATCTGGAAATGATTCATTTAGGGGCAAAGGTTGTCCCACTCCATGGTTTTCAGTAAGCCTGGACAAATGGTCAGCCACAACATTATCACTGCCCTTCTTATCTCGAATTTCCAAGTCAAACTCTTGTAGTAAGAGTATCCATCTAATCAAGCGTGGTTTAGCATCCTTCTTTGTCATCAAATACCTAATGGCTGCATGATCAGAAAACACAATAACTTTAGATCCCACAAGATATGACCTAAACTTTTCTAAGGCAAAAACAACAGCAAGCAACTCCTTTTCAGTTGTGGAATAGTTAAGTTGGGCATCTGATAGGAGCATATTTATGCGACTTAAATGGCTTCTTCTCGTACATTTACGTTATGTTTCTTTAGTTATTTTAGTACTTTAAGCTATTTTCGTGTGTTTGTAGGTCCAAAGGGCTAAAGGAGCAAAAAGATGCATTTTGGAGACTTTTGGAGCACTTTTGGGCTAAGGACGGATAGCTTATGCTTGAAGCCAAAGTGTTGGACGAAATTGAAGACCTAATTGGAGCCAAAGTGTTGGAACCTTGTTCTCTTTAGTTTTAGGACATTTAAACCTTTCCTAATCCCAATCATGCCATGCATAACACACATCCATTCTAACACATTGTCATTGCACATGCATTTCCTTCATTAGTTAACCCACATGCACTTATCACTTATCATCACCACATATCATATCACTTAATCACTTATCACTTATCATCACCACTTAACCACTTATCATATCATAACCACATATCATATCACTTACCACCTACTTCACCTACAACATCCACCTACTTCACCTACAACATCCACCTACTTCACCTACAACATCCACTTCACCTACAACATCCACCTACTTCACCTACAACATCCACCTACTTCACCTACAAATGACATAGCCATATGTTCCCTCCACTACTCCTATAAATACCCTTGCATTCATTCATTCATGGACATCTCATTTTCATACACAACACATTACAAACACATTCTCCCTTCCCTAGCCGTGAGCTTCCCATCTCTACCCTTATAATCCAAACACCATTTTTCCATTCCACACTTCCATCCCCCAAACCAATTATCCCTAGACCTTATGCTACAATAAAGAGGAAGAGAAGAGGGCCTAAACGTTCATACAATTCAAGTTTGAGTTGTTGGAATGTTTAGGCGTTTCTTTGATTTCAATGTTTAATTTCAATTCTCTTTGTTTTGTATGAGGAACTAAACCCCCCTTTAGCTTGGGGGTGATTCGAAATTATGTTATGTTTGTAATATGATTTGATTACTTTTAATTACGTTTCATAAATTGTGAATTCAATTTGTTTAACTGTTTGATTGATAACCTATTTATGTATGTTTATTAAGAATGAACGCTTAATTTTCATGCATGAATTTGACGCTAGAATATAAGTGAGTTTCACGTAATAGTTATGAACTTATATTCACAAGTAGTGGAGGTTGCTTATAAACAATCGCGTTAAACAAATTCATGGCATAAGTTTCATGCAATCATAGTAACGAATGCCTCGTCAACACTTATAGTTTTCATGATGCTTAATGATTCTTGCTTGTATCTCTATTATGCAATTCATGTAGGGAACTTGTGAGGAATGCTTTGGGTTGTCGTATGCAATCATCCAATTCATTAACTTAAGGAAAACTTGACGGTTAATTTAAGCGGACCTAATTAACCCGGGGTGTTGAGAATTCATGGTTTATTGAAATACAATTAGAAATCATTTTATTATGCAAGTGTAACATGTATGGAGATGAACCCCTTAGCTAGCCATACCATCCATTCATTTCCGTCAATTTCATATTTACAATTTGTTTTCTTTACAATCTATCCATTTTAGTTTAAATTCGTCCAAAATCAATCCCCCCATATTTCGTTTAAGTCTTAGTCTTAATCTTTCTTATTTTTAGTTTTGAATTCTTCGAGTTTAGTATAGTGTTTTAGTTTGTGTTTTTACGTTTTTGAGTCAGTTTCCAAGAGATTTGCAATCCCTCCTAATCCCCGGTCCAGAACGATCCCTACTTATACTTATACTACAATTGTCAAAAAGAGGGTTTAATTTGTGTGCGTATAAATCACGCATCAGCATCATGCAGAGTCCTGCTTGCATAGTAGATCACATGTGGACGCTTGTTCACCCTTTGCCCTAAAACTGCACCAATAGCATAGTCAGAGGCATCACACATTAATTCAAAAGGTAACGACCAATCTGGTGCCATAATAATAGGGGCCGAGGTTAGTTCATTTTTCAAAGTATTGAATGCATCCATACAAGCCTTATCAAAATGAAATACAACATCTTTAGCTAACAGATTGCATAATGGACGAGTGATCATTGAAAAGTTCTTAATGAAACGACGATAAAAACCCGCATGGCCCAAAAAACTTCTTACTCCCTTCACAGTGGTGGGGGCTACCATATTGGTGATGACGTCAATTTTGGCTTTGTCTACCTCCATTCCTTTGCTAGAGATTACATGTCCCAACACAATTCCTTGTTTCACCATAAATTGGCACTTTTCCCAATTGAGAACCAAATTTGTTTCCTGACATCTTTGAAGTACTAAGGAGAGATGGTTAAGACATTCATCAAAAGAGGAACCAAACACTGAGAAATCATCCATAAATACCTCAATGAACCTTTCTACCAAGTCAGAAAAGATGGCCAACATGCATCTTTGGAATGTTGCTGGAGCATTGCAAAGTCCAAAAGGCATTCTCCTGTATGCAAATGTGCCAAAGGGGCAAGTAAAGGTTGTTTTCTCTTGATCCTCCGGAGCGATTGCAATTTGATTGTAACCTGAGTATCCATCCAGAAAACAATAATGTGAGTAACCTGCCAATCTCTCAAGCATTTGATCTATGAAAGGCATAGGAAAGTAATCTTTTCTAGTGCTGGAATTCAACTTCCTGTAATCGGTGCAAACACGCCAACTGGCCGTGGGCTTTGTGGGCACAAGCTCATTGTTTTCATTCCTCATCACAGTGATTCCCACCTTCTTAGGCACCACTTGAATGGCACTCACCCATTTGCTATCAGAAATGGGATATATGATCCCCACATCTAACAATTTCAACACCTCATTCCTAACAACTTCCTTCATGTGTGGGTTAAGTCTTCTTTGTGGCTCACGGGTTGACTTTGCCCCTTCCTCCAAAAGAATCCTATGCATGCACATGGTAGGGCTTATTCCCTTGATATCTGCAATAGACCAACCAAAAACCAATTTGAACTCTTTTAACACCCTAATTAGTTTATCTTCTTCATTTGGGGTGAGGTCAGAAGCTATGATAACTGGAAGAGTTTCAAATTCAGCTAGATATGCATATTTTAGATGTGGTGGAAGTGGTTTAAGTTCAAGTTTTGGTGCCTTAACAGTGGAAGGAGTTAGATGTGACATTGATGATTCTAAAGGCTCTAAAAGAGGTGAAACATTCAAAGGATACAATGCTAATGCTTCCAAGGCAGCTACTTCTTCCATGAGTGCATCTTCTTCATCAAACTCATCTTGAGATTGACTCAAAACAGTTTGTAATGGGTCATTCGATTGTGCCTGCAAGAACTTAGAGAATACAAGTGAATCAAGCACATCAATGGCATAACAATCAAGAGATGAAGAAGGATGAGCAAGAGATTCAAACACTTTGAATTGAACGGTCTCTCCTAACACTGTCATAGTGAGGAGTCCATTTTGCACATCAATGATGGTCTTGGCCGTGGCCATGAAGGGTCTCCCAAGCAATATTGGCAACTCACGATCATGTATAGGAGCTTCTTCCATGTCCAACACTACAAAATCTGCAGGTAAGATTAGTTTATCAACTTGAACTAGAATATCTTCTACTATACCTCTTGGATATTTCACGGATCTGTCTGCAAGTTGTAATGAAATGGTGGTGGCTTTCAAATCTCCCAAACCTAGTTGAAGGTACACTGAATAAGGCATTAAGTTGATGCTAGCACCCAAATCAAGCATTGCCTTCTCTACTTTCTTGTCCCCTATGGTGATGTTGATAGAGAAACTGCCTGGATCCTTGAGCTTTGGTGGAAGTTTTCTTTGCAAAACTGCACTCACATTCTCAGACACCACTACCTTCTCATGTGGTTCATACTTCCTTTTGTAGCTGTTTAACTCCTTGAAGAACTTCCCATATGCCGGCATGTTCCTAATGACATCAAGCAAAGGTAAGTTAACATTCACTTTGCTTAGTATATCAAAAATTTCTTTGAATGACTTATCCTGCTTGCTCTTGGCAAGTCTTCCAGGGAATGGTATTGGTGGAGTGTATGGTTTCTCGGCCTTGTGAAGATTTGGTGCTTCTAGTGAGGAAGTAGCATGGCTTGGTTCCTCATTTGATTTCTCATTGTCTCCTTGAGTAACACCTGCATTCACATGATCATATTCATTAATAACTTCCTTGCCAACTCTATTATCAATAACCTTACCACTTCTAAGTGTAGTGATTGCTTTGGCTTCCTCTTCGTTCCTTTGGGGTATCACGGGTTGGCTTGGAAACTTCCCAACCTCTCTTTGGTTCAAGGCATCTGCAATCTGCTGATAGTCACATTTTGCATGCATGTATAGCTTTCTTATTTGGCGTTTTTGTATTGTTTTTGGATTAAACTAGTTGCATTTTACTTTGTTTGGTGTTAGTGTGCAGCCAAGTGTGTAATAAGATCAATTGGAAGGCAAATGAAGGAATGTGGTGAAATTCGGCCAAATTGAGTGATTCTAAATAAAACAAGCATTGAAGTCAGATTAGGTGGTTTCAACACCAAAACATGCATTCACATGCATGTTCAAACACTTTGCACATGTTTCTTGGATTAAATATCCACATACCTGCAGATTATGTCCATTCCTTGCATCCTTTATTCCAGAAATTCCATTTCATGCCATCATTTCAGAAATCCAACCCATTCCTTTGTCCATGCCATGTGTTCTTCCCATTTTCAGACTTGTATAAACATTTTCTGGTGCTCCAATTGACCTTTGCAGGTTCCACTCCCTTGTGGCAGACTTTACACATGCATTTTGATTAAACAAAACACATACTTGCAGAATTGTCCAAGCCATGCGTCCACTACACTCAGAAACCCATCATTCCATCTGAATTATGCTCTGCCATCTGAGTAAACAAAGGCTAGATCCAATCTGAATGTTGGGGGATCACACACACCCTATTTGGCTCCATTTTCTGTCCATCATTCACTCTAATTCGTCCTCTCCATTGCATTGCATTCTACATTCTTTTCCTTTCACAGAAACTGCTCATTTTCTCTCCCTTTCCCATCCGCAAGGTTCCTTCTTCATTTTCAGTCCATTACACACTCTAAAACCCCCCTACTTCACCCCATTCTCTGTCCATTTCTGTCCTAAGGGCAGAAACCATCCAAACCAAACCAATCTACTTCATCCGCACCACATTTGGAGAAGCAACACCAAGGAACTCTTCAAGGACTTCAACATCAGTTTTGCTTCAAGGGTTCATTCTTATCAATTCTATGTTCATTCATGTTTTATACTTTTATGTCAAATCTTTTGTAAACATGAATTGTAACTAAGCTTCCTCTAGGGATTCGATGTAACCTTGCAAAGTTGCTATGTAATTAAGTTAGAATGCTCAGTTTGTCTACCTAGTTCTTGATTCATTCTCTGTTATAATTGTGAATTTGTGGGTTGATTTGTATGCTTGATCGCCATTTGAGTTAACCACAGGTTGTTTAGCCAAGAATAAAACATACATCATGTCTAATATTGGTGGATTTGTGAATGAATGAAGGGAAAGATTGGCAAACATCCTGCCAAGTGTTCCCTTTGGTTTAGTGAACGTTTCTTGTGCATTACATACTCTAGATTATGAACCAAAGTTGCACATCACAATTAGGTTCAAGATTATAGACATTTGATCAAATCCACACATCATATGGTTGATCATATCCAAGTGAAACAAACTCAAGAAATTTGTAGATGAATGAGTATAAACCAACTTAACAAACATGGATTTAATTGAGCAATGGTGAAATCGAATCCCTAGTTTCATTTCCATTGATACAATCTCATTATATTGGTTGTTGATTCATTGATTTGTGTTTACTTCATTCTCTTATGCTTTCAAGTTAAAACAACAAAATCTGCATAGTTTGATTAGTTTGATTCAAATCTGCCTATTTAGACTAGTTTGATTCATTTCTTAGATTTCTTGCAAACAAGTAGTTACAAAGGTCCAATTAGTCCCTGTGGATTCGACACCCTTACTTATGCCATTATACTAAATATATTCTAGCATTAGGAAGGAAATATTACATCAACATCTGCCCCAATTGTGTCTCCATTTTGGTTAGGGCTGCTGAATGTTGTTGGAGAGTGCTATTTGTGGAATGTTGGAATTGCAAAGTGTTTTGGGCTAACAACTTAACCGTATCCTCAAGGGTAGTGGCAGGTTTTGGTTGGAAAGTTTGGAATTGATTGTTGTTCTTCCATGAAAAATTGGGATGATCTCTCCAACTCGGGTTATATGTATTGGAATACATATCATTCCTTGGTCTTTGATTGTAAGAATTCATTAGGTTCACTTGCTCTTGAACATACTCGGGGTAAGCCTCCCTAGATGGACATTGATGAGTAGGGTGGTTTGGTAAGTTGCAAATGGCACACACTTCATTTGCTTTTGGCACCATGTTGAGCACGGATTCAAGCTTCCTTTCTAGGTTAGCTACCTGCAACAAAAGCTCATGATTAGAACTTGTTTCATAGACTCCAACTTTCTTTCCCCTTAAATCTTTGTGTTGAGCATTAGACCCCAACATCTCATAAATGTTATATGACTCTTGAGCATTCTTTTTCTTCAATGCTCCACCTGCTGCATTATCAACAGTTGATTGACAAGTTTGGGTTAGTCCATCATAGAAAATTTGCATTTGTAAGTGAAAAGGTAACCCATGGTGTGGACATTGTATCAAGAGGCCTTTAAAACGCTACCAACACTCATTGAAAGGTTCTCCATCATCTTGTTTGAAGTTGAAGATTTGTCCCCTTAATGTGGCTGTCTTTTGAGTGGAAAAGAACTTCTCCAAGAACTTCGTTGCCCGCCATCTCTTCTTCTCTTTCCCAATTAAATTGCTCAGATTCTTTACTTGTTGAACTAGGTGAATTCCCTTCCTCTTCCTCACGGTTAAAGGATGAACTTGATGGCACAAAGTTGTCCAAAGTGTGGCCCTTCAACCGTTCAATTCTTTGGCCTAACTCAACAAGTTTATTTGACATATACTACCTGAAATAAAACAACAATGAAATGAACAAAAATAAACTTAAAAACGTTTGAAAGGACTCAAAGGACTCAAAACAGATTCACAAGACTCAAAACAAGCTAAAAACTCTCAAAACTGCCTAAAAACACAAACTGGGCAGTTTTGACACTAAACTCAACTTTGGACGAAAATTAGGTTTAGGCTTGACTCAAAATGCTTCAAAACACAAGATAAGACAGATTCTAAGCCTAAAACTTAACAAAATATGGGGAGAAATTGTATTTGGACGAAATGCAATTAAATGGACATATTGCAAAGAAAACAGATTGTAAAGCAAATTGATGTAAACCAATGGATAATGGAATGGCTAAGGGATTCCTCTCTACTCACGAAATATATGCAACTTAAACCAACTTCCAGTTATCAATTCGACAAGTTATGAACCTTGACACTAAACAAAATAGCAAACAAGCAAACAAGCAATTACAAGGGACTGAAATCAGTCCCCGGCAATGGCGCCATTTTTGTTGATGTATAATTCCTTCCTAATGCTAGAATATATTTAGTATAATGGCACAAGCAAGGGTGTCGAATCCGCAGGGACTAATTGGACCTATGTAACTACTTGTTTTGCAAGAATTCTAAGAAATGACTCAAACTAAACAAACTAGGCAGATTTGGAAATGAATCAAACTAGTCTAAATAGACAGATTTGTTATGGTAAGTTGAAAGCATGAGAAAATGAACTAAACACAAATAAATGAATCAACAACTAATGTAATGGGATAGTATCAATGGAAATGAAGCTAGGGATTCGGTTTCACCATTGCTCAATGATAGGAGCATATTTAGGCGACTTACTTAGCTTGTTTTCGTGCATTTATATTGTTAATTCATAGTTGTTTTAGTAGTTTAAGTCATTTTCGTGTGTTTTTAGGTTCATATGGCTAAGGAAGCAAAAAGATGCATTTTGAAGCATTTTGGAGCAAATTAGAGATTGGAATGGATATCATATGCTTGGAGCCAAAAGGATGGACGAAATTGAAGGATTCCTAATCCATTGCAGCCACATGCACATTCAATCATTCACACCAAAACCTTGCACATGCTTTCCCATTTCATTATTCATTCACTTTGCAGCCACCATTCACTCTTTAATCCACATGCATTCATCATCATTCACCACACCTTGCAGCCACATGCATTCCCCTTTTATATTTCCAACCCACATGCACTTCCCCCTTTAATCATTCAAACATGCACTCCCTTTAATCACATGCATAAATCAGCCACATGCATCTCCCATCACCATATCAGATTTCCATCATATTCACATGCATTCCATCCTTTAAAACATTGCACATGCACTCCCATCCATTTCATCATTGCAGCCAACACATGCTTTCACATGCATTTTCAGATTGTCCCCTTGCACATGCAGCCACATATTCATTGCACATGCAATTCCAACCCACATGCATCCTTTAATCATTCAAACATGCAGCCACATTCCCTCCTAGCTGTCATGTTCCCCCCATTTCACCTATAAATAAGCATCCATTGCATTCATTCTCATTCACACTTCCATTTCAGAAATTCATCCATTGTACATACCACAAACACTTCCCCCTTTTGTGCCGTGAGTTTCCCTATTAATCCAAACACCATTCTTCCATTTCCACCACTCCCCAAACCATTCACACCATCAAACTATCCCTAGACCTTGTGCTACAACGAAGAGGAAGAGAAGAGTGCCTAAACGTTCATACAATTCAAGTTTGAGTTGTTGGAATGTTTAGGTGTTTCTTTGATTTCAATGTTTAAATTCAATACTCTTTGTTTTGTACGAATGAGGAATGGAAGAGAAGAGGACCTAAACGTTCATACAATTCAAGTTTGAGTTGTTGGAATGTTTAGGTGTTTCTTTGATTCTCTTTGTTTTGTACCATGAGGAACTAAACCCCCCTTGGTTAGGGGGTAATTCGAAATATATGTTTATGCTTGCATTTTGATTTGATTACTTCTAATTGCTTTTCATAAGTTGTGGATTCAATTTGTTTAACTGTTTGATTGATAACTTATTTATGTATGTTTATTGAGAGTGCACGCTTAATTTTCATGCATGAATGTGACGCTAGAATATAAGTGAGTTTCACCTAATAGTTACGAACTTATATTCACAAGTAGTGGAGGTTGCTTATAAACAATTGCGTTAAACGAATTCTTGGCATAAGTTTCATGCAATCATAGTAACGAATGCCCCGTCAACACTTATAATTTTCATAGAGCGTAATGATTCTTGCTTGTATCTCTATTATGCAATCATGTAGGGGACTTGTGGGGAATGTTTTGGGTTGTCGTATGCAATCATCCAATTCAATAACGTTAGGAAGATTTGAAGGTTAATTAGTGCATCACGGTTAACTTGGGGTGTTGAGAATTAATGATTTATTGAAATGCAATTGGAAATCGTTTTATTATGCTAAGTATAACATGTATGGAGATGAACCCCTTAGCTAGCCTTCCATCCATATTTTCATCACATTCATCTTTACTATCTGTTTTTACTTACAATCTGTTCTTTTAATTTAAATTCGTCAAAACCAATCACCCATTTATTTTAAAGTGTTAGATTAGTTAGAATTACATTAACCATGTGTTTATAAGTGTTTTGTTTCATTTTGTTACATAATTTCGTCCAAATTCACCAAAGTGCTCAAAACTGCCCAGAAAGTGATTTTAAGGCAGTTTTGAGTGTTTTGGGTGATGTTTGAGTCTTTTGGTTTGTTTTAATGTTTTAAGTGTTTAGTTTTACATTCTTTGAGTTAGTTTAGTGTTTTATATTGTGTTTTTACGTTCTTGAGTCAAGTTATTATTTAATTTCGTCCAAATTTGTGGTTTTGCTCAAATCTGCCCAGAAAGTGGTTTTTAGGCAGATTTGAGTGTGTTTGTGTTGTTTTGAGTCTTTTGGTTTGTCTTAGTGTTTTAAAGTTTAGTTTTGCATTCTTTGAGTCTAGTATAGTGTTTCATATTGTTATTTTACGTTTTTGAGTCAAATCCAAGTGGTTAACAATCCCTCCTAATCCCCGGTCCAGAACGATCCCTACTTATACATATACTACAATTTGACGAAAAGAGGGTTTAATTTGTGTGCGTATAATTCTCGCATCAAATTTTGGCGCCGTTGCCGGGGATTAGAAAATTTGCTAATCCCTTGGATTGTTTTATTTTCGTTTGTTTTTATTCCAGATTCTTAATCTTGTTTTGTTCTTGTTTTAGGTACTAGTTCATGACTCAGAGTTCTCATCCGATTCGTGAACATATACTGGAGTGATTGGGTCCTTCGTCCGGCTGCAAGACGTAAAAGAAAGCGCTACTTGGGAGGCAACCCAATGCACTGAATAAAACAAAGCATGTTCATAAAAAAAAATAAATAAATAAAAAAAAAAAAAAAATACTAAACATGGAGAAAGGTGGAGCTTCACAAAGGTTGTTTACGTGAAGCCCCACTACGAGGCGCAGAAGCGGAAGGCATAGAAGCAGAAGGCATAGAAGCGGGAGCCATCGAAGCGGAAGCCATCGGAGCGGAAGCCATCGGAGCGGGAGGCATCGGAGCTAGAGCATTCCAGGCCTCAATACTTGGCCAAGCGCTGGATAAACCAGGAAAAAGGTGCCTCTGGAGATAAGCCGCAAGCCTTTGACGGTCACTTTGTATTCGACCCTCAGATTCGTGCAGCTCATCAAGCTTCCTCTTCATCCCCGACGAATAGTTATTTGCAAGCACATGCAAACTTCTATTCTCGTACTTAAGCTGCTGGATCTCTTGCTTAAGTCTTTCCACCTCTGCCATCAATGATTCCACCTGACGGGACCGAGCAAGCAGGCGTTGGCCCATGTTGGACACAGAACTCGCACACTGAACACTAAGTGCGAGGGACTCTTGAACGGCCAACTCATCGGACCGTCCTGACAGCAGCCTACTATCTTTTGGAGTGAGGAGGTTCTTAGCTACTATTGTAGCTGTTGTGGCGTCCTGCATCACGGAGTCTTCACCTGTAAGAAGACCGTTAGAAGATAAAAAAAGAAGGGCGCCATACGTTACCTTGACGCGGCGCGCCCGTATCACTGCTAAGGCTCAATTCCAAGCTAAGGTTCGATGAGTTTGCCATTTTTCAAAAGTGTTCAAAGAGAAGGGATGGAGTTAAATTTCAAAGGGCCGGAGTCGATTTTCAAGAATGGGAAATCTTCAGAGTGTGTTTGTTGTGGTGATCGATAGCTCAATAAAAAAGGCAAAGCGACGCGTCCACCGATTCAAAAAGCCGAATTTCCGGCGTAATTTAGGCAACGCTTTCTCGGCTTTTCAGAAGACGCGTTCAACTTTGTCAAAAGATTTCTTCTTTTCAGACAACACGTGGAGGCCATCACCGCAACTACACATCTTTAGCCGACAAGCGCAAAGTTCGGCGACACTTTCGCTGCTTTTCAGAAAACGCGTGCAGCTTTGTCAAAAGGAGCCGCATCCGCACTACTACGTGTCGTTCAGAAAGCAAAGGGGCGCCTGCTCAGAAATCGAAGAGGCGTCGTTCTGATATCGAAGAGACATTTGTCGACAAGGGTAAAAGAACAGTACCACCATTTGATATTATATCTATATATGTCGACCTTCGTCTTTTATGGCAAGGCAAACCTGAAGAACCATGCCCAACTCTCCCTCACCTCTGAGGGCGCACTCCCAGCAAAGCCTTTCGAAATACTCAATTCTTTCTTCTTCCCCAAAGATGATACCAGATGCCTGGAGTACAGATGACCCAGGAGGAAACGGTCGATCGAAGCATGTGGAGACAACCACAACAAATACATGTGCTGCTTCATTCGCCGTTTCTTCAAAAGCAAAGGTATCTCATATCATCAAGGTCTAAAGCAAAAGTATCTCATATCATGCTCTTTCCCTGTCCTTTTCTTTGTCCTTGTTCTTACTCGCATGGCAAAGTGAAAGAAGCAATCAGCCGGCACTTGGAGTCAGTCTTCCGATCTGGAGCCAACTGCCTGGAATCTATTCCTGATTGCTTACCTAGCGTTGCTCTCGAGTAGTCATCTTCAACGGTTGATACACTTCCAGAGAAGGGACCACTTCTGCAAAGGGGAGCGAGTAAGGCAAGTGAAAATGATACATTGAAGCATGTGGAGACAAACATAGGCTGAGTTATCCTCCAACCCTTTTCAATACGAATTGGAAAGATTGAACAAAGAAACAGACCAAAGGGGTATGCTCAGACCTTCGGGGAAGACCAAAAGAATCCTGCTGCCCAGTTCAAGAGTAAGCCTGTGGAGTCACTATGATCAAAGCCTCAATGCAATTACCAAGGAGAAGAGGGAATTTACACTCCATAACCAGATTTGCGTCCCTAAACTCTTCTCTTTGTTAATTACATTCTGCCATGTTTAGTATGTTTAAATTGCTTTTTGTGTGTTTACTTATGTTTTGTGTGAATCTATGCTTAAAACATTGAGGACAATGTTTGATTTAAGTGTGGGGGGGTAACTAAGTATATTGATGCAAATTCGTGGGATTTTATCACCCATAACTTCAAATGTTGTTCCTTGCTGTTTTAAGGTGTTTTTAAGATGTTTTAGAGTGTTTTAGTATGTTTTGTTTTTATAACTCCGAAAAACAAATAAAAATTTGAAAAACATGTTTTGAAAAGCCTAAAAAGAGTGTTTTGAGTCGTTTTTGTGTGTTTGTGTCTTAGGGTACCTTCCAACACAATGATAAGGATTTGGTTTGTAATTGCATGACGGTTAAAAAGAGTTATTAACATAGAGAAAAGTTTGATTTACTCTTGGTATATGCTTGGTTATGGTTATAATGTATGACTTCACATGCAATCATAAAAGAAAAATTCGTTTTTGTAACATGCTTGAAGGAAGGAACTCAAACAAACTGATGCGAAAATAGTTAAACACACAAATTAACCCTATGGATGACAATTGTAGTAAATGAGCAAATAGGGATCGTTCTAGACCGGGGATTAACTAGGGATGCTAATCAATGTGAAATTGACTCAAAAGACTCAAAACAACACAAACACACTCAAATCTGCCTAAAAACCACTTTCTGGGCAGATTTGAGCACAAACACAAATTTGGACGAAATTAAGTAATAACTTGACTCAAGAACGTAAAAACACAATATAAAACACTAAACTAACTCAAAGAATGTAAAACTAAACACTTAAAACATTAAAACAAACCAAAAGACTCAAACATCACCCAAAACACTCAAAACTGCCTTAAAATCACTTTCTGGGCAGTTTTGAGCACTTTGGTGAATCTGGACGAAATTGGGAAATAAAATGAATCAAAACACTTAAAAGCACAAACTAAATTGATTTCTAACTAAATTGGACATTAGAGTAAAGGGGGATTAAGGTTTTGACAAAGTTAAATTAAATAAAACAAGTTAATAAACTAGGCAGATTGTATAAACGGATTTGAGAAACAAGATGATGGATGGATTAGTTAGAGGTCCATTCTCCACACGTGACACATTTATATATGAATCGATTCTCCAATTGCTTTTCATTATCTATGATGCTCAACACCCCAAGTTAACCGTGATGCACTAATTAACTCTCAAATTTTCCTTATGTTATTGAATTGGATGATGCATGCGACAATTCAAATCATTCTCCAATGGTTCTCAACATGAATGCATAGAAGAGATACAATGAGAGATCATTATGCTCTATGAGAATTATAAGTGTTGACGAGGCAATTGTAACTATGAATGCATGATACTTTTGCCAAGAATTCAATTAACGCGGTTGTGACTAGCAACCTTCACTACTCATGTTTATAAACTTGTGACGATTAGGTGAAACTCGTTTATAAACTAGCATCGAGTTTATGCATGAAGACTAAGTATGCATCCCTAATCAACATACAAAAACAAGTTTTTAATAAACATGATAATTGAATTACAATCACAACTTAACAAATCACAATTGGAAGAAATCAATTCATATTTCAAACATGTTCATGGCTTCAAACTTTCCCCTAACTAATTAGGGGTTTAGCCACTCATGATTACAACAAACTTAGAGAGTAATAACAAAGTAAACATTGAAAACAAGAATCGAAGTACACCTAAAAATTCCAACAACTCAATCTTGAATTGTATGAACGTTTAGGCCTCTTCTCCTCTAGTTGCTGCGGCACAAGGGGTTTTGGTGAGTTTTGGGGGTTATGGATGATGTAGAATGATGTGTTTAGGGTAGGGATGGATGTAGGGGAAGGTAAGGAGTGTTTTTGGGCAGAAAATATGAAGAATGGTGAAGTATGGTAGTGCTAGAGAGAGGGGAGGAATTTCTGGCGTGAATGAATGTGTATGAGAGATGGTTTTCTGAAATGGAAGAGTGTGTTGTTTGTGGCTGCAATGCATGCTTATTTATAGGTGAAATGGGGGGAACATGATGACTAGGAATTAGGTGGAAAGCTGAAATGGTGATGGGAGATGCATGTGGCTGTTTGTGCATGTGATTAAAGGGTGGAAATGCATGTGCTTTGACAGAAATGAAAGGGAATGCACGGTTTTGGTTGATTTCTGGTGGTTGTGAGGTGGAAATCTAGGTGGAAATGGATGTGGATTAAAGCTATGTGAATGATTAAGGTGAATGTGCATGAGTGCATGTGAAATCTGCCAAGATGCATGTGTTATGAAGTGGATTTTCTGCAAAGGCAAGGTGAATGTGCATGTGATTAAATTAAAAGATGGAATGCATGTGAAAGGTTGGAGATTGAATGATTAAAGTGCATGTGGCTGATTTATGAAGGGGAAATGCAAAGGGGAAATCTGGAAATGGGATAGGAGCCACGGCATTGTGTGGTGTTTGTTTGAATGTTTGCAATGATGAAATGGATGGGAGTGGTTTGATGAATGAGTGGATGGAATGATGAAAGAATAAAAGGGAATGATGAAAGGGGAACAAGTGCATGTTAGCCACGGCAAGGAATGCATTTTCTGAATGAATGAAGGCAGGTTATGTGGAAGGGCTTGAACAAAGGTAGAAGCATGGCACAAAGGTGAATGGGTGATGTGTGAATGTGGTTGAATGATTAAAGTGTAAATGATTAATGAATGGTTCTTTGTTGATGGTGGAAATCTGAAATGATGAAGTGGAATGTGCATGTGGCTGCAATGATGGTGTTTTGCACGGCAATGATGGAGAAAGAATGTGTGGATGCATGGTTGTGTTGGTGATGAATGTGAACTCTTTGTTCTTCATTTTCATTCCTTTGGTCTTCAATTTCGTCCATCTACTTGGCTTTAAGCATATGCAATCCATTCCAATCTCTAATTTGCTCCAAAAGGCTCCGAAAGGCATCCTTTTGCATCCTTAGCCATATGAACCTATAAACACACGAAAATGACTTTAAACACTAAATTAAGTAAGAAAACACAACATAAATGCATAAGAACTAGCTAACTAAGGCGCATAAATATGCTTCTATCAAATTCCCCCACACTTAGCTTTTGCTAGTCCTCGAGCAAAACAAAGAAACAAAACATAACCTAAACCTTCCAACGTTCACCTCAGGGATTTCCAATGGTACATGACAAGTTAAAAATCATCATCCCCACAGATTTGAGTCATCTTTACAATTGAAAACATACTTAATCATAGACACCACTTACTAGTTCACAATTAATCGATTAAAAGAATGTTTTGAATGTAGTAACATGCCTTAGAGAATTTGCTCAATCCTTACAAGATATGCACTCAATTTTCACTCAGATTTTCTAACTACACACCCTATACTAGTTATATGTGAGAAGATTGATGTAAATATGAAAACGAATGCTCACATATACGTATAACAAAGAACGCAATTTATGGAGTTAATAAGCATGTTTAGAAATGATCTCATGAATGGAATGCTACTACTTAGATGCGAGAACTAATGACCATATGCTCATACCAAATTCAAACTCCACAAATTGAAACACATAACACTCAAGAATGAAGTCAAGGGTTGTAACGGGGCTTGGGGTAGTGGTTAACAAAGAAAAGATAAAGAGAACAAGCGTTCTTCAAGTAATAGTAAGCAAAGTAGTGTACTTAAGACTTAGAATTCATTTAGATTGCAGAAATTAACTTTAAAACACAAGGGGAAGACTTAGACAACTCCTTAGGGCCGAATTCATTGTTTTGGACCCTTACTTCAACAAACAATACTTTGGAATTCTTTTTCACAACTTTTCAACTTTTTTCATACTTTTCACGCTTTTTTTTTTTTTTTTCTTTTTCTTTTCTTTCATGCCGTGCCTATGGCACACAAATTCTCACACAAGAACACTTCCCCCACACTTGTTTTCTGCCAACATAAATCAAAAGAAATTCAATTTGAATCATGCTTTACTAAGCTTTAAGAACAAGGGTGTGGATGGTCCTAATCTAGGCTAGGTGATGATAATGTGGGTTAACTTGAACATAAAATGACATGGGATACACGGCAATATGGCTAAGGTGGTGGTCACTACACAACTTCATCTTGAATCTGTGTTATGCAAATCAATAACATGCTTTGAATGAAATGGGCATGAGTTCTAGCATTTGGAACTAAATGATGAAACGCCTCTAAGTAGTAACCAAGCAAAGAATAATGAGATCATGCAACGACTTAGAAAACAAAAATGCACAGATTCTAACTCTCCAAATAAACATTTAGGCTCAAGTCTCACAAGGTTGTAGCGTTAATTTGAGTTCCTTCCTTCAAGCATGTTACAAAAACTGATTTTTTTTTTTTTTCTTTATGATTGCATGTGAAGTCATAAGTTATAATCACAACCAAGCATACACAAAGAGTAAATCAAACTTTCATCCATGTTAATCACTCTCTTTAACAGCCATGTAATTACAAACCGAATCCTCATCATTGTGTTGGAAGGTACCCTAAAACAAAAACAAACACACAAAAACACTTTGAAAACAACTCTTTTTGGGTTTTTAAAACAAATTTTTCAAATTTTTATGTGATTTTCGGATTTTTACTTCAAAACACAATAAAACACACCAAAACTGCTTAAAAACACTTAAAAACAGCAAGGAACAAGTCTATAAGTAAAGGGTGATAAAATCCCATGAATTTGCATCAAAAACACTTAGTTACCCCCCCCACACTTAAATCAAACATTGTCCTCAATGTTTCAAGCATAAAATCACACAAAACACAAAGAAACACACAAACAGCAAGTAAAACAACTAAATAGGCAGATTCGAAATAAACAACAAAGTGAAGGGGTTAGGAACGCAAATCTGGAATTGGAGTGATTCCTTGAGCTTCCTTTGTTGAATTGCATGGGTTGCCTCCCAAGTAGCGCTTTCTTTAACGTCTTGCAGCCGGACGAAGACACGTTCATGCTCCATTGGAGCCCACGGCATGGAGTGGGGTCTCCTCCACGACATGCTCCACAAAGTTCTCATAGTATGGCTTCAATCTATGTCCGTTCACCTTGAACTCGTGGCCACTTTTTAAGCTTTGGACTTGGACTGCACCATGAGGAAAAACATTAGTAACAACAAGAGGTCCAATCCATTTAGAACGTAACTTACCAGGGAATAACCGAAGTCTTGAATCAAAAAGCAACACTTTCTGCCCCTTGGAGAACGTTTTGGTACGAAGCATCTTATCATGATAAGCCTTCGTCTTGTCCTTGTAGATGCGAGCATTCTCGTAAGCCTCGTTCCTAATCTCCTCAAGTTCATCTAATTGGAGCTTCCTATGAACTCCAGCAGCGTCTATGTCCAAATTGAAGGTTTTCACAGCCCAATGTGCCTTGTGCTCTAACTCAACGGGCAAATGACATGGCTTACCATATATAAGCCGAAAAGGTGACATGCCAAGGGGAGTTTTGTAAGCCGTACGATAGGCCCACAATGCATCGTCCAAGCGCAAACTCCAATCTCTTCTTGAGGGTCCCACGGTTTTCTCTAGGACTTGTTTGATCTCCCTATTTGAAACCTCCGCTTGCCCATTGGTTTGAGGGTGATAAGGTGTGGAAACCTTATGAGTAACGTTGTACTTCTTGAGCAAAGCTTCAATGGTGCGGTTACGAAAGTGAGAACCCCCATCACTAATTAAAACTCGTGGCATCCCAAACCTAGCAAAAATATTAGATTTCACAAAATCTGCAACAACCTTAGAATCGTTAGTACGGGTGGCTTTGGCTTCCACCCATTTGGAAACATAATCGACAGCTTGATAGGAGCATATTTATGCGACTTAATTGGCTTGTTCTCATGCATTTACGTTGTGTTTCTTTAGTTATTTTAGTCCTTTATGCCATTTTCGTGTGTTTCTAGGTTCATATGGCTAAGGAAGCAAAAAGAAGCAATTTGGAGCATTCTAGAGCATTTTTGGGCCAAGATTGGATAGTGCAAGCATGGAGGCATGAGGATGGACGAATTTGAAGGCTTGAATTCAGTTAGGGAGCTGCAAGGGGGCCTAAAAACCTTATTTCTAGAAGGCTTTATCTATTCACACATGGTGCCTAATTCCTACCTTGTCCTAGCCGTCCTACCTTGTCTCTTAGCCGTCCTACCTTGTCTCCTAGCCGTCCTAGCTTGTCACTAGCCGTCCTAGCTTGTCTCCTAGCCATCCTAGCTTGTCTCCTAGCCGTCCTAGCTTGTCACTAGCCGTCCTACCTTGTCACTAGCCGTCCTACCTTGTCTCCTAGCCGTCCTAGCTTGTCACTAGCCGTCCTAGCTTGTCACTAGCCGTCCTACCTTGTCACTAGCCGTCCTACCTTGTCTCCTAGCTGTCCTACCTTGTCTCCTAGCCGTCCTACCTTGTCACTAGCCGTCCTACCTTGTCTCCTAGCCGTCCTACCTTGTCTCCTAGCCGTCCTAGCTTGTCACTAGCCGTCCTAGCTTGTCTCCTAGCCGTCCTAGCTTGTCTCCTAGCCGTCCTAGCTTGTCACTAGCCGTCCTACCTTGTCCAAGCTACACACATATATCCTTTAAGTGTTTCATGTATAGAATTTCTGGTACAAAAAACCTTTTGGTTTCAACTAAGTTCAAAACCTTTCCTAGCCCTATAAATAAGGCTTTGCAGCAAGGCACTAAGGGGATCACTCATTCACCCAATTTTCGTCCATTCATCTAGCCACACCACTCTACACATCCTAAAATCCTAGAAACACAAT